>NC_050574.1:218165550-219470550 GCF_011100635.1 Trichosurus vulpecula
TTTTTAGGAAAACATTTTGTATTAACTGCCTTTACCATGTTATCTAAGAGTAGTAGTAGCTGAACTCTGGGGATGCAAACTGCCAGATCAAGCGGGGAGGTTCAAGGAGAGTTCAAGGGTTCAAGGGGTTCCCAGAGACTGTGCCCTCATCACATGGATGTTTTTGGACAGAAATTCCTTCTTTATGTCCATACCCCATCCTCCCCCCCCGCAAATCTGTATGCTTCATTCATCGTCTCAGACAAACTAAGATCTTAGCTTAAAAGACCTTAGGTCTCCCGCTGCATTGGAGCCATTGCCAGTAGTCTTGACCTGTGTCTTGCCATTGGACTCCAGTGACTCTGGAGGAGAGAGTGAGTGATACTGAGGACTCTACACAGCCCTGCCTCACTTAAATCCAATTCAGATGCAAGTAAGACATCACCCTCCTGATGTCATCTTCCTCATCAAGGACAAAGGACAAAAACAGCAACAATGTATGCCTCATTGATTCACCTCTCCCAAAGTGATTACTTTATAAAGAGTTTACTAGTGCCATTAGGTGCTAACCCCCCTCTCCCACCTTGTATTTGTTTTGTATGCTTACATATAAAATAAATACAAACTAATGAGTACATGCTTTCTTCTCTAATAATACATGCACATAAGGAACTATCTCAATTTTGTCTTTGTATACCTAGCACCTAGGATCATTCAGTTAAATTCAATAAACATTTATTAAGTGTGTACTATATGCCAGGCACTGTGCTAAACACTAGGGACACAAAAAGAGGCAAAAGACAGCCCCTGCCTTCAAGGACCTTACAGTTTATGGGGGGGGCGGGGAGGTGTTGGGAGGTGGGAGGACAAAATGCAAACAAATATATACAAAGCAAGCTATATATAGGAGAAATAGGAAATAATTAACAGAGAGAAGGCACTGGAATTATGAGACGTCAGGGAAGGCTTCCTGTAGGAGATGGGATTTTAGTTGGGACTTAAAGGAACCCAGCCAGACTAGTAGTTAGAGAGGAGGAGAGAGAACATTCTAGTTGTGGGGGACAGCCAGAGAGAATGCCCAGAGCTACAGACAGCCAAAGAAAATACCCGGAGCCAAGAGATGGAATGTTTTGTTTGTGTATTAGCCAGGAGGTCAGTGTCACAGGATCTAAGAGTAAATGTTATGGAGGAATGTGTAAGAAGAATGGAAATGCAGGAGGGGTCTAGGTTATGAAGGGCTTTGAATATCAGAGCATTTTTTGCATTTGCACTTGGAGGCTGTAGGAAGCTACTGGAGTCGATTGATTGTGGGGGATGGGGTAGTTAGATGACATGATCAGACTTGTTTTAGGAAAATCACGTTAGTGGGTGAATGGAAAATGGATTGAAGTGGGGAGAGAGACTTGAGGCAGGCAGCCCTACCAACAGGCTATTGCAGTAATTTGAAGCATGAGGTGATGAGGGCCTGTACTAGAGTCAGGCACTTAGAGAAGAGAAGGTAGTATATTTGGGACATGTGCCCAGATCGTAGGAGATACTTAATAAATTTGTTGATTGATTGTCTTATTAGTTAAATTAGAAAAAATATAAGAAAAGCAGAATTATCCCTCATGTTACATAGATATAGACCCTAGACCAATCCTCTCCCCAAGTCAGAAGTTCTTCCCAGTGTGAGAAACGTGGTTTTGGCGATCACTGGACTTCCTAGGCAGGGCCAAAGTCCTGAAGAAGAACCCTGTGATAATCCCTAGGGAAGGCTGTACAGACCACAGGACTCACAGAGGAAGACCAAGTGGTAGCCATCCCTTAATCTGTGGGGATCACAGGGCTTCCTAGGGGTCAGACCCTAAGGAAGACCCAAGTGATGGCCCCTTAGGATGGCAGTAAGATCACAAGGCTCCCAAGACAGGGCCGGAAGTCCCATGTGATGTCCCCTTAAGAAGGCCATGCAGACCACAGGGTTCCCCAAGGGAATCCAGAGTGGTAGCCCTCTTAACACCGCAGTGGGGATCACAGGACACCCCAAGACAAGATCCAGGAGTAAGCCTGGCGAGCTTCTGCTGCCTGTTGCTTCCCTTCACTTGACCTTAGGAAAATCCATGTGATTTGCACATTCACACCCAAAGAATTCAGGACCAGAGGGGGCAGAGAAAGGCATTTTATTACGCTCCCCGGGGAGAGCGGGTGTAGTGCTCGCGGGAACACTCACACTGATACAGCTGCAGAAGCAGGGGTAACCATTCCCTCCACTCCTGCTAGAGTCATGGTTAGTTTACAATCTTTGTTTTTTACATAGTTTTCCTAGGTTATACAGTTTATATAAATAGGATAATAAGGATACAGAAGCAAAAGTGAAGTTAATTAGATTTTCCTTGTCTTAGTTTAGGATTAAACTATATTCTTTTACTTCCCCTACTTTCCCTCTTTAACATATGCAAATGATGCAAATCAGTAGGCCTAGATTCTTGACCAAGACCAGACCCTAGATAAGCTTGAACAGGTTCAAGTGGGTTTGGCCTCTCTAATTCCCCAGACTGCCTTCTCAAAAAGTATGCACATGCTTACAAGCCTCTGACCTCTCACCTGACCAACCTTGAGGCCTGGTCTCTGCTAAAGCTGGGGTGGGGGAGGGCAGGGAAGCACACCTTTAGTTCTGTGGAAACAAAACTCCTCCTCCCATTTCTTACACCAGGATGAAGTCTATGATCCCAGCCCTAGATGCTGGTGATAAGGTGATGGGATTTGGACCCTGAACTTTCCTATATATATAGCCCTGTCCCAGACATCTCACCTGAGGCATCTGGCCCATCACAGCCCACCTGGATAACAGTCCTTTTAATAATCCTTTCACTATGGCTCTCAGACCCACCCCAGACTACTTAACTCCTTTCACTGCTGCACCTGGGCCACCCCAGACTATTTACTACCCCATCCAAAGATTCTCCCGGCCTTTTTTTTTTTTGTATAAAAGTATCATTCCCAACCCCATCAAGCAGCAGATTCTTAGAATCTCACCTGCTCCTGTTGGCATTGCAATATCACAGATTCACTTAGAATCTAGCTTCTTTTGGCATCACAAATAAACCTTGCTACTTTGACTGAAAGAAAACCCGAGTGGTCGAATTCTTTCCAGGAAGAACCCCAAACCTTATCACTGGGGCCTGTTCCAAATAATACCTGTCACAGGATGTTAAGGTTCAGTATGCATTCATAACCATCCTGGGCCCCAGTAAAACTGGTTTGGTATTTGTGGTTATTAAATAGCTAGTTTAGGGTGCTGTTGTGGTTTAGGGGTGCTCAAGACACCAAAATACCAACACTCTGGGTCCTGTTGAATGAATTCAACCCAAGCCTTCTTACAGGCAAAGAAAAACAAAGTTATTAAAGATTTGCCATATTGGTTAGACTTTAAAGAGTGAGCATTTGTGACTCATATATTTCAAGCAGGCCAGATTGAATCTGAAGTAGACTGAATTTGAGCGCCTTCGTGGAGGCAAGATGGATCTTATATACAGAAAGATGTGAGAGGGATATAGGGGTGGTTCTGGGGTGATGGGAGGAGGGGTTTAGGGAGAATCTTGAGGAGGAGTCTAAGGAGGATCTTGATGGGACTAGAGTGACTAGAAGTCAGACTTAAGGAATGGGATTAAGGGTGGGGAATAGCTAAAGGCCACCTGGAGATTGAAGAGGTAAAAGGTTGAGGGGTGCTCGACACCCCAAAATATTGACGCACCGGGTCCTGCCGAAAGAATTCGACTCAAGCCTTCTCAGCCAAGGGAAAAGACAAAGTTTATTAGGGATTCACCATAATGGGCTGTCTTAAGAAATCCCCCCCACCTTGTGACGCCTGTTTCCACAAGAGGGCCAGATTCAACCTACTGAATTAGATTGAATCTGAGCACCTTCATGGAGGCAAGATGGAGATTATATACACAAAGATTGTAGGAGGGATTGAGGGGTGGTCTGGGGTGACTAGGAGGGGTTTAGGGAGGGTCTTGAGGGGAAGTCCAAGGAGGGCAAGGTGAAGTAATGGGATTAAGGGTGGGAAGTAGTTGCACAACAAAGGGCGTGGCTAGGTAGAGATTTGGGCCTAATGATAATGTGAGGCTTGTGGCCTTAGGGGAAGGCCAGATCTAATTGGAAGATTCAAGGATGGTTCAAGGGGGCTCCCAGAGACTGTATTACAGATTCAAGGGGGTTCCCAGAGACTGTGCCCTCATCAGAGATGACAGACAACGGAGG
Organism: Trichosurus vulpecula; assembly: GCF_011100635.1. Classification (NCBI taxonomy): domain Eukaryota; kingdom Metazoa; phylum Chordata; class Mammalia; order Diprotodontia; family Phalangeridae; genus Trichosurus; species Trichosurus vulpecula. The sequence goes on from NC_050574.1 coordinate 218,169,772, forward strand.
GCTAGGCTAGTTTAAGCGTAACAGAGATTCAGGCCTAGCTGTAATGAAAGGCTTATGGCCTCAGGCAAATGCTTCATCAAGTTGCAAGATTCAAGGAGAGTTCAAGAGGGCTCCCAGGGCCACAGAAACCTTCTCTGACACCCTCCTCCCCCCAACCCCCATGAGACATGATCTTTCCTCAAACAGGCCTCAAGAGCATTTTGCTCTTCTCTTATGTATTTTGTATCATAGTTATTTGGGTATCTCTCTTATTTATCATAGTTACCTACTTTATTTTCAGTTCCTTATAGCTTCTACAGTGCCTGGATTAATCTATTCTAGATATATTTGCTGTATTAAAGTAAATTTAATTGAGAATGAATAGACTGCAGCAGGCTCTGGTCTACTGAAGGGGAAGGGAAGGAAGGAAAAGAAGAGAGAGGCAGCAGGATTAAGCCTGCTATTATAGTTAAATTTTCTCTCTCTCTAATTGCTCTCACTTCACGCAATTAGCCTACCAAACTTAAAGCTTTTAAGTACATTTAATAGCCTCCTACTCTACCCTCACATCAAGAAGGTCTCTCAGGTATGCAGCAAGAAGAAATCCAGAGGCAATTGTGTCTGGGAAATATTTTCATGTAAACTCGCTAACAGTACTCAGAAAAGCATCAAACAAAATTAATGTACTCCTTGATTCCTGGAAAAAAGTTTCACTTCAGAGAGAATTTTGAGCTGTGGCAATTTGAAAATGACTTAAGTAGCATGCTATTCGTTTCTAGGTTCAACTTTAGCAGACCCTGATGAAACATCACACCAGAAAACTAGATGGATGAGTTCCTACTCTCTGAGCTCTTTGTCTATCCTTAAGATAGCATGGTAATAGCTAGCATTTATATATCCTGTCAGATTGAAGAGGTAAAAAGTTGAGGGGTGCTCGACACCCCAAAATATTGACGCACCGGGTCCTGCCGAAAGAATTCGACTCAAGCCTTCTCAGCCAAGGGAAAAGACAAAGTTTATTAGGGATTCACCATAATGGGCTGTCTTAAGAAATCCCCCCTTCCTTTGTGACGCCTGTTTCCACAAGCGGGCCAGATTCAACCTACTGAATTAGATTGCATCTGAGCACCTTCATGGAGGCAAGATGGAGATTATATACACAAAGACTGTAGGAGGGATTGAGGGGTGGTCTGGGGTGACTAGAGGAGGGGTTTAGGGGAGGGTCTTGAGGGGAAGTCTAAGGAGGACCAGGTGAGGTCAGAGTCCAGGAACCAAGAGAATAGAATTAAGGGCAGGAAGTTCCTGAAGGAATATCAAAGGTTGGGAAGTAACTGAAGGCATGCATATCTAAAGTAACAATAGAGGGAGAGATCTGGGCCCAATGACAATGTGAGGCTTGTGGCCCTAGGGGAAGGCCAGATCCAGCCGGAAGACTCAAGGACAGTTCAAGGGGGCTCCCAGAGACTGTATTCCAGATTCAAGGGGGTTCCCAGAGACTGTGCCCTCATCAGATAACACTAAGGAGATTATACAATACTAATGATAAATGCAAATTTATCAAAGAACTCCTGGTTTTGTACGTCTGGACATAAATGCAGGGTTCGGTGTTCAGATTTAGGTTCTGAGTTAGGTGTAGTACGTATTTCAGATTGGCAGTATAGGCATTAGCATAGAAAGGTCCAGCCACCCCCTTGCTTTCCCAATACTGTGAGGTAAAGATCAAGACAAGAGAGAAGGTCTAACAATTGTCTTAATCACTATCCTATGCTTTGCTTCTTTGATGGATCTAGGATTTCATTCAAATTGGTTCTTACATCACCAATACAGATGCCAGCCTTTCAATGCCTTCTTCATGTGTGTGAACCTCATTCATGGTTTCCCAGACATCATCAGTGCACTGTTGTTGTTGTCCATCCTTCCTTCTCAAAGGGGCCCAATGACATCACAAGGATGATGTCTTGACTTGCACCTGGATTTGATACAGGTGAGGCACAGCTGTACAAAGTCATCAGCCACACTCTCTCCTCCAGAGTCATAGAAGTCCATTGGAAGGACAAGAGTCAAGATAACTGGGTCCACGATGCAATGGCTGACCTTGGTCTTTCTAAATTAACGTCTTTTCCAGGTCTCAGTTTGTTTGAGGCCACACCCATTTAATGAATAAGGGTTGGGTAAGATTCAATCAAAGGTCATATTTGAAGACCTAGAGGCTAAAGGTTCCCCCTCCACCCCCTGTAATCTATTCATTCACTTCATAAGCTTTCAAAATTTCAAGGATGCTGGATTTTGTCAGTCCATACCTGGGCAGGTTATCTTCATGAATTGATGTTAATTTTAAAACTGATAAGGACAACACAACAAAATTTGATGGCCTACCCATTGTGATGCTGATTCATCATCATCATCATTAATATTAATAATTATATTATAATAATATATAATATTAATAATACTACCCTTACTTTATATAATGCTTTAAAGTTTTCAAAGAACTTTGCATACATTTGAACCTCATAATAACCCTGTGAGGTAGGTGTTGGTTAAGTGTCATCATTCCCATCTTATAGATGAGAAAACAAGGTAAAAGAGTTTGTTACTTGTCCATGCTTATACAACTAGTAGTTATCAGAAACAGGATCTGAAATCTCATCTTCCTGATTTCAGGTCCAGAATTCTACCCACCATGTCATAATGCATATCCTTACCCAAAACGATCTTCTCTGAGCTTAGCTGGGCTGGTCCCAGGATGGCAGACATGCAGTCTAACATTAGACCTTTCTAGATATTATAGTTCATGTGTATACCTCTGAAATCCCTTAATGGGAAGGGGAAAGAGGGCAGAGGTAGAGGAAATGTTCTTTAAAGGAAGACTGTAGTACTAAGGTGACATTTCATTCAATAGGAGATTTTAGCCCTGAATCCCTAAAGAAGATCTGTAGCTATGGCTAGAGTTTCCTTTGTTCTTGAACTTGATCATTTCACATATCTACATGGGAATTTTTTTGGTCTGTAGATCTGAACAGATTCTACAAAGGGGTATCCAAACCCTTGCATGTGTGCCTGTAGGGTTGCTTTCAGAGTGTGGTTATCAAGGTATTACAAGTAATGGATGTTTGTCCCCAGGGTTTCTGGTGACATTAACAGACTTTTGGGCGGGTAAAATTCCAGTGGGGCCTAGAAACATATTTTGACATCTTCTTTCAAGACTATTTCTCTTTACAGCTTAGGATCAGGTACACTATACTCCTCAAATATCCACTGTGTTAAAGGGAAGCTAAAACCATAAAATGATCTGAGAGTGCCCTGTCTGATGTTTAAAAAGTTTGAGAGAGATAATTTCTGGGTAATTTAATCATTTTATTAATAACATTAGCATGTTTGTTAATAAAAGGATGGTCATTTGGCCATCTCTCTCAGACCAAAGACAATTATGGTGGCTGGCTCAGGTTTATATGCCTTTCAGAAGAGGAATGTTCCTGAGAGTGGCAATCAACTCCTTTGGTTAAGAATTAGTGAGAGAATGAATCTTACAATGAGGGGCTGAACCTACTCAAATGAACTTTGCTTATGTCATTTGCTTCTAAGTTACTCCCAGCCTTGGGCAATCTATTCAAAGAATGTATCCCCACCTAAACCCCCAGTAAAACCCAATGGCTCCCCACCTGGGTGGGATCTGAACAAGATTGTTAAGAAAGTTAGTCCAATAGCATTATCAGAATTGCCCTTTAAGAGACCAAACTTTTAAAATCAAGACTTTAAAAAAAGGCTGGGGGGTGGGGGTGGGGTTGAACTCTGAATCTCCCCAAATCATTGGTTATTAATAATCATTTCTCACTTGTTAGCAGTGGTGAAGAGGGTTTGGGGTGAGGGGTGCTCGACACCCCAAAGTACTGACACACCGGGTCCTGCCAAAAGAATTCAACTCAAAGCTTTCTCAGCCAAGGGAAAGGATAAAGTTTATTAAGAGTTAGCCAAATAGGCCTGCCCCAAGAGATCCCACCCCTTGCAACGCCTGTAAGGAAAGCGGGCCAGACCAATCTGAGCTAGATTGGATCTGACCACTTCATGGAGGCAAAATGGAGATTATATACACAAAGATTGTGGGAGGGATTGAGGGGTGGTCTGGGGTGATGGAAATGACAGACAATAAAGGGCTGGGGTAAGGAGCTAGGGTATAGATATTTTGATCAGGATTAAGGATGGGAAACAGGATTAAGGGTGGGAAACAGCTGGACAATAGAGGACTGGGCAAGGTAGGCATTCGGGCTTAATGGTTATAGCCTCAGGCCAAGGCCAGATCAAGTTGGAAGATTCAAGGAGAGTTCAAGGGTTCAAGGGGTTCCCAGAGACTGTGCCCTCATCAGTGGTATATAGTCTTTCTATCCAAAAGGGTCTTTGACCAAATCTTTTTAATAATGCCATGTTGGATTGATTTTAACTGAGCCCTGAGGTTCAGGTCAAAGCCAGTCTGATTCAGGGTAATTTGGGGTGGGAACAGGTGGAGTTCACCCGGCTTCCTTCCTTTGGTCAGTGATGAAGATGAGCAACAGTGTATAATAATGAATGGATTATTGGAGTTTGATCCAAGAACACAAGTGGGTGCCACTCCTACCTCAGATACTTGCTAGGCTCATGACTGAGCATTTCATCTCTCTGTGCCTTTCCCCCTCCCTCTATTTGCATTATTTGTGTTCCACCTGTGGTAGAGCATTCTGAGCTCGTATTGGTCTGATCAGGCCCAGTCTGACACATTGAAACTTGACTCTAGCATGGTGATGTCATTTTGGACCTTTTTGAGAACATAGGACAACCACCATAAGATACAGTGCTTAAACTTGACTCCTGAGATCCCTCCCGGCTTTAAATCTAAGAACCAACATGAAGTACTCTCAGATTCATTTAACTCCTCCCTCTCTGTCCTTTCTTCTTGTGCATCTCATGGCATCTCTTGTAGCAATTTCCAATTCAGGAAATGCATTAATATACAAATAGCAGTTTAATCTTCCTCTATATAAACAGTGAGGTACACGTCTCCCATGCAAAATAAAACTTAATCAGATTTCTTTCTTTCAGTATCACAACTCAGCAATGAAAGCAGCACAGTGTGCCGTGGAACTGGTGGGAATGGTGTCTAGGTATTTCCACTGCATAGAATCTAACACTGTATGCTTACATAGGACAAGAAACCAAGGGAATCCAAGCATGGCACATGACTTGTCCCTTAAGATGTAGGAAAAAGAAAAAAAGTAAAAGAATACAAATAGAAAGAAATAGATTACATTACACACATTTGAGGAAAGGCTGATTTCCCCAGATGTGGATTTCAGTGAACAATCAGAGCTGAAGAAAGATTCTCAGGCACAGACTGACTAGCAGAGTCTTTAGCCAGTTTTCACGGCTCACACTCTCCGGGACTATGGCAGGCTCTGGTGGATTCATGAGGTTGGATCGCCCCCTTGCCCACAGTCAGTCAGTCACCAAGCATTTATTAAGCCCTCAATATGTGCCAGGCACAGATGGAGACAAAATCAAAGAGGCATTTCAACCAGAGAAATTCTGCACTCTCTATTTAGATACAAACAGAGAACCAGGCCAGGCTCAAAAGAGACACACAGAACTCGCACAAACATTAAGAAGCAAACTCCCCGGATGTTTTCCAAATGTATCACATCCACACTGCAAATAGCTATTCCCTTCTACCTGCCCCCCACTCCCAGGCACCAAAGGGAGCAACCTTGACTGATCAACAGATCACCAGCAAAAATGTGGTGGCAATTTGGATGGCAATTGGGTGCCCAGGAGAAAGTGGATGGCAGTTTGGCACCTTACAGAGATTTGCTGAGCCGGTAAGGCCTGCTCTCCTTCTCTGCCAGCTGTTGGTACTTAGAAGGCAGGTGTGGCTCCATGTGCTTCTACTTAGGCTTCTCCTCCTTCTTGAGCCCTTGAGACATTAATGCTGATCCAGGACTTCTACAACAATATTACATGCTTTGGAATGGCCTCCCTTTGTTTTTATAGATGTAATTCATTTATGGAAGATAGATGGGGAAAGGTAAACAAATCTATAATGAATGTAACTCTCAAAATATTCTGCTAAAAAGGTCACCTAGCCTACATGCTAAAAAAACACAAAAGGCTTTTTTCTGCAGAAGCCTTCCTCCTTGTACATAAACCGACCCCTCAAAATAGGTGAGCATACCTGGTTTCATGAAGAGACATGAAAAAAAACATGAAGAAACCTTGAAGGCTTCAAGATTTGTAAAGTGATTGGCATATATTATTTCACTAGATATTCACAACAACTCTGGGAGGTACGCATGATTATTATCACCAGATGGAGATGGGGAAACTGAGGCAAAGAAAGCCTAATTGGCTTGTTGAAAGATGTACTTCTGGTAAGTGATTCAAGTCCAGCATTCAAACTATCACCTAGCTGCCTTATTTGTGTACTATAATAGCCAGCTACATGGGAAAGTGGATGGACAGCAGAATGTAGTGTCAGGAAGAACTGAATTCAAATCCCACCTCATACACTAACTGAGTGACTCTGAGCAAGTCACTTAACTTTTTTGTGCCTCAGTTTCCTTATCTGTAAAGCTGGGATAATGATAGTACTTACCTTACAGGGTTATTCTGAGGATCAAGTGAATTAACATATGTAAAGTGCTCTGCAAACCTTAAAGCATTATAAAAATGCTAGCTATTATAGCTATTATCATTATTATAAATGTATTTTGAAAGAATTTATGATATATACTCTAGCATCTTTCATACCAGTAGGTTCTGTTCCTGCACTTAATTTTACCAGGGTAGTCCCCACAGCAGCAGGACAGTTGGGTGGCACAGTAGATAGAGATCTGATCATGGAGTCAGGAAGACTCATCTTCCTGAGTTCAAATCTGACCTCAGACACTTACTAGCTGTGTGACCCTGGGCAAGTCACTTAACCCTGTTTGCCTCAGTTTCCTCATCTATAAAATGAGCTGGAGAAGGAAATGGCAAACCATGCCAGCATCTTTGCCAAGAAAACCCCAAATGGGATCATGAAGAGTTGGACATGACTGAATAACAACTGAACCATCCCTATAGAACATGGTGCAGTCTCTCTCCATCATGGGGGGAAACAACAGTGACCAATTAAGTGTAGCCCTTCCTAATCAGAGGCTTCATTTTGACCTATGACCTTCCCCAACACTTCCTCTGATCTTACAAATTATTGGTAAGCCCCCAGGTCATATATGTTTTAGGAATTGTTAAAGATTTATGGCCTGCTGGGACTAATAACTAGCACTGATAGATGACAGCTACTGGAGGTTTGAATAATCCCATTTCCAAAGAAGAGTAAATTAGGGAGCTCCTGAGGATGGAGGGAGCCGAGGTAGCCCCAGGACAGGTAGGGGATAGTTCTTAGAAACATATAAAGTCATAGAATTGTTGGGCTGGAGCTCAGAAGTCATCTGGTCCTGAAGTGTCAAACATGAGCCCACAACACTCCCTAGTGTGGCCTGAACCAGATAAAAATGCAATCTACTCTTTGATAAACCCAAAGAATCCAGCTTCTGAGTTAAGAATTCACTATTTCACAAAAACTGCTGGGAAAACTGGAAAACGGTATTGCAGAAACTGGGCATAGGCCAGTATCTTACACCAAATACCAAAATAAAGTCAAAATGGGTTCACAATTTAGGTAAAAAGGCTGATACTATAAGCAATTTGGCAGAGCAAGGAATAGTTTACCTGTCAGATTCATGGTGAAGGGAAGAAATTATGATCAGACAAGAAATAGAGAGGATTATAAAATGCAAAACGAATAATTTTGATTACATTAAATTGAAAAGTTTTTGTACAAACAAAGCCAATACAACAAAGAATAGGAAGGAAGGAGAAAATTGGGAAAGAATTTTTGCAACCAGTATCTCTGATAAAGGCCTCATCTCTAAAATATACAGGGAACTGTGTCAAACTTATAGGAATACAAGTTATTCCCCAATTGAGAAACGGTCAAAGGATATGAACAGGGAGTTATCAGAGGAAGAAATTAGAGATATCTATAGGCATATGAAAAAAATGCTCTAAATCACTATTGATTAGAGAAATGCAAATCAAAACAACTCTTGGGTACCATATCTCTTCTGTCAGATTGGCCAACATGACAAAGCAGGAAAATGATAAATGGTGGAGAGGATGTGGGAAAATTGGAACACTGTTACATTGTTGGTGGAGTTGTGAACTGACCCAGCCATTCTGGAGAGCAATTTGGAACTATGCCCAAAAGGCCATAAAAAGGTGCATATCCTTTGACCCAGCAATACCACTTCTAGGGCTATATCCCAAAGAGATCACACAAGTGAGAAAGGGATCCATATGTACAAAAATATTTATCACAGCTCTTTTTGTGGTAGCAAAGAACTGGAAATCAAGGTGATGCCCATTAATTGGAGAATGGCTAAACAAGTTATGGTATATGAATGTAATGGAATATTATTGTGCTATAAGAAATGAGGAGCAGATGGACATCATAATAACCTGGAAAGACTTATGTCATCTGATGCTGAATGAGGAGAACAGAACCAGGAGAACATTATACGCGATTACAGACACATGATATCTGTGATGACTAACTTTGATAGACTTGGCTCTTCTCAGCAATGCAAGGTTCAAAGACTCCAAAAGCTCCAAAAGATTCATGATGGAGAAAGCTATGTACATCCACAGAAAAAATTATGGAGTCTGAATGCAGATGGAGGCAAACTATTTGCTCTCTCTTTTTTTTCTTCTTTTTTGGTTTTGTTTCTTCTTCCTCATGATTCATTCTATTGGTTATAATTCTTCTTTACAACTTGACTATTGTGCAAATAAGTTTAATGTAAAGGTACATGTAGAACCTATATCAGATTACATGCTGTCTTGGGGGGAGGGGGGAGGAGAAGGGGGGGAGAAAATTTGGAACCCCAAAACTTGTAGAACTGAGTGTAGTAAACTAAAAATAAAAAATAAATTGAAAAAATGCAATTGGGAAATATTTAACAACATTAACAAAATACAATAAAACCTAGATGATCCTAATATGTGGTTTTCTAAGTCAATTTGTACAGGCTAGTAGCCCTTTCTTTTTAAAAATATAATATCCCCTCCCTCCATAAACCCCAAGCCCTCATTAAGAAAGTTGGATTTGTTACAACATACCACAGGAAGGTCTGAGGACTCCTGGATCTAGAGTCAAAGAGATCTGGATTTAAATCCTGACTACAGTATTTATTATCAGTGTGGCCATGAGTTAGTCACTTCCCAAGCCTTACTTCCCTCATTTATACTTAAGTGTATATACATAACTTTTCAATGTAGTAACCCATATATTGAGGTTTTTTCACTGCAGGGTTATCTTCCTGAAGCTATTTTTCATGTTCATGGCTGAATAGATTTGTCACAAAATTCAGTTATATAGTCAATCCTTGATTATCTTAGCTAATAGAGGGAAACAACCAGACAAATAATGTAATTTGTTGTGGATGTTCCAATCTGGGGCATTCTCCTATGCCATAGTGAGTTTATGAGTCCTGAAGAAAATAAAAAAAATGTGATGCTGGCATCTTGCTGTTCCCTGAACAAGACACAACTTCTCAGCTCTAGGCAATTTCTGTGGCTGTCCCTCATGTCTGGAACTCTCTCCTTCCTCATCCCTTTCCTACCCTCCCTCACCTCCTCCTGGCTTCCTTCAAGTTCCAGCTCAAATCTTACCTTCCACAGTAAAGCTTTCCCAATCCTTAATTCTAAGGTCTCTGTTGATTATTTCCTATTTATCCTGTTTCCATCTTGTTTCTATATAGTTTGCATGTTGTCTCCCTCACCGGATTGTGAGTTCCCAAGGGCAGGGCCTGTCTTTTCCCTTTATCTCCAATACTTAGCACAGTGCCTAGAACAGGCCTCCACAACATATGGCCCTCAGCCACCAAAGGATTTCGGGAGGCCCAGGAAAAACATAGGGTTGCCACTGCTCAGGTGCTCCTGTTTGTCACATGACCCACAGCAGACAACCATCATCAGTCTAACCTATTTGCCACCTGAAGAAGTTTACAAGTTGTGCAGGTCTGGCCTAGAACATGGTAAGTATTTACTAAATGCTTACTGACTGACTGAAATTGTGGTCAAGTAAAACCCAGAGGAATGCAAAGATAATACCAATGGGGAATACTGACTGTCCCTGACTTGTTTCTCACACCCACCTTGCAATTTGGAAAAATAATGATGGATGATTGACAATGAGGAGATGGCCTTCTCCTCATAAACTCAACAAAAGTTATGTTCTTAGGGAGATGTTCTTAAACTCTTAAACTCTCAAGTATTTAGTTTAAGTTTTTTTGAAAAGATTATACAAAATGTTACCAGCATTAAAGTCATTTGTGTTCAGACAATTGAGGATTAAGTGACAAGAACATTTTTCAACATCTGATCTTTCAACTGAGTTCAAATATGAGCCACAAAAACAAAAGAAATGGTTTAGATGGTTCTATTTCATTTGTTTACCCTTTAGCAATAATGAGGTTGTTTTTACTTAAAATTATCTAAATAGAAAGTTACTGTTTAAATGTGGCTCCCCTGTTGTAATGTTAATGGAATGGAAAGATATTCTCCTGCCCGTTAATAGGCCTCACATGGAGCCCATTAAGGGAAGCTTGCTTAGGGGAAGCTTGCTTGTAAGAAAGCTCATACCTTTTGCTAATTTCTAATTAGGCACTGAGTCATGCTCTAATTAGGCACTAAGTCTGGCTCTGAGAAATATATATACTCTGAGGTGAAGTTTTGCTTTTGGGGCCTGCTTATGAGAAGGACATTGTGATTCCCTGGTCAAGACTCAGAGTGGCCATTTGTTCAGAAGTCTCCAACTGCTCAGAGGTAAAGGCTCTCTCAATCCAGTGATGTGTGTGTAAAGTGTATAGGAATATTGCTTTGATTCAGGCAGTAGAGTCCTGTCTGTTGGTCTTTATTTCTCTGCTTGTATTTTCTGTTTGTATTTTCTCTGAAATTCAGGGAGTTTACTCTTTCCCTGAACTAGTGAATTAAAGATTGTTAACCCCTTAAACAGCTGTCTTTCCTAGGAAAGTAGATCTAAGAACCTGTGCTAGCAGCCATCCTGGGTACACCAGTGTGGTTATTGCTACACCTGTGGGCCTTGGAATTTAATGTGATGAACTCTAGAAAAAAAAAAAAGTAAACTTTAATAAGAGTTTATCCAAGTGGTGTAATGGAAAAGAGCACTAGATTTGGAATTGAGAGATGGGGTTCAAATGCTCACTTTGACAGTAATGGCCTTCTTCCTCTTTATGTTACAGCCAGAGAAGTCTATCAAAAAAAATAACTAAGAAAGATATAGGTTAACCTGGAAGTTCATAGGATCATAGGCTTATAGCCAGAAGGGACATTGGAGAGAAAACATTCAGGCATCATTTTTATAGATGAAGAAACTGAGATGAAGAGAAGTTGTGGCACCTGCCCAATGTTAGGCACAGGTAGTAAGTGATGTAGAGTTGGCATCTAAACCCAGGTCATTTGACTCTAAATCCAATGTACTTTTGCATAAGTGATCATAAGATTTAAAGTTCAAAAAAGATCTTGGAGATCACAGGGTTATAGATCTAGGTCTAGAAAAAGCTTTAGAGGTAATCTAGTATAACCCATTAATTTTGCAGGTAAAAAAACTGAGGCCTATAGAGGTTAAGTCAAGTCAACAAGCATTTATTAAGCATCTACTATATGCCAAGAACCGAGGATACAAAGAAAGGGAAACACACACTCACACACACACAGACACACACACACACAGACACACACACACACACACAGACAGACACACACACACACACACACACACATACAGCCTCTGATTTCAAGGTCAGTCTATAAGTGGCTTGCCTGTGCTGCAGAGTGCAGAATCGTGAAGGTCACATTGGCTGTCATTAGGAGAATTGGAATTTGAACCTAGGTCCTCTGACTTATCCAACTCCCTAATCTTTTGAATGAGAGAGAAAGAAGATAGACGATTTGTCATTCATTCAATAAGCATTAATGCTTAGTTACAATAACCGGGCACTGCCCTAGGTGCTAGGGATTCAAAGGCAAAAACAAAAGCAGAAGCAAACACTGTACTCAGGGTATGGAGTCGGGAACAGGATGGAGGAGAAAGACAATATGTATGCAGATTATATACAAATATACAAAGGGAGGGAGGGTTGCTGTCTAAAAATGAGGTGATCCAGAAGGCTTCTTGTGGAAGGAGACACTTGAACTGAGCTCTGGAGGAAGCTAGGGATTTTAAGATGCAGAGAAGAGAAGGCAGAATATTCCTCTCATGGGAGATAGCTTCTGCAAAGCCATGGAGATGGTGATGAAATGTCCTTTATGAGGAATGACAGTGGTCAGGTTGGCTGGAACTCAAAGCATTCTAAGGTGAGAAATAAACAATATACTTGGAAAGCTAAGCTGAATCCAGATGGTGGAGGATGTCAAATTCTAGAAGAATTTACATTTTATCTTAGGAGCAATGGGACTTAAATTCCTAACCTAAGATCTGTGAATTTGTTTAAAAATTTTTAAAAAACATTTTAATGATTGTATATTGATATATTTAGTTTCTTTTGTAATCCTCTGCATTTTACTGTATGTCTTTCCAAACATAATTCAGAGAAGGGGTGCATAGGCTTTGCCACACTGCCAAAGGGATCCATGATACAAAAAGGTCTAGAATTCATCATCTAAGGTCAAAAGTTAGCATCTGGACTGGGATGGGAATCTAGATCTTCTGGCTTGAAATTCGGCTTTAAAGCATTTAGGGGTGGAGAATCTTGTCCTGTCTTATTTTTTTCAAATATTTCCTTGCATTGAGAAATATAAATGCAGGATATGTGTGTGTGTATATATATATGTACATATATATATATATATGTATATGTATATGTATATGTATATGTATATGTAAACACATATACATATACACACACAGACACACGGACACACACACACACTCATATATATATATTTAGGTTGCTTTTGTAAATAGCAGTACTTTAACTCTGATAACATAGGAGGGCTACCTACTTTTCTAGGATATACTGAGACTACAAATGTTTACTGTTTATCAACATTTCTTGTCGTTGTTCAGAACCTGCCCCTAACTACTGGTCACACACCACAGAGCAGATTCCATTTTAATATTTACGACAGTTGCTTGTTGAAGAATAGAGAACGACTGTGCTTGAAGCTTGAGAATGTGTTACCTAGGAACCACAGATATTGTAGATACTTGATATTTGATATTGTAGATATTTGTACATTTGTACATTTGTAGATATGTAGATATTTAATATTGTAGAAATGTTCCACTCATCCAGGGAATTCTAGGTTGATTTCTATAGCTAATGCCTTTGGCAAGTGCCTTTCAGTGGTAGTATTTGAGGGAAAATAGTATTACAATCAGCTTGGATTCCATCTCTTGTAACAAAGCATGACAGACAAAACCGGATTTCAAAATGGATAAACTACTCATGTGTCAAGTTCTGATATTTCTCTTGCCCTCAAGCTTAGAGCAATAAATAATCACTAAGTCATTTAATGCTCCTATCATTAAATAATAAGAAAAACAGGGTTTTGATGAATAAATGAAAATAGTGTATTGAATGGGTATGGCTTTGAGTTTTGTTTGCTTCAATTAAATCCAAGTTGTTTTTCTGGTATACAGTCCTTACTAAATGCTAAAACCTGGATTGATGGCTTACTCAAATATTTAACAAGCCCAAATATCAACATCTCTGCCTGGAAATTCCCCTAACTTCCTGGCCATGTCTGCAGCATGCTTCTTGTACTCTGGCCAACATTCTCATTATCCTCCCAACTCCCACTGGAAACTTGGACTTCACCCCAAGGTTGGAATCTGATAGGTGAACCAAACTATCACCTTCCTTAGACCAGCCACCATACTCCCCTCTCCCAACCCTTCCCACCTTCCTCCCATTGGAATAGAAACTTCTTGAGGGCAGGTGTTTGTATACTCAGTGATTAGCATGGTGCCCAACACATAGTAAGCACTTAATAAAAGCTTTATCAAATTAGCGTGGTGCCCAACACATAGTAAGCACTTAATAAAAGCTTTATCAAATATTCAGGTTAACATATAACTGTTCTCTCTTATGGAAGAGATACTCTAGGCTCAACTGTCTCATGAAAAGAGATCTGGACCTGTGATTTCCTAAGTGTTGGTAACTACTAGAATACAAACTCCCTCTACTATGAAAATACATCTGCAGATTTTCGGCAATTTATGATCTTGGAGAATGTGGCCTGGTTACACAGTGTTACACAGATAGCATGTATCTAAGGCAAAACTTGACCCCTTAGACCTTGGTCCATAATGCCACAGGCCTCTGAGGAAGTACGGTAAGATAACCTTTTATACTCTGACAACCAAGGGGAAAATGGACATAGAATTTCTTTTGAACAATTTCTCTATCTGTTAATATTTGTAAGAGCTCATTTTCTACCTCAAGTTTTAAGATTATACTGTAGTATTAATAATAATAATTAATAGCTAACATTTAAATAGTGCTTACTATGTGCCAGATACTGTACTAAGCACTTTATAAATATTATCTCATCTTATCATACCAATTTAGATTGAAAAGAATCTTAGACTACTGTGCTATGAGAAATGATAACCTTCCTGATATTAGAAAACATGGATAGACTTGCAAGAAATAATGGAGAGTGAAATGAGCAGAACCAAGAGAACATTGTATACAGTAACAGCAATATTGTTTTAAGAACAACCTTGAGCGACTATGTCATTTTGACTATTATAAATACCCAAATTAACCACAAAGGACAAATGAAAGAACTGATAAATAGAAGTATGTATAGAATGATTTTGTGTGTGTGTGTGTGTGTGTGTGTGTGTGTGTGTGTGTGTGTGTGTGTGTATTTGTTTCTAGTGGTAGCCATCTGGGAGGAGGGGAGGTTAGGAAAAAAGGAAAAAAAGTTACATAACTTTGTTATATATTTAAAAGGAATAGCGAGATGTACATAATAGATTAATAGATTTTTCTTTCTATTCTACTATGTTATGGAAATGCTTGTTTTATTTCTTAATAAATGTTTTTCTTTGGAAAAGGGAACTTTAGAGGTCATCTATTCAAATCTCCTCATTTGACAGATGAAGAAACTGAGGCCCAGAAAGGTTAAGTGACTCTATCTCTCTTGGTCTCTGTCTCTCTCTGTCTCTTTCTCTCTCTCTCTGTCTCTCTGTCCATCTTTGTCTCTGTCTCTCTGTCTCTCTACGTGTATATCTATCTATCTATCTGAACAAAATTGAGAGAGGGCACAGAGATAACAGTGTTGGAAGACTGTTTAAGGAATGACATACAAACTAGTTTTGCTATAATGTAAGATTTATGTGAGAAAGAAGAAAGAGGTAAATCTGGAAAAGCAGGTGAATGGGCCTTGAATTACAGACTTAGGAATCCGGACTTTTTTTTCCGGAGGCCATGTGAACTTACTGAAGACTTTTGAGTAGAATGTTTTAAGAAGATTAATTTAGTGATTTTTGGATAGGGGCAAGGAGAGACTAGGAAAAAGAAGGATAATTAGGAGGCTGTTACCGTAGTTTAGGTTAGGAGCAATAAGGGCTGGGATCAAGATGGAGGAAAAGAAAAAAAAAAGGCATATGGGAAAAGCTGGGAAAGGAGAATGAATAAGATCTTTTAAGTGGATATGGGAAGATATAATAGTTAAAGATGACTCCAGGTTTTCTGGGGTGATTGTTAGTGCCAATGTGGGGGAGGGGGGAGTGAAAAGTGTAGGAAGTTGAGAAGATTCAGTTTGGGAGGGAAGGTGATGAGTTAGGCTTAATCACTTTACTTTTGAAATGGCAGCCGGAGATATGGGAAGAAACATCCAGGAAGAAGCTGAAAATGTAGGACTAGATTATAATGCAGCTAAGTGGTACAGGCCTGGAGTCGGGAAGACCTGAGTTTAAATTCAGCCTCAGACACTTACTGGCTATGACCCTAGGCAAGTCACTTAACCTCTGTTTGCCTCAGTTTCCTCATCTGTAAAGTGGGAATAATAGCACCTAATTCTCAGGGCTGTTATGAGGATCAAATGAGATAATATTTGAAAAGCACAGTGTCTGGCATATAGTGAGTGCTATAGAAATATCATTATTATTATTATTATTAATTAATTATTACTGATGGAAAGGTCAGAGCTAGAGAAACAGATTCAGGATCATCTGCTTATTGATAATAATTGAAGTCATGGGAATAGATGTAATTACCAAGAGAGGGAGTATAGAAGAAGAGGAAGGGCAAGAACATAAACTTGAGAAGGCCCACATTTAGCAGATACAAAAAGGAAAAGGAACTAGTGAAGGGGATGGATGAGCCATGAAATGTAAGTCACTAGAGCTCAATATCTCAGAAGTCAGAAGACAAGAGAGTAAGGAGAGGTAGAAACAACTTCAGATTGAACAGAAAGTAAAGGAAGATTAAAAACCAAGAAAAACAATTTTCTTAGGAGATGAATAGATACCTTCTGAAGTAGTGGACGTAGAGATCAAATTTAAGAGGAATAAAAGAACAAATGAATGAAAAAGCACTTAAATGTTTTCTTTATGCCAAGGATTATGCTATACACTGGGGATGTAAATAAAAAAAAAGCTAATATGGTCTCAGTCCTCCAGTAGTTTATATTTTAAAAGAGACAACCACACACATAAAGGATTTATAGCTGGAAGGGGCTACTGGGGAGTAAATTGACACACCCCACCCAGGAACAGTTACTGAATTGACTAGATCATGGTTTATAAATCCAGAACTCAAAAGAAGGGAGATGGAAAGGGTTGGCAAGCAGTGGAAGAGATTTCTTTAGAGGAGATAGTATTGTGAAATATGACTAGTTATTTCCTAAAACAGTATAATGAGAGAGATAGTCACCATTCAGGAGAGTGGGAGCCCAGGGTACAGTCCAGTGGGTGTGCTGGAGCCAGCTCATGACTTTCTGGGAGTATCTATTTTTTCAATTTTCAGTGTGAGCATTTACACCTAGGAAATTAGCTACTCATCAGAGCTTGATTTACAATTTTATTGATTGGCTAGACTTAAGGTGATGCAGAAAATGTTGATAATACAAATTAAACATAAAAGTGTGTTTTACATTTTTTTTTTCCTCTTTTGGAGTGCCAGTTGTTAAACATTTCCCAGTGTACCTCTAGCCAAGTTCCTCCTGGGTATGTTCCCGGAAGTGGTTGGGGCAGAGTTTGTAATGGAGGTAGCCAGAGAGGAAAGATAGCGAGAAAAGAGAGATAGTGGACACAGAGCAATTATTCAAAGAATTATACTATGAAAGAAATTTTTAAAAATTCAAGGTAATTAAATGATTCAGCAAAGTGAAATGGAGGATTTTTATTTTCAAAATACAGGAAACCTGTGTGTATTTGTAGGAAAAAGGGAAGAAGCAGAGGGTTGAAGAGGCCTGAGAAAAGAGATGATTAAAGTCCCAGAAGTCTCCTGAAGGAGAGGAAAATACAAACATAAACATAAAAGATCTAAACTCAGGGACAAGGTAAGACATCTTTTCCTCTAAAAGGAAGAGAAGGAAGAGGTAGAAGAAAGAGAAATATGTAAAGATGGTGGGTGAAAAGGGAAAGTGAAGGAGTTCTTACTGGATTTTCCCAGTGAAGTGGATAAGTTCTGCTAAAAAGGAAGGGCCTGAATATGAGTGTAGATAGAAAAGATTGGAAATAACTAGGCTTCTGTTCTAAACTAGGGCGCTAGACAATTCTGCTCAGTTGTGGGGGCCATGACTTAGGAAGGATATTGACAAACTGACACGTGTATAGAGCAAGATGTCCAAGAGGCTAAGAAAACTAGTTGCACTGGAATACAAAGAGCAGTGGAAGGAACTAGGAATATTTAGTCTAAAGAATCAGTCAGGAAGCATTTATTAAGAGCTTATTATGTCCCAGGAACTGTGCAAAGGGCTGGGAATACAGAGAAAGACAAAAATACAGTCCCTGCTTGCAAAGCATTATTATTCTAATGGGAAGGCGCCATGCAAATAATTACATACAATGATGTACTGGTAAATTTTTAGCAGCCAGATCTTTTTAAAAAATTGTACTAATGATAGTTTTAAGTTTAATCTGTATTAGTAATATTTCTTCATCACTTTTTAAAGATTAGGTAATCAACAAAATAAATTAAGTCCTGATTTGTAGGCTGTCAATTTCTGAGGTATCAATGCTCACACTGAAAATTTAGCACTAACCTTTCCTAGACATACCTCTACACATACAGTACAAATGGAAGGTACTTTCACAGGAAGGCACTGGACAGGGTTGCATGGGATCAGTCAGTAGGAAAGACCTCCTGAATAAAGTGGGATTTGGGCTAAGTCTTGAAGGAAGCCAGGAAAGCCAGAAGGTGAGGGAGGAGAGCATTCCAGGTATATGGAAAGGCATTGAATCAGGGGATGGCGTGTCATATGTAAGGAACAGCACGAAGCCCAGGGTTGCTGGATTGTTCTTGTTCGTCCTTAGTTTTTGAAGAGGAACAATGACCTCACAGGTCATGTCTTGACTCGAGAGTGATTTGGATTTAAGTGAAGCAGAGTTGCACAAAGTCATCAGCCTCACTCTCTCTTCCAGTCATTGAAGTCCAGTGGCAAGACAAAAGTCAAGATGATTGGCAATGGCCCAGGATACAGATGTCTGACCAAGCTCTAAGCACTCCATAGTGCCTGCTTCAGCTACCTTCATGGCCATTGGAATAAACTATTCTCACCTGCCCATTCCACTAGGGGGACATCTTCACAAGCTTGGAGTAGATACTCACCTAACTCACTGACAGGTTTGAGGCCTGTTGGTTACCCTCTGGTAAAACAGATTATCTGGAATAAAAAGGAAACTGAGAACAAAATTACTGAGCCATCTATGATTTTTTGTATCAATCATTTAGCATCTAGTATATTAATTTTTTATCATCCCAAATAGATGGTAAGCCCCCACAACATGTCATACAGTAATCCCCATTATATCTTCATCTTTCATGGTATAGTGGAAGCCATCTATGATTTAATCTGCAAAACTAGCATTTGCATATCAAAACAGGTCACCTGACTCCTCAGAGATCAGAGATAAAGAATGACTCACAGAGATGATTTTTATAACAATAAAGAGGAATTGGAAAAGTTCAATTGGACTAGGCAGATCACTTGACTAGTTAGACTTCATTTCCCTTCAAGGTTCTTTAAAATCCAGGTGTTCAGGGAGAATTAGCACCTCTGGTGTGAGGGTTTGCTGGTTCCTTTTCTGGACTGCTCATCCACCTTTGGTGTCCACTTGTCATTCAACTCTCACTTGTGGCTCCAAGAAGTTGTAGTACATGCAGTAGCCACACCCTGTTTTAGCAGAGGGCCTAAACCATGTTGAGGTGAAAAAGAAATCAGCTTTTATTGATTACTTTGATTTATTTTTAGTCTGAGTATAGGACTAGGCTCCCTTTTTTGTTTTGTTTTGTTTTTGGAGGGGGGAAGGTAGGACAATTGGGGTTAGGTGACTTGTCCAAGGTCACAGCAGTAAGTATAAGTGTCTGAGGTCAAATTTGAACTCAAGTCTTCCTGACTTCATTATTTCATGCAAGTCTTTCTATGTTTTTCTAAGATCATGGAGCTCATCATTTCTTATACCTCAGTAGTATTCCATCACAATCACAACTTGTTCAGCCATTCCCTAATGTATTATGAGGGCAGAATTTATAATTTCCAAAAGAATCATATATAAGTCTGAAAGGTTCAGAACCGCCAGATATAAAGAATTCTCAAAGTAGGAGGCAGAAGAATCAAAGCATATATTTAGGCTCCACACTAACCAACCCACAAGCCAGCATCCTCATTTTGATATTTTGATCAAAAGCTTCCAGGCCCAATAAGTCCGCCTCACAAGAGTAACCAGGAGGCCACAGAGAAGCATGATGGTATAAAGCAAAATCATATACATGCTTCCCCTCTACGGTAAAAAGATTACCCACTGGCCTCAAGTCCTTGTTCAGCACTCCTCAATCCACACGTAGGTCAGCTCTGCTACCAGCAGCTCCTGTTTCAGCTTCGGCTGTAGCTGTAGCTGTCTCTGGCTCCAACGGAAGCTGTTTTTAACCATCCAGCTAGCAGCTTCTGCGGGGGTGTAAGGTATGCCAGGGAAAGCACAGATTCTTTCGATCTGCTTAAGCAAGGTGAAGGGGTTGACCAGGAAAGCACAGGTTCTTTTGATCTGCTTAATCAAGGGAAGCAAGGTGAAGGGGCTGACAAGCTTACTTTAATCCAGCATTCAGTCAGTTCAGGGGAAAAAACCAGCATCCCAAACTTCAGAACATTCATTTAGTTCAGGGGAAAAAGCCAAACTATTCAAGGGCACTTGTTGACTAAGTGCTAAGGAGCCCATTTTTGGTTACCAACACACCTAATTGATGGGCATCCCCACAATTTCTGGTTCTTTGCTACCACAGTTTTCTTATACTTTACTCCCCTCCACGTGCTTTAGGATTCAACAACATGTTTTCGTGCTGTTCCTCACATGTCACATTTTGTCTCTCTATCTTTTGCATTTCACTAACACCATCCGTGCCTGGAAAGCTTTCCCTCCTCACCTCTACCTCCCAATTTCCCTGGATTCCTTCAAGACACAGCTCAACTGCCATCTTCAGCAACGTGAGCTCCTGGAGAGCAGGGTCTGATTTTGCCTCTCTTTGTATCCCTAGAGCTTAGCATGGTGCCTGGAGACATAGTAAGCACTTATTAATTAATGCTTGCTGATTCACTGGACTAAGGGAACTCCAAAGGTCCTTTCAACTCTGGTTCTGTTAATCAACAAGATTGATAAATGATTGGATTATGAGCAGTATTGAGCACTCATCTGAAGTTAGGATGGATTTGTAGCATACCAAATCAACACGATTAGCAATGTTCCTAAATCCATGAGCAGGAATAGAGAATAAATAAAGTTATTTTTGCAATGAACGAGATCAAATACTATCTTTCCAGTTTAGTTGTTAAGAAACATCCTTGGTCCCACAGATATGAGTACAGGAGATGCACTAAAGAGCCTTTGTTACCTTTCCCAAAATTAAATTCTTCTTTCAAAATTCAGTGTTTTTCAGACAGGATTTTCCTTGTATGTGTATTAGAACCTATATTCTAGGTCAAGTTAGAGCCAACAGTCTGGAACAAGGAGCTGCCCCATCAGAGCAGTGATGTCTTTTGTTTCATCCTTCAAATCTCCTTAAAGACTGTGGGACACAATGTACACAGCTTAGTATTCGATTCATGTACTTTGTGTAGGCCAAGGTCACTTTGAACAAGCACGTGGACTACAGGCAGGAAATAATCCTCTAAACACAATGCACATTTAAAAGAGTAATATTGCACATAAATGGGAGAATTTATGAATAAATGGGTATCTCTCAGTGGAGACCTGCTAACAGAAGATTCTATTCAAGCCCAAATGACAAAACAGGCAGCAGGAATACCATTCTCCTGGCAATGATAGAGTTGCAAGGAAAACATTTCCTGACTGATAGTTTTATTTCTGCTTTTGTAAGAGCAAATAATGTCAGTGCTGTATATATCTGGAACAGCATGCACTATCAGTGACATAGAAAAGTGTCAAAAATCTATTCTTATACTATATTTTCTTCTAATGTAAAGATGTATTTCCCCCTCAGTTATTAACATGACACCACAGTTGATAGGATGGGTGCAGGATGTTAGGAATGACAAATCATTGTGTACACATTAACTTCTGAACTTGGTCTCTAAGCTCCTTGAGGGAGAGGGATCGTTTACTTTTTCTTTGTATCTTACTTAAGTGACTAGTGCAATGTCCTGTACTGTGTGCACCACTGCAAATATTTGCAATGGGAAAGCTTGGGATTTGATCTGTGGATTTTTTCCACTGTTAAATTCTCCCAAATACTTAGGATCAAAGACCCTGTGCCAATCTAGAGTTTCTTTAATCTATTGATAAACATCAATTAAATATCTACTATGTGCCAGGCACTGTGCTGAGTACTGAGGATGTAAAAAGAGGCAAAAGACAATCCCTGCCCTCAAGGAGCTTATAATCTAATGGGCGAGACAACATGCAAACAAATATATACAAAGCAAGACATATCCAGGATAAATAGGAATAATTAACAGAGGAAAGGCACTGGAATTAAGAGGGGTTCAGGCAAGGCTTCCTGAAGAAAATGGGATTTTGGTTGGGACTTAAAGGAAGCCAGAGAGGTCGGCAGTCAGAGTGAAGGAAGGAGAGCATTTCAGGCATGGAGAACAGCCACAGAGTATGCCTGGAGCTGAGAAATGGAGTGTCTTGTTCTTGGAACAATCTGAAGGCCAATGTCACTGGACCAAAGAGTACATGTTGGGGAGGAAGGTGTGAGACCATTTGGAAGTGGTGGGGAGGCGGGGAGTAGGTTATAAAAGGATTTGAATACCAAGGAGAGCATTTTGTATTTGCTCCTAGAAGCTATAGGAAGCCACTAGGGTTTATTGAATAGGGTAGTGACATAGTTGGAACTGTGTTTTAGAAAAAATCACTTTAGTGGGTAATGGAAGATAGATTGGAGTGGGGAGATACTCGAAGGCAGACCCACCAGTAGACTATGGCAGTAATCAAGGTGGGAAGTGATAAAGTCTACTAGAGTGGTTGCAGTGTCAGAGGAGACAAGGGGATGTATTTAAGAGATTTTGCAAAGGTGACATAGGTCTTGTCAATAGCTTTGATATGAGGGGTGAGAGACAGTAAGGAGTCCAGGATAACTCCTCGGTTTCAAGCCAGAGGGACAGGGAGGATGATGCTGTCGTAGAGAAGTGAGATAGGGAGAAAGATAATGAATTCCATTTTGGACATTTTACATTTAAGTTGTCTAGTGGACATGTAGTTTGGGATGTCAGAAAGGCAGTTGGAGATTTGAGATTGGAGGTCACCAGAGAGACTGGGAGAAGATGGGTAGATTTGAGAATTATTAGCATAGAGATGGTAATTAAATCTATGAGAGCTGATAAGATCACCAAGTGAAATAGCATAGAGGGAGAAGAGAAGAGGACCCAGGACAGAACCTTGAGGGATATCTATAGTTAGAGGGCATGACCTGGACGAGAGTCTAGAAATGGAGACAAAGGAGGAATAGCCAAATAGGTAGAAGGAGAACCAGGAGAGAATGGTGACCTGAAAGCCTAGAGAGAAGAGCATATTAAGAGGGAGAGGGATCAAGTGTCAAAGGCTGCAGAGAAGTGAAGGAGAATGAGGAATGAGATAAAGCCATTGAATTTGGCAACTAAGAGATCATTAGTAACTTTGAAGAGTGCAGTTTTGGTGGAATGATGAGGTTAGAAGTCAGATTTAAGGGGTTAAGAAGAGTGAGAGAAAAGAAAGTAGAGGCATTAGTTGTAATTGGCCTTTTCAAGGCATTTAGCTACAAAGGGCAGAAGAGAGATAGGATGATAGTTAGCAGGGATGGAAAGATCAAGTGAGGGTCATCTCATGATAAGAGAGACATGTATATTTTTAGGCAATAGGAAATGAGTCAATAGACAGGCAGAGATTGAAAATAAATGATAGAGTGGAGATGGTAGAGGGGGCAATCTGTTGAAGAAGATGAGATGGAATGGGACAATGGGATCACTTGGAGAAATAGAGGGGTCATCCTTGGTTAAAAAGTAAGAACACTTCATCATGTGAGACTGAAGTGAAGGGGAAGAAAGCACAGCATGGCATATGAGTGACAGAAGATGAAGAAGAGGGAGTTCAGTAAATGGCTTAATATTTTTTCCTGTAAAATATAAGGCAGAGTTCTCAGATGAGAGAGTGGGGGGAAAGGGGAACCATGGGAAATTTGAAGAGGATTGAAAAGATTTGGAAAATCCCTTGTCAAGAGTGAGACAGTAAGTTGACAAGGAATGTATTGGAAAGGATTGCCTAACAGCAGTGAGGGCCCAGTTGGACTTATGTAACATAAATTTGTAATGTACCCAGTTAGAATGGTTGTGTGATTTTTCTCTACCTTTTTCCAGAGGCATGTGTATAGGAATGAAGGTGGTGAATGGTGGGAGTGATCCAAGGCTGACGCTTGGTTAGGTATTGTCAGCCATATGATAAAGGTCCTAGGGATTCAAGAGAGAAGGACGGTGTAGAGTTATATTAGTTCACCAATGTGTCAAGATGGGGAGAAGAAGAGAGAGTGACTAATGCATGGGAGATGGTTTGGAAAAGAATTGAGGATTGGAGGTTGTGGTAAAGATAAAGAACAAATGGAGAAGTGAAGAGCTCATACATTATGGTCAGACAAAGGGATTCAATATTCTTGAACATGGAGGTGGTACATTTGTGGGTGATGACATGATCAAGGATATGACCATCTTTGTATGTGGCTGAAGGCGGATGGAGATGTAGTTCAAGGCAGGTAAGTAGGTTGAGTAACCAAGTGATTAGGGTATTGAAGGAGAATTAATATGTATGTTGAATTCCCCTAGTATAAGAACAGGAGTTGAGAAAGAAAGAAAAGTTGTCAGCCAAGTATCAACTCATTGTGGAAAAAAGAAAAGTCACATGGCGGGGGGCGGGGGGTGTGTGTATCTATAAACCACAGATACCAGGATTTTAATTGGGTGGTAGATATAAATATCATGAACCTCAAAGGGAGAGGCTAGTGAGTGAAGCAGGAAGGGCATGAGCCTGGAAGTGGCAATGCAGAACAAAGAGTATTCCGACTCCCTCACCTTGACCAGAGAACGGAGGTGAATAAGTGAAGGTGCAACCTGTACTAGAAAGGATGACTAGGGAGGCTGTGTTATCAGGGATCAGGCAGTAAAACCTATTTTAAAGCATTTTTAAAATTTAAGGTTGTACAATTAAAAAAACTTTTCTTTAATCTTATAAGGCCATAGAGTATTTATCTTAAAATTCAGTATTTCAGCCAATTTTTAACAATTGTAAAAATATTCAAAGATAGGTTGGAAAAATATTGTGGAATATTAGTATCTTTCTAACTGGAATATCATGGACAAAAGCTGGAAGAAGTAATATTCTAGTTAAAATAATTATGCTCAAATATCATGAAAAGCAGATGGAAATGCTGGTAGAAAAGCAAAGTTTTAATATTGTACTGAGTTGTTAGAATTCTAAAACTGAGTTGCAATAAAATTCTAAAATTCAGGGTGAGGTATATACAAAAATATTTATGGCAATTCTTTTTGTGGTGGCAAAGAATTGGAAATTGAGGGGATGCCCATCAATTGGGGAATGGCTGAACAAATTGTGGTATATGAACGTAATCGAATACTATTGTTCAATAAGAAATGATGAGCTGGCAGATTTCAGAAAAATCTGGAAAGAGTTACATGAACTGATGCTGAGTGAAGTGAGCAGAACCAGGAGAGAATCGTACATAATAACAACAACACTGAGTGATGATCAACTATGATAGACTTTGCTCTTCTCAGAAAAACAATGATCCAGGACAATTTCAAAAGAGTTGATGGAAAATGCCATCCAAATCCAGAAAAGAACTATGACATCTGAATGCAGATTGAAGCAGACTATTTTCACTTTTTTGGGTTGTTTTTTGTTTTTCCTTTCTTGTGGTTTTCCCCTTTTGTTCTAATTCTTCTTTCACATCATGACTAATGTGAAATGTGTTTAACATGATTGTACACGTATAACCTATATCAGATTGCTTGCTGTCTTGGGGAGGGGAGGAGGGAGAAAGGAAGGAAGGAGGGAGGGAGAAAAATTTGGAACTCAAAATCTTATAAAAATGAATGTTAAAAACTATCTTTACATGTAATTGGAAAAAAAGAAAATATTATTAAATGGAAAAAAATAAAAATGGAGGTGAGGGAAAAGGAAGGAAGTGGGAAGAAGAAATGATTTAAGGTGAAGGGAAAGTTTTTGCCTATGGAACAGGCATTCTAGAGAGCACAGTGGAAGGGCTGGATGAAGGTAGGATGAAACTTTAGAATAGGAAAGTTGAGAGGGATAGGAATAAGGAACTGGGTGTTAAGGGATGTGGAATGGAGTTTGGATGGTTGCCTACAGGAGTTCAGAGTCACTGGGATGTGAAGTGTGTGACCACATGTAAGAATGTTCATTATTTAGTGAAGGAGTGTTGCTCTTCTACCCACAAAGGATAGGTACTTTCAGTCAAAGGGAAGATTACTCTTTGTACTAGAGGTTCTCCACATTCCATTTGGGAGACTGGTCTGGCAGCAAGCAGTAGCAGATGCCTTGTGCTGGTATAGATGGAAATTGTTGCTTTTGAGCAGATGGAAGCTGCCCAGGCTGGCCCCTAGCAGACTTTCCTCAGGGGACATGCTGGGCTCAGCAGGAGACAGAAGGCTCAAGGAACTAGTTCATGTGGTCTAGGACTTTTCACATAAGGAGAGTGGTTTTGAGGCAGCAACAGAAAGTGATAGACTTCTTAACCATTTTTGTGTCATGGACTCCTTGGGCAGTCTAGTGAAACCTATGGGCCCCTTCATAACAATGTGTTTAAACACAGGAAATAAAGAGGGCTGCAAAGCAAACCAGTTGTATCAAAATACATTTATCAAAATATATATTTTTAAAAAGTTCATGGACCCCAAGCGAATGTGGCATTAGATGGTCTATATAAGGAAAAAATAGAATGGAGTGTCTTGGGAGGTAGCAAGGTCCCCTTCCTTGGAGGTCTTCAGACAGAAACTAGATCTAGTCTTGTCAGGTATGTTGTAGTGAGGATCCTTTTTTCAGGGGTTTGACTAGATAACTTCTGAGAACGCTTTCCATTCCAAAATTCTTTAATTCTGTGATTGATGAAACAAAAAGCAGAAAATAATTGACATTTCACCTTTAACACACCTTGGTTCTATACACTCAAAAATGTCCAGCTTCATTGAATCAAAATTTCCATTTCTAATCATTTCCTTTTCTAGCACTCTCTAGTTTCTCCCCCACTCCTCTATTAATGCCATGGCCTTTCCTAATCTCAACAGCTGCTTCTCACAAAAGATATCATAAATACACCAGTCACTTTTATCATAATAATTATGTGAAGAATTACAATAGTGCTTAAGTCTTTACACAAGTGTTAATAAAGCACTTGGAATACTAAATTAAGTATATCACCCCCTACTTGGTGGTATTATTAGCTCCTTTTCACAGGTGAAAAAATCAAGAACTTATAGTTTAATCCTCACATCTACAAGGAAAACTGCTTGTTGTACATCATTATGAGATGAAGGGGAGAAGGGAATAGAATTTGTTCGGACCTGTGATTTCATCCCTGTGGGGCACTCTCAGTTATAGAAATTCCCTCCTTCACCAATGTAGATCAATAACTCATTTGTAATTTATGATTTTAGAGATTTATTCCATAGTCAAATAGCCAGCCATATCAAAAGTTGGGATTTGAACCCTGACCCGTATTGTCTATTGTCATTCTGTTTGGCTTTGCAAATGAACCTGATTTTTCTCTTGTTTCTATATCACATTAGTACTTAAAGTTAGTTCTTAGTCCAATTTTCTTTCATAGAATCTGTTGAATTCCACCTGGAAGAGAATTTGTTATTATTCAGTTGTTTCAGTCCTGTCTACTCTTTGTGACCCCATTTGGGGTTCTCTTGGCAAAGATACTGGTTTGCCATTTCCTTCTCCAGCTCATTTTACAGATGAGGAAAGTGAGGCAAACAGGGTTAAATGACTTGCCCAGGATCACACAGCTACTAAGTGTCAGATTTGAACTCAGGAAGACATCTTCTGACTCCAGACCTGGCACTCTATCCACTGTGCTACCTCGGTGCCCTGGAAGAGAACTTAGTGATCATGTAATTCCACATTTTTATTTTATAGATAAATAAACTGTGACCCAGAGAACTGCTCAAGGTCATTCGGGTATTGTGATGATTTGAAGTCAGATCTTTCATTATATGACATCAAATAGATTCTTTGTCTAGCCTTTTGTCTCTGCATTGGATCAATTCAACTTCAGGACAAACAATCCTAGCATCTAGTTCATGAGGATTCCAGGTGAAAACCAATCAATTCCTGAAATAAACTAATAGACAGTGGATCAGCCATAATACACATAATATATATTTATAATATTAATAAATACAATGTTTTACAATGCAACACATGTAAATGTAAAATTATATACAAAATATATAAATAATATTATATTTATATAATATAGTTTTGCCAGTGTCTACAGA
Source organism: Trichosurus vulpecula (assembly GCF_011100635.1). Taxonomy (NCBI): domain Eukaryota; kingdom Metazoa; phylum Chordata; class Mammalia; order Diprotodontia; family Phalangeridae; genus Trichosurus; species Trichosurus vulpecula. The sequence goes on from NC_050574.1 coordinate 218,198,038, forward strand.
ATATGTTCTGCAGATATTGGCAAAAATAGCAACCTTGTAAATATTTGCAACAAGAAAAGCTGATATTTGATTTGAAGAAATCTTTTCAGGTTAAATTCTCCCAAGCACTTCCTACCAAAGACCCTGTGCTAGTGTGTGATTTCCCACCAGATGTTTTCCATTATGCCACAGCTAGGTCATGACTGGCTTTCCACTCTTTGCAGTTTCCATGACAACTATAATTTTTGGTCTGCAGAGAAGAGGATACTGCTCAGTGGTGTACATTTTCTTTTTATAACAGAAATGTTGATCCATCAAAGGAATTGATTAGGTTGACAACTGTGTATTTCATTAATTGGGCCCTGAGATCAAAGGATCACATCCGTGATAAGTTATCCCATTCAACAGAGGAGGGCTTGCCACATGTGCTAAATTTACAGACAAATAAAGACCCTGAGAGAAATGTACAATTCTTTAAAATGAACAATATCCTGAAAAAGCTAATTATTATTATAATTAAAACTATTTTTCCTTTGAAGGAGTATGTTCTGGAGAAAGAGCAAAATGACCATGTGTTTAATAATTCGTATTATTTACTGTTATAAAAATTTGGGTCTTTTCAGAAAAAAAATACTTTCAGAATGATAATTTAATAATTATGTTGAATACATTCAACAAGACTGTGTACCATCTAATTATTTTTAATTTAATTTGAAGACTAGTCACTTATAGTGTCATTAAATTGTTCAAACACAGTCATTATGGCAAAAATCAAGATGCTTTTAGATATGGAACAATTAACATATTTGTTACCAATTTGGGGACTAAGCAGGAGAACCATTTGTTGCTTTTTTCTCATTATCGCATGACCAGAAATATATTGCCTGGCCACAGAACTCTTGAACTCTGTGTCTTATCCACCATATAACATAACTAAAAATCGAGTGAGATTGGACCCTTTTCTGAAAGTAAAAGCTATCCATCATATTAGGGCTTTTATTAAATTATATCAATTAGTTCATACCTGTGTATATGTGAACATTCTATATGCACACATGCATATATGTACATGATGTGTGTGTATATACATATAAAGTAGAGTTTGGACAGGAAGATACTTTTGCCCTTGCCAATTCAATAGTCTATTGAAACCTAAATCTGTTTATTGTGTTTTACAACCTGTTGAATTTCAGTAATCTCAAACTCTCCTACTGCAGATATTTACATTATTACCATTTTCTTTAATATCTGTGGAATTCAAAACAGAGAGAGGTGGTACTTATCCTACATAATAGAAATAAAATTGATCTTCTTCCCCTAAAATGTTATTTTCATTTATGATCAATAGAAAGCTAAGTTTACCTGCTCCAATATAAGAATTATTAATTCTAAAATTCCAGTTATCCAAACGTAGGGACAAAAAGCAAAACTGACAACTAAATAATGAATTTAATAATACCAAATAGCATTTCGTAGCACTTTAAAATTTGTAAAACACATTATATGCATTATTTCATTTATCCCCATGAAAATCCTATGAGTTAGGTACTATAATTCTCCCCATTTTACAGATGAGGAAGATGAGGCTGAGTGACTTGCCTAGGGTCACATAGATACTAAGTGTCTGAGGCAAGATTAAAATTCAGGGCTTACTGTGTCCAAGTCCAGTACTTTCTAATGAAATACCCAGTTACTTCCCAACTAATTATTTTTGTAAAATATAACATCTGATATAAAAATACAACATCTGATAGGACTGCTTGGTGGCACAGTAGATAGAGCACTGGGCTTGGAATCAGGAAGACTCATCTTCATGAGGTTAAATCTTGCCTCAGACATTTAGCTGTGTTTTCCTAGACAAGTCACTTAACCCTGTTTGCCTCAGTTTCCTCATCTGTAAAATGAGCTGGAGAAGGAAATGGCAAACCACTCCATTATCTTTGCCAGAAAACCCCAAATGGGGTCACAAAGAGTCAGACACAATTGAAATGACTCAAGAACAACATCTGATAACCCTAGGAACTAAACTTCAGTACTTTAAAGAAATAGCAACATGGATGAAGTCAGGTCCATTTACAGAGCCCAACTAATGGTGTCTAAAACAAACCTTTCTTACAGAGTTTAGCATAAAATAGTAAAATTCGTGATTTTTCTCACCTGTGAAATAGTGATAGTGCCACTTAACAAAGGTGATATGCAGAATAATGTATTAGTTCACACTAAGACTTTATTCTATTTCAGTTTTTTTAAATCAACTTAATTCTCTAGAAAAGTGTTAAAATAAAATTAACGAGGAAAGAAGACACCACATCATATTATTATAACTAAAATACAATTAGCACTTTGGGGCAGCTAGGTGACGCAGTAGATAGAGCACTGGCCTGGAAACATGAAAGGCTGAGTTCAAATTCAACCTCAGACACTTACTAGCTGTGTGACTCTGGGCAAGTCACTTAACCCTATGTTTCCTCCTTTGTAAAAAATAAGCTGGAGAAGGAAATGGCAAACCACTCCAGTGTCTTTATCAAGAAAACCCCAAATGGAGTCTCGAATCGGACATGACCAAAACAGCTAAAAAATAACAATAAATTTAGTACTTTAAGATTTACAAAGTTTTTTCCCCCTAAAAAGAACCCTCATATCATATGTTAGTATCATTATCCACATTTTATGCCTGAGGAACCTGAGTTTTAGAAGGTTAAGAAATTTATTCAGTTAGAGTTTGTGTATGACTCACTGTGTCATAGGTGTCAGAGACAGGATTAGATCCAATTCTTCCTATTAAGTCTAGTACTCTTTCTGGACTTAATAGAAATCACTCTCTTAAAAAATTCTTATTTTTATTGATATCTTTTGTTTTCACATTAGCTTCATTTCCAAATATACTCCTCCTCTCTCTCTTAATCCAAGCAAGCCATGCCTTCTAATGAAATATTTAAAAAAGAAGAAAAAAGGGAATTCTGCAGCACTAGCCAACATGCAACTATTTTGTAATATTGTGCACTCCTAGTCTACCAATTCTGCAAAGAAAGGAAACCTACTTTTTAATGTGCCCTCAATCACAAAGCATTAGTTCAATGGATGCTTCATTTTTTTCTATATGGGTCACTAATCCATACATAAGGATCCCTGCAGCCTGCATATTGACAATTTTAAAATGTAATGTTATCTATATTTGGTTGTAGTTCTATTTATTTTACCAAATGGCAGTGGAGTGTTTGACACCCGGTTCTAAGATAATTGATTAACTACCATAAGGGAGATAAACTGTTTCTGCTAAACCAAAACTATTCCAGTAAACCCATGTGTTCAGAGGTACTACATAAAAATTTCAGCGAAATTTCATCAAGTTTAAAATCTTAATCTGCACTTTGTAACAGGGCAGTAGTTTCATTTAGTGTTTGGAAATCAAAGACAGATTTAAGTGTTACACCTTGGGATACCAGTGGATAAAACGTTTTGGCTGAGGAGAACCTCAAGTCTGTTATTCCTTAATGAAGCTTGTCAATCACAGCATGTAAATCTTGGTGAACGGAAGAAGAAAAATTGAATGCTTTATGTCCTCCAGTTTGGAGGAAGCTTTGATATTAATATCCTTCCACTGTTAAGCCTTGAGCCAGAGAAAGTACCCACTTTGAAAGTCAAGACTTTGCAGCAAGAAAAGGCCCTGTGTTTGTACAGCTAATAAGTGGGCAGTCATATGAGAGGAATGTTCAGTAATAATTTCTAATATGAGTTTATTAGATTATTTCCAACCCCAACTTCCTTACTCGTATAAAACTACCACTGACTTTCATTTAGAATTTTGTATATACAGGGGGAGGGAATTGGACTCTATGGTCTATTTAATATTATGTTTGCAAAATCATTATCCTAGCAAATACCTTAGGGGTTATTTGTAATTCTGAGGAAGAAAATGCTCAACTAAAACTGCAGAAGTAATTTCTCTCCCTGCACTTATATTACTATGTTAACCATTTGTTTTCTTGGATTTATTGAACCACTTTCCCCAAAGGCTCAAGCAATTCTCAGTAGATCTTTAGTAATATAAAACAATGAAATAATTCTTATTGGAAGTAGTAATACTGTCGGAGATATTGTTTCCTAAACTAAAGTTCTGACCATTATGGAAACTTGCACTATCACGTGATTTGGAGTGCTTTGTCCTCTTTGAATAACTGTTGCTTATTTGACAGAGGGACAACAAGGCAGTCAGTTTGTCAACTAGCATTTATTAAGCTGGTGTCAGGTGCTGTGCTAAGTGCTAGGGAAAGGCCAACGTCAGTCCCATTCTAAAGAAGTTCAGTCTAATGCAGGGGAAAACATGAGAACAACTATGCACAAACAAGATATGTGCAGGATAAATTAGAGGTAATTAATAGATGGAAAGGCACTAGAATTAAAGGGGATTAAGAAAGGTTGTCTATTGAAAGTGGGATTTTAGCTGGGACTTGAAGGAAGCCAGGAGGTAGAGATGAGGAGGGAGAAGATTTTAGGCATGAAAGATAGTCAGTGAAAATGCCTATGGTCAGGAGATGGAGTGTCCTAGGTGAGGAACAGATAAGGAAAGTGAGGCCTAGTGACTTGCCTATGGACTGTGCCATAGAGACCAGTGTCAATGTATTGGAAAGTACATGGGGGAGTGGGGTAGAGATGTAAGGTATGAGAAGATTGGAAATGTAGGAGTGGGCCAGGCTATGAAACGCATTGAATGCCAAACAAAATTTCTGGATTCCTGACAAGGGATTCCTGCAGGGAAGATACAAACAGGTGATAGTAAATGGGTGTAGACAGGTAAGGAGAAAAAAAGAATGATTTTGTTTGCTGTCAGTAGGAAACAGGATCTCTGAAGGTCAATACCAGGTGGTTGTGATACAGCCAGGGGACCTGAGTTTCAGAGTTAAAATTCCAGTTCCTGCTTACCCAGTGCTTGCTACTAGCCTGACCCTGTTCATGTTCAGGTGCAGGTACTGGGAGTCCTATGTTCACCTTGGCACATGTGTGTTCTATTGAACACTAGAGAGAGCTCCTCAGAGGTCTATGGTTTCCAGACTTGTTTCTCCTAACTCCAACCCCTTCTTGGTGGCAGCTGCTTATGTCATTAATTTAAGAGACGTGATCAGTGCAGATTTATCCCATCAGACTAGTTCTCCAGCTCCTATCCCATCAGGAAAATGAGCCTCTCCTGCCTAAATTGGCTGTATTTCACTGTATATTTGTCATGCAAGGATGATAGCCTCATCCTCTCAAAGGTACGTGCTGTATCCAGGTTTCACTCATTAACAAAGAATTAAGGAACAGCAAAAACATCAACAACCACTGGATGGCTACAGCCACAGTTTCTCCCAGACTGAATTCCTATAACCAAGGAATTTTAGGAAAGACATGCTTCAATTTTTTAGACCCACTGGCTGCTCCATGAGGTATTGGGAAGGATGGGAACAGTGTTGAGAGCAAGAGCAAAGTTATGAATACAGAGTTCCCAGATGTTGTTATACTCTTAACCTTCAGGAGGGTTGCAGTCACACTAGCTGAGAGGCTCATAAACCTTGGTACCACATGGCTCCTCCTCATTGCATGGAGGAAACAGAAAAAGAGGAACTAAGAGAAAAAGGGCTAGCTGTTCTGTTCAAACCACACCTCAGGGGTCTCTCGCCTCACTTCTTGACTCAGGAACCAGAATTGTATTGGGGTACTTAGTAGCTAAGCCAGAAAGGTTCCTGCTGTTCATTCAAACAACCAGCTTGACCCCTCTTGGGTCCTCTGTGTTTAGGTCCTCAAGAGTCTCTTTTCCAGTCACATCTTACTGCCTATGGGACATCTCCAACTGGATGTCTGAAACACATCTTTAAATCGACATGTCCAAAATTGAACCCATTGTCTTTTCCCCCCAAGCCCTCCCTTTTCTCTACTTCCCTACTATTGTTGAGAATACCATCATCTTCCCAGTCACCCAGGCTTGCAACCTGGGTGTCATCTTCCCCTCCTTCCCCTCCCTCTCTCACACCCTATGTCCAATCCATCACCAAATCCTGTCAGTTCTGCTTTCGAAATATCACCTGTATATGCTCTCTTCTCTCCTCTGACACTGCCACCACCTTGGTGCAGGCCCTCATTTTCTCACACTTGGACTATTTCAATAACATTGTTGATCTTCCTGCTTCACATCTCCCCCCTACTACAGTCTATTCTCTGCTCAGCTATCAAAAAGATCTTCCTAAAGCTCAGGTCAGACCATGTCACTCTCTCACTCCTAACACACACACGCAGACACATACACACACTCTCCCCTCTCTGTCTCTTTTTCTTTCCTCTATTCAATACATTGCCATGGCTCCCTATTACCTCCAGGATTAAATATAATGTATTTTGTTTGACTTTGAAAGCCCTTCATAATCTCCCTCCTTCTTTTTTTTGTGGTTTTCTTATACTTTATTCCTCTGCACATACTTGGTGATCTGTCATATGGCATCTTTGCTCTTCCTTGCATAGGACACTCCATCTCCTGGCTCTACGTGATTTATTCTCTTTCTTCCTTAACACCATCTCATGGTTTCACTGACTTTCTTCAAATCTCAGCTAAAATGTCATCTTCTGCAAGAAGCCTTTCCCTGTCCTTCTGAATGCCTCCCCTCTGAGATAATCTCCAATCTATTCCATAAAAATCTCGTTCGTCCTATTATAAACTTCCCCCCCCCCCCCGTTTAGGTTGTCAACTCCTTGAGGAGAGGGAGAGTTTTTTTTTAATTTTATTTTTATCCCCAACAGTTAGCATAGTATCTGATACATAGCAGGTACTTAACACATGCTTCTTGACTTCACTAATTTGATTCTGTCTCCTCAGTTGGAAAGAACTTGCCCACTCCCTCCTCCCCTTCTGCCTCTGTAGTCATGTCGAGAGGAAGGGTGTTACCTCTGAAATGACTCTGAATCAAGGTAGGATTACCTTCCTGCCTCCAATTCTGGAGGAACAAGGGTGGGAAGGAGAAGGAAAGGGGGAAATTACCAGGTTCCTAGAATCGAGGTCGCAGAGGAACGAGCAGTGATCTAAAGACTAAAACCAGGCATAAAGTTAGAGCTTTACCAGCAAAGGTGACTTGATGTGGAGTTTCTGGACTAGACCTTTCTAGTCAAGAGACAGGATTGGTCCCAGACCTTGAGACACAAGGCTGAACTTAGAGGTTGAGGCTTAGTAGCCCCAGATCAGAAGGATAGAGGCTTGTCAGGGAAGAAAGCCAAACAGATTATTCCACCTGTCTGACAGACCAGTTAAACAGACTGACTAGGAACTCAAAATACCAAACCAACAGGATCTTATTCTTCTTGACCAAACAACTATGAAATTGGCAGCAATTATTCTTCTCTCCATGAGATCAGAAGAAAAATAGACAGGAAAACAAGTGACTAGGCATAGGTAACAAGCTGTATCTCCATCTTTCTGTAGCTATACAAGGGTTTATCATACAACCTCTCATGGAAACATTTTTTTAAATAGAAACTTTTAGCAAATTTACAGAAAAAAAGAATATAATGAAAATAAAATGTGTCAAACATGCATCTCTTATTTGTTTTTACATAATTATAATCAGTGCTTTTTATTTAATTCAATTTAACAAACATATGCAGGCTGCTAGGTGGTACACTGGATAGAGAATGAGGCCTAGAGTTAAGAAGACCTGAGTTCAAACATAGCCTCAAATACTTACTAGCTGTGTGACCCTGGGCAAGTCACTTAACTCTTCTTCTTCTATAAAATAAGCCAGAGAAGGAAATGACAAACCACTGAAATATTTTAACCAAGAAAACCCCAAATGGGGTTATGAAGAGTCAGACACCACTGAAATGACTGAACAACATGAAAAGATATAAAAATAAATCAGATCTTCTCTGCCTTTGTGGAGCTTATAGTATAAAAATGGCTATGATGTAAAATAGAAAACCACATTTAGAACCAGCATGGTGCAGTGGTCAGGGATTTTGACTTGGAGGAAGGGACATGGACAGTCAAGTCCCAATTCAGACATTTATTAGCTGTATGACCCTAAGAAAGTCACTCTACTACTTGGTAACCTCAGTTTTCTTATCTGTAAAATGACCAGGTTATGACACTATAGCTTTTTAATTCTCTTCCAGCTTTAAATCTATGATCCTTTGGTCCTACATGCACAAAAAGTGCTATTTGATGTCTAAGGAAGGAAAGATAACTTCAAGATGAGATCAGGGAAGGCTTCATAGAGGACGCTGAATTTGAGATAAAATTTATAGGATTGGAAGACTTCAAGTAGGTAGGTAAGTAGGTGAAGGGTATTTTAGGGATAGGGAGTAAAGTGAGTACAGAAGTGCCCAGGGGACCATAGAATTCTTCTGCATATTTCTGCTTTTTTCATTTAACATGATTTTATAGGCACATTTCCACATATCAACACAATCCATATTCCTGCTATTTTAAGGGCTACATATTATTCCAGCTAATATACTATGGTTTGTTTAGCCATTTGCTTATTGTTGAATATTTGGGTTGTTTCCAATTTTTTATTATTATAAGTAGGACTGCTACGAACATTGTCGTACAATTTTTTTCCCTTTTAGATTATTTCCTTTGGGTATATTTCCACAAGTGAAAATACTAGGTTAAAGTATATGAATAGTATCATAGTTCTTATTAAATATTGCCAGACTGCTCTGCAGAAAGAAAGTACCAAATTACAGGGCTAGCAATCTGAAAGTGTACCTGTTTCTCCCAAAAACCATCAATGATGGGTACCATGATGGAACCTTAAAAATGAGATGACTCAAGGGCCATGGTTACTCTATGGGTATTCAGTCTTACCCAGAAACTTGCTGAAATATTTTCTTGTTTAACTGGAGACAATAAGGGAAAATTGGATGAGACCATGAATGTCCTTACACTGAGCAAAAGCCATTCAACTTCAGTTCAACATATGTTTATTAAGCGTCTACTGTGTGCTAGGTGCTGTAGGAGATACAAAGATAAGACACAATCCCTGCTCTTATGGAGTCAAACACGAACATAGATAACTATAGTATAAACTGTTATATAAGTGCATTGACAAATTTCAAAATAAAGTTCTCTGTGAGGTTTGAGCAGGAAGGCCAGTACTGATGAGAGGCTTCATGGAGGAGGCCACATTTGAGTTGGCTATTAAAGGATTAATTGGAACTTAATGGGTGAAAATCAAGCAACTTCCCCCCATTTTAGAGGGATAAGGCCAATCATGAACAACAGCATGGAAGGAGGAACATTCAGGATGTATTCAAGGGGTAACGACGAGTCCATTTGGCTGGAGTGTAGACTAAGAGGCAAGGAATGAGGTGACATTAATCTGGCAAAAATGGCAGGTGTGTCTGAGTGTTTTGGACCCTCATAGCACATGTTTATGTAGAGCTTTACAGTTGGCATAGTGTTTGATATATATATTATCTTCTTTGGTCCTCACAATAATAATGTGTGATATGTGCTAGTATTACGCCCATTTTGCAGATTAGGAAACTGAGGATGAGAGGAATTAAATGACATCACGCCCAGGGTCACACAGGACCTTGCACATCAAGCAGAAAAATTTAAACATTACCCAGTAGGTAACAGAGAATCACAAAAGTTTTTTTTTCAATTAAAGCTGTTATATGACCAGATTTGTACATAATAAAGGTTCTGATAGTAGTACCAAAAATGGCTATTTATTAAGTAGCCTATGTGCCAAGCACTGTGCTAGGTATTGGTGATACAAGTACAAAAAAAGAAAAAATAAACACCTCCCTTCAAGAAGCCTACATTCTAATGGGAATGAAACTAAGTACATTAAAAAAAATCTATGGTACAAATATAAAGTTAATTAATACATCAATATCATATATGTACGTACATACACAATAGTTAAATATAAGATAGTTTATGAGAAAAGGCACTAGCAGTTGGAGATATTAGGAAAGGCTGAGGCCTGGGCACCATTTTAAAGAATATGATACGAAGGTACTGAAATGAATATCCTGACAGAGATGTGAGTGCGATGGAGGAGATGCAGTGTAACTAGATGGGAAGAGAAGATTCACCCTTTCTTCCCTTTCCAAGTCCTGATTACAATGCAATAGTATTTATTAGCTATCTGTATTAAAAAGGAAGAGGGAAGGTAGATGGCACAGGGGATAAAGCACTGGGCATGGAATCAGGAAGACTCATCTTCCTGAGTTCGAATCTGACCTCAGACACTTACTAGCTACATGACCCCAGGCAAGTCACTTAACCCTGTTTGCCTCAGTTTCTTCATCTGTAAAATTAGGTGGAGAAGGAAATGACAAACCACTCCAGTATCTTTGCCAAGAAAACGAAGTCACAAAGAGTTGGACACATCTGAAAAACCACAAAAATAAGGAAGAATCAGAGTTCTGGTTCCAAAATAGACATGGGGGGTAGATATGTAGATTGGACGGACGGATGGATGGATGGATGGATGGATGATGGGTTTAGAACTAGAATAAACCTCAGAGACCATTCAAGTCCAATTTTATGTTATCTTTGCACGCAAGAATACTGAGTCTCAGGGAAATTAAGTGACTTGCCTAAGACTATATGGAAGTGTAAGAGGGAGGATTAAAGCCCAGGTCCTCCGATAGGCAGATAAATATGTATATGGACAAATGTGCTTATGTATGTATGTGCTTATATGTATATGTATGTACAAATATGTATTTTAATTCTACTTCTAACTTCACTTTTCAAACTCCCAAACCAATATGTTCTGTGTGTGCATACATATATACATATAATTTAGTCTATTTTTTAGAATTGACTAAATATTTTAGAATTTTTAGAATGTAGTCAGAGCTGCACAATCATTTAGGGTATGTATAATATATATGTATATGTCTGCATATTATATGCACACATATACATATACATACATACACACACTCAAGTAGTTGTCCATGAAACACCTAAGTTATCATTCTTGTGTCCTCCCATTTTGACTAACCCCTTCCCCATTCTCCCAACCTCTCAGTTCAGAACTTTCTTAGTAGGTTACAATATCGTAGAGGAAGAGATCATTTTCCATTTCCTAATAGAGGACACAGGAAGGAGATCTGAAAAAGTAAAATTCGATTATATCCCAAACTTAGCAAAAATGGAGTCATCCTATCTGCTACAAACTAACAGAGAGAGCTATGAATTACCATCTGAAGACCGAAACCCTGGTTATATTCTTGTAATTGGAGAAAGGACTCATGTAAATCTAGGAGAGATGTCTGGTTTATTATTCATACAGCACACTGGGAAAATGTGTACTTTTGTATGGCTAGGAAATACTACAATCATTGCAGTGTTGGAGAAACTTGAATCTTTTGTGAAAGGAAAGGAAATATCCACAATTGTATTCTAAAAGAGGAGAGGCAGGCAAGGTAATGATGGAGATGGTAATTGGCAGTGGGTCTGTGTCTGAAGCTGTTCACTAGGTGTCACCCCACACTCATGTCAAGTTTAATGTTCTTACTCCTGAAAACGCTTTTCCAGAAAATGTGTTCTATGCTTGTTTGCGGCTAAGAAACGATCAATTCTACACTAACCCAGACTGTCAGAATGTCTGCATAGGGGTTTAAGTCCTGTAATTCACTCCATGGATTTTGCCTGAGTTTTTAAAGGTTATTAAATTTGTATTTCTAGTCAGTAAAAGAAAAGCAACGATGGGCTACTTTGATCTAAGTTACCGTATTGTGTGTGCTTCAGATTAGTAAATGTAAATGATCTTTGATTCATTTTTCTCTCTGTATGCCATAAACAATATATTATGTTTTATTTAAACATTTTAAACCACTCCATCTGAAATAATTTTTACAGAACTGAAAACATTTGCTATCAATTGACTTCATTTTTTTAAAATAGCAGTATATTTAAAAATCTAGATAATAATAATAACTAACATTTATACAGTGTTCACGACATGCCAGGAACTAAGCGCTTTTACATCCTATTTGACCCTCATAACAACAACCCTGGGAGGTCAGTGTTATTACCCCCATTTTACAGATGAGGCATCTGAGGCAAACAGAGGTAGAGTGAGTTACCCAGAGTCACACAGCTTATCTGAGGTGAGATTTGTACTCAGGCCCAGTGCACTCTATCCATTATACCACCAGCTCTATTTACATACAAGATAAATTGAGGAGTTATTTATTTTACAATAGGAGTTTCAGGAGGGTTTAGGGGAAAGTGTGCTGAAGCCCTGGCTTCTCTGTTACTTCCTTGGACGGTCACTTTTCCTCCCGTCTTGCTTTAAATCTATGGTTCTTCATTTTATGGAAATGCAATTTAGACTTTCCCAAAATACATTTGTTAAGGACATAAGATTACGCCTGTATACTGGTGGCTGATTTAACATTTCTTATGTCTCATAAGATCATAGATTTCCATCTAGGAAAAGACTTAGTCCAACCCTTTTATTTTACAGGTATGAAAACTGAGGCCCTGAAAGACAAAGTCTAAGGTCACACTCAAATGTTTCAAGGATACATCACTTTGCCAGTATAGGCCTCCTGCTACTGATGCAAATTATGACCCCTCTATACCTCAGTAGATAATCTTTATGAATTGCTGTGACCAGAAGGAACCATCATGTGATAGTCATCCTGTGCTTGAGTTTTTTCCAAGCTCAGCAAGATCAATCCTCATCTGCCAGATGTCAAAGTACAATCTGTCTCTAGGCCTTTTTTTTCCATAATAGAACCTGCCAGGGACTGTCTTCTGGCATAGCCCTTGAAAACCCATGGTCATGGCACATTATAGTGAGATGACAGAATTGGACTTAAGTAGAGGTATCTCTTTCTAGTGAAAATGCTTGAATATATTGTGTTTGGAATTAATAATGTTGGGTGATTAACTCGACTTGAAAACATACACACACACACCCCCCATTCTGAACCCAGACACTGTCTAGTCCAGTGTTCTTTCTACCACACTTACACTGATTCTGCTAAATGTCATTTTTTTTCCTGTTTAGAAGAGGCCTGAGATTCCACTGAAATAGAGGATTGTCTCCATAAACATAGATCAGCACCTGCTCAAGTTGCCCGAGGCACTAAAAGTATGAGTGACTTGCCCAAGGTCACATAGCCCTTATGTCTGTAGAAGGTAGGATTGATGCTTGTCAGGCCTCCTGATTACAGAGCCCCTTGTGGATGGCCATGATGATGCCACAAGTGTAAATCAGTTCCCTCATTCACCAGGCTAGACTCCAAGTAACTCTCGGTGGTTTCCCCAAATCATATTTATCCCCAAAGCATGAAATCTTGCTATGTTTGAGGTCATTCAAAGGAATATGAGTGTTAGCATTCTCTCCCTTTTAAAATTATCTTTTATTTGTTGTGTTGTATGCCCCAGTAAAATCTATACTCCCTGAAGCCAAGGGCTCTTTTTGTTTTTGCTTCCCTAATTCCTACCTAAACCAATCAGTGTCTTTTTTAGGTAGAAAGTGGTAGAGCAGTACACACTTAATAAAATGCTTGCCAAATTACATTGAACCAAATCTCATTTTTCTCTGTTTAGTAGGCATCTTTTTTTTTAGGTTTTTATCTTTCCCTGAGTATTTTCTTTTCCGGTTGTTCCAACCTGGCACCCTAATGGAGTCCTTCAGGTCAGCAGGACAATCAGCCCCTCTGGTTCATGAATACATCATTTCCATTTCTGATGATATTCCTTATGTGCTTGTGCAAAGCTCAGCTTTGGATTTTGAAAGGAAATAATGAGGTGACCACTTTGACAGCTAGCCTTTTCCATCCTTCTTCATAATAGCATCATGTATAATAGGATAGAGCTTGCTTTCCCTTGACAAAGCTTCTCATTGTCTTTCCAGGCCTACCTCAACAGCTTTGGTGGACTCTAGCCAGCAGTGGAAAGGAGCAGGAAGGGGGGAGGAGGGAAGCAAGTTGACCCCTTCACTACCCGGCCTCCACCCCTCCTTTTGACAGATCCCCTGGGTAGGTATTATATGCAAGGTCTGTTTGCATTGGAGCATATGTTTTGCCTTTATCGAGAAATGGTTTTCTGTATGCCTGGAACTGAATAGACACTGTGCTAATCTTAACTTAGCAAAGAACCAAATGTATGTGCCTAGCGTGTGTGCACATAGGTGTTCTGTTTTACAGGAACTCCATCTCTTCATCTCCTGAAATTTCTCCATCAAAGAGCCATGTAAAAACAGGCAGAGAATGAGATGGTTATCTGGGAATAGCCTTGTTACTATCCATTCTCTTCCATTAGTAGGTATTCTCTTTGTCCAGATCTGTTTGTCCAGACATTTTCAAAAGGAGTTAGTAGGTGGCTTCCTTCATCTCAGCTTTCTAGGCTAACCGTGTCTGCTTTTACCCAGAGCACTTTGCAGCTCATTGTGATCCAGCTGCTTTACTATTCACTCCAACTACAACACTGACCCAAAAAGATAAAAGAGGAGGTCAGAGTAAACACATTCCATTTGTGTTCCTGTGTAAATGCCTATTTTTGTTGTTAAACTCTTCCTGCTGGAGTGCTCATTCACACCTCTCCTGGAAAGCAGAAAGAAAAAAAGGGAATCTTTCTCCAATCAGTTTATAGGGCCCTATTCTGGAGTCAAGGTCACTTAATTAACTGAATTCTGTATTTATTGCCTTTCTCTGGTTATATGTGTCCTTGAATTGGTGGCCTTCCTTGAATGAACTTTCAAGGAGTTTCCCAAGTAACACAAACCAAAAAACTATAGATTTCTTTTTAGGGTATGGTATAAAGAGGTTTTCAGGAAAATTAGGTGGCAAGTAGGAATGCAGATGGCTCCAACAAAGACTTCTCTATTATATAACAGGAGGCATTTAATAGTACTTTATGCATCTTAAGTCATCTACTCCCCACAGCAATTCTTTGAGATGAGACTATTATCCCCAATGTATACATGAGGAAATTAAGACAGAGAGAGGTTGGTGATTTGTCCATGGTCAGCTAGCAAAACATCAGAAGCAAAATTCAGATCAGCTCTTTCTTGGCTCCAGATTCAACTCTGTTTCCACTCGACCACCATGCATTTCAGCTGTCACAAAAGTTAAATGGATAGATAGACGGATGTATGGATGAATGTTATAGAAAATAGAAAACAGATAAAAGAAAGCAACAAGTTAGAAATCCAGCTGCAAGATTTTGTACTGGACCTGAATGTCAGAGGTCATGAAATGAAAGCCCAGTGACCGTATGCTCAAGAAAATAACAATAACTCATGTTTATATAAGACTCCAGGGTTTATAAAGCACCTTATATGCATTATTACATTTGACCTTCACAACAGTTCTGTGACATAGCTACTACTGTCAGCTCTATGTCACGAAAGAAAATTGAGGCTAAGAGAAATTGAACGTCTTGACCAGGGAGGCCTACCTTATAAGGCTTTGAAATGGAATTTGAACCCAGGTCTTTCTGACCGAAACCCAACCCTTTATCTGTAGATACTGACAATAGTACATATTATACTATGCTGTCTCTCAGGAGTCTTTATATACAATCTTTTTCTCAAGTACCCGAATGCTTACTTCAGCAATCATTTCTGAAAAAAGAATCTAAATTTCACAGGCTTGCTCTGGCATAGACCTTATTATCCCCCTCTTCCAGTTGAAGAGGGTAAGGTTGACTATACACATAAAGTCAGCCAGTCAATAAGCATTTATTAAGTGCCTACTATATGCCAGGCACTGTGCTAAGCCCTGGGGATTTTAAAAAAGGCAAAAAACAATGATCCCTGCCCTCAAGGAGCTTATAATGTGAAAGGGGGAGCTTAGGAAATGTGGCCAGGTAATTTCAGCAATGATACAAATAAATAAGTCCTTTTTCTACTCACCTGAATTTTTGAGAGCAACATAGCTCATTTGACTGAAATGCAGACGTCCCAGGGTGGACAAATGACACTTATTGGGGATATTCCTATTTTTTCTATTTTCATGAAAATAATTAACAAAGTAATGACACAACAAATGAAAGATTGTACCAGAGAGTAGATCTAGGGCTTGATAAGCACCCATATGATAATGTCAGATCCACTCAGCATGTTAATGAAACCTGACAAGATTTATGTATTTGTCTTAGCAACCTCCACAGGAAACCCAAGTTTAGCTGGGATGATACCATCAGATGAAAGGGCAGATCTGCGTGTCATTAACATTTGTGTTGGCAGAAGCCCCAAAAGAGGCGCAGTCTGGCCCCAATGTGGGGATGAACATACAAGGCCAACACCATCACAGCAGTAGCATCAAAACATTGGAAAAAAGGGTACCAATTACAGTTTTTTTTTTTTATGTGAAAATGATTGGTGCCAACATTATTGGCAACATCATTTCATTCAGCCACTGCACCTGTGCGGTAACTAGGGAACTATCTGGTTAGGCATGTTTGTTTCACATCTGTGAACTGAACCCGAAAATAGCACACACATACACACGTACACAACACACATAACGACTCTTGGGGGAAGCAGCAGGTCCCTATCCCTGCTCTTGGAGTAGTTTGAGACTGCAAAGAACAGAACATACTTAGGCACAAAAGTGTTTGCATCTATGATAGATACATAATTTCTGCAGTGTGAATCATGACATTTAAAAGGGAAATATGCCCATTTTGTCATTGGCAGCTCCCACTCTATAGCAAACTTGGAATTTCCATCTTGAGCTGCCTCTCCTAGAGATCCAGAATGCATCACTGGCCTTAGGCCAATCTATTCAGTGCCAAAATATTATTTCTCAAATCACGTTATCTAGAAAACTCATACGATAAATTCATTGGTATGTTTGAAACGTCTTCCTCTAAGCAGACTTTGCAACGGGAGTAGAAATCTCTAGCAGGGATCTTCTTGCCCCTCTTTTGTGGATTGGAAGAAAAACGGAATAGAGAATAAAAGTATGACTTTGTGGGTGTGGAAAAAAACAAAACAACACCCCTGAGTTAAAATGTATTGTGGATGCCTACATACAATGAAGCTGTGCTCAAATGTGAAAGATCCAGAAATTAGCCTCCTGAATGCCAGGCCTGGGGTTCATAAGTTCAAATCTGGCCTCACACACTGACCAGCTGTGTGACCCTGAGCAAGTCACTTAACCCTGTTTGCCTCTGTTTTCCCATCTGCAAAGTCAGCTGGAGAAGGAAATGGCAAACCCATGCCAATATCTCTGCCGAGAAAACCCCAAATGGGGTCTTGAAGAGTCAGACGTGACTGAAAAAATCACTGAACGACACCACCCAACTCTTATTCTTAAAGCCCTTTGCCCCCCAAAGTTATTCCTCTCTGACCCGAGACAGGCAGATTAAGACCAGGATGCTGATGTTCAAGCTCAGCATTTCTCCAGAAACCAAGGTGGGGGGAACTATTGGCTGGAGGGCTATAGGAGCATCACTTGATGATCTATGACAGAGGTGGGGAACCTGCAGCCTTGAGGCCACATGTGGCTTTCTGGATCCGTAAGCTTGGCCTTTTCTGTAAAATTTAGATTCAGTCCAAAGGCCGTGCTTGAGAATCTAGATTGTTCTGTAAAATTTGGATTCAGTCAAAAAGCCGTACTTGAGGATCTAGAGTGTTCTGTAAAATTTGAATTCAGTCAAAAGGCCACGCTTGAGGACCTAGAAGGCCACATGTGCTCTCAAGGCCACAGGTTCCCCACTCCTGACCTATGACTTAGGCCATCTTGTCTGCCCAGGGAAAGAAGAATTAATCTCTAGAAGCTCCTTCCCCTACACCTATCCTTTATGTGAAACAATTAAAATCCAACTTCTAATTTGCCCTAGAGTACCCTGGGCTGATGTTCGATTTTGCAGAAGGATGAAATTTTTTCTGTTTTTGTAGACAATTGGGGTTAATTGACTTGCCCAGGGTCACACAGCTTTAAGTAAGTGTCTGAGGCCAGATTTGTACTCAGGTCCTCCTGACTACAGGGCCGGTGCTCTATCTGCTGTGCCACCTAGCTGTCCCAGAAGGATGTAATGCATTCTCGAACTCTGTGTTTGTGTGTGTGTGTGTGTTTGTGTGTGTGTGTGTTTAAGATTCTCATGGCAACTATTTGTAACTCATTTTCAGTAGAGACCCTCAGATCAGTGAACTGAAAAGAGGGATGCATTTGGGGAAGTTATGGTTGTGACTAGGATCTGAGAAAGCTATTGTTCGGGGTACTTTTTATACTATACCATCACAAAATAAGTGAACGTACCTTCCTCTCCCCACCCCCAGTTTTTAAGAGTCAATTGACTCCCTTTAGCAACATTTTTACTTTGCTCCTAAAAAAAAAATCTCAGGACCTGGGTTCAAATCCTGACCTTTATACTTGTGTGACTTTGGTCAAGTCACCTAACCTTTCTGGGCCTTAGTTTCCTCATTTGTAAAATGAGGGTGTTGAACTGAGGTCCCTTTCAGGGCTAGATGTGTGGTCCAATGCCCTCATATATGGACAATATCAGGGACCCTTATACAATCCCCTGTTCTATTACTAAGTTGTCATCGATATTGCGCTGCCGTGTCCAAAGAGCATTTCCCTTATAGCACACCCTATAAGGTAGGCAGTGCAAGTATTATTATTGCTAGTATAACTGAACCTCAGAGAAGTCAAAACTTTATCTGATATCACAGAGAGAAGCTGATTCAGATTTATTGATCCAGGGTCTAGGTCTCTTTTCAGTATCCTCCAATTAAAGCTAAGCACTGCTTCACAAGAGAAGAGATACGGTAGAGGAAAAAAATCCCAGTAAATGGAGGATTCAAATCCTGAGTCTTGGGAAAGTCATTTGGTCCTTCTGGCCTCAGTTTCCCCACCTGTAAAATGATATAATTGGACAGGTTGACCTCTAAATTCCTGGAGGAACCTCCTGAAACTCGCCTTCTTCAGTGCCTTGCCTGTACTGAGAATCAAAGTCAGTCTTTCTAAAGAAAAAGCGTAAGGCTCCACTGTGTCATTAGAGTCAGAAATGATGGGTCTGGAGAGGAAGTGATGGGAAAAAGCAACTACAAAAACCATTTGCAGTCTGATAGTGGGGGGGGGGTGCTTATAAAAATGAAACATATATTAGAAATGTTTCTTTTCACCCTGTTTAAGAAAAATGCCATTCACAGGGATTTAGGAAGGATGGGAAATACATTAAAGTAGAAAATTTGTGAGTAGGCAGCATAGCCCAAGCTCCCTGTGGAGAGCATCTACACTGTCTGCCTCAGTAACATTTTTGGCAACTGAACAGCACCACATTCAGACCCAAAGATAAGATGCTGCAATTCAAGTGAGGCCTTCAGAACTGCTCATACCATTTATAGAAGAAAAGCCAAAGGGAACTAAATAGGAATCTAGTACATCTTTTTCTCCCTACTTGGGCTAAATCAAAAAGGTAACATATTGCTTCCCTTTGCATTTTGGAGTGTATGTGATTTGATGCCTTAAGGAAGAAATCCTATAAAGAAATTAAGTTCCTATGATCTAACCATTCTGGAGAGCAATTTGGAACTGTACCCAAAGGGCTATAAAAATGTGGATACCCTTTGACCCAGCAACGCTACTTCTGGGGCTGTATCCCAAAGAGATCATAAAACAGGGAAAAGGACCCACTTGTACAAAAATATTTATAGCAGCTCTTTTTGTGGTGGCCAAGAATTGGAAATCAAGGGGATGCCCATCAATTAGGGAATGGCTGAACAAGCTGTGGTATATGAACATAAAAGAATACTATTGTGCTATAAGAAATGATTAACAGGTGGACTTCTGAAAAACCTGGAAAGACTTGTATGAACTGATGCTGAGTGAAGCGAGCAGAACCAGGAGAACATTGTACACAGTAACAGCCACATTGTGCAATGACTGACTTTGATAGACTTAGCCCTTCTCAGCAATGCAAGGACCTAAAACAATTCCAAAGGACTCATCTTGGAAAATGCCATCCACATTCAGAGAAAGAACTATGGAATCTGAATGCAGAGCGAAGCAGGCTATTTTCTTTTTTTGTTTTGTTTTTTTCTTTCTCATGGTTCTTCCCATTAGTTCTAATTCTACTATACGACATGACTAATGTGAAAATATGTTTAATAGGAATGTATAAGTAAAGCCTGTATCAGATTGCTTGCCATCTTGGAGGGAGGGTAAGGAGGGGGAGAAGATTTAAAACTTATGGAAGTGAATGTTGAAAACTAAAAATAAATAAATTAACTTATTTTTAAAAGGAAATGTTTCTGAAACACATACACATACACACACACACACACACACACACACACACACACACAAAGAAATTAAGTTCTTGGCGAAGTAAGGCATGGGCCTAACCATGTTACTACCCCTCCTTAAAAAGTATGCATTGATGATTGCATGTA
This sequence comes from Trichosurus vulpecula, assembly GCF_011100635.1. Taxonomy (NCBI): domain Eukaryota; kingdom Metazoa; phylum Chordata; class Mammalia; order Diprotodontia; family Phalangeridae; genus Trichosurus; species Trichosurus vulpecula. The sequence continues at coordinate 218,218,371 of NC_050574.1, forward strand.
TATAATCTATATCAAATTGCTTACCTTCTCAGGGAAGGGAGAGAATTTGGAACTAATTTTTTTAAATGAATGTTAAAAATTATCTTTACAGGTAATTGAGAAAAAATAAAATATTATTTTTTTAAAGTATGCATTGATTCTCTATTGCCTCTAGGCTGAAATGCAAATTTCTCAATCTATCATTCAAAGCCCTCTACAATCTGACTCCAACCTCTGTTGCCAGCCTTATTTTATATTATCCCTATATGTGTTTTCATTTCAGCTAAACTAGCCTATTAGCTTTCCCTAAAACTCAGTATTATCTCTTTGTCTTTGCACATGACTGCAATAGACTAACTACTCATTTCCACCTCTCATAATCCTCAGGTTTCCATAAAGCTCAGCTAAGGTACCAGTTCCTATGAAAAGCCTTTCCTAATCCCCTCAGTATTTCTTCCAATTAACCTTGTCTTTACTTATCTGTGTACATTCTGTGTCAGGCAACAAACACTTACTGAGGGATTACTATATACCAGGCACCATGCTGGGCACTGAGGTGCAAAAAGAAGCAAAGCAGTCTCTGCCCTCAAGGAGCTCATGATCTGGACCCCTCCATAGTAGCTCCTTGAAGGTCATGGGTCTGTTTCATTGTCTACTTTCAATAAATTTGCTAATTGAATTAATTAAATTGAAATGTGTCTATGGGAAAATTACATTCATCTTGATAGAATGTAATTTTTTTTTTGTGAATATTGTGCCCTGTTTCTCTGGATGAAGTAAACCAGAGGTATCCAGCACCTGGCCAGAAACACTCATGAGTGCTGCCCAAACTAGATTAAAATGGAATTGGGAAATATTTAATAAAATAAAATAATGATATAATATATTATTAATAATGATAAATAATATAATAAAAATAAAAAATACAATAGAGCATAGATAATGTTAATATGTGGTTTTCTAAGTCACTATGATATGATTTAGTCACCTTACATATGATTTAGCGGCCCAGTTCTTTCTGGGTTTGACAATACCATGGTAAATGATTTAGCAATCTTTGATCCGAGGAATCAATGTCTAACAGGAGCAGTTGGGCAAAATGCCAAGGCACAACCAGGTCTTGGTGACCTCCTACTGCTTCCCCATTAACTGAGGGTGGAAGCCACTCCTAATTGGCTGAATGTCAGGACAGTAAATATGTCTGTGGGATAAATTAATGGGACCAGAAGCTAGGCAGATCCTGAGCTGGCAGAGGTCTCTGAAAAAGAGAAATAATCATTTGGCTATAAAAAGCAGAGGTTACATGACAGTGACTCTCCATGATAAAATATTATCACAGATTGAATGTGCAATCTGACACCCAGATGGAGCTTGGTGAAGGGAGGGGGACCTCCGAAGATTAGACAAACAAGATTAAAGCCAACCGGTGGATCCCTTGGTGAGATTGCTTTTTCTAGTCTACGACTCCTTGTACACACTCAGATTATTTATGGATGAACTCTACCCTAGCGAATAAACCCTCCCAAGGCTTCTATGAACTCTTCAACTCTGCCTCTTACAATCCCTAGAGCCATTAAAGGCTTAACTCATGTGCCACTCCTATAAAGAAGTCTTTCCAGTCTCCCCAGTTGTAATTGTTCCCTCCTCAAGTTATTGCATACAGACTTAGCTGGTTGCACGGAAGCAGGCTGGTGTGCTAGAAAGCATCCTCCATTTGGAGGGAGAGGACTTGAGCTTAGCCTGATTCTGCTACATTTTTTACTTCTTCGGGCAAGTCACAATCTCTGTTTCTCATTTGTGAAATGATTGTATTAATTTTGATTCTTTTTTATATCTCCCCAGCAGATTGTAAACTCCTTGAGGGCAGGGACTTTTAAAAAATGCAAACAAAATACATTTCAATTCAGTTAATTCCATTTGTATCCCTAGCACATGGCACATGTAGTAGGTATTTAATGTAGGCCTTATAGATTAAATACAGCTGGGTAGGAAGGGAAACGGAAAGAGGGGCAGGTGCTCCTATAGGGCATCCAGAAATTATAGTGGCATTTGGGAGGCCAAGGTGCAGAGCTGACATGGGACTTAGGATTGACTGGAGTTTATGTGATTAATGAGGATACTAGTTCATTAGGGAGGCAACACAGCTTTAGCAAAGGATTTCTCTCCAAGAAAGTAAAGCCAAGACCTGAGTCCCTGGGTAAAGCCAAGAGGTTTTTGCATGAGTCCTGACTGTGTCCTCATTCGTGACTTCTCCGTTCTCCTTTCAGATCCTTACATTTGGCCTTGTCCGAGAGAAAAAAAAAATAAATTCTCAATTCTCAGCCTGCCATTAAAGTGGCCCTTGTTGACCATCCCAAAGGATTCGTGCAAGGGGGAGGGGAAGAAGGGAGGGATAGAATTTGGAATTCAAAAACCTAAAAAAATGTTAAAAATTGTTTTAACATGTAATTGTGGAAAAATTTTAATTTTATTATAAAAAAATAAAGTGGCCTTTGTCTTTATGATAAACTGTGCTAGGTGCCATTTAAATAAGATCTCAGTCCCTAAACTATTATAATCCAACAAGCATTTACTAAATACCGACTGTGTATTGAACACAAAAACATAAATAAAACAGCCCCTCCCCTCAACGAGCTTCCTTTTTAGGAGAACAACCAATACTAAATATAAAAATAAAATGCATACAATTCACATAAAGTAAACGCACATATAAAAATGACCAGAACACAGATAATTAGATATAAAATGTATATAAAGTCAATGCACAGTAATTTCTGGAGGTGGAAGACAGACAGACAATTTGTCCTGTAGGAAGTGGAACTGACTGGAGGCTTGAAGGCAGCTGAAGATTGTTGGAGGCAGAAGAGAGGCAGGAGCACTTTCTAGGCACAGGGTACAGCCTGCACAAAGATACTGAGACAAGACATGGAAACAAGTTTGGCTGGGACAGGTAACGCTTGAAGAAGCGCGATAGGCAGTCAGTCTGAAAAGGCAAGCTGCGGTCGGGTTGGGAAGGGTTGTAAATGCCTAGCAGAGGGGTCTGTATTTTATCCTGGGAGCTCCCTTGAGCAGGGGAGTGACGTGGTCAGGCAGGGTGGAGGATGTTTTGGAGAGAGGAGAGCCTGGAATAAGGGAGACCAATTAGGAAGCCAGTGAGAAGCAATGAAAGCCTACAGTGTATGAGCTGAGAGAAAAGGGATGGATGCAAGAGATGTTAGGAAGGAAGAATGGATGAGACGCAGCATCTGATTTGCTGTGGTGGGGGGAGGGTGTTATGAGCCAGAGGAAAGAGTCAAGGATAAATCTGAGGCTGTGAATCTGGGTGATTGGAAGAATGCTATTGTCCTCCACAGACATAAGACTGGAACACAGAGAAAATGGGTATGGACAGATATGCCTAGGACATGTAAAGAACAGGGGAATAAGTACTGAAATAATAAAGGATTAGACTAAAATGTTTACTATAGAGGTGCATTTTAGGTGTGGGGAAAACACAGGTGCACAATAGGAGTGAAGGATGAAAGAGAAAGAAGGGAGGGAGGGAGAGAGAGGAGAGGAGGGAGACAGCAAGAGATAGATAGAGAGAGAGAGAGAGAGAGAGAGAGAGAGAGAGAGAGAGAGAAGAGAAGAGAGAGAATTTCCTTTGGTCCTTTTAGCATAATTAGAAGAGTCTATAGGCATATCATATGCAGACAATCTCATAAGGGCATTCTATTAGATCTCCACAATGAATGAGAAAGAGGGAGTAGAAGTGTGTAGCTCATTTGCTTTTTTGAGATACATACATACTATATACATATATATACATGCATACATATACACATGTGTGTATGTACTTAAATCTACAAGGAATATAGATTTGAAGAGGTGCATACTAGATTGGTCCCATTGTCATGAAATCCATCTTTCATTTCATTCTGTTAACCTATACCTGCACATTTTTCGAGAGGGCAAATGCATATCAGTAAAAACAAAAAGTATCCCAGAACTCTCAAGTACTATGCAGGAAATATAAATATATAAATACACATACATGTATATATACACATGTATATTCCTTGGAATTTTTTTTAAAAGAAAAACTTTAATTTCTCTAAGGAATGGCTTTTATTTAGTGTTTCCAAAGTTGTCTTTTTTTTTCTCCACCAATTAAATATATGAGCATTTGAGAATTCTAGCAATTAGTTGTAACTGAACTTAGAACTTACATTCTTAAGATACATTAATATGATAGTTAAGACCCCTAATTAGTCCTTATGGTATGATTTTTGTCCCTACATCTTCACTTGAGATTCTTAGTCAAATCACAGACTTCGAGTTGGACAATATCTAAATGGTCTTACAATCCTCCCCCCACCCCATTATTATCAAGTTAAGCTACTGTGAGGATACTTCTACCCTGCTGGGTTTGGTTTTTTGTTGTTGCTGCATCTAATACCAAAGACCAATACCTTTTTTTATGTTCCTTCCTAATCTTCTTTCATGATACTGTTTTTTTTTTCCTTCTGGTTGTCCTGGTCTTTGATAATTATCTTGCTATTTGTTTTCACTGATCCCCTTAACCTTCCCCACTTCAACCCCAATAAACTTTTAGTATTCCCTCACACAATCCTGTGAGGTAGGTAGCACAAGGGTTATCATTCCCATTTTATAGATGGGGAAAATAAGGCTCAGAGAGCTGAAGAATTTGCTTTATACTAGTGAGAGCCAGGAATGAAATCCATGTCTCCCGAATTGAAGTCCAAATCTCTTTCAACTATTCTATGTCACCCTTCTCTTTTTATAATTGTCACTCTCTTCCAATCTATTGTTTCCTTCAGTCCTGCCTTCACACATGCCCCCCCAAAAAACAAACAAAAAAACTAAGACAAAACAACGAAAAAAAACCTCTCTAGATTTTACCATGCCCACCTGTATTATTAATATATTTTTGCTTAATTTGAAGATTTCATCCATTAATAGGCCCATGTGACCTGCTTAAGTCACACGGAAGCCTAAGTCACGTGAGCCTGTAGTGGGAGGAGCTTGCTGAATGGGTGGAGCAGGAAGGGTGGGGCAGAATGGAAGAAGTTGGTCAGAGCTGTTAGAGCTCAGGGAGAGAGAGAGAGAGAGAGAGAGAGAGAGAGAGAGAGAGAGGAAGCAGGGAAGCAGGTAGCTAGCTGTGGGTTTTGTTTGCAGGAATACCTGGGGGGGGTGGGGCTTGGCCTTGGGATAGTGGTGCCCCCTGCAGTGTTATTGTGTATGGATTTCTTCGTTGCTGTGATAGCTTTGGCTTTCTGGTGTTTGAATAAATGTTTCATTTCTGTCTTCCGTACAGAGAGTCTGTTGTATTTTGCAATTCAGAACTAAGCCGGCATATTCACAGTCACTGTCGGCTCTGTGAATATTGTGCTGGTGATACACCACTGTTGTCCTGTATCTCTTTCCTTCTCAAACTTCTTGAAAAAGCCATATCTACTCCACTTCCTTTCCTTTCACTGTCTCAACTGTACAGTCTGGTTTCTGTCCTTACTACTCAGAACTTCTCTCCCCAAAGTTATCGATGATCTCTTAATCACTATTAGTGACCTCTTCTCAGTCTTTATCCTTCTTGACCTATCTGTAGCATTCAACACTAGTGACCACTTTCTTTTCTTAACTTTGGCATCTGAGGACCTGGGTTCAAAGCAGATCTCCCATAACCGCCCATGTGGTATTATGTGGCAGGCCACTTCATCTCTTTAGATGGCAATTTCCTTTGTAAAAGTGAGGGATTTGGATGAGGTCCCTTTCAGCAGTTGTAGTTCTTTCATCCTACCTGACCATCCATTCCTTCTCAGTCTCCTTCTTTGATTCATCAACCGTGTCAGGCCCATTAACTGTGGGTGTAACCCGAGCCTCTCTAAAATCTTCTCTTTTCTCCCTACATTGTCTCACTTTTTGACCTCATTAGCTCCAAGAGGAGTCAATTAGCATAATTCTCATATCTGTATATTTAGACCTAATTTCACTCGAGCTCCAGTTCCACATCAGCAACTGCCTATTGAGCATTTCCAACTAGTTGTCCCACAGGCAACTCACTGTGTCCCAAACAGAACTCATCATCTTTCCTTCTCCTTCTCAAATTCCACCATCTTCTGTACTTTCCTGTTACCATTGAGAATACCACCATCTTTCTGGTCACCCAGGCTAACAACCACCATGTCACCTTCCTGACTCCTCACTCTCATTCACTTCACATGTGCAGTTGGTTGTCAGATTATGCCATTTTGATTTCTACAGCCATTCTCTGCTTTATCACTCAAATAGGCCTCTTACCTGGACCATTGCAATAGCCTCCTATTTTCATCTCCCTGTCTCAAGCCTTTCCCCACTCCAAATCATCTTCCACAAAGCCAACAAACATGCTTTTACTAAATCTAACACAAGTCTGGGGCTAACCCTGCCCAATCAAGACCTATTGCCTCTGAGATAAATTTAAAGTCTACTTGACTTTTACATCTCTTTACAACCTGGCCACTTCCTAAGTTTCCAGTCTTGTGTATTAATTCCATCCTTGTATTCTTTGATTTAGTCATATTAGCTTACATGCTGCTCTCTCTGTATGCATGACCTCTGTACATAGAACAGATACTCCATCTCTCAACTCCATGACTCCATGATGTTGCAATGATTGTCCCCCATGCCCACGATGTGCTCCCTGCTCACCTCTACCTCTTGGAATCTTTCTTCAAGATTAAGCCTAGGCATCACTGGCCTCAGACACTTAGCAGCTGTATGACTTTGGGCAAGTCACTTAACTTCTCCCTGCCTTGGTTTCTTCATGTGTAAAGTAGGAATAGTAATAGCATCTACTTTTCACAGTTGCTGTAAGAATCAAATGAGTTAACATGTAAAATATTTTGTAAACTTTAAAGCCCTATATAAATGCTAGTTACTATTACTACTACAACTCCTCCTCCTCCCCCTCCTCTTTCTCCTGTCTTCTATATGAAGCCTTTCATGATCTCTGGGGTGCTGGTAGGCTCCCTGCAAAAGCTAGCCTTACTGACCTATACACATCTATGTGTATGCATATGTAACATACTGGGGAGAACACATAATTATATGTGTATATACATATGTGTATATGTATATGTATATGTATATATATATATATATATATATATATATATATACACACACATGTATGTGTGAATGTTTATGCACTGCCCTTGGCAATAAAGAGGAAACAAATGTAAAAAAACAGGCTTGATATATTCTGGTTAGAAAGTTTGCACAAGAAATAATTAAAGAACATTTACAAACAGGGAAGTACAGATATATATATACATATATGTTTGTATACACATACATATATTCACAAGTACACATATATATTTTATGTATTGTGTACATATATGCAATGACAAAGTGGGACTTTTTGCTGTTTTTTCTTTTGGAGTGCTTCTCAGCACTAAGGTAATCAAGTGCCTTTGATTGAGTCTTGCTAGGTGTGAAGCCCCAGGCCCATACCCTTTTGCTAATTACGTGTAAAGCCCTCAGGCCCTAAGAAATATAGGAGGTTAGCATTTTGCCTTGGGGCTCATTCATTGGAAGAGTGTTCATGTGATTTTGCCAGATAAGACTCTGGGTAGCTATTAAGGGGACCCCTACCCCCTTCTTTGAAAACCCTGATGTTAGTACTTCTCTCTCTGGCAACTATGTATGTATTGCTATGGAGAGACAATTAGAAGTCCTGTCTGCTGATTTGTGTTATTTGTTCTATTTATATAATTTTTGCTTGTAATTTCTATTTCTGTTTTCTCTGAAGTTCAGGGTGCTGATGTTTTCCCCTGAACTAAGTGAATAATATGTGTGTGTGTGTGTGTGTGTGTGTGTGTGTGTGTGTGTGTGTAATTAAAGTGAGATTGTAGACCCCTTAAAGTTGCTTTCCTTAGAAAGGCAGATCAAAGAACTTGTGCTAGCAGCCCTGTTGTGTGCTGGTGTTGTTGGTCTTATACCTCCACAGCAGCTGCTAGCAGCATTGTTGCTACAATATGCACGTGGTTATATTGTTTCCCCAATAGAATGTATACATATGTATATACATTCATCCCTACCTATATCTACACACATGTATATGCACACATTTTAATATATACAATCTAAGCTCCTTGAGGGTAGGAACTGTTTCCCTTTGTCTTTCAATCCCTCAGGCTTAGCACAGAGCCAGGCACACAGTAAATGTTTGTTGATTGATTAATAGAGTATACCATGATATTTCTCATATTTTGCTTAGTAAATATTCTTGAATTTTTTCTTGTGCCTGTTTTGCAGCTAGACTAGATTGAGCCTATTTTCTTTGTATTTGTTTTTCCCCTTATTGCCTTGGCAGTGACCTGCACACTAAGAAATGTTTTGACCTAATTATAACCCTTTTTATGTCTTCTGAATTGAAGAACTCAATAGGACAAAAATTATTTAGGTTGAATAAGAAAGATTATATTTGACTTTTTTTCTTTTTGAATATGCTTATAAAAAGTATGTGGTTTTTATGAATATTTAAAGTCATACTTCAGCTATAAAACTCTAGCACACATCCAAATACATAAAAATTATAGGAATCTATAAAGGACAAAAGTGAAGCTGAAAAAAATTACAGAGGGAAATATAGTCTCCACATAGGTCACCCATATAGCTAATGATGATGGGCAAGATTGATTACATTTTATGTAACTACAGGGGGATCTGGGTAGCTATGTCTTGTCTTAAAGGATTAAAAGAAGGTATTTACTTCAGTGATTGAAATCCACGAAATAATAATGAGTTGAGATATTTTAAGCTAATTATATATGGCCCTCAACAATCACCTTTTTCACTCCTAAGACTCATAGGCAAAAGTAATTCATGTCCTAGACTAGTCTTCTTTCCCTTATGTGCATTTAAGAGGTTTTCTTTTTTTTCTTTCTTTTACTTTTTTTCTTTTTTACATTGTGTTAACTAAGTCTATAACTGAAAATAAACCTTTCTGGAGTCAGAGGCATTTTAGGATCATTTGTAAATACTATTAAAAAAAAAACCCCAATACCTCATAGCACCTGCTTTACTTGAGGGTTTCTGGTTAATCTGTATTCGACCTGTGTCAAGAACTGAAAATTTTAAGTGTGTGTGTGTGTGTGTGTGAGTGTGTGTGTGTGTGTGTATTTTAGAAGGGAGAGGGCAGAAGAAAAGAGGAAAGCAAAAAGTGGAAGAAAGAGGGAAGTTTGGAGAGGAAAAATGTAGAGGAGGCTTATTTAATGGGAGAGGCTTTAGAGACTTTGTCTAAGCAGAGGTAAGAAAAGGGGTGAAAACCACTCTCTCAATTACCCACCTGTGGATTGCTGTGATTAGTCCATGAAAGGCTGTACTGTGCATTAAGGCTGCTTTGTGAAGCAGTTGTTTTCTTTCACTTCCACAGAGAGGAAAGTTAAAGGGCACTCTTGTTTAGATGAAAAAGAAATAAAAAGGGAAGCACTTTTCAAGTCAAGCAAGCTAAGAAGTGAACTTCCATATTAGTAGCACTGTGCTGTTTTAAGAAAACACTGAGCTTCACTTGTTCAGCTGTGCTACAAGGCCTTGCTTTTCTATCATCTTAAAGATTTGAATTCTACAGGAAAGCAAGAGACTTGTGTCTTGGCCAAGCTTCACAATATTTCACAGATGTTATATGGTTTCCTTGTTCTTTTTTGTTTTTATGAAGAATTCAGTCAATCCATTAAAAAAAATTTATTAAGCACTTACCATGTGCCCAGCACAGTGCTAGGTGCTGAAGACATACAAACAAAAATGAGGGAGGGGCCCTGCCCTTGAAGAACTTCTGTTCTATTGAGAAAAGTCTATTTTTCAATTCACCATATGGACTACTTATTTTTCTTCCCTGTAGGAGTGATGTAAAAATGAAATGAAAACATAATTCTTCTGTTAATTGTTTTCATTTATTTCCCAGTTCCTCAGAGTTGAATGGAATTTCTCCAAATTGTAGATGTAGCAGTAACCTGGCTAGCTTCACTTCTGTATGTAATATAAATAAGGAATAGTGGAAACAACTCTTCACTCTGATTGTTCCAAATTAGAGCTCAATGTCTCTATACTGGCAGGGCAGTACCATACACCCTTAATGGTGTCTAGGGAGAAATGATTCCCAAGAGCTACCCGTTGGGATTAACTTGAGGGTAATAAAGTGACAAAGCATTTTTCAACTCTCCCATCCACCAAGAAATGACTACAGAAATTCGGGATGTACATGCCTCATAATACCCATCGTGAAGATTTACTCAAATTGTTCCTCTCAGATTGCTATTACTTTCCTCCGTGTTATAGGCTGCCATTAAATCCTCCACCCTCACTATTACAGCTTCCATTACCACCCACATGGCATGATGGCTTTATCCATGGGTGGCAGATGTTATCACCATATGTCATCTGATCAATTTTCCATTCAAGGGTAATGTAATGTTTGGGGAAAAGCCAAATTCCACTTTAGGAGAGGCTGTCTCTGTAGTTTTCACCACACATTAAATACATGCGTCCTTTCAACTTCCTGGCTCTGATATCAAACCAGGAAAACAGCGTGGATCCTAGTGTAGCTTTGTGTACTTCAGTGTGAGTGGGGTTCTCTCTCTGTCACTGTCATCTGCCAAATTGTTTTCCAATAAGGAGTTTGGCATTCTTTCTCTTTCTTTTACTTTTATTCACCTCAGGATATTCTCGGCTTAGAATCACCAGTTTCATTAAACAGAAAACCAAAGTAAAGCCATTGTCTCAGATCATTTCCTTAAGGCCACCTTTATTCTTTTATTTATTTTTTCATGTCAGTTATCTTCATGCATAACCATAATATTCTTGAATGAGTGGTTTATGTATCTGATTCTTATTCCACATCAGCTAACTGAAACTTGGACCACATTATAAAATTTTTCACAAAGGTGTTATTTACACTTCTTTTAAGGAAAAAATTAACAGTTATTCTTCTATTAGAAGCATAACACTGTCATGGATTTATAGAGCAGAAACAGACTTAAGATATTCTCTCAATCAGATATGGGGGGAAAAGATACCACAGATTTGATCCAGCCCAGAGCAAGCATCTTAAAAGGTAATTTTGGGGGGGGGAGTAGAGGGGAGGGAATATTTCTTAATAAAAATTTAATTTCTTAATAAATATTTCTTCCTGGTGGGCTCCTGTGGCTATCATATTATTTTTGTTCTGTTGTTTCTGACTCTGTGATGCCATTTGGAGTTTTCTTGGCAATAATACTAGAGCAGTTTGTTGTTTCCTTCTCTGATTCATTTTACAAATGAGGAAACTGAGACTGGTAAGTATCTGAGGCCGGATTTGAACTTAGATAAATCTTCCTGACTCCAAGCCCAGTGCTCTATCCATTAAACCACCTAGCTGCTTGTAACAACAGTGTTGCTAGCAGCTGCTGTGGGGGTGAAAGGCCAACACAAGACCAACAACAAGAGCACACAGAAGGGCTGCTAGCATAGGTTCTTTGATCTGCTTTTCTAAAGAAAGCAACTTTAAGGGATTAACAATTTCACTTTAATTAAACATACATATATAATTAATTTAGTTCAGGGGAAAAAGTCAGCACCCTGAACTTCAGAATAAATATAAACAGAAACTATATAAAAGAGCAAAATAACACAAACCAGCAGACAGGTTTCTATCTGTCCATAGCAATACATACACAGTTAGCAGAGAAAAGCATCAACACCTGGGTTTTCAAAGCCAGTGGCTCTGTGACAGTTACCCAGAGTTTCATCTGGTCAAATCACACAAAATTCTTCCAGTGAGTGAGAGCCACAAAACAAAATGCCAACCTCAGATCTTATATATCCTTCTTAGGGTCAGAGGGCATCACAACCATGCCACTCAAACCCATGTGACCTAGGCTTTCTTGTTTCTTAAGCAGGTCATCAAAGACTCTTGATTCAATCAAAGAAACAAAGGCAAGACTCATCAAAGGCATTTGATTACCTCTGTGCTGAGAAGCACTCAAACAAAAGACAACAAAAAGTACACTTTGCTTGCCATTACATTTGAAAGGCAAGACTCATCAAAGGCACTTGGCTGCTTTAGTGCTGAGAAGCACTCCTAAAGAAAAAATAAAGGCAAAAAGTCCCACTCTGATTACCATCACCCTGCTCTGTCACTATCACAGACAGAGAAAAAATTCTGAATATAATGATGATGATGATGATGATAAGAAGAAGAAAGCATTTATGTAGAGTTTAAAAGTCGGAAAGCACTTCACAAGTATTGTCTAATTTCATCCTCACCACCTTGGAAACAGGTGATATTATTATACCTATTTTTGGGGTGCAGAAACTGGGACAGGATATGAGTATTTGAAGAGCTATGAATAAACTGATGGGAATTTCAAAGATCAGAGAAAACAGATGATGGTTCCTTGTAAACCTATAGCCCAAATAAATAGCCTAGAATCCTTTCCCTCCCAACATCCAAATTTAAAAATGTCTGGCTTGCTTTAAAACACAGCTTAAGTACCACCTCCTCCAGGAAGCCTTTCTTGATTCCCCTAGCTGCTAGGACCATGCCTCCCAAAGTTAGTGTCTCTCTAATTTAATTAGTATGTTCTATGTTCTATACATATACGTGTGTGTGTGTGTGTGTGTGTGTGTGTGTGTGTGTGTGTTGTCTCCTCCATTAAAATGTAAGCTCTATGAGAGCAGGAACTGTTTTTGTTTTGTTCTTTGTATGTTCAATGCCTATTACAATGCCTGGCACAGAATAAATACTTAATAAGTTCTTATTGATTACTTAATTATAAATCTCAAAGTGATATATAAATGCACATTATTATAATTATCTCTATGACTAGATGTAGTCCAAAGATGCTGAGTTCAAAGAAAGTTCTGATTGTTCAAAGAACAGAAGATCCACCCCTCTCTGGGGGATCAAAGAAGGTATTATAAACAATGAATAATCGGACCTGAGCCTTAAAGAATGGGCAAGGTTTGGTGAGAAAAAGGAAGGGGAGAAGAGTCCAGCAATAAGCAAAAGCATAAAATTCAGTAATAATTCATTATATTTAAGGAATGGTTTATAGTCCAGTTTGATGAGAGCATAGTACATGTGAAATGTAGTCATGTAGGACAAGGTTGGATGGGTTGACTAGAGACAGACTGTAGTGAGTCTTGAACGTCAGAATTTTTATTTCATTTTATAGAGTCATTAATTTTTTGTGTATTGATTATTGATTTATTGATAATCATGAGTAAAAAAAACCTAGACAGGATATGCAAAAAGTAGTACAAGAAAACTGTCCAGAACTTCTGAACACAGAAAAAAAGTACCAATCAAGAGAATCCACAGATCTCCAGAAAGAAGATAGAGAATAGCTTTGCCTGACTTGTTTTAAAGTTAATAATAATAAGAAATGCAACTTTGTATTCAATAAATCAATAGTCAATAATTTTTCGTTCCTTGCCTTATATTTGGGTCATTTGTTTTTTTCCTATCTCATCACTGCAGAATCTTCTTAGTCCTGTTTTGAGATCATTGAGAAAAAATGCTGTTTTTCACTGTTGCTAATATTTACTAAGGAGTTGGTCACTCATCCTGGTATTATCCACAATCTCATCCAACAAGGACCTGAACCATTATCCAGATTATTGATGAAATTGCAGACAACACAAGATTCCGAACGACTTCTGTCAGGTCCTTGTTACTTTCCCGTTCTCTTAGCCAAATCTATGCAGTTTATGCATTGTCACTGATGATTCCTCATGGTACCATGGAACGAGTATTGGATTTAGAAGACCTAGGTTTGAATCTTATCTTTGCTGTTGCTTCAGATTTGGGCAACTCATAGAAAACTCTCAGGGCCTTATTTCCTCAACTTTAGAATGACAGGGGTTGCCTTAGAAGGACTCAAAGTCCCTTTCAATTCTAGATCTATGACCCTAATATTGTAACCACTTAAAATGCAGCTAAATGGCACAATATAGAGAGGGCTGGACCTGGAGAGAGGAAAATCTGACTTAAAAATCCTCCCCAGTGTTGCAAGAATTACCAAAATGTGACACAGAGACACTACATGAGTATGTGCTATTGGAAAAATGGTACTGGTAGACTCGCTTGCTGCAAGGTTGCCACAAATCTTCAATTTGTTAAAAAAAAATGTGATTTCTGAAGCGCAATAAAGCAAAGCAAAATAAAAGGAGGTATGCCTGTACTATATTTTCTCAGTTCATTGGTGATCTTTCTTGTGGTTCTGGTTAAAGACATCACTTAGTAGCACTATATTATGTTTTGTCATGAGAGGAGGGTTCTTGAATGCATTTGGGATATATTCAGGGTATCTAAAAGTGAGGGAAAATATCTCTAGGGTATCTGGGATTATAAATGTCCAAAGGACTGGGGAAATGTTCACTTGTTCTGTGGTTCACCACAAAGCTTATTCCAACATTTCCAACTGGTTTTTGAGGAAACAGCAATATATCATGAACCCTTCACCACAATGTCCTGGTAAGCCAGGCTTCTGTGTCTGATATTCTTTGAAGATATGACATTTCTCACCACCTGCTTCAAAAATTCATTTAAGAGAAAAAGACTATAAATAGACAATCTTACTGTCTTCCTCAGTAAATGATAAAGCAAGGAATTAATTATTTAATTAGTAGTAAATTAATTTATTCCCTGTACTATCATTTCATCTCTGGGTGTGCCTATGAAATATCACCAGCAAATAAGTTCCATTGCTTCTTTCAGTGATTTTTATCTATTTAAAGTGGTTTTTGACTAGTGGTGTTTGAGTTCCTTGCTTAAGGGTAGTCTTCAAATACTCTTTGATCTCTAAAAATCCAAGTTTGCATCTGACCTATTCTTCCCATGTGGGCAGTATTTCTGGCATTTTAATGCCTTTTTCCTCATGAAGTCCCTTTTAAAATTCAGTTCAACAGATATTTATTCAATATGTACCGTGTGCAAGTTACTGTACTAGGTTCTAGGTCTACAAAGTAAAAAATGACAAAATTCTTGCCCTCGAGGATCTAATATTCTACTCTCATTTTGCCAGTTATCCATGAAGTATTTTTTATTTTATTTAAGCATTTGGTCTTTATCCATGGTGCAGTTTCATGACACATGTCATTATAGACTCTAAAATTACTTGTTTTTAAAGTAGTCATTTATCTTATCAAAGATAAGATAATCCAGTAGTCATTTATCTATATTCTCACCACACTCAAGCATTCTTCCTACACTAAACTTAAGTCCTCTATTATGACTACCTCACCTAATTTCACAGCTCCCACAGTTTTGTTTAACATTTCCAGATTATTCTTATTAGCTTAATCAGTATAGCTCTAATCTCATTAATTCATTATTTAGGTATGAAATTTCCATACACAAAGATTCTAAGCATTCACATCAACCAAACCATCTAAATTCCATCTGATAGATTCCTTTACTCTGTAACCAATTATTTATTCTTTCTCTCAGAGGAGCCTTTGTACAAAGGCTCTTAGTTTCTTGGAGATTGTAGTTTAACAGGTGGATATGACACATGCACAAATAATCATAATATAAAAATGAATAGTGTGCATAATAAGAATGTAAGATCAATGTAAGCAAAATGTTAAACCAGATTCCAGGGAAGAAAAATAATTTCTGCCTGGGGTGGGGATGATAGAAAGATTTATTGACAAGGCAGAATTTGAATTGAGATTTAAAGGATGAATAGAATTTCAACAGATAGGAAGGGGTATTATAGCTAATAGTCAACAGCATAAGTAACAGTACAGAAGTGGAAAACAAAGCATGGGAATGGAAGATGATAAATAGTCCTGCTTGGCTTAAGCATAGAATATAAGGAGGGGAACAGAATAAGATAAGGCTGGATATTTGTTAGTGCTTGATTATAGAGGGCCTTGAGCACCATGCAAATGAGACTGACTTTTACTTGCTACACAAAAAGGAGTCATTAAAATCATCTGAACAGAGGCATAGCATAAAATTAGTCTCAAAGTTGGCAAGGCCTTCAGAGGTCAACCCATACTCAAATAGAAATTCCTTCTGCAATACCTCCTCAGATAAATGGTCCAATGTTTAAGTTAAAATATTAACCTTCACAAATACAAGGTGGGGGAAATGTGGCTGGAGAGAAATTCATTGTAAAAATCTAGGGGTTCTAGTGGATCAACTAAATATGAATCAACTGTGCAATGTGGCAAGCAAAAACAAAAAAAAAAGAAAGACTAATGAGAATTTAGGCAGCAATGGTGTCAATATCCAGAATGAGAGAGGTGTTATTTTTACTATCCTCTGGCCTGGTTGAACTATATCAATATTATTGTGCTTGGCTTTGAATGTTGCATTTTAGGAAGGATATGAAGAAAAAACCTAGAGATTATGTCATCTGAATATCAGTTGAAAGAACTAGGTTTATGTGTATCTGTATCTTAGAGAAAAAGAGACTACAGAGGCATGAGTATTTGAAGAATTGATATAAGAGAGATTAGACATTTTATGTTTGGCCCTAGAAGACAGAACTGAGAATAATAGATAGAAGAGAGACCAAATTAGTTTTGATATGTAAAGTATGTGTACAAGTACGTTAACTCTTTAGCTTACGTGTCCACATAGGTTGTATAGATGTGGCTCAAAGAGAAGCGTGAATCTCTAGAGTATCCACCCGCCCCTCACCAAGGGAGACTGATTGCTTCTAAGAGGAGAGTGGGAGATTAGGGCCATATGGCCATAAGACCATAAAGCCACTCTTCTAAGAGAGAGGGTGCTGGGCAAGAATCATATCTTATTAATCTCTCTCATAATTGTTAAAGTACTGATCCTCCAAGTGTGGTCATTGACCCCTGGGGTCCTTGGGAGGCTTTCAAAGGGTCCATGAGGTCAAAACTATTTTCATAATAATACTAAGAAATTTTAATTTTTAATATGACAAATATTTATACAATATAAACAAAAGCTTTGGAGGATATAATCAATAATATAATAATAATATAATATATATAATAATATAATATAATATATATAATAATATAATATATAATAATAGTGTCATGGGAACTTGGGAACTGTTGGCCCAAGGGAAATAATTTTTATGTTAAGATGGGTTCCTGATCACTATCCCTGCATGGAGGTAGACTATCCCAAGCTATATATCCAAGGCTTAACTCCCTTCTTAGTAAATTTAAGTTACACAAAGGTCACACATACTGAATATCCTATAAACCCATTTATCCAAGCTGAGAGTGAACAGAAATCAGACAAGTTATATAGATGAGAGTATACCAAATAAAACAGAGAGTAAATGAGCTCTCCAATTGAGAGCTAGACATCTCAGCTCAACTAAAGAGAGTGTCCCAGATTTCACCAAGTGGGAAATTCCCTGTAGTTTCTATTGTGGTAAGGTGGTGATAGGGATGTGATCAAGGTGCCAGCTCCTCTGCATATTAGTGTCTTTCTAGAATCTTTCCCTCCAAGGACCTCTTCTTGAAGAGAGTCTAGAAGAGCATCTTTTTTTACAAAGCTGGAAGCCAAAAGACCAAGATCTCTCCTTTCCCAAATTCTAGCCAATTCTGTCTCTCATGCAGGCATGTAGCATTGGGCAGTCAGTCTCAACCAATGAGGAGAGTCTTATGCAAATAACTTTGAGCACCAGGTCACAGATATAAGGAAACACTTCCTA
This sequence comes from Trichosurus vulpecula, assembly GCF_011100635.1. Taxonomy (NCBI): domain Eukaryota; kingdom Metazoa; phylum Chordata; class Mammalia; order Diprotodontia; family Phalangeridae; genus Trichosurus; species Trichosurus vulpecula. The sequence continues at coordinate 218,236,028 of NC_050574.1, forward strand.
ATGATTGCAGCTATCCCAAAATGGTTTTGGCTACTTCACAAAGGAGTAGATTACTTCTCACAGGAGGGTTTCAAACCAAGACTGGATGATCATCTGGTGGGATGTTAGAGAAAAGATTCTTGACTACATATGAACTGGACTAAATGGCCAACTGAGGTCTCTCCCAGGTCTGAGATTCTGTGATTATCTAGTCTCTACCTGATGACTTCCAGAAATTGGGAACCATCATTTGTGGGGGTTGATATCTTACACACAAATGTAGTATATATTATGTTCCTCACTATTAACATTCAAATCACTAGAACTGGCCCATCATTTTAGCCTGATGGGATCTTTTTTGATGCTGACTGTCATTCAACATGTTAACTATGTCGCAGCTATCTGTCCCTTCCAAATTTAATAAGCTTACCATCTTTGCTTCCATTCAGTTAATCAATAGAGATGTTGAACATAGCTGGACTAGAGACTGATTCTTAGGGTAGTCCACTAGAGACCTTCCACAACACTTGGCATTACTACTCCTTTATGTAGGCATTCTAACAATTACAGCCCATCAGTATACATATTTCCATTTTATACACAAGTGATTTAAAAAATGCCTTACTAAAATCCAGGTATACTATGTCTGCGGGGCAGCTGGGTGGCAAAGTGGCTATAGTATTAGGCCTGAAGTCAAGAAGACTCATCTTTCTGAGTTTAAATCTGGCCTCAGACATATCTGTGTGACCCTGGGCAAGTCACTTAACCTTCTTTGCCTTAGTTTCTCATCTGCAAAATGAGCTGGAGAGGAAAATGGCAAACTACTCCACTATCTTTGCCAAAAAGACCCCATATGGGGTCACAAAGAGTCAGACACAACTGAAACAACTGAACAATAACATGCTATATCTGTATCATTTGTCTGTTCTTTCAGATTTGTGCATGAGGAAAATTAATCTGTAAAGGATGGTTTATACAAGAAGACAGAAAGGACCAGGAGACAGAAGACCTGTAGAGACTATTGCCAATAGTCCAGATAGATAGTAATGTTTCTATCAGGGTGGTGGCATGGAAACCTAGAGGAAGAAACAGGTGCTAGAGATATTATGGAGGTAGAGTCAACAGGACAAAGTAGCAACTTCGATTTGGTAGTTAGAGAAGTAGGCAGAATAAGAGATAATAGCAAGTTTTTGAAAAGGGCAGATTGGATGAATGGAGTTGTCGCTGGAAAAAAATAATAAAGTCATAAGGATGAGCAAATTTTGGTGGAGGGGAAGTACATGTTAAACATGTTGAATTCGAGGTATCAGAAGGACATCCTGGTGGGAATGTCTTGAAGGTAGGTGGAGAAGAAGGTCTAGAGCCTGAGAAAGAGGTTCTGACTGTAGGCATCTGCTTGAAGGTGATAACTAGAAATTGCTGAGGGTAGAATATGTAAAAGGAGAAAAGGAAAGGAAAGAAGAAAGGAGATGAAAAGAGACATAAGGAGAAAGGACCTGGCTCCTAACCAGCTTTGTTCCATCTGTGTTAATGTAATGAGAATCAAGCTCTTAAGCTCTTATCTAGGTACACTAAAATTTCAACATAGCTAACAGTGTTTTTTGGTTCCTACTTGCATCTCTCTCTTCCAATCTCCATGGAAACTGCCAGTTTCTGTGTCTGTCCTGACTGTGCTAGAATCTAAGCACTAACTTCTATGAGCTCATTCTAAGCTGACTCTGCAGATAATAAAGTGCCACCAAATGAAAAGGTCAGGTAAATATGACTGAGTGTGGTTCTCTGGGTTTGATAGATGTTTGTTCCCTGGATACCTGACTGGAACTCTAGTTTTCTGAACTCTTAAAGGATCTTTAGTGGGCAGAAACTAAATTATGGCACTTTGAAGGCAGTTCCCTTCACTACTTATTCTGGAAACACTTGGAACCAATTAAGGTCTCCTTAGGGGCCATCTGATAAAAATTCCTTCACTTTTCTCTACCACGTTGAGACCATGTTGTAGTTTTACCTAAGACTTTCTCTGAAGACTTCTTCTTTTCCAAAGTCAGCTCTTCTATTGGTGTTCTTATTCCCATTCCCTTCCCCTTCCCCTTCTTAGGGGCCTTGACACATCAATCATATTTTCTCTCTCTCTCTCTTCTCTTTCTATCTCCTGCTTTCATCTTCAATCTCTCCCACCACTCTGGCTCTTTCCCTTTTGACTAGATGCAATGCTCATCTCTCTGATCCTAAAACAAATGAATAACAATAAAAAACTATTGTCCCATTACTTTCTTCCCATTTTACCCCAAAACTTTTTGAAAAAGCAGTCTACAACAAATAGCAAGTACTTACTCTGATAGCTGAGGTCTTTGGGTTTATTGTACACTGGGCTACTAGGTTCATGTACTGTTGTATGATGTGTACCCGATCTGTTCCACTTCCAAACTGCTGCACTTTTTTTTTAAAACCAGTACCAAATTGGCTTAATAATTACTGCTTTGTAGTATGGCTTGAGATCTGATACTGCTTGCTACCTTTCTTCCCCCTCCCCCCCCACCCTTATTTCCTTTGAGCTCCTTAAACTTGACCTTTTGTGTCTCTAGACAAATTTCTTGTTATTTTTTTTCTAGTTCTATAAAGTAATCCTTTGGCAATCTGATCAGTATGGAATGAATATATAAATCAACTTATGTAGTATTGTCAATTTAATTTATTGGCTCAGTCTGCTTATGGATAATTAATATTTCTGCAGTAATTTAGGTCTGTCTTTATTTCCATATAAACAGTGCTTTGTTAACTGTAATGACAGAGTTTTTATGCATGTCTTGCCAGGTAGATTTTCAAGTATTTTATTCTGTAGTTATTTTCAATGGAATTTCTCTTACTATCTCTTCTTTCTGGGAAAACTGGACAACAGTATGGCAGAAATTGGGTTTAGATAAACACCTCACACATATCAAGATAAGCTCCAAATTGGATATATGATTTAGATATAAAAGGTTACCTCATAAACTAATTAAAGGAACAAGGAAGAAATTACCTTTCAGAACTATGGATAGGGAAGAGTTCATGACCAAATGAGGGAGAAATACTCATAGAATATAAAATAGAAAATTTTGATTACATAAAATTTTAAAAACCCATTTTACAAAAGCAAAATATAAATAAAAATAGAAAGGAACAGCTAATGGGGGGAATCTTTACAGCAAATTTCCCAAAGAAAGTTCTTATCTTCAAGAAATGTAAGAAATTATAAAATAAATTGCTCTGAATGTTGAAGGGACTGTGGGAAAATAAGCACATTGTTTCACTGTTGGTGGAACTGCGAATTATGCCCCAAAAGTTATTAAAACTGTGCATGCCTTTTGACCTAGTGATACTACTTATTCCCCAGAGGAATTAAAGAAAGAAAAAAAGGTCTAAGCGTACGAACATTTTCATTATGGTTATTTTTGTCATGACAGAGAACTAGAACCTAAGGGATTAACCATTACTTGGTGAATGGCTGAATAAATGGTAGTATATAAATATAATGGTATGCTATCATGCTGTAATAAATGAAGGAGACTCAGAGAAACCTGGAAATATTTTGAAAGAACTGATGAAGAGTGAAGTGAGTAGAAACAGGACAACAATTTATACTATAACCACAATATTTTAAAAATGAATAATTCTGAAAGATTTAATAAGACTGGTCAATGAAATATTCAACAATGATTCCAGAAGTTTCATGAAAAACTATGCTCTACCTCAAGATAGGGAGATGATGGACTAATATGAAGAATTAGAAACCCCTTTTCATGTGGGCAATGAAGGAATTTGTTTTAGTTAATTACATTTCTATGATACAAGGGGTCTATGTTTTCTTTTTCCTTTTTTTCAGTCATTAAGGCAAGTGGGTAGGAAAAAATGAACACTTGGTAATTGAAACAATATTTTTTTAAAATTTGAAGTAGATTGAACTCATTGCCTTTTCTTCTAGGTCATCTAATTTCTTTTTTCTCAACATCTTATTAGCTGGCTTTTTTATCACTCACCTAAATTTAATCTATTAATTGACACAAGTAAACTTCCACTTGCCAAATTCTTTCCTTTATCTTCATACTATACTTGAACTAGCTGAAGCATTTAAGGTTAACTACTGAATCCTGCTTAATAATTTCTCTTGCCTGGACTTTCACGAACTGCACAAATGGCTACTCATTCTCTCTCTCTCAATCTCTCTCTCTCTCTCTCTCTCTCTCTCTCTCTCTCTCTCTCTCTTTCTCTCTCTCTCTTAAGAAAAATTAAAGTTTTAAAAAAATAAACAGAAATCTATTTTGTCTCTTCCCACCTCACACCCAATTGGAAAAAAAAATAGAAAAAATGTCTCTACAACAAATACACACAGTCAAGTAAAGCAAATCTTTCATTGACCATGTTCAAAAATATTTGTCCCATTCTGAAATTTGAATTCATCGCCTGTCTGTCAAAAGGTGGATTGCATACTTCATCATTATTCTTTTGCAATCATGGATGGTCATTACAGTGATCATAGTTCTCACAGTTTCAAAAATTGCCTTTACGTTAGAGTTTTATATAAATTGTTCAGGTTCTGCTCACTTCATTCTTCATCATTTTCCCCCAAATTGTTCATTTTTAATATTGATATTATAATATAAATTGTTCTTCAGGTTCAGCTCATTTTACCTGGCCTCAGTTCATAAAAGTTGTCCCATGTCTCTTAGAAACCATCTATTTCTCATTTGTTATAGCACAATAGTGATTTCATCACATTCATATGCCACAATTTGTCTAGTCCCTCTCCAGTTGATGGGCATCCCTTTGGCTTCCAGTTTTTTTGCTACTGCAAAAAAAAAACTGATACAAATAAACTTAGCTGGGCACGCACGGTTTAGTAACTTTTTGTGCATATTTCCAAATTGCTTCGCGTAATGGATGTACCCGTTCACAGGTCCACCAATAAGCATATCAGTGAGCCTGTTTTCTCACAGCCTCTCCAACATTTATCATTTTCCTTTTTTTGTCGTCCTTGCCAGTCTGACCACTATCAGGTAGAACCTTAGAATGAATTTACTTTTCATTTCTCTAATGGTGATCTGGAACGTTGTTTTCTATCTATGTGGCTATAGGTAGCTAAGGTTTCTTCCCTTGAGAACTGCTCGTTTACATCCTTAAACCATTTGTCAGTTGGCAGAATGGCTCCCATTCTTATAAATTTGAATCACTTTCTTCCATTCTTGTGGTAGTGACATGATACAGGAGATAGAAAGTTTAACTTGAAATCAGGAACACCTGGGTTTAAGTCTTGCCTCAAAATGTACTTAGCTGTGTGACCCTAGGTAATGCACGTAACCTCTCAGCCTCAGTTTCTTCATCTATAAAATGGGGCTGATCATATCACTTACTTCATAGGGGTGTTATGAGAATCAAGTGAGATAACACGTAAAACACTTTGCAAATCTTAAAGCTTAGTATAAATGAAAGATTTTTCCAATTGTTTCTCTTTTAATCTTAGCATTATTGGATTTGTTTCTGCAACCCCTTTTTAATTTTATGTAATCAAAACTATCTCTTTTATGTTTTACCCTCTCAATTCCTTTTTTTAGTCATGAATTTTTGTTCTATCTATAGATATGATAGGTAATTTTTCCATGTCTGTATAATTTATTTATGATGTGACTATTTAAATCTAGGTCTCATATCTATTTGGAGCTTCCATTGATATAAGGGTATGTGTGTGTGTGTGTGTGTGTGTGTGTGTGTGTGTGTGTGTTATGAGAGTCCACACACATCTCTCTGATTATGGCTCTTTAGATTATCCTCCCCCTACCCTTCTCTAAGGTATACTTTGATTCCTGTCATGAAGAGAATGAGAGATTGAGCCATGAGGCTGGCCATTCTGCTCTCCTCAGAAATAGAGGTGGTTATAGTAAAAATTGTCCTGTTTCTACTCACTTCACTCTTCATCAGTTCTTTCAAAATGAGCTAGAATATCAATCTTTCTCCCTAAATATTGTTAATCTGGGAGAAATAATTTTTAATATAACTGTACTCCTGATCACTATTCTTTAATGAGGATGAATATTCCAAGCCATATATCCAAAGCTTGACTCTCTTCCTACCAAATGCCAGTTACACAAAGACCACACATAATGAATAGCTAATAAACTCATTTAGCCCAAGTGATATCAAACAGAGAAGTTACATCAATGATTATATACAAAACAATACCCAGAGTGAATGAGTTCTCCCACTGGGAGCTAGATATCTCAGTCCAACCAAGAGAGAGTCACAAGTGTCACTTGAGGAAAAAAGTTCTGAAGTCTCCAGTGTAGTAAGCTGGAGATACGAATATTATTGAGGTGCTAGCTCCTCCACATGTTGGCTTTTCCCCAGAGTCCTTCTTTCTCTTTAGAAACTCTGTCTTGAAGAGACTATGGAACTGGGTGTCTGCTCTCTCAAAGCTGAAAAGCAGAAGGCTCTCCTCTTCTAAGGTCTCACCAATTCTGCCCTTGTGCTAGCATGGAGCCTGGACTTATCAGTCTCCATTGACGAGAAGAGTCTTAGGCAAATATACTTGAAACCCTTTTTATATTGGCATGTGCTATGAGATGTTGGTCTAAAGCTACTTTCCTCCACACTACTTTCTAATTCTCCTAGCAATTTTTATCAAATAGGTCATTTTCTTAGTAGCTAAGGTCTTCAAATTTATTAAACACTGAACTTGCGGATTTATTTGCTTCTGTGTTTCGTATACCTAATTTATTCCACTGATCTCTCTTTTTTAAATGAGTACTAAATTGGTTTGAGAATGATTGTTTTCATAGTATAGTTTGATACCTGATACTGCTAGGCCCCCTTCCTTCCCACTTTTTTTTTCATTTTTTTTTAAACTTGAGAGTTTATCCTTCTTTTTTCTCATATAGAGAGTTTATCCTTCTTTGTTCTCATGTAACTTTTATTATTTTTTCCAGTTCTATAAAGTAATTATTTAATCTTAAGTTTAATGTTAATGGTATTGAATAAGTAAATTGGTTTGGATGGTATTATCATTTTTATTATATTGGTTCATAATACCCATAAGAAATTAATTTTTCTCCAATTATTTATGTCTGTTTCTATTTCTGCAAAGAATGTTTTGTATTTGTATTCCTATGCATAGTTGTATTGCGTCTATTGTGTGCAAGACATTGGGCTTTGATGCCTCATGGTAGTGTGAAGGTAATCCCGTGGAAGCCTAAGCCAGAAGAATATAAAGGCATGAAGGCAGTGTGGTATATTGATGAAACTACTGACCTTAAAATCAGAGAAAGTCCCACTTCTGAGGATTACTCCTCATGTGATACTGAACAAGTCATTTATCTGAACAAGGCCTCAGTTTCATTGTCTGTAAACTGACAGGGTTGAACTAGATGACTAGGTTGAACTTCTGAGGCACTTTCTAGCCCTAAGTTTATGAAAGGCCTCAAATACAGCCTTCAAGAGACATACTGAGTCTACTGTCTGAGGTCCAGCCCAGCCAAGTTCCAAGAAACTTGTCACCAGGACACTGGCCACTAGGTGTGTGTGTGTGTGTGTGTGTGTGTGTGTGTGTGTGTGTGTGAGAGAGAGAGAGAGAGAGAGAGAGAGAGAGAGAGAGAGAGAGAGAGCAGATGCCTTTACAAATGAATTCTATCAAGAATTCAAAGAATAGCAAGCAGAGACAAGACGGCAAAGTGAAACTAGAATTTTCTGAGCTCTTCACACACACACTCCTTCCTCCAATAGCAACCATCTAAAAAAACTCCAAAACTAAAAAAAACAAAAACAAAAACAAAAAACAGTCCAAACTGAATTTGGGCAGGAAAGTCAGTTAAAAGTCACAGTGAGTTATTTTTCCAACCCAGAGGACTGCTGACATTGGGATAGGAATTAGTGAGGTGTGCAGTGCAGCGGAAATGGCGCCAGTTCTGGTGGTGGTGGTACCAGATTGTGACAGCAATATCAGGAAGCAGTCCAGTGCCTAGGGATGTTAAGGGGAATGAACACCTGGTCAGAAAGGTATCGAGGGGACCCTGTACTAACACTGAGCTCAGGAATGGGGGGTATGTAGCAGTTCTGTTGTCCATTACCCAATTTGGGGTTGTAGTTTCAGGGTAGAGAGGAGGCATCCCAGTTGCAAAGGAACAGGGGTCTTACCTGTGCAAAGTACAGAGCAGGAGGGCAGTGAAGAGACCTCTTGGCAGATCACACCACATTGGAAGCACCGAAAACTTATAGGCCCTCAGACCAAACTGTGAAAGCAACAGGAGGACATAAGATTCAGAAACTTAGGCCAGAAATCCTCTCCACCCCCAGAGGTAAGTAAAGCCCAGTTCTACGTCCAAAGTCAAGAAATAGGCCAAGCCATTCTGGAGAACAATTTGTAACTATACCCAACCTTTTGACCCAATAATATTATTACCAGGACTATACCTTAAAGAGATCAAAGAAAAATAAAATATTTATAAAAGAAAAATATTTATAGCAGCTCTTTTTGTGGTGGCAAAGAATTGGAAACTGAGGGAATGCCCATTCATAGAGGAATGGCCAAACAAGTTATGGTATATGAAAGAGATGGAATAGGACTGAGCTATAAGAATGATGAAGGGGACAGTTTCAGAAAAATCTGGGAAGACCTATATGGACTAATGAAAAGTGAAAGGACTAAAACTAGCAAAACAAGGTACACAGTAAAAACAATATTGTAAAGATATCTAACTGTGAAAGACTTAATAACTCTGATTATCACCGTGATTCTACCACAGTTGCAAAGGACTCATGATGAAAAATGCTATGCACTTCCAAAGAGAAAACTGATGCACTCAGTGTGCAGATAAAAGCATATGTTTTCTTTTTCTTTGTTTTTCTTGTTTATTTTTTTTGAAACATGGCTAATTCCAATATTACATAAATTGTTTGAAAAATGAAAAAAGATGGTACCATACCAAATTCCTTCTGTGACACAAATATGGTGTTGTAACTAAATCTGGGAGGGTGAAAATACAGAAAGAAAATTATAGACTAATATCCCTAATGAATATTGATGCAAAAGAGTATGAATAAAATATTAGCATGGAGACTACAGCAACATATCACAAAAATTGTACTCTATGATCAGGTTTGAAATCTACCAGAAATGCAAGGTTGGTTTAATAGTAGGAAAACTATCAAGATAATATACCATGTCAATAACAAGAAGAAAATAATATGATTATATCAATGAATGCAGAAAAACTTTTGACAAGATACAGTACCATTTTTGTTTTTTTTAAATGACTAAAAACACAAGAATAAACAACCTCTTTAAGTGGTATTTATCTAAAATCTCTTTGTGGCTCGTTTTGGTGTTTTCTTGGCAAAGACACTGGAGTGGTTTGCCATTTCCTTCTCCAGCTCATTTTACAGATGAGGAAACTGAAGCAATCAGGGTTAAATGACTTGCCCAGGTTCATGCAACTGGTATGTAAGGTCACATTTGAACTCAGATCTTCCTGACTCTGGGCCTAACATTCTATCCCCTGCACCACCTAGATGTTTACAAAGCAGTATCCATCAAATGACTTGACACTGGTTAAGAAATAGAGAGGTCAATCAATATAATATACCATTCAGATGCAAATCAACACTGTAGCCTAGTGCCTGATAAGCTAAAGACTCCAGCAAATAGGGTAAGAACACACAACTCAACAAAAACTGCTAGGAAAATTGGAACACATTCTGGCAAAAATTAGGTATAGACCAATATGTCACACATTATATCAAGATAAGTTCCAAATGACTGTGCCCAAAAGACTATAAAAATGTGCATACCCTTTGACCCAACAATACGATTTCTAGAGCTGTATCCCAAAGAGATCATACAAGTGGTAAAAAGGACCTGTACATACAAAAATATTTATAGCAGCTCTTTTTGTGGTGCCAAAGAATTGGAAATCAAGGGGATGCCTATCAATTGGGGAATGGCTAAACAAATCGTGGTATATGAATGTAATGGAATACTACTGTGCTATAAGAAATGGGGAGCAGATGGACTTCATAATAACCTGGAAAGACTTACATGATCTGATGCTGAGTGAGGGGAGCAGAACCAGGAGAACATTATACACGATTACAGACACATGGTGTCTGTGATAACTAACTTTGATAGACTTGGCTCTTCTGACAGCTCCAAAAGACTCATGATGGAAAAAGCTATCCACATCCAGAAAAAGAATTACAGAGTCTGAATGCAGATTGAGGCAAACTATTTGCTCTCTCTCTTTTTTTCCTCTTTTTGGTTTTGTTTCTTCTTTCTCATGGTTCATTCCATTGGTTATAATTCTTCTTTACAACTTGACTATTGTATAAATAAGTTTAATGTGAAGGTATATGTAGAACCTATATTGAATTACATGCCGTCTTGTGGGGGCAGGGCGGGGAGAGAAGGAGGGAGAAAATTTGGAACTCAAAAACTTGTGGAACTGAGTGTTGTAAACTAAAAATAAAAATAAATTTAAAAAAAGGTAAGTTCCAAATAGATACATGACATAGACATAAATAAATAAGAGAAGTAAAGAAAAAAATTACCTTTCAGATCTACAGATAGGGGAAAAGTTCATAACCAAGATTGCAGAAAATAAAGGGGACAGTTTTGATTACATAATTTTTTTTAAAAAGGTTTTGCAGCTTAAAGAAAAAGGGAAAGAGGTAACTGGGGAAAAAATCTTTCCTGAAAGTTTCTCTGATAAGGACTTCATTTCTAAGACTAAGATCTATTCCCCAACTACTAATGGTCAAATGATATAAACATGTATAAAAATCATATGAAAAAATACTTCAATCACTAATAGAGAAATAAAAACTTAAGCAACTCTGAGGTTCTACTTTATAGCTATCATGGTGGCTAAATTGATAAAAGGGGGAAAATGACAAATATCAGAGGAGGTATGGGGAAATAGTCACTTTAATTCACTATTGGTAGGAGCTAGAAAGCAATTTGTACCTATATCCAATAAGTTACTAAATTCTGACCCATATAATACTGCTAGGAAACCTACACCAAGGAGATCAAAAAAAGAGGAAAAGGATCCATATGTACAAAAATAAAGAAATTCCTGCTAAAGAAACATAATTTTAAAAGCATTCAGGAATCACTTTTCATGTTGTCTCAAAGAGGGCCAGATTCCAAGAGCTTGAAAGAGGCCAGACATAGGACTTTTACCTAAAATATAAAACAAAACAAAACACATGTCCTCCACATGAGAAGACAGCAGCTAAGGAGCCATAATCTTGCTTTCTCATTTTGAAAAAAAAGTTTATTAAAAAGGTTTATTTGTGCATAAAAAGTATCCTTAAAAATACGACAAAGGAAACTTCACACTTGATTTTCTATAGAAGACTTCTTCATAGTTACATGACCAACTGAATGAAAGCTTATGAATAAAAGGGCCCACTATACCTATTTTTTGTTTAATTCCATTCAATGGCCACAAATATTTATTGTGAACCTACCATGTGCAAAGTACTCTGTGAGGTTTTAAAAATGCACAGACAAAGGTGAAACATTTTCTGACCCTCAAGGAGCTTATATTTGTATGGGCTGGGATATGCAATATTTAACCATGTTAAGTAAATGTTAAGTAACTTAGGAGGGAGCATAGCACTAACCATTTAGGGCAGAGATGGGAGGTAGGGGAAGGTTCAACAGACAAAAGGTCCATCTTTAAAGTTTCTTGTGAAACAAGATAAGAAACACATTCACACATATTAAAAGAGAAATCCATATATTTTAAAACCCTACAAGAGTCTATGATATATGTGACTGTAGAGAACACTTTGTTCAGTGGTCTTCTGGGTATTGTGGTACAGTGGATAGAATGACAGGCTTGACTTCAGGAAGACATAAACATATATAATATATATGTATGTGTGTATGCATGCATATATAGCATGTATATGTATATATGTGTATATATACATACACACATATTTTTTATATATATGTATATATATATATAAATATATATAAAATCATCTCAGAGTTTGAAGGGACCTCAGAGCTATTAATCTAATCCATGCCTGAGCAAGAATATCCTCAATAACACCTTCAATAAGTGGTTCTCCAGCTTTGGCTTAAGGACTTCTAGAGAGGGGTTTCTGCCTCCTGAGACAATTTACTATACTTTAATTCTAATTCTTAGGGAAGTTTTCCTTCCAGTGTTCCTAAATCTACCTCTCTGCAACTTTTATTCCTTAGTTCTGTATATTGGATCCAAAGAGAATAAATTCACTCCTTCCTTTACAAGTACTTGAGGACAACTATCATGTCTCCTCTTAAGTCTTCTCTTCTTTAGATGAAACATCTCTAATTCCTTCAACCAATCTTCATACACGACATTTTTCATAAGGCAATCAGAGTTAAATGATTTGCCCAGAGTTATATTACTAGTAAGTGTCAAGTGTCTGAGGTCAGATTTGAACTCAGGTCCTCCTGACTCCAGAGCTGGTACTCTATCCACTATGCCATCTAGCTGCCCTACACGTGACTATCTTAAGACGCTTCTCCATCCTGGTAACAATGCTCTGAATTTTTCAGTTTGCCAATGTTTTTCTAGTGACTCCCACAACCAATACACCAAATTTGGCCTAATTTGATACACCAAATATGGCCTAATTTTGGAATAATATATTGGGATTCCTGCCTCCAGTGTTCTGGACAGTAAGCCTCTCAATGCAAACTAATATCTCAATAGTTTTGAAGATTGCAATATCATACCATTGACCAATATTGAGGGTGTGGTCCACTAAAAACCGTTACCTGGATCTAGAGAATGAGGTTAATCTGGCACACCCTATTTTTGTTGAAGTCATGTTAATTTATTATGATCACTGCTTCCTTTTTTAGATGCTGATGCCATACTTTTAATGGTTTCTGGAATTGTGCTAACATCCAAATTCAAGCTCACTGGCTTGTGGTTTACCTATTCCATTTTATTCCCATTTTTGAATATTAGTCTTTTGCCCTTCTCTCGCCCCAAAGCACCCACCCTATTCTCTACAATCTTTCAAAGATCAACGACAGTGGTTTGGGAACAGAAGTATACTGGTAAATATTTTACAACTGGCTCTTGAGAGGGAAAAAATATGTATTACACGCTTTTAAGTTTACTCTGCATTATTAAGATTTTAGTTATTGCATTCTTAAGTCTAGATAATCAATAAAACAATAAATGAATCCCTTGTTTGTAGCATTTACTGATTCCCAAGGTGTAAATGCTCACACTGAAAATTTAACAATTGGTTTTCTTGAGTCAATTCAAGAGGGCTTCAGTATACTCAAGTCTTAGAATAGAAACTGAAGTGACCCAAGGAACAATGGGATGATATGGGGTACAAAAAGGAAAGTTGTCATCATGGTACCAATGATGACATATATGAGAAGTGACAAACACATCATCAAGGAAATGTCTCACTTGAAAAGGAAGTGGGTCACTCGTGTAGTAAAAATGGGATAATAGATTACCTATGAATTATATTGGTACTTTCCAGATAATCCAAAAAGAAAGGCCACTACCCACCCAATTGATGAATCCTCAATTGAAGGATCCAGTCCTTCCTTCCTCAATGGGTGGAAAGAATATGTGGAGGGTTTAAAATCTGTACAAGTAGATGAAATATCTAAATAGGTTAAAGGGATTATCGACTTCACAGTCACCCAGGATTTTCCCATCCTATGATCATCAAATATATCTGTTTCTAACTCTCTAAAAACTCCTCTAATCAATGTTGACCTTTCTGTCCCCACTGCCACTACTGTAGCCCACCCCTTATTGCCTCTCATCTAGACTACTACATCAGCTTCCTAGCCAGCATCTATACTTTTAGTATTTCACTTATAATTAATCTTCTACTCCCACCATCAGTAATTGATCTGGTCATTTTACTCTGTTGGTCAAAAACTTTCCCTCTTGCTTAGTAAATGAAAGCTAAATTCTTTATTTTGATTTCATGTACCCTCACATTATGGCTTTAGCCTACCTTTCTAGATTAATCTCATAATGTGCCCATTCATATAATCTAATCTCCAATTACACTGTGGTGCTTACAGTTATTTGAATGCATTCAATATTGTCTTAGCCACTTACTTTTGTTAACACCATTCCATGATCCTAGAATGTCTTGCCTGCCTGAAATCTTAGCTATCCCTTCAAGGTTCAGTTCAAATGCAATCTATCTCAGAAGGCATTCAATAATTTCTCCTATCTAGAAATAATCTCCTCTGCCAGTAAAAATTCATATCACTGATATAAATATAATATATTTATTTGTGTACATGTCTTATCTCTCCTACTACATTACAAGAAGCTGGAGGTCAAGGATCATCTTGTATCCCTCTTTCTATCTGTCTCAACACAGTGGCACAAACACATCTAAAAAAATGAATTTTTTGTTTCATTAGAACTAAAGAGTAGACATTTGCCAGCCTTCTCTTTCAATTGATCCAATTTCCTTAAGTGAATATTAGAAACATTAAAATATCAGACCAAAGTTCTTAAACTTTTCAATAAGCTTAATAATGTTTCTAGGGAAGAAAATGGTCTATTGTTTCTTTTGTGTCTCCTCATGGTGCCCGGTTGAGTATTCTGTATATGATGTCTCACTAAAGACTTGGAGAATATGGGCCATCTTTTCATTTAAAAAATATAAAATCTTATCTTCAGTTTGATATTATTGAACTCCAGCCTAACTTCCTATAGGTTATGGGCCAATAGACTTGTGTTAATTTGCCTTGTTGACTTACAGTGGTCTAAATTGAAGTCTTTGCCAAATGTTTTTTCATCCTATTTGTCAATTTTGTTTATAAAATTTTTCAATTATATCAGCTTATAAAAATTTATTAAGTACCTACTATGTGTCAGGCATTGCGCTAGATGCTGAAGATACAAAGACAGAAAGTAAAAAGTCTCTGTACTTACATTCTTTCAAGAGAGACAAAATGTAGATATGTAAGTGTAGGGGAGTTGGTTGTATGTGACCAACCTCTTAGTTCAGAAAATCCGCAATATAAGTCCAAAGCTTTAATGAGGCATTAAAGTAACTATAAAATGTGGTTACAACTTGTGATACCTTCGTTTTGTTTGCATGCTTTGATGATTTAGCCAGAAGGAAATAATTGGATTGATCAAGGAAACAAATTAGCTATTTTGAAGCCTCAAGTAAGGAGTGAAGAAAGACCAAGACTCTTGAGATGAAATCATTCTGGAGGCAATGAGATGGGGGTGGGGAGGGAAGGATTTCTGTTTCTACCTTATACCCTCATTAGTCATACTGCTTTGGAGCTAAGTTACTTACTGAACTGTAAGAAGGTATTTTGGTTAGGAGGTACAGAGAGGTACTCACTTGAAAGAGGTTGTAGTTGTGAGGGACCAGAACCTGCTAGGAAGAATAGATGAGGCTGGGAGCCCAGCTGAGCAAGCCTAAAGCTATAAGCATTGGTGCTACTTTGATAGGTGTGAGAACTTCTGTGGAGACTGTAAGGACTTTTAGATTCTATAATACCAAGAGTTACGAATTGCCTTTATCACATGTATACTCTGCCATGTATACTGTCATTGTACTCTATAAGGATACTGTTCCTGTGTGTATTAGGAAGAGAGTGTGCCCAAGGTTTATGAGAGGAGGTGTTTTTACTATGTCATCTCAGTAAATGCCTTTGCAAAGATCTAATCATGTCCA
This sequence comes from Trichosurus vulpecula, assembly GCF_011100635.1. Classification (NCBI taxonomy): domain Eukaryota; kingdom Metazoa; phylum Chordata; class Mammalia; order Diprotodontia; family Phalangeridae; genus Trichosurus; species Trichosurus vulpecula. The sequence goes on from NC_050574.1 coordinate 218,251,724, forward strand.
CAGGCTAATTGTTAATAATCAACACACCCATGGGGGTTCATGAGCTATTGTGTCAGGATTACAGACACACTGAGTTACCCCTAGGACACAAGAGTAGTCCCTACTCAAAACCTCCAAATCTTTGAGTGCTAAGTTGGATAGTAGGCCAAAAGAGATTCTACATAATTACACATATAATATACACTTACCAAGAGCCAGATGGTTTTGGGAGGACACACTAGCAACTAGAGGAGGGTTAGGAAAGGCATCAAGTAGAAAAATGGTGTCAAACTCAAACAGAAATGAGGGAGATTTCGTATATAGACAAATTGTATGTAAGGATCCCTAGGGGCTGCATATTGACTTAGTTCAATAATGTAATGTTATCTGTGTCATTTTATTTGTTTTGCTAAACATTTCCTAATTACATTCTGATCTAGTATGGGCAAAACTTGAGTGAGCCACATATGACACCTCTGATGTAGAAGGTGGCGACCTGAACGGAGTTTTGAAGGAAACAAGGGATTCCATCTACTAGGTGGATGGGAAGAGGGAGGGCATTCAAGGCACAGGGTATAATGGCCTGTGAAAGTCACAGAGACCAGAAACAGAGCATTGGGTGTGAAGAATAGCAAGAAGACCATAGAAGAACATAGAGCTCATGAAAGAGAGGAATGTATAAAAACAGAGGAAAGGTAGGTTGGAGCCACGTTGTGAAGGGCTTGAAATGCCAAGCTGAGGACTCTGTATTTGATCCTAGAGGTAATAAAGAACCATTGAAGTTTATTGATGCCAGGGTTGGGGTGTTATATGGTTAGACCTATACCTAAGCAAATTAATTTTGGAAACTATGCAGATAATAGTTTGGAAGGGGGAGAAATTTGATGTAGGGAGACCTATTAAAAGGCTATGACAATAGTCTAAGTGAGAGGTGATGCGGGCCTGAACCAAGTAAATTGTGTGAGTAGACAAAAGGAGACAGATGCTAGTATGTATTTGCATATGGAAAACAAAAGTAGAGTGTCATAGGGCAAATAGGATGTGGAATCAGGAGGCCTGAGCTCACATCCCACCTCAGTTTCTACCCATGTGACCATAGACACATCACTCAGTTTCTCAAAGTCTCAGTTTCCTAATCTGCAAAATGCGGATAATAAAGTTTTCACTACTTACCTCAGAGAGCTGTTACAAGGAAAGCTTTTTTTTGGTAAATATTAATGTATCGTATAGATTGAGCTAAAATAATTATTATTATCAATCAATAAAGACTTTTTAAACACTTACTACATGTCAGGCCCTATGCTAAGTGCTGGGAAATCAAAAGGAGGCAGAAAACAGTTACTACCTTCAAGGAACTCACAACCTAATGGGGGAGAAGAAATGCAAACATTATCAAATATAATGGTTTTGTTTACCTTCTATCAGAATTAAATTGAAGTTTAACAAGATAACTGATTATTGGCTCTCAATTAAGTCTTCAACTAGCAGGTTTCATTAGTCATATCAGTAACCATGGTATTCAAGAAGTTTGCAGTAAAGAAAATATGTTAACCTAGGAAATGGCATTCTCACTAACTTTTGCACTGCCTTGACCTGAGTGATTTTCACATTCTGATATGAAAGATGATATCTCTCTCTCTCTCTCTCTCTCTCTCTCTCTCTCTCTCTCTCTCTCCCTCTCTCTCTCTCACTCTAGTCTGGTTCCAAAACTTATTTTAAATAGAAGCATTGATAAATGGATGTTGCAGGGCAAATGATAAAAAAAAATCCATTTAAAAGCATTTTGATTCATTTTAATTTTTAATCTCCAGGCAGATGGAATGAATCCAGTCTAACACTGATGCCCAGACTTCAACCAGCTTAGAGTGTACAATGAAAGACAATGACAGCACATAGATGGCTCACAGAGAATGATCTGAAGGTGGAATATGGGCACTTCGCCTCTTTGAGAATAGGTGCGTTGCTTGTATTTCAGGTGGTCAGCACCTTAGAATCATGGATCATTAGTAATTTAGTCACTTCACTGATAGAGTAGAAAACAAACAAAGGGGAACCTTTTTCCTTGTCTGAATTTATCTGCAACAGGGCTAGGTTCTGTAGTTTGGGGCTATTCTGTGAACTCTAATTTCTGACCATGCTGCTTTTCTTCTTAGCTTTCTTCTCAAAATAATTTTTTTCTTCTGCCACTCCCTTTCCCCCTCCCAGCTACATGGATTTGTCCTCTAAATGAGCCATGGGTGGGAGGGACCACTGGATGGAAGTAAAGCAGCGAGCATGAGCCAGAGAATGCCAGGATCAGCTCTTTGTTATTGGTTGGTTGCTGTCTGATGGATGGATGAGGGAGGAGTAAGCTCATCAGTCGGCTCTGACAGAACTGAAGTACAGAAACCAAATATCCAGGTAAGGGGGGGAGGGGTAGAATCGTTAACACAAGGGACCTTCTGAGTAGTTATGGGACAAATTTTATAATGTGAAAATTATTCTGATTATATCCGTGTAATTTGGACTGCATTCACGCCATGAGGCAGTCTTTCTAATGAGCTGTTCTTTCTCCCCATAAGAAATCTCAGCTGATAATGATGCCAGTGCCAGATCTAGCACAGGATAACTTTCTCTACAAGTATCACTGAGGTAAAATCCATAGATAATGATGCTCAGGGTATTCCTTAATCTTTAAAAATTAAGTATGTAGCATTGGGGGATCAAATAAAGGACAGGGAAAGCTGCCTGCATTCCTATGGTTCAGAGAAAATGGAGCCGTCAGTGAATATGCAATCTATTCTAAGTGACACACAGTGTCCTTTTATAATGGCACCGACAAGGTGGATGAGTGAAAACAGCTTTCACATCTATGCCAATTGTTGTGGCATCGCCTAGCACTAATGTAGTATGATTATGTGTGTTTTCTTAAGCCATTTGCTGTAACTAACCGCTTCAGGAGAGTTTCATGCAGCTGAGGGTTGGGAATCCTTTCATTTAATAAATTAAACTGTGCTAAATCTGAGAAGAATTGTAAGACTGTGCTTGTCAATAGACATGCACATATTTTCATCGGGAAATGCTGGGCAGCATAATTTTTGAGGGGTTGCTGTACGGAAATAAATGGTGGTTTAATTGATTTACTACTGCAACAGCAGTTTCATCCAGGAAGCAAATATGTTTAAAGAACAATTCCAACACAGCATTTATTTCAGCAGCAATATGAGTAATTCTACTTTTGAAGACAGCTGAAGGATTAAGGTTTCACTTTTTAAGTTAGGACATGGTAATGCTTTAAAAATGATTCCCTCCTTCATTCCCCCCAGGGTATGTAAGAAAAGCAAATATATATATATATATATATATATATATATATACATAGATATATATATATATATATACACATACACACACACACACACACATACATATATATTTAATAAATTAAAAAGGGAAATGCATTAATCTTCTCTTTGGTCATAAACATACTTACATATATGTTCAAGTGATTTAATGAATTGTATGTACTTTTTTTTTTTAAAATGATGACATCTAATGAAAGAAAATAATTATCTACATATGTAGTTTTCTGGGTGAAAATCCTACAAGATACTTGTTTTTCTCTGGATGACAATTACTAATCTGTTCACATAACACGTGGTCAAAAAGTACTTGTTGAAGTGAATTTTAAAATGGAAAACTTTCACTGTATTTTCATTTACTTTTTCAATATTTCTCCAACTGACAGAACATAAAAACATATTTTGCCAGAATAACTATGGTCTCTCCTTCGCAGTGTATGGTTTAACTTCAAGAAATTATTTTTAAAACTCATAAAAACTTGAATAATTATCTGAGTAGAAAAATACTTTGTCTTTTTAATTTAGAAAAAATAGGCACTGAATTGTACATAAAGCATCATATTGACCTACTTAAAGCCTATATAATTAGTTATGCTATAAATCATGTTTTATATTTCAAAAATAATTGTACAATGCATCAACTTTGAAAGTGTTTCCAATTAGTCATGGATACCTCTGAATTTGCCATTAACACAAAGTAATGGTCAAAGAAAATAATCTCAAATATTAATCCATTAAAAAGTAATTGAGGTGGCATGTAACTACAATTATATTTCTTCAGAAATGTGTTGGAGATATCTCTTGTTTGTGTAGTTATATCTTTTAAATTATGAATTCTGAATAAAGCTACCTTCAGGAATGAAGGGGAATTGATGAAAATTAGAGAGCAGAGTTCCACATGGTTTTAAATTATTCTGTCTCCTTGGAAACCAGCTGCTGCAGATGCATTTTGCTTTCTTTGGCTAAAAATATCATCCTTTTAATAATCACTATGGGAGAGATGCTGAATAAAACCAGAGGATATTGTTACTGGTTTTTATAATTTCCTTAATGGCGTGCATATTTTGGATGAAGTATAGATATGCCATTGCTCATCGAGTATTTCCTATCAGCGGCTGGCAGACGTCTGTAAGCCTTGTAAAAATGAGATAACTATAGGAGCTTTAACTGCATGGTCTACTGGGAAAAGAAAGACTTGTAAGTGTGTATGTTTTAGAATAGAAGAGGATGAGAGTGAATAAATATGAGAGAGAACAGCTAAAAGATTCCTCTCCATAGGAGATTAAAACATAAGGCAAATAAAATGCACATAAGACTGCTTTGTGAAAGATGTCTAGGTAAGATTCTTTGTGTTTTCTATGAATTTATTTTTTGAATATGTTAAAATAGTTTTTTTAATTTATATGGACATCATGATACCCAACTTATCTTTGGATTTGCCTTTCTTTTCCCTTTTTGAACTAGTTCAGTCTATACTGAATTATATAGGTTAAATCAAGAAACTTTGCTTGATGTGTCAAAATGTGTATTTATGTAGTTTTAAAAAAATTAATATTTAATGTGTATTATCTATAATGCATTTTCAGGGTAGGAATGATGGTGGTGGTGATTTAAATTAAAGAAGCTAAAGATTATTTGTGGACCGAAGTTTTTAAAATATTTTGACACCCTTTCCTTATCTTTGAATCTCTTTAAAATGTTCTAATTCACATATTGTCTCAAACTCCAAATTGTTCTTGCTTTAAACAGTGGATCTATGATGTATAAGTAACTCATCCAAGGTCTAATGAAGATTCTTATCACCATAATAACAAGTGATACATTTTAAAACTGAGAACCTTATTTATTTAAAACTAATTAACAATATCTTTTCCCTATAAAGACCTTTTAACCTATTATATATTTTAATTACATCTTTTTTATGTTAATCTTTATATATTTTAAGAATAACTATGTCTCCCCCAAACACACACACACACACATAATTTTTTATCAGTCACTTAGTGCAGAAAAAAAAAATGCCATTTTGCTACATGCTTGCTCTTTTATTCCTTTAGAAATTTAAGTCTCTTTAACTGTATTTTTCTTTTTCCAAGAATAGTTTCATTTCAGTCAGTTTTGATGAGAAAATAAATACTTTATTTTCATAATATTACTCTTAGCCTGTATAAGAATTCTTGTTAGCAATAAAGCAAGTCTAATACTAAACTATTATACATTATTTCAAAATATTTAATTTCCAGTCAATACATAATTTAATAGCAAATTAATCTGGAATGTCAATATATTATCTTCCATGATAATTTAAGAGAGTAGTGAATATTTGGTTTTGATTAATTACCATATGCAAGGAGAGATGTTCTCAGTAGCTGTTTCATTATAAACTTAGACAATATTAATGAGCATATTAACAATAAAGCAGATGGATTAGCAAATGGATTATGAGATTAATGTATGTAACCCCTATTTTAGAGACAATCAAATTAATCAGGCACACTTTTAGGTTTCTGAAAATAATCTGTTGCATAGCAATAGCTCTGAACTATAGACAATTTAAAAATACACTTTAGCAACAGTATGTAATTACGGCTTCATGCTTCTTTATTTGCTAAAACTAGCCTGCCAGATTTGTAGGTAAGTTTATATGGGCCTCTTAAGTGTCACAAAATGTGCTTAGGAAAATGAAACATTTAACAGCTTCCTCTCTAATATCAAAAGGCAGCTTTACATCTGTAATGGAATTGTGCCAGTTTGGCCCAGAGCCCTATTTGACTGGAAATGAAGAGCGGGTGTTACTGCCACTGGAAATAAAGCTTGTGTTATGTTGAACGATGTCTAGATTGTGTTATATGATTATGGTCACTTAGCTAAGTGAATAACTGCATTCACATTTGGGCTATGGTGAGATTTGACTTTCAGAAATATTGCTGGTCAAGAATTTTCCTTGTTGTACTGTATTGTTAATTCCTGAGAGCAAAGACTTCAGTGGAATCAGGCAACAAGAGTAGAAGATAGAAGCTTCATTCAGGGAAAAGTGGACTGCAGTACAAGGCAACAGCTATATTTCATGGCTCTGCCTTTGCAACTGAAGAATGTTGTACGATGGATTATTTTACTATTTTTTCATCATATTTTTATTTTAGGCATTGTAATTCTCCAATTTAGGTAGTTTACTAGATGTTTATGCACTGCTTAGTGTTCTAATGTTATGACAGGTGAAAACAACCAATTTGACCCAAGCTTTACTATTGAATGTAAATATATACCCACAATACATTCCATCTGTTAGAGTATAAGATAATGATGTCCCAGCAATTATCAAAACTTCGATCAAATTAAAAGCACTTAACACAACAACAAAGACAATATTTTGGCTAGAGATTAGGTTGATGTCATTCCATATCACATGGACAGGAAGAAAAATGGTTGCAATAAACAATCTTTTAAATACAGCATTAAATGTAGTTGGATTGAGACCTAGGATGGTTATCTTCCAATATTAGCAGAGAGATTGGTGCTGGAGAGACACCATGAATTGCAGGAAAACTAATTATTTCTATACTATTCTTGAGTCACTTGACTGCTAATGAGTAAAAAAATAAAGAAATCTCTTAAAATGATAATCACTAACAATGAGTGAGTACCCATCACTTTATTTTCTCTGAGGTATCAAGACAACATAAAGATGTATGTTAGGGAAGCTATACAGCATATAGGAGAAGTGAGAGGCATGAGGTTACATTGACTTTGATGCAAAGTGTAGAAAGCATAGAATTACAGTACAGAAGCAATGACTCTGATATGGTGGAATCAGAAATTGCTTCCTACCTGTATGACCTTGAGTAAATTATTTAACTTCCCTAAGCCTTATTTTCTTGAACATTAAAATGAAGGGATTTGACTACATGTCCTCCCAAGTCCTTTCCAGCTCTGGATCTGTGATCCTATGACCTTTTTGGAGTTTCTCTTTGGTCCCATCCCCTGATTAAGACCACGTGCTATAAGAGTTGGTATATAACATTAGCCCCTCATATCTTTGCAGACCTGAAAATCTTTGCTTCATTGTCACCTTTGGTCTCTATGACACTTTATATATTTATTATTCAGGGCTAAAAGCAGATTTTAGCATGTTTCCTATTGAGTGTCTAAACCATTCTGTATTATGGGGTATGTCACTACTGGCCAAATAGATAAATGAAATAAATTCCTAAATCGGTTCCTGGAATGTATTTACAAAGATCTTCATTTTCTTTTGTATTTCCAGCTAGGTTAGCAGCAGAAAACAAATGTTTGTCCTCTTTCATTTCCCAGGGTTCTATTGGTTATGCTACCGACAGCAGAATGAGACAAAAACACAGTAGATTGTGGAAACGGCTGTCAGCAACTATAAAAACCCTTTTTTCCTCCTCAGTTTTTTGTAATGCCTTTCCACCAGTTCATTGCTTTTCTGTATAGTGTCATGTTTACTTATAATCACTATTAGATTATTTTAATTTTAAATAATAGTGTCAACCTGGGAAGGTGGCCCATAAATGAATGCAATTAGGGGATGAGATATTGGTGACAGAGGGAAGGGTCTTAAAGTCACAGGGCTAAGAGAAGCCCCAAATGGACCCAGAGATAATACTGGTACAAGATTCAGTATGAATATATTAGAACAAAGGCCATATAAAAATCTGCTTCTGAGAGGTTGACTCCAGGTGATTATGGGGCCATCAAGGCAAAGGACTTCCTGTTCCTTGTAAACTATTTGTTTTCACTAGCAAGTCCAGGGCTATTGAATTCACCTGGTCTACCAAGCTACTTGTCTCATTTAAAAAATGAAATTGGTTTGACATAGCTCCTTCTTAGTGAACCCATGGTGTCCTCCAATCCTAGTGATTACCTCTTTGGGATAGGGATAGGGATAGACATAGGGACTGGATTAATGGTTACATTATTCTAGGTAATTCTCAGATAAGGAATTGATACAGGTTGTTACTTTCTCTGCAACTTGTAGTTTTAAAGAGTTTCCTTGAACACTTAAATGCTAAGTGACTTGCTCAGGGTAACACAGCCAGTACATGTCTGAGGAAAGATTTAGACCCAAGTCTTCCTGATTCCAAGGCTGGCTCTCTATCCACTATGCCATTCCTTCAAGTATTATGTTGATATAGTGCATTTGTTTTCCCTACTGATATAGAAGGTTACATGAGCCTAGGGTTTTATCTATCTTATCAATCATAACTAAACAAAGTAATTATTTTATCTTATTTTTTGGGTCTATAACCCCTCAATATTTTGGCCTACCATCCACATAGGAAAGACCAAGTAGATGAGGAATTTCTATTGCCTGAATTTGACATGACTTGGATAGACAACTTATAGACTTTGTCCATTAGTATGTATATCTGACATAAAGAGCAAAAATGGATAATGAATTAGAGCTAGATTTAGACTAGAAGAATGCAAGCTGGATTGCCTGCAGAAAATTATAAAGGTCTTTTAATAATCCCAAATTTCTCTTGGAAACAAAGACCTTTTTTAATATCAGTATTTTGCCAAAGTTATTGTGTGGCTGTTAGAAATGGAACACAGTAGTTTTTGGAGAATTGAAAATGTTTAGCACACCCAGGCAATGGAGAGGAATATGGTGGGTATGAATAGGCTATAAAATGAGCCAGTGAGGGACTTTAAAGAATAGTAGGAAAAGATGTCATTAGAGAAATGTTTCATGGGAAAAAAATGACCATTTGATGGGGGCAAGGAATGACAGAGAGACAGCCAGAACTTTCCACTGGTATCTTTGTGGTTTCAAGGGAAAGCAAGAAAACCCCCTAGTATGGAGCTCCCTATAACAAAATTATGTAATGTTGTGGACAAGAGTCATTCAGAATCAGGAGGCACAGATGGGTTGAAATTTGCATGATGAAAGGGAACATCCAGAGTCATGAGATCACAAATCCGTTTGTATATTTGAGTACTTGAGTTAGTTGTAAGTGAAACTTTAATGTAAAGAGGTTCAGATAGTGGTAATACTTTTATTTCCTGTGACCATATTATTTATTTTATGTACCAAAGCAAAAAAATAATCTTTACTCTCATAAGCCACTAATTATATGAGAATTTGTAACAAAATGGACTTTCTAACCTTAAAATAATAATGTCGTTTTTGGAATCTCAGTTCCATTTAAATGATGGAGATAAGTCTAGGAATTCCAGGTCTACAACCAATGAAATAGGAAGAAAGAAGATTGTTTCAGAATTATTTGAATGGCAGTGATTCTTCTAGCTGAAATTATTTTGTCCAGAAATCAAACTAGTGTCATAAATAAGAAGCAAGAACTGTGTCCTTTTTTCTTCTGTGTACTGCAGGTGCCAAGAGAATGCTGTGTACCTTGAGGGTATTCCTGTTAACTGTTAACTAAGAAATGCCTTTCCAAAGCAAAAAATATATTCTCTAATGACCCCAAAATATGCACAAACTTTAAATAATTTACATTTTTTGTAATTTATTAAATACCTAAAATGCATAATTTATTGACATCTATGACGTTCATAGCATTCTTCAGGGTATTGTTGGTACACACCTTTCATAGTCTCTAAATTCAAGAAGAGGCAGCTAGGTGGTTCAGTGGATAAAGCTCTGAGCCTGGAGTCAGGAAGATCTGAGTTCGAATTACTAGCTGTGTGACCCTGGGCAGGTCACTTAACCCTGTTTGGCTCAATTTCCTTATCTGTAAAATGAGCTGAAGAAGGAAATGGTAAACCACTCTAGTATCTTTGCCAACAAAACCCCATCCATGGGGTCACAAAGAGTTGGAGATGACTGAACTAACTGAACAACAATTCAAGAAGTTTACAACTAAGATGAGGAAACAAAACTTACATGGACTATGTAAATAATTGCATAAGACAATTTATGATTTAGTGCCAAAATGTTGATGATGCTAGAGGAGTTAAGAAAGGAGAGAACATTGTGGATTAGAATGATGAGAATGAAAGAAGTGGGATTTGCGATAAGCCTTGAAGAATAGGTAACATTTAGGACAAGGGCAGGGAACCCGTGCAGGGACAAAGCATTGGAAAGGCATAAATAACTTCAAAATTGAGGAAGGAAATAAGTAGATTAGATCAAAGCATTGGAATAGGATGCTGTTGTTTGGCACCAAGTAAGAGAACTGAGTAGTGATGGAGGCTCACAGAAAGTTATTAAACAGGTAAAAATTTGATGGAAATAGTCTTCTACAAATAATAATTTCATAAAATATGCAAAAATGACTGTAGGTGGGGTGCAGATATTAAAATGAGGAGAGTAATTACAGTGTATTGGATAAGTCACTTGTAGTTTGGTGAGGGCCTAGAGATGGGTGGTAAAGATGGAAATGGAAGGGATAGAAAGAGAGAGAGGCTACAGATAGACAATTAGGAGGGATAGGTGAGGTGTTAGCTTATTTTAGAAATTGAGTAGGTCTTCCAATGATCCCAAATTGCCTGATGCCACAAAAGCCTATCTCTTTAATGATAATATTCTTACAGTGATGCTACGTTTGAAAATCATGAAATAGAATGCCATGAGAAGAATAAAATTAGAAGTAAACTAAAAGGCAGTCAAGTTACTCATGCTGGGTGTAAGTAAGCTGCCGCATATTACCTATGTAACCCCTATGCTAAGTTGCTGTGGTGGTATTCCCTAACATTAATGATAACTGGCAGGCAAGAAAAAATAATTAACAGATACATTTAAGAAATACATACAACGAACACATTTTTCAAAAAGGAAGTAAGACAGCCATCAAGAACGAGAGGCAATTGTTTAAGGTCTACACTGGCACGTCTGAGTTAGAAAGCTGAAAAGCAGGTAGGTGGTGCAGAGGACTGAGCACTGGGCCTGAAGATCTGGCTTCAGATGCTGACTAGCTGTGTGACCCCTGACAAGACACTTAACCACAGTCTGTCTCAGTTTCCCCAACTGTGAAATGAAGATGATAACAGAACCTGTTGTGAGAATCAAATGAGATAGTAGGTACTGCGTAAATACCTATTCCCAAGATTTAGAGCACATTGGGCAGTTACTCTATGGAGGGTTTGAAGGAAAATATGGATGAGAATTTCAATGAATACAATTATGTGGGAGGGTTTTCATCTGCAAGAGATAGGGGGTTACTCACAGGAATGAAACTATAGGAATATCCACCCAAGTATCAAAGCAAAGTGCTATTTTGGTTTTGCAATGCATCTTTTTTTTTTAATTTTTAAGTTTTTTTTTAATTTTTAGTTTACAACACTCAGTTCTACACAATTTTGAGTTCCAGATTTTCTTCCCCCCTCCCCCTCCCTCCCCAAAACAGCATGGAATCCGATATATCTTATATGTATAACTTCGCATTGAACTTTTTTACACACTAGTCAAGTTATGAAGAAGAATTAAGACCAATGGAATGAATCATGAGAAAGGAGAAACAGAACCAAAAAAAAAATCCCAAAAACAAAAACAAAAGAGAGAAAAAAAGGGGGAAAAAGGTGAGCATAAAGTGTGCCTCAATCTGCATTCATACTTCATAGTTCTTTCTCTGGGTGTAGATAGCACTCTCCATCGTGAGTCCTTTGGAGTTATTTTTGCACCTTGTGTTGCTGAGAAGAGTAAAGTCTATCAGGGTTAGTACTCACAGAATCCATATACCTGTGGTTGTGTATAATGTTCTCCTGGTTTGCAAAGCATCTTAAAGCTATGCTCAAATGATATTTCTTTCTCACTTCCTGTCTTTGTGTTTGTCTTGTTCTTTCATGAGGTGTGGTTCTTCAATTAACTCTTACCTGCCTCCCAGAATGCATGAAGGTACTTAGTTACTGCCATATGGATGAAGAGGCTGTGCGTTTGATAACTTAATAAGCTACATTTCACCAGACTAATTGGCCCTTTTCTGAGTCTTGTGTTCTTTTTCTATGTTGGTTACACATTCTTAATCATTCTCTGATATTTCAAATCTGCGTCTACTGTGTCTATATCCTGAAGTCTTCCCATGTCTTTCCTGTTCCTCTCCAGTGAGGGGAGTCTGGTAGGACAGAATCCTGACAATGGGGAGAATGCTGGTAACAGTTACAGGATGAAAGGACTGTGGTTTGAGAAGTAGAAGGGACAGCCCAGGCCATTGAGTACAATCCCCTCATTGTATAGATGAGGAAACAGAGACCTAGTAACAAATTTAATAATAATGTAATGCCTTAAAAGTTCTTCTGAGTTCTAATGGCTATTAGGCATTTTTGGAATAAAGTTTATTCTTTTATCCTGTCCAAAGTACCATGATAATTTATTTTTTAAGGTGTTATTTTCTTCTGTATTTTTGGGGGTCTCCTTTAGCAAGTCGCTGACTTGTTTTTCATGGTTTTCTTGTATCACTCTCATTTCTCTTCTTAATTTTTCCTCTACTTCTCTTACTTGCTTTTCTAAATCTTTTTTGAGCTCTTCCATGGCCTGAGACCAATTCAGCTTTTCTTGGAGGCTTTTGATGTAGGCTCTTTGACTTTATTGACTTCTTCTGGCTGTATGTTTTGATCTTCTTTGTTACCAAAAAAGTTTCTATAGTCTGAGTCCATTTTCACTTCTTGTTTATGTTCCCAGCCATCTACATGACCCTTGAGCTTTTTGTCAGGGTGTGACTGCTTGTAGAGTAGAGAGTACTTTGTCCCAAGCTTTAGGGGCTGTGCTGCTGTTTTCAGAGCTACTTCTACTCCACCGTCACCACAAGTTCTGACACAGCAGTGCTCCTCCTCCCCCAAGAACCACCAACCAAGACTGTGACCCAGATCCAAGCAGGGCAAAGTAAGAGAACCCTGCCTCTGCACCAGCAAAGCACTCCCTGCAATCTGGCTCTGATTCCTCCCACCATGTGAGCCAGGGACTCTGGAAGCAGCTGACACTGGAGTTCTGGAAGCAGCTGCAGGAATTTCCTGCTGCTGCCTCCACTACCGCCATGCCACCTTCACCACCCCCGGGGCTGGGGCTGTACTGCTCTCAGCCCTATCCAGCAGTTTTCCCATGGTCTTTGGTGTTTGTGGGTTGAGAAGTCTGATAACTGCCACAGCTCAATGATTCATGGCCCTCAGGCCTGCTCCACCCAACTTCCAGTCTGATTAGTCCTGGCGTGGCCCATGCTGGGCTGTGCTCTGCTCTCAGCACCAGGATAGTCCCTTCCCAGTGAGCATCCAGGCTCTCCTGGGCTGGGGACCTGCTTCCCTCTGCTGTTCTGTGGGTTCTGCAGATCTAGAATTTGTTCAGAGCCGGTGTTTGGAGGGATTTGGGGGAGAGCTGAAGCAAGTCCCTGCTTTCCAGCCTCCATCTTGGCTCCGCCCCCCCATGATAATTTATAAAAGAGAATTATTTTGGAGATTTCGGCAAAAGGTCACACAGTTTGGCAAAGGAATGTTTAAGACCCATGTTTCCTATGCAGTGAGCAAGGATAGATTTAGTATGAATGAAGTAGAAAAAAAATCTGAGGACCTTTGAGTCACCAGTTTGATTGCCCCATGGATTGGGCCTGAGTTGGGTATGAGTTATTTTCCCCAAAATCACCTTGCCTCATTGAGCCTCTTCTCTTGCACCCACTAGGCTAACCCTGTTCACAACCTAACGAGGACATAATCAGGATGTCCCAGAAGTCTTAGTGCAGTTTTATTCTCTAATATAATAAAACTAAGCAGACTTTTGGAAAACCCTAGACTTGAAGCTTATGGAATATATGAGTAATAGACTATATCGACCAGCTTCTCTACCCTATCAATCAGCTTTAAAGATTCTTTCTCCCTACAGGGAATGGATCCTTACTAAATGAGCTTCTCGTTAGTGAGTGAAAAAGATGGACAGGGAACTTGCTCATAATCTTCAGGTTTGGGTGGTTCTGATTTTTTTTCTTCTTCCTGCCTTGCCCTGGTATTTTCCCAGTGTGTGAATAATTAAATTGACACTATGATCTAATTGTCTTTTAGTCCTTTCCTGTGTAAAGGTGATACAGCATGATGTAGGAATACAAGGGGAACTTCTACGTTTTATATTAAGCATCCTAAAATCAAAAGTTTATGGAATAATAGATGGAAAGTACCTGGGGAGATCTGGCTGCTGAATGCATCATTCCCTTGATTCTGATCAGATGACTATCTGTTATTTTCTTGATGAAATCCAGGGTTGAGGATTGCATAAATTTATTATCATTATCATCATTATCATTACTTTGGGAGGTATTTTGTAAACATTTTCACCCACTAAATACCTACTCCAAAGATTCATGGTGTCAGAGAGGTGACCTTGGATTCTCATGGGCTACGACAGAAGAAGACAAAATCCTTTTAATTTCTACCAGGCTGGAAAGATTTCGAGTACAAGCCTGATGATGAAGTGCGTGTTTGTCTAAGGACCCACTCAGACAAATTTGGAAAGGCTCATGATTAGAATGTTGGCAGTCAGGTTGTAAACATTTCTGGTCACAGGTACTCTGGAAGAATCTCTCTTTAAGTATAGGTCTGGAAACTAGACCCAAGTGTTGGCCCACCTCCAGTTTTGTATGACCAGTGAGTTAAGAATAGTTTGTACATTTTAGGATAAAATTTATTGTATTTAAAAATGTAAATAAAATATTGTTAGATCCCTGGGAGGAATAGAAGGTAGCAGCAGGCCAGATTTGGCTCATAGGCTGTAGTTTACCAACTCCTGTCTTTAAGCATGGATGGGCTGCAATCAGCCTTAATGGATGGCATATTCACACTGATGAAATCATAGATCTTGAGAATTTTGAAGTATATTTACACATTTACAATTATTTCCATACTGCCAAAGAGATAATAGATCTTGCTACTAACATTCAATAGAAAATCTAGTATATTGCACAGAATAAGCATTCGCTAAATGAATTATTCTGTTTGGTGTGTTTTAAAGTACCTTTGTTTAGCCCCTTGTACTTTGGACATGTTTTCATTTTTTACAGGGGGGAAGCACAGTGTAATGGAAAGAGGCACTGAGCTTGAAGTTCTAGGACCTGAGTCCTTGTTCTAGTTATGACACTTAGGAACTTGTGGGATATTGATCAAGTCACCACCATCTTTCTTGGCCTCAGTTTCTTTATCAATAAAATGAGAGGTTGGACTAGATAACCACTCAGATCCTGTGAAACTCTAGATCTAGGATTTCTCTCTCTGTCTCTGTCTCTCTCTATGTCTCTTTCATATATGTGTGTTTCTTAAAGGAGTTCTATGAGATGAAGTCAGTAATACTTCGCCCCTTTCATAAGATAAAGGAAAATTGTGATGAGATTTCTTGCCCCAGGATTTCAAAATAAGTCACTGGAAGAGCAAAAAGTAGAATTTTAAAACTTTGACTTCTGACAAAACTCTGCTCATATTATTCCTTCTTTTAAATGCTGAAAAAAAAGTTGGAACTGATCTTTACTTTTCCCTTTTGTTAACACTTTAATTTAACCACATCCTTTCAAAGACAACATCTTCTGCTGTTCCACGGCTCTAAATGGTGCTTGGAATTACTTTCGCTCAATTCTCTGTGTGACAGGACAAATCCATTGAGGGTCATTGATGCTAAGTGTCTTCTTCCTTTCTCTGCCTGATTTTCCTTCCTGCCTATTATTAGAGACATATCAATGGGAGTAGAATCTTAATTTCCCTCCCAACCAAGCTTCTTCTGCAGTCAAGTCACAATCCTTTGTTTATGATTTTGCTGTCGGTTGCCATGGCAATAATTGCAACATTGCAAATTCTACGTTACAACCACAGGGATTACAGTAGGAAAAGAGTGGCTGACAGCAAAAAGGGAATATTTTTACAAGGGTTTTCCATGTGTTAGGATCAATCAGTTATTCAACAGGTATTTATTAAGCACCTGCTGTGTGCCAAACATTGTGCTGGGGATACAAATACAGAAATGAAACAATACTTGCCCTCAGGGGACTACCATTCTATTAAGAGTGATAGAGGACATATTAAAGCATAGTGGTCAGGGAAGGGAGCTAGCTTTTTTTGGCAGTCATAGGTATTATGAATGAAGTCATTCCAGTAGCAATGGTAATATTGAATTAATTATTACTCCCGGAGCAAGAAATAGAAAGCTGGGGCAGGACACTTGAGAGGACAGAGGGCCAGATTACTGCACTGGTGAGGTCTTGATGGGTGGATAGTTTAATGGATGGGATGAGGCACAGTCTGGGGCTGGTTGAAGGGAGGATTGATTCAGCCGCCAATCTAGGCAAACTGATGGATTAACTCTTGGGGGGCCAAGGGAGGAGAGAGGAAAAGGGATGAGATAAATGAACCTATATTCCTTCCATTCTGCTTTTTAGCTCTTTCTTCTCCAAAGGCTTTGGTCTAATTTGTCTTACAATTTTGTACAAGATTATGCTCCCAAGTTTCCAGAGAATAAAATGTATATTGAAATAATGCTAATTATTTATAAATTTTATATATATATGTATGTATGTATTTATGATAAAAATTATACAACCCAAGCCATCATCATAATATTTTCTAAACACAGCCCTCCATTCCAGTACATCAAGGGATCCATGATCCAATCCACGTGGATATTCCCTTCCAAACTCCAATAATGCAAATCATATCCCATCTATATCTGTCTTTCTTGTACACTCCTTGTGCATATCTTCCCACAAGATATGCGCTAGAGATACACCCAGGGTGCTAAGGAAGGAAGGGGATCCTCATGTTTCCTTGACATCAAGAGGATACGATTGGAACATATAGTATTCCTTAAACCATGTGACCAGCCCATCTCCTTTGCAGTCCTATTTTTCTTTGATGATGCATTTGCTCTCAATTAGTTCCACTTTTGCAATGTATTACAGCTATTTTGCAACTATGGTGTACTTTCTTTATTGACCTTTGGGGGATACTTAGCTTCAACTCTTCTGAGACTGTAGTATTTCATGACTCATTGTCAGATAACGTCACTAAAAGAATAGTGGAATTTTAAAAAGAGAGAAGCTTAAGATTGTTAAAAAACAAACAAACAAACAAGAAACAACTTTGCCATTTCCCAAAGATGATCCAACCTGCCTTTCTCCTTATGTTCAATTCAAGAAACCCCTGTAACTATAAATTAATATTTGAGAGCATACAGCTCCCTGAACTTAGTAGGCAGTCAATAAACATCTTAAAAACTCAATCCTGATCCCTATGAGATGAGTTTTCTGAGAAAACTCCAACAGTTAAACAGTCACTGAGATATATGGACTTAAGGACTGCTGGTGGATGTCACCTCATCATTTAACCTCAAAATCAGTCCAGCCCAAGATATATGGATCTGCTTTTCTTCTGAAGTAGAAACCAGCAATGGTCCTTTCACTTGGGTCTGTCCCACAGAGCAAATCCAACTGTTATATGTGGGATGAAAAAAATAAAAATAAGCAAACAGCCAGATTAAGGTGGGGAGTCACTTAGTCACCATGTGACTTTGGTCAGAGAGACAGACAAGCTTTTAAAATAATATCACTGTCAGAATCAAAGGTTCGTAATCACAGCTGTTAATTTTCTAAGAGATTTTGGACAAGGTATTAAGTTACTATGTGTCTTCTTTTCTCTATAGAGTAGACATAAAAATTCTCATAATTCTTTACTACTAACTTAGAAATTAGTTATTTTTTAAAGTAATATGGATATGCTTGTGTGTAGCCATTACTTAGGACTTTTCAAGCTAAATTATCCACAGGAGCTCCATTTCCAACACAATATAGCATATAGAGTGTTAGATTTAGAATCAAGAAGATCTGGGTTCAAATCCTTCCTTGGATACTTCCTACCTGTATGACCTTCCACAATTTACTTATCCTCTCTGGATTTCAGTTTCCTGGTCTATAAAATGAGGGGGTTAGACTCAGTGACTTCTAAGGTCCACGCCGGCTCAAAATCTATAATCCTATTTATTGCTCCCTGAAAGCAAATAGGCACATTTTTACCATCTTCAAATATTAGCTAGATTTGAATGCAATTCAATTCAGTTCAGAAAAACCTGGAATTAGAGTTATATCTAAAAGAAAATTGTCAGGTAGGAAAAAAATGCTTTGGCAGCAGCACTTCACACCTAACCCCCACAGACTTCCCTTCTGATATTTACTATTTTTCCTATCAGCCCTTTGGCTTTCTTGGTGGGGATGATGCTAAACCTTGATTATCCAGGGCCCCCAAATTTGATATTTCACCTACTTAGGTCTGTGTGTCCCGAGAAGCACCCCAGACCTTTCTATCTCCCTATCAAAATGTATTTATTCTGTGACTTTGTTTTAGGCCCCTGACCTGTACTTTACAAAGCAATAACTAACTAATCTGGCAGATTATCACAATGAGATTTTAATGGATTTAAATGGTTTAATATGTCACTCTTCCCAGGTGATGGACCTACCTCTTAAAGACCTACCTTCTATAAAGGAGTCCCTTCTCCTGAGAGAGCAACTCTGTTGGAAAGAATTCTAAGCTTTATGGTAGATATTTTTGGATAAGTGGAATTTTCTGCCCTCTTTAAGTCACACATGTAAAAGGGGTTTCTAACCTGCCCTATCTACAGTGTCAGCCAAGCTTGGGTCATAATCTAAGTAGCCCCCTTTCTCTAGGCCTCCTTTATAAACTCCAAAAAAATAAGAAAAGCAAGAAAAATGCAAATGGAATACAGAGTACAATATTATGATGGATATTGAAGATAAACGATTACTTTTGTCAATGCCTGTGGTAGTGCATGTAATCTTTAGGAAAGGCAGATTGTGAGAGAATCAATTTTTTCCATTCCTCCCCTTACAACTTGACATGCTGTGTCTATCCAATACAATGGTAGTACTGTATAGGTATGTGGTGTGGGAGGAAGAAGGTGGGGTGTGTGTATGTGTGTGTGTGTGGGGGGGGGGGGGAGGGTGTTTCTAAAGACCTCATCTTCTTTAAAAGAAAATTTCTCTTGGTTTGATTAATATTTTAAAATAGGACCACATTCTTTGGTCTGCAATGACTATGTTGAGAATGAAGCTGAAGAAAAAAATAAGTAAATATTTTATTTTATACAAGAGTTTAGGGAAGGTATACAGAGTCCAGGGACTTTCATTCACCTGATATATTCCCTGTTCCATCAGCCTCCTTGGAATTGGACCTAAGTAAGTGTTCCATGTGGTCACACTGAGTTGGCTGGTAACATAAGACATCTAAATTCTGTAGTTATCCCCATCCCTAGCAACCCATTTTATTTCTGATGGAGAGAGAGCCTCAGGAAAGCATATGCTTCTGCACCTGAATAAAGACGGTATGCCAGAAGAGCCTCTTAATCTGTATGCCCTGGAAGTACCACTGCCTGCAAGTGAATGATCTATTTTGTTCTGCACTGAGCGGCTTTGTCATTGATAATACATGCTCTACTAGTACAAATCAAGTAAATATATTTGATTCTGGGTTTGATGTTTCAAAACATTGGATTGTATTTCCTTGTACAGTGCCTCTTATTCTGGACCCTTAATTTTTTAGAAGAGACTGATGTCGGAGTGTAAATAAGAAAAACAATGCATTGTGATGAGATGCTTCTGTCAGTTGAAAAAAAAATCACAGGAAGGATTCATTTGGGCATGGATGTGATCACTGAATGTACATGGCTCTAAAAAAAATTAAAGTCCCCATTAAAAAAATGCCTTCAGAGACCTTGGCTGCACAGTCAGCGGTCAAATGTTTCAATGCTTTATTGCTCCTGTCCCTGTTACAGGTACATGTGACAACGCTGCAGCAATGAATGGAATTTTAAAGAGGAATTTGGAAGAAGTTGAGGGTTCCTCATCCTGTTCCTCTGTGCGGGAATCAGATGATGAAGTTTTTAGCGGTGACAGTGCTGACAGTGGTGATAGTGTCAATCCATCCACTTCTAATCATTTTACCCGTAAGTACAAAAGCTGTATTTCAGTCTACCCTCTAAATCGCATTGTGTGGCTAAATCTCGGTGGCTTTAACTTTATCCGTGCGCTAATATCTGTCCCTAAGTCTTTCATCATAAAGGAATTATTTGCCAAACATGATATAGTTTCAGTCAATTAAGTCCTCAGGAGCATGGTCCTATCCTTTGCTGTACAGTGATATTCTGAGAGGTGCAGAGAAGGACAGGCAGGAAAGAGACTGATTGAAGGTGAACAAATAGCAACTAGAAATGAGTTAAATAGATGTCTCTAGCCTCCAGAAATAGATCCACAGGAGTAATCTGATCAGATGAACTACATTGTCATCCCAACTCTTAGCAAAGACTTGTGGACTATTTGCAGTCGGACCAGGTATGATATACGTTCTTTCTCAAGGAAAGACAATCACATTCCTTTGCAAAGAAAAGAGCACAGATCAAACAATGTTGTTGGCAGCCCTGAACTTTCTTTTAAGTGGTTTGGGATTACTTTATTTCCGGATTGGAGAAGCTATTTCCTGTAATGTACCTCAGGTTTATCGCATACATTTATCCCAGGTACACCCAAACTGAGTGATTTATAAGGCTCACTGACACTAGTCAAATCTCTGATTCTTTGTAAATTTCACTGGGTTTTTAATTAGTTTGATAGTTCTCATTCAATGATTTATGAATCTTTAAATTATTTCTTTCCAAAAATTCTGATAAGAAAATTATTTTGTAATTGTCCTTATCTTTTTCAATTTACCTCTTTTCAGTTCCCATTAACTATTTAAAAAAGGAGACTCAGGGGCAACTAGGTGGTTCAGTGAGTAGAGCACAGACCCTGGAGTCAGGAGGACCTGAGTTCAAATCCAGCCTCAGACACTTGACACACTAGCTGTGTGACCTTGGGCAAGTCACTTAATCTCAATTGCCCTGCCTTTTCCTCTCCAAAAAAAAAAAATATAAAAATAAGAAAGGAGACTCAAGTCCATTATATTCTTGTTTAGAAATGTTGCGAGAATGGGAAAGCATTCTTACCTTTGCTTCAAAGAAAATTATCAAAACTTTTTTTCAAAGAAAAATATCATAATTGTTTTTTAAGATCTCCTAAAATAGATCAGTCCTTTTGAGATCTGAGTAAGATTTTAGAAATACTAAATCACAGACTATAAGGGCTAACAGCAACCACACAAGTCAGTTCAATTTCCCCTTTTTCACGGTGATGAAATTGAGACCCAGAAATATGAAGTGATTTGCTTAGTCACACAGCTAATTAATGCCAGACTTAGAATTCAAAGCCGATACACTAACATCCCAACCTAGTGCTTTTTCCATTATTTTATGTGAGCATATATAAAGAGATTTTTTGCCCTCATGTCTACTAGTTTTATTTCAAGTAGATATGGATCTACGGTTAATTAAATTGACCAAAATAGTTGTTGATTTTTGGTCCTGATGTGATTTCATGAGTAAGAGACGTGCAAACTCCCTCCATTAATGCAGATGGGTATTGCTTTGCAATTTGTAGCCTGAGAGAGTTGCCTGGGACACTGAGAGGTTTAAGTGACTTGCTTGGAGGTATCAGAAGCTGGACTTGAACTCAGTTCTCCTTACTCCAAGCAGCTGAATCCAATATGCTAAACTATCTCTTTTAATACATCAAGGGAAAAAAATAACAATATATGAACCAAAAAAAGGACAGAAATTTTACTTGTTGTTCATGACCTCTTTATTCAGCCCTTAAGAAGAATAATGGGTAAAATTATTAGGATTATGTTTTCATTTTTTAGGATTTCTTAGACTTTCTAGTTTTTAAGTTACTCAAATGAAACAGAAGAATATAATTTTTTTTCAGCAAGGTACAAGGAAGAAAGGAGTGTAGTCATTTTGAAGACAAGTAGTTAAAATTGGTGAATTCATATCATGCCTATCAAAGTGCCTTTTGTTTCTGAAATATTTCTAACCATGCTTAGTTTCTAGCTAGTGACCCAGCTGGGCCTTGAGTCAGGAAGACTCAATTTCATGAGTTGAAATCTGACCTCAGACACTTACTAGCTGTGTGACCCTGGGCAAGTCACTTAATTTTGTTTGCCTCAGCTTCCTCATTTATAAAATCAGCTGGCGAAGGAAAGGGCAAACCACTCCAGTATCTTTGCCAAGAAAACCCCAAATGAGGTGACAGGAAGTCAATCAGGACTGAAAAATTGCTTAACACATATCTATTCAATGACTCTCCTAATTTCTCAATTAGTAGTTCAAAGCTTCCGGCTACATTATAAATTAACTCCATTTGATAAAAATAATCAGTTGACTCTCATTGATTTTTATATACCTATGTATTCATAAAATAATAACAAGGCTTATTAACAACCTGGAAAAGCATAGGATGGGGAGGGAGGAATCGTGTAGTTCTTTGAAGGATGAGTGTCTGAATTAGTAAACTCATCTCCAGGTCTGGGGTATGTCATGAGAGGGAAGCCAATGTTCACACAAAAGACATTTTTATTCTTTGGGAGATTGTGTCCAGGCCTTATCTAAACTTGTAAACTATATGCTTCTCGAAGGTAAAGACCATGTCCTATTCTTCGTATTCCTTCAGAATCTAGCAAAGGACTTTGGATGCATAGTACATCCCTGGATAAATATTTGTTTTATGAATGAACAAATGAATTTTTAAAAGTCTTTATATATTAATATCTCTGTCTCCTCTACACCCCCCAAATGAGGTAGCCAGCTATTCCTGTTCCAAAAGAGAAATTGCCTTGTTTACATTTTGAGCCCTCAAGAAAAATGTTTTAAATACCCTTGCAGTGAACCTCTTGGTTCAGTCTTCTTTCCTGAGACCCCTAAACACCACAGGGGCTGCTTGAGCAGTAAATGCACCTACCCAGAGGGATTTTTTTTTCCTGCTCCACTTGTTTTCCCACTTTTTCCCACTCCTCAAAAGCTATTCAGTGAGAAACCACCTCATTTAAATACATCAAAAAGGAAATCAAGCCAATATAGTGTTTTTCCTATCTCTGTGATGTTTCCGGGCCCTTCGAATGCTTTCAGTTTGCTAGTGTCTATTCAATGATTCTTAATTTCTCAATTAGTAGTTCAAAGATGCTGGCTATGTTACAAATTGACTCCTTCGGCTAAAAATCAATTGCGGTCCTTCTGTATGCAAGACTCCCATTGATTTCTATAAAACGGTGCACTCACAAAATAACCGTAATGCTCATTTAATGACCAATAGGATTTACAGTCATGGCAAAAGTTGCTTTCTAGTTGAGACTGATAGTGGGAGTGAGGGCTTAGTGCAGTTGCGACTATTACAGGTCAGCAGTTTCTTCTGAGCAACCAAAAAAAAAAAATTCCCTAGGTGTAGGGTGTAGGGTGAATGATTTTATTACTTTTTAAAATAACTTCTAAAAAATAACTTTTATGCTATCTGGTTTGTGGATAAATGGTGGGCCCTCCCATCATAGTTAGCTCATTCTAAGGACTCACAATATATACATTACTACCCTTTGTTTCCCATGGCCAGAGGGGAACAGCCATGAAGCCGCACATTCTAACGAGGTTTTTCCAGCAGTGCTGCTAATGTACTTTTCTTTGCAAAATTTTGAGGTTTGTCGCGCAACATTTGCTGATACTTACATAAAAAGGTACATTACTATGCGTCATTGAATTCCTTATAATTGAGTGTGCTGGGGAGCATGGCTTGGGATGAAGGGAGGGTGGAAAGGGTTGGTGAAACCTGGGATCTGGGGGAGAATTTTTATGGGTCAGGAACTTTTTTGAATCAATGTCCCAGATGATCTGAGAGGTGCCATGGGAGGCTATGCCTGACTTGATTAATTATGGTACAGTGTTGGGCAGGTTGGAACAGGATTTGGGAGAGGAAGAAAGCATGTTACACTTTTTTTTTCTGAGTTGATTTAATATATTGTACTAGAGGAGGACATTAGCAAAATTACCAGAAACCTTGTTATTGAATCACAGAATACAAGAGCTAGAAGGAGCCTTAGATGTCACCTAATGTAGCTTCTTCATTTTACAAATTTGGAAACTGAGGCTTATATTGCTGTTGTCAAAGTAATGTTTAAGAGCCATGTCTCTTGATTTCAGTGTTCTACACAATGTGAATTCCTAATATAAGTGATTATTTCCTTTCATTGCGCTGAGAACTGATGGTTCAGACTACTGGTTTAAGGAGTCTGAATACTAAAAGCAAAAAATACAATTCAAAGAGGCTCTTCTATAAATAGAAATACTGGGTCCACCTTTAAGGGAAAGAGGTTAGCCTTTTTTTTTCTTTCTGTGTTCCAGTAAAAGATTTAGGCATTCAGCATCTCCTGGATGTGTGACAGGGCAGTTTACAGACAGAAACTCAGTGAGGGAAATGAAACTGCTGGAAGAGAATTCAATTAGGCTATAAAGGCACAATCTTAACTGAGTCTCCTTTCTGACTATGAGAGACAGAGCAGGGATTTATGGATTCCTGGATATATCACTGGCATTGATTGAAATTTCTTACAGCAAACATAATCGTTTTACATTTTTATGAAAAAAAATGAGTTTGTTTTTGTCAACATACAATGTTATTTGAAATAATGTGATAATGCTTTGGTAACAAGAAGGTGAAGGGGTTTGTGTTGTGAATTCTATAGCACTCAACAAATAGGATTTCATTTTATCCACTTTACATGTAAAGCCCTTGTACTTTCCAGTTATGCCAGAGGGGGAAAAGGTCAGCCAGCATACATGAGGGAAAAATGTCTCCTTCTCTTCTTCTTTAGCTTTCTATCACTCGGATTCCAGGACTGTACGTCCTTTGTTGTGTAATTCAGAGTTGCATGCCCCCTCCTCACCACCACACCCAGCAGAGATTTTGTTGCCCAAATGGGGCTCTCTCAGTTACTGATACTGATTGAAAGCAAAAATTACATTTTGAAGAGTTTTGAAGAGTTGGCTCTGTAAAGAGGCTTGTTTCTGTCAACTAGCTTTTTGTGCACTTTTATGCACTTTTATTTTTAACACTGTGAATTTGGATTTGGCTTTAGGTTTAAAAGTAGCCTTTGAATGACTATCAAGTCAAATCAAATTAAGTCTTCATCACACTGTACAAGATTATAATGTTTATAACTAATATTTTGATAAGTACCTACCATGAGGAAATAACCATAAAGACATTAGAGGTTATATTAACACTATTGTTTCTCACATGGATTTTAGAGACTTGGCTTCTACTAGCACAGCCCCCTAACACATGATCAGAAAAGCTCCAGTTCCCATATCTATTATTTACTCAGGGTTCCTGTAGGTGGAATTGATATTATGGCTGTATTTCATCAAGTGTCCATGACTTAAAATTGCTATTAAATATTAATCTTAAAATTTTTGCATTAGTGATTCTGAGTATTTTCATCTGACAGCTTAATCTATTTAGAAATAAACCTTAGAGATTTTTCACCTTGTAAACTCCTAGATGGAGAATCAAATTGCTATTTTCAGTTAGACTGGTGTTGACTGTAGACAATAAGTGCCCCTCTCATCTGTGAGATGTGTTAGTTCAGTCAGTTAATAAGTATTTATTAAGCACCAACTATATATCAGGTTTTACACTATGCATTGGGGATAAGGCAAAAGGCAAGAAGCAAAAGAAAGCCTCTGCTCTCAGTGAGCTCACAGGCTAACAGAGGAGAAAACATGAAAACAACTGTCTACAAACATGATATATACAGGATAAAGAATAGTGAATAAACTTCAGTAATTAAAATGCCAGTAATAATTCTCAACCTGAGGTTTGAATTTCATTGAGTTTATGTAGCGTTGTTGATGATGATGACGATGATGAAGTCATAAGGGCCCTAAGCAAATACTCTGATGACTTTCAAAAGAATTTAAAATCCATGGAGGAAATCAAGCAATCTGATGCTTTCTGACAGCTTAGAGAGCATGTACACTGTTTGTGGGCGTGTGTGTATAAGAGAAACTCAAGCAGGCCTAGCTAAAAGAGGACTAGACTGTATTGCTTCTAAATTCCCTTCAACATTTAACCCTTTCACTACGGGCACTGTAGCATATTTCTGTGCCCCCAAAATGTCATTTTATTTTTATCCCGGTAATTTTTGGAGAAATCAGATGTATTTCAGTACTTAGGAGCCGTTTGCACCATATGCTCTGTGCATTCAGCTACAGTGAACTGGCTGAAATTAGAATAACTAAGTCACAAAAAAAATCTACTGAATTCCAGTGGGATTTAGGCTAAAGTTAAAATTATTGGGTTAAGAAATGAATAAAGGAAGATACTAATCTTCTATTACAACAAAAAAGGCCAAAAAATAGGAATGGCAATACAAACCTATACATTAAAATATATCTGGCATTTAATTTTAGCAAGGCATTTAATTTCCAGAATAGAAAACTATTTCTCATAAGTAAAAGTTGAAACAAAATCTCAATACTTATGTGTTTCTAATGTTTAATGACAGTGGAACATCACTTACTAAAGCTATTAAAAGAATAAAGTTTATCTTCCTTTTACCTTTGATTGATGTCATTTGTATTTCTGGGAATTACAATGGAAAATGTATTTAACTTAATATATGTAAAAAGCTGACAGGTCATTTCAAAAGCCTCACTGAATTTCTACAATGGTTTCTAATTAGTAAGGCTAGCATTATAATAATACTCCAGGCATAAGCCCCTTTCTTTTTTTAACCTCAAATAATATAAGAGCTTTTCAAAAGTCATTAGTGGGATTGCTAGGAAACCTAGGTTATTTTTGATTGAGATGAAAAAGTAGGCCTCTATATGACATTGGGGGTCCTGAGTTCCATTTACCATTCGATATGATTACATCATAATTAAAAGATGATGATTTATATAGTCTAGTCATATGGCATAAAGAGTGTGTGTATGTGTGTGTGTGTGTGCATACACACACATATACACAAAATTTTTAATTTAAAAAAATTTTATTTATAGCTGTGTTTAGATTTTCCCAGTGACAAAATATCAAATTATAATAAATGTTTTCTTTTCTCCTGACTTCGCTCTAGTACCTGCAATTTTTAATTTCTTGATTTTTATGCATGTTAAATCTTAATCATAGTGTCAACAGTGCTTTAAATGCCAAGGAAGGGGTCAATGAGTTTAGTATTTACGATTCTTCACTTGGAGGAAAGATGAATTTTTTTGTGAAAGTCTTCTAATTTTTCAATCAGAAAGCACCATCCTAATTGGTAATTTCCCAGCAGATGCTGTCCATTATACTATTGCTATGTCAGAACCGACTTTCTGCTTTTTTGCAGTTTCCATGACAACCATAATTTTGGCCTGGAGAGAGTTGTAGACTTCTCAGAGGCACATCCATTTTCCTTGTAAAAAGAAATGTTTACTCATCAAAAGAATTGATTAGACTGACCTCCATGTTGGTCACTAATCGGTTCTATAATTAGAAGGCCTCTCTGAGTTCAAGATTACATGAAGCAAACATTTCAACCTCTGCTAGATTGTTTGGACCAGACACTTTCTCATAATCAATATAAAACAAGATAATGTTAGGAGAAGGCAGACAGCAAACCTGACTGAAAGTGTATTCATGGACAACTGATACGGAGGATTTTCTACTTTAAAACTCCCATCGATAAGACTGAAACAATGTTTTGAAACAAGTTTTGATGAAATGCTTTAAAGAAAAAATGAGATGAAAAAAGGTACAAAATGTAGCCTATATAAGCATTAACATTTTCATCATTATATTCAAAAGCCCTTTACAGGTAGAGTATGGAGGTAGTAAATAATGTGGAATTACTTCCCAGACGTTTGCTCACCATGTTGTTTCTACCTTGGCCATTGACCTCATCTTCCCCTTCCCCCGCTAACCCCCAGACTTCAACTTCTGAGATGTTAGGCTGTCATAGGTGAACTTTTGCCTTATATTGCTGAGAACCAAACCTCCATATCACTTCTGGGCTATTTCCACACCTTTTTACCCTGCCAACCCTCTTTTCAGCTGTCCCTTATGTGTAGCATTCCACCATTAAAATGTTAACACACTGGGTACTGGAAAAGGCCTCCTGTAGAAAGTAGGATTTGAGTGCAGGCTTAAAGGAATTGTTTGTGCATATTGAATGCTAAATAAATATTTGTCAAATAATTGAATGACTGAATGAAAATGAATCAAGAATTCAGAATGTATTCTCACTTCTCCTGCACAAAGTCCCACTCTGATGCATCTGAATGCCAAGGAAGGTAACCCTGGTAAATTAAAAGGTATACCAGTGGAGAACAAAATCTGGCAGATTCTACCATGCAGGAAGGCTTTGAGTATGGCACCTGGAACAAACTATATCTGTTTCCCAAAGTCCAGTATAGCTTAGTACGGAGAGTCATTAGTAGGTTGGACGTGGTGATGAATTATTTGACCATGTTAATTAATTAGTGAAATAAAGAAAACCCCTCCCTACTGGGCAACTTCCTCCCTGCCACTTCTGTAATGGCAAAGGCAGAGTGGAGGAAAAGGAAGCACAGGGTTCTAAGAATCACAGTTTTCAGACTGTCAACATTCTTAGCTATTGCTCTTCTCAAGTGTGGGAGCCTTGTCCAGTAGTGACGTACTGCTGCTGGATGAACCAAACTACAGCAATCTTTATAACCTTAGCATAAATAAATCTAGAAGTAAAAAGAAAGTTATCTCAGTAAGGGAGGGTGGTTCACAGGTTCTCCATGGAGAAGGAAGTAAAGGAGGTCAGAGAGTCTATATCACAGCAATTATCAAACATACAAAGGCAACAAGAAACATCATTTCGTGAGACATTTGGTCACCTCATATTGCAACACTCATAAAACTGCTATGAAAATAACAGAAGCTTCTATTCCAACATCAGCATGAGAGGAGGAGGTGAAAAATTCTCTAAGGAACTCAATTAGACCCTGTTATTTAAATCAATCTTTATTTTTATACTCAAGGACTTAAATGTAAAGGAGGGAATAAGCACATATGGTGAAAAGAATTATGGATGATATGATTCAGGAGTAAAGAAAAGAGATGCCAAACATTTGTAGACTATTCATTATGAAGAAAATAATCAGAAGTCACTGAACAGGGTGATCACCCAATACAACACACAAATTAAATTGATCATATTTTAATAGATGGAAAAGACTAGCTCCTGATGAGGGCATTATTATGGTGAGATGCTGATTAGTGCAAATAATGAATCCCCTGAAGCAGTCACATAGATTTGAATCTGAACTATTAGTAGTTATAATTATGTAAAATATAGTGATTGGTTCTAGCCCAGTGGAAATAAGCAGTCTGAATTCAAATAATGCAGCTACTCTGGGATTCATTATTCGTACCAATTGAGACCCAGGTTACTGAATTAGCTACTTGGGTAAAGTCAGCCTACTAATGAATGAAAGCAATCAAAATGAATACAAAGCTAGAACAGAACTACAAAACAGAAAAATAAGAAAAAAATATAGTGTGCTATTAAAACAATTCCAACTTTGTCTATTAAATAAGTTATTGACTAAAAAGTTGAAAAAAGACAGTTGACATTTCCCAAGGAGAGAAATATGGCAGCCAAGGGCAACACTGATTTAGAATATAAATTCATATGTAAAATCTTACAGAGAAGGATTTTGGAAGATAATGAGCAGCATCACCTCTTAAGATAGCAAGAAGTAACCGAGGAAAAAGCAGTTTAAAGAAAGCTTAGAAGAGACCCAACTAAGAAAAAAATCATTTCAAAGGAATTTAAGGATGAAGCTGTAAGAAAGATAATAATAAGAAAGGAGAAAAAGACTTGAAAAAATATAACAAATTATTTTCACCATCAAGGACGATGGAGCATTTGTTCTCTACCATGCTGTATGGGCTAATCAATAAATAAATTGCTCATTTATTCATTTGTTTCTCCTTCTTTCCTTCCCTCCTTCCTTCCTTCCTTCTCATCTTCCTTCCTTCGTTTCTTTTCTTTCTTTCTTTTTTCTTTTTTCCTCCCTTCCTTCCTTCCTCCCTCCCTTCCTTCCTTCCTTCCCTCTTTCTTTCCTTCTTTCTTTTTCTTTCTTTCCTTCTTTCTTTCTTTCTTTCTTTCTTTCTTTCTTTCTTTCTTTCTTTCTTTCTTCCTTCCTTCCTTCCTTCCTTCCTTCCTTCCTTCCTTCCTTCTCCAAGGAGCTGTTACTCACTGCCTGACTCCAAGGGGTATGGGATCCACTAATTGGAAGGTGAGAAGATGGATCTCATCCCACTCTAGTTAGTTGTAGACTTTTCTCCAACACAATTATTCCACTTCCCTTCAAAACTCCTCAACTCCCCCTGCCTCCCACTTCTGGCCTCCTAAGTGGTTGCCTTAGATGTGGCTATAACCTAACCCAGGGGTGGGGAACCTGTGGTCTCGAGGCCACACGTGGCCCTCTAGACCCTCAAGTACAGCCCGTTGACAAGGATTTGTTCTGTGAAATTTGGATTCAGTCAAAGGGCTGCACTTGAGGACCTAGAGGGCCACACATGGCCTTGAGGCTGCAGATTCCTTGCCCCTGAGTCCAAGGACCTGCAGTAGTTATGCCAGAAAAATCTTCTGCCCCTCCATCCTCTAGGACCCCTCAGCAACGTGCTGTATGCTCCAGGGCAGTTACCACTGAGTAATGCCACTCCCCTTACCCCCAACCTCTCACACACACACGGGATCAAAAAGCCTGGATAGGTGGCAATATAAATTCTCCCCTGCCCCTCCTCCTCCAATCTATTCTTCCAAACCTCCCTATTTATGTTGAGGGCACCATTATTCTTCTAACCTCCCAGGTTCTTATTGACTTTTCACTCAACTGAAGCTGTTCTATCTGAAGTTACCAGTGAACTCTTAATTGCCAAATCTGATGGCCTTTTCCCAATTCTCATTCTTCTTGATTTTGTTTCAGCATTTAATCCTGTTGACCATCTTATCCTCCTGGATATTTATTCTCCCTTTTCTGGGCTGTCCTGACCTTGTTCTCTCTCTTGGTTTGCCTCCAAACTTCTTCATCTCCTTTCCTACATCAGCATCTACCTGCTCACCTACCCCAACCATAAGTATTTCTCAAAGTACCATCTTGGGCAGTCTTCTTTCCTGTCAATAATTGCTTTTACTTGAGATTTCATCACCTTCCATGGGTTTGATTATTATCTCTATACAAATGACTCACAGACCTATCTATATCTATCTATCTTCTTAATCTCCCTTTTGAACTTCAGTACCATACTACCAACTTCCTATTGGATAATTCAAATGTGATGGTCTAAATGCTTGTTTTCTATAGCTATCTGAAAAGCAGCATGTACAAAACAAAATTCATTACCTTTCCCTCAAAATCAATAGCATGTAAACATAAAACATGTACAGTAGTACATGCATAGAATTTTAAAATAAGTGTATGTGCACATAATGGAGCAGTATGCGCATTTATTTTATTTTTACTGATGGAGTACAAAATAAAAAAAAGTTTTGAGATTATAGTTATAGTGGATATGCTAACAGCTAGATTAGATCAAGTGCACAAAGAGGAGGTTGGTGCTAGAAGATATTCAATTATCAAGGTTTTTAAGGAGAGGCTATGAAATGAGCTACCTTATTATCAACCCTCTTCCAAAAGAAAGGTGACTGAAAAAATTTCCTTGACTGTTTACCCATATGTCTCATTTCTTATCTGTATGAAATCTTCATGGAAATAATCTATCTATGCATCAAGGACATACTTGATGAGAAAATTAAAAGGGAACAGGAAGAGTTTCACCAGTGATGTTCTGCTACAGACGGCCACATCTCCACTATCATAAAAATGATTAAAAAGATGCACAGAATACAAGATTCCAATGTACTTATTATTTGTTGATTCTTCGGTAGAACAGAATGCTAACTTATAGAGTCTCCAGTAAATAAATTAAATATCTATGTTTAAAACCTTGGGTGATATATATGGATATACATTATATACATATACTATTTACGCATACATATGCATATTTGTGTATATGTATGTTTGTGTGTGTATATATAAATACATTCATATATAATCATAGATATTCAAAGTTAGAATGGATCTCTGTGGCCACCTAGTCCAACCCATATCAGATGTTGATATGTATGTGTATGTTTATGTGAGTGTGTAATAGATGGGATGTATAGTACAAGTACCCTGCATGTAGGATGTATAATGGGAGGTGTTGAATGGAGGATTTGTGGGTGGAGGGATGGGGAGACTAGCATGAAGCAGCCTTCTGATTTTTCAACTTTACTGCAAGTGAGGCTGGTCCCACTTGAGATCACGTTGCCTCAAGGACTCTTCCATGTCAGGTCTAAGTGTGTATAAATTACAGCATCTGCTTATATGGCTTTCTGTTTTGGAAGAACTTGTAGTTGCCTAGGGAATATGGCTATGATATATCTTTCTTGCATCTGAAAATTTTATGGAGGAATTCCCTTCATACCTCAGTCCAAGGCTAAAGCATAGATAATGTCTCCCATCTCTTTAAAGAAATCAAAAACTCTTCCCAAATCTCAACCTACTGCTGTCATTAATAACACGAGACATGGATTTGGAAGTTATCTGGTTTTCTTTTACATTAAGGAGGAAATAGAGTCAAAATTAATAACAACAATCATAAGTAATTCTGGAGCAAACTGCTTGTAATGAAAACAACTGAACTGCCTGTGATAAGGAATAAAATCAGCTCTTTCCCGTAGGCTCCGCCTCTCTCCCAGAGGAGGGGAATGGGGGCAGAAAGAGATATCTACCAGTTTAAAGAAGATGCAACCTTTGAGCTAAGTCCCCTTTCTTAATAGGAGTAGAGAGGCAGGAAGTAAAAATGTCTCCAAATGCTAGTTTGTCCAGATTGTCCTATCATTTCTCAACCTGACAAGAGGCTACTCCTCCTTTTTTTTGACTTCCACCGTCAACAAGCAGAAAAATTCTGAAGGAAGGAGGAGCTGGGCAGCTGTTATCCTGAGATAAGATGCTCAATTCAATTCTGCCTATTGTCCTTCCTCCTTCACTCTTTCAGATGTGCAAGGTGCAAAATCTTCTGGCTTCCTCTTCCCCCAAATTTCCAAATCCAAGTTTATTTTCTTCAGTATTTTTTTTGAATCTCCTTTACCAAGCTGTTCACTCATTTTTCATGATTTTCTTGCATCACTCTCATTTCTCTTCCCAATTTTTCCTCTACTCTTACTTGATTTGCAAAATCCTTTTTGAGCTCTTCTATACCCTGAGACCAATTCATATTTTTCTTGGAGGCTTTGGATATAGGAGATTTGTTGTCTTCTTCTGAGTATATGTTTTGATCCTCCTTGTCACCAAAGTAAGTTTCTGTAGTCTGAGTTTTTTTCTGTTGTTTGCTCATTTTCCCAGCCTTTTAGTTGACTTTTTAACTTTGTTAAGGTAGAGAACTGTTTCCAGTGTGGAAGGTGGGCTGTCCCAAGCTTTAGGGGTTTTGTACAGCTGTTTTCGGAGATACTTCTAGGGACCCGTAAGTTTTTAGTTGGTGTTTACTCCTCTCCTAGCCTGTGCTCCGGTCTGTGAGTGACCATAAGCACACTTTTCTGCCTTGGAACTGTGAGGAGGGTTTCCTCTCCACTGCTGCCACAAGCTCTGCTATGCCAGTGCTCCTCCTTGCCCCAGAGCCGCCATCCAGCACTGCAACCCAGATCCAAGTATGGGCAAAGCAGAGTCCTGCCTCAGTACCAGCAAAGAGAACCCTGTAATCTCCTTCTGACAGTTGTTTGATCCCCTTACCATCTGTGGGCTGAGAGCTCCAGAAGCAGCTGCAGCTGTTACTGTTTCTCCCAAGGCCTGCTCCTGGTTTCCTGGGACAGGAGCTGGACTGCGCTCCTCTCTCACCCAGGTCCAAGAGACTTTTCCTAACTGACCTTCTGAGTTGTCTTTGGCATTTGTGGGTTGAAAAGTCTGGAAACTGCCACAGCTGCCAGTGATTCAGTTCCCCGAGACCTGCTTCAGGTTTGTGCTGGCACAGCCTGAAGGTGAACTGTGCTCGTCTCTTGGCCTGACGCAACAGACCTTTCCACTCGACCTTCCAGGCTGTCTTGGGCTAGAAATTTGTTTCATTCTGTCTTTTTGTGGGTTCTGCTACTCTAGAATCTGTTTTGGAATCATTTTTACTTGGGGGAGAGCCTGGGTGAATCCCTGCCTTTACTCTGCCATCTTCCAAATCCAAGTTTAAAAGAGGTCACTCAAATGGTGACCCTTGGAACAGGATCCACTTAGCATTTCTGTAGTCCACATCTCTACGGCAATGTTCTCTGGGCAAGAACCTAGGGCCCAGGGTTACACATATGAAGATTCCAAGTTAAGCATGAAACAACAGTAGGACTGAAAAAGTGACTCACAGACATTAATAACAGCAGTATCAATAGATTAGAATTTGGTATTTGGAGCTAAGAACATTGAATTTTTAAAAACAATAACATTTAAAAATGATTTCCTAATATTGTATAACAAAAAATGTCTAAATG
The DNA here is from genome assembly GCF_011100635.1 of Trichosurus vulpecula. Taxonomy (NCBI): domain Eukaryota; kingdom Metazoa; phylum Chordata; class Mammalia; order Diprotodontia; family Phalangeridae; genus Trichosurus; species Trichosurus vulpecula. The sequence goes on from NC_050574.1 coordinate 218,286,439, forward strand.
TTGAAAAAGTTCTCTTGTGGAAATAACATATGTATGTCAGATTCTTGGAGTATCTTTGTTTCTGAAGTGATTTTTTAAAATCCCAAATCTTTCAGGCTACCTTCATATCTCTCTGGCATTTTGTGCATTATTGGACTTTAAAAATCCAAATGCTAAGGGGAAATTAAAAGTCTCTCTATTAAAAATAAAGTGAGAATGCTTATTAAAGTTACAAGGAAGGCTTTAAGAAAATACACAAAAAAGTATCCCACTAGCTAGCACCCCCACTCCCACACAAATGTACCTACCACTCAAAGAATCAATATTGAGGTACATCCAGTACCTAGCACATAGTAGGCACTTAACAAATGCTTGTTGTTTGATTGAATGATTGATTGATGCTTTACTACAGATTATATAGATAGACTTGATGTCTAACAAATCAGAACTATTGAAGAGTGAAATAAGCTGCCCTGAGAGGTAGTGGTCTCCCTTCACTGATCACTTTCAAACAAAGACTAAGTGACCACTTGTCAGATATGATGATGAAGGATTTTAGTTGGGGTATGAGTTGAACTAGATGGCCATCAGATCTCTTCCAACTATGAGATTCTGTGATATTCCATTGTAGGGTGGTACTACTTGCACAAATCAATAACAGTAATGGAAATAAAAGACGCCTGATAAATTTTTCAAGCTTAGACCATATGCATTTGCTGGTGCATATTCAATCATGCATAAAAGGCTATCATCTAATACAAAATGGTATGTAATTAACTGGGAAAGTATGTGGTAAAAAGAATACTCTAGGCAACTTTGAACTCAGGAAACTACATTATTAGATGTCCCACGGAAAATTACTTCAGGGTGGTTACATGCTGATGACTGAATTCTTTAAAAAGAATTCACACAAAAAGATCAGCAATTACAAGCCCCTTTGTATTGTAAGCAGAGTTTCAAAAACTCCTGGTAAGCCAGAAGATAACTGAGCACTAGCTTGAGGCAGGAATAGTCTACATTCACATAAAGATTTTCAGCAATTCATAACTGACAGTGGATTTTGGTTAAGCCAACTTCAAAGCATTGACCTTTCTAGGCTCTCTTTTATTCTCAGAAATCTATGTTCATCCTCCAGAGCAAACCATACTGACTCCTCTCTAATTTCTACACCCGAGAAAAGCAGGCTGTATGTCACTTGAAGTGAATGTTTGAAATTGGGCAGAGGTGAAGAAGAGGAGGGACTATAGAGGGGAAGGTGGAAAGAAATAAAGTGAGGAGGCAGGATGCCATCCATATAATTTCTTTTTCATGAGGTACTGGGAAGATTTGCCTTAAAAGGCCTTGCTTATGGATGAAATATCTCTCTTCTAAATTTCTCCAACTGGAATGATACGCAAACCATGGAATAAAAGGAATAGCTCCATGTCCATTGCTGGAGATGAATTCCATGATTGTTCCAATTTCTGGTGGACAAGTGTCTATACAGACAAAGTTAATATAACATATTTTTCATTGATTTGTGCCTTTTTTGTTGTCAAGAGTTAAAGTAGAATCTTTCATTTGGTTAGAAAGGCTTTGAAATGTTGAAATCTCCTATCCAAGATAAAAATTAATTTCACCCAGCATATGTTTAACCTTGACCTCTTCAAACCACACCATATGCAATTAGTTTCTTTCTGTGTATAGTAGCAATACTTATTAGAACCTATTTAATGATTCAAAGCTCAGGACCATGACCAATCATCTTTGGTTATTTGAGGGAGTAGAACAGAAGGGGATTTTTTGTTTCATTTTCCTAAATTTAATGTTTCTTAAGCAAATTTTATGAGTTTGCAAATCAGTGCACAAAATAATTCTGCTGACATGAATACTTATGTTTGTTGTTTTTCTACTCACAACTATCCTATCTTATCCTATCCTATACTCCTATCTTAGCATTTCAAAAAAAATTAGTCTTTCTCTCTTTAAATGTGCTGTAGATTTCTTTCATAACATTAACTGTCCTCCATGCCAATCCAGCGCTTTGTTGTGGCGTAAAAGTCCCTCTGAGTTCTCAAAGATTGTGGCAGGAAGTTTAATCTCTCGAAAGACTATCAAGCTGTGTGTGTGTCTATGTGTAAGCACAATATATTATATATGACATAATTTATATAGTATATATAATTATATTCATACAATGTACATATAACTACGTGTGTGTATACATATTCTTCCTCTGTGAATCATTTCAGATGAGAGTGAAATGCAAGCATTGCCTGATGCCCCCCCACACACACATTTTCCACTAAACTGTAAAATCTTTTCCTTGTATGCCTCCTTTATGTGAGATAATTTTTCCTCTTTATTCTTCTTCTCCCTTCCCCTTCTCATGGTGCATCTCTCTTTCTCATCCCTTCATTTTTTTTTGAGATTATTGCAATATAATCCACTCATATCTATGCCTTTGACTTTGTAGATTCCTTCTAATTACTCTAATAATGATGAAGTTCTTAAGAGTTACATGTATCATCTTTCCAAATAGTAATATTCACAGTTTTACCTTATTTTTCTCTTATGATTTCTCTTTCATGTTTGCCTTTTTATGCTGCACTTGAGCCTTGTGATTAAATGTCAGAGTTTCTATTCAGCTCTGGTCTTTTCATCAGGAATGTTTGAAAAGTCCTCTATTTAATTAAAATATCCATTTTTCCTTGAAGTAAATTCCTTGGGTAAATTTTTCTTGGTTGTAATCCTAATTCCTTTACTTTCTGGAATATCATATTCCAAGCCCTCTGCTCCTTTAACATGGAATCTGCTCAATCTTGTATGATTTTGACTGGCTGCATAGTATTTAAATGGCTTCTTTCTGATTGCTTGCAATATTTTCTCCTTAACCTGGGAGCTCTGAAATTTGGCTATAATATTTCTGGAAGTTTTCATTTTGGAATCTCTTTCAGGAGGAGGTCTATGATTCCTTCCAATTTATACTTTACCATCTAGTTCTAAGATATCAGGGCAATTTTCCTTTATAATTTCTTGAAATTTGATGTCTATGCTCTTTTTTTGATCATAGCTTTCAAGTCGTCCAATAATTCTCAAGGTATCCTCTCAATCAATTTTCCAGGTCAGTTGTTTTTCCCAATGAGATATTTCACAGTTTCTTCTATTTTTCCATTCTTTTGACTTTGTTTTATTGTTTCTTAATGTTTCATGGAGTTGTTAGCTTCCATTTGCCTGATTCTAAATTTTAAAGAATTGTTTTCTTCAGTGAGCTTTTATGCCTGTTTTCCCATTTGGCCAATTTTGTTTTTTAAGGAGTTCTTTTCTTCAGTGAATTTTTGGCCTTTTCTATCTTTTGGCCAATTCTGTTTTTTAAGATGTTATTTTTTCAGTATTTTTTTGTGCCTCTTTTACCAAGCTATTAATTCTCCATTCATAATTTTCCTGCATTACTCATGTTTTTCTCCACCACTCCCATTTCCTTCTTTAACTCTTATAGAAATTCCTGTTGGGCTGCGTCCAATCCATATTTTTTTTCTTTGAGGTTTTGTTTGTAACTTTTTCATATTGTTGTCTTCTTCTGAGTTTGTGTCTTAATCTTCCCTGTCACCATGGGAGTTTTTTGTGGTCAAGTTCTTTTTGTTGTTGTTGTTATTTTCTCATTTTTCCAGACAATTTCTTAATTTTGAACTTTATATTAAAGTTGGATCAGGGTGGAGAGGACTGTTTGAAGCTTCATATTGCTGTTTTCATAGCTAGTTCTGGGGTCTGTAAGTTTTCAGTGCTTTTAAGGTGGCGTGATCTGGAGAGAGGTGTGTTCACTCTCCTGGTCTGGTCTGTGTTCTGGTCTTTATTCAGGAAGGGTCCCTTATTTCTTGCATCTTCAAGTGCTAGACCTCCTCTTGGCCTTTGAACTGTGTCCAGGTGCCCTGTTCCACTGCAGCCACAAGAGCTAGTATTCTCTTTCCTGGAACATATCTGGGCTGAGAGTTTCTGAAGCTGTTGTTGCTAATGTTGTAGCCTCCTCCAAGGCACACAGCTGGTATTATTATCATGTGTGCTCTGGCCCAGTCTGTACCTTTCCTACCAACCTTCTAAGTTGTCTTGGGATAGAAAAATGTCTCTCCAACCTTTTATTGGCTATGTTGATTCAACATTTGATTTGATGTATTATTTTAAAGTTGTTTGGAGAGGAATGTTGGGAGAGTTCTGCAGATTTGCTGTCTCTTCTCTGTTATCTCGGGTCCCATAGTAAGTGATTAATAAATTCTTATTGATAATTGAAATTTGGTAAGATCCTCCAAACTAATACTTATCAATTTCATTGTCAGAATGGGCACAAAGAAGGATGATGAACACTAGGTTGGAAAATGGCTCAGGATCAAGGAAAGAAAGAAGCCAAAGGCTCTTAGAGCATAATGAAGCCTCACATGTATATACCACTAATACTTTCTTCAAGAAGAGTTTCAGAAAGGGCTGAGTTTTTAAAATATTGAACCAAGCCACAGAGGGTAAAAATGAAATCAAGTAAATCTGAAGGGAAATTAAAAGTTAACCAGTTGGTTATAGATATGTCAGTCATTTTAAAATTAACTGTACATAGAAAGACCATGGGCTGGTTAGAGTGGAATTCAGAGTGAACATCAAATGAAAGAAGGAAATAAGCATTTATTAAATGCCTACTATGTGCCAGACACTGCACTAAACACTTCCCAAATATCTCACATGATTCCCCCAACAACCCTGGCGGGAGTGGGGGGGGCGGCGGTAGACACTGTTATTATCCTCATTTTACAGTTGAAACTGAAGCAAAGATTAAGTGACTTGCTCAGGGTCACACTGCTAGTAAGTATGTGAGGACACATTTGAACTCAGGTCTTCCTGACTCCAAGCTCAGTGCTCTATCTACTATGCCACACGGCTAGCTCTAACGAGAAAAAAAAATAGACATGAGAAGAGAGCAATATGTATGATTCAATCCAACCTGTGTAAAAAAACTGTCCACTCAAAAAAAGGGAGGGAGGGAGATAGATAAAACAAAAAAAAATGACTACTGTTATTTCTTAAGGAAATTTAATCATAGAAAACAGACACAACCAGAATAATAATGAATTAATAATCTTAGAAACAAGAGAAATGTGACAATCAAGGCCAACATTGTTTTAGGGTACAATTTCATTTACCAAATGTTATAGAAGAGGAACATGGAAATTGGTTGGCAACATTGTCTCACAAAATGGCACAAAGAAATCGAAGACAGAATGAATCTTGAGAGATCTTGATAGGAGACCTGGCTAAAAATCCAAGTAGTCTGTAGAGCATTTAAAGAAGGAAACTACAGTTTGAGGAAGCACAGTATCTACAAAATGGAACAGACTGGCTTAGTCATGTTTTTCCATCAGCCAAAATAGGCCTTTGTCACATTGGTAAACTTTCATTTCTATACCTGATAAAGTAGTAAAAAAGATGAAGAAGGGAAGTGGAGCATGACCTAACCCAATAATTACAGATGGAATCTGTCCTGAAGATGAAAGAATTTTAAATGTACCCAATGATTGATTCCTAAGATATCTCAAAGGAGGGAACATTGTGCAAGCATGGGGGTGGGGGGTGGGACATCACAGTGCTCTTACCAAGTAAAGACAGCTAAGAAGACAACAGCATTTATGAATACATTTTACTCATTTTCTCAAATCTATAAAATCTTTATGATAATTATATATGTATGCATTGTTGGCATCCTAGATGGATACCTGAGAAGGTGATAGGCAAACTGTTTCAGGCCATTTTATGCAATAGACTGAATTTTTTATGGCCACAGAACTAAGAAAGTAAAAAGAATGAGACAGAATCATAGATTTAGAAACTGAGAGTGACTTTAGAAGTCATGGAGGCTCCCTTTGTGTTTTTTATCTTTTGATTTAAAAAAAAGTAGTGGACTTAGTAGAGCAAAATGTAGCCTTGACAGCTCTCCTCAGACAAGCTGTCTCTCATGTGCACATCAAAATCATACAAGACTCCATGACAGATGTGCCCACAGAGACAACTTTGTTCAGTGAGCCCAGGAGTATTGGCATCAAGTAAGGTCTTAAGCAAGGAGGTAGCTATGTTCACCAAAGGTGTCTGTCATTATTATGGAAGATATATAATGTCTGAAGTCTAAAAAAAATGAGGATTTCCTGTTGTTGGAATGCTCCCTTCCAAATGTAGAATTCCAATTTGTAGAAGACAAGATACTAACTATATGAAGCCCTCAAAGTACTTTATATCTTCCTGAGAGAAAGAGATTAGCCTAACTAGACCCACCAAAAAACAAAATGGATGGAAAATATATAAATGCCCATATTCTGAAATGTAGCTAGAAAGACAGCCCATCAGATTAGTGCCTCAATACATGTGACTTGGTCAAGTGCTACAAATGAATAGAATTGTTCTCAGAATTAAGAAAAGCAAACTGGACAGAATCGAATTTGAAGATGTACACGGCGTCTTCAATGATTCCAAATTTTCCACCACGACAAAAGTTTTCTCTCTTTAAGACAAATATTTTCTCAGTGTTATTGTATGGCTGCAAACACTATCACAGTCTCAGATAGACTAAAATCACAAAGAACCCAAAGCATTGTAAGTTGTAAAGTTATAAGACTCATTGTTAACAAGAAGCAAATTACCTATGATAGTGCACAAAAAAAAAATGGCAGAAAACACTTTATGGATAATATGTTTGAATGGAAAAGTTGGTCATATAAAGTTATGTAGGAAAAGTAAGAAATAATAGCTGGATAGCTATTTTGAGAAATTTTCTAATTGTTGAGACTTTACTATGTTTTTTAAACTTGTGAAAAAAAATTCCCTTAGAATAATAATAACAATAGTTAACATTCATGTGGGACTTTTAAAGTTGGAAATTACATAAATTGGCTCATTTGAGCCTCACGATGATCCTGTGAGAGAAGATACTATAGGTATTAATTATTACTACCATTTTGCAGCTAAAGACCATGAAGCTGAAAGAGAAGTAACTTAACTATGGTCACACAGCAAGTAAGAATCAGTGGGAGACTTTGAATCCAAGCTTTCCTTGCTCCGAATCGAGCACTCTGTACACTATGCCAGAGGTTGACCAACTATGGTCAGTAGGTCAAATCAGTCCCTCGGCCCATTTTTGTAGGGTCAGCAAACTTGGAATGGTTTTCATATTTGTAAATAAAGTTTTACTGTGTTTGAATATGTAAAAACCATTCCTAGCCAGCAGACTGTATGAAAACAAGCAGAGGGAGGTATTTGACCCTCAGGCAATAGTTTGTTGACTCCTGCAGTATCCTTTCTATATGAGATGATGCTTTATCATTCTTATCTTATAAGAGAAAGCGCTTTTATCGTTAACTCAACAATTTTTTACTAATTCTTCAAAGAAAATTTTCAGAAATCTTCAAGAAGCTGTCAGAGATTCAGCCAAGGCTTTATTGCGTTGTTCCTACCATTCCTACCACCAATCTTGTGGTTTCAAGATGGCAGTTTTCAAAACAAATCAAAGAGCATTTATTAAGTGATTACTATGTTCTAGGCACTGTTGACCACTGGTAGTACAAAGAAAAAAAAAACCTCCAAAATAGTCCCTGCCCTTAAATAGTTTACATTTCATCAGGAGACATATGCTCATATTAACAAAGACAGAATATAACAAAGTGCATAGTCATTTCAAGGGCCTGGGGTTACTTGGAGCTGGGAGCGTAAGGGAAAGATTTGAAAAGGAAGTTATCTTGAGTCAGCTTTGATAGGAGTTTGGGAAAGTAAGAGGGAGAAGTGAGGAGGAATTGCATCTCAGACTTGGGGGACAGCCAATGGAGAGGGATGGAGATAAGAAATGGAGTTCCATGTACAGAAAACAGTAAGGATGGTTGGACCACAGAATGCAGAATAAGGAGGAAGTTATGCGTAATGAATCTAGGAAGGTAGATAGGCTTTAGCCAGATTGTAAAGGACTTCAAAGGCTACACTAAGAACTTGTATTTTATTCTAGACTCAAGATGCAGTCACTGGCTCTTTGTGAGAGAAAAATGCCATGCTGACATCTCTCCTTTAAGAATATCATTTGGGTAGCTGTGTGGAGTCTGGAGGGGAGGGACTAGATGTAGGGAAGAAAGGCAACCATCATCGATTAATTACTTATATGTCAGGCACTATGTAAGTGCTGGGGATACAAATACAAGCAAAAAGAAAGACTGCCCTCAAGAAGCTTACATTCTAATGGCAGAAGAAAATGCATAAAAGAGAACTGGAAGGGTCAGGGAGGGAAAGAAGATAAGGGGTGCCCATGAGACGACCTCTAAATCCATAGAGTGAGAAGCAGAGCCAGAAGGGGACCCAAGCATGGCTGGTTTGTGTCCATTCCCAAAATAAAGACCCTGAGAGGATCTCACCAGTGGGATATCGGTGCTGTCATTGTGGAGGGATATTGTAAGATGAGAAGGCCCCAGGAGATAGGGAAGTTACCGTATAACATTGTTCACACCAGATTCATATGGGAAGGCAGCGACAATGCTGAATGAGTTCTTGTTTCAGTTTTCATTGGCATCATCAGAGCAACATGGATTCTAACTCCTCTGTTCCTCTGACTTGCTCTTCCAACCAAGGTCTGAGCACCCCACTCCTCCTGTGTCAAGAGCAAGAGGACAAAGAGGCCAAAGACTGAGTCCCATTTTGAGGGGGGAGAATGGGAGGTAGAGGGATGGGGAGAGCCATATGGCCTCAGAGGGAGAGATCCTGATTCCTTTTCTTTGATCCCATGGTCTCATTGGCTGTTGTGAGAAAGTCACCAGCTCTGATATTTTATATTCTAAGCATCCTTCTCTGGTCTATTGTTCCATGTTCTAAGATGCTTTACATCTCTAGTATTCTGTGTTCTAAAGTATCTCCCATCTCTGATACACTTCGTTCAAAATGATATTTGTGTTCCAAGGTCTCTCCCAGCTCTAACATTCTATGTTCTAAGCTCTCTTTCAATGAAGATGTGTTGAGTCTGTGATCTTAATATGATAACATACTCCAAACTGAATTCATTATCTTTCTTGCCAAACCCTCCCTGCTTCTCAATATACTGTCAAGGGCACCACAATACTCTTAGTCATCCAGGCTCAAAACATAGGTATCATTCTCAGCTCCTTGCCATCTCCTCCATTCCCACATCCAGTCTGTTGCCAAGACCTGTTATTTCTACTTTTTAAAAAGCATCTTGTGTTTGAGCCCTGCCTATCTTCCTCTGACGCTGCTACCACTCTGATGCAAGCTCTTATCACCTCACACCTGGACTTTGTAATAGCCTGGTGGTTGGTGTCCCTGCCATAAGTCTTTCCCTACTCCAATCCATCCTCTACTTAGCTGTCAAAGTGATGTTAAAATACAGGCCCGACCATGTCATGTCCCTCCCCTTTCATTCAATAAACTCCAATGGCTCCCTATATATCCCAAATATAAAATCCTCTATTTGTCATCCAATGCCCTTCACAACCCATATTCCCCACACTTCCAATCTTCTTATACCTTATCATTCCCATACACTTTGAGATCTAGTTACACCGGCCTCCTCGATATTCGTCAAACAAAACATCCACAGACTTTAGGCATTTTTACTGGCTGTTTCCTATGTCTGAAATATTTACCTCCTTCATCTTCATCTTCTAGCTTCGCCGGCTTCCTTCAAGTCCCGGCTAAAATTCAGCCTTCTACAGGAAGCCTTTTTTGATTCCCATTTAATGATAGTCTCTTCCCTCTGTTGATTATTTCAAATTTATCATGTATATATATATATATATATATATAATTATGATTATATAAAATATATAAAATTACAAAGGAAACCGAAGATTAATGAAGATAAAGATGTATTTTTTTCCATCCAATTTACAAACCCCCTGAAATCTATTTTTCTGTCCATGGATCAGTCCATTAATCCTACTATAAGAATCCCTGCCTTTAAGCATATGTTCAGGGAACTTAGACAGCCAAAGGTTTCTACCTACATTAATTGTTATGGTTTGTCCTCTGCAACATTTGACTTAATTGATGACTCTCTCCTACTGGATAATCATTCTGCTATAGGTTTTTATGACACTGCTTTCTCTTGGTTCTCTGAACTCTTTTTTTGTTGTTCCTTCTTAGTCAATTTTCCTGATTAATCACCACAATGTTGTCCTCTAACTGTAGCTATAACCTAAAACTCTCTCTTGGGCCTTTTTTTCTTCTTCCTCTTACTTGGTGATCTCCTCAGTTCTCATGGATTCATTTATTATTTCTATGTGGAAGACTATCAGATTTATACATACAGCCCCAGTCTCTCTCCTGATCTTCAGTCCTACATCACTGGCTACCTATTGGACATATCTAAATATCTAAATACACATCCTGGAATTATTTCAAATTCGGCATTTCTAAAACAGAATTCATCCTAAAAAATGACCTTTCTTTCACCTGCCTGTTTCTGTCAAGGCCACCCTAATCCTTCTCGTCACCCAGGTCTACAACCACAGAATCATCCTCAATTTCTTACTTTCTCTCATTCAATCAGTTGACAAGTTTGGATAATTCTAACTCCAAAGCATGTATTGTATCCATTCCCTTCTACTGACACTGTAACAGTCTTAGTTTGGGCCTTAATTAGCCATTGTCTGGGCTGTCGCAGTAACAATAGTCTCCTTGCCTAGAAGCTAATTAAGTCTAGCTAATTAATTATTATCAACTGATAATCTTTTCTTTTTTTTTTTATTTTTCTTTAATATATTTAACATATTTAGTTTTCAGCATTGATTTTCACAAGAGTTTGAATTACAAATTTTCTCCCCATTTCTACCCTCCCACCCACTCCAAGATGGCATATACTCTGGTTGCCCTGTTCCCCAGTCAGCACTCCCCTCTGTCACCCCACTCCCCTCCCACCCCCTTTTCCCTTCCTTTCTTGTAGAGCAAGATAAATTTCTACACCCCATTGTCTGTGTATCTTATCTTCTAGTTGCATGCAAAAACATTTTTGTTTGTTTTTGAACATCTGTTTTTAAAACTTTGAGTTCCAAATTCTCTCCCCTCTTCCCTTCCCACCCACCCTCCCTAAGATCAAGCAATTCAACATAGGCCACATGTGTATCATTATGTATAACCCTTCCACAATACTCATGTTGTGAAAGACTAACTATATTTTGCTCCTTCCCAACCCATCACCCTTTATTGAATTTTCTCCCTTGACCCTGTCCCCTTTCGAAAGTGTTTGTTTTTGACTACCTCCACCCCCATCAGCCCTCCCCTCCATCATCCCCCCATTTATTTTTATCTTCTTCCCTCTTCTTTCCTGTGGGGTAAGATTCCCCATTGGGTATGTATGGTAATCCCTCCTTAGGCCAAATCTGATGAGAGCAATGTTCACTCATTCCCCCCTCATCCGCCCTCTCCCCTCCTCCCACAGAACTGCTTGCTCTTGCCTCCTTTATGCGAGATAATCCACCCCATTCTATCTCTCCTTATCTCCCTCTCTAAGTATGTTCCTCTCTCATCCCTTAATTTGATTTTATTTCTTTTAGATATCTTCCTTTCATCTTCAACTCACCCTGTGTCCGCTCTCTCTCTCTCTCTGTATATACACACACACACACACACACACACACACACACACATAGATATATACATACATACACATTCACCCATATATATACATAAACATATATGTATGCATATTCCCTTCAGCTACCCTAATACTGAGGTCTCATGAATCATACTCATCATCTTTCCATGTAGGAATGTCAACAAAACAGTTCACCTTTAGTAAGTTCCTTGCAATTTCTTTTTCTTGTTCTTTTTCTTGATTACCTTTTCATGCTTCTCTTGATTCTTGTGTTTGAAAGTCAAATTTTCTATTCAGTTCTGGTCTTTTCACTGAGAAAGCTTGAAAGTCCTCTATTTTATTGAAAATCCATATTTTGCCTTGGAGCATGATACTCAGTTTTGCTGGGTAGGTGATTCTTGGTTTTAATCCTAACTCCATTGACCTCCGGAATATCGTATTCCAAGCCCTTCGATCTCTTAATGTAGAGGCTGCCAGATCTTGGGTTATTCTGATTGGGTTTCCACAATACTCAAATTGTTTCTTTCTGTCTGCTTGCAGTATTTTCTCCTTGATCTGGGAGCTCTGGAATTTGGCGACAATATTCCTGGGAGATTTCTTTTTGGGATCTATTTGAGGAGGCGATTGATGGATTCTTTCAATTTCTATTTTGCCCTGTGGCTCTAGAATATCAGGGCAGTTCTTCTTGATAATTTCTTGAAAGATGATATCTAGGCTCTTTTTTGATCATGGCTTTCAGGTAGTCCAATAATTTTTAAATTCTCTCTCCTGGATCTATTTTCCAGGTCAGTCGTTTTTCCAATGAGATATTTTACATTGTCTTCCATTTTTTCATTCCTTTGGTTCTGTTTTATAATATCTTGATTTCTCATAAAGTCACTAGCTTCCACTTGCTCCAATCTAATTTTTAAAGTAGTATTTTCTTCAGTGGTCTTTTGGACCTCCTTTTCCATTTGGTTAATTCTGCCTTTCAAGGCATTCTTCTCCTCATTGGCTTTTTGGAGCTCTTTTGCCATTTGAGTTAGTCTATTTTTTAAGGTGTTGTTTTCTTCAGTGTATTTTTCAGTATTTTTTTGGGTCTCCTTTAGCAAGTCATTGACTTGTTTTCATGGTTTTCTCGCATCCTTCTCATTTCTCTTCCCAATTTTTCCTCTACTTCTCTAACTTGCTTTTCCAAATCCTTTTTGAGCTCTTCCATGGCCTGGGACCAGTTCATGTTTTTCTTGGAGGTTTCTGTTGTAGGCTCTTTGACTTTATTAATTTCTTCTGTCTGTATGTTTTGGTCTTCTTTGTCAGCAAAGAAAGAATGCAAAGTCTGAGACTGAATCTCGGTGCGTTTTCGCTGCCTGGCCATATTCCCAGCCAACTAACTTGACCTTTGAGTTTTTCAGTGGGGTATGACTGCTTGTAGACTACAGAGTTCTATGTTTCATGTTTGGGGGAGAGGTGCCAGCTCTGCCACACCAGCACTGCTCCTTCCCCAAGAACCCCCAACCCGAACTGGGCTTAGATCTTCGGCAGGCTGTGCACCCCTGCTCTGATCCGCCACTTAATTCCTCCCACCAGGTGGGCCTGGAGCTGGAAGCAGCAACAGCGGTAGCTGCCCCACCTCCGCTGCCCCTGGGGCTGGAAGCCGAACTGCGAACTCCTTCTACTCCCGCAGCTTTTCCCACTAACCTTCTCAGCAGTCTTTGGTGTTTGTGGGTTGAGAAGTCTCGTAACTGCTGCAGCTCACTGATTCAGGGCGCTAGGGCATGCTCTGCCCGGTTGATGGTCTTGTTGGTCCATGCCGCTCAGGCTGGGCTCTGCTCCACTCCGTTCCCAGCTCCCAGCTCCCAGCTCCCAGCTCCCAGCTCCCAGCTCCGCGTGGGATAGACCTCACCCAGAGACCATCCAGGCTGTCCTTGGCTGGAGCCCTGCTTCCCTCTGCTGTTTTGTGGGTTCTGCCATTCTAGAATTGGTTCAGAGCCATTTTTTATAAGTTTTTGGAGGGACTCGGTAGGGAGCTCACATTATTCCCTGCTTACCAGCTGCCATCTTGATCAACTGATAATCTTGAAGAGTAAGGGCACTGGTAGAGACTTGAGATCTATAGTTTAGAATCCTGAGGGGAGACATAATATTCAAATCCTGGGGACCCAGTTTACCACTGCAGACAGGGTTTTAGAGAGGAGCTCCCAAGCCTGCTACAAAAGCACTGAAGATAACAAGAGATGCCTGGTCTTCTAGGAGCTGTGATATACGTCACCTTCTGAGACACAACTTGTTGGAATAAATCTTGCTTCCCAGGAAGTGCCTTAACAGTTGGTCAATAAAACATTTATTAAGTGCCTACTGTGTACTAGGCCTGGTGCTAGATGCTGTGCATAAATAGAAAGGCAAAAGATGATCCCTGTACTCAAGGAACTCACAGTTTAATGAAGGAGACAACATACAAATAACAATATACAAACAAGGTATGCGTGTATATGCATATGTATACAGACTTATATGTTCATATGTATACATGCATATATGTATGAACACCCCTTGTTTGTACATATATGGGTGTATATACATGCACACATATATACACACATGCCTTGTTTGTACATGTATGATATATGCATGTATGTGTATATACACAACATACATGGGTTATCTGCACACATATATACATGTGTACACACATGCTTTGTTTGTACACATATGGGTGTGTGTGCATGCATACACACGTATGTGCACACATACCTTGTATGTACATTGATATTTTCATGCTGTCTCCCTCATCATATTATATACATTAATAAAGATATATGTGTGAGCACATATATGTCTTCATATGTAGAGATATCTTCCAAATGCATATGTATAGTAATCTTTGGTTTCCTTTGTGATTCTATATACTTTTATTTTATGCGTTTAAACATTTCTGAGAAAGGGTCCATGGCCTTCACTTGATGCCAAAGGGGTATATATCACACACAAAAATTAAAGAAAGACTAATCTAAGGAGGTCTTTCTTTTTTTGTTCCTGATAGTGGCCACAGTCCATCTGATTTCCTGTTCACCATGACCCTTATAAGAATGTGCTGCCTGATGTAGGCTGCACAGCTGGGGGCATACTTTGAAACATCTGGGAAAATTATGTTATTTCCTGGAATCTGATCAATTCTAGCAGCAACATTTTATTTTCTATGTTAGAATGGGGATGCCTTTGACAAATTTAGAAGCTTTCACTTCATTCTGTTTTTGACAAATCTTGGAGCACAGTTTGCCAACTACTCAATCACAAGTAGGCTGCTTTTCTCTCATAATCCATCTTGCCCTATGAGAAGAGGATTCTCTAGGACATTTTAGAAAGTTTGCTACCTTTCAGGCACAAATAGAAGAAGACAAAGTGAACATTTTATGCCTTCTAAACTGCTTGGGACAAGAGATCTTAACTTATGCATTTGTTTTTAAAATATGGTTTGATAATTATATTTCAGTATAATTTCCTTTGTAATTCTATGTATTTCATTTTATGCATTTAAAAACATTATTCTGAGTGGGGTTCCATAGACTTCAACAGATGTCAAAGAAGTCCATGATACAGAAAAGATTAAGAATGCTTGACTTTGTTTCTTCTTTGTGTGAAGGAACCTACAATGGCCAAAAAGATAGAAATAGCATTATCTGTGCTAAGTAAATTAATGATATCACTCCCCCTCTCAATTCTTTTCTAAATTGTACCAAGTACTATGATCACATATGCATATATATGTGTGTCTATGGATATATTCACATATATAGACACACAAAATAACTAACAGTGAATATTTGCACATATTGACAGCATTTTTATAGTGCTATCATAATAAGTGGTAAAGTGGAGATACATTCATATTTATAATTTTTCCATTTTTTACATTTTTGCTTAGAAATAAATAATGTGATAAGCACTTTGTGATCATTACATTTTGATGTGCAGGTATGTATGAAAGTATGAAAAAGTATGAAATGTGAGACATATATGTATATATATTTGTGCATGTATATATACATACATGTAGATATATATTTAAAATTTAAGATATCAGGGGTTTTTCTCCTAATAAAAAGACAAACTCATGTTCCCCCCTTCCCCAGATTTCTTTGCCCCAGGTTCTTGCTTCTGTCAAAATTGCTGTCCTTTAATGTGTGAAAGCACTTGCTACTTGCCAGCTCTTTAATTATACAATGCCTCATTTTCACAGTCAATTGCGAATGCCATTTAACTATTGCACTAAACCTCTGATCTTCACTTCATCACTTAAGGAACACAGGACAGTCTATCTAAATTCTTCTCCTTGTACAAACAGATTTATGTTTCCCTCTGAAGTACCTTGGTCACGTTTCCAGACATGAAATGATCTTTTCAGGGCGGTGAACTCCGTGCTCCTAGGAGAGACATTTTTACACTGGGAAAGAAAAAAAAAACACTTGTGATTATAATGTAAATGATAACACTAAAAGAGAGTCAAACTCTGATAAATTATGATGAATAATCTCAGTCCCAGTGGCCCTGGAAACCTGCTAGTGAAATATACCTCCCTCCTCTTGGTGGAGAAGTGGAAGACAAGCATTGAGCTATCTGGCCCTGAGGTACCCTAAAGAGAAAGTATTGATTAGTGAGGGAGACTGTGCAGGATTCCATACCCCTAATGACTACTGACATAAGCAGGGTTTGCAGGAAACTAGAGACAGGTATCAAAGAGCAGGGTTTGTTAATTGCCTGGTCCCTGAAAGAGGGGCTGAGAGGTAACTGGCAGCATGTGAGATGGACTCTTGGGGGTGGGGGATGGGGCACTGCTTCAGGTGCAAAGACAATAGTAAACAATTAATCAACAAGTAGCTATTAAATGCCAGTTTAATATGTTACTGAGATAGTAAGTGCCAACTATGTGCCAAGCACTGTGGTAGGAAATAGGAATAGAAAAATAAGAGGGAAATTGTCTCTTTTCCCCAAGGATGTTAGAGTTCCACTGGGAGATAGAATATATACATATACAGACATATAGAAATTTTTTGAAAAGATGATTTGGGAAGTAATTCCAGTTGGTAGGCATGGGCCACAGTGGGGTGGGGATCACTTTAAAAAGCCATACTGTGAAGGATATGAGTCATGGTGAAACTATAACCATATAGACATAGATATAGATATAGATGTAGATGTAAATAGAGATATAGATATAGGTGATATATAGATATAGATGATATAGATATAGATACATAGGTAGATATAGATAGATACAGATATAGATATAGATAGATATAGATATAGATGATATAGATATAGATAGATATAGATGCTATAGATAGAGATATAGATAGATATAGATATAGATAGATAGATATAGACATAGATATAGATAGATACAGATATACATAGAGATATCTCATATCATAGACACACTCTTGCCTTCCTCCCCTAGGTCTCGCACCAAAAGAAAAGGCCAATAACGCCATGAAGGTGGATAACTGTAGATGGTACATGGAATATTGAAGGGACAAATTAATTTTTTATGAGGCTATGAAATGGCAAAAGAGAAACCCATAGCAGCAAAAACTAACTCTGACTTATAGAATAATATATATAGACCTGAAAGGACCTTAGACACCATTAAGTCCAGTCTCTTCATTTTACTTATGAGGAAACTGAGGCACAGAGGGATTAAGTGACTTGCCCAGGGTCACATAGCTACTTAGTTCTGGAAACGATATGATCTCAGGAAGAAGAGTCTTTATGACTCTAGACCTGGCATTCTATCTGTTGTGCCACCTAGCTTCCTTTATTGACTTCTCCAGCTGATGACAGATATAACCAGAAAGGACCTCTCTTTTACAGTGGACCATGGAAGGTGGAATTCTATTGCTGAACACTAGAAGACAAAAGTTCGTGCTGTGTTACATGTAATGTAATATGTTTTTTAAAGCCCTTAGTCCAGTGCCTGGCACATAGTAGGAGCTATATAAACATTCATTCCCTTCCCCCACCTTTAGCTATTTGAAAGCTCTCCACCGTTAGAGAGTCAGGAGGAAATGGAAAAAAAAAAAAGCCAGACTCTTCTCCATTCCCATTTGTACCACATATTACATGCAACATAAAAAGAACAACATAAAACATGAAATAATTCCTTTCTTCTACTGCTGCCATTGATCCATCAATAAGCATGTATTAAGTGTCTTCTATGTTCCAAACACCATCTTAGACACTGAGCGTACAAAGACATAAATGAAACCATCCCATCTTTCAAGAATATTACATTCATTAGCAGGAAACAATACATACACATGCAGATACGTACAGAAATTTAAATTACCTTTGAAATAAATACGAATACATTTAAAATACAAATGCATAAATACAATATACAAATAAGTTCATTTAAAATAAATACAAATTAATTTGGAAGAAGAGGAGTAGTAACTGTGGGATGTGTGTGTAGGGTGTGTGTGTGTGTGTGTGTGTGTGTGTGTGTGTGTGTGTGAAATCATGAAAGGCTCCATGAAAGAAATAGCACTTGAGCCAAGCTTTGAAGGAAGCTAGGAATTCTAAGAGGCCAAGGTAAGGAAGGAGCCCCTTGCAGGCATAGGGGATAACCTGAACAAAGGCATGGAGATGAGGATAGAATGTCTCACCTAAGGAACTACGAGAAAGCCAGTTTGTTTGGCTAGAACAAAGAGTGTGTGAAGGGGAATAAGATTTAATAACGCTGGAAGAGTAAGAACATCCTTATGATGTTCCATAATGGACTTCAAACAAATTAACAGAGGACACCCTCTTTTTTTTAACATTTCTTTATTCATTTTGAACTTAAATTCAAAAAGACAAAAAACAAAAAGAACATTCTTCCTCTTCTTAAATAAGGTAAACAAAGAGTATGTTTCTTAAGAGAGCCATAGACTTTCCTGCATGGGATGACACTGTGGATGTAGTATTCTTTGCGTCTCATGTTAAGGCCATTCTTTAAGCCTCTAAATTGATTTCCAATACATTTTACATGATTGCACATATATGACCTATATCAAATTGCTTATCATCTTAGGGAAGGGGGAGGGAAGGAAGGGAGGGAGAAAACCAGGAACTCAAAATTTTATAAATAATGAAAGTTAAAAATTCTTTTTACATGTAATTGAAAAAATAAAATGCTATATAAAAAAAAATAAAGTGACTTCCATCCCATTTTATGAACAGTCCAAGCATTTCACCACTGCTCTGAAGTCCTACTGCCCTTGTTTCATCCTTTCCTTCTCTATGTCCTATTCATCCATTATTTTCAGAGTAGCTGCTAAGTGAGGCCTTTGTCTATCATCCCACTTTCCCCTTCACATCTTCATCCTGGCAATGATTTATGGTGGGAATAGATTCTTCAACTCCCGAGGTACCAAGCTGGAGCTTTGTCCTGCCTTCTACCTCCTGACCCCTCCATCCCACTGTAAAGAGGTCAGTCCTGAAAGTTCGTATCCTTCGTGAAACCTTTACTGAATAATTGAGAGATGTAGTCATTTCCATGTGACTGATCTTCACAATCTGCATTCCCCGTGATATATATTTACTTATCCAAATATAACACGAGTATTTTCAGTTTCATGGTTAATGCTTGTTCTCTCTCTGTCCATGTCAGTGCAAAATCAGAAGGTCCCAGTGATCAGAAACCACATTTCTTGTCAGTACATAGAACTGTACAAAATACTTAGTAAATGCTGGGTTTTTAATGTGCTGAATTCTCAGGAACACTCCTCTCTAAAGCAGCAGTATTCTGACTTCAACAATACTCCAAGGAATTTACTTACTGAAGGACAAAAGGACCTTGCTACAAGAATAGTTTCATTTAAAAGAAATAGCAAGAAGTCCAAGAATGACATTATAGTGAGATCCTAGTGCAGACATTTAGTTTACAGTGTTTTTACCTATTATTATTTCTTTCTCAATATAAGGGCTTATATCAATAGAAAAATTTTTAGTAATGCCTGGTTTGCAAGAAGCTACCTAACTGATCAAATTTGGTTGCAATATCTTCCTTATTGCAGTTATATTTCTAGTTCTAATTCATAATTATCTCAAGTAAAAAAAATCCCTACTAAGCATAATTAGATAGGCTCCAAAATGATAATAATTATAATTACTACGACTCCTGTTTGTCTATCTCTTTGTGGTTTACAAAGCACATTCTTCACAACAACTTTGTGAAATAGATAGTATAGAGATAAGATTATTCATATTACTTACTTCCCAGAGATTTTATTAATGAGAGGAAGCATGGCACAGTTGATAGAGAACTGGCCCAGAAGCCAGAAGACCTGGGTTCAAGTTCTGCTACTGGCATATACTAACTTTTTGACTGACCACGACACATTAGAAAAGAGAAGCAAAAGCAGGTAACTATGGATTAATACAGAAAAAGAGGTAAGGCTAGATAAGGTTATCTTCTAGAGTGTTCTGAATGAGCTATCCCTGGAAAGAGAGGTTATAGACTAAAAAAGGGCTTTTAAAAATTATGTTGGAGGAAAAAGGAGAATCAAGGAAGGGATAGAATTGCTGACTGGGGCAGATGGGACAGAAACAAACCAGGTAGGAAAGTTAGAGTTTTCATTTTGTTTCTGTTCTCCTCTGCTGTATCAGTAAGGCAAGATTTATGATATCGATGGTGACCATGAATATGCCTGTATAGTTCGGAATTGCAAAGTATAAGAGACTGTCTGTATAGAAGGCAGAAGAAATAAAACATTTATTCAGACACCAGAGGATCAAATCCCAGAATCAATAACCCCAATTCGACATAGCAGTAATTGTATTCCAAAACCAGTAAGTCTACCTCAATGTAAGAGCAAGGAGATTAAAACACAGTATCACAGCAAAGAGCCAAGCCATCCTGTAACCTTCCCTTCTGCTAGGGCCTTCCTGTAAACATTCACTCATGAGTCCTGTCTGCTTGCCTGTGTCCTCTCCTCCTACACTTCTGAAAGCCCTGCTAGTTCTCAGAGCCCTTCCAGTTCTTCCTCTAGCAGTTCTCTAGTCTGTAGTCTCTGAAGCTTTCTGGTCTCTACATTGCTACAGCAAAAGGCAAAGGTCCTTCAGCTCCCAGCCAATAGAGTATCCTCTCTTCTATAGGACAGACTTCATTAACCCTGACAAAAGGTGCAGTGGACTCAACCCTGGTGAGCTCCAGTTATACCCAGACTTGTAGAGTCCTCCAGATTCATAATATTATACTGGTTTGTGGCCTGTACACACAAGTTGCCTTGCCTTCCTCCAATTCTCAGCTAAAGTTCTGCCTTTTGCAAGAAGCCTTTCCAGGACACCTTAATCTTAATGCTTTCCTCCTGAGACTATCCTCAATTTAACCTGTATATGTTTTGTTTGTGTGTAGTTGTTTGCAGGTTGTGAGCTGTGAGCTCCTTGAGAGTGGCTGGGTGGGGGGGTGGTTCTTTTTTTGTTTTGTTTTGGTTTTTGATTTTCTTTGTATCTTCAGAGATTTAGCACAGTGCCTTCCACTTAGTAGGTTCCTAATTAATGCTTCTTGTTTTGCCTTATCTAGAACAGGAGTTTTTAGCCAATCTCTCTCTCTCTCTCTCTCTCTCTCACATTGTTCCTTTGGTAGTCTGTTGAAGTCTATGGACCCTCTTCTCAGTATAATGGTTTAAATAATTGAAGGAAATGCTAAATTTCAGTTAGTGGTTAGTGAAAATAAAGATGCAATTTTTTTCCTCCTTGAAATTTGTTCATGGACTCCAAGGTGTCTGTAGACCACAATTTAAGAACCCCTGATCTAGAGTTCAGAAGTCCTTCCCTGTGATGAACTCCAACTTCCTCCAGGGACCTGTACAACCCTTTTCACTTTTGATATCTATCATACTGTTCAGTGTAAAAAAAAATTGTCATCTCTCCCCTGCACCTGCATAGTCCATCAGATTCACATTACCAGTGAAGGGCAAGATCCAGATTTGCTCTTGCTCTTGCTTTCTCTTGCTGTTCTAGTTGATGAGTGGGTTCAAGAGGTTTGGTCCAGAACTTCTCTACTGGTTCCAGGAATTCTTCTGGCATTTTACCACTACTTCCAGCTCACTTTCTTGCCATTTCTAACTTTACCCAGTACTTCTTCCCTGTTCCACCACTGCCAACTCTGGAGCCACATGGTTCTCTAATACTTAATGGTTTCCTAGAGCAGATGGTTCTTTTATGCAAATGGTTTCTGGAGGGGTTACCTGGCCATGCAGATTTCCCTCAAAGAACACCAGTCCATGTTCCTGCCTCTCTTTTTTCTCTGCCTGACCTCCCAGTTCTTATTCTCCTTTCTGTTAGATCTCCCAGCTCTCTGTCTTTAAAGGTCACAGCCACACCCAAAGATTGACCCCATTGTATAAATTGGTTTTGGAAATCATCCTTAACGTAATGTCATTGGAGCAGGGAAAGCCAAAAAATCTCTCTTCTTAAGGAGTTAAACTTGGTCAAGGGAATTTCATATCTTACTGAGGACACATTATCTATCTGAAAAGAAAATTACCATGTAGTGCATTCTGCACCTTGTGCAGGGCAACATCAGTAATACCAGAACTATGTTTTCATCAATGAAGTATATGCAGACTAGTAATGACTTGTATAAATTCATAAATGGTGTGATTATGAAATCAACAGGTGGCACAAAGCTAGAAAGGGATAGCTAAACCATTGGATAACAGATCTAAAATCCAAAAATATCATGATGGGTTAAAATGAATCCAATAAGATGAAATTCAATGGAGAAAAATGTAAAGTCCTATACTAGGGCTAAAATACAATCAACCAATAGGCTTAAAAAGGTGGAATTTGTAACTAGAGATCAATTTGTCTGAAAAAGACCTGGGTTTAATCAATTGAGAGCTCGATATGAATCAACAGTGCAACATGATATCCAAAAAACATGAATGCAAGCTTCTGCTATGTTGAGAAAGGCATCTGTCCAGAATCTGGAAAATAATAGTTCTGCTGTACACTGCCCTGGTGAGACAGCAACTAGAGTGTGGTGTTCAGTTCTGGGTGCCCCATTTTGAGAAGGACATTGAATATCTATTTGAGGTGCTTCAAAAGCCATGCCATATTGGTTGAAGGAATGGGATGTTCAGGTAGGAAAAAATAATACCTCAGGAAGATATGATAATTAAATTCATTTTCTTGAAGGGTTTTCATAGAGGAGAAGTTAGACTTAGTCTGCTTGGTTCCAGAGGACAGAGCAAGGAGTAATGAGTGGCAATTACAAAGAGGTAAACTTGGGCTCAACCAGATAGAAGAAACTTCCTGTGAATTAGAGTGATAGTAAAATTGGCAGGAAGCCTCAGGGGATAATGAGTTTGGTAGAAATTATCCCAAGAGAGATACTACTTGCT
Source organism: Trichosurus vulpecula (assembly GCF_011100635.1). NCBI lineage: Eukaryota > Metazoa > Chordata > Mammalia > Diprotodontia > Phalangeridae > Trichosurus > Trichosurus vulpecula. Next base: position 218,309,374 of record NC_050574.1, read on the forward strand.
TGAGTCAATAGACCTTGAGGTCCTTCCAAATCTAAGATTGTGATTTTTGGATTCTGTGGAAAATGATCGTATTTGCCATCTACTAATTCCAGAAATGGATTCGGTTGTTTTTTTTTAAATCACTATCTTAACAGAGGTAATGTAGGTAGTAGAAAGAAAATGGAATTGAGAGTTGTAACCTGGGGTCTAGTCTTCTGGTCTTGGCTCCGATATGTCAAAAACAGGGTGCAAGCCTGTGATTTCCTTGACAGAGAGCACTGGTACCAAACTCAAACAGAAATAGGGCCACTAAACCATATATAAGGATCCCTGCCAGTGCTGATTAACTTAGAAAACCACATATTAATATTATCTATGTCTTATTTTTATTTATGTTGTTAAGTATTTCCCAATTCCTTTTTAGTCGGGATCTGCCTGTACTTAGGAGAAGGCCGTAGACCACGTTTGACACCTCTGATATAGAGGCCTCCTGGATGAGTCCATTTTTTAATTTATTTTCAATTCTTTGCTGCCTAGAGCACTGAGAAGTTTATGTGTCTTGCCTAGGGTTACATATCCAGTATATGTCAGAGGCAGGACTTAAACCTGGTTTTTATTGGACTCAAAAAGGCCAGCTCCCTATCCACTATGCCATGCTGACGCTTTGATAAATCATTTAAACACTTGCTCTTCAGTTACCTGACTTATAAAATCAGGACACTTGGCAAGACCATCTCCAAGGTTGTTTCCAGCTCTAAAAATTCTGTGTTATTTAATGCAAATAGTGTTTTTGTTGCTGTTACCACAATTATTCTGGAAGTAATTTAACTTATATATTTCTGCATCTGTAAAGAGCATGTAATAAACATGTAATAAACACATGTAATTTTAAATGGAAGTGGGGGTGAAGATCATGGTGCAACAAAAAGACAAGATGCAAGTTGATAGGATGATTATGATACAGAGAAGGAAAAGAAAAGGGGGGCCACTGAAACATTAGAGTTATGAAATTGGTTGTAGGCTTTTTGTATAGGATTTGGAGGATGCAAGACCTTTTAAGGAACAGCCTACTTCCCCCAAACTATAGAATGATCAAGAGAATTTACCATTACTTATAGGAGAGAGATCATCCAATACGGTTCACAGGAAAAAGAAAACATGGTGTTGTTTAGCAACTGTCAGGTGAATGGATACAAAGGCACTGGGTAGATCAAGGGAATATGTCAATGTAACATGAACAACCAGAAGTACTACTGCCATCCCATGACATATATCTATGGATTTCAGTTGTGACAACTTTTTAAAGCTTATTAAACCTTAAAAACAATACTCACTTCTAGCAATTGATGGAAGGATAAATGATGCCAGGAAGAACCTAGAAAGCATCTCCAAGAATTGTGAAACTCTGGGCAAGAAAGTGAAGACCGGGTTTATTTGTTTTATAATAACTGCTGGTGATTTAAGGTAGAGGCTTCAGAATAGAAAGATGTATTTGGGAAGGGAATAGTTGATTCAGGTGGTGTCAAAGGATGTCGTTAGAATTTCTGGACCAGGGTTCAATCTATAGAAATGATGGACTCTTGGCCAGGGCTAGAGTACATATAACAAGGCATGGAAGAATACATTTGCCTTGAGACTTGCAAATCTTTAAGTCCCATACAAAATCCCACTTTCTACAAGAAGTCTTTCTTGACCTGCCTTAATGCTAGCACCTTCCTTCTATGATTACCTCCAACTTATCCTGTCTATATCTTGTTTGTATAGGGTTGTTTGCATGTTGCCTCCACCCATTTGACTTTAAGCTCCTGTAATCAGTAAGGCAATAATAACAAGGTGGATGATAATTGTCAAATGCCTATGTAGTTCTGTATCACAAAGTACATGAAACTCTCCACATAGAAGGTAGAAGAGGTAAACCATTTACTCAGACACCAGAGGACCGGATCCCACAAGGCATTTATCCAATCTATTAGAGCAGTAAAACATTCAATACACAATATCGCAACATGCAACATCCCCATCCCCAAACTTCTCCCATCCCCTGCTGGGGTCTTCCCCAAAACAAACTCACAGTACAGCTAAGTCAGCCTATTCAGTTCTAACAATCACGAGGGGGGCCATTAGCAGCCATTAGCAGTCATAACTGCTCAGTCCCTCTCTCTCTCTCTCTCTCTCTCTCTGCCTCTTTCCTCTCTCTCTCTCTGTCTCTCTGTCTCTCTCTCTCTTTCTCTCTCTCTCTCTCTCTCTCTCTCTCTCTCTCTCTCTCTCTCTCTCTCTCTCTCTCTTTCCCCATTTCTTGTGACATAACTTCCTTTTCCCGTCAGGAAGCTTCTCCCACCACAAGTGACTTGGGCTTCCTGTGATGTAAGCAGGTCACAAGGCCTATTAATGGGTGGGAAGGATCTTCAAATCTAAATTGCTACCACAGCTCCTTGAAACAGGGACTGTTTTTTGCTTTTCTTTGTATCCCTGACACTTAACATGGTGGCCAGTACCAAGTAGGTGCTTTATAAAATGTGTGTTGACTCATTTACTTGTTGATTGAGATGGCTTTAACATGAAAACGAGGAAGGGGAAAAAATTGTCAACATACAGCCATTAAATCAGATATTACAGAGTAAGAGGTATGAAACAGGAATAATATTCATATAAAGAAAAGGCCCATTAATTAAGCAGAGACAATATACATAATAACCACCCATGGTATTAGATATTCATGCAAAAATACAATCAGAGAAACCTATCCATGGCACAACTGAGCTGAAGCTGGAGAGATGAGTAAATCAGAAATTATAGACCAAAATTTAATCTAGAAATCCCTAAAAAGAAGGAACAAGTTGCTCCATAACAGCTGCAAGCAGAGACTAAAAGAAAAAAGGGAATTTCCATAATGCCTACAGGAATGCCTGGAATAAATAAAGCAAGAAATTTTAAAATTAAGTAAAAATTCTAGAGGAAAGAATTGGAAGGATAATGAATAGCTTCAGAAAGAAATTGGTTAACTTTACTCAAGAAATAGACTCCCCAAAATAGAAATATATGGTTTCAGTGAGAAATATTAGAACAAAATCAAAAGATTAAAAAATAGAAGAAAATGATTTTAAAAAAACACAACTGACCTCTGGAAATCAAGGAGAGATGATTTTAAAATTATTTTTAAATTTCTTGCTTTATTTCTTCCAGGTATTCTTATAATCATTATGGAAAATACCATTTTTCATTTGATCTCTGCTTGCAGTCGTGATAGAGTCACTTGTTCCTTTTTTAGGAATGTCTAGATCTACATTAATTTTTTATATTGGTTGATAGTTACTTTGATTTACTCATCTCTCCAGCTTCAGTTCTTGCATTGGATTCTTTGCCAGGTCATTACCAACCCAACAGAGGAAGGCAGAGAGAATGGATAACATGCAATAAAGTTACATAAAAAGCACAATCATCTCACTAATGCTTATTTGTCCCTTTCATAGTACACCTATCCAGAAAAACCTTTGTGGGTCCCAATTTTTGAACTACTGTAAACTCTATTGCTCCTTGGACTCAGAATCCTGGCTATCTTTTAGTTGACTGAGCACAGCCTATGGTTTACTCCTTATGGTCATAACTTGGCCTAGACCTCTTACTTCTGGACCCCTAACGATTTCCCTTAATCACCAGTACACAAGGACCCTATCCCCTTTGGGGGTTAAGGACAAAAGCTCTGAGACAATATCTGAACATACCTTATAAGTTCTGCTGGAAGCACACATATCAGTCTAGATTCAGGCTGTTCCTTAATTCCATTTAAGTAACCCATAAATTCTATTTCTGAGGTGTATGGGGTATTCAGGGAGGATCAGCACCTCCGCTGAGAGGGCTTTCTAAGCCCTTTTCTGGGCTGCTCATCCACCTTTGGTGTCCACCTTCACACAACTATCACCTGTGGCTCCAAGAAGCTGTAGAATGCACAGAGGCCAGATGCTGGTGAAGCCTCCTCAGCAGATGGGCTAAACCAGGTTGAAGGTAACTAACAGGCTTCAAATCTGTGGTGAGTTAGGGGGATGCCTATCCCAAGCATGTGAAGATTTCTCTTGGCAGAACGAGTGGATGAGAACAATTTATTCCAATAGTCATGAAGCCAGCTTGGTCAGACATTGAAGACTCCAAGATCATCCACTGCATCCTGGGCCATTACCAGCTGTCTTGATTTTAGTCTTGCTGCTGGATTTTGATGATTCTGGAAGAAAGAGTGAGGCTGATGACTTTGTGCAGCTCTGCCTCACTTAAATCCAATTCACGTGGGAGTCAAGACATCACCCTGCAATGTCATTGTTCCTCTTAGAAAACAAAGGATGAACAACAACAACAATGTTCTATTTCTACTTTTACCTATCATTATATAACACTACTTCCGTTGACTGGCAGTGGTCAGCTATAATTCACCTCTGGTTGCTGTGGAAACCCATAATTTCATATTTCATGAGACAGTAACTAAAGTTTCTAAGAGTCTTTCCTAGGGAGTGTATACAATGCATTTTAGTTTAATCCTAATTGATATTTTACCTTGAAAGATTAGAGAGTATACTTATGTCATAGTAGCTACAAACATTTCAATCCAGGTGGGAAAAATACAAAATGAAGATAAGATGTCAGTCTTTATTGTCATTGTTTGATATTAATTCAAGAAGAATGTGCCTAGACAATGTTACTAATAGCACCAAGAAAAGACATCTATGATTTTTTTTAAAAAATCTGATTTATAAAACAAAAGACTAAGTCATCTTTTTGAAAAAACTTCCCTTTTATTATGCAATTAAACAATTTTATTTTTAAAAACACAGTTTTAAACTGTAGTTAAACATAAAAGAATAAATTTCAAATTATGAATAAACCTATATCATTTCCTAATCCCTATGATTATACACTCCTATATATGTATATTTTAAATGTGCACATATACATATATAAATAAACAGATAGACATGCACATTTAAAACACAGAGCTAATGTGAGCACCGTATTCTTAATATTGCTTTTTCTTCTTTGAGTTAGCCATATTTCTGTATATTCCTGATAAAATAAGATTTGGATTATCCAAATAATTCAATTTTACATCTTTTAAATATTTCAAGGGAAAGAAAACTTTTGTTTACTTTCTCTTTCACGAACTATCCAGTTATTAGACTTTGGTTGAATTTCCAAGGGTTGTATAATTCTTAAAGACCTCTGGAGCATTTCTTGTTCTAAACATTAAAAAAAAAATTTCCCCACCTGCTGAATAAAACAAATGCTTATACAACCATTGAGCCCTTCTGTGCAAAGAACAATTTTCTCATTCTTACAGATTTGATTTGAATCTATATGTAGCTCATTGAAAAAAAATTGTTTGCCTTTTTTCACATAGCAGATTAATGCCCCATGCTTCCAAATGATTTTTCTGTGTGTCATCTTTATATCTGTGCCATTTGTATGATTTAGGTGCTTGTTTGAGGCCATGCCATTCATATGATGTTTATATTATAGTATTCAAAACAAAATCCATATTCAGTTCTCTCTTTGAAAAAGTAGCTTTATGCCCCCTTTTGAAATGTCTTTCCTTCCTTTTTAAGGAAAAATGAAGGACATAACTACGGATTGAAAACATGGTTTCAGAGGCCTGAAATCTGCTGGAAGAAACTAGTGTTCTTGAGATTGTAAGGTCAGTGGTTTAGAAATTATTATGTATATCTTAATTAACGTAGTCTAAAAGTAACTACATATGTATATATACATATATAATAACCATAAAATATTTGTGCTAATGTGTAAACTATTTAGGTAGGAAACATTTCTATTTTCATAATATTCATAATCTAAAATAAAAATATCTCTTAGGGGGATATTTGTGCTTACTCATTTCAGAAAGGCATCATTTTATCAGTGGGTTCACCCAATATATTGTTTACATAACATTCAACTGTGTATTAAAATTTTGCCTGACATTTTGTAAAATGTTAGCACTATTAAATGGGATAAAAAGTAGATTTATGATAGTTCTTTAAGACTTTCTACTTCGATGTGTTTTTATGTTTTAAATAGTAGACATTTTCTTGGTATGTTTCCCCATTCACCTCAGTCTCCTAAATGGTATGGGAACATCATAAAACTTTCAGAAATCACTGGACTTTACCCTTGACCTTTCCTGAGTTCAGGAGAATTGGATGAGCCGTTAGCCAGAGACCATGGTATCAAAATATTCCCTGCTCCCCAGCTCAATTGATCCTGCTTCAACTCGAGTGTCTAAGTAAAATGATGATAAAGATAGATGAGTCAGGAGTGTTTAGGGATGTCTTCCAGGTTGGATTTGGGTTCTTAAGAGTAGAAAAGGATACTGAGCAAAACAATAATGATGCCCACTATAAACTGACTTCTAGCTATAATAATGTATAATATAGTATTAATTTTGAAGTTAAAACTAAATTGCACATGAAATGGTTACATTTTGATGAAATAGACCAAGGAATATGCTGTCTTCAGATTATTTTGTTATCTGTCCCAATACTATATCATAATTATGCACATATATATTTTTAAATATAAACTATCTCAGTCCTAAGATAATTAACTACCTGAAGAAATGTATTCTACTTCAATTGCCACAAAATTGATTATTTAATTTTCTTTTTCCAGTATCTGCAAACTACCTTCTCTATCTCCTTCCTTCCACCCCAGCTATATCTCTCCCTTCCTAATTCACTCCACCCTTCTCTCCCCCCCTTCCAATTTTTTACATTTCCCATCGTGAATTTTTAATTCTGAGCATGCCTAGTCCATTTTTGGCTATTCTTAAAATTCCTGTTGAGCTTATATGCATTCAATAAATTAATTTTAATACCGCAAATAAAAGCATAATTAGAAAGGCAAATTTGTTTTTAAATGACACTAGCAATTAAATAATAAGTTGAATATTGGCAAGGAAAAAGAATAGAGGGAACTCATCAACAATACTTCTCCCCATCATGATTTCTGGTGGACACCATCTTTCTAGAAGGTGTATGATTGCCTGCCTAGAGGATAAGTCCCTCAGTAAGTCAGTGGCTACTCTCCATTCTAAAGGTAGAAATTCCACAAAAGAGCATATCCTATTAATAGGTACATGGTTTCCCCAGAGTTAAGACTCTTAGTACATTGCCAGTTACCCTCTAAGAGTTCCTCAGGAGAGCTCACAAGTGACCTGGGACCAAGGGGTGGCCTGAGTCTTTCACCAAGTCACAGGTCTGTTCTCAGAAGTTTAACCCCTCTCTGTTGTGACTGATAGAAATGCACTTCCCAATTCAGGCATCTGCCATAGTCAAAATCTGTACAAAAACCTAAGGAAACTGTTTTGTGTACCTAGTGATGTTTATTGCTGCAGGTCATTCCTTCCGCCTTGTTTCCTAGAGAGAGAGAATAATCCCCAATAAAGCTCATGTTTCCCTCTTTTCCCCTTTAGTCTTTCCACAGCAGCATTCTATATTGTGCTGAAGTGAAAACAAAGAAATGCACGTGGTCATGCATTAACTTTAGTTTTTTATTTGGTATATTACAACAGTATCTGTTAATTGCAAATAAAAATTTAGGTTAGTTTTTTAGTACAATACAACAAAGTCTGATTACAGCTTTTCCCAGTGACTACCAGAAGCCTGTTGGCCATTTCCCACATCCCCGTTCTGAGCTTTCTTCATCTGTCGGTGTGGTTTATAAACCCCCTTGGACTATCCTTACCTTTCCTTTACACTGTTTGACTTAGATCAACCTCCTTTGTCATATGATTACTGGTTTCCATGACTATACCCACTCCTGGTTTTTGTTTTTGTTTTTTAATTCTTCAACACTGATGCCTTGACTCAGTCAAATGCTTAGAAGGCAATTCTGTACATCACTATATCACACAGGGCTCAGCATATGCTAGCACAATGAATGCCAAACCCAAATGTGAACGACTTTTGGTTTATTCGGAATTTTGTATTGTCCGTACCTTTAGTGCAGTTAAGAAAGTAGGTTGCTATTACCACTTTCACCCTGCCTTGTGCCTAGTTGACGACTCACTGAAGTATAATATAGGAGAATGTGGTACAAAATAGGAACCTGCATTACATTCCAAAAAAGACAATCCTGCATTGCCAAAACTGAGAATCTAATGTTGCAGAAATAATTGTGTATAACAGCTGTGAAAAGATGCAGAATATGGACGTTGCCTCTTTTGTTCTTCCAACTCAAAGCATCAGGCTCACCAGAGGACTTAATCATTCCCCCACTGACCTAGAAAGGCAGATACTTTAGGAAAGATTGAAAAGTATAAACCCCTCAGGATCCATATGCAAATAACAGCTGGATGAGTGAAGAGACTGGCAGGGGTGGGGAGGAATGTGCTCTCTGAAAAAGGATGTGCTAAAAATGGAAATACATGATCACATGCTTCTTGTGAAATTTCTCAAAGTCGTTTAGACCTAAAAGGTAAGTTATGTGATTATATTAACTAAGGCAAGTAAAACGAAATGTTCATTCGGGAAGAAAATGCTATGGCAGATATATCACCCAAGTGTTGTCTCTACATTCAATTCTTCTTCACTGTATTCCCATAGATTACAGTAAACCAAATTTCTCCTGAAGCCTTCGATAGGTGGCTGGCATATGCCACCACAAGGAACTTTTACAACTACTTAATACCCAATTTGAAGAATGTTACAGACCTGAAATCAATTTTTTAATGCAGTGAGGAATTTGATACACCCATGTAGTATAGAAGCAGATATCATGCTGACAAGGCAGGTAGAGTACTTAGCAATATGGGCTCCTTATGCCAGTACATCCTATGAATACCCAATGACTCAGTCCTGCATTTTGTTGTTGTTTGTTAAAGGAGACTACGTTGTCTCATTTGCTTTCTTTAGAGCCAACTAAAAATAAATGTAATAAAACTGAACATATGCCCCGTAAGCACTTCCTAAATGTTCATTTTAATAATGGTTATTAAAGCAAAAGGAGCAATTAGACTATTCTGCATCCTGACAGCCCCAAAAAGAACAAAAAGCAAACTCATATTGTAATAAAAGATGATGCATTTGCTAATGCACGTGATAGCATTTTGCCCTAATTGTTCAAATAAAAAATAAGTCTCTTAATCAAAACCTACTTATCCCACTATCCTTAAGAGGTATAATGAATAAGGTACTGGATTTGGTGACAAAAAAGACCCGGATTCAAATTCTACCTCAGCTATTAGCTGATGTTAGATAAGTCACTTAACTTCTCTATGCCTCAGTTTCCTTATCTATAAAATAAGGACTCAGTGGCCCCTAAATTGCCTCCACTCTCTACATCTATGATCCTAACATGGAAAAATTTCCACAAGAAGGAAGGTAAGGAAAAAGAGAGACGGGGGATAGCTAATATTCTTCTTCAGAAAAAGAAATTTGAGCCTAGGAAAATCAGTACCTCTTTTTAATCCTTGATTTTTAGCAAAGAATTGAACATTGGAGTAGAAGTTACAGGAGATGCTTTATACTTCCAGAGTAAGTTATTAAAAAGAAGCAGCATGGCATACTGGCCAGAGAGATGACCTTGGAGTTAAGAAGACCAGCATTCAAATCCTCCCTCTGACAAGCACTGGCTGAGACCCTAGACAAATCAATCAATTTTTTAGTGCCCCAGACAACTCTCTAAGAGAGTAAATTGCAGACCAGATACCAGTGTGCTTTGGTAAAGGGTGTTTCTTCTCTGGGATTTCCTAATAACCAATGAGATCACAGGTCCAGATTTAAAAAAGCAAACAATTATGATAATTTACATAAGGAATCATTATGTTAACCTCATGTACTTGCTCAGTGGTATGTGCTTTCTTTCTCCCCAAAACTACAGGCAATCAAAGTTATTGTTGTTTCTAAACATGAATCTTCTTAGACCTCATTTTTACCTTTGGTTGGAAATTTGATTGAAAAGAACCTATGGAGTTTGGGCCTGAGAGGTGGTTGTCCAGAATGAATGGTTTGCATCCCAGATACTTTCTGACTCCATTTTCTATGACACATTCGGAGGGCATTTGGGCATGATAGTTTACCCACAATAGCGGGCAACTAGTTTACCTGATCTTTCGAGTTCCTTGTTAAGGTCATAAAGTTTAAAAGGATTCCAAGGAAATTACAAAACATTTCTTTCTGAAACGCTAAATCACCTCCCCAACTCAGCCCTGCTCTTTAGAATGTGATCAAGAACACAGCTAGATAAGCAAACAAGTGAGAATTTGAGATCGATTGGAGATGAAAGATCTTTTAACCCAACCTAGTACTAAAAATACAGCAATCTTCCAAAAACACAAATATTTTTAGGGCAGAAAATCAAAGGGAAATAAACATCGACAATGGGATTATCAAAGGGAGATTAATGCCTTATACTGGAATAACACGTAAAGTAAGGATTAGAATCCTGCTGAGGTCTTATCTTAATTAAACCAAGACATATAACTTTTGGTTACACACATTGTTGCAGGGGAGAGAAGTAGAACAGTTCCAGTGAGGTCATAAAGCCACAGCTGACATTGTCTGTACCCAGTAAAACAGAAGGAAAGGCAAGGTCAAGTTTGTCAGACTCCAAAGAGAGAGACCAGGTTGAGAAGAGAATTAAATTAGAAGAGAAGTTTTTTCCTTTAAGGCTTCTAGTTAAAATATGATGAAGGGGTATAAATAGAAAATGGCAGATTCTTTTCCTTGCTTGGATCCATATGATCCCTTTATCCTAGGCCAGCTCTCTTGGACTTCCTGACATTTCTACTAAGAATTCCAAGCATCCTGGGAGTCATTTCAAAGGTCATCTTAGTCAATCCTTTGTACCTCTAGCAGCTCATCGTGGTCATGCTGCTGATGCTAGGGTTCTGATAAGAGGAGAAAAAAAATCCATTTCCTTCTCTACCTGCCTTCACTCTCTGTGGTGTTTATGGGAATTAGAGACAGAGGGAAGTTAAGAAGGAATAGAGAAAACAAGATAAAACCACTTTAAAAATAGAAAAAAAAATTGACTCACCTTATGTGGCAGTAATTGCATAAGCAATTACATGACAGCTATTTCTAAGCCTTCCTTGCCTAGCCACTTTATTAAAGAATCTTAAAAACAAAACAAAATAAAACTTCAGATTTACTTTGTCCTCTCTGAAGCAAGGTAAGCAGTCATAAGTTTTTGTCTGTAAAGAGACATATAAAATTTTTATTAAAAACATATTTGAGGAAACCATCTATAAGAGAGCAAACCTTTTGAGGCAACGAACAATTTGGGGGCAGAACTGTGATGATTGTAAAACATGGTTGATTCAATGTTTCCCCTTCTAGAGTTCTGAATAGCATTGTCTAGTTCCAGTCATTCCCTCTATACACTCATTATTGGGACATCCCTGCACCAAATACATCCAGCCAGCATGTAAGCAGTAAGTACAAAAGCCTGGGACGAAGGTAAAAATCCAGTTTTGTTAAAGTGAATCAATCCTGCAAATTTAGTCGAGTTGAATACAAACTAATTCTTGCACTCTAGTAGTTTACAATCCAAAAGGGAGGATACAAACCAATGCAAATTTTAAAAAATAACCACAAACAAGAAACAAATAAAAAAAATGAACTGGACTGCCATACAATTGCATAAAGGTCAAATAGGTATGTAAATCAACTCAAAAAGTATTTCATCCACATTTATTAAGCACCTACTATGCAACCAGGTCCTGTTCTGGGTACTGAGGATTCAAGTACAATGAATAAAACAATCCCCAAATGCAAGGAATTTATTTAAATTGTGTGCATGGTATCAGGGAAATTGTATACTAGCTAGCACATGGTGGAGGAGGTGAAAGTGAAATAACAGCTAATTTTTGTATAGCACTTTACAAATATTGTCTATTTTGGTACAGCAATCCTCTGTGGTAAATACTGTTATTATCCCCATTTTACAGATAAGGAAACTGAGGCTGGGGGAGAGTAAGTGACTTGGATTTGAACTCAGATCTTTGACTCCAAGTCTAGCATGCTCCCCACTGAGCCAAGTAGTAGTCTAAGAGAATTACTGCCTTTCTTCCAGATCATCAGTAAAGGCTTCCTGGAGGAGGTGTCGTTTAAGTGGCCTACTTAAACATATTTTTTTCCTTTGTTGAATGCAATGTCCTCATCTCCTGCTTTCTGCTTTCTTTAAACAAGGGCTAATTTCAGTCTAGTTTCTGCCTTAGGATATGATTAGGTTTGAAGTTCTTGGCAGCAAGTCAAACATGTGATCCTAACAGGTTGTGTTACTTGGACTTGGTTCTTCCCTTTAAAGGGATAGCTTTTCTGAAATGATGTCATTTTTATCTCACTCCTGGTTATCTTCAAAAATGAAAAGAAAATATATATTTTGTATAGGAGATATTTTTCATATGGCTTCATAGATTAAAAAAAACCCAATAAGTAACAGATGGCAACTTCTTTCAGGAGGGCTTAAAAAAATACACCCAGGATTTACCGTTGTTTTCTTCAAAATGACCTAACTGTTCCCCTCAGGAAGATGATATCATGAAGTTTCTTGATTATGAATGTTCCCTCAACAGTCATTCAAGGGACTGCCTTTAGTGTATCTTTGATTTCCAGGGTTTAGTACTGTGTGAGTGCAACCTCTCCTGGAGTCAGTGAATATGACTTTAGATGGTAGACTGCAAGCATTGAAGAAATTGAAAAAGCATTGAAAGAAAGCATTGAAAGAAGAGGCATGGAGTTGTTGTTTTAATTAACAATTTAACTTTCCAAAGGCTTTTTAGGCTGTGAAACAAGCTATGTGATATAGCTCATATCCAAGAAACATATAATTAGATGAGCACATCTTATTATCCAATAGCATTCCATTCTGTTCATTTTTATCTAAGATATGGTATGCGTGTGTGTTTTCCCCAGAATGCACCCATGGAGATTGCTTAGAGCACCGTTCTTCTGCTTTGCAATCCATCTTCAAACGTACCTAGCAGCAACTGGTTTTTCTTATTTATCCTTCCCTATCTGACAATCTAATGAGGTCAGAGAGGGCTTAACAAACTTGGTAGAAGAGGTCAAGGTGTCTCATGCACACTGTTTGGTCTGTGTTGATACTTGGCTATTGATGCAGTAGAGAAATGTATAGAAAAATGAGGGCACAACCAATTTCATAGGTGGCCTTTACTCTCTCTCTCCCACAGACCACAGGATGAGCTCTGAGGCATTAGCAAAAGTCATCTTTGAAAAAGGGAAACAGGAGAACTTTCACTTTATTTTTCTGTAAGCTAAAATGTCGGGGTTTTCCCTGAGTCCCAGAGATGTTTCACTAGATTTTTTTTTAAATCTTAGCAGGATACTGCTTATATTCTAGAGAAATAATGTATTTCCATTTCACTCCCTCCTGTGACAGGCATATGTGAAATATAAAAGTATTAAATTACTTTCACATTTAAATGTGGGGCCTGTAGTACAAAGGCAACATCACTGACAAAAGGTATCTTAAAGAATACACAGAGCATATGAAAAAAATTTGTTTTACTCTTTTCACCAATCTGGTTTGGGATTCTTTAAATGCTGTTTTTGACGATAGGACTAAGCCAATTTTAGTACACAATGTACTACCCATGACTAACCCTAAGCACAGAATACAGTAAGTTCATCTTGTTGGTCCTTTAAAAAAAAAGGAAAGTATAATTAAAAAGCTGGAATGTGAATTCAACAAGCATGTTTATGTGACTTTCTGGGAGACGGTCTTGTTTTCTCTACTAATGTGCCTGGGAATTGAGTAAATTGGGTATATTTGGTTATAATATATTTTGTGAGGTTTTAGCAATCAAAGCATTGTATAAAAAAAGTTAAAGCAAATTGGTTGTTGAAACAGTGGCTACAATGACATATAAGGCCTGGTTTTAATTGCATATGCCTACATAGAGATTCCATAGGCACTTGCAATATGCTCATGTTTGGCATTTGTAGAGGAATAACAGATGCAGTTATTGCCAAATTATTTGTTGCATCTCAGTCTTAGTTAAATCAGTGCATTGTGAGGACGTTAAAAGAGGATTTTTAATCCAACTTCTGTGGCATTCTTCTGAAGAAATCAAATACCTTGAAAATATCCAGGCACATACTTAGGTCATAGAAAAGAAAAATAAAGGCATCATTTGGGCCTTCAAAAAATTGATGTGCTGGGAACTCTCTTTGTATTCTGAATTTTTGCTTTTGGTATTTGTTTTCTTTCTGTCTTTCATTTTCCATTCCTACATATCCACTTTCTATAGTAGCCTGGTTTTTAGAAGAAAGAAGAGGAAAGGAGAAAAAAGAAGAAAATGGTTTTCCAACATTTGACAGAAACTTTGTCATCTGTGGCTCAAACAGTACTATGTGGGTAGATGCCCACTCTCTGAAAGCTTAGATTTGGTCTATAAAAAGAGAGATGATACACAAGATAGCCTTCCTGAAATCCAGGATAGAATGGGAAATTCATTGAGCTCATAAGCACTATTAGACACTTGTGCACCAGCCTTTTAGAATTTTATTTCTGCCCTGTCTTGATGTTATGTTTATGGTTATAGATTTTTTCTAAACTTTACTATCTGGTACAGAAGCTAGAATATGAAGCCTAAGAATTACAATTTGGAAACAGGTGGCTGTCTTCTATTATCATCATTATTAATAACAAATACTTGTGGAACCCCCATTAGATTCATAACATTGAACTAAGTGCTGCTGGACTTTGTAATTATTCTTTAAAGCCAGGGATTTTCCATGTATTGGTCCTAGTTGCTAATATTATTGAGATGACAGTTAAAACGGGAGATTCCTCTGAACTGGTTGAGTTGTAAAAACTGATTCTAGTTCAGAGAATTCCCTAGTAGTATATACTGAGACACACCTTGTTTTCCACACTGGACCCCTCTACAAAAGAGAGGACATTCGGCAATATATTATGTGCCTGGCACTGTGCTAAGCTTTGGGAGCACAAATAAGAAAAGAGACAGTCCCTGCCTTTATTCTAATGGGGGAATACAATGCACAAATGGTATAGGTGTATGAGGTTCAGTGGAGTGGAAACCAAGCAGAGATACTGATGAAAAATGCAGAGATATAGTCTTTCTATATAGTGCTGCCATTTGTCAGAGATCTAGGATGATCAGTTGTCTGACCAGTGCTCTGCAGAGCAGGAGATTCTTAACCTGAGGTACACACACAACTGTGGGACCATGGAGAGACTTTGGAGACCTGGGAATTTGTTTTTAATCAATATTTTGATAACTATTTCAATAGAATTGGTTTCTTGTGTAACCCTATGAATTTATAGTATGTGTTTAAAAACATTCTGAGAAGAGGTCTATCAGTCTTCTTCACTGCCTGAAGGCCATGATATAAAACAGGTGATGAATTACTGATGTAAATGAACAATGCTGATTGACCACTGTGATGGTTCTTTAAAAAAAATAGCATACCCAAATGAAAAAAAAAAGCTCTCCTTTATCATACCCTTCTCACTAATCTTCAAAACACCAATTTAAGTACTTTTCTTTGAGTTTTCACTTCTCCCTTCCTTCCTGTCCAAGACAGACAACCTGTTCCATGGGCAGGAGGGGGAAGTTGAGGAACAACACTGACTACTATTTTTGTGCTCAGCTACTGCTTTTTCATATTGCTGAGGATGGGACTTAGAGAGCTGGGAGGAAGTTATTTGCAGAGCTCTGGAGAGTTTGCCAGGAGGGGGAGGAGATGTTTGCAGAGGAAAGGAAGAGTGTTGACTGTCTGGTGAGGGTGTTCATAGAATGGATCTCAGGGGACATAGATGCCCTTATCAAAAGCAGCTTTGCCTTGAAGTTTCTAAATTGAACTCTTCTTCACTTAACGTATTGTAGTAAATAGTGTTTCTAATTGTTATAGAAGATTGACTATAGGAATGAACAATTTTATGAAAGCATAACATTTCTTAACATCATCTGTTACTCTTTATGTTTCATAAACAAGAAAAGTCCAGGAAATTGTTGACAAACTCCCAAAAAATAATTCATTCTTAACATTTCTTAACCATGTTCATGAGAGTTTGAACAAAATCCTTGCTTTCAAGGTGTTTACAATCCAAAAATTAGCAAATCTCTGAATTTTCTAGAGAGGAATTAGACCAGGCTAATTAGAATTTTAATAAATGAACTTTTCTGGCTATCTCAAACAATTCTCTTCAGTAGACTTTTTCTTTCTCCTCATCTTCAGTTATCCACTTTCCTTTTTAATCTGCTTTTTCCTTCATTTCTTATCTATCACATAGCCTGGAATTTCTTCTTTCCTTCCCACTTCCTTTGGTGATGAGTTAATTACCAGAGCTCATTTCTCATGGATTGCATCTGTCTTATGTGTACTTGATTTGTTTGGGGTGAGGCCAGTAAAGTTGGGTATTTCCTGACTAGCGGGAGAAAATCCAATTCAGCAAGTGAAGGAAACAGTATAGTCAATCTTGCCCATAAGCTAACCAGACCTCGCTTTCGAAGGCTCTCTCACCCATAAAACTCTCCCCTACTGTATAGAAAACGGGACTTGGACACACCTGAAAATATACTTAGCTTATTTCCTAATTTTCCTGACCTAGGTGGGCAACAGCAGTAGATAAGATGGGGTTTGGGGAGTCAAGCCAAGCCAATAAGCATTTGTTAATTGCCTGCTGTGCTCCAGACACCGTTCTAAGTGCTGGGGTTACAAATAAAGGCAAAATCCAGCCCCTGCTCTGAAGAAGCATATTCTCTAATGGGAGAGGAGTAGTTTTGGCTAATGTTAACTATGAGCAAGAAGTTATCATCCATATTGCCACTATCATTCTGTTCTTTTTAAATCTTCTTCAAAAGTAAATTGAGTAAATACTCAATATGCCACAGAACACAGAATGTTGGAATCAGAAGGTACTTTACAGATCAGTCAGCCCTCATTTTTTCTTTAGTATGAAGAAACTTAGGGGCTAAATGATTAAGGTCCCACAGATAGTACATGGCAAAGAAGGGATCTCAATCTAGCTCATTTGACCTTAAAGTCCAGGGCTCTATTCACAGACCAAGATACGTCTCCCTCCAGGAGCCAGGACTGTAAGTCTGATACAGATATATTACAGAAATAGGTTAAACAAACATATCCATTCAACCATGAAAATATTTGCAATAAAGATAACCAAATGGGTTTAACACTGTTAGTTAGGAGAAGGTTGCTATGAAAGCTACCTGTCAACGAGGGAGAGACCGCCACTTCCCTCCTATTCAGGAAAGCCTTTTTATAGAATCTGGCCTTATGATAACTATGATACAGTGGAAGGAATGCTGTACTTAAGAGTTACCAGCCCTGAGTTTAACTCCTGCCTCTGCCAAAAAGCAGGACCTTGGGCAAGTCATTGTACCTTTCTCTCTGAGTCTCATTTTCTTCATCTACAAAATGAGAACATTGGAGTAGGTGTATACTAATGTCCCTTCCAACTAGAGAGCTCTGATCCTATGGTTCTATGGATTCAATGAGTGTTTGCTGAGCACCTTCTACTCTATGTGCAAGGAATGTCTGGATAATAGGAAGAGGAAAAAATGATTATTTGAAGTTTTCAAGGCTTTACAGAAGTGCATTCTAGTTTAGGCTTAATCAGTGTAGCTCCTAAGCAGTTAGGTGGTGCAGTAGATAGAGTGCTGGGCCCAGAGAAAGGAAGACTCATCTCCCTGAGTACAAATCCAGCTTCAGACATTTACCCTGGACAAATCACTTAATCTTGTTTACCTCAGTTTCCTCATCTGTAAAATGAGCTGGAGAAGGAAATGGCAAGTCACTCCAGTGTCTTTGCCAAGAAAACCCCAAATGGAGTCATGAAGAGTGAAATACAACTGAAACAACTGAACAACAACACCATCCATCTCCCTCCTTCCACTCTTACTGGCTCCCCCATGCTGTTTCTTCTGCTATTTTCATTCCCATATACCCCAAACCCTCTTGATTCTGTTCCTCTAGCCCCTTCTTACCATGCCCTTTTGTGTTCCCTTTCTAGGTAACTCCACATCTTGGTGGAGGAGGAAAGGGTGGAGAATAAAGTTACTCAGTGTGGTAGTAAGGTAGAGGAAGTCCAGAGTACAGTCTAGTGAGGAATTAGACATGGTTGGCTGGACAACCTCTTTAAATGGCAGTTCTGGAAGGAGCCATCCAATCAGGAGAGGTCACAAGGGCAAAGGATACTTCCAATATGTTAATTCCAGGGCTGGAGGGAAGCTTCAGGATAAAGAGCTAGGGAATGGTAGAGGAATTTTGGAATGCAGCCTGCAAAACAAATGACTTTTAAATGTCATTTGAAAAAGTCTTTACTTACATTATCTCACTTGAGCCTCACGATAACCTGTAAGTTATACTACTTTTGTACAGATCGTGAGATCATATATTTAGAACTAGAAGAAACATTAGAGGCCATCTAGTTCAACACCCTCATTTTAAAGAAAAAGAAACTGAGGGTCAGAGAGGTTAAGCCACTTTTTCTTATAATTACCCAACTAGTAAGTGTCCAAGGTGGACTTTGAGCTCAGGACTCTTCAGATCCCAGGTCCTCCACTAATTTCCACTATAATTCCATACTACCTTTCAATCTCAGCTGTCCCAAAAGAAATCCATGTCCAAAGAGAAGTATCTACTCAAGCTTCTCTGAGATGCAGCATATTTAAAAGAGCACTAGATTTGGAGTTGAACCAGGGTTCCGAGCCCATCTCTTTTCCTTACTACCTGTGTGTGGTCAGGCAAGGCACCTTTTTTTCAGCTTTAATTTCCTCGCCTGTAAAATGAGTAGGTTGGACTGAATGGTGTCTAAGACTCCTTCTCTCTCTGAGTCTCTTTGGTCCCTAAGCTAAGTTCCTTTGTCTTAGTTCCATTCATTGCAAATTTTCTTACAAGGCATCTCAGACTGAACAAGTCACGATTAACTCAAGTGCAACATGATCAAAATGAAGAGGTTCATCTTCCTTCTGTAACCCTTTTCCCTCTTCCCAAGTTCCCACTCAGTGATCTTTCAGGCCAGGAATATTGGATAATCTTCACATCACACAAGGATTAGTGGTCAAATTCTGCTACTTATTTCCACGCAGCTTGTTCTGTGCTTATCCTTACTGCTAGGGCTTTCCTTCCGGTCCTGATGAAAATTTCAACCTCAGGCATTGCCTCTGTCCAATTTTTCTAAAACCACTGCTTCTCTCTTGTTTTTTTCCTGTGTCATCTCTTTCTTAAAATCTCCCCAGGAGTTTCCCATATCTTATGGTCAAGCCCCAACTCTTCACTCATCAGGATGTCCTAAATCACTTAACTTTTTCCCCCCATTTACCCTTATCGTGTGTCCGGCTTCCTCCATTTTAAAATTCTTTTTGTGCTTGTCCCTCTTTTACTTTTGAGTCTTCTCAATAGCAAAACTATATGTTTGGCCTTTCTTTCCCATAAAGACATCTACCTTCCATCATATAGCTCCTGAAAGCTAACTCTTCCCCCAAAGCCTTTCCAAAATTAATTAGATAAGACAGAACCATTGCCCACCCAAATATGGGACTTATGTCCCAATAATGTGAGTAGCCCTTTCTTCAATTCCTACAATATCCTTACCCTTGACCTGTGATATGGATGCCTTGTTTCTTAATGTATTGGTTTCACATTTCAGTTCTGCTTGCACGAGAGTAAGGAATGTTTCATTCATTGTACTTGTATAGCCAGTGTTTACCATAGTGCTTGGCACATGATAGGTGCTTCATAAATCCTTGTTGAGTAATTGATTGATTCTGTTCTGTGTACTTATACTTAGGTCAGGGCAGTTGTCAGATCAAGTCAAGTCAACAAGCATTTATTAAGCACCTATTATGTGCCAGACAACTTGCTAAACACCAGGGAGACAAAGAAAGGCAAAACCAGTCCATGTTGTCACAGAGCTCACAGTCTAATGGGGTAGATAGCATGCAAACAACTGTACAAACAAGATAGATACAGAATAAACTGGAGATAATGTCATAGGGAAGACTCTAGCATTAAGGAGGATCAGGGAAGGCTTCTGGTAGAAAGAGGGACTTTGGCTGAGACTTGAAGGAAGTCAGAGAAGGCAGGAGACAGACATGAGAAGGGAAATCACTCCAAGTGTGGAAAGGATAACTAGTGAAAATGCAAACAGTCAGGAGCTAGAGTGTCAAATTTAAGGAAGGGCAGGGAGACCAACCAGTCACTGGAAGGTAGAATTGGTGGAGGGGAATAAGGTGTAAGAACACTAGAAAAGTAAAAAGGGGCCAGGTTATAAAGGGCTTTTAAAAATCTAAGAGGAGTTTATATTTGATGTTAGAAGTAATGGAGAGTCACTGGAGGTTATTCGAATAAGGGAATGACATGGTCAGACTTTAATGGTAAATTCCTAAAAGACAACAAGGACCAAGGTGACTCAGTTCTCTTTGTACAGAACCTTATATAAAACCCACTCACAATAACATGCCTAATGAAAACTTTGTAATTATGGATTTTTTAAAAAATTATTTTTCCTTTTATTAAATTCACATTTAATAAGAATTTATGTTTGAACTCTGAGTATTCCACTGTTAGCAATGACTAATAGTGGGAAAACATGGGAGATGATACAATAAATCAGCAAGCTAAAGGAAATCCTTTCTGGTAGGGGACAGATAATGGGTATGGGCCCTGTTGGTTAACCAGTGTATGAGACTGATACCTGTTGTTGAAACAGATGCTGAAAATTCAGGTACTAGAAATTAGGAAGCCTAAATCCTTGAACTTTGGAGATTTTAGGTTTTCTCATAACGAGCCAATAAACCCAAATGAAAGAATAAAGAGTCAAAAGCAATTGACCAACAAGTTAATCCCTAATAAAACCATGGAGAAGTCAAAAATGTTCTCCAGCCTGAACCTATGAACAATTAATATTCCTGGCTGCAAGAATGCTTTGTCTCACTGAGGTATATTACTGGCAGGCTCCCAGATAGCTTTCTCTTTTTGCTCCAAAATGAATAGAATTTGCCACTGAACTTGTTTATGTTATTTGCTTCAGTGACTTGCCTTGGCAAATTACTCCCTGCCTTTATTGTTAAATTCAGTGTACTGCTAGCATTTTAATTTTAGGTTGTAGCCCAGTGTTTAACATTTCCCCTAGTG
Source organism: Trichosurus vulpecula (assembly GCF_011100635.1). NCBI lineage: Eukaryota > Metazoa > Chordata > Mammalia > Diprotodontia > Phalangeridae > Trichosurus > Trichosurus vulpecula. The sequence continues at coordinate 218,330,481 of NC_050574.1, forward strand.
TAAACAATATTGGATAAGTTGATATTCTGTCTGAGACAGAAGCTTTAAAAGTACCTCTTTCTCAATTTGGAAGACTTCTACCCAATTACCTCTAAGTCTATGGGATTTTTCCACTCAAAGTAAGACTAATTTTACTTTAAATTTTCAAAATTGCATATGAAAACTCAAAATAGTAACATTATGCCATTATACAGGGCTCCTTCCCCTGTCTTTCTTTAACTCATTCATTTATTTGATTATAGATCTAGACCTGTAAGGGACCTCAGAGATCATCTACTCTATCCATTTGTTTTACCGATGAGAAAATTGATACCAGTGAAGTTATTGGACTTGTCTAAGGTCATACACATAGTATACATCAGAGGCTAAATTTGAACCCAGGTCCTCAGACTCCAGTGCCAGGGCTCTCTCCACTATACCATGCTTATTATGTGTCTTTATTATGTGCCAAGCACTGGAGATACAAATATGAAAAAAAAACCCTATGAGAGTAGGGAGATACTCTTAATTTTAACCATGTAGTCAGTTCCTACTTATCATAATATTCGTTTTAAACCTCATAGCCTTTCCAATTAGTGATCTATTGGCCTTTCTATAATATTCCATATCTGTACCAGTTTTATTGCTATCTTACTTTTTAGTTTCTAGAATCCCCATTGGACTGGAGTCCTAGAAAGTACAAAGACTAGGACTATAAACTCAGATTTTTTTTCTAGAGTGACTGAAAAATTAGGACACTTTTAATGCTGCAATTAATCAATCTATGTCAATAGTTACTAAGCAAGTTTAGTTGGTCATATTTTTTTAATTTATTTATTTATTTTTAGTTTACCACACACGGTTCTACATAATTTTGAGTTCCAGATTTTCTCCCCTCCCTCCCCCCTCCCTTCCCAAGACGGCATGGAATCTCATACAACTACTATGTATAACTTCACATTGAATTAATTTATACACTAGTCAAGTTGTGGAGAAGAATTATGAACAATGGAATGAATCATGAGAAAGAAGAAACAGAACCAAAAAAAAACCCAAAAACAAAAGAGAAGCAAAAAAGGCGAGCATGTAGTGCGCCTCAATCTGTATTCAAACTTCACAGTTCTTTCTCTGAATGAAGATAGCATTCTCCATCGTGAGTCCCCTGGAGTTGTCCTTGCATGTTAGGTTGCTGAGAAGAGCGAAGTATGTCAGGGTTGGTCCTCACGGAATCCGTATATCTGTGGCTGTGCACAACGTTCTCCTGGCTCTGCTCCGCTCACTCAGCATTATGTCGTGTAGGTTTTTCCAGGTTGTTACGAAGTCTGCATCATCCCCATTTCTTATGGCACAATAGTATTCCATCACTTTCATATACCACAGCTTGTTCAGCCATTCCCCAATTGATGGGCATCCCTTGGATTTCCAATTCTTGGCTACCACAAAAAAGAGCCGCTATAAATATCCTTGTACATATGGGTCCTTTTCATGCTTGTGTGATTTCTTTGGGATACAACCCTAGAAGTGGTATTGCTGGGTCAAAGGGTATGAACATTTCTATAGCCCTTTGGGTATAGTTCCAAACTGCTCTCCAAAATGGCTGAATCAGCTCACAACTCCACCAGCAATGCGACAATGTTCCAATTTCCCCACATCCTTTCCAGCATTTATCATTTTCCTGTTTTGTTATTTTAGCCAATCTGACAGGAGAGATGTGGTATCTAAGAGTTGTTTTGATTTGCATTTATCTAATCAGTGATGATCCAGAGCATTTTTTCATATGCCTATAGATAGCTTTAATTTCTTCCTCTGAAAACTGCCTGTTCATATCCTTTGACCATTTCTCAACTGGGGAATGGCTTGTATTCCTATATATTTGGCTCAGTTCCCTGTATATTTTAGAAATGAGGCCTTTATCAGAGATACTAGTTGCAAAGATTTTCTCCCAGTTTTCTGCTTCCCTCCTAATTTTTGTTGCATTGGCTTTTTTTTGTACAAAAACATTTCAATTTGACATAATCAAAATTATCCATTTTGCATTTTGTAATGCTCTCTATCTCTTGTTGGGTCATGAATTCTTTACTTTTCCACAAATCTGATAAGTAAACTATTCCTTGCTTTCCCAAATTACTTATAGTATCAGCTTTTACTCCTAAATCATGAACCCATTTTGACTTTATTTTGGTATATGGTATAAGATATTGGTCTATGCCCAGTTTTTGCCCTACCATTTTCCAATTTTCCCAACAGTTTTTGTGAAATAGTGAATTATTAGCCCAGAAGCTAGCCTCTTTGGGTTTATCAAAGAGTAGATTGCTAAACTTGTTGATTTCTCCTTCTTGTGTACCTATCCTATTCCACTGATCCACACCCCTGTTTCTTAACCAGCACCAGGCAGTTTTGATGACTGCTGCTCTGTAGTACAGTTTAATATCTGGTATGGCTAAGCCACCTTCTCTAGCATGTCTTTTCATTAATACCCTAGATATTCTAGACCTCTTGTTTTTCCAGATGAATTTTGTTATTATTTTGTCCAGCTCAGTGAAATAATTAGAAATCAAGAAAACTATTGAATTAATAAATAAAACAAAGAGCTGGTTTTATGAAAAAAACCAATAAAATTGATAAACCTTTGGCCAATTTGATTTAAAAAAAAAGAAAGAAGAAAATCAAATTACCAGTATCAAAAATGAAAAGGGTGAGGTCACCTCTAATGAAGAGGAAATCAAAACAATAATTAGGAATTATTTTGCCCAACTGTATGCCCATAAATTTGACAACCTTAGAGATATGGATGAATATCTACAAAAACATAAACTGCCCAGGCTAACAGAGAAGGAAGTGAAATTTCTTAATAACCCCATATCAGAAAAAGAAATTGAGCATGCCATCAATGAACTCCCTAGGAAAAAATCTCCAGGGCCAGATGGTTTTACATGTGAATTCTATCAAACATTTAAAGAACAACTAATTCCAATACTTTGTAGACTATTTGGGAAAATAGGTGAAGAAGGAGTCCTACCAAATTCTTTTTATGATACAAATATGGTACTAATACCCAAACCAGGTAGAGTCAAAACAGAGAAAGAAAATTATAGACCAATTTAATTTTAAATAAAATATTAGCAAAAAGACTGCAGCAACTCATCACAAGAATAATACACTATGACCAGGTAGGATTTATTCCAGGAATGCAAGGCTGGTTCAATATTAGGAAAACTATTAGCATAATTGAACATATCAACAACAAAACTAGCAGAAACCATATGATCATCTCAATAGATGCAGAAAAAGCCTTTGACAAAGTACAATACCCATTCCTATTAAAAACACTAGAAAGCATAGGAATAAGTGGAACCTTCCTTAAAATTATAAATAGCATCTACCTAAAACCATCGACAAGCATTATTTGTAATGGGGATAAACTAGATGCATTTCCAATAAGATCAGGGGTGAAACAAGGATGTCCATTATCACCCCTATTATTCAATTTGGTACTAGAAACATTAGCTGTAGCAATAAGAGAAGAAAAAGAAATTGAAGGAATTAGAATAGGAAAAGAAGAAACTAAATTATCTTTTTGAAGATGATATGATGATTTATTTAGAGAATCCTAGAGAATCAAGTAAAAAACTACTTGAAATAATAAACAACTTTAGCAAAGTTGCAGGATATAAAATAAACCCACATAAATCCTCAGCATTCCTATACATTACCAACAAAGCCCAACAGCAAGAGATAGAAAGAGAAATTCCATTCAAAGTTACTGTAGGCACTATAAAATATTTGGAAGTCTATTTGCCAAGACAAACCCAGGGCCTATATGACACACTTTTCATGCAAATAAAATCAGATCTAAATAAATGGAAAAATATCAGTTGCTTATGGTTAGGCCAAGCTAATATAACAAAAATGACAATTTTACCTAAATTAATCTGTCTATTCAGTGCCATACCAATTGAACTCTAAACTCATATTAAGGCGTCTACCCAGATACCATTGCTAAAGTCTAAATTTTAGTGGCTTCAAGTATGACCACATCCAGCTGGCATATGAATGCTGTTGACCACCCATTTTGTTATTGATTGCTGTTCTCATTTTTAGCTTCAATTATCCTTTAAGCATATCTGTAATTCATTCATTTCTCTTATTTCTAAATTATGCCCCAGAACCATTTTTCAAATTTTTCTTTTTAATTTCAAAAAGGTTTGTATAACATTTTTAGCTGTACATGTTTTCCTTTTTAAAAATGTTGTGAAATGTATTGTCTTGTCCAAATAGTCCCAAATACATACATGTGACCAAGTGGTATTTTTTTTTTTTTACTGCTAGGAGTATGACCCTCTTCTTTGGACCTGATTGTCTGAGTGTTAGGGTATACTTGACAATCTATCATCAGCTTAAGCCAATGACTCTCACTTTATCACGTAACCTGGCAGCAAGTTGTCATTCTCTTGACCCAGATTTTTTATACACAATAATTCTGCGCTTACCCGAGGAACATAAAGGAGCAAGAATGACTGATATAGGAGCAGGTAGATAAAGATAGTAGGTCTTTCTCATACTATCTAGTGTTTCTCACCCTGTCTTTACGATTCTGGAGAGCTAAGCTTCTGGTTTGGGTCCTCTATATATCAATTGCCATCATTCTGCAGTTACATGGTACAGTGGATGCAGTGTTGGACATGGAGTCAGGGACATCTGAATTATATCCTGCCTTATATCCTTACTTGTTGTATGACTCTGGATAAGTCACTTGGCCTCTCTGTTTCCTCATCTGTAAAATGGGTATCATAATAATAGCCCCCTACTTCATAGGCTTGCTATCAGGATCAATTGAGATGACTTATGCAAAATGCTCCGTAAATATTAAAGGACAATATTACTACCACCACCACCACCACCACTGCTACTAATGACAGCATCCCTAGATCCTTCTTTTTGATGTACAGCTTCAAAAATAGTAGGTCTGGAAGCTGTTTCTGTTAGTGTCCCCAAGGTCTCTCCTCTCTCCTCAGTGAACAGTTCCATATCCTGGATCTGCCATCTGTACCTACAAGACGTTGCCTGGTACCCAGGAGGTTTCTTCTATCCATGTACATTACAGCATGTATTTGTTCTGTCTCGGTACCTGGAACCTGGGTATGTAGTTATGTGCCATTTGGATTGGGCTTTCAAAGATGTGTAGGAATTAGACAAGTTGAGCTGGAGAGGAAGTAAATGAGCATTTATTAAGTACCAACTATTTGCCAGTCACCGTGTTACATGCTCTATGAATAATCTCATTTAATCATCACAATAACTCAAAGAGATAGATGTGATTATTATCCCAATTTTATAGTTGAGGAAACTGAGGTAGATGAAAATCAAATGACTTGCCCAGAGTCATAAGTTAGTCAATGTTTGTGGCGAGATTTAAACTCAGGTGTTCCTGACTCCAGGCCCAGGGCTCTATCCACTGTGCTAACTGGCTGCCTCTAGGGGAGAAGGCATTTCATGCAGAGGAAAAGTTGCAACTCTAGGGAGAAAAAAGTACAAATCACTTTTAAGATCTGGCTCTCTACAGAATTTTCTGAGTTTTTTTGAATTGTCTAGAGAAGAGGGTCATGTCACAGTTCCATCTCTCTATAAGTTCACCAAGGCAGAACACAATTTCAATGAGGTTCTTTTGGCTTAGTTTAGCACCCATCATATCAATCTTAACTGTAAGATTGATAGTAGAAATTGCAGTACCTCATATTTGGGTGGTGCCTTATGATTCCAAAGCATTTTCGTGTGTATTATTTCATTTTATTCTCACAACAACCCTTTCAGCTAGGCAGGGCAGGAATTCCCTATTTTACAAATCTAAAAATTGAAGCCAACAGAAGTTAACTGACTTCTCCAAGGTCAGAGAGCCAATAAATTACAAAATCAAAACTGGAATCCAGGTCCTAGCATTACCCCATATCATCCTTCCCATCAATTGTCCACACTGAGCTAACTTGAGGGGGGGGGGTTGCCAATAATCCCAAATTCCCTTTTATACATGGCTCCTGTGAGGTAAAGGAAATGTGCAAATTATGCTATGGGAACCTCTCAGAATACAATATAATTTTTCATGATAAATATGTAAACTAATTCTAATAATGTCCTCGGTTTGTAGAAATAATGTATGCTGAAGACCAGGGTGTCCCAGCAGCTCTAAATTAAGCTATCTTTTTCTACACTCACCCTGAATCTACTCTGAGGAGAGAACAACTAGCATTCTCTTTGATGAAAATAGCTCTAAGTGTAATGCCTGAACATTGCAATCTGTTCTCTACACTATTGCCAATGGGATTTTTCTGAAGTGCAGAACTGACCATGTCATCCCACTACTCAGTAACGCCAATGGTTCCCTGTTATCACTAAGATCATGTACATCCTGATATTTAAGGCTAATCCCAGCTGGTCCTTTCCAAGTCTTCTACCATATTTTGTTTACCTTCACATGCTCTACAATCTAGTCATCCTGGCTTACTTGCTGTTCCTCACACATGAATCTCCATCTCACATCTTTTTGATTGATTAATATCATATATAAATATGCTCTGGTGAAGCAAACTTTCTCCTATGCTGAACCTTTAAAATAAAGTTAAACAAAACTTTGGTTTATTGGAATGAAGATTTTATTTATAAAATGCATAGATGTGGTATTTTAGTGATAATTTAATAGATCTGTAATCATTAATTAAAGTAGCCATACTACTATAGATGGAAAGATTGAATTAAGTAAATCAAATAAATTAATTTTGATTCCTATCTCCACCAAAAACAAACTTTTCAGTAATATGACTTTTACCTAGCATACCTCTTTTTTTACATTCTTTTTCATATGTTAAACTTAGAATATCAGTCTATTTCAAGTGTGCTAAAAGGAAAGTCCCTTCTAATAAGAAGAACAAATAAAAAGAATACTGGAAGACCTTAGAGACAGGGGAGAAAAAACAGCTAGTGGTATGGGAAGGTATGTGGCATAGTTAAGAAAGACAAATTGGACAGCTTGGTCAAGGAAAAGGAGAAGAAAATCCCCAGTCCTCAAATTAAATGTGAGTCAATTAATGTTCTGATTATACCAGGAAACCAGCTAACTGTCACCTACTAGCCTCCTTGAGGAGGGAGGTAACATGGTTCAACTGTTAGTGAGAGATAACTTTTTCTCTGAACTATTTTAGGACAGGTAGGGAACTTTCTGTTTGTTGAAGCATACTTTTTTTAATTTAGAGGAGAAAAAGTCATCTAGATTTTCATATCTTTTTTTTGAAAGCCTTCTTCCTAAAGGATAGGTATGAGAAAATGTCTATTCTTGTAGCAGAGTCATAAATAAGAGCATTTGCACCCAGATTGGAACAAACCACAACCCAGGCAAGCACACAGAATGTGACCTTCAAATCAACTTTTTTAAGGGGAAGGGGGCTAAGAGGAGGCAACCAGGGTGATTCTTACAGTGGTGCTGACCTTGAATTATCACTCAGTCATTCTCCTTGACTATCACGCGCCCTTTGTTGCTTTCATTTTCTGCACGCAAGGATGGTGGGGACAGAGCGGGCAAGACCTTGGGAATAGTAGTGATTCTTTCCTCTTTTTATGAAGTGATATGTGTGAATATCAGTGAAGAAGGGTAACTGTTTAGATAGCAGTACCATTGCAGGCACCCATTTCCAAATCTGGTCATGTTTCATCAAAGAGTTCTGGCATTCTGCTATGGGAGGCCTTTGTCTTGGGACTATCCTTACCTACCATCATCACAAAGAGAGAGGGATAGTTTCCCAGGTCATGCATATGTATGGATATAAACAAAGTTGAAAGCAGGAAGCAGGGTAAGAGGTTGGGGAGGGGCGTCCAACCTCTCTTACATTCTGAGACTATAGTCTTGCCAATCCCCCCACATACTGTGGGACTGACAGTGCTCTGGCTTGTGGAGGTTCCTTGTCACCTAAATCTCTTTTCCAACAGAAACCATGGGATAGCTACTACCGCAAGAGCTTTCATTGCTCTCCAAATTTAGTGCTGTAGAACAAAGCCCTGGTCCCTCCAGTCTATTGATGATTTTTTCTCTTGGGTAAGGCTACTGTTGTTTGTTGTTTTTGATGGCGTATTTTAATTTTTTTTTTTTTTGGCATGGTGAGGTAAGAAATTACTGAGAGTAGATGTTAGTGTCTCTTCCTCTAGGGGTATTTAAGATAAAAGAAAATGCCATTCTTTGTGGTTAAAAGCTCTGTAATCTCAATTCAAATGGAATTCATGAAAAGTAACCTCATGTCCATTAAGGTTATATCCCAGTTAAACATAGTAGTATAGGCTCTATACTACAGAAGCAAATACATACAAACTCTGGTAGGGCCTAGCATCATCATCATCATCATCATCATCATCATCATCATTATCATCATAACTAGCATTACTATAGCATTTTCAGGCTTGCAAATTGCTTTGCAAATTTTATCTCATTTTATTCTCACAACAAACCTAGGAGATAGGTATTTTTTATCATCCTTCCCATTTTCCAGATGAGGAAACTGAGGTAGACAGAAGCTAAGGGACTTGCCCAGGATCATACAGCTAATAGGTGTCACAGACCAGATGTGAACTGAGATCCTCTTTAAGCTAGCTCCAGCATCCTATCCAACACACCACTCAGGGAGTCAGCAGTCAATAATGAATAAGTGCTAGGGATTACAAAAAAAGGCAAAAGAGCTTCCCTGTCCTCAAGGAGCTAGCAATCTAATGGTGGAGAAAACAAGCAAACAAATATATACAAACAAGATAAGAACAGGGTAACTACAGTGAGACCAAGCTACCTGAGTGTATTAGCAAGGCAATAAACACAAAATCAATGATAATTGTGAATATGCCTATGTAATTCTGCATTGCAAAATATGAAAGACTATCCATATAGAAGGTAGAAGAAGTGAAACATTTATTCAGACACCAGATAACCAAATCCTATAACCAATAAGTCCATCCCATCCAAGCAGCAGCCAACTGTAAGCCCACATTATCAAACCAGCAAGGAACTTAAAACACAACATCACAGCATGGAGCCTCACCATATGCACCCCCCCCCCGCCCCCGCTAGGGCCTTGCCACCAACAATCACTCACAGCACAGCCATGTCTGCTCTCTCCCTCAGCTCTAACTGCTCTGTCTCTGCATTTCCTGTGACACACTTTTCTTTTCCTCTCAGCAATTTCCTCCCACCACATGTGACTTAGGCTTCCTGTGACATGATCAGGTCACATGGCCTATTAATGGGTGGGAAAGTTCTTCAAATCTAAATTGTTATTACACTGAGTCGGAAGAGTCTCATCACCATTTTCACTGCTGGGTCCCAAAGCAGATCTTGAAGACCACCTAAGAGTGGATGATCTTTAAGTTTCTTCCAGATCTATATTGATGATCCTACGAACCCTTAACCCATTGTCCTGTTGGGAAGTTGCAAATGGCATTGGTGAAGGTAACATTCATTCTGATGAAATGATTAATCACTGAGGTATGAAAGCATGAAGTAACACCCTCCACAATGTGTATTGCTTAGTAAAATCCTAACCACTTCAGAACTGAGATAGAGTTGTGTTTTTTTCTGGTATATGCCCTGTGGTGACTTTCTTTCTTAGAATCTGTTTTCCCATAAAAAGTTTATTCATTTTAGAGACATCAGAAGTTATTTCATAAGAGTCATTGAATCTAGGAGATCTTATCTTGGCTTAACAAAAGCACACATATTTTAAATAGTTTTCACTAAAGCAATGAGGTGCCTGCTTTAAATAGGTTTCTGAGAATATCCCTAGAATGGAAGGATACCCATTTATTTTTCTCTTGTGGTATAAGAGCATCCTTCTAATTGAGCAAAGAGGGGTTTTTCTTTTTGGCTAGATTTTTGGCTTTGACTTAAAGAAAAGAAAAAACAACCTACTAGACAGCTAGAGAGCATAGTGGATAGAGTGCCAGGCCTGGACTCAGGAAGACTCAAATTTGGTCTCAGACACTTACTAGCTATGTGACCCTGAGCAAGTCACTCAACCCTATTTGCCTCAGTTTCCTCATCTGTCAAATGAGCTGGAGAAGGAAATGGCAAAACCACTCCAGTATCTTTGCTAGGAAAACCCCAAATGGGGTCATGGAGAGTCGGACATGACTGAAGCAACTAAACAGCAACAAATCTACTTGTTTCTTCTAGTAAAAAAGTTCTTATTGACACTGAATTATTTATTCATGCAGCTCTTGTTGAAGTGTTTCAAACTGCACCTAATTATATGTTTTAGTCACCTTGAAATGAAATATTAAATACAATGCTGATTTATTTTTGGTTTTTATTTTTCAGAAAATTTCCTTTGAGCAAGCAGATTATAGGATATAGAATCAGAAAACCTTGATTCTACTCCCTGTTGGTTCTACATGCCTATTGGGTTCTAGATGTTCTAGGTGGGCAAATAATGTAACCCCTTGAAGCCTCAGTTTCCTTACCTGTGAAAAGGAAATAATATTTCTACTCTATCTCACAGGAACATGCACATAGTAGATAGATATTTTAAAATGTTGGCTAAATTAAATTAAATGGGGATATTGTGAAGAAAGCACTTTATAAAGGTCTTTATGGTACAATGGATAAAGTTCTGGATTGAGATTAAAGGGCCTGAGTTCAAATTCTTGTTCTGCCACTTAATACCTGTGTACTGTAGGCAAGTCATTTAACCTCTGTGGGCCTCAGTTTCCTAAGTATAAAACAAAGGAATTGTACTATTAGATGATCTCTAAAGTGCCTTAAAGTTAGAAATCTAGTTTTTTGTTGTTGTTTTTGTCACTTTTCAGTCATGTCCAACTCTCCGTGACCCTATTTGAGTTTGGTTTTTCCACAGGGATACTGGAATTGTTTGCCACATCCTTCTCCAAGCAGACAGGGTTAAGTAACTTGCCCAGAGTCACACAGCCAGTAAGGAAGTATCTGAGGCCAGATTTGAACTCAGGAAGATGAGTCTTTCTGACTCCAGGCCTGGTACTTTTATCTATAATTGTGACTGAGTGACTTTTTATTTTTATTTGTATTAGGGTTCCTTCACAATTGTTCAGTCATTAAGTTTAGGAAACAGAACATTTGTTAGGCTTCCTTCTGAGGCCTTGGGGAATAAACTTCTTCAAGTATATGTTTTGGAAGTAACTAACATGTTGACTACTGTCTTTGTTTCATTATATAATAAAAACCCATTTTGTTTTACCTTTAGAATTCTTAATGGGCATACCAAGTTTCATTCTAGTCACCTTATGTCCAAAAGTGTTTGTCATAATATACCATAGAGAAGATAATTAGGGCATAAGAGAAATAGTGGTTTATTATGAAATGTAATGATTTTATTATGGTCTAAGATTGATTGGTTTCAAGGTACTTTGAAATCCAGAGTACTTTAAAGATCACATATCCTGAAGAATTAAGAGATGTCAATGTCACGTGATAGCCCATGGAGGAGTTTATCAGTAATCCTTTTGTCATTTATTTGAGAAAGTTGGGATCTGAATAACAGGTGAGGCAGAATTTGGAAGGAAATCATTTACTAGCTTTTGATTCTGGGTATCTGTCATCATTTAAAAAAATAAAAGCACACTCTACTGTGGACTAAGCATTCTTTAGATGATGGGTTTGGCCTGAAGTGGGCTAAAAGATAAAACTATATGTGTCCATGGTATTGTCTCAGCTACTCCTTTAGAGAGATTTCTGTTATTGGGTGGAAGAATAGGATTGAAAGGATTCATTATGGAGCAGGATTAATGAAATTGTAATTTTCTTTATCATGGTTTCCCACTCTGTAGCTTTCGTTGCCCTTTGTATCCCTTTGATTTCCAGTTCCTCTGTGTATTTTTCCCTTGTGAGTGATGAGGAAGACTTTTATGGATCTCTTCTGGTAAAAATCCTTTTGAATCCTGGCATAAAACAGTATTTATTTTCATCATTGTTGAGATTGTTTATTGATCGAGGGATAGATTGATTGATTGTCTTGCTTATTTTAGTGATATCATTTTTGGCTTAAAGTGGTGCTTCACTTTATGAATACGAAAATACTCTTCCTTTGAAGAGTATTTCCTTTGAATTATTTCAAGATAAGATATACTAGTTTTCTCCAGATAAATGATATTGGTGTCTGTTATTTATGCATGTATTTCCTACTTGATGCTTTAGGTTAATTTGTCATCTTTGTTATTTATATCTTTTTAAACACTGACATATTTGGAACTGGTGCTAATTAAGACTTGATAGTTAGACTATCATTATTAAAATGCTTCCAAAGATTGGTGGATGACTATTTTTCCCCACTCCACTACTGATCTAATAATGGAAGGAAAAAGGGGGAGCTTGTGCATAGGGAACTGAGAGCATAACAGTAATCCATGGAAAAGAAAATACCAGTTTTAAACTTTACATTTAAGTCAACAAATCCAAGTTAATGGTAGCATAATGGCAGATAAGATAAGCAGATTCATTCCTCTAGTCCTGCAGGACCCTGATATCCTTTCTCTTCTCATGGTGTGTTCATACTGCTCTCTCCCTGTGTGTCTCATCTGGGCTGAGCAGGTTTGACTCTCTGAGCTTATTGCTCTCTGCAGCACAACTCCCAACGGCCAGGGATGACAGAGCTAATGCTTCTCAGATATGTTGCCTGCTTTGACCCATTGGCCATGTCATCCCACTGAGAGAGTAACTCCTTTGCAAGATGCCATGACATTTCTTCTATATGCCATTTAGAAGTTGGCTCCTTAAACTATAGGATTCTTATGGTTCCATCAACTGTTTGATTGAGATAAGAGACACACCCTTCATGATTTCACCTGTCTTAATGGAAAAACAGAGCTGAAGCATGAAATGTCCCATCCAATTGTATATAAAAAGTGAGGCACTAAACAGTATTAGGGCTGGTGAAATCATGAAAGCTATGGTTCTTATTCCCATCAGAAGGGTGAATCGTATCATATGGCATATCCCCCATTACTAAACTCCCTTTCCGGACTACTCCCACCATCTGCCTCCTTCACTCTTATTCATGTGCTATCACAGGTACCTGGGAATACTACAGATTTTATATTATATAATCTCAGTGGGCCCTCATGGCATCAAAGCAATCCCTTTACATTTTCCAAATCAGTTTGCTGTTCCACCCACCACAATAGCTTTTCCAAACCTTTTCAACCCTCCTTTAGCTTCCCACAGTGTTCCTTCACCCCACCCTCTTAGCCGAGGATCTCTGGCATTGAGAAGATCCAGCACAGATTCCAACTTAGTCAGTCAATAAGCATTTATTAAGTGCCCACTATGTGTCAGGCATTGTGCTAAGCGCTGGAGATACAATGAAAAGCAAGAGAAGTCCCTCCCTGCCCTCAAGGAGTTCAAGACAACACATAAAAAAGTAGGTACATGGAAGTGTGGAGGGGGTGGCAATACTGGATCAGGGCATGGGCATGGTGAAGTAACTACCCTGGATGCCCTCCTCCAATGGAAGATCTGAGAGGAGCTCTCTGATGTCCATCCTCCTCTCTGATGTCCATCCTCTACCCTCTGCAATAGGAGGGAAAGAGGGGCCCCAGGGGCAGGGACATTAAGGAGGTATGAGTTTCAGAGTTGATATCATCTTACAGGATAATGGCCTTCTGGAGATTTTAAAGTCCAAGACAGTAAGCCTGATTGGGAAAGAAAAGTAGTTCTCTATATGGTGAGATCCTCCAGACTATCCTGTATGCAGACGATATCAGGCTGGTTGCATCAATCTCTACTAGACTACAGAACTTGTTGAATGATATTCAACCCTCAAAATTAATTTGGCCTAAACATCTGGAAAACAAACAGGTGAAGACAAAACCAAAAAATAAGTGGATGAAAAATGCCTTTTGTTCAGAATTTAAAATGTAGTTAGATAGACAACTTATAGAGCTAATATAGACAATGACTTGGACCTAGAATTTTAAAAAAGAGGAGCAAACTGGTCTTGATTGACTACGAGACATTACAAGTCTCCTTAATGACCCCCCAACTTCTCTCTGAATTGGAGGCCTATCTTTCTAATATCAATATTTCACCAATATGTTTGCATGACTGCAAGTCTCTGAAGAATTAAAACCAACTCACTCAGAGAATAATGGAAAAGCAGTTAGCAGTATATAATAGAGAAGAGCTATCGAGAAGAACCAGAGAAAAGGTAGAGCAGTGGATAGAGCACCCTGCCTAGAGCTGGGAAGATTTATCTTCTGGCCTCAGACACTTAACTAGCTGTGTGACCCTGGGCAAATCACTTAACCATGTTTGCCTTAGTTTTCTCATCTGTAAAATGCACTGGAGAAGGAAATAGCAAACTGCTCCAGTATCTTTGCCAAGAAAACCCCAAATGGGGTCACAAAGAGTCAGACATGACTGAAAACAGCAAATCACATGATTATAAAAGAGGAAAAACTGGTACTATGGTGAGAACAAAGTAACACAGATGCATGGCTCATATGTTCAGCTAGTATAACCATAGGGTTAAACTGTTTTCAGTGAACTCCCTTTTCTTAACATCTCAAACCCCTTGATATCATCCTCCACTGTCTTCTACTTTACTCTCGACTCTTATGACAAGGTTGTGCTTCTTTTCACTAATGCCAGCCCCTCCCTATACTTGATCCCCATCCCCTCCTGTCTTTTCCCACAGACTGTCTTTAAGTCATTTGCTCTCTACTGATTTTTTTCTCTGATGACTAGAAAAGTACTTCAAACCTTTCCTTGACCCTGCCATCCCCTCAAGCTATCATCATATATCTCTTTTCCATTTCTTAGTCAAACTTCTAAAAAAAAGCTCTCTACACTTGCTGTTTCCATTCCCCCTCCTCTCACTCACTCTTCAACCTTTGGAACTCTAGCTTCTGATCTCATCATTCAACTGAAACTACTGTCTCCAAAGTTATTAATGATCTCTTATTTGCCAGATCTGATGGCCTTCACTCTTTCTTTTCCTCCCTGTACCATTTGACATTATTGACCACTATCTCCTCCTAGATAATCTCTACTCTCTGGATTTTAATAACACTGCTTCTTTTTGATTTTTTTCCCTACTTATTGGCCACTCGTCAGCTTCCTTTTGCAAAATTATCATCTACATAATGTCCAATGACTTTAGCCATTTGTCCTGGCCTCTCTTCTCTCTCTACTTTCACTTGGTGATTTCATCAACTTTCATTGGTTTAATTATAATCTTTAGGCAGACAAGTCACACATGTAGGTATTTAATATTATCCTCTCTCCTCCATCACCAACTCCCCACTCAACTTTTGAAATTGAGTTTCTGTAGTCATCTCAAACTCAACATGTCCAGAAAAGAATGTATTGTATTTGCCAACCCTTCTTTTGAACTTTTCAATTTCTGTTAAAAGCATCACTATCCTTTTAGTCATCCAGGTTCACAACTTCAGAGTTATCCTTAACTCATTTTCCCTCACCTCACCACCTCCGATCAGTTACCAATTCTTTTCAATTCAGCTTTCATCATATCATTTGCATCCATCCATTCCTTTTTTTTACTCATATAGCCACCACCCCCAGTTCAGGTTCCCATTACTTCTCTCAAGAAATATTGTAACTAACCTCCTAATTGTTCTCCTTGACCCAAGTCTCTCCTCTCTTCCATCTATCCTACATACAACTACCAAAGTAATTGTCCAGAAGAACAGGTCTGACTAGGTCATACCCTACATAATAAACTCCATTGGCTCCTCTTACCTCTTGTATCAAATGTAAATTTCCTTCCTTGTAATTTTCTCCCGTTCTTTCCCCAACCTACCTTCTCCAGCCACCTTACTGTTCCATATATCCAACATTGCACTTCCTGTCTCTGTGGCTGTGCCCTGGCAGTTCCAAATTCTGGAATGCACTCCATCCTCACATCTGCCTCCTAAAGATCCATTGTCTCCCCTCCCCCCCCCCCCCCCCCAGTACAAGGCCAGGTGTTACTTTCTACATGATTGCCTGATTCTCCCAGCTGCTGGTACTATTCCTGAAAAAAAAACTGTTTTTAAAAATATAGATATTTTATATATACTCCCAAATAGAAAGGAACCTCCTTGAGGTCAAAGATAATTTTGTTTTAGTCTTTGTATTCACACTGCCTAGCATTGTACATCCAGAAGCCACTTAGCAAATGTTCTTTAGTTGACTGGTTAGTCAAGAGAAAAAAAAAAGATTTTCTTTCTTACCACTCCCCCCACCCCCAACACACACATTGGATGTATTCCTTGCAATAAATTTAGGCAAGCAAATGTACAAGAGTCACACAGGATGGACAAACATGCATGAGTTGCCATTTTCATCATTGAGGAGAACATCCAGAATGATGACATCACACATTTCTTTTAGTATCCAGTATCATAAATGGTAAAAAATACTAACTCAAAAATTATTTCTTTTATTTTTACCTTAGTTCATTGTATCCCATGGAAAGATAATAGCAATTAAAAATCATCTAGCCCAAGCATTTTATTTTATAAATGGAGAAACCTGAGCCTCAGATAGCTGAAGTGACTTGCCCAAAGCTAGTATTCTCGTTGTTGCTAGAATATATATATATCCTGACTCTTGGCCCAAATGAATGAATATAAATTCTTTTCTACTTGTCTTTTCTTCCCATTTGCCTGTATAAAATAACTACTTCTGAGGCTTAGTTGAAGGGATGCTGTTACTTGATTGTCTTCCCATTCTCCCTCCCTTTCCCCAGTCCATCAAATTGTACCTATCATTTCACTTGGAAAAAAAAAACTTTTAAAACATGCACACAACACAACCTATCAATAATGTAACATCTCAATAAGAGCACCTATGGCTTCTGAAAAAAACTGGCAAAGCCAATCAGTTGCCAACCAGTTGGTAATTGCATTAAATTTAATATTACTAGCCAGGATTTCTTTAAAAATCCATAACCAATGTAACTCCAGGAATTCAAATATTTCGAGATTTTCCTAAATAGCACTGGTGAAGAGTTCAGCTAATAAGCATTCTTCCAAGGACTATACTGACATTATTAATGATTCTGGGACACAGACAAGTAAGTTAATAAAAACCTATCTTAATTTCAAATGCCAGTGGAGATACATGGAGGGAAAAATCAATGCTGATAAAAGGAAAGTATACAAAATGTTACTTCTGGCTTGTAAAAGTATACTATAAATAAGAGACTATTTTCAAAAGCAGTTCTTTGTATCTGTTTAAACTTTGAATGGATTTTATATGGTTCTACAGAAGAATAGAAGAAGGGAAAGAGAACAACCAATTTATTTTCAAACAAATGAGAATAATGTTAACAGCTCAATTAGGTGCTGACATTTTCAAGCTAGCTAAGCATCATTATTTCACAAGGGAAGGCTAGGATTTATTTGTCCAATCTGTTTTATGTTTCCCATGTGTGTGAACGGAAAATGGTCCTTTGGTGGCCTTTTTGTTGACAAAGAAAACTAAGAGAAGACATGCTTTCTATTTCCTAGCATCTTCAAATTCTTTGAACAGTCTGTAGTTTGACTGATGTCAATTTTTAGAAGTTTAGATAAGTAGCAAAAGAGCATTTAACTGATGAAGTCAGTTAAACATTTGTTAATCACCTACTATGTCCCAGACACTGTGCTAAGCCCTAAAGTTACAAAGAAATTCAAAAGACATTCCCTCCTCTCAAGGAGCTCAATCTAATGGAGGAGGCAACCATATACAAACAAGCTATGTAAAGCAAACAAATAAAAAACCCATTCCTGTCTGACCTAAGATGTTTACCTTCTGAATATAGATTCTCTGGGGTTCTAGAACTACAAATAAGATGAAATTTAGGGATTTCTTCGGGGTGAAACTCCTTGTCCCTCTCTCCTCCCAGACCAGGGACACTAATGTCTTTGTTCATTATCTATAGCTTCTTGGATACGTGACTTCTCTTGGCTTTCTCTGATGGATCTGATCAGTAGTGAGCATGTTAACATATGGACAAATTCTTGGGGGACTGAATCTATCCCCCCCACTTTGATTTCCTTTCTCTGCCTTTGAACCCAAGCATAGATGACTAATATCTTAATTTCAAATAACCAGGTTTGTTAATAGCAAATTTGCACCTGGTACAAGTGGCACCAAATACATAGAAGGGAAGAAATATCAAATTCGCCCTCAGTTCAGCTGGGGGTGCTAAGTGCAATGATGGAGAGCCTGGTGCATTGTGAAGCACTTGCTGTACATTGGGGAGGGGGAACAGGCAGGGGTATGGATTAACCAGGCCAGGGATAAACTTCAGCTGAGATGAAATTAAGATTGTTTTAAATCATTAAACTTGCTGATTAAATGCTGAACTCTATTGTTTCTACACCAATGAAGTATTGCAAGTGCCATCGATACCCTCTCAATTTTGGTGCCCTAGGACATAGCCCTGGTGCTCCCAGTCTAATTACGGCTTAAGTAATAATAGCTATTCTCAGAACATTTTCATAGTTTACAAAGCATTTCCCATACATTGTCCCACAGAGTAGAGTATGGAGACAAGAAGATCTGAATTCAAATCCTGCCTCAGATATTCAGTAGCCATATAACTCTAGGCAAATCATTTGACTGTATCCTGCCTATTTCCTTACCTGTAAAATGGGTATAATAATAGCACTACTGCACAGGCTTGTTGCAAGGATTGTATGAAACAACACGTAAAATGATTTGCAAAACTTAAAGTATTAGACTAATGATATTAATTGTCATGGGCAGATAATGCTAATATTATAAAAATGACAATTCTACCTAAGTTAATTTACTTATTCCGTATCTCATACCACTCAAACTACTAAATAATTATTTTAGAGAGCTAGGCAAAATAATAACAAAATTCATATGGAAGAACAAAAGGGGAAGAATGGGTGAAAAATGTGAAGAAAAATAGCTCAGCAGTATCGAATTTCAAATTCTGTTACAAAACAGTAATCATGAAAATAATTCAACTAAGAGTGGTAAGTAGATCAGTGGAATAGATTAGGTACACAACAAACATTTGTAAATGACCATAGTAATTTAGTGTTTGATAAACCCAAAGATCCACAGTTTGGGGCAAGAACTCACTATTTGACAAGAATTACTAGGAAAACTGGAAAGCAGTTTGGCAGAAACTAGGCATAGACCAACATCACACTGTATACCAAGATAAGGTCAAAATGTGTTTATGATTTAGACATAAAGGAGCATATCATGAGCAAATTAGGAGAACATGGAAAATTTTATGTGTCAGACTTATGGATAAGAGAAGAATTGATGACCAAAAAAGAGATAGAAAGGATCATGGGAAACAAAATGGATAATTTGGATTACATCAAATTAAAAAGGTTTTATACAAACAAACAAAACCATTGTAGTCAAAATTAGAAAGAAAGCGGGGAAAATGGGGGAAACTTTTACAGCAAGTTTCTCTGATAAGGCCTTTATTTCTTAAATAAATATAGGGAACTGAGTCAAATTTATAAAAATAAGAGCCATTTCCCAATAGACAAATGGTCAAAGGATATGAACAGGCAGTTTTTAGAGGAAGAAATCGAAGCTGTCAGTAGTCACATGAAAAAATGGTCTAAATCACGATTGATTAGAAAAATGTAAATTATAACTCTGAGGTACCATTTCACAACCTTCATATTGGCTAACATGACAGAAATGGAAAATGACAAATGTTGGAGAGGATGTGGAAAAATAGGGACACTAAAGCACTGTTGGTGGAGTTGTGAACTATCCAACTATTCTGGAGAACAATTTGAAACTACACCCAAAAGGATATAAAACTAGGCATATCCTTTGATCCAGCAATACCACTATTAGATTTGTATCCCATCAAAGAAAAGGGGAAAAGACCTATCTGTACAAAAAAATTATAGCAGCTTTTTTTCATGGTGGCAAAGAATTGCAAATTGAGGGGATGTCCACCACTTGGAGAATAGCTGAACAAGTTGTGGTATATGACTGTGATGAAATACTATTGTGTTATAAGAAATGAAGACCTATATGAATTGATAGAGTGAAGTGAGCAGAACCAAGAAATCATTGCACACAGTAATAGCAATATTGTAATGATGTTCAGCTGTGAAAGACTTAACTACTCTGATCAATATGGTGATCCAAGATAATTCCAAAGGACTCATCATGAAAAATGCTATCCATTTCGAGAGGGAGAACTGTGCAAATTCTAGTATAATTTTTTCACTTCTTTTTTTTCTTGCTTTTTTTTTTACTACTTGGCTAACACGGAAATATATTTTGCATAATTTCAAATGTATAATTGATATCACGTTGCTTGCCTTAAGTGGAGGGGCTGGAGGAAGAGAATTTGGAACTCAACATATTTTAAACAAATGTAAAATAAAAATTTTAAACCTAAAAATTTTTTTTAATTGTGGGACAAATGCTAACTCTCATCTTCCCAGTGTAGGAACTTGTTGAATCACAGCTGTAAACATTTTTAGTATTGTAGTAGCCTGCTGGTTGCCTTCTCTATCTCAAATTTTTCCTTACTCCCTTCCAGCCTCCACTCATCCACATGATTTTCCTAAAGCACAAGTCTGAACGTATCATTCCCCTATTTAACAAATTCCAGTGTCTTCCTATTATTTCCAGGATAAAATATGAAGTCTTCTGGCTTTTAAACCCCTTATAACCTGGCCCCTTCTTACCTTTTTAATCTTCTTACACCTTACACTCCATCTCTGGACTCTCATACATTTTAACAGTCTCTCTCTCTCTCTCTCTGTCTCTCTCTCTCTCTCTCTCCCCCTCCCTCCCTCCCCCCCCCCCCCATCAGAGAATGCTTTTCCTCCTCACCTTTGCTTCCTAGCTTCACCGGCTTCCTTGAAATCTCAACTAAAATCCCACCTTCTGGAAGAAATCTTTCCTGGTCCCCCTTAATGCTGGTGCCTTCCTTCTGAGATTATCTCCAATTTATCCTGACTATATCTTTCTTGTACACAGTTGTCTCCACGTTGTCTCTCCCATTAATAATAGCTAGAATATATATAGCACTTTAAGGTTTGCAAAGAGCTTTACAAATGTTATTCCAACAACCCTGGGGGGGTGGGTGCTCTTAGTATCTCCATTTTACAAATGAGGAAACTGAGATAGAGCTGAGGGCCTTGCCCAACCAGTAAGAGCCTGAGGTAGCCTTGTCATTTGGGTCTTCTTGACT
Organism: Trichosurus vulpecula; assembly: GCF_011100635.1. NCBI lineage: Eukaryota > Metazoa > Chordata > Mammalia > Diprotodontia > Phalangeridae > Trichosurus > Trichosurus vulpecula. Next base: position 218,351,657 of record NC_050574.1, read on the forward strand.
CCAGGTTCAGTGATATAGACACTGTGTCACTTAGATCGTGAAGTCCTTGAAGGCCCTCACTGTTTTTTGTGTCTTTGTATCCCCAGGAATTAGCATAGTGCCTGGCACACAGTAGGTGCTCAATAAGTTAACTTCTTTTTTGTTGTCGTTCTTCATCTTCTTCCTCCTCTCCCTCAATGTTCTCTAGTTACTTCTCCCTGCTAATGCTACTTTTAGTTAAGTCAGCTTGCCCCATCTGTTGTTCTAAGCTAGCTTTCGATCCCAGTCTTTTAAGTCCCTCTGCAGTCAAGATGGTGGCTACCATTTTGTGCTTCACCTGCCATATGCTCTACCTTCTTATCTTTCCCAATTATATTTTTTCTTTCACCTAATAAAAAAAAAACAGAACTTTTCTCCTCCTAAAGTAGCTCCCTTGGATCTCCCTTCTAAGTTCCTTTTCCTTTTTACATGAACTTAGCTTATTATTGCCTGAAGTTCAACAACTACTTGCTCAACATCATAAGGAAGGCTAAATCTCTTATATTCATAATCACTGACTGAACTTAACCACTGCCCCTCACTTGTTCCCTTTCACAGCTGAAGCTAAGGGCAATCTGATTAAGTTTTCCTAGTATTTATATTAATGCTTATGCTATATTAATATATTTTAATATCCTAATAGTTCTTTAGATAGGCATCGATATTATCATGCAAATGATCGCAATAGAAGGAAGGACGGACGGTTATTCCATCACATACTTTTCCCGTGATACCCTAGCTGTTTTCCGCATTTCCACCCTGCATAAATGTTAGGAACTGTTACTATTCTCTTTTCAGCCTCCCCCAGGGCTTAATCACAAGCATAAATGGAGAATTTGCACATCAGTTATTCTTAGGTGTGTCTTTCAGTGAAAATATTTATCCTCAAAAATTCCTACAGATATTGATAAACCATCCATTCCTAGAGCAATAGGCTCTCAGTTGTACAAAGTTGTACAGTGTACCCAGGGGAGCTCAAATGTAGCATTTTGAAACAATAAAAATTACTTGAAACAAGGTGATAATTAGCAATCCAGATGGTCCCCACATAATGACAATATTTTATAATGGTAGCACTCTGGTTTCAGGAGCATGAAAAGGGCTGAAATGAGTGAGCTATGTTCTTGGCATCCCTCCCAAGTCAGAATCCTAATTTCATGCTGGTAGCAGTGTGATACAGTGAAGAGAGCTCAAATCAGAATCAGGAAGAGCTACATTTGAATCTAGCATCTGACACTTACTAGCTGTGTGACCCTAGGTAAATCACTTAGCCTTTCTGAACCTCATTTTCCCCATCTGGTACAACAGCTGTAATACCTACCTCATAGGGTTATCACGAGGTACAAAAAAAGTGCTATATAAATGCCTGTTATTATTTTCCCATAGAAACATGGCCTAGATGACTATTAAAAGGCTCTTTAGCTAACTTATTGGTTGAAAGGACATCTAATCATCTATGTGAATCAACAGTGGGCCTGGGAGCACAGCCCACTATTTATAATGTTGTCTCTTTGTATTCCAAATCCCTAGTAGCAGACTTGTAAACAAACTTTTAGAATGCAAAAGACTCATAAATTGGGAGCTTCCAATAGTCTGAATTCTTCTAATATTCTATAGTGAGCATTCTCCAGTGCTATTTAAAGTCTTTGGTAGTTCATTCAGGTACCTGCCTCTCCAGTCTTCAGCCCTGGGGTATTATAATTATTCTCGAGAATAATCCTATTTGTTATGTGTGAGAAATGTGGTTTTGGCGATCACTGGACTTCCTAGGCAGGGCCAAAGTCCTGAAGAAGAACCCTGTGATAATCCCTAGGGAAGGCTGTACAGACCACAGGACTCCCAGAGGAAGACCAAGTGGTAGCCATCCCTTAATCTGTGGGGATCACAGGGCTTCCTAGGGGTCAGACCCTAAGGAAGACCCAAGTGATGGCCCCTTAGGATGGCAGTAAGATCACAAGGCTCCCGAGACAGGGCCAGAAGTCCCATGTGATGTCCCCTTAAGAAGGCTGTGCAGACCACAGGGTTCCCCAAGGGAATCCAGAGTGGTAGCCCTCTTAACACCACAGTGGGGATCACAGAACACCCCAAGACAAGATCCAGGAGTAAGCCTGGCAAGCTTCCGCTGCCTGTTGCTTCCCTTCACTTGACCTTAGGAAAATCCATGTGATTTGCCCATTCATACCCAAAGAATTCAGGACCAGAGTGGGCAGAGGAAGGCATTTTATTACGCTCCCCGGGAGAGGGGGTGCAGTGCTCGCGGGAACACTCACACTGATACAGCTGCAGGAGCAGGGGTAACCATTCCCTCCACTCCTGCTAGAGTCATGGTTAGTTTACAATCTTTGTTTTTTACATAGTTTTCCTAGGTTATATAGTTTATATAAATAGGATAATGAGGATACAGAAGCAAAAGTGAAGTTAATTAGATTTTCCTTGTCTTAGTTTAGGATTAAACTATATTCTTTTACTTCCCCTATTTTCCCTCTTTAACATATGCAAATTACGCAAATCAGTAGGCCTGGATTCTTGACCAAGACCAGACCCTAGATAAGCTTGAACAGGTTCAAGTGGGTTTGGCCTCTCTAATTCCCCAGACTGCCTTCTCAAAAAGTATGCACATGCGTACAAGCCTCTGACCTCTCACCTGACCGACCTTGAGGCCTGGTCTCTGCTAAAGCTGGGGTGGGGGAGGGCAGGGAAGCACACTTTTAGTTCTGTGGAAACAAAACTCCTCCTCCCATTTCTTACATTATGTATGGTGTCTTATACAGTGGACTTGGATTCAGAGATGTATGTTTAGTTATTGCCAACAAACATTTATTAAGCACTTCTATGCCAGAAACTGAGCTAAACACTGGGAAGACAGAAGAAAGGCAAAAACACAGTCCTTGCCCTCAGGAAGCTAACATTCTAATGGGGAGACAACATGCAAATAACTCTGTACATTCAGGATATAGGCAGTGTAAGCAGAAGGTGGTCTCAAAGGGAAGGGTAGAGAGGTGAGGGGCATAGAAAAGGCCTGTAGAAAGAAGATGAGATTTAAAGGAAGCCAAGGAATCTGGGAGGTAGAGTTGAGGAGGGAGAGCATTCAAGGCAGAGGGAACATGTTTAAGTACGGACTTCACCTTTTACTAGCCATGACCTTGATCAAGTCACTTAAAGCCTTTGAGCTTTTCTTCTTTATCTGTGGAATGAAAATAATAATACCTACAGAGTTGTGGAGAGGGAAGCATTGTAGAAGCATTTTGTAAACTATAAAAATATGAGCTGTAATTCTTAACTAAACTCAAGGAACTCCTTGATGCTTGGCAGCCACAAAAAATTCCACATCTAGTACAAGCCCTTTGGGCAGCTTGATGGTGCAGGGACTCATCTTCCAGAGTTCAAATCTGGCCTCAGACACTTTCTAGCTGTGTGACCCTGGGCAAGTCACTTAACCCCATTTGCCTCAGTTTCCTCATCTGTAAAACTAGATGGAGAAGGATATGGGAAACCACTCCAGCATCTTTGCCAAGAAAACCCCAAATGGAATCAGGGAAGAGTTGGATATGACTGAAAAACAACTCAACAGCAACAAGCTCTTTATTCTTTGAGATAAATGAAATTGAGGCCTAGAGAATTAAGAGTATATACTCACTCAAGGTCACACAGATAAGTTAATGCCAGACATGAATTAGCTCCAAAGAATTCTGTTGTTAGCAGGTGTGGCATTTGTGGGTCTTATATCTCTGTGGTCTATTATTGCTCACTGATCTGGCAAAGTTTTTAGGCTACTTTGATGAGCTTAAGAGAATTTATCATCTGTAAAATGTGAATGTGGAGAAGGATGAGGGGAGAAAGGTGTCAAGCCAACAAATATTTATGAAGTACCTTCTATGTATCAGGCACTGTGCTAAGAACTGGGACTACAAGGAAAGGCAAAAATAGTCCCTGTTTTCAAGAAGCTCATGATCTAATATAAGATAACGTGCAGACAACAATGTACAAACAAGATATACTGAGAATAAATTAGATATTCTCAGAGCAAAGGCACTAAGGTTAGGGAGACCAAGGGAAAGCTTTTTGTGGAATGTGACACTTTAGCTGAGACTTGAAGAAATCCAGGGAAGCCCAGAGGCAGTGGTGAGGAGGGAGAGAGTCCAGGTATGGGAGAAAACCAATGAAAATGCCTAGTCAGGATATGGAGTGTTGTGTGTAAGGAACACAACACAGAGTCCAGTGTCAGTGGATCTCAGTGTGTGTCAGGGAAGTAAGACTGGAAAGGTGTCAGATTAGAAAGGCTTGAAGAACAAAAGATTTTATATTTATGCATGGAGGTAGTATGTGGCCATTGGAGACCAGAGGATGGGAGGGTGACATGATCAGATTTACATTTTAGGAGGATCAATTTGACAGCAGAAGGGAAGAGGATGGTTTAGAGTATAGATTGAGACTTGAGACAGGGAGACCAACTACCAGACTATTGTAATAGTCCAGGTTTCAGGTGATGAAGGTTGGCACTATGGTGTTGACAGTATCTGAGGCAAAAAAGGTAAATATATCAGAAATGTTGTGAAGGTAGAAATGAAAGTCTTGGCAGCTGACAGAGAGAGAGAGAGAGAAGAGAGAGAGACATAGAGAGTTAGGAATCAAGGATGGGTGGCTGAGAGGATGGTGGGGTACCTTAAATAGCGATAGGAAAGTTAGGAAGAAGGAAGGGTTTGGGTGAAAGATGAGTTCACTTTGGATATGGCAAGTTTCAGATGTCTACCAGAAACCCAGTGCTAGATGCTAGGGACCAAGAAGGACAAAGATAGTGCTTGCTCTCAAAAGGCTCATCTTTTAATAGGGGAGCAGCATATATAAAACAGGTACAACACAGAGTAGATGAAGACAGTTTTTATAGTGTTTTCTCACTGGGTTAGGCACAGGAAAATTATCTTGGAACTTAAAAGATTTGAATTAGAGAGGCTAGCCTTCACCCTTATCCCAGGTGAAGTTGAATTATATTAATATAGAATATACAACTATGATTTTTAAAAAAAAAGACACTCAAATAAACCTGACCATTGAGTAATTGTAGTGATGAATCTTGACCTTGGAGAAGAAGGAAACAGGCACTTAAGTGCCAGGCTCTATGCCGAAGCTTTACAAATATTACATCATTTGATCCTCACTACTACCCTAAGAGGTAGGTACTCTTATTATCCGCATTTTTTACAGATGAGGAAACAGAGGTTAAGTGATTGCTCAGGGTCATGCAGGTAGTGTGTGAGTCTCCATTTGAACTCAGGTCCTCCTACTCCAGACCCAGGGCTCTCTCCATTACACTACCTAGAAGCCATATAGAAGTCCCACTGTCCATAAAGGAGAGAGGTGTATGAGTATGAGTACAGAATGTCATGTATGTGGTTACTGTCACTTTATTTTTGTTGAACTTTTTCTTTGTTACAAGAGAAGCTTCATTTTGTGGGTGAAGGTATAGATCTGAGAATGACTATGATACAAAAATGAAAGGAATAAATATAAACTTTATTTCTAAACCATAAATTAGAGCATTCCCATCCATAGGACACTGCTCCTAATTCTCTAATGAAGTAGAGGTATGGTTCACAGCTCGGTATTATTTTTAAGATGTAAAAAAGTAAAGTATTCCCTTGTAATTTATTTTCATAGCCAAATACAGCACTACCAATCACGAATACTTGCTATTGGTTCTTACCCAAATTGGACAGTTTATCCTCTTTCATCTATGATCTGTCTCAAAGACCTTTTTAATAATTTTTTTTGAAACATAACCATGTTCAGGTCCTTCTTTATGATTTATTAGGTATTTCCCTGATATTCATGTTGGCAGATGCACAAATGACTAGCCCCATTTTAGAGATGAAGAAATAGTGTTTCACAAAGGTTAAATATCTTGGGCAAATTCACACAGTTGGCTAAGCATCTGAGTCAGGACTTCACACACACACACACACACACACACACACACACACACACACACTAGTGCTTGCAGGTAACTCTAGAAGATGGTGAGTTACAAGTTGCAGATTTGCATAGGGAGAAGAGGTTCCCTTACCAGGATATCCCCACACCAATAGAAATCTGGGCCAAAAGATAATCAGAGTGAAAAACAGTAAGAAGATAAATAAGAACAAAAGAAAGCTCACAAGCAGAAAAAGTTTGCAGATCTTGACCTACCTATGGTATCAGGGGACTGATCCAGATGATCAGTTGTATGGTTCTTTTAACCAGGTTCAACTAAAAATATTTTTGTCTGTAGTCACAATTTCTACTGTGTTGATTCAGTTCAATTTAGTTTCCTAGCAAGAAATACAAAACTTAGATTAGACACTGTCCTCACGGCAGTATGGTAGGGGGCTTTGACATAGACACAAACAAATATAATACAAAATAATGTATTGTAGACTTGTTAAGAATGTGCGAAACAAAGTGTTAAAGATAAGGTCCAGGAACAGGGGTAGGGAATGAAGGTTTTTCTTTTGTTTGTTTTTGTTTTTACCAATGTAGGGACAAAGGAAGACACTGCAGAGAAGGTGGCATTTGAACTGGGCTTTCAAGGATGGGTAGAATTTCAAGCAGAATAGCACTTACATAAATGTGCTAGTGATGTCATGCATTACTCAGTCTATTGTGACTTTGCAAGTCCAAGTCTTTCATGACTTTGCAGGCCTTCAGTTAACTACCACAGTTCCATTTAGCCTCCCCAGAAATCTTTGATTCACCCTTTGACTCCTAAAGGAAACTGCACACATGTCTACACATAAGGATTTTCATGTCGGTAAGACCATTCTGATCGTTAATCTTCTAGTGAAATGTCAATGACTTCTAAGAACACTCAAAAGTGACTATTGGTAAGGTGTGGTTTCCAATGACAGAGGATCTGAGCATGGGGCATATGATGTAACAGGAACCAGGTATTACATCTAAACACCTAGTTTATCTCCTCATACTTTCTTCTTCAGACAGTAAGGTTGGTCTATTATAACACAGAAGGCAGGCTTATAACCTAGTGAAAGATTAGCAATCATTAGAGGGCAGAGGAAGAAAAAAAGAGAGACACTGTGAAGGGGGAAAAGGAAAACCACTGACATGGATCTATGATTCAAGAGACAGAGATTATACGTATTTCCTTCTGTTTTCATCAGTTCTTCAATACTATCAGAGGTTCTGTTGTTCACAACTTTGACACCTTCAATAAATCACTGATACTGGGAGGGCAGGGAGCAGGAACAGAGCTCAATCTGTTGGAGGTAAAAGAAACAGGATCATAGGCGAAACCCATCAATTATCCCTCTCCATGGATGGAGGCCAACCTTTGGATCAACATTAGCAGTTGTAATATTTCACATGATGTTTGGGTTCCTCTCAAAATGTTAAGAAAAAGAAAGAAGATGTAGTCAACACTTTGACGAGCTTTCTACTAAGCATCCTATGTTTTGCTTAGTGTATAAATGCACTAGCCCAAGCTAAATGTTGAGAAAGTGACATTTTTAAGCATGGAAAAAAAGAAACTATAATTTACCAACAGCCTATGTTTCAGAAAAAAATCCTAAAGTCGTCACAATCACAGAGAAGTTGTTAAAGGAGAGGAGGGAAGTAATGATAGAACTAATAATCGTATTAACAAAGAAAACAATATCCAATTATCACCACTCAGGTTTGGACACAATGGAAATTAAGTTGGTATAATTACAAACATATTAAGAGACACAAAGGATAATAAAAATAGAATAAATGGAAATTGTCAAAGTCTACATTTCTTCTATTTCCTCCATTATTCTGGTTTCTTTTGGAATAAATCCCCACAGAAATGCTCTTTTTAAAGAAAATCCCCAATTCCCATTTTAATCCCCTTTAACCCTAAGACAGGGGTTCCTGTCTCTATTACTTTCCCTGGGTAAGATATGAATCTTTTATGTTTTCCTGGTCAGGTTTTGTTGTTCGTACTGCAAAGAATGGAAAATTTCCTTGAAAATCCTTTAAAGTAGAGATTTCAAATTGGAATGGTTAGGAGCACTCATTTAAATCCCAGAACTCAACTCTAACTATCTGCTCCAACAAAAGCTTGAAGATGTGAGTTGAGCAGTCACATCCCTTTGACACCCACTCCAGCTCTAACAAACCGCTCCCAATTTAGAAACATTCTCTACCCATCCATCTTTTCCTGTATCCTCTTACTCCATAAAGCACTATAGCCAGTCTTCTCTATCTCTACCCAATTCACTTTTCTTTCTCTTCAAAGGCCATCCTATTAGTCCTGTTAACCACCACCCTTCTGTTGTTTTCTACATTCACCCCACCCCTCTCACATTGACCGTTCTGTCCTAGTATGAAAGTGCTACCAAAAAAAACCCCAAATCTCAGAATATCCACAAATCATTTCCTTAACTTGTTGATCAAATATAAAATATAAATCCTCTTATAGAACCAGGCTTTTCCAGTTGATGCATTTGGCTCACAAATCTGCTCTTTTACTGAAGTGTGGTTAATCTCGTGAAACTGTTTGTCTCAATAGTACTCTTGATATGATTTGGCCCACTGAAGCTTCGACATTAGAGAAGGGGGAAATATTATTTTTTATATATGGCTAGAGTTGTCCACATTCACAGACTACATCCAGGGCCAGAAAATAGCAATTTAAATCCTCTCTTCACTTCATATACTAAAGATAAATATTTCAATTCCTTATATTACTTACTGAGGACAAAAAACTTGTCAAATATACTTCTCCAGCTATACTTTGAAAAGGGCTGAGTGGGTGAAAAACAGTTTAGAAAAGTTGCCAAGACAATCTATTTAAAAACTTTGTACCTTAGTTTTCCCATCAGTAAAATGGAGGATAGTATTAACTCCTTTCTTCCCTCCTTACAAGAGGACTATAAGATAGTAAATGAAAGCTTTGAATGTTTATACAAAATGACTGAGAAAAAAAATATAACTCAAGTGCTGGATAAATCAAATATGGCAGGAGAAGACTTCCTCTTCCCAAAGTTATACTTAATAATGTACTTATAAAAATAATAATGTATTTTTATAATGGAGGCAGAGAATGGAAAGAATCTTTTCCAGGTCTTCCCATACACCATTTTTTCCTTAAAAATTCATTTGTTAAGAATTTCTCTGCTTATTCCAGCATAGCGTAGTTAATAGAATATTGGACTTGGCATCAAATAAGACTTAGGTTAAAATATTGCTTTTGATATTACATGGGCCATCACTTAACCCCTTAATTTTTCATTTTCCTCAGTGGTAAGAACAGTATGATAATGCATGTAGTACCCACTTCATAGGTTTGTTGTGAGGCCCAAATAACATAAGGTTGTTAAAACATTTTTTGCAAACTTTAAGGTACTATAGAGATGCCAGTCCTTACTATTATTCTAAATGAATTCCAGCTTTTCTGAATTTTTATTCTGGCAACATAATTGCCAAGTTACTAAAAACAGAATGTTCCTTGGTTTGCCCATATGCAAAAATTCCATTTAATCCACCTTCCCTAAATTTACCCTAAATGTTTTAAAAATTGTTTCAACATAGACCATGTTACACTTTCTTTCTTGCCTTAGTAAGGTTTTTTTTTTCTATTTTTTGTGACTAAACTGGCATCTTACTGTTTGTGATGGAACAGGACGTTCTTCCCTTTGAGAGAGGTAAGAAATAGACAGTAGTGATAGACACCCAACTAGCAATGAATTTCTGCTTTGCAAATCAGTTGTTCTGGCCCATCTGTTTTAGGTTTGACTGAGTTGCTTTCCTTAGTCAGTTCCATACTAAATAGGTGCTTCTTTGTTGTTATATAAAAGAAATAGACTCCATTGCAATTAGTACTTAAAAAAAGACATTTGGGCATTTTATACTATTTGAAATAGTTTTACTTATAGATGTCATACATTTACAGAAATCTTCTGTTACCAGAAATGCTATTTTTCATAAAATATCACATTACAAAATATTGGTGGATGATGATCAAGTAATCTTAGTCTAGCACATACTTTTTAATGACAACATGCCCATCACCTAAAAGAAATTAGGATCTAAAGGTAATCAGATTACACACATATGACCTGTATCAGATTGCTTGCTGTCTTGGGGAAGGGGGAGGAAAGAGAGGAGGGAGGGTAAGAGAAAAATTTGGAACTCAAAATCCTGCAAAAAATGAACCTTGAAAACTATTTTTACATGTAATTGAAAGAATAAAATACTATTTACATAAAAATAAAGGTCATTAGACTTTGGTCCTAAAGGAACTGCTATGAACAAACCAGTGATTTAAATGTCACAGAATTTATTACACACTAAATGCATTAGTATGTAAGCTCCTTGAGGTCATAGAGTATTTTTTTTTTGCTTTTAAATTTTATCCCTACCACTTAGCACAGTGCTTGGTACTTTGTAAGGGCTTAGTGAATGCTTGTTGATTGATCAATGAATGGGATTAGGTGAAGAGAGAAACCTGTCTAAAAGAGACTGGTATACAAGCATAGGGAAGTCAGTAACAAACTTGTGTTTTATTTTGTTTAATGCACGTATAGGAGAGAGAGGCAAGAACAGGCATCGGAAGACGTGCATTTGTAAATAATGTTAGCCATGCTAGAGCTTGGAATGAATTAAAGTCGGTGAAGGATACTTAGGACAACAAAAGAATGGCCTTTTTTCAGTATGGTGAGGCAAGAAGAAAATCAAAGAGCACTTTTTCCCAGAGTGGAAAGGGCTCTGACAATGAACCATGGATTGAAGGTAGAACTACTCAGCCCTTATTTTGTGTTTGTTTTCTCTACTAGGAAGGATAATCTTTGGGCTATGGAGTAGCAAAAACAAACAAAAACAAAAACAAAACACACTGAAACCTACATGGATGGCATAATAAGAAAATTGCTAGTTGGCCTCATTGAGTTCAAGTGATCAGATTGAAATAAATGAAAATGAGAGTGATGAAGGAACTGGTATATAGAATTGCTGAGCTGATGCCAGTGATCATTTTTAAACTGTGCAGAATGGAACAGACATGAGTGACAGAAAGAAAGGTAGGTGTCATCCTTATTTCCAAAGGTAGGAAGAGGGTAGTCTATAAACTGCAGGTAGTTGAATTTGACTCTCTTGATGATTTTATTGACTCGTGGGTTTAATTATTATCTCTATGCAGATAACTCATAGACAAATGCAGCCTGATTCTCTCCTGTGAGCTTGAATTGTACATCATCAATTGCCTATTGAACTGGATATTCCAGAGCCATGTCAAATTTAATATGTCAAAAACAGAACTCATGATCTTTTCCCAAAACTCATCCCTTTATCAAGCTTCCCTATTACTATTGAAGACACTACCATTCACTCAATATCCCAAATTCAGAATCCTTGGCATTATTCTCAACAAAAAAACTTACTCTCAATCACCCCACATATTCGATCAAAATTACCAAATCTTTCCATTTCTATATGCACAATATTTCTCACATCTAACTCCTCTCTTCCCAACATCCAACATCTAATGATGGCTTTCATCACCTCTTACCTATGCTATTACAATACCCTCTTAACTGGTCTCCCTGCCTCAAGTCTTTTCCCACTACAACAGCTGCCAAGTGATTTTCCTTAAGTGCTGATTTGACTGTCACTCTCCCACTCAATAAACTTCAGTAGCTCCCTGTTCCCTATAGAATAAAACATGAACTCTTCTGTTTAGTTTTTAGAGTATTTTACAACCTGGGTGGGCCCAACCTCTTTCCAGTCTCATTATACATTAAATTCCCCTCCTTCACACTGTGATCCAGCCATGCTGACCTCTCTTTTCTTTCCACTTCACACTCCATCTCATGTCTCTGGATTTTAACATAGACTGTCCTCCACACCTGGAATTCACTGTCTCCTGACCTTTTTTTTTGAGACAAAAAGAAAAAACCACTTACTACACGAAGTCTTTCCTTATTGCCTCCCCTTCTGCTAGTGCTATTACTCTTTAAATAATTTATATTGATTCTGCAAATACAAATGTATGTATTTATCTCCTACATTAAATGGTAAGCTTCTCAAGCGTGGCAATTGAACTGTTCTTTATATTTTTAAACCCTCTACTTAGCACAGTATCTGATACAGGAGCTTAATAAATTATTTAATTAGACAAAAGAGAGAGAGAACAAGACACATAAAGGAAGAGAGTGAGAGAGAGAGAGAGAGAAATAGAGAGAAATAGGCAGACAGAAGAGGTACAAAGACAAAGCCTTGGGGGCAGGAGTACATAATATGGATCATAACTCAGATAGGTAGGAGGAAAGAACCAGGAGAGAACAGTGTCACCAAAAAACAAACAAACTCAACAACAGAAAGGAGAGAACATCCAAGATGAGGTGAATATTTTGAAATGCTGCATCAAGAAAGATGATTGATAATCTTGGATAGAATAGCTTCAGTCAAATGGTAGAGTAGAAAGTCAAATTGCAAAGGAGTAAGAAATGAGTAGGAGGTAACGCTGTGGAGGCAAGATTTGCATATGACATCTTTTAAGAAACTGGGCTTCAAAATGGAGAAAACACATAGAATAAAACCTGGAAGGGATAGTAGGATCAAGTAAAGATTTTTTTAAGGGTGATGAAGGTATGGACATGTTAGTTCATATAGATGTCAGGGAAGATGGCAGAGATTGATGCGAGAAAGAGTGAAAAAATCCATCTATCATATCCTTCAATTACTTAAAAACATTATTCTGGGAAGGGTCTACAGATTTTACCAGACTGCTAAAGAGGTCCATGACACACAAAAAAGATTAAGAACCTCCATGACAAAGAGTCAACAAGGGAAGAGCAGAGGAATTGCTATACAATGGTGAGAGCCCAGTTGAGAACAGATAATATAATTTTATAGTGGACCCAATCAAAAAGATGTTGTGACTTCCTCCAGTGGGATTCAGCACTATGCCAGTAGGAGCAGAGGAGGCTCTAACTCTGGTGGGAGTAATCCAAGTTTCCAGTCTGAAAAGAGAAGCATGGTAATAAGGCAAGGAGGCAAAGAATTAAAGGGTAAATTACAGTGTGAGCTTGAATCAGTGAATTATAGGAATATAACTTCAAAGGGAGGAAGGACAGAGGAGGTATATTCAAATGAAGGCTGGGTGTTCACCTGGCCATGTTGCAGAGGGGATTTCTCTTCAGGTACAAATTGGACTAGATTACCCTTGTACTTCATGGACATGATGACTCTGTAACAAGAAAGAGGAGGGGAAAGGGGCCACAATAATATTTGTGAACTTTAGAAAATGAAGCAGGGTAAAGACCTGTTACAATCTGTGGAATGGTCAGTTTTGTTAAGATAATCAAATCCATCCAGGCTGAACCATTTCTCATCAACAATAGAGATTGTGACAAGCTTGTAAAACAGTCCCAGTCTTATTTGATTTCTTTTATGTTTTATAATATGTTCAAGGACACAAGAACATGGAAGATGGTGTTCAGCTCTGCTTTTGGTCCTCTGGGATACTTGCAATTCAACAGACTATGAGCATTATCAAAAGTCCTTGAGACAGCTATCTCAGAGCTCTATAAACACATGGACAAAAAAAGTCACAGAAGAAAAAAATAAACCATTTTGCAGGTGGTTCAATGTACCAGGAAAACACTTCACAGAAACAAATATTTTTATTGTCAATGCAGACTAAAATTTGCCACCAAATTCTGTTAGTTGGAGAGACTTCACTCACTTCTAATATACTGATTGATAAGTGTACAAGTCAGCAATACAACAAAACTGTCAGCAGCTGTAGCTTTTCATTCCATAGCCCTGAAATGTCAGGCATTCTTATCCCCAGACTTCCAGATACTGTCTATTGCTGAGACAGAAAGAAAGTCCAACCCCTCTGTTCTTTCATCTCCCAGCTGTTCTTGGACCACACTGTACACTTAGCAAGAAAAAAATGCAGCCTTTAACCACTTAATCACCCCTTCCCCTAACCTTCCTTTTCTATTCTGATGCTAAATGCTTTCCCCACTGCTTCATCTAGGTTTTTTTCTAGGTGCCTCTCTGATTTTTATTGCCCTAGTACCCCTACCTAGGGCAGCTAGATGGCACAGTGGATAGGTCACTGGGCCTAGAGGCAGTAAGACTCATCTTCCCGAGTTCAAATCAGGGCCTCAGACACTTATGAGCTATGTGACCCTGGGCAAGTCACTTAACCTTGTCTGCCTCAGTTCCTCATCTATAAAATGAGATGGAGAAGGAAATGACAAACCACTCCAGTATCTTTGCCAAGAAAATGATGCAATGGGGTCACAAAAATAGTCTAACGTGACTGAATGACTCCTTCCTAGTTCCAACCTTTTTTAAAAATGAAAATATATTCCCTTCTTCATGAAAATAAAAGTATTCTTTTTTATATGGCTGACCAACAGGGACAGAAAGCGTTATCCAAGATATAACATTTTTTTCTACCTCTCTCCCCCTTTCTTTATTCTCCACTGTAGGTATTTGTGAACAAGGGATATTTGGGAGGGGAATTAATGAAGAGCAGAAAAAAGAGACTGTCTTTTGGGAGCCTCATAGATAGAATACGACAGCAATGTGGCATCCAGGTTTCAGATGCACTCTCTAGAGTGGAAGTAGTGTCCAATTTTCTTTGTCACTGTGAGACTTGGAGACATAAGGCTTTGTGAAGAGTTTCAGCAGCATGGCTCCAGAGTCATGCTTAACCTTGCCATAAAATCCTTGGAACAGTTCCACAGCTTCTATACAGTGAACTAAAATGAAAGAGTGTTGCCGGCAAGTTGAGGAAGATGAATTTAAGTATACCTTAAAAATGCTTTATTTGAGAAATACGAACTAAAATCTTACCAAGTTAATATTGCATAAAATGTGAATACCACATAATTAGCCATAGGATTGAGAATATGTAGTAATATGAACATTAGAGGTAAATAATAAATATATGAAGGATCCATAATTTTCTTTACCTTGGTGAACTTCAAATGCCTTTCTCTGTGGGAATTTCCAGCTAAGGAATAATAGTAGTTCTAACACAGAACCTGAGTTCAAATCTGGACTCACCCACTTACTAGTTGTATGACCCTGGGCAAGTCATTTAACTCCCCCTCAGTTCCCTCATCTGTAAAATGGGTATCATAATAGCACCCCCTCAGAGCTGTTGTGAGGATAAGATGAGGTAATGTTAGCACTTTGCAAACCCCAAGCCATTACATAAATTCTGGCTATTATTAATTTGCCTAAGGCTGAGCATCTAATATATCCAATTGAGGATCAGCATAGATTAGACCTTTCCAACTGGAAAGGAATGTAGAAGTCCAACCTTCTCATCTTACAGATGCAGAGTCTGCATTTGAACTCAGGGCTTCTGATTCCAAACCCATCATTCTTTCTACTGTAATATGCTGTGTCTTACACAATCTGTGAAAAATGAAAATTCTCCTTCTATAAGCTCATGAAATATACCATAATGACACACAAAAGGCACAATTTCAACTGCTGGCTCCAAACTGTATATTCCTGGGGAACAATAGCAGTCTTTTCCTGGTCTGAACCCAAGACATAGAAAACTCTTTACAGGGATGGAGATCCCCCATTCCTTTGGACTCACTGTCTCAGAAAGTTGCCTAGGGAACGAAAAAGAAAGGTGAATTGCCCAAAGTCATCTCGCTCCTTTTTATTAGAAAAAAACTTGATCTAGGATTATCTAACTCCAAGATTGGTTTTCTACCGATTGTACTACATTTCATATCATATGTACTACATTTCATATCAGCGGCTATATACAAAGTTTTACTATGGTTATCAGATGTTTGGATAATTGAGAATACTCTCAGGATATCCTATGATATAAAAGAGTAGAGTTACAGATAGCAGCAGTTACCATTGTCTTATATAATTCCCAGTTAAAGATAACCAGAGATCAGTAATTTAGTATGGCCTGGGCTTCTTATGCTTGTTTTTTAACAAATGGTTTGATTATCTTAGTTCATAACTGCTAATTCTTTAGGGGAAGTTAGCACATCAAAATGTTATTTTTGACCCTATAATCAAAATAATTCTGCTTGTTTTTATTATTTTCAGGGCTAATTGGGTTTTTAATGCCCTTTTAATATGCTAACAGAACTGTTACACAACTAATTGCTATGTGGCTACTTAGCCGCAACCATACACATAAAACATTACCACCTTATAGAAAGGATAAGAATAAACAATGGAGATATTTAACAACCCAAATCACTCAACATGAAGTTAAGTGACTTCTTTCTTTTCCATATAAAAATTGAGCCAAAGGTACTAGCAACACGTGACTAAGTAGTTAAATCTTTGATAAAAAATAAGGAATGGAAAAGAACGTAGTCAAGAAAAGACTGTCACAGAAACAAGTTAGAAAAAGCATTCTTCATGTCAGAGAAATCATAGACTGTCATCGATAGGAAGCTATTGAATCCAGCTGATTTGCAGACTTGCCTGCAGGAATTTCACTTATTTCTTGTATTTAGTCATGTTGTCTGATTAATATGAAGAATGGAGGTGGGTTTCTTGATGAGGACACTGATTTTAATCTACATGTAAAACATATATATTTGTCTAATGTAAGTAACATAATTAGGTTCAGTGGAATAGATTTCTCCTCTTGAAGTCTCATGAGAAATGCAGAGAAATTTTTTCTACCCCTTGAACTTTTTTCCATGATACTAAAGTGTTTGTCTTATATAGAATGTTAATATTTACTGGACAGAGTTACTTAGGAGTCTGGATTTGAATTCAGGCTCTCAAGGTAAACAACTAAGTGAGTAAAAAGTGAAAACTATTTCTCTCTAAATATCCATTCTATACTTCAGTCAGCCAATCAAAAAGCATTTATGCAGTGCCTACTGTATGCCAGGCACCATGCTAAGTACTGGGGGTACAAAAGACAAAATTGAAACTGTCCTTACCTTAATGGAATTTACATTCTATAGGGGGAGAAAATATGTGTATTTAAGGATACATGAAAAATATACAAAATAAATATCAGGTAATTTTTGAAGAGAAAAACATTGGAATCAGAAAATGCCTGATGGTGCTTGATTTCAGCTTGGACTCCAATGTTTCCAAAGATGCTTATTTTTTTTGCATGTAGGCATTCCCTCCAGTGATACAGATACCAATCATTCTGTACCTTAGAAGTCTTTAAAAAAACTTTTTTCAATTATCAATCATTTATTTTTTTCTTGCTTCTCCCTCTCTCCTACTGGTTATATGTGTGTAGAGGGTGGCAGAAATCCCTTGCAACAAATAACCATAGTAAAGCAAAAAAAAAATGCTATATTGGCCACATCTAAAACTATGTGTCTCATTCTACTTAGTTTGTCATTTCTCTGTTAGGACATGGGTAGCAGTCTTCATCATTCCTGTGGAATCATAGTTAATCATTATATTGGTCAAAGTTCTTATATACTTAAAAATTGTTTATTTTTACAATGATGTTATAGCATAAATTGTACTCCTGGTTCTGTTCATGTTACTCTGAATCAATTCACCAAAGTCTGGCTTTCTCTGAATTTCCTAAAACACAATAATATTCCATTATCTTCATATAGCATAACTGGTTTATCCATTTCCTGATAGGCAGGCATGCCCTTAGTTTCATGCTCTTTCCTATTATGGAAAGAACTACTATAAATTTTTTTTTGTACAAAAAGGTCCTTTTTCTATTTCTTTGATCCCTCTGGTATACATGCCTAGTAGTGGGTGGTATCACTGGGTCAAAGAATTTATAAATAACAATTGCATGTCTCTACCAAAAGTGCCTCAGTGGGCCTATTTTTCTGAAGCCCTTTTGACATTTGTCATTTTCCATCTTTGTCAACTTTGCCAATTTGTTTAGTATGAGGTAAAACCTCAAAATTGCTTTAATTTATATTTTTATAATTATTAGTGATTTGGAGCATCTTTTCACATGGCTAGAGATTGCTTGGGCTATTTTCCTTGAGAACTTAACAGACCATCTTTAAGAGTTGTTGTGTCCCCCAAAATTCAGCATGTGGTGGTCAGCCTCCTGCTGGTAATGAGCTTCTCTAAACTTCCTGGCTTCTCTGAAATGAGAAGACTTTTTCTGATTTAGTAGAAGCTGCTGGCAATCTGCTGACATGTTCTAAGATCACAAGATTTAGAGGTGCAAGGGTTCTTAGGTATCCCATAATCCAAACCATTCATTTTACAAATGAACAAATGGAACCCAGAAAGGCTAAGTGATTATACCTACCTCACACAGGTAGCAAATAAGAAACTAGGGCTCCAAACCTCAAACCCCAAATCCAGGACTCTTTTACCTCTTTCTTGAGATCTGAGGGTCTTCTGAATGCCACAGTAAAGCATCAGAGTAGGACTTTGGTGGAGAGTCTATTTCGTCTAAACTCTGGGGAGAAGAGCTTCTTTAACTAGATTCCTACAAGCTTTGTGCCTTACTAAGTGGTGTCCTATAAGCACTCAATAAATGCTTGTTGATTTGACCTGAAATATAGGTGCAGCCAAATTTATCTTGAATACCACAACAGGTGCCACAAATAATGTTGGTACTCAACATTGTCACCATAATAATTTCATTTAAGTTACCTTTGAACCCTTCCACTTTATCTTTAACTGGGGGCTGGGTGTGGAGAGGAAGAGGAGAGACTCAAAGGGCCAACTGTGTCTTGCCAAAGATTAGAACTCAGAACACGCTATGATGGTTAAACTCTTTCAAGGACTCTACTCCACTTACCCTACAAACATTTTTGCTACAAATAATAGTATATGTTTTGTCTTTTTACATCTTGTCACATTTTAGTACTACATGTGTTTTCATTTTATAGAGGCAGCTAAGGAGATAGAGTAGAGGAGATAGAGTGTTAGGTCTGGAGTCAGGAAGACCTAAGTTCAAATCTAGCCCAAGACATTTATGACACTCATTAACTGTGTGACCCTGGGCAAGTCATTTAATCTCTGTTTGTCTCAGTTTCTTCATCTATAAAATGGAGATAGTAATAGCACCCACTTCTCAGTGTGGTTGTGAAGATTCAACATTTGTAAAGCGGCAAGTGCAGTGTCTGGCACACTGTAGGCACTATATAAATGCTCATTTCCTTTCCTCCATTGTACCTTTGTATTCTGTGCCCCAACGTGTTTCAGATTAGCTCCATTTCCTAATTCCATCTAGGAAAGGATCTTTGCAATCTTCTCTGATCTGGGCACTGGGAAATGAACGTCTCCTTTGTGTCCTTCTAGGATAGAGGGGCTCACCTAATTTGCTCTTTCCTACAGTTATATGCTTTTTTTGGATCCCTTTATATTGTTAAAGCTTAGAGGGATCAGGCCAAACTGCATCATCTTCATCCCCAAGTAACTTTGCATAGTAACTTCTTAATATCTATGTTCAGATGACTTACCTACATTTTTCACATGCCAAGCAGAAGCAGCTATGAGTTTATTCCTACCATTTAACCTGCATCATTCAGAACATTAGTTTTCTGCCTCTTAACATCTGCCATTTTGCTAATCTAACAAGCAGATGTAATTAGGGATCAGGAGAAATCTGTCAGTGAGCTTATTTGCTTTCAAGGTTATATTTTTGCCCTGAATTTGGAGTCACAGAAGTTTTCTATTTTCTCTGTGGAACACTAGGTTGTATCTCATTCATTAGGTCATATAGAAGCAATGGAATGTACAGGGTGGGAAAAATACCAGGCTTGAAATGGTGAGGTCAAATACCTCTTCTAACAATTAAGCATTGTATGATCCTGGGCAAATCACTTAACTTCTCTGGGCCTCAGTTTTCCTCATCAGGAAAATGGAGATAGGAACACCCATAGCATCTACCTCACAGAGTTGTCATGAGGGTCAATGAAAATGATGTGGGTAAGTTGTTAGACAAATGACCTACTACTACTTACTCCTCCTTACTATTCCTTTTTCCTTAATAGGTCAGAATCAAACTGAAGGAAGGAACATTTTAATTATAACATTACTCACTAATAATATTCTTTTGGGACTTCCATCCAAGTTGGTTCAATTTTTTTTTCACATAGTCTCATTTACCCTCCCAGCATTAAGCCCTTTATAGAGTGTCAGAGATGATAATCTCCATTTTATAGATGGAAATAATAAGCTTCAGAAAGCTAAAAGGCTTTTTGCTTATGTCAGTGTCGCAAGATTAGTTTAATGTTCTCTATGTCTCAGATGCTAAATAAAAAAAAGGTTTTAGGCCTAGAAGGGACCGTAGAGATCATCTAGTTAGCCCCACTCCTATCTTTCAATGTGATGGGTCTGATACCTGCTCCCTTTCTCCTTAATTCTAAAAATCACTGCTCTTTGTGTAGTTCCTTGCCTTAAACTATTTCCACCTCTTCTTCCTCAGACTTCCTGCCTCTCTCATAACTTCCCACTGGTCTTCTGCTGCTGTCAAAGTCATCGTCTCCTCTTGCTGCTTTAGCCATGACCCTTTCTCTTAAAAAAAAAATAACGAACTTTTGGCATTTTCTTAGTGCCCTCCCTAATTATCAAAAATACTCCTCATCTTCTATTTCAAAGACCTTCAGCAAGGTGCCATCATCATCCTTTGTCTCCTCCTGCAGCTTGAAGTTCAGATGAGGCATGTCCCCCATGCTACTCATATGATAAGAAACTACATTTATATATTCCTTTAAGTTTTGCAGAGAACTTTCTTCATGGCAATTCTGAAATAAGGTTTGCAGGAATGACTTTCTCTTTTTTACAGATGAGGAAACTGAGTCTCAGAGACATTAAGTAACTTAATACTTGCCAGAGTTAGCATTTAAACCTTGGTCTCTCCTGACTCCAACTCCAGCATGCTTCTCAATCTACCTACTGTCTATGATCCTAATCTGGTCTCCAAGTCTTCTCACATGCACCACCTCATACTTAAGTTTCCCCTTTTCCTTAGTCGGTCCAAAACCATCTCTGAATTTCTGAAATACAAATTCCTCCATCAAATATTTTTGCTTTTAGTTACAGACCTATGGTTTTTTATATTCCTAGAACTCCTAGAGGGTAATCTTCCTCTTCTAATTTAGAACCAGGAAAAGTGCTACGGAGGAAAGCCTTAGAGAATTGACTGGGACACTGAGAATTTAAGGATCATACTCTGGAGTCTTCCTAAAAGGCTAAGAAGAGGAATTAGGTGGTGAAGTAGACAGAGCACTGGGCTTGGAGTCAGGAAGACACTTCTTGAGTTCAAATCCAGCTTTAGACACTTACTAGCTGTATGACCCTAGGCAAGTCACTTAACCCTGTTTGCCTCAGTTTCCTCATCTGTAAAATGAGATGGAAAAGGAAATGGAACACTTTTCCAATATCTTTGCCAAGAAAACCCCAAATGGAGTCACAAAAAGTCAGACATGACTGAAAATGACTAAACAACAACATAAGGATAAGAGACTATAACATAATCACAGATTTAGAGTTGGAAGGAACCTTAGAGATCTAGCTCCTTTATTTTGTAGACGAGGAAAGTAAGGGTCGGTGAGGATGAATTCGTTATTTGCCCAAGATCACCTAGGCAGGATTCAAACTCAGGTCCTCTGACTCCAAATCCAGTGTCCTTCCACTTCTCTTTATGGCATCCAGGGGAGATCTGATGGTGGCTTCTCCCAATCCTGCTCATTTTGTCCTTCTCTATTGCCTCCTACTTAGATCTCAAATTAACTTACCCTTTGCCATATTATGTGTATCCTTAATGTTCATTCATATTTTACAAATTTATTCTTCTTCCTCTGTTTTATATGTGTCTTCTCTGCTTCCTATTAATTTGTGCCTTTTATTTATACCCTCCCAGAGGGACTGTGGATGAAATACCTGTGCCATCTACAATTACCTTTAACAAATTATTTTATAATTATTTTTTTTATTTTATATTATTTTATTTTGATTATTTTATAATGATTATAATATCAGTTTCAGGTATACCAAGAATGTTTTGATTGCACATAACTTGTGTTTGTGCAAGATTCTTTTCTCTTCCTAACTCTCCCAAGTTTCACCCTATCTCTGCCCTCTTTCACAGCCACAAGCCCCTACAACTTGCACGTCCTGTCTCTCCTTTTAGGGAACTACCTAAACAAGTACTCTTTTTCTCCTACATATTGTTATTGCCCTTGCACTTTAAGAACAGACTTGAGTTAATCCAGGGCTTTGGAGCTGGCTAATCTTGTGACTGTTAGACTTCATTATCAGCACAGGATTATCCTGAGGGAATCAGACTAAGGAGAAGGGGGAGAGGGCAAAGGAAGGGAGATGTGTGACAGGGTGCTAAGAGCACCTCATTTAGTCAAGTGTGGCCCCATGGATAAATACCAGCAGAAACAGCTTATCTTTCCAAATGTATTTTATATTACTTTTCTCCCGTGCATTCTACGTAATAACCACAGTTTCCTCAATCTCATGCTTTCCTCCTGCCTCTGTGCATTTGTCTAACCTGTCCTTCTGCACTTAGAATATATGTCCTTCACATCCCTGTGGCTCAGACCAAGTGCTGCTTCCTCCATGAAGCTTTCAGTGATTTCCCTCTCCCAAAACATTCTTTTTCCCTCCAATAAACTTCACGCTGACCGATTATATTTATTTGTTTAAATTGCATACTATACTCCTTCAATTATTCCTCCTTGGTAAATTTCCTGAAGGCATGCTCCATCCATGTGGACTTTCATCTTTGTGTCTCCAGCACCTTTACCATCATGACACCTTTACTATCTGTTGTTAAGTGGTCTTTCAATCATGTCCAACTCTCTGTGACCCCATTTGGGGTTTTCTTGGCAAAGATACTGGAGTGATTTGCCATTTCCTTCTCTGTCTCATTTTACAGATAACTGAGGCAAACAGGGTGAAGTGACTTGCCCAGGGTCACACAGCTAGTAAGTGTCTGAGGCCAGATTTGAATTCAGGAAAATGAATCTTCCTGACTCCAGGCCCAGCACCCTATCTGCTGTGCCACCTAGCTGCCCCTCTTTTACCATAGGTAGTGCTTCCTTACTTTTGAATTGAGAATTTGGATCCTAGAAGCACATGTTATGTCACTTCTTGGTTTAACCTAAACCCTCTTCAATTCAGTTCAGTTCCATGAACATTTGTTAAATGGTTCCTATCGTACAAGGAAGCATGCCAGACACCGTGAATTTAAAGTCAAAAAATGTAAAACAGTCTGGGCCCTCAAAGAATTTACATTCTCAAATTAGTATAATGAGGGAGGTAGCATCAATTTGCCAAAGGTCTGTGACTGATTCACTACCCATGTTGGGTATCAAGCATATTTGATCCCAATCCATTTTCTGGAAGTACAAAAGAGGAAATGAAATGATACTATGGTGTTTCCTTAACTTACGTGAGAAAATTTGGTTCTAAGAGATAGAAAGGGGACAATGCTAAGAGATGTACAAATCTTTTGTGAATTTGTGTTTTTAACATAATAAATTGCATTTAAAATGTTCTTTTAGTCTCAATTGGAAGTTTCTTCCTTAAACTGTTAGCTTGTGTTTCTCTGTTCATTTCAAATTTAAAGAAGTCTTGGCTGATGAAACTGTTATATAAGAGAATATGAACAGTTGTTCATTATGTAATGTGAGAATCAGAAATGCCGCTACAGTCCTCTTGCAGAGTAGCTGAAATACTGTATCTGAATTTTGATTGGAATCATGAATATTTTGTAATTTTCTCTAATCTTGCATTAATTTAGCAGATTTGTGTTAAATCATATCCTGAATTGAATTTCAAATTTTCCATATGTGCATTTTAAAAAAAAAATGATCTCCCATAGTAGAAAGAGCACTAGCAACTTGGGTTTTAGTATTGGCTCTGCCACTGCCACTCACTGGAAGTGTGACTTTGGTCAAGTGTGTTCACATCCAGTAAGCCTCAGTTCTGTAAAATCAAAGGGTTGGAATAAATGGTAGGTAAGCTTCCTTTAGGATTGATTGCTCCATCACCCTGTTCTGCCAGTTGAACAGTGTTTTGGTAAAAGTCATGTAAAATACTCCTTTGAAACGGTCAGATTCCAGGTTTATTTTACTTATTTTTCCTCAGCACTTTTGATGGTGACCTACCCTACTGAAAAGAACCAAGGTACTAAAAGATGAGTTGTTATTAAGTTAAGTTGTACTTCCATGCCATACTTTCCAAACAATTTCGTGTTCCTACTTTACAGATATAGAAACTTTGGCACAAAGACATTGAAATTGCTTGTCCCAAGGTTGTATGTATGAGTCAGTGCTAGAACTGGGAAGAGAATTATGGTTTCATCATTTGCTCTGCTTCTTCAAGCTCTTGGTTCATGCTCTGCTACCTATCTTGAAACACCTTTTTCAACATCAATGAATTCGACAGACTGACTGTTCCCATTTATAATGTTAATATTGCTGTCTGTAATCTCCTCTTTGTGGAAACAATCTTTCCTCGATAATTGGCTTTCATTACTAGCTGATTTATATTCTCGATACCTGTATTATTTTCTTATCACTAATTTCTTTTCTCACACACACACACACAAACATCACATATAAATATATACACACATGTACATAAAGTAAACTATGCAGAGATGTATTTTTTTCCAACACCAACCCCAAGAACTTGGAAATAACTTTATTTTCTGCTGATCCTTTCCCTCCATTTGGCAAGCATTTCATGTCACTGTTTTTGAAGTGCTGCAGTAGGAAAAAAATGGCTGCCTTTTGTTTATTTCCCTGTACATTAGCATGATGACATCATCAGTGATATTAGCCAGAATGTATATGTTTTTAAGAACTCAGATATACTATTAAGCTTGGAATATGATTTTATTTTCAAATATTGCCTACAAGGTTTTGTAACAGCTTTAGCATCGGGTAGACAAAAAAATAATGTGTATAAATACTTTGGTGAGAGAGCACACACACACCACACAAATAGGGAGATTTAAAAATATTTTAAAATACTTTTCTCAGCATCAGGAGGAAAAACCCCCAAACAAATTGAAGGGGTTATAAAGCATAGGCATTGTAACATTAATTGTATTCTTTAGTAATAATAGTGTAAACAAAGTCAATAAGGTGTTGTTACTACTGTTAATACCCTTTGACTATTCTGTATTTTTTTAAATAAAAAATTTAGATGAAACCTGAAATCTTGTGAGCAAATTGGACATAATTTTCCAGAAAACAATTTAGTGTTAATGTGAAGGTCTAATCCTAAGGTCTAAAAAAGTTGAGATCATTCTTTGCTGGATTAATTATTGCATGCTTTACAAACACTCCTACAAATATACGTTAAAGGACTGACTCTTTTTTACTTAGCTAAACACAGAGATAATTTGTTCTTTGATCCTGAATCATGATGCTGGCAGGGTTTTTATTCTCATTAAGAAGTAGAGGCTCTAGCTTTTGTTGCACTTCAGCTTGTGTTTGTCACATGATTTTTGCTGAGCTTAATAAGCAACAAGCTGTCAATTACCAATTCAATTTAGGGAGATTTTGAAAGGGATAAGGAATGGTTTTGTTATTTGTTTATTAATATTTTTGTTGAGTGCAATGTGACTAAATAAACTGTATTTTGGTTTGGTGTCTCCATTTTTCAAAATTGTGGAAACAACTAGAGTTTAATTAACCCTTTATGGGCTTAGAAAGACAATTTGATGTTAATTTAATATTTATGAAGCACTAGGTTTCTGTAAATATTGGGTAATAGTCACGAAAACCACTTGTTAAAATTGAAATCAGATCAGGAGTGCCATATGCTTTGTAGAGGTAGAAAATAGACAGTCTGAAATAAATCACTGCAGTTTTAAGAATTGACATTAACCATGTGTCAGATCATTAAATGAGGTTTTCTTTAAAAATTCAATCATTCTTCAGGGGATTACCCTTTTTTTTGGAGACCTTAGCTTATTGGTTAATCATATAGTTCTTATATTCACTTATAAAAAATAAACACAGTATCACCTGTTTTCTCAAAAGTTGTATATAAGGTGTATGTCTGTGAATACAATAGATACTCATAATCTCTTGGTTAATGAAGATTTTCATTAAGGAGATTTTCATGGAAAGCATTTTTAGAAAGCTTAACATTTTACAAAAATAAATACTAGCAGTCCCTTTAAGAGTGGAAACAACATTCCTTTATTGCATTAATATAGAAGTGCTTTTAGAAGGCAGGAAACAGTATAGTGCATTATGACAGACTCCCCCTCCCCCGCCTTAACTATTATGAAGCCTCTTATTAAAATAAAATCTAGTTAACTTCTTTTGAATTCCAGCTGAAACATTTTCTGTAATAATAAAAAAAATGTTGCAAAAGGATTTCCATAATTTGTGCTGCATTAATGACTTAAAGCAGCTCCATAATTTGTTATTCCTTCCTCATAGTAGACCTCAGCTGATAAAAATATCCATAGACACAGTGAAATCAGTGGCATGCCTAGTTCTCTCAGACAAAACTCCCATGTGATCACATGTAGGCAGACTCAGTGAGACTGAAGCTGTTCAGCAAGCAGTAGGTAATGAGTCTTTGTGCAGAGTGAAGCTCTTGTCCCTGAACAATAAAGCATATGGTACCAGCAATAAAACACAGTGCTGGGAAATTTAAGAAGATTCCGCTGGAACCAGGAAGACACAGTGTCTTCGGTGATGATGGCACATATTATAAAATGATAGTCAATGTATTTTGGACTCTAATTAATAAACAGTGCATGGACTAGGACTACTACAATTTGAACAGGTCAGTTATTTTATAGATTGCTCAAACACTTTTTTTTGCTTGATTGAATTTAAATGAGGATAGTGTTGTATGTTGTTTCTTTAAAAAAAAAACTTTGCATGTAAGATATTTGCAGCATATAGGCTGACTGATACACATGAATTGATCCAACACTGGATAAATTGTTGATGTAATCAGATTTGTTATGGAAAAAAATGTAGAAAAAAAGTGTGCGTGTGTGTGTGTGTGTGTGTGTGTGTGTGTGTGTGTGAGAGAGAGAGAGAGAGAGAGAGCTTATTATACTATACCCCAAAAAGTTATTTAAGGCATCACAAATTTAGAAGGTGAATATAAATGAAATCCATTTGTGAATTTTTTAAAAAATCTGTCCAGAAAGCAATAGCATAAAATGATAGCAATATAGAGATCAAATAAAAGGCTTCAAATTCAATTTTTTCCTGGAGTTAATATATACATATATATAATTATGTATTATTGCTTATATATATTATATAGACATATAACATACACATATAAACACACATTTTGGAGCTATTAGTTTAGATTTCTAAGGAATCAGGTGCTGTATAAATCAAAGATTATATATTTTTATTGTTTTCCTTTAAAAGGATGTTTGATTTTTAAAACAATAAACATTTTCCCCGTAAAACTAAGTCATTATTTTGAAAGTGTTATGATCCCAACTGCCTTTTAGAGCAACATGTTTGCCATTTATAGCTTTTAACTGTGTTAATTTCAGTTATACATTTTTTGTCATTTACTAGATCTTTTAATAGTATGGGAATAATAACGAAAACCTTGTTTCACATAAATTGCTCCACATCTGCAAACAAATTAGCTTAATTTAAAGGGAGAAAGGATTTAATTATGTGAGAAAGGTATTTTCCCATTGATTCACCATTAAGAAGGGCAAAATGTGTTTATGAACACACTTTCGCACATGAGCATCTATATGTGGAATATAACCACATTTCTTATTTCCTTGGTCTCTGAGCATTTGAGAAGTTCAATGTTTGAAACAGGGGGTTGCCGCCTGTAGGAAGGGGAGACACAGTGGATAATAAAACAGTCTTAATCATATTTCCAAAGGCAGATAAGCATCTTCATTTTTGTCCCTAGAATTTTATCATGTAAACAGTAATTTAACTTAACATTGTGTCTTCATTAGTGTATAATTTCAACAAATACCGTAGGCTTTAAATTGTTTCATTTTCATTTGCTTTTTTTTCCTTTAGAAATTATTTTCATGCTACACATATTAGGTTGATATTATCCTACACATTGAAGCACATATTTTGCATGTTGTTATAATAGCCGCTTATGATATTTGCACAGTGACTGATAGTCATTTATTCCAGGAAATGTGAAGGGAAGCAGAATGAAGCCAGGCCTTTTAAAACAACAACAAAAGGAGAAATCCTTCATGTACAATATTATTTCTGCCCACAGCATTGTTCATTTTTGAGAGGAAAAAAATTAGCTACTTGCATTTCCAAAAAAACAGAGAAGTTGATGAGAATTTTAATCGGCCTACCCCATGTATTTAAATGAAGTATTTGACTATTTTGGTTTCCTTGGAAACCACAGCTGCTACAGCTAGACTTTGTTTGGGGGTGATCCTAGGGGGTCTGCAAATAAAGAATTTAAAAACGTTTATCCCTTAATCAACATTAGGGGAAAGCACGATTTTTGACAGCCCGATAAAATGGGTGCCCATTTTTTTTTTCTATAGGCTCTCCAGTGATTCAGGTATTCTGGCTGAACCGCAGCTCTACAATTTCTTACCCAGCATTCCATTTCAGCTCCTGGCAGGCCTTCCCCAGCCTTATGCAAATGAGAACAGCACAGTAGCTTTGACTGCAGAAGGGGAGGGAGACAGAAATGAGTTCAAAGGTCATAGGACTGGTAGAAGGCTGGAACAGTTGAATGAAAAAATGAAAAAAAATGTAGTCGGTTTTGCAGCAATCTTTAGCAGGCAGGAGAGGAGTTAAATGAAGTGGTCTTGGCTGCCCGGAGTGAAGATTGCTCAGGACCTATGCAGGAGTAGAAACGTGAACACAGGTATAGTGGGGGCATGACTGCACACGGTGCCTGATTTTATTTCTGTGATAGGCATGGGTTTGAATGGGAGCAGCCCCACTTTTCGTCTGTCTTAGAAGCTGTTTTGGGGTCCTAGGATTTCTGCCGTAATTGAATTGTTTTAGTCTCAAATGCACATAAACCGTTTTCTGGTTTCTGTAATTAGAAACACAATGGCTAGGGCTTTTGAATGGCATTTTGTCCGGATGTAGCTGTTTGAATGAGAAAATTAAATCGGGTTTTCAGTCTCTCTACACTTTTCAAAAGCCCGCAGGTTTGATACTTTGTAGCAGGAACAGGTAGGTAAAGATTCCAACCCCGCTCCTCTAGCTCTTAGGAGATGTTTTAGAATTTAAAAAAAAAAAATAGATTTATCTCTTGATCAAGATTTTTGTTGATATGATTGGGGTTAATTGATGGAATTTCTTCTAATTTGGGTACTGGAAAAAAAAATTAAGCACCGCTAAAATTGAGATTTTGGTATTGAAAGTTTTTTTTTTTTCATTTCTTATTTGGTTGTTTAAAAATTCTGTTGGTTGTTTAAAAATTCTGTGTGTCTTTCTTTTGGTTTTCCCATTCTTTCTAGTTTTCTTGACTAATTTAAAAACCTATATTATTATGAGCTCAACATGTTAAGCTTCCTGTGATTCTTCCTTTACAGTTGAAATAACTGCTTAGATTGCAAAGTGATTATAACCCATGATAAAGGCTATAGGTCACTGGACTGACTCTCTTTATTAGTGTGTTTAAATATAATAGCCTTATAAGCATGTATTTCATTATAATGAACAAATAAGATTGACTGGAAGCCTAGAGATATGTGTGTGTGTGTGTGTGTGTGTGTGTGTGTGTGTGTGTGTGTAATCATGAGAGCATTTTAGGAATTTCCCTCCCTTTCCTCAATTTTAAAGTATGTAACTTAATAAGCTCTTCTCTAGTCAGAGTGATCTAAATATAGTTACTATGTCAGTATAAATTGAGACCATATGAGGCCATCAGTGATAATATTGGTAATAGAAAATAGTATTCTCACTTATGTCAGTTTGCTTCTCTCTGTTATAGTTGTTGGGGATGGGGGGTGGATTTGTTGCAGAAAAGTGAAGTAGCAAAAATAATGTCTAGTCATGAAATGATTGCCGTTTGCTTCTTTATTTGTATAAGACATTTAAGATGTT
Source organism: Trichosurus vulpecula (assembly GCF_011100635.1). NCBI lineage: Eukaryota > Metazoa > Chordata > Mammalia > Diprotodontia > Phalangeridae > Trichosurus > Trichosurus vulpecula. Next base: position 218,381,626 of record NC_050574.1, read on the forward strand.
TTACATGCAGAGAACAAATATATTTATGTAAATTTAATTGTCTTCCACATAGAAAAGAGAGAGTTAATTTCACTGTAATGATTGAAACCTGGTAATTTGGCATGTGTGTGTGTGTGTGTTTGTGTGTGTGTTTTAAATAAATAGGAACAAACACAGAAGGGTATCATTTAAAGTTGTGAAGGACAATTATGCCAAATGTTTATGGAGCACAGTGTGGGATGGTCATTCAGGGCCAGATTCTCATTCTTTATCACTCTGCTAGGGCATTGTGACATGTTTTTTTTCAGGATCCTAGTATTGACTTAAAAAACCATTTAATTTCATATCTTACGTGATGCGAAAACAAACAGTAAAATTGCCATTTTCCTTTTACACATTTTCTCTCTTTGTAAACTTCCTACCACAATTAGGTTAAAAAGTAAATATATTCTACTGATCTTTTGAGTTTTCTTGTATTGGATGGACAATGAAATCTTGTTGTCAAATCAAATTTTGCACTGTTGTTTGAAATGTGCCTAAAATCAAAATAATGTCTAATCGAGCAAGAAATTAATGTGTCCTGGGTTCTTATTTGCTTAAGTTATAGTCCATATCTAAAGACTTCATGTCACTGTTTTAGGAAATTGATTTTTTAAGATGTAGCTACTTTGGATAATCAAAAAAAATTTTTATTCTATGTCGAATATAAACATTTGTAACTCTACTGATGCATTTAGTTTCTACCTGCTTTGTGCCTCTGTGCCTCTGGGGGTGGGATGTGTGAGAGGACTGTGAATGAATGTGAATACAAATTCACTTAGGCTGTCCCATTCCATTAGCCATGTAAATGGAATTGCCACCACTTTAAGCTCCCCAATAAATAATGAAAACACTGTGGGTTGGTGGGGGCAGGAGCTCATTGTGATTCTTGAGAAAATGTGATATTAGATCTACCTTGTCATCTATCCCCTATCTATCATGTATCTATCATCTATATCATCTATCTGAAATTGTTAAGGTGTCATGAATGACAGGAAGTCTGTATATGCAAATGCAAATTTCTTACCTGAATATCCTGGGTAATTTGTGTCTCAATGCAAATTCCTTCTAAATCTTGGATTTTTTCTGCATTGCATAAAACCACAATTTGTATAGAGGGAGTGGACTGAGGAAGTGGGGTGCTGAATCTGTCTTTCCATTGGTATGGGGAGTCCTAAGTGAGGAAACTCCCACCACCAGTGCAGGCAGGCTACTGTTCCAAGACTAATAATCTCAGAGTTGCGTGAGGGGTTAAGTGATTTGCCGAAGGTCCCACCACCAATATGTTTAAGTGGCAAAATTTGAATCCAAGTCTCATGACTCCTGAGACATGCTTTCTATTCACTTCTCCACCCTAACAGTATACAAATCATTTCTATGAGCAAAAAATTCTTAGCCCACTTATCTAAACTTAAATAAATAATTTTGTTGGTATAGATAAAACTCCAGTGCCTTGCACATAGTAAGCATATGAAAATATTTACTGAATGTTAATTGTCAAATTTCTAAAATTAAGCTTTTATGTCTTTAAAAGTGTACCTTATTTTCATTTGAACTTCTATTTAAGGATTACAGCATCATTGTTTTAGAACTGGAAGAATCCCTAGGGGCTATCTAGTTAAAGAGAAATGAAGGCTTTTGTTTTGTTATTTCCCAAACTATGTGGGGTTGTTTTTAAACTATGCAGTTTGATTACAAGAGATTCTTCCAATATAAAACCTTCTATTTTATGCAACTGTTAGACTTGAGGAACAGATAGCAGATCATACCAAAGTGGGGCAGGTATAATGTATTCGAGAATCTTCAAGATTTTTTTTCAAAGATAACTTGTCTCACTATCTGACTACCTGTCTGTCTTTGTCATCATTTGAAAGTAGTTACCCTGTCATAGCCTTGGAAAAAAGTGGCACCATCAGGGTGACACTCACTCAGACTAACATTAGGTGACATAGCCTAACCTGCAACCCACTTATTCCCTTCTCAGAGTCCGTGTAAAATATTGTTTTCCATCTGAGTATGTTTTCTAAACAGGTAATTGGTGCCTACAAAATCTAAGGGGTGGGGGTGGGGAACAGGAAAAAAATAATCAAATGCCAAATGTGATTCTTCTAAACTTGTACTATCCCATAACAAATTTATCCATGCCATCCTTCAAAAAAATAATTTAACCAGACCACATTGTAAAAGCATAATGGTGGAAAACTGAAAAGTAGATGCTGTGCATTTTCTTCATTTGCTGGAGACCAATTCTTCCAGTTCTCTCCCTCCCCAAAGCAGAGCTTGTTTCTATGCCCTTGCTTTTCAGTTTTCTATCATTTCATATCAGTTTTACCCAAGGGGCTATGCAGAATGAAAAGGAGGTAAAGAAATGTAGGTCAGCATATACTTTTGGTGGAAAATATGCCAAATCCAAGCTTTATATTATCCGAAGGAAGACATAAAAGTATCATTTATTGTATATACACTGCTCATGTTCTACTAAAGCAAAATTATTAATTTATGTAGCAGTTTAAGATTTATAAAGGACTTTCCTCACAATAGCCCTGTGAGATGGAGAGTGTAAATATTATTGTCCTCATTTTACAGGTGAAAAAACTGAGATGAAGGATTATACAGTAAATGTTAGAGACATGCTTCAAAACAAGTCATTTGTGACTACAAGTCCAGTGTTCTTTCCACTAATAGTATACCACTTCTATAATAATGAATTATATATTTATGCTAGTGTACATTTGGAAGGTCCGCATATTGAAGACGTAATAAAATTGGCCATATTTTCTGTATGGTCCCACCAAACTCATCAAAAGATAAATAGGTGTGTTAAATAAGTTTTAGCCTGTTGAGATATGCAGCTTTATTAATATTTTAAGAGATCTACCAATGTAAATCATAACTTAACATTCCCTGGTAACCCAAAAACATGAATTACCAGTGGTCTTAGCATCCTTTTCTACTTAGTGGTGGCAATAAGCAAAGAGCTTATACCTGGCCTTGCATTCAAAGTCTTCCCAAAATATTCTTTATAAGCATAGCCTGTAAGAATTTAGGGCCAGGCCATGATGAGGCAAAGAAAAGGAGAACATTAGTCATTGTAACTTTCAAGAATTGATAAAATTCATTATGAATGAATTAACCAGGCAACTAAAGATTATGACTTTTAAACACTTAATTTTTAAAAAAATTTGAGCATTTTAGAGTATTTCTAAAATTTGCTATACATTATTACCATGTATTTTTAAACACAGAATGCTGATCAAAGTTTAAACTTTTCTTGATGACTGAGCTATCATTTTGAACATCAGTTACTATACTGTGCAATAATATATTTATACCTTTAGAGGGCTATTAAGATAGATAGGGATTTTTATCCTTACATTAAATGGCCTAGGACTACTATTTATTCTTTCTCCTTCCTGCCTGTCTAATTAACATTTGTCATTTCTGATACTTTTAGTACCCTTAGAACCCCATTCTGTTTTTTTCTAGTCCAGTATCATCTGGAAAACTAGATATCCAAGTGTGTAAAACACATTTTATACAGAAATCTAAGTAAGGAAGGCACTGGAGTAGGGCCTTAACTTGGCTCCCTATGTCTCTTACAGAGAAAAATGGCTTTTTAAACAACTTTCTCAATCTTTTGGCTTACTTCTGATTCCTGGATGCTTTATGAATCAGTGAGGTTACCAAGAGCCTGACCACTGAACAAGTGGGACATTACTGTATGTGCAGTTTTGAAAACCTGTCATGTTCAGTCCTAAGTTGGTTTGGTTATACTTCTAGTGTATGGGTCAGCAACCTCAAGCCACTTTTGTCCCAAAGATAAAGAATGATCAAGCCACATGATGTGTTAGAAAAAGTATTTGACCTAGAATCAGAAGAATTGATTTCCCAACACTATGCTGGGCAAGTCACTTCACTTGTCTAGGCCTCCATTTCCTCATCTATAAAATTAAGATGCTGGACTACCTGGGCATCAAGACTCTTTTCAGCTCGAGTTTTATGACACTATGATCCTATGATCACCGACTCCAAACCTTATGATTTCTTTAGTGACATATGGGCTGGTCAATCATTAGCAATCATTCATTCCTCCACGAATCATTCAACAAACATTCATTAAATACTGCTACTGCATAATATATGGTGTTAGACCTGGGCATATAGAGAAAGGAATAAAACTTAAATCCCAAACCTCAAGGAGTCTTGTAGCAATATAAATAAAAGTACACATGTAAATATAATATAAATTATTACAAGAGTGTAAATACTTTCCCACTACTTATTAGAGTTACTGTCCACCACAGCCTCACTCCCTGATACCACTCAGGCAAGAGTTGCTATATGATTGGAATCTATAATGCAATCACAGAATTAGAGATCAGAGGGACTTAGGAAGGCATATAGTCCAACTTGTACCTGAATAAAAATCCCTCCTATAAAATTTCCATTATGCAAATGGCCATTCAGGTTTAGCTGGAAAACTTCTAGTAAGGAGAAACCCACTATTTCCTCAAGGCATCCCATTTTCCTTTTTTTTTTTTTCTAACAGTTGAGATTTTCTCTTATATTCAGCACCTAGGACAGTGACTGGCACATATTAAGTGTTTAATAAATGCTTGCTGAATTGAACTGAAACTTAAATCTTCCTCTTTGCAACCTCTACCCAGTAGTCCTGATTTTGCCTCCTAGCTCCAAGTAGAATGTCTAATCCATTTTCCACATGATAACCCTTCAAATACTTGAAGACAGTTATTATATTCCAACCACATCTAGATTTTTTTCTTCTAAGCTAAATGACCTCAAGTCCTTATATGGCATGCTTCTTGAGACAGGGATAATATCATAATATGGAATCAATAGTAGATTCACCTATATTATTTTTAAAATGGTAATTAATATTAATAAAATGCTTTATACCTTTAATTTAAAAGTTTACTCGTATTCTTCCTTTATATTCAGAGCAGCATGGTAAACTAGACGAGCTTTACTCAGATGCACTTCTGATGAGTAGAATGTGAAATGAAAAATTAAGTTTCACTTTTCCCTTATCATTTCATCTGTGTGATTCTGTGTTTCCAAAGGAGATAGGATAAAATGAAATTCAAAGCTCAAAAATCCTTTAATAATCACTTTAAGAATGATTTGGTCTTTTTCATTGTGTAATTCACAGGCATTTAATTGTCCTACATGTCATCCTCTGTTTGGAAAGTTAGTCAAATGAATGGTCAATCTTCACTTTTTATGGACATTAAAAAGACACATTTAGTAAAACATAACGTATAGGTAATTGTCATTTCCTTAGAGATTACAAGAAGCTCTGTGGAATTTACAGTTTTAAGGAAACAGTGGGAATGTCATTGCTACAGGTATTCAGCAAATGCCACTAGGTAGAAGAGAAACAGAAATAATATTTCAAACAGAACTTGGTCCATCAGGACAATACTCTACTCTATCAGATACCCAGGTTAGAGTGTAAAACTATGTAGCCTTTAATGGTCTGTAATCTTTTATAAATACACACACACACACACACACACACACACAATATAACCAAACATTATGTTCAAAGCTCTGTAATCAGTTCTCATGGAAAGATAAATACACGTTAGTTGGCTAACCATTAATTGACTACCTGACAAATCTTTTTTTCAGGTTCTAACTGACCTGGTGAAAGGCATTTGTAATTCATTGCCCTTTAGTAGATTCTTAAAGTTTTCATTTTTTCTGGTCATTTATGAATGTGAAATTTTATATATACATATATACAGATTTAGCCAGTTATAATTTATGAAACGTGTAAAAGTAAGGCTGCTGCAAATTGATTTTGAACATACAGGACGCAGTGTTTCCAACCAAGACTGTGCCTGCATATTTTAAAATAACATTTATCTTTCTTTGTTCTTACCTGAGTAACATGTGTGGTTAGTATAAAGAAATGTTGCTAATTTTCACAGATCATATGCAAATATTTACTTAGTCCTTTATAGTCACCACTGCTTGAATGTGTGATAGATACACATGGCATTACTAAGTAGGGATTTTTTTTCATTCTTTGTACTTGTATCCCCAGTGCCTTCCTTACACAGTCCCTGATAGTTAGTAGGCATTAATAAATGCTTATTGATTGGTAATGCATGATAATTGATTGGTAATTTATAACAATGAAAATATTATAAAGGCCTACTGTGAATCCCCTTGTGAAATGGAGGTGACCATGTATTCTTGAAGACTGTGTGAAAAGAGGAAAGAAAGAAGGAAGTAAGGAAAGGAGAGAGGGAGAAAGAGAAGGAAGGATCCTTACTAGATGCCAGGCACTATGCTAAGTGCTTTCAAATATAATTTCATTTTATCCTCAGAACAATTCTGGAAAGTAGGTGCTGTGATCCCCTTCTACAGTTGGTAAAAGTGAGGCAGACAGTAGTTAATTTCACTTCAGTTTAATTCAGCAAACATTTATTAAGCACTTACATTTTCAGGTACTATGCTAAGCATTGGCAATAAAATAAGAAAAACAGGCAGTCTCTACCCTCAAGGAGCTGACAATCCAAAGGTGGAAGACCATACAAAAAAGGAAGCCAAAAAGCGACGGGTTGGGGTATGGGAATGTTGCTCTGTGAATTAAAGCCAAGTAGAGCTGCTGATAGAGAATGGAGCTACTGGGAAGGCCATGAACTCTCTATAAAGACTTTGGGAAGAGTTTAGTGCCCTATTCTTCTGCCCTCCAGGGGCTTAAACGACTTGACCAGGGTTTCTCAGCTATTAACTCCTTGAGGCGGAATATAAACTGGGTCTTCCTGACTCTAGACCCAGTTCTCTATATATTATGGTGCCACTTAGCTGCCTCTAGTATGAACCTGGCTAGATTCTACCCAAGGCTTTGAGCATGGGCCAAGTGATGGAGAGGCTCCTCACTAGATGACTAGCTATCAGGTGACAGGTTTTTCATCCACAACAACTTGTGAAACAGAAGAGATGCACGAGTGTCCACATGGATAAAATCTCATACCTTGAAGAATTTAAAAATTCAGATGAAATTATGTCAAACTAATATTGTCCAGAGGTGGAAGAGAATTGAAGCTGTTCAGAACTCTTGAAACTAAATTTCAAGTCTAATGGAAGAAGTGCTAGAGGAGGAAATCTGAGGAGCTGGGTTTATGTCCTTGCTCTGCCACGGGTCACCCCTGTGACCTTGGCAAAATCATGTCTTTTCTCTGGGCTTAAGTTTCTTTATAAAATGAGCCCCTATTGTACTAGTTGATCTCAGAGGTCCTTTCCAGATTTAAGTCATAAGAGCCTACTTTATTTCTTCTTTGGAAATCCTATACTTTACGTTATGTCATAAATTAAGGATGTAATTTAACTGTCCCAAAAAGATCTTTTGTTGGAAATATACTTGAAAAGTTAGTAGTCTTCTGCGGAATTGTTCTCATTTCTGTTCTGATTTTGGAAGAACCTTAGAGAAAATGGTGTCAGTGACCTTTATTTTTAGAATTGTAAGCTGTCTAGAAGAGTATTCTTTGAGCTAACTGCAAAGTATTATTTGCTGCTTAGCAGAAAACTTTGAAAAGAGATTCAACCAAGACTCTCTTGTAGTTTTCTCCATGTGAAAAAAATGAGGCACAGCTATATTAAAGCTGAGTTTGTTCACTGTGAAGAGTAGGTAATCCATTTGTTCTCATTACTTTGGGTGATTTGAACACTGATATATAATACTGTGCAGTGAAGAAGGCCATTCCTAGAAAATAACGGCTTTCTTTCCTTCTACCAACTCATTTGATATGAATGCCAAGATTGTTCCCTTTATTGATGAGGGGAGAGGGGTCAGTGTCAACCTTTAGATTCAAAAGAGTTAATGAGCAGCTAAAAGCTAGAAAGTATCTTTCCTTCCTTCCTTCCTTTCTCTTTCTTTCTTTCTTTCTTTCTTTCTTTCTTTCTTTCTTTCTTTCTTTCTTTCTTTCTTGTCTATCTGGATCATCCTGGGGTATATGGGGCTTATATGTACAAGTTATAATAATGCAAAACAAGTAGGCGGAATTCTAAGCTTTGCCCTTTACAGACCACAACCTCATATTTTTCCTGTGTCTGTCAGGCAATGGGGCTTGAACAGATGGGTCTTACAAACCATCCAAAAGTATTGGCTTAGCTTCACAGGATCATGGGAAGTGATTTCTAAAAATGGGAAGCATCCAGGATCCCTTGCCTTCAATTCTCTAGAGTTCAAATCCAGATAGGACTAAACAAGCTGATCCCAAGCACTCTGAAGCATGCAGAAATAGTCACTATGGTAACCAAGGGCTGAACTAGATAGGGCTTTATAATCTTTTCCTGGAAATCTTTTCCCGGGTAGAGAGTTAGTCTCTATATAAAATAGAACCAAACTGTATTGTGATGGAGTTCAGTTTCTTGAGTTTTTTTGTATTGTCTGCCATTTAAAAAAAATCCTACCTCTAGATCTTTGCTTGGGTATGTTTCAGATTCTTAAATATATAATGGGTTTTACTATTAAATCTGTGCATTTGTGAATATGATTTGAGCAGGAGAGCCTTCCTGGATGGTGGTTTCCATTTTGGGGCTCCTCACAACATTCAGGATTTATCTTTCATTTCTGTTGTGAGTAGTTTCTAATTTGTACCAGTAGAATCCTTGTAGCACATTCCTTGAGATTCTGTTAACCCAATGAATATTTAATCTTATATTGTATAAAGTTTTGTTAATTTACCCTGTCCTTGGCAAAAGAGGCAGAATGGTATAGTACAGAGATCTGGGCCTTGAATCAGGAAGACCCAGGTCTTAGTCCCGCCTCTGACATATACTAGCTATATGACAATGAACAAGTCACTCAGTGCCTCCCAACAATTCTTTCAGACTTTAAATTACAGAAGGGTTGCTGAGTTGCATCAGTGGAGAGAATTTTCCACACATGGAGTACCAAATATTGATAAATCAAAGATCTGGACCACTACCACCAAAAAAACCCTTGGCATATTCCCAAATCTTAAATCAGGACAGTCTTAAAAAGCAGCCTTATTTTATTCAAATATACTAAATTATGATAACCATCTTTTAAGTGGTTTCTTTTATTCTGGACTTCCTGATAATTGTGTGGAAAAAAAAGAATGTCCTATCTGTTAGCCGCTCTTTCGTCTCTACTGCTTTTCCTTCAAGAGCCGGCATCATTTTTCCATCAATTGCTGTCCAAAATAGTTAAGCACTAAAGAAACAATGTAATCTTACAACGACAGCATGATAATCGTTCAGAATTCTTCTTGTCTAGGTTTCTATTTGTGGATTTTAAAAAAATTTATGGAAGTCTGCCAAGTCCATCAAGAAACTTGGCTGACACTTCTTCATTTTTAATAGCAGGTACATAAAATTAAATTGAAACCTGCTTAAGGATTTGACTTTACCTGGCATTTTGGTCACATTTTCAACAATTATAACCAAGAGAGGTAGGATGCCATAGCAAAAATAACACTGGATTAGAGTCTTGGGGTCTTGGATTTGAATCCCAGCTCTCCCACTTACTCCAAATTGCCTAACCTACCTGGGCCTCTGTGTCATGGGATCATAGATTGAGTTAGAAGAGAACTCACAGGCCTTCTTGTCCAACTCCTTCATGTTTCTTTATCTGTAAAATTAGGGAGTTGGCATAAATGACCTCTAAGTTCCCTACCAGCTCTAAATCTATGATTCTATGACCTTGTTTGACAGGTTTGTTTTTTTGTTTGTTTGTTTGTTTTTTTGCCATTTTTGCATTAACATTGAAAGCTAATTTGTTTTTGGAAAGGCCATATTCTATATGGTGCATATTGGTACTTTAAGACACCCACACATAGATACTCACATTATGGTGAGGAGCTTAGTTGCTTAAAACGTATTTGTTAAAAAGATCAAATTTGCTAGTTCAATTACTACACAGAATAGTTGTTTCATACTGCTCTTTGGATAAAACTATTCCATGGCCTAGCCTTTGTTGTCAGTGGAACCAGATAAGAATATTTGGAAGAATTCTTCAAATTCATCCTTACAATTGGGAAAGCAACCCAAAGACCCAGTGTTATTTAATTAATCTCTGGTATAAAAGGTTATACTCTTGCTTCCTGAAACTCTTTGTCCTGTGATATCATGGTCACTTTCCAGCTGGTTTCTTCCTCAATACCATTCCCTAGATCTTTTGGGGGAACAGAACTTCTTTGTAAATGGAAGCAACTATTCCTCAGTCCACATCCACTGATTTTGGGGTAGGTTTCCCTTTCCCTAGAGTATTGTATCATTTTCTTCAAATCTCCTTCAAGTCATATCCCTTATCCCAGCCCCATTTTCATACAATTAATTAGCACCAACCACACAACATAGAACCAGCTTGGGCAAACACCTCTAATGCCATAGCCATGCCTTGTGCTATTAATAGAGTAAATGGAGCCAGGAAGATCTAGGCACCTAGACCCTTAGTGACCACGTGAAAGCTCCTCTCGGAGCTTCAGGTTCCTCATCTGTAAAATGGGGATAGTAAACAACATTTACCTCACAGGGTTGTTGTAAGGCTTAAATGAGATTATGTATATAAAAGTGATTTACAAATCTTAAAATGTTTTCAAAAGGTGAGCTACTATTATTATCACTCTATTATCCAATGGAAAAGTGAGCAGGGAACAGAAACCTGGCTAGAAGCGTGTTTGGCCCACTTGAAGCTCTCCACTGGCAAACTGTCAGCAGCATCTTTCCTGGTGGTGCTGCCTCCGTGAAAGCACCTTGTGAGATTTTACCTTGCAACATCCCAGACAAATTCATGTCCTGCTGGCAGCAGATACAGTAATCTCCTGCCAGATGTGTTTCTGAAGAGGCTATCTTTGTTGAATGAATGGATTTGCAGAATATGTGCAATGCTGAAAATTCAAAGTAGTCTTTGTACTTAGGTGCTTTGCCTGATTTCAGCCTTTTGGCAAACTATTTCTTCCATGTGTCCATTAGAAAGTGGTGCATGGGGATTTTCCTCTCATTTCATGGCATTTGGCATTTTGTTGTCCAACAATTAGTCTGCAATTTGCCAGAAATTGCCCTGTTTTTATATTCTCCTGCCTTCTGGTCTCTCTGAGCTTTCAGGAATTTTGCCTCTACCTGTTTTGTGTAGTCTCCTTTCCTTCTGATTATAAACTTGGGAGCTAAAAGGAAGAGCACCTAGTCCAATCCCTGCGTTTCTAACGATCAAGAAATTGAGAAATACTCAAAGAGTATTAAGTGGCTCGCCTAAGATCCCACAGAAAATATTTCAAATCTTCAATGGCTCTGTGTTGCTCTTAGTGAAGAGGTTAAAGAAAAATGATGATGATAGGGAACCATACATTTTTAGGGGTGCTCGAGACCCCAAAATACTGACACATTGGGTCCTGCCGAAAGAATTCAACTCAAGCCTTCTCAGCCAAGGGAAAAGACAAAGTTCATTAGGGATTTACCATAATGGGTTGTCTTAAGAAATCCCACCCCTTGTGACACCTGTTTTCACAAGCAGGCCAGATTCAATCTACTGAGCTAGTTTGAATCTGAGTCTGAGAGCCTTCATGGAGGCAAGATTGAGATTATATATGCAAAGATTATAGGAGGGATTGAGGGGTGCTGGGGTTACTAGAGAAGAGGTTTAGGGAGGGACTTGAGGAGGAGTCTAAGGAGGGGCTTGATGGGACTGAGATGAGATCAGACTCCAGGGACTGGGATGAGGTCAGACTGGGAGGGGAGGGGAGAAATAGCTAAAGACTATCTGGAGATGAAAGACAACAGAAGGCTAGGGTAACTGGGCTAGGGTATAGATATTTTGATCAGGATTAAGGGTGGGAGGTAGCTGGACTGTAGAGGTCTAGGCTAGGTAGAGATTGGGGCCTAATGATAATGTAAGGCCCATGGCCTTAGGGGAAGGCCGGATCTAGTTGGAAGACTCAAGGAGAGTTCAAGGGGGTTCCCAGAGACTGTGCCCTCATCATTAGGATGAATTTCTTAACCTCACATTTAAGACCTTTCACAATCTGGCTTTCACCTTCCTTTACCATCTCATTTTGTATTTTTTCTACCTTATTTCATATTGCTTTGTTTTAACCACTTGTCATTCCAGTTAAATGGCCTCCTAGCTATTTCCCATACATGACCTTCTGTTCCATCCCTTGCCTTTGTACTTTTGCTTAGGTGGTCCCTTATGTCTAGAATGCATTCCCTTTTGAGCAACCGGAACTGGTTGTTTGTTTGTTTTTGTTCTATATATTTTTCTCACCTTGCATAGTGTCCTACACACAATATGCATTTAATATATATATTTTTACTTAATTTGAACCTATGTATCCTGGCATCCATCCCTTGTTTAATCCAGTGATCTTTCCATCATTACACAGTCAGCTAATCAAGAAAGGGTTAGAATGGTGGTGAGTAACACGACTGAGAAGAATTTTGAGGCTCAAGTGAGGAAGGCCAGAGTGATAAGCATGAATAAATGACAGAAAGAGGGACAGAAGTAGGGCTGTCCAATTCCTTTAGCCATCCTTTGATCATATAGCTGCTGTATGTGACACAAATGTGTTTTGTGACTGTTGCATAGAAATCATGAGGAAATCTTCCCATTCGTAGATTTGGACCTCAAAGGAAACTTAGAGAGCCTTGACTCCAACTTTCTCATTTTACAAATTAGGAAAGTGAGGCATAGTAATGATAAGTGAGTTGCCTAGAGTCACACAGCTAATAAGTGTCTGAGGCCGAATTTAAATTTATTCAGAAGCTTTTTCCAATTCAGTAATTTTTAAGAGAGCATAAAGGATCCTGAGACCAAAAAGTCTGAGAGCTGCTGGCTTAAGAAATTGTTAATAAAATTCATGAAGAAAAAAAAAGTATATTGATTAACTGCTAGCAAATACCGTTGGGAAAACACAATTGTTGTGTAAGCTCAGGGAAGTTTGTCTACATAAATACTTTTGAAAAGATAATTGCCAAAAATGTCCAATGGGTCTTACATTTGGTTAAAACTATAAACTGACGCCACCTCCACCCAAACCCTGATGGTAATTTCAGTTTTATGAATAACTGAAGGGTTATTCTATAAGAAATGATCATTCACTTTTTTGTTATTTTTTTGGCCACTCAAAACAGAAAAAGGAAAAATGGCCCTTAACTTCCAGTGAGTGTAAGATAGGTAGTAAGAAGTTGCTGACTTTGGGTATAAAATGGGAGACTAGGGAATCATTTTTTAGGATACCATTAAATTGTAATAGAAAATTACCTGGTTATAATTTCAAAGGAGTCCAGGTGACCAAACTGAGCTTCTTTTTCTAGAAACATTAGCAATTTACATGTCAATCCATCTTTCATTTGTGTTGTGTAGAGGAAAGTGCCAAAAAAATTTGATGCAAACGCTCTCTCTACTCTCTCAACTGGTCATTTGACCTTTCTGAGCCTCACTGTCTTCATCTGAAAAAATGAAGCCTGGACATAGGTCCAGCTTAGCACTAGATCCGAATTCCCTCTTATGCATTATTTCCTCTTATCTAAATTTTAATCTAATTTTTTTTTACTGCCAATCCCCTTTCCCTCTAAGCTTACCCATTCTATTTCGTCTCTAGGGATGCTAGGAATAAATATTTCATCAATTAATTGGACTTTTAATGATAGTGTATCTGTTGTTTTTAACTCAGTATTTCAGAAGAGCAAGGGGGCACAAGCATTAATCGTTTTCTATTACTGCTCCATAAATGTGCCCAGCAGCTACTGAGCAATGGGCACATCTTATGTAAAGAGGACGATGTCCTGTTTGTGAGTCAGAAATAACAATTCAATTTCAGGATGTTTAATAAAGCTTTAAACTGATTAGGACTTGATTAGCATTTTCTAGGGATTGTAAAATGGCACTGGAGAGGTGGCCAAGGGGTGAATTCAAGGAGCATAATACACTATTGTTGGTTAAGAATAAAGGACAGATTATTTAGAGGAGTTCTTCAGCTTTCAAAACCCCCGCTCCCCACAAAACTTGCCTTTGAAATACCAGCTTAGGGCAGATGAAATATTAAGTCCCCCTTGGGTGACTTTCTGAAGTCTAGTTGCATTTTGTGTTACATTGTGTTATGTGGAACTCCCACTGAAATCTGCAGGGCTGCAGGTGTACCTTGTTTTGTGAAGGAGAAACATTCTTGGAAATTTTGTCAACAGCAGTACACTAGGGAAGACTATTAAAGGAATCCTGCAGAAAATCCTGCTGTGTGATAAATAGGAACTGAGGTTCTTTGGGGGGAAGGATTCATTTTTGCTTTCCCACATGGCCTTACATTGAGATTTTTTAGATAGAGAGCTCTATATAACTTTGATTAATATTATATTATATATATATATGTTTGCATATAAAACATGCTATATATACATATGTACTTGTATATTTACATATGTATATATTTGGGTGTATACATACACATATTTGTTGCATTGACTTGGAACTGAATGTTTGTAAATCTGAACATTTCACGTATTGGTTTTATTTAAAGTGGTGCACGTGTATGAATATGATTATGATATTTAACATTATAGAGTAAAAAACAAGAATATTTGGGAGTGAACATGGAAGAGGAAGAAAAAATATTTCTCTTATTCCATTGGTTTCTTGCAGTACAATGCAGGGGTATATCCACCACTCTAGAAAAATAACACATGAAAATTCAAACCTGGAAAACATAGAGCAATTTTGTAACATTTTAATACTTTTTTTTAATACTTGCAGGGCAATTGGGGTTAAGTGACTTGCCCAAGGTCACACAACTAGTACATGTGTCAAGTGTCTGAGGCCAGATTTGAACTCAGGTCCTCCTGACTTCAGTGCCAGTGCTCTACTCACTGTGCCACCTAGACACCCCACTTTTGTAACATTTTAAAAAAGGATAGCCCTTACTTTTTGTTGTTCAGTCATTTGAGTCACGTCTGAACTCTTCATGACCCTATTTGGGCTTTTCTTGGCAAAGGTACTGGACTGCTTTGCCATTTCCTTCTCCACTCATTTTACAGATGAGGAAACTGAGGAGAATGGGGTTAAGTGACTTGGCCAGAGCCACACAATTACTCTGTTAAAGACTTTATTTTCATGTCATGCTGTTGTGTGGGGTTGTCCTGTACTTGCTGATACCTACATCAGTGGAGCTCTTGAGCATGAAAAATGTAGAACAATTATTCAGGAAACAGACGAGTTAAGTTCAGAGAGGCTTATCACTGAAGAGGTGGCCACCAAAATGATAGTTAAGAACAACTCATGAATAGTACTGGAGAGTTGGAATCTACATTGGTGCAAAAAGTATCTACATCAATGACTCCCTGGAGTATTGAAAGAGATGCTTTTTTATCCACCCCCCCCCCAAGAAAAACT
Organism: Trichosurus vulpecula; assembly: GCF_011100635.1. Lineage (NCBI taxonomy): Eukaryota > Metazoa > Chordata > Mammalia > Diprotodontia > Phalangeridae > Trichosurus > Trichosurus vulpecula. The sequence goes on from NC_050574.1 coordinate 218,397,020, forward strand.
ATTAAAATCTCATTAAAGTTTAAAATTGCATTAAGATTTTTGGGAAGAAAATCTTTATTACCAAAATATTGATGTCTTTCAGTATGGAAAATCTTAGATAATTTATATACTTATAGATTGTAGGTTGTCAAAAATTCTGTTGCAGTAGCTCAGAGGGGATAATTTGACCACTATAGATTCTTTCTCCCTCTGTAAAGCATCTATGATTGATACCACTTTGATGGTGTCTCAGTTAGGCTTTCTTAGGAGTTACAAAACAATTTTCTCATATCATTTGATCTCCTGCTAAAGATCAAATGCAAGTGCAAATATTAAAATCCCCATTATTTCAGAAGATGAAATTCAGGCACTGAATTTAGTGACTTACCTGTGGACATATAGCTAATATGTAGCAGAACCCTAGTTCAGACTCCACTCTCTTCCCTCCAGATTCAGTGCTCTTTCCACACACTATCAAATATTAATTTAAAATAAGATTTTCAGTCAATTGTTGTGTTTAGAATGGGTTTGAAAGTTTTGTTTTTCTGAAGGTTCTACTTATTTCCAAACTATTTTATATAATCAAACTGAAGATCTCAGTTCTGTCACAAGCTAGCCATGTATCCCTGGGTTGGCCTCATAACTTCCTTTGGTTTCACCTATAAAATGAAGACATTGGACCAGATGACCAGTAAGGTCTCTACCAACTCGGAAATTCTATGAGTCCATAAATCAATAAATAAACTTTTGAGATCTTACTACATAAGATAAATACCTTGTGTGTATTTAATTAAAATAATGAAAAACTCTGTTAAGACCATTTAATACTTACTATATATGTGTGTATATATATGCATATATATACATATATAATCTGCTAGATTATTATGCAAGGCTTACAAAACAAGTAGTGTTTCATGGAATAGTGAAATGGTAGTATTTAGTTGGTGAGTTTTACTCATGCCTTGATTAAAATACTGCTTCTTGCTCTATTTAATGACAACAATAGCTTATGTTTTCAAGGTGTATCCTTTTATATTACATTATGTCTCTATGTGGCATTGGCTATTTTGAGTTCTCTATGCTATACTATAGAGCCTTTATTTCAAAACATTTATATGAACTTAATGATTTTAAGTCCCATTGAGGTAGGCATAGATATATATTATTGTTCACATTTTTCCAAATGTGGAAGCCAAGTTCAGATCCGCAAAGTGGTAAAAGGAAAAAAAATCATCATCAACAACAAAAACAGATAGAAACCAAATCATCTCATTTGCAGACCATTAGGTGCTGCATCGAGGCTACCTCATTCTTTCTGAACATTGAAATCTCACTTTCTAGAAGACAGACAAATGGAGCAGTTATTATGATATCATCCCCAAAGTTCATATATGGATTTGGATCAGTTATTCAACTGGAGCTAGGATAAAGGATATAATTTAGTCAACAAATATTTTCTGAATATCTATGCCCTCTGCTTATTAAAACCTAAGTTTTAAAATGGTGATAGGGATATGAGTGTTCATCTAGAAGCAACAGTATCTTGAGCTCAGGTCTTCCAGGGCAGGGCAGCTAGGTGGTGCAGTGGATAGAGGGTTGGCCCTGGCCAGAAGCTACATCTTCCTGAGTTTAAATCTGGCCTCAGACTAGCTGTGTGACCCTGGGCAAGTCAATTAACCCTGTTTGCCACAGTTTTCTCATCTATAAAATAGGCTGGAGAAGGAAATGGCAAACCACTCCAGTATCTATGCCAAGAAAACTCCAAATGAGGTCACGAATTTGAAGCCAGGGAATCTGGGTTTGAGTACCGGCCTTGATATTTTTTAGTGCCCTTGCCTTCCCTGGACTTTAGTTTCATCATTTATGGAATGATTTTGGACTAACTTAAGAATTCTTAACATAGATTGTGTGAACTTGATTTTTTTTAATGTTTTGATTGCTGTATTTCAAAAGAATTGGCTTCCCTTGTAATCCTGCATATTTTCTTTTATGAACTTTAAAACTTTTTTCTCTGCAAAGGAATCCATAGCCTTTACTAGACTATTAAAGGATTCCATGGCACAAAAAAAGCTAAGAATCCTTGGAATCAATAATCTATCTAAACTCCCTTCCACACCTAAAATCTACATCTCAACAGCCAGGACTTAAAGGAAATGAAACTGGTTGTCTGCAAGGAAATGAGCCAGGTTGGAAGCTGAATTGAGTAATTTGAAGAATGCCCCAAGGTAGAAAGTAAAATAATAATAGTAACAGTAATATCTTTTCCTTTTACATTGCCAGAATTTCTCCCAGTGACCCCTCCTTTGACCCTTCCAGAGAGCCATCTCATATAATAATATTTTTTAAAAAGAAAAAGGAAGAGAAAAAAAAATAATCAAAACCAATAAATACATTTTAAAAAATAAAAAAAGATATGTACAATATTCCAGACCTATGAAACCCCAAGTAGGTCAGGGGTATCTTCTCCTATTTCTTCCTCGGAGCCATACTTATTGTTTGTAATTTTGCAATATTTACTTGTCACTGTTTTGTGATTCTTTCCATTTGTATTGTAGTCATTGTATATATTGTTTTCTTGGACCTGTTTACTCTGCATTAGTTGGTGTTAAGTCTTTCCATGATTTTCTGTATTTATCATGTCCATTGTTTCTCACACCGTAGTAATATTCTGTTCCATTCGTGTGTCACAATTTGTTTAGCTGTTTTTCAATTAATGCCACTTAAAACATTTAAAAGAAAAAGTCTTTATCTTAACATCAAATGACTTAGAGCTGGAAGGGACTTAAAAGTCAATTAGCCTAACATCATAATTTTATAGATGAAGAAGTCAAGGCAAAGTTATACAAGTTGTAATAAGTCGCAAAGCCAGGATTTGAGCCCAGGTTTACTGGCTGCAAACATGACTACACCACCATCAGCAAGACTTTATATGTTTCTTTGCATTTTCTTCTTTATACTCTTGTTGTTTAGACATCAGTATTTCTTCATAAGTTTTGTGTCAGGTAGGCATAAAAGTTGTGTTTTGGAAGTAATCTATCCTTGTACTTATTCATCCTAGTCCAGTGGTTATAAGCAGGCTAAACTGAAGAGATTGCAAAAAAAAATTCTTTCACATTAAGCTAAATCTCAACAAGTTGAACCCATTCAGAAGCTACAAGAATAAAACCATCTGTTGTGTGATTGTATTTCAGCTGCTAAAATTTAGACTAGTCTTGTGTGTATTCCTTTTGGAAGGCCTTGCTAAAAATGTATTTGCATCCATGTAATGGGTTATGGTCAGACATACCTAGCCGTCCAGCTATGCTTCATGTTCTTTTCTGGCAATCTAACCCCTACTGTACCCCTCTAGATCAGAGGTATTGAACAAGTGTCCCAAAGGCAGCATTTGGCCTACAGCATTCCTGAGAGCAACCCAAATTAGATTAAAATAAAATTGGGAAATATTAACAAAATAAAAATCAATAAAACATAGATAATATTAATATGTAATTTTCTAAGTCAATATGCAGCCTACAGGAATCCTTATTATGATTTAGTGGCCCCCATTTCTATTTGAGTTTGATACCACTCACTGTCCTACACCACCAAGCCTCCAAACAACATTCTCTGAGGGACTTCACCCATTCAGCTTTGGAACTCATGCCTTGGGGTCCATGTTGGTCCTGTGTTGTGGGAGAGTACATGAACATAAAGTCATGTGACACTCCATATCTAATCAGCCTCACCTGTACCTCTTACTTCCACCACAGGTATCTTGCCAGTAGTTTTGTTGTCAGAGGTGAATCCTCCACGCCTCCCCCCACACCACACCCAACCTTCAGTGCCTCCCTCTGTGAACCATAATCAAATCAATACTGCCATTGCCACTGGAAGGGGCATGACAATTGACTGCTCTTTGCCTCCACTAACCATACCTGTACCTTCCCATATCAAAATATTTCTCCCTTGACACCACTCCCCTACATGTGTTGATTCTGCTTCTTAGAATGTAAGCCTCTTGAGAGCAAGGATACTTTCTTTTTATATTTGTATTCTTAGTGTTTAGCACACCCCTCTTGGTGTATATAGTGAGAGACAGAGAGAGAGACGGGGAGAGAGAGAGAGAGAGAGAGAGAGAGAGAGAGAGAGAGAGAGAGAGAGAGAGATGTTATGCAGTTATCCTTTCCACATTGTAACTTTCCCCATCATGGTTTCGATATATTGCAGGTTGGCATAAGAAATTAAATGGGACTTTTTGGGGAAATTTGTAGAGGCTGTCACAGATGACATGTGAAGGCAAGCAGACAACACAGAGGCTATGACCAAATATTTAACCCAAATTTTACAATAAGGTACTGTAAATACCCCATAAAAGAAAAAGAAAAAATTCAGACTTCTTCTCTGGTACAAAAGGAGGGCCAAAAATTTTTATGTGGATTTTCCAGATAGCAGGGGCACTGTACCCCTAATCCTCATGATGGAGAAGGGGTAATTGTATGCACAAAGAGCTTAATAAATGCTTTTCATTTATTCATTCATTCATACTTGCATATGGTTCCATGAGCCTCAGCTGATTTTTTTCCCCTAAGGAGGAGGGATTAAAGACATTAGATTACATGATATTCATCAATCAATGTATTTTTAATCCAAGTGAATTACATTTTAAATATTTTTAAAAAGTGATCATGGCATTGGAAAAGTTCTGCCCAGTGATCATTCCATAGGAGAAGATACAGCCCAGCTCATGTTTAAAAAACCAAATAAAAAATGCCTTCAGAGACCTTGGCTGCACAGTCAGCGGTCAAATGTTTCAATGCTTCATTGCTCCTGTCCCTGTTACAGGTACATGTGACAGTGCTGCAGCGATGAGTGGAATTTTAAAGAGGAAGTTTGAAGAAGTCGATGGCTCCTCACCCTGTTCCTCCGTGCGGGAATCAGATGATGAAGTTTCTAGTAGTGAAAGTGCAGACAGTGGGGACAGTGTCAATCCATCCACTTCTAATCATTTTACCCGTGAGTACTGAAATCACATCTGGTGCCAGTTGTTTTGTTCTGCAGTGTTAAAAATTGTGTTGGCTAAGACATATTTTTAACCTACATGTTTATTGGGAAAAAAATTTAATGGGTCTAAAAAGATCCACAGAGCTATTGGCTAAAGTTGAAGTATTTTTAGGCAGCAGTATCATTAAATCCTGTAATATGGCTTTGTTAACCAACTGGTTCAATTTTTTCAAAGGATACAGGGAAGGGAAAGGGCTCATTGCTGAGTCCCAGTGGCCTCAGTTGGGAGAAGGTAGATTTGTAAGAAATACGGGGTTCAAAAAGTCATAAAACTATAAAATTTTCAAAGTAAAAAGACTTTTAATTAATCTAATTCTCTCATTTAAAGTAATTGCACATTTTTTACATCCTTCAAAAAAGGGCCAAGGAGTTAAATTCACTTATATGTGCATCACCCAAATAAGCTACCTCAGGTTTAGAGTATTTAAGGGCTTATATTCACTCAAAAGCATAGTGCATGAGCCCCCATTAATGTGTTTATTTTTAATAGTCAGCCAGAGGACACAATTAATTCAAAGCAAAAGTATTTAATGGAATACCATATAAGAAAAGTTAACAATAGAACATTCCCTCAAAAGCTAAAAGCACATTCTTTATGCCATAAATGGGAAGAGTAGATACAGCTTGGGAACACGTGGATAGGCATATGTGTATGGACCGGGTACTTGCATATGGGGCAACTCATGTCTTCTGATGATGTTACTGTTCTTCCTCCCTGACCTTGTTTCCTACTTGAAATATATGGTGCATAATCTCAGCCTGGTAACTATTCTTTGTCATGTAGGCATGCCATGTAGTGTCTGCTGGTCTCAGCTGGCTACTGTTTAACAATGCCGCAATGCTCTTGTGTCCGTGTCGGTCTTATAATTACTGAGTGCGTCTTGACTACCAGCTTCTAGGCTTCATCTCTTCAGGGAATTTGCTGTTAACTTGGACTGCTTACATTCTACTAGAGTGTGGTAACTAGAAATTCTTTCTCTGGCAAGGGCAGACCAAGGGCTCTTTTCTCATAGTCAAGGCTATGTATGAGTCATCATAGGCAGCAAAGAGCCCAGACCAGACGAATGCCCCAGGCTAAGATTAAGTTTAGCTTTGGAACTCAATTTCTTCCTGCTAATAGGGGTTTAGGGTATGCTCCTCCCAGTCCTCTATATAAATCAGTAAGTAGGTCCTTGTAATTCTAGTTTAACTTTTTATCGTCAATTTGCAGTCCTTCGGAACCCATGAAGGCTCCCCTTCCACCAAAATGCCAAGGGCTGGCTCATTCTGAGGCCACCCTATTTGATCAATTTCTCCAAGTGATTGAATGAAGGTAGGGAGGGATACCCAACAAAAAAAAATCAGGTAGAGTCCTTTTCAGCTTTAGGGTCCCTCTCAATCCTCTCTTCCATATTCTGGCATATGGTGTGTGTGTGTGTGTGTGTGTGTGTGTGTGTGTGAAAAAGCCTTAGACTCAGAATCAGCCAAGCTACTTAAAGATATGGTGAGAAGTAAATACCTAAGGATAAAATGAAAGAGGCAATATCTAAAATAAAATAGAGGTGATGTAGCTTAGTGAATAAAGTGCTAGAATTAGAGTCAAAATCTGATTCTGACACATTGGCTGTGTGACAGTGGACAGATGACTAAACTCTCTGTGCCTTAGCTTCCTCGTTCATAAAATGGGGATAATAATACCAGAAGTACCCACCAGCGAGGGTTATAAGACTCAAAGGAATACAAAGACAGTTTCCAAACGTTAAATCCTTATACAATCAGTCAATAATCAAACAGTGGTAAGTACTCTGGTATTCCAAAGTTCTTGGTGCAGTTTTAAGCTAAGACCTTTGGGACTCCCGGTATTTATTTATTGGGCTAGATTTGTGATTTCATTTGTATATGGAACTTTCAGTAAGGAAATTCCCTCTTTAGCAATGGAGGTCATCACCGGCTTTACAACTTAGAATCTTGGAGAGTTTCATGGATTACTCAGAGCTCAAGTGACTTGTTCAGGGTCACACATCCGGTATGCATCAGGCATGAGCACTTGAGACCAGATCTTCATGACTTCAAGGCCTTCCGGCCTCTCAAAGCACTCTATAAAGCCCAGTTATTGTTCTTTTTCTTATTAATTGGGGAGCTACTTTTTATTCTTACCTGTCTTCCAAATTTAGGCAGAGAAATTTTATTCTATCTGTAAAACAATACAGAAAACATCTATTATTTGGGATTCGTACAGTTAAAATCTGTTATTAAATACGTCATGACAAAGCTTGGCCACATATTTTTATGAAGGGACGCATTTTCATGAAGTCCTTGCTGGGTTGCCCACAAATTGCTATTACAAAGTTAGCGTCTGAAAAAATACCTGTTTGCAAATATACAAAAATAAATGGCTAAAATTTGAAAGACTTCTTAAAAAAGAATAAACTATCTGTCTAGACATGTTTTGAATAAGGGTAAGTCAAATTATGTCATGTTGTTTTATAATATGTGCATATTTGTGAGGATAAATTGGGCATTAGAAGTCACTTACAAAGGTGCTATGTAGGAATGGGAGCTAAATCTGTGATTTCAAGCCCATAAACAATCATATACAAACTCCCAAGTGAGGAAACTCCCTATGAGTGCTCTCATTATTTCTGGGCTAAACTGTTAAAATAACTTTCACATTGATCTCTCTGCTTCAACTGTCCCCCTACTCCAGTCTATCCTCCACTGAGATGTTGAAGTAATTTCTTAAAGTGTAAGTTTCAACCATGTTATCTTCTACTCAATGAATTCCAGTAGCTCCTTTTTTAACTCTAGGATGAAAATCCCGTGTCTGGAATTAAAAATTCTGCCTTCTTTCTCCCTTTCAGGTCTTCTTATACTTTATTTCCCTCCATGAATTCTAAGATCCAGTCCTATTGGCCTATTTGTTATAGCTCACACATCTTTGTCACATCTCATGCCATCACTTTGTTATATCTCACTCCATCTTTGGTCTCTGCTTTTGCATTGGCTGTCTCCTATGCCTGAAATTCTCTCCCTCCTCTCCTCCACTTCTCAGACTCCCTGGCTTCCTTCAAGTCTCAGCTAACATGCCATCTTCTGCAGGAGGCCTTTTTAGTTCCCCCTAGCTGCTAGTGTCTTCCCCTCCAAGTTTACCTTTCATCTATTCTTTTTTTGTTGATTCAGTTTTATTTTATTTTCAATTCTGAATTCTCTCCCTCCTACCTCCCACTTTCCACCAATGAGAAAGCAAAAAACAAACAAAAAGTCCCACAAACAACCTCCCCTACCCAAGCAAAACAAATCCCTGCATTAGCCATGTCCAAACATATATATGGCTCACTCTCAATTCTAAATGTATCTTATAGATACTTAGATATTTATATGTCCTCTCCCCTTCATAGAAAGTGAGCTCCTTGAGAGCTTTTAACTCTCTTTCTAGCTTTAGTGCTTAGTATAAGACTGGGCAAATAGTAAGCACTTAAATGTTTGTTGACCTTATACAGTTTTGTTAGGATTAAATGAAATAATATATGTAAGCCATTTATGTATGACACCTATTATCATTTCTAGAGACTCATATTTATTGATCTCCTTAAAGTATAGTATTCAGAGCCAAACATAACTCTCTAGATGTGGTCTGACCAGTGCAGGATGTAGTGGGACTATTACCTCCCTTGATTTTGAGACTTTTCTTTCTCTTAACATAGCTTAAGTTTACATTACCATTTTTATGAGCAATTAATTCTAATCCATATTGAGCCTGTGGTCAATTAAAAAGTCTAAGCCTTTTTCTTACAAGTTGTTTTCAAGTCAGTTCTGTTGTACCTCGTACATGTACAGCTGATTGCTTGAAAAATACAGAAATTTAAATTTCTGCTTTTAAATTTCATCTTGTTGGTTTTGGCTTAGCATTTTAACCTATAGGGAAAGGCAGAGGCAAAGGAGAACAGGAGTATGAAAGAATAAGAAATGTAGAAATACTTGGAAGGAGGTCTTAACTGATTAGTCAAAGAGAAATGAAAAAAGAAAGTTGGTTATTTATTTAAACTTTGTCTTGGAAATAGTTAGTTAACCCCAAAATCATACCTATAAACTGAATCCAACTATTAATGTATTCAGTTCCCAATTTAGTTGGAATTATACAGCTGGCAGTATATAAGAGACTTTTCCAAAGTCATCACAGATGGCTGGATGTCCCTACACATCATGAAGATTTTCAGATAAGGAGCTTCCACAGTAAGCTTCTTACTTGTCTTATAACCATTATGGTGAGTTAGAGCTGGTTTAAGAAAGCCATTAATTTAAGCCCATTTTCTTTTGTTTGGTCTTCAGTCACCATCCTTACTATTTAGGAAAATAAAGATTGACATCATAATCTTAATAAGTGTGCTAATCATTCTTGCCTTTGTGGAACAGACATTATTTTGCTTCACAGGCCTCCCAATCTTTCCTTGACCTTACCCTTGATCTCTGACCCGTGGAGATATACTCATGCAAACACATTGGCCATCTGCCCTCCTACAAGTTTTTTTATATGATCTTTTTTGTATGTGACCACTTCTTCAGTTATGTCAGCTCTCAAAATCTTTTCATCAAGCTATATTTCTTTTATTTCCAGCCTTTTTTGTCTTGATAAGTCTCTCACTAATATAATTTTTATAGCATTGTTTCTTTAGGCTGCCTTGCCCTTGTAGTTCATTGTTTCACTATCATTTAATTATCCCTTTCATTATACATTTTATATTATAATAATTCTGTTAAGTTTCCATAGCCAAAAGTGATTTTCAATCTATGAAAGTATGTGTGTCCCACTTAAAGAAAATGTGAATATATCTATTTATCTATATAAATGTAGAGAGAAATAACTACATATATAGATATGAAATAAACTAGAAATAAATTTCTGAGTCATTATTTACATTTCAAAGAGGGCTTTTTATATAGAAAGGGAGCTTTTAAGTACAGAACAAAGACGGGGGAGGGGGTAGGATGGGAGGTGGAAGATGACCAAGAAATTCAGCGGAACCAATGCTAATTAAAGATCAATTAAGGTGAAACATTTGTGTGTGTGTGTGTGTGAGAGAGAGAGAGAGAGAGAGAGAGAGAGAGAGAGAGAGAGATTTGGGGAGTTGGTTTAGAAAAAAAATATTTTACCCACAGCTTCTTAGGAGCACATCTGTTACCTATTGCTTTTGTTATATCATGGTTGTTTGATTTCAAAAATTGGTTCCAATATCAATTAAAAATATTTGCTGCTCTGTCCATCCTGACCCTGGGGTAAGATTAATGAAGTATTTATTCATTGCACAGTCTGCCCAAGAGTCTTCCACTGTGCTGGTCGTGAGTAGTGGACTTTGCTCTATCAAGCATGTGAGCAACCTTCTAGTCAATCATAAGACCAGGAAAGCCTCATTTTCTCTGTGAATGTGGAACTCCTGAGGCCACACAGCCATAAGCAACTTTAGGTGGAGTACAGAGATTTTATCAGAGTGACAAGATTATCTTATCCATCCTGGATTTACAAAGTGTAGAGAGTGGCTAATAAACCCTCCAAAGGGTCAGCTGAAGTACCTTTGTGTTTAACACCAGGGATTGAAGACAAAATGACTTGTTGGTTGCAAAAAGTTTAATAGCAGAATGGCCAAAACACAGATCTCTATGGAAACATAGTGGAGTGGGTAGGGGGAAAGGAAAACAATGGGACTTGGAGGTAGAGAGACTGTCATACCATTTGAAATGAAGTTGAGATTCGCCATAGTTTGTCTATTTGCCCAGTATAAGTTTGCAAAAATGGTTATTGCCTGCCTTATTAGAGACCCTTGATATGACAAATATGCAATAAATAGGGGGACAACCATGGTAATTTAACTTTTAAAATATTGGTCCTTTAAAAGAAAAAATGAAAAATTATGATTTTAACTTGAACTGGGAAGTCAATATACACATTAGTTTAAAACCCTCCTCTTAGCCTTATTAGCTATGAGACTGGACAAGTCACTTACTTCTTTGTTTAGCTGGGTCCTGCCAAAAGAATTCAACTCAAGCCTTCTCAGCCAAGGGAAAAGACAAGGTTTATTAGGGATTCACCATAATGGGTTGTCTTAAGAAATCCCACCCTTTGTGATGCCTGTTTTCACAAGTTGACCAGATTCAATCTACTGAGCTAGATTGAATCTGAGCCCCTTCATGGAGGCAGGATGGAGATTATATACACAAAGATTGTAGGAAGGATTGAGGGGTGGTCTGGGGTGACTAGAGGAGGGCTTTAGGGAGGGTCCTGAGGAGGAGTCTAAGGAGGACCAGATAAGGTCAGAGTCCAAGAACCAAGAGAATGGAATTAAGGGTGGGAAGTAGCTGAAGGTATGGGTATTGATAGTATCCAGGGTGGGAAGTAGATGGACAATAAAGGGTGAGCCTAGGTAGAGATTTGGGCCTAATGATAATGTAAGGCTTATGGCCTTAGGGAAAGGCCAGATCTAGTTGGAAGATTCAAGGACAGTTAAAGGGTGCTCCCAGAGACTGTATTCCAGATTCAAGGGGGTTCCCAGAGACTGTGCCCTCATCACATTGACTACTCTCTGATGCCTATATCCCATTATAGTTGGTACCTATAGGGAATCATTTGCATGCTGTTGGCATTGTAGATGGGATATACTTTAAGAATTCAACAAACATTTATTAAGCACTTACTATATTCCAGGTACTATAATGGGGCACTAGAAATACAAGGATAAAAATAGAAGCAGCCCTTGTTCTGAAGGAGCTTAAGTTTTATTGAGAGTAGCAGAAGAACAACCTGTCCAAGAGTAAATACGGTACTTGGCCCGAGACCTTCCTAATACTTTGGGCTCATACCAGATCTGATCAATTCTGGGGGCTATTTTTAAGTTTCCCAGTACAGTTTGTGTTAGAATTTCCACAGATAAAGGTAAGAGTGTTCCCAGGCTTTCTCATAAGCACTCAAGGTAGTAAGTACATCTTCATAGAGAACATGCTTTATTTCATTGTACAGAAACCCAGAGGATACAAGCAAGAGACTTAAACTTAAAGAGAGCCCATAAAGTAAAATATACATAATAGTTTTCTGAAGGAATTCACATTCAAATGGATTCTGAGCTTTGGTTTAGATTTCCCCTAGAAGGGAAAATATGTCGGAAAATAAGGTTCAGTATTAAAAAATGAAAGTGGCAAAATGATTTTTTATGATATGTAGACTTAGAAGGCTTATACCTTTATATCATGAATACTTCAAGAAGAGAGTTAGAAGGCACTTAACATGGTATTCACAGAACACCACATCAAAAAATTAAAGTTAATATCTTAACCAATAGAAGATAACTGATGACTCATAATTTGAACTGTCCAACAGCGGAACGACTACTTCTGGGGGTTGGTGAATGCCTTATTACTAGAAATCTTTAAGAAGAGATTGGATAATCCCTTTCTGGGATGTTGTAGATGAATTTTATTCTTGAGGTATGAATGAGATTAGATGACCTTCTTCCATCCTTGAAGGTTCTATGCTTAGCCAACCTTTGTTAATATGTCCCAGCCTCAGAGCAATACCTCCATGCAATAACTCTGCATTTTGAGAACCTCTGGAGACAATGACTTAACCCTAAGAAGTATTTTGGGTAGTAAAAATTCCAATCAGGTTGTAGGAGTACATGTTGGGTTAGCAAGGCTCCTCCCTGTCCAAATAAGCGCCAGTACATTATGTCTAAATAATAATAGTTAACACTTATGTAGTGATTTAAGGCTTCCAGAGTCTTTTCCATATATTATCTCATTGGATCCTTACAATAATTCTGTGAGTTAGGTGCTATTACTGTATCCATTTTACAGATGAGGAAACTGAGGCTTAGAGAGACTAAATGACTTGCCTAGGGTCACAAAGTAAATAAGTGTCTGAGTGGGGGTTTGGGAATCCAGTTCCTCTTCACTCCAATTCTAGCACCTGATCCGTTATATTACCGCCCCCTTTAGAAAGAGCTGACTCTCCTGTCTGGGCTAATTGCATGTTTCACACATACTTGCTTTTCTGTCTTCCATCTCTCTGCCTTTGTACTGGCTGTTTCCCATGCTTAGAATACCCCCCCTTCCTCACCTGCACTTCTTACAATCCCCAATTTCTTTAAGATACTGCTCAAGTACTAACTTCATGATGTCTTTCCTGGTCCCCCCGAACCCCAAGGGCTGGGGCGACTCCTCCTGCTAAAGCTTCTTTGTGATCATTTGGTACATACTCTTATATACTCATATCTGTACATATTATCTCTTCCAATGAAATATAAGCTCCCCAAAGACAGGAACTTCTACTTTTGTCTTTGTTATCTCCACTCCTAAGCATAGTGATTCATAGCAAAGGCTTAATAAAAGCCTATTGGTTAATATTCAAATATAGCATCTTGTTTATATCGGGCATGTGTAGATATAGAGAGACAGAAATGCCAAGTATCATAGGACTGTGTTTCTAATTAGTGCTTTTCTTCATAAATCATTCCTTTTAATCCTTCATCAATTAGGTGGCTCTTTTGAGAACTCTTTAGTTGGCCTATTTCTTTGCAGTAATGATATGCCCAGGAGTGAACATCTGTACATTATAGTTAAAGCAGCTTTGAAGATAGTTTTTTAAAAAGCATTAAACTCTCAGAGATTCTCCCCCCTACAAATTTCATTGGTTCCACCACATTTATCAGGGTATCTAAACCCTTATTCTACCTAGTCTTGCCTCCTTTTTGCTACTTTTATTACTGAAGAAGAGCTGAGTTTATACGGGGATAATGAATCAACCAGACTCCAGTAATTAGTCCACTTAGCCCCAAATCTAGTCAATTCAAATAAATGACAAATGTTGCTATTTTTTAACTGAATCGATCAGTTACATAGTTGGATTCACCAAATTGACTGGTGACTTTGGCACTCAGTAGACACAACCAGAGACTACACAGGAATGAGACTACTGCATATAAATTCCCCCTCTAGCAAAAAATTCCAGGAAATCCAACAATTAGGCCTCTAAGGAGAAGAATGTATTAAATTTATGTTGGGCCCACTGCCTAATGATTAGCTAGAAGCCTAGCAGCATACAGTATTAGTACTAAAATAAACTTTAAATACAATCTAGTCCAACCCCCTCATTTTGTGGAAGAAAACCAAGGCATCGAGGCCTTAAATGACTTTCTCAAAGTCTCACAGAGAAACTCAGGTCCTGGTCCCTTCACTCCTGTGCTCTTTTCACTCCCCCACATGAATACTCTTATTATTAGGCCATGACAAAAAAAAATCACTATTTGATTTTTATTAGCTGAATTAAAGTATGGTAATGTAACTTGAATTTCCAACTATACTTTCCCATAAACCCAATAAAAATTGATGCATAAATAGCTTCAAAGCATCCACTTACCTAGTGATAGGCCAGTCAAGTTGCACAGAGTGTCCCTAAAGCCTGGAGACATAGGCAAAAATTTTCAACATTTTATTTATTTAATTGGAATATTAACAGACCTTAGTCTCCTTGACTTCTTTTTCTGGGGTGTGCTAGAGGAGAAAGTGTACTCAATGAAAATCACAGATGCAACAGACTTGACTGAACGTATAAAAAGCAAATGTGCCAAAATTGATGGCAATGTGGAGTTATTGCATCTAGTTCACGTGAATCTTGCAAAGCACATCAACCTTTGCATCACAAATGATGGAAATCATATTGAAGATGTTATTTGTTAATATTCCAATTAAATAAAATGTTGTTGAAAATTTCATTCATTTCATTTCTTGAAAATATGCATTTTTGCCTACGTTTCCAGACTTTAGGAACACCCTGTATGTAAGGGATTGTGAGCAAGATAACCTTATTAAAATATTAGATGAACTTACATGAACCTGTGAGTAAACAGCATCCTCAGAAGCATATCTATTTATACTAAAATTGGATGTAACAATATGTTGTATTAGTGTCTATCCTGTTCTCTAAAGCTAGTGTTATAAAGGGATTCAAGTATATGTATTTTTTTTTCCTGGGGTTATGCAAGGTAGAGAAACGAATAATATAAGTCTTAAACTGTGCCCACCAAAGTTAGAGAATGTTCCTTCATTGAATGGCCCTTTATTAAAAACCAGTAGGTATTATGTGTTACGATGTATACAAAGTACAACATGGTCATCCATGCCTAGTCATATATCAAGTAAACTTACAGTTAAAATACGGCAGTTAGAATATGCACTCAAATAACTACGTTATAAACCAGCTCATGATTGAGTACTATCAAAGGACTAAGGTGTCTCCTAAATCCTACCAAGAGACAGAAATGTAAGATAAAATGTGATCTAATTAATTGTAACATGTGTTGGTAATGTAGTCATTATGTAAGGATGATGGTCTGCTGGGAGCCTAGAAAAAAAGCCAGTGGGTCCTGAGTGTTAAGTGACTCTCATGGCCCACCCTAAGTAGGCCAGCTCCAGCCATGCTTCGGTCTGCATTCAGGATATCTTCTCACCATCTGTCTTTCTAGTGCATGCTTACTTTCCACTCCGCCCCCAGTTCTTTGCACATAGCAGGCATTTTAATAGCTTTTTTGTCGAATGTAACAACTCCCTTACTATCATAAGGGCAGCAGAATACAGTAGAACAAACATTTGACAAAGTCCTGAGACTTGGGTTCTAATCACAGCTCTGCCAATAATTAGCTGTATGTGAGAGGGGATCTGTCATACTGCTTTCTCTGGCATTCATTTTCCTTATGTAGAAAATCGGAGTGTAACGATTATCCAAACTCCCATCTTGCTCTTACATTCTATGATATTTCACCACTATTTTTTTAACTAACCAAAATATGATTTATACTTGAACATGATGTAAATTTGAAAATCAAATTATTTTAATGAGAAAACAATAGTTTACCTTTCCCCAAGCAGGATGCTATCTGTAGTACATTTTTTAAAATGATATTAAAGATCATTATATGTAATCAAATCTTCTTTGCAAATATTTACATCTAAATAAATGAATTTCCACACATGAAATGTTATAACTTTTCAGTCACTCCAAGTCTCTAACAAGGTTGTTTTGTCTATTCATTCCAAATTAAATCTTTCTAGTAATAGTTATAGATAGTATGCATAGATATTATGACCTACTCCTTTTTTTTTACTTTCTATTTTTCCTGGTAATCCTTACTCTTGCCTGTATCTTAATTATTATATTACTTTAATATTTGTTGTCCAGTCATTTCAATTGTGTCCAAATCTTTGTGACCCCATTTGGGGTCTCTTTGGCAAAGATACTGGAGTGGTTTGCCATTTCCTTCTCTGGCTCATTTTATAGATGAGGAAACTGAGGCAAACAGGTTTAAATGACTTGCCCTAGGGTCACACAACTAGTATCTGAGGCTGGATTTGAACTCAGCTCTTTCTGACTCCAGGGCAGGCATTATATCCACTGCACCACCTAGCTGCCCATTACATTAATATGTCAGGGTTTATTTACCAACTCCTATTATTAAACATATAAGTAATTTCTAGTTTTATTTTTATGTTTTTCCCTTTGTTCTAAGACTCCCTTCTCTCTAATTACTCTTGTTCTTAAATCATCTAAGTAAATGTACTTAAATTTGCTATGAAACAAATCCCAGGAGGTTATTTATTTTCCACTATTTCCTCAATCCTAATCTCATTTTAGAAAAGGGGTTAAATGAGAAAGATTGAATTTAAGGTGAAAGATTTGCCTGGGGTTCAGAACTGCAGAGATTATCCTAAAATCCCTTGCCAGTAGCAATAGCAGCAGCACAAATTACTCCACTGTCTAACTTCCAAAAACCAGGAAATTGCAAGATAGATGGAGCTAGTGTCTCTGGGACTGGAAGGGAATGAGCACCACTTACCAGTAGGTAACCTGAGCAGGAGACAGTTCTATGGCCCAGGCCTGGAATTCCCTGCCATATGGCTCAGAGCTGCCCACTTAATACCTGGGGAAAATTGGGCACCATAAACCGAGTGACATGGCCATGTTGTTATAAGTAAATGAGGCTTAGAAATCCAAGCACTTTGATTCCCAGGACTGGGCTAGCTCTATGGACTCCTGCCATTTGGTGTTAGCTGCCAATTTCCTGGAGGGGTCAAGCAGTCACAGAAGCATTGGGCAGTGGATAACTGGAGTAGCTAGGGAGAAACATCTACAGCAAGCATAGCTATGGCCAAAAAAAAAGCCGATTTTTTTTCCTTGAGAATGATAAATCAAGGAACAGACTGTTTCAAAATTTAGATTTCTTTCCAAGTCTACAATCAACACAGAATAAATCATTTCCCTAAATTCTGCTCATTCTCCTTCTTAAGCTTCAGTACTTCATTGGCTCTGTCAATCAGTCAATAAATATTTATTAAGCTCCTACTATGTGCTAGGCAATATGCAACGTGCTGGAGATAGAAAGGAAAGTAAAAGACAGTCGCTGCTATCAAAGAGCTCACAATCTAATGGTGGAGGCAACACACAAGCAACATTGCACAAATAAAATGTACATAGGATAAATTAGAAATAATCAACAGAGGGAAGTTATTAGAATTAAGAGGAATTGAGCAGGATTACCATTAATGGTGCAGATTGCCACTTTTACATGACTGCATTTTTTTATTTAAATTTTTTAAATTATCTTTTAAAATTTTTATTTAATTCAATTTTATTTTATTTTCACTTTTGAATTCTCTCCCTCTCACCTCCACATCCTCCAAACATTGAAAAGGCAAGAAAAACAAAGACAGTCACAACTGTCATACATAACATCTTATTCTGTGCAGTTCTCATCAATGTTCTCTGTAGAGGCAAGTCCTTTAAACTTGATTTATCTGAGCATTAAGAGGTCTACCTCTAGTTTTGTTTTTGTCTTAAAAAAATTCATTGGGTTCCAGTACAGCACTGTGGACAATCTGTTTACCTTTGCTCTCACTGTGACTAGTCCTAACTCTTTTTCTTAGATGATACCTTTTATAGCACTTCTTCCATAGGGGCTCTTGTTGGCACTCAGCTGCATCCTACTTATACATATTAGATGTCTCTCCGTTGTCCTTTGGGTCATTCACAATATTGGTTCATTGGAAATTGTAGCTTTTGATGATTTATAGATAGATGGCATCGGGGAAGAATAATACTGTTAGAAAGAAGGGTTTAGTCCCTGAGAGCAGTTTAAGATTATTCAAAATGTTACTGAATTTCCCAAATTCAATTCATCTGTTCTTTTATATACAATTTTGGGCCCAGTTCATTGCCCATGTGAAGTGCCTGTTCAAGATATACTTATATATCATTCAATGAGCCTGACATTAGTATAAACATTATCTACCCAAACAATTCATAAGCCTAGGATCTGAGATCTTTTGTATTTTATAGAATTAAGAACCTTAACTCACATACCCAGTTATGTTTACTAATAGCTAAAAAGATAATTTCTTTACATTTTTGTGTTGAATTTCTAATAGTAACAATCCATTAAGTATAGCTAACTGCCTAAGTGAATTTGGTTTGAAACAGACAAATTAATTGATGCTTATGAGTTATTTTACATATATAATACCAAGAAACACATTGGTATTATAAAGCTCTATTAACAAATAGCCTTCATATATTACAGAATGCAATGATTATCTCTGAGAATTTCTGCACTTTAGTTTTCACAGAGCTGGTGGAGCCTTGGAACCTTTCTTTGGTTTTAACCAAAGCTCTTGCTTCATAGAAGTGCCATGATCTTTGCAATTTCCTCCCCTGGGGCAAATCTTTTTTTTTTTCATTTACCTTTAAGATCACCTCATGATTTGAAAGCATGAAAAAGTTAGTTGTGGATACTGCTATTATGAAGCAAAAATCGAGTAACAACCCACAAGCCATGGTAAGAGAGCACGGTAAGGCAGTGGTTTACGGTGAAGAACAGTTTAAAGGTTCAAAAGAGGGCAGGGATTACCTCACTTTGAACTTGTATACCTTGAACTTAGCACACTAATACTTCAAGCAGATAGGTAATGCAGTGGATAGAGTGCTGAACCTGGAGCCAGGAAGACAAATTCAAATCTGGCCTCACATACTCACTAGATGTATGACCCTGGGCAAGTCATTTAACCCTGTTTCCCTTAATTTCCTCAGCATAAAATGAACCAGAGAAGGAAATGGCAAACCACTACAGTGTCTTTGCCAAGAAAACCCCAACTGAGATCACAAAAGGTCAGACACAACTGAAAAACAACTGAACTGAATTAATACTTCCTGGTGGTCGCTTGAGTCGCAAAAGCAAAGGCATTGGTGTTCATACACCTAGTGACTGACCAAGTTTAGTTTCCAAGTCTACTGGTTAATGACAGCCAACTAGTTGAATTGTAGACTAGTCTAATAGTTTTATATGTGTGTATGTGTATATATAATGTATACATACATAATATACACATACACATATAATAATCGCAAATAAGATGCATGGAGAATCATGAATAACAAACATTTATTGAATTTCTGAGTGCGTACCACTAAATTAGGTATTATCAGATTTCTGAGTATCAATAAGTTGTAGTAGCTGCTTTGTGAGTATAAAGGCAGAGACACTACTGAACATTTTTATAGATTTGTCTATAATGTTTTACAAGGAAGGTTTATTGGAAAAGATGGCTTTTGAGCTGAGTCAAAAGGAAAAAAAACCAATGTAGTTGAAAAGAATTTTTTTTACCTTCTTGAGAGAAGAATTAGATACATGGGAAAGAGGATAGTTCATGGAGGTGATCATAGCAGGCTTGAGTCTGTGATGAGATTGTTTGGCACCATGAGACTGTCTGATAGAAGGCCTTTTCAGGTCTCCAGTTAAGAATTCATACTAAATCTAAAATGACAGTAAAGAAAATATGATTCTTAGCATCAAGGAAATCAGATGGTTTAGGGGGAAACAAAGAACCACCATCACAATTTGAAAGAAAATCCCCCCTATACACAGATTAAAAGTTCTATAAGGTCATCTACCATTAATACGACCCTCTTCTCAGACAACAGAATTAAGAATGCTAGAACTTTTTCCAATGCCCTATTATACTTCATTATTCTGTTTTGTGAGTAGCAAATAAGAGAAAAGAATTGAAAAAAAATATGATAATCTAAACCAGCCCTTGCCATTGAAGCATTATTGTCTAAAATTTAGCTCATTTTTCTTTCCCCACAAATCTGTTCTAAATTTACTGCTTCCATCAATATCACTATCATTCCTTGACTTTTCCTTTTCTCTTAACTCTCACATCCAGTCATTTGCTAGGTCCTATTCCACTTCTGTGACATTTCACATCCATACCCTCTTCCCTGTTCCAGTAAATACTAACCTCATTATAATTCATTTACCTGTTACAACTGCCTATCCTTCCCTCCAGTCCACCTTTCATGCTGATGCACAAGTAATCTCCTGTATGCATAATTTTGTTTATGTCCTTCCCCTGCTTTAAAAAAAAATCATGATGAATATTCATTATTGTCTGCCTACCATTCAAGGCTTTCCACAACCTGGTTCTACTTTTGAAGCCTTCTCTCTATTACTCTCCTCTATTCACTCTATCCTCTATGCAAACTGAACAACTTACTAGCCTACAAAGACAATGTATTTTCTTGTCTTTTCACAATATTCTTCCCCAGACCTTTCTTCCTGATCTTTACCAGTTGAATTCCTATCTGACCTTTAAAGTCCATCTCAAAACACCACCTTCTTCATGAAGTCTTGCCTGCCTCTTCCAGGTGGTCATGACTATCTCTGACATCACATGACAGTCTTTTTTGTAATTTATAGCTCTCCGTTTTGGTGTCATCTCCCAATTTGACTGTAGACTATAGGCACTGTGTCTCATTTAACCTTGTTTATTCCTTCTGGCACAATGTTTTGCACACAATAGAAACATAACAGAGTTTCCTATTGATTATTAGAGCATGCATCCTACCATTTCACCCTGTACAGCTTCCGTGTCTTAATGGATGAAATGGTCATCTATTAATTTTCACCAGAAGGAAATGTTTTCTCATAATCAGTTTTCTTTTTTTAACTTCATCCCATTGTTTCTATCTATGCCTCCATTTACAAGACTAAATAGTATCTTTCCTTTAAACTCTATAAATGATTAATATTCCTTATCTTAGTCATCACTTAATGATGCTCTAAAGATAGCCTCTTTCTAAACTTGTGTTGTAAATGACTTTCCATTCGTTTGGTTTTTTGTTTCTATCTCTCCCTCTAATCATTTTTTAATCTCATAGAAATATTGAATTATCAGTTGATTAGGATTTATAACATTTCTTTAGATGAGTAATCTTGAAATACTTTTGTTCACTTTCTTTCTTAAAAATATCCCATGTTTGTCTTATTTTTAAATTCTTTTCCCTGTTGTCTAGAGTTCTCTCTTTATAATATACTAGATTTTAGAATCAAAAGTCATGGGTACACAATTCCTAACTCTGCTCTTTACTATTTGAGCGATGTTAGGCACTCAACCATTCTTGGTTTCCTCACCTTTAAAATGTGGGATTAGAGGACTTCCAATGTTCCTTCCATCTATAATTCTATGGTGCATACACATACATATACATGTGTTATACATATGTACACACATAGAGATATGTATGTATGTATGGCTAACTATTGTAGGCAGTTAATAGACTGAGTAGATAGAGCACTAGACTTGGAACTTGATCCCCGGATAATCTAAGTTCACATCCTACCTCAGACAGCACTGTATGATCCCGGGAAAGTCAGTTAACTTTTCTCTGCCTTAGTTTCCTCAGCTATAAAATAAGGATCACAATAATACCTTCTTCAGAGGGTTGTTATAGGAACCAAATGAGACAGCATACATAAAGCACTTTGCAAGCCTTAATGCATTATTTGAAAGTTAGCTATTATGACTATTATTAAGTTGTCTGTCTTAGAAGTATCATATTGCACATAGCTTTTGGTTCTCATTAGCTCCCTATATCATTTAATTCCTTCATTTAGCCTTCCTTTTAGCCATGCTTACATGGAAGGAAATGGATGATGATTCAGTGAAGGAGATTGAAAGGAATCCTCAGATAGGTAGGATGAAAATCTGGAAAAAGAAGTAGTGTCATGAAAATCAAGGGGAAAGAGAGTATTCAGGAGAAAAGGAGTGGTTAACAGTGCCAGAAATTGCCACGGTCAAGTATGATGGGGACTGAAAAAAGGCCATAAGGTTTAGCAATTCAGAAAAGCTTGGAGAAATCCATTTGTCATCGTTGTGGATATTGCCTCCAATAGTACAGGTTTCAAACATCATACAACTTTGTAGATGAGTTTAAAGGATCATTATAACTGAAAAAATGCATTGCCTGGCAGCCAGTCTGATGATGAGATTCTCCAAACTTGTTCCATCTGCCCTTGGAGAACAGAAATGGACTTTAGGTCTGTGCTCAGAGCCTTACTTACTAGCTTAGTATAACGTGTCAGAGCTGGAGCTCCTGTCTAATCCTGTAAGATCTGAGGGTCAGTATTATGCCAAAATGAGTCATCAGAAGAAACCTTTAGTGAATGTGTTAACCCAGGAGCACTAAAATCATATTTTTTCTGTTTTTAAAATATAGCAAATGCATTTTATTTCCTTTCACAAATCCCTATTTTGTGCTTGGAATCTTTTCAGGGAAAGCTGATTCTATTAATACTGTAGGAGACAAAGTCAATAAGGTGAATTTAAGTGTAGCCTCAAAATGTTTCAGAAATAGGAACAATTGCCAGTTTTGTGTTTTAGAAACTGTGAGTACACTCTATTTAGACATAGTTCAGAGGGAAGAAAATAAAAGAAATGACCACTTTGTTATTTCACATGATTTTTGGTTGTTGTTGTTCAAGTGTTGGATTAGTTGGTAATGTGTGTACAAAATTGCTATTTTCCCTAATTGATTATAATGATCTTGCCCTTTGATCTTGACAAATATTAACCCATAAAACTTTTTTGAAGATGGAAAAATATTGATATTTATTTAGGTATTTCTGCTATTGATACTTTTTAATAATTACTTTACATTTTGACTTTGAGCTCATTCCTTTATTTAACAAATATTTATTAAATGTCTGCTTTATGCAACACCTTTTGCTAGATGCTAGAAGATACAAAAATCAATAAGTTATAGTCTTAGCTTTCAAAGAGCAAAGAGTCCATTAGGAAAGATAATTAATGTATAGAAGTGACCATAATACAAAATAGAACATAATAAATTAATGAGATACATGCTAGTTTTGCCTTTATATTTGTATTTGCGGGACTTAACACATTCTAAGTACTTAAGTGCTTTTTCATTCATTCATGAAAGTTCATATATGAAGTCATTTTTTGGTGAAAAAAGAAGGGATTAAAGGCTTCATAGAGAAGGTAACATTTGGCCTAGAGGTCTTAGAAGGGTGGATAGAATTTCAAGTGGAGATGGCAGAGGAGGAGAATATGAATAAAAATATTGCCAACTTTATATTTTAGAAACTAAACACTCAGATTTATTAAAAACTAACATATTTAATAGTGTAGAGCCAAAAGGCAAAGATGGGTAAAAAAAAAAAGTCACTGGATATATAGGGAGCTACATGAATAAGGGCAACCAACTATGAAATGTGTAGAAGTTTGTCAGTAGAAACAAATGTTTGCCTTTGGTTACAATGAATGTTGGTTGA
Source organism: Trichosurus vulpecula (assembly GCF_011100635.1). Taxonomy (NCBI): domain Eukaryota; kingdom Metazoa; phylum Chordata; class Mammalia; order Diprotodontia; family Phalangeridae; genus Trichosurus; species Trichosurus vulpecula. The sequence continues at coordinate 218,420,689 of NC_050574.1, forward strand.
GAGATTTACATCCGTTCATTTAGACCCTATTATAACAACTGTGTAAATAAAAGTAGCATTATAAAATAAGAAGATTATATTCAAAGTGAGGAAATCCAGGAATGTCAGAGAAGAAAGCATAATGGGGAGTATGTGGATAGGGATTAATGGAAAGGGAAACAAAAGAGATATGTGACATAAGATGATAGTCTAGGGCCAGAAGGGAACTTAAAGGTCATCTAATGCAATCCCCTTGTTTGACAAATGAGGAACCCTTGTCATCTGGTGACTCTGGTTCTTTCTACTGTCCCATGATGAGAGAACCTACTGTGGGGCAATTCTGGACAAAACAGACATGAAATTATGATATTGTAGCAATGGGAACTTCAGTAGTCCAGATATCATCCGGAGTTCTCTTTTTGCCAAAAGCAGAACACTTGGTAAGCTGTTGACTTACCTTAGGTATAATTTTATTCTTCCAAAGGAATAGGAAATAACTAGGGAATGCTCTTCTAGACCTGACTAAGGGATAAGGAGGGATTAGGTCCTGAAGTAGAGATGATAGGATACTTGGTGGGGAAAGGGAATTGATCATTCTGTCTTAGAGTTTGTGACAAAGAAGAGGAAAGCTATTCATGATATGGCTCACACCAGAGAGTTTAAAAGGTTCAGAAAAAAAGATAGGTGAGACCCCATGGGTTAAAATTCTACAAAAAGTTGGCCCGAGAGTGTATGTGAGTGTGTGTATGAGTTTCCATCATGAAAGCAGAAATAATGACACTGATTTTTTTTAAGAGGAGTTGCCCACAGAAATTGATGTGGATTCATAGGGAATACAAATGTTTTTTGATATATCTAGAAGATTCAGGCAAGAGAAAGCAATGAAAGATGAATACAAAAGAGAAGAAGTAATAGGAGGAGTACAAAAGCTCAAATGAGCTGAGGTTGGTGATTTTAAGGTTAACAAGAAGTTTCTTTAACTGTGCTAGGCAAAAGAAGAAGGATCCTTACTTTGGATAGAGGCAACAGTGATAATAGGTGATGCTATGAACTCTGATTTTGCTTCCATTTTCTCTGCCAAGGAGAGTGTTTTTTAGTCTGGTGAAAAGAAGGTTTGGATTTGATGCTCTTTCACACCATTTAGCAGTAAATGTTCTTTAGAACATTTACTTTAGAAAGCTGGTAGCCAAATGACCACACAAGAAGGAGAAAAGACAATACATGCATAGAACTTAAGCATCCACAGACATATTTATTCAAATGAAATTTGGGGTTGCCATCAGCTGGTTCTTGTTCTCACACCATGATTCAGGATCTTGGCTTCTGGTCGGTATCATCCCTGGGCACTTCCAACTCAGGAAAAATTCCACTAGGCCTATGGAATCGCTAGCCCCAGGCCCTACTTCTGAAGTCACTGGTTTAAGGGCCTAACTGGGTTGTAGGTCCATAAATAAAACAGTAGCTCAAGGATGGGGATTCCTTATGTACTGTACAGGAGAAATCTTAGCTCCACAAATGGCCTATAACATACCCAACAAGTTTTCCTACTTTTCAATTTTTCTTTGTACTTCTGAGTATTTTAAGTGGGGGTGGGGATTTCATAATCTATTGTCTTGTCATTACTTATTGCCTCCATTCTTCAATCTATACTTTGAGCCTCACACTTGTTTGAGGAGGTAAAGAAGGGTAGAAAAAAGGAAAAGCAAAGGGATCACCTGGGTTGCCCTTGGTCTAAAGTCTATGAAACATTCTTATCTGTATGTGTCTAGGGATTCACATAGATAGCATCATCTATACAGCTATAGCTCCTTAGGTTTGTGAACAAGGATCCTCATGGCTCAGATATACAAGGTTAGCAAATAGCAAAGAAACAAAAAAAAATCACCATCAGGGTTCCTAGATGGTTGATCAAGGGAATGCGACAGATATAGCATGTCTAGATTTCAGCAAATCACTTAAAAAAAAACTCTTATGTTATCTTATAGACAAATATGTCAGCTAGATTACAGTATCATGACACAGATTCAAAAATTATATGAACCCAAGAGTAATCATTAATGGGTCAGCAGCAATTAAGAGGAAGATCTTTAGTGTAGTGCTCCCAGGGATCTTACTGGTATAACATTTTTATCAGTGACAATTGAAGACTTAGATTTCAATTTATTAAGCACCTATATGTTCTAGGCATACAAAAACAAAAATGAAATATTCCCTGCCCTCAAGAAGCTTACTACATTCTCCTAGAGAGATATGACACATATACAGTTATACAGTAAATATTTGATTATTTCTACAGAGATGAGGACTTCACTGAGAAGTTGAAGGAGAAGATAACAATTCTGAGAAATGGAGATATAGACGTTGAATTCTTGTCAAATTTGCAGGTTAAGTAAAACTAGAAAAGCTAACACATTGTAGGACAGAAGTCAGAAGACAGAGTCAGAAGATTTTAATAAGGCTTGAATGATGAACTGAGTCTAATAAAATAAAATTTAATGGAAATAGCATATAAGCCCTATATCTGTGTTCAAAAAAATAAATTTCACAAGTATGGGATGACATTAGACAGTAGTTCCCATAAAAAAGACCTAAGGGTTTTAGTAGACTCCAAGATCAATTTCCATCAATAGTTTAATATGGCAGCCAAAAATCACTAGACTAGATATAGCCATATTATCTAGAAAAAGAGAAATAGTCCCCTTATGCTGTTCCCCTATCGAATCCCTTCTGGAATGTCACCTTCACTTCCGGGGCCGATATTTTAGAAAAGAAGTTGATAAGCTAGAGAGTACAAATAGGAGGGTGACCAGGATATCAAAAGAATTGAATTCTATCCTACATAAGGGTTAGATTAAGGAACTAGGGAAGTGTAGCCTGAAAAGGACCAGAGAACCATGGAAGGATATGGTAGCTATCTTCAAGTATTTAAAGACTACCATGTGAAAGAGGGAGTTGTTTCCTTTGATTCCAGAGGGTAAAACATATGTAGAAATTTCAGAAAGGCAGGTTTTGGCCCCTTGTCAGGAAAAATTTATGACAATTAGAGTTGTGCAAATGTGGAATGAACTTTCATGAAAAGTTCCAGGTCCCTGCTCATCATAGGTCTTCAAGGGAAAACTGGATCACTACTCAACATGGGACTCTATAGAAGGAATTCTTGTTTAGATATAAGGAAGAATAAAAGGCCTTGAAGATCCTTTTCAGCTCTGAGATTCTGATTCTTTAAAAAGAGCAATTTATCTTTGCTGATAGTGTATCATCTTCATACATAAAAGATGGCATATTGCAATCATTTTTCTTGACACTTTTTGAGTTTTCTTCACCAGTGGTTTTTTTGCCCCTTGTATTCTTTAAGTAGTTGCCTATGGAAATTGGAGTTCATTATATCAGTATCATTTTGACTTTAAGGATTTTCTAGTCATTTAGTATAACACTAAATAGCACTGTCAGTTATTATTTACTCACCACTCAAAAATATCATTGCACTTGCACTCTCCTACGCACTGTATAACTCAGAATGTAAAGTGAAAAACAATTGCAGAATTCAGGCATTTATCAAGAGAAGATAAACTAGAGAGAATACAGTATAAATAACTTATATAGTTACATATTGATGAGTATACCCACTAATCTAGGGGTTCTAAACCTAGGCTTCATGAACTTGGTTTTTAAAAAAATGCTATATTTCCATAAAATTGGTTTCCTTTGTAATTCTATTTTTTATTTTATGCATTTAAAAGCATTGTTCAGAGGAAGGCTTTACAAAACTGCCATAGGGGTCCATGTCATTAAAAAAAGGCTAAGAACACCTGAAATAGAATTCTTGCGTATAGAGATCATGTTTTATTCTTTCTATTTCCTGTAGCACATACATTGCAATAAAAACATATTTATATTACAGTTTACCAATCAACTTCCCCACAACAACTTGTGAGGTTGTGAGAATTATTATCCTCATTTTACAAATGAGAGAACTGAAACTGAGAGATTATCACTTAAATGAATTTAAGCAGATAATAAATGTTATGTCCTTCACAGGTGCTAGGAGCACTTCACAAGAGGGGAAGGGAATAAGCATTTATATAGTACCTATGTTCTAGGTACCTTAAAAAAAAAACCTCTCTCATTTGATCTTTAGCAACCCTGAAAGGTAGGCATTATTATCATTCCCATTTTACAGTTGAGGAAATACAGGTAAATTGACTTGCTCAGGGTCACAGATTTAATAAGCATCTGAGGTCAAATTTGAACTCAGGTCTTCACGATTCCAGAACCAGCACTCTATCCACTGTGCCACCAAGCTGCCTCTAAGAAGTGTGAGGTTGAAGGCAGTAGTCTATTACAAAAGTTGGAGGGTCCTAAGACCTTGCCTTAGGGTCTAACTAGATTTAGACCGAGAGAACATGGGTTCAAATCCTGACTTTCCTATTTAATACTTGTTACCTTGGATAAGGCACTCTACTTCTCTAGGACGCAGTTTTCCCATTTGTAAATTGAAGTGGTTGGACCACATATTTTGGGCGCATATTTGGTCCAAATCTAAGTCACTGTCAGTTTTAAATCAATGGTCCTGTGGTGAGCTTGGTAGCCTTCATAGCAGTAGCATTCAGTTTTAACTTGGACATAGTTACTTCTTTCCCATAGTACTTTCTGCTTAAAAGAACCAGATGAAATAAGAACATACCATGCCTCCATATGGCAAGGAAGGGTTCTTCAGAACTTGACTTAAGATGGCAGCCTTTCCTTTCATTCTTACCCAGGTAAAACTTGGTGTCTAACTGAGAAAATAGCTCATAGCATTATAGAGATAAGGATCCTTAATAGTTAAAAGATTGAGATGGCTTGGGGATCCAAAGAAAAGGTAAGCCTTTTCTATCATCCCTTCCCCTCCCCTCTCATTCTAAACCAGTGGTTTTAAAAGCTTTAACTAAAAACAAAAGAGTAAAGAAGATAGTAATATGATGATTGGCTACCTATTTAAAAATTGTTCTGCAAATATTACGGCATAGATCACTGAAGTCCTATTCTAATGCCTCATGAATAAGTAAATGAGTGAAAAAGGAATTATTCAATGCCTCTTGTGTATCAGCTGTAGTGCTAGGCATTGAGAATACCAATACAAAAAAAGTGAGCCAAATCCCTTTCCTCAAGGCAAAAGAATTTTGATCCAGAGTCAGAACCACGTTTAGTGTACTGTCAAATGTCATGTCCTTTCCAGAGGTTTGATTACTATTTTCTGAGCAAGAGGTTAAAAGAAGGGAGATAGGAGGAGGGCAGAGGTAGTTAGATTTATGTCCATGGAAGCAGGGCAGGTGGCAAGTTCCCTAGGGTGGATAGGGATGGCTAAAAGGGACCAGTTAGATTTAGTGGGTTAAATGAGTTTATACCCACTCACCAATCAGGGCAGCTCTACTCTAAGATGTTCCAAAGTTAAATGGACAAACTGGGTGTGGAGTGGGGAAATACTGAGGTCCAGTGGGGAGAATGTTGGTCCCTGTGGGGAGAAGAATGGCAGCATTGGGGCATATGACAAGGTGCCCAAGGTAGATAACTGGATGGGATATGAAGCATGTAGGTCTCTCTAGATTTTCTAAATCTATTCCAGCAGAATACAAATTTTAGCAGATTCTTTGCAAGATGGTAGGGCTCTAATGATGAACTGAATGTCTGTTGTCTAAGGATCTGTCTAATGCAGAGGCTCTTTACCATACTGGCCACTGGGTGATGAGTTTTTCAGCCAAAACAACTCTTGGAAACAGTCTCCTCTGGTGAAGTGGGGTGGTGATATACATTTTGTTGTTTTTTAGTCATTCAGTCATGTCTGACTCTATATCACCCAATAGACTTTGCCCATGGAGTTTTCTTGGCAAAGATACTGGAGTAGTTTGCCATTTCTTTCTCCAGAGTGTCCCCATTTTACAGATTAGGAACTGAGGCAAATAAGGGGTAAGTGACTTGCGCAGGGTCACACAGCTAGTAAGCGTCTGAGACTGAATTTGAACTCAAGATCTTCTTGACTCTAGGTCTGATCTCTGGTGACATACATTGGTAGATACCTAAATAAGTTTATCTCTTGACTCTATGAACTGTTTTACCTCCTACTCCCTTTTTTTCTGCTACTTTTTCTATACTATGTTCCTTTAAAACTTAAGCTCTTCGAGGGCAGGAGCTAGGTATTTTTGGTTTTTTGTTTTTGCTTACTTACCCCATGGCACACTGCCTGGAACATAGTAGCACTTAATAAATACTTTAAATATAGAGGAAATATCAATCCTGACAAAAATCACAGATATTTGTAGTATTAAAAACCAAATAAATTTTTTTGTCTTTTAGGTTAAAATGATTCCAAAGAATTGAATTTTTAAGGCACCTTCCAACTCCAAAGAAATAGAAACATTTATGTCACACGTATATCATTTTTTGATTGATAATATGTTCTAATAATATAAATTGCATTTTCATATCCTTCTTTAAGCCCTTTCTTCAGTTCAATAATCATTTATTAAGCCTGTGTAGGCATGCAGAGCACATACTTAGAGCTGGTAGAGAGAAAGGGTCAGATCAGACGGAGTCTCTGCCCTTTCTTCTCACCTGTAGGCCTTGATAGGGTTACTCTGAAAGCTTAATCGACATTTACCACATTTCAGTGGAACTTTTCCTAAATTTTGTTTAAGTAATCTTTTGGGGAAAAAATGTAATTGCATTTTTCTATCTATTCTGTAGGCATAGGTCTCAGCATTGCTGAAGGTTTTACATTTTAGTGATTAGATGCTGATTAGAGTGTTACTTATCAAGGGCTTCTTTCTTTTTACTTCCTCTAACTTCTTAGCTTTGATTATTGGTGCTTAGAAGCAGCGTGCTTTCTCTGATTTTGTTGGAGGAAGTAATATAATCAATAATTTCTTTAAATTGCTGGAATTCTATATCTCTGCAATTTTTAAAAATAAATTCTAAAGAGGCTTAAAGACATAAACTGAAACATTATTTCCCAGGCATAAAAATGAAAATTATTCAGAAACATCAAAATCTGACAGTGACAGTTTTCTTTTCAATACGATCTTGTCTTATGTAACTTTGTATCCTTGATTGCAGCGTCTTGAATATAGCAGAATTTTTAAGGAATATTTAGGGGAACAATCGAAGTGGTAGGGAGGGAGGAAGTTACCATAGGAGTATTGTCCCCAAAATAAAGAGATTCTTTGAGGTGTTACAAATGCTTGTTAAGAATCTGATATTATATATGGCCTGAAGTCTGAAAAGGGATTAAGTTTGATAGTGGATGCTTAATCAGGACTGATGGTCCAAAAATTTAAATTATAGAAAGAAAGCTAACTACTAACATCACCACCTCACTCAATAATTAATTGTAACTAGCATTTATATAGAGATTTAAGGTTTACAAAGTGCCTTTCAGATGGTACAGGCCCTTATTAACTCATGCCTAGACTATTGCAGTAGCCAGATGGTTGGTCTTCCTGCGTCAAGTCCCTCCCCACTCCACTTCATCCTCTGCTAGCTGTGAAAGCAATAAAATTTAAAATCCTTTTTGACATTCAAAGCCCTATGTACCTGGCCTACCTTTGTTTTGCCCTCGAGAGCAGCACAAGTTAAATCAGCTATTATTGTTATTAGACCCTATCATTATCATTTACTGTTTTTCTTTCTCAATCCCTTTTAATAAGGAATCATAAATTCTTTCTTTATAACTGTGTCTCACCCATTTTATCTTCTCTGCTTAATCTTAACTAGCTTCAAAGTCTTTATTGTGGCACGGTGTTGCTACATCGTCTTTCGCTTAGTGAAGTTAATCTCTATTTCCCTGTTACGTTATCTTTAACCAAATGTATGTTATAGTAACAGAATCATTTCATATTTGTATATTGCTTTACATTTACAAAGCAGTATTTCACCTGATCTCCATAACAACCCTGAGGGGTCAGTAGAGCAAGTATTCTTATCTCCGTCTGATAAATGATGAAATTGAGGCAACAGAGTGATTTGCTAAGTTGTAGAAATAGTAAATGTTTAGAAACAGTATTGGAACCTAGCGTCATATTTTTAAGGTTTTCATGTTATTTTGTTTATGGTAAAAAAAATTAATTTTTCCCCTCCCACTCCCTCTATTTAAAAAAAAAAACACCTAAAATTCTTGTGCCTAATGTATAGTCAAGTACAATAAATTCCTGCATTGACCAAGTTCCAAAAGCGTATGTCTCAATCTGTACCCTGAGTCAATCTCTTCTCTGTCAGGAGGTAGAATGCATCATCATCAGTCCTCAGAAATCATTGCTGGGCACTGCATTGGTCAGAGTTCTTATGACTTTCAGAGCTGATCATTATTCCCTTGATTCTGATCACTGTATTCTGCAACAATTCACACAAGCATCCTCAAGTATCTCTGGCACCATTCCCTTCATCATTTCTTATAGCACACTAATATTCCATTAATTCATATATCATAATTTTTAGTCATAATCCAATTTTTTAGCACCCTCTTGGTTTCTAGCTTTTTGTTACTACAAATGGAGCTGCTAAGAATGTTTTTGTACATATGGTACCTTTTTCATTCTTCTTTGATCTCTTTGGGGGCATAAGTGGTGGTATAAATGAATGAACCCAGTGTCATGTAGTACCAAGTCCAATGCTCTGTCCACTATATCACAAACTGCCATTCACTGTTAAACATTCCACATGACATCTTTGAAGCCATGGAAGTCATGAGGTAGAAATGAGGAGGGAGAGCATTCCAGGCTTGGGGGACAGCTAATGAAAAGGTAGGGGATCTAGAAATGGAGTGTTATATACAAGGAGTAGCAAGTTGGCTATTGTCCACTCCTGACTTTGGTAACACACATGTAGGTTTATGAGTCACACTCTCTGCTGTATGTGTGCGACTTGGTGAATAGAGGCCTGGAGTCAGGAAGACTTGAGCTCAAATCCTACTCCAGTTACTTACTAGCTGTGTGAACCCTGGGCAAGTCACTTAACCCTGTTTCCCTCAGTTTCCTCATATGTAAAATGAGCTGGAGAAGGAAATGGCAAACTGCTCTAGGATCTAGGGGTCATGAAGAGTTGGACACAACTGAAATGAAACAACAAAAAGCACAAGGAATAGCAAATGGGTTATTGTCTGCCCCTAATTTGGTAACACACAGCTAGGTCTATGATTTACATCTTCTGCTATTCTTGCCAGCCCTTACAGCAGGAGTCCTACAAAAATCTTGTCATCAGAATTTAAGTAATGTAAGTAGGCTTTAATTTCTATTCTTCTCCCTCACTTAAAAAATAATCATGATTAAAAATGCCAACATCCTTTGGCATATGGATTCTATCATCCATATAACACAGAGGTTCCCAACCTTGGACCCAAACAGCACTCCCCTGAAAATCTACTTTTTAAAAACTCCTTAATGTTTTTTTTTAATTTGCATCATCTCAAAAAAAATTTTTTTTTAAAAAATGATTTGTCTTACATTTAACAACTTATTGTAAATTTGTGTTTTTTTCCTGCGTTGAAATTTTGACAATGCAGTATTGCATCATGTAACCATATAGTATCGTATTGTAAACAAATCACTACAGGCAGATATTCCTGCCAATGCATGCTGGACTTCCCAACAATGGGCAACGTGCTCACCTGCCAACACTTGCTTGTTAAGACCTGTCTACAGACTTGACCACTGATTCAGTTGTAACTTACTTGCATTTTGTGTGTTTATTTGGAAATTAATGTAATCACTACAACTTTAACTCTATTATACAACAGATGAGACATGTATGAACAGTTTTTCAAAATTTTACCTTCTCTTCTTTCTTCATGCCCTCTCATTTTTATTCAACACCCCCCAATTGCCCCTGAGGCTACCACAACCCCCCCATCATTCCAACGCCCCCCCCAGGGAGTTGTATCACTCACTTTGGGAACCTATGGATAACACATTAAAGTCCTTTCATTGCATTGGCCGTTTCACCTTTTTTCCCTGTCTCCTAGAAAACAGAAGCCAAAGCCTTATGCCAACGGCCCTCACATATTTTTGTAAAAGTTTAAATATCAAACCTAGGAACACTTTTTGTCTTCAACAACTTGATTGTGCTGCTTACATTCTTAATTGTAATGACCGATGTTAAATCATTTGCATCCTCTAATGAGTACCCAACATTGGCACACAAAATTTCTCCTTTTATGTATCTTTTCTTGCTCTTGACATGTAAGTACACACAAAATCCCTTCAATATTATGTTTAGTTTCTCTTTTAGTACCATCTTTTGGGGAGGGCAGGGCAGTTGGGGTTAAGTGACTTGCCCAAGGCCACACAGCTAGTTCATGTGTCAAGTGTCTGGTGCCGGATTTGAATTCAGGTCCTTCTGACTCCGGTGCTCTACTCACTGTGCCACCTAGCTGCCCCTTTTTAGTACCATCTTAACCTGCCCATTTCACCTCTCTACATTCCACCTTAAGTTTACCACTATCATGCCTTTTCTGTCCTCTTTGGTAGATTTCCAATAGAGCTCTCGTCTGTTCCCTCATCTTCTTCACTCAGTAATGAATTCTGCCTCCGTCTTCTTCAATTTTTGAGGGTTTATTTTTTGTTTGTTTCCTTGTCATTCCTAGCATTTTATTCTGATTCTCTTCACCTTGCCCCCCATATCTTAAATTATCTTTTTGATTTTTTTAGTCTCAATATAAAACTCTGGGTGGCTTCCATACGCTAGGGAACATTTTACTGTCTCAGTTATTTGATATCCTCTTTCTTCCTGGATCCTTGAAACTGTGCCTGCTTCATTTTATTTCAAAGGAATGTGGGGGCAGTTTGCAGAAACATGGTCTTTTTTTGTCATAAAGGTAATGAGGTTCCCATTTTTATAGAAGTGCTGCTATTCTTTTGCTTTCTACCCATGGAAAGCTTTTGCTGACTATGCATTACATCTGGAAGATTTCTTGTACCACACTGATGCCATATTTTTTGTTGTTGTAAAGTCACTTTCAGTCATGTCTGACTCTTCACGTCCCCTTTTGGGGTTTTCTTGACAAAGATACTGGAGTGGTTTGCCATTTCCTTCTCTAGCTCATTTTACAGATGAGTAAACAGAGGCAAACAAGTTTAAGTTACTTGCCTAGGGTCACACAGCTAGTAAGTGTCTGAGGTCAGATTTGAACTTCCCAGCCTAGCACTCTATGCACTGTGCCACCTAATGTTCAATATAGATATTAAGGGGAAGACTTTTTTTAACCTGTCCCTTAATATCTATAGTCATTTTTAAAGCGAAAATCAAGACATATAGTCTGACAAAGAATATTCTTTTCACAAAATCCCATTAAAAGTATAAATATATGTATGTGTGTGTGTACATATATATATATGTACATTATGCACAATACATACACACATATATACTAGATAGATTTTTTTTTGAGACAAAATCTCTCTATCTTATCCAGGATGGATGGCAAATTGCTATGTATGGGCCCAACCACATTGCCATTCAGTATAGAAGCTTCATTTTTCTGACCTAAGCTGGATTGACCCTCTTTACACAGCCTGGTGGCCAGGGGCTACTTATAGTCTCACTGTCTTGATGCCAGATTTATTGAAAACATCTGATCAGTCTTATCCTTACTTAAGCTCAGAATTCAGGGATCCACTAGGTTCAACATTCTCAGCAACAGGGAATACAGGCATGTGCCACCAAACCCAGGTAAAAGTACACTTTAAAAAAAATGATTTTTGCTAACTCTACCGGTATATTACCCTTTTCTGTTCCCCATGTGAAAATCAGCCCCACTGCCAAATCTAGACTCTGTCCATCTCAGAGCTAGAAAAGATTTTAATATGTCATTTAGACCTCATTTTTAGGTGAGAAGACTAGAGAGATCATCACTTGCTACTGTCACACAGCTAGTCAGTGACAAAATTGGGGCTAATCCAGGGTTCTTTCCTCTATGCCACATTCTATTTCAGGCTTAGCTTTATAGTTTTGACTGGGAAATGCACCCGCTGTTTTTACTGGTTAACACCTCGCACAGTCTCTTTAACTAAACCACAATGTCTCCTACCTTCACTGCTTTATCCCTGAATTCTTTAGCTTTGGTTTATTAAGTGGAAGTGTTGTCTTTTTGTTTTCTTCTTTCCAATAATCCTATCCCCTTTCCCCGTTACAGTCAACAAAATAAAAGCAACTTCTCTGGGAGAAACATCAAACTTAATCCCAGGGATCTGGTTTACTTAAAGCACTCCTCTAGAATTCATCTGACTTTTATGAGTCAGGGTGCCTTGCTTGGTGGCTACTCTCATCCTTTGGCAAAGCAGATTCTTTGAATAAATCTCTTAAGCACATCTCCCTGCTTGTCTCCTCCTTCACACATGCTGCATAGGCTTCTCTTCTATGGCCCCTTTCACTTTCCTCCCTTCTTCTCATTTTTAAAATAATCTCTTACTTTCACCCTGCCACAGTTTTATTTCTTTTTTTTTTTTCCTGGCTTCCCTCTTCTTCCAAGTTCCTATTTGCAGCAGTTATTCACTGTGCCTCTAACCAGGGCCAAGGGAAAAAATAGCATTCAGCACGCCAAACTCCCACAGTTTGTTCCTTAAGCTTTAGCAGTTTTTCTACCTTCAGATTCATGACAAATGTCCACATCAGGGTTTCACTGTCCTTCTCTGTCTCTTTGTCTGCCTGCTTAAATTTCCTGCAAGTGTTCAGTCCCTTCCTAGCCTGGATGGTCTTACTAGTTTCTTCCCAATATTCCACCATTCTCACAGGTAATGTTCATTTTAGTCCATAAGTTAAGGGATACAATATGCTATTGGAAAAAAGTAACTGAGCTGTCAATCAGTAGAAAAGGATTCTATAATTAATTATTGGTGTACTCATGGGCAAACTAATTTCATGACCTCATTTTCATCTGTATAAGATCATCTTTGGACTGAATGGTAAATTTTTTATAATTCTGGCCAGTTACAAAAATTCTACCATTCAGTCCCAAGATGACCTTATATAAACGAAAATGAGATTAAAAAGTTAGTGTATATACCCACATATGCATATATACACATATATACATACACAGATGTAGATATAGATCTGGGTTAACATCCTGCCTCAGACATATATTGACTAGATGACCCTGGGCAAGTCACAGCCTCTTAGAGTTTTAGATAAATATCTATGATGGACAGTTGCAGAGAAAGTGCCACCCTGTATAAGAGAGAATTTCCCCCTTCTATGAACAAATTCCTAAGTCCAGTCTCTATGCCTATTACAGATTTATATTCCTTCCCAAATCTAAATACTCCCCCACCTCCAAAAAAATTAAAACTACTTATCCCATGCTAGTTGTCCACAAACAGAATGGCCTCTACTTTTAATGCCTTTCTTCAGTTTTTCTACCTCTTTGTCTCTCTCTGTAGTAGCCTTAATTTCGGCCCTTACCCCTGCCCCATTCTAATGCTATGTATTTATTGCCATTTCTATTTTGTTGTACACCATACTACCTTTGTGTCGATTTAACCAGTCCTTCATAGCTTCTAGCTTGCTTCTGAGTTCCTTTTCTTCCTCTTTTAACTCCTTTCTTCTCTTTTCATGTCTCAGGTTCTATGACACTCCCCACTCCACCCAAATCCTTCCTCTCCCTTCCTTCCTTTTCCTCCCCTTATTTTTCAGTAGATTTAGTTGGGAGCTCGTTGACCTCTCTCTCTCAATTTCCGCAGATGTTTTTTCTTCTCCTGCTTTCCTTTTAAGCAAGCCTGCCCTGTTTTCTTTCCTCTGCATGAGTGCTCTCTCTCTCCTCTCTCTGTGGTTCTCTTCCTGCACCACTTATTCATCCTGAGTTACTTTGTTTTCCTTCTTTTCCCCCTGCTATGACCTGAAATCCATCTTCATTTCCCCACTTGTAGTCCCAAAGCACCTTTTAATGCCTTCCCCTGCTCACAGAACCCCAGGTGGCTTTCTTTTATTTTTAGCAGCTGTTAAAATCATAGTTGTTTCATTCTCTCCCCCCACCTCCCCCCTTTGCGCTGGCTCAGCTGTGCCTGCCTCCCTTTTTACTGTGAAATGGGCGTGGGCAGTTTTGGTAAATGTGTACTTCCTTGCCACAGAGGTTATATACCACCCCCTTTTGCAAGCAGGGGTTGCTGTGTCCTTGTTCTCCATACAGAAAACTCTGCTCCTAATTACACGCTGCACTCAGATGATTTCTGGAGGCATTATAAATAGCCTGTCTTTGGCTGTCCCCTATACCATCTAAAATGACTGTCCTTAAGTGGAAAAGCACCTGGCAGGTGGCTAACACCAGACACCTCCTTACCATAGCTCTGTTTCACACTTCTATTCTCCAATCCAAATCCTAAAATTCTCTGCAACTTTTCCTGAGGCTGCTAACTCTCTTTAAACAGGTCACAATTTTTCCTTGGTTCAGAGCAACCAAGGATGATAAGGGGGGAATAGAGAATATGCCATAGGAAAATTAGTGAGAGGAACTGGAGATTTTTCTCCTGGAGTAGAGAAGATTTACAGAAAACATGATAGCTGTCTTCAAATATTAGAAGCACTCTCACTTGCAAGAGGGATTAAAATCATTCTCCCTGGCCCCAGAGGGTAGGACAAGGTGCAAACAATGGAAGATGCAGAGAGGCTGATTCTGGTTCAGTGTAAGGAAACATTTCCTAATGATTACAGGTATTGGACTAGATCACCTCTGAGGGTCCTTCCAACACTGACATTTTGTGATTTCTTTTTCATTCCTGAGGAGAGTAAAGCATCTTTAGCCTTGGCCTGCTCAGTAAGGGAGATCCCCCAAAGTTCTCCCAGCAAATATAGTCTTTTTTCCCCGGGGATCAAAATAATCCCACTTTATCTGCCAATACCCATAACAATTTCTTTGTTATATCAAGTATAAAAACACATCAAGTTCTTTGCTCACAAGCATGTGAATTAAAATGTCTCATGATTTTAGCTCCAATTGAATTACCAGGGTCACCACATATTATTTTGGTGGAATGACTATACTCCGTCTTATTTAGCCTGTCCTCAACATGAATGTTCCCTTCATTAGGTCCTCCTGCTGTCCTCCCCAAAACTGCATAGGTTGTTTTTTTTTTTATCCTTTGCCTTCTGTCATTCTCACGGAAGGCAACACCAAAATATAAGTAGCATCTCTCCATTTCCCTTTTCGTGATGATCCGTCTTCTTGCTATCATGCTCTCAGCTCTTCAATTTAATAGGGTTTCTCTCCTAAGGAATTAAAAGGTCTGCACTGCCCCTCAACACCTGAAAAAGTTTTGAAGAAAAAAATATTAAGTATGGAGCTACTATTTTAAGTGCTCCTATGCCTTTGTCTTGATCTTCAAGTCCTACATAAAATCCCCTCTTCTACCAGAAGCCTTTCCTGATCTTTGTTATGTCTGGTGCCTTTTCTCTGTTGATGATGGTTTCCAAATTATCCTATGTATGGATTGTTTGAAAACAGTAGTTTACATGTTGTCTCTCCTGTTAGACTGTGAGGTCCTGGAGAGCAGAACCTGTTGTTCACCTTTCTTTGTATCTTCAGCATTTGCACATAGTAGACACTTAATAAATGCTTATTGACTTAATGACTGGGTTGGTGGAAGGAGGAGAGCATGTAATTTTATATTCTTGCCTTATGGACAAAATTGACCAGTTATATTGCTATTTTTTTTTTGCTACAAAATGCTCTGTCTCCCTGTCTTCTTTTTCCTCCATATCCTGACCTGTCTACATGAACTGTTCCAGCAAATTCTATAGTCCCTCTCCTTCTAATGATTTCTAATAACATTCAACCATCTTTCCCACAGACAGAGCTCTCTTGATGTTTGTAATAACCCTGTCTGATAGTTTAGGCAGCTATTAGTTTTCTTCCCATTTTATAGATGGCTAACTTGAGGCATATAGTGCCTTCTCTCTGGTCATATAATTATCTTATGGTAGATGAAGGATTGGTTTCTGGATTTCATGATACACATTCTATCCACTACACAATGCTGCCTGAACAGCTCAGCGAACTCTCTCTTAACACATATGGGATATCAATTGCCCACCCCCTCCCAAATATATACATATATATATGTGTGTGTGTGTGTGTGTGTGTGTGTGTATGTATGTATATATGTATATATATGTATATATATATGTGTGTGTGTGTGTGTATTCATTCTGAAACAAGGATTCCTTTCGACATTTTTCAAGTGAAAAGTCAAATTATGAGACACTGACCACTAGAACTACTGAATTGTGGAACCAATGAAAAACTGAAGGAACAATTTAGCTTTGATCCTATGAGAGCATGCTCTCTTTTGTCCCTTTAAATTTTTTTTCCTCTTTATTTATCTTCATTTTCTACTCTGCCCTTGAATGATTCCCTTGTCTGTTTCATACTGCCTTCCCTGTTGGATCCTATAATTCCTTTCTTCTTTCAGAGCTGGGAAACCTCTTGCTGATTTCCTTTGGTTTAACTCTCTGCAGCTTAAAAGGATGGTTGGCTGCCTTTCTCTTTTGTAGTTTGGTGGAGTTTATTGTTTAAAACAAGGGTTTTGACAAAGAAATCTCAGCAGGTCATACAACACCTTAATCTCCATACCTATACAGAGTTTAAAGTGGCCTAGAATAAGAGAAAACCAGGTTACAAAGGCCAGGAGTGAGTGTTCTACGGCTTTTTTTTTAAATCTATTTTCTTCTGGGAAAATGAAATTCCTGATTTTTCAGTTTACAAGTTATTAATCATAAACATTTGCACACTGTGTCTGACTTTGTCTTTTCATCTTATAACTATTTGCTTTTGCCTCATTTATTTCTCTTGCCCTTTAGCTAACCCTCTTTTTTATCTTTATTTTCCTTTTGTTCCTTTCCCCAACGTACTTCATGGTTTCATCCACTTCTGAAATTGTTTTATCACCTGAAAATTATCTTACAAAATCTTGCCTTTTATATTGGACATTGGTCCCAGTAAGTAATAGTGGATTGGTTGGTGTCTGGCACCATGGAAAATCTTTCTAATTGGTCCAGGTGTGTTGCGGTACATTTCCTCCTGCTGCTCGTGCCCCCTGCCTGTACCCACCGAGGCCTGCTGTGAATCTAAGATATCCAGGATGTCTAAGCACTCCCAGTGTTTCCAAGGGAATCCCAATACTTTCACACACACTTTGTTCAGTTTCCCTTTCCAAGATCACAAGAAGTCAGTGAATGAAGATGTTCAGGAAGGATTTGAGAACACTTTATACAACAATAATATTGTAAAGATGAACAACCTTAAAAGATTCTGGACATCTCATCAACACAGTGACAAACCAAAATTCAAGAGGATTTAAATAATGAAACACACTGTCCACCTCCTCACAGAGAGGTGAGGCGACTCAGAGTGCAGACAAAAGAATACTGTTATATTAGGAAGGCAGAATTTATGATTTCAAAGAGAATCTCATATGTGCCTGAAAGGTTCGGAACCGCAGGATATAAGGAATTCTCTAGGCAGAAGGCAGGAGAACTAAAGCATGTATTTACACTCCACAATAACAAGCCCACAAACCAGCATCCACATTTTGATATTTTCATCAAAAGCTTCCAGGCCCAGTAAGTCTGCCTCACAAGAGTAACCAGGAGGCCACAGAGAGGCGAGATGGTATAAGGCAAAATCGTATACATGCTTCCCCTCTACGGTAAGAAGATTACCCACTGGCCTCCAGTCCTTGCTCAGCACTCCTCACTCCACGTGGGTCAGCTCTGCTACCAGCAGCTCAGCTTCAGCTGTAGGCGTCGCTGGCTCCAACTGGAAAAGGAAAGAGGGGTCTTTAAGCTGTCCTCTCCCCTCTTATTGAGTTTTCGATATCCTCAAGCACCGATATCCTCAAGCCCCACCTGAATGACCAGGGCCGATTGGTTCTTGAGTTGGTTCTTCCCCCTAGCATAGACCAGATTAACACCCAATAGGGCGTGGCTCTGGAGTTAACACCTCCCCTCAGCCAGCCCCATGACTCATCACACAGGAAGTTCTCCGCTTTCCAGAAGAGAAGCAGCAGCAACCAGCAAGGCTCAATGAGGTAAGCTGAGTCACTCAAGGAAAACAAAGGCCACTCTGGCCACAACTGTTCTTGTGGACATGGCCAATGACAAAACTTGTTTTGCTTATCTGTACATGTTTGTAATAGGAGTTTTGTTTTCTTATACACCTAATTAAATTCTAATTAATTATACACTCTGTACTTTCTCTTCCCGCCCCACCCCACCCCCATTTCAGACAGCTTTAATCCTGCCTTTCACTTCCTGCTTTTTTAAATGTGTCTTCCCGTATTAGAACGTAACCTCCTTGAGGGCAAAGACTGCCTTTATTTTTTCTTGTATTTGTATCCATAGCCCTCACACAGTACCTGGAACATAGTAACATTTAATTAATAAATGGTCCTTGACTGCCTGACTAGATATGGAACGCTATCTATATTTCTTCTATCCCACAGTATAAAGCTAATAGCAAATGCTTTAGAAGTGAATTTTTAAAAAATTTTCTCCCATTGCTACATGTAGTTCCTAGGTAGTAAGAATTTATCTAATTCCTGCACAAATCTGGCCATTTTGTTCAATGTCTTAGAAAAACATTGATAGACTTGCATGAAATAATGAAGAACAAAATGAGCAGAATCAAGAGAACGTTGTATACACTAACAGCATTATTGTTTTATGAACAAATTTGAGTGACTAGACCATTTTGACGATTACAAATACCCAAATTAACTGCAAAGGACATATAAAAGAAGATGCTATCCTCATCCAAAGATAGAACTGATAAAATAGAAGTTATGTATAGAATGATTTTACACATATATACATATTTGTGTCTAATGGTAGTCATCTCTAGGGCAGAGGGAGGGAAGAAGGAGGAAAGAAAAAAGAAAAAAAAGAAATTTACACAATAACTTTATTATATTTTAAAAGGAACAGCAATTTATACACAATAGATTTACAGTTTCATATGCAAATAAATTATTTTAAATAAATAAAATATAATGTAATAATTATAAATTAAAATTTTTTTAAATTCCAGTAAGAAAAAAACACACCAGATTTTGCCATTATTATACAAGTCCTCAAATTGCTGAATTAAAATGACCTTTTGAGTTTTGCCTTCTGTGCCTATACAGAAGCAATAAGTTATAGTGGATCGAGAGCCATCCTTAGATTTAGGAAGATCTGAGTTCAAGTCTAGCCTCCCTTCATTTAATCTCTCAGTACCCCTAGGCAACTTTAAATTGCTGAACAGTTGCCAATTTATACTGGTAGAGGGAATTTCCTCACTGTGAGTTTCTCTCCGCCAATGAAATCTCATGTCCAGGTTAAACAAAATCTGTCCAATAAAGTATGTGTTAATCTTCTTCTAAGAGGGAAAATACTCAAATGCAACCTGTGACCCAGGACCTCCCAAACTTAGGGTTCACATGAACCAGGTTTGATCCTGACCCAGAAGGGACAGTTTCTCTCTCTTTGGCTCATTACCCCAACTTGGATTACTCTAATAAAATGTCCAAATATACTGATGTCTAGTGTCCATTGCTCATGGAGGATGGAGGATGGGCTGAATTGCTGAGCATTCAAATTCTACTGCAGAGAGAAACTCTGATGGGTTAGCCACATTGCTTGTATGACAAAAGTACTTTTGCCTAAAAAACTATTTTATGGATATCTTATACAAGGCAAGCACTTAGAAGAAGCTAATACAAGGACATTCTCAAGGTCTTTCTGAAGAACTTTGGAGTTGATTTTGAGACTTGAGACATGAAACACCAGAAACAATTAGGAAAGAAGATATTTCAAAGTAAAATAAACAAGTAACAAATGCACAAAGAAAAATAAACAGGAGAATAAGAGGGAAACTATTTCCCTCATCAAAGGGGAAATCTAGTCTCAGAAGATCTCCCAAAGTGAGTGTATAGACCTTTGCCCACAAAGATTTCGTATTTGTATTTGCTGGAAGTCAACACTCATCCTCAAAGGAGGAAAATGAGATTTCCAGATATAGTAGGAAGCTAGGTGGTATAGGGGACAGCTTGGCGGCACAGTGGATAGAGTGCCAGTCCTGGAGTCAAGAAGACTCATCTTCTTGAGTTCAAATCTGGCTTCAGATACTCATTAGCTGTATGACCCTAGGCAAGTCACTTAACCCTGTTTTCCTTAGTTCCTCATTTGTAAAAATGAACTGGAGAAGGAAATAGCAAACCAATATTTTTACCAAGAAACCCTAAATGGAGTCACAAAGAGATAAACACAACTAAAAAAATGACCCAACAACAAGATTGTATGGTGTCTAGAGGGCTGGTGCTGGAGTCAAAAAGATCCAAGTTGATGAATTCTTCCTCGGATACTTAGTAGCCATGTAACCCCAGGCTAGTCACTAAATATCTCTGTACTTCATTCACTTTCTTCATCTGTAAAAATTAGGGGGTTGGACTTGCTGGTCTTTAAGGTCCCTTTCATTTCTAAATCTGTGATCCTATAATAGGGAGCCTCTGGTGTTTATTGAACACTGGGGTGACATAGTCAACCCTATGCTTCAAGAGTGTGCCCTTTGGCAGTTATGGGGAGGATAGATAGGAGAGAGGACAGACCCGATACAGGGTGACCAATTAAAAAGCCACTGCATAGTTCAAGTGAAAGCTGAGAAAGGCATTAACTAGGGAGGTGGTGATGTGATGGGAGAAAAAGTATACAAATGTAAGAAATGTTGAGATAGGATTTATAAGAGCAGAGAAGTGACAGGATATGTGAAGAGAGGAAGGGGGAAGAGTTGAGGATAACTTCAAGTCACCCACATGAAAACCCCCATATGGTACCTGTGCTTAGAAGTATGAGGGTGCTCTTGACAGAAATAGGGAAGTTCAGAAAAGGTGTGAGTTTGGGGAAAAGATAATGAGTTCTGTTTTGTATATGTTGACTTTAGATGCCCATGTAATTCAGCTTAAACCTCAAGTAGGCAGTTGGTGGTGTCAGATTGGATCTCAGGAGAGAGACTAGAGAGAGATACATTGATCTGGTTATCTTCTTGTAGGGATGATAATTGAACCCCTGGGAGTCAATGAGGTCACCAAGTGAGAGAATGCAGAGAGAAGAGGAGGCCTCAGGCCAGAGCCTTGGGGGACACCCCTAGTTAGTAAACCTGATATGGACAATGATCCAGAAAAGGAAACTGAGGGGTGGCCAGACTGTTAGTGGGAGAACCAGGAGAGTACATGTCACAGAAACCCAGGAAAGAGTATCATGGACGAAAGCGAGTAGTCAACGGTGTCAAGGTCTATATAGGAATCAAGAAGGTTGAAGACTGAAAAAAAAAGCCATCAGATGTGGCTATTAAGGGATCATTAGTAACTTTGGAGACAACTGACTCAAATGAGCGATGAATTCAGAAGCCAGATTTAAAAGGGCTGAGAAGTGAATGAGAGAAAAGAAAGTGTGGGCAACAAATTGGAAGCTACTTTTTTCTAAGATTTTATTCTGTAAGGGAAGAAGTCTAGAATGCTAAATGAAGGGTATGCTGGTATGTAATGAGCGTTTTTTAAAATGGTGGAGACCTGGATTCAGTGTGGTGCTGAAGCTGGCCAGTCACACAACTAGTAAGTGTGTCAAGTGTCTGAGGTCTGATTTGAACTCAGGTCCTCCTGACTTCAGGGCCTGTGCTCTACTCACTGTGCGACCTAACTGCCCCAAGTCATTAAATTTTCAGCACAAGCATGTAAACCATGAAAATCAGCAAATGCTACAAATCCCAGCTCGGTTTATTGTTTTGTTGATTGTCTAGACTTGAGAAAGTGATAGAGAAAATGACAATAATGCAGATTAAACTTAAAGCTTGAAGATATAAACTGAAGCATTAAACTTTAAAGTATGTTGTATGTACATTTTTTACAAGCATTGTTTTATCAGCATATATCTGCATGGATGAGTTTGTAGACAGCAGGGAATGAGCCAGGATGTAAGGAGAAATTAACAACTAGTGAGAGAGAAAGAGACAGAGAGACACAGATGGAGACAGAAACAGACATCAAAGTATGCACAGAGCAACCAGGACCCCTTCAGTGAAATGTACTGTAATTCTGAGACAGAGGCTTGACCCAGCTTATGGGTTTTTCTTTTGACTGTATAATAAGCAAGCCACTTGGATATTTTAAATTAGGATATAACTAGTGTAAACCTGAATTTTAGTAAGAATATGACCTCCACATTACTTCTCATACTGTAGAGGTATTTAAACTACATAATGAGCAATAATAATAATAAAAATAATACTTTCAAAGAAAGGTCACCAAATGCTATGCCACTCCTATCTTCATTAGTATTATATTTGTCATGTTTAAATTAAAACAAGGGCAGCTAAATGGCACAGCGGATAAAGTGCCAGGCCTGGAGTCAGGAAGACTTGTCTCCCTGAGTTCAAATTTGGCCTCAGACATTTACTAGCTGTGTGTGACCCTGGGCAAGTCACTTAACCCTATTTGCCTCAGTTTCCTCATCTGTAAAATGAGCTGGAGAAGGAAATGATAAACCACTCCAGTATCTTTGCTAAGAAAACCCCAAATGGGGACATGAAGAATCAGATAGAACACAAACGACTGAACGACAACAAATACCACCACCAGATGCTGTGCTACTCAATCTTCAGTCATATTTTGTCTATCCTGTTTAATTTAAAACACCTAACCTACTTGATATTTTTCATACTTATCTAAGAGCTGAATGCTCAACTTTGATTCATTAATGCAATGGAAGTAGTATGAATGTGTTTCCCTCATGGGACATATCAGACATTTGCAGTACAACAAGTAATGAAATGCTTTATATTGCCTGGTCCCCAGGTACTTCATTCACCCTTGCCTTTCTTTTTCTGCCACTGTTATAAACAAGTTTTTCAGATGGGAGGAATGGGTCGTAATCTTAACTCATCATTTGATATATTTTGAAATGCTCTATGCTATAGTTAATGCAAATGTTGCCTCCTCCTTCCCTAAGTTCTCCCTTCCTCTCTCCTGCCTCAATTGTTTTGGGAAAAGAACTATTTGAGTGAATCAGGCATTGATTCTTCAGTTGAGAGTTTAAAGCCACTTAAAATATGTATCCTGATTGTTGCTTAATAATAACAATTTAAGTGATTTAAACCTTGTGCTACCCTGCATTAGAGGACTTGAAAGATAATACTTAAAAAAGCAAAGCAGCTAAGGTTATTCTTTATGACTTCTTTCAATCATTTAAATTATCTGTAACCTTGTTGGGATATCGATCATTAACCTTCTGGAGCCTGCAGGTCTGAGTGACTGTCATTTAACTTGGGAGTGGGGGTAGAAAATCCACAGATAGTTCATAAAATATCAGATTTTGATATCCAATTTTTTATTATATATGCTTTTCTAGGCCTTCTACACCTACATTTTAAATGTTTGGTTAGGTTCTCCCCCCAAAAAAAATTCACAGAGAGAAGGTAATGTGTTCTAAGATGCAGTGTCCTTTGGTCATCTTGCTTTCTAAACCATAGTCATAATTTATTTCTCAAGAATATTGAACTGAACAAAAGGATTTCTCTCTGTCTCTGTCTGTCTGTCTGTCTCTCTCTTTCTCTCTGTCTCTCTCTCTCTCTCTTTGTCCCTCCCCGTCTCTCTCTGTCTCTGTCGCTGTCTCTCTCACTTGTGATCTCTCTATCTCTCTCTGTCTCTGTCTCATTAGTAGAAAAGAAGGCAGCAAGGATATGACATTATTAAACAATTTGAAGTATGGTAAAGTATGCTATAGAGCAATATCTCTCCTGTGACTTTGTATTTGTCAGAATTAAAATAATTCTTTTTTTTAACCTTCAAAGAATCTTTTGAGAGATATTCAGGATAGGGTGCATATTTGGTTGATTCCACCTTTCCCGCTTGTGCCTTTATGTCCAAACAGAGGGAAGAATAGACCAGCAGTCCCTGGCAGCTATGCTGCTCCCAAAAGAGAAGGATAACCACTCTCCCCCTGTGAGCTTGTATACCCAGCTGGGGACCCACAGGAGCAGAGCCCATAGCAAGGATTTCTCCAGCTGTGCTCGGCAAGACCTTAGGCCCCATTTGTCCTATAGCCACAGGCTTTTTTTAAGTTTGAGAAGCCTGGAGAACAGATGGCTATAGTACCTTGGGGGATGGCAAAAAAAAAAAAAAAAGAGACACTGAGATAATTTTCTCCTCACCTCCTGGATCACCTTCCCAAGAACACAGGAAATTCTCATGCATTTCTAGCCAAACCTCCTTGTGATATACATGCTAGGTGACAAGTAGAACTAGTAGGAACTGTACTCAAAAAAGTTGAATTGGGAAAATATTAAAAAAAATTGTCACTCTGAGTAACAAATATCAAGCTGTCATACACCACAACTTGTTCATACTTGTCCCCTAGCATGTATATCATTGTATATTTGAAAGGAATAGCAAGTTTGGCATAGATTTGCAGTTTCATGTGCAATCATCTTTTATTGCACTATGTTATGGAAATGCTTGTTTTATCCTATAAATTAAAAATAAAATGAAAAATATTAAGCTGTTTTCCCTCAGATAACCAGTTGCTTAATATTTTTGTTCTTCCAAAGTCTGTATTTTATCCCCATGGGTACTTCTTTCACTGAGACGACTCATATCTCCCTCTATCCCTTAATAGATGACTTCATGAGTTACTTTAATGACTATAAACCTTACATATCATTGAGTTTCATGCTTACTAAAGGACAATTCTAGAATTCTTAGAGCTTAGAGGTCATCTATCTTGATAGGCCCTTTATTTTACATTTGAATAAACTGAAACCCAAAGAAAAGTAATTTGTCCAAGGTTACACATTGAATCTTTGGCAGTACCAGAAAGAGGACTCACTCCTTCTGACCCCCAGTTCAGGGTTTTTTTGAGACAAGGCTTTTGTAGAGCAACCAGATTTGTGGAGCAACCAATTTTATTTTTCAAAATTCCCCAGATCGATTAATCAACAAGCACTTATTAAGTGGTTCTTTTGTGTCCAGCACTGTTCTAGCTGCTGGAGATACACAAAGGACAAACTACTTTCTATGGGTAAGGACTTACATTCTAATGGGGAGACAAATACCTATGTGAATATATGCAGCATAAATGTAAGGTGAATAAATACAAATATACACAATGTCTTTAACTGTAAGGTGGTTTTGGAGGGAGTGCACTAGCATTGGGAGTGTGGGGTAGAGACCAAGAGCAGCTCCCAGTGCAACTTCTATTAACCTTAGAGCACAAATTTAATGGGACTTAAAGGCTTAATTGTCCATATAGGGGCAAAAAGAGACTCTATACTTAGGGTGTATGTCATTAATATCATAGGATTTTTAGAATCAAAAGGACCCAATGGACTATCTAGTTTTAACAACTTCATTGTACAAATTAATAAACTGGTCCAGTGAAATTTAGTGACTTGCTGAAGGCTACCCAGGGAATAAGTGGATAAGTGGGACTGGATCCCAGGTCTTCTGACTCTGAAGCCAAGGCTCTTTCCTCTACCCTCAAAGAATTCCAGAATTTCCAAGTTGGAAGACATGTCAGAAGTCATCTTGTCTGAGCAGTACTTAGAAAAATGGTCCCTCCTGCAATATAACTAAGAAGCAGCAGTCATCCAGGCTCCGCTTAAACACCTCAAGCTAGGAGAAACCCACCCCTTCTGAGCCAGCTCGTTCCACTTTTGAACAGCTCTCGTTATTGGGAAGATTTCCTGACATCAAGCATAATTTTCTTCTTTGAAATTTCCACCCATTGTTATTTGTTCTGTCCTCTGGGAATAAGCAGGACAAGACTAATATCTCTTGAATTTCTCATGACAGACCTTCAAATACTTGAAGACAGGCATAGTCCTCCTAAATCTTCTCTCCAGACTAAATACCCCCAGTTTCTTCAAGTTTTCCTCATATCCTTGAAATTCTGTAAAAAGAATGTAGGAAAAATAAAAAGGATAATCCCTAGACAGCATGAGCTTTAAGAGACAAGAATCTCTGAGAGATTATGGGACTTTATTGTTTTTTCACAAATAGTATACATGCCCAGATGCAAACTTCAGATACTGCCTTGAGACAAAGTCCTAGAGACTAAGTGATCTATTCAAATGGTTGAAAGTCCTGTGAATATTTTTAGAGATGTTGTTTTCTAGGTTAATTGGCTAACTGAATAACAGCCAAGAACCTTCAACCATTCATAAAAGAGTGTTATTGACAAGAAATTTCTTTGAATGAATGATTATTTATAACTTTGTGCTATTGTCTCTGAAGATATTTTTGACCTAACATGAACTCAATTCCATTTAATTCCACCAATCTTTATTTAGCAGCTACTATGTGCAAGGGTCTGTGTATAAAGATAAATAGAAGGCAGCTTCTTCTCAATGTGTATACAGTTTCGGGATCATAGTATTATAGACATAGCTAGAAGGAACCTTAGAAGAAATCTAGTCCAATACTCCCATTTTACAGATGAGGAAATAGCCCCATAGGGGTAAAGTGACTTACTTGAGGTTACACAGACAGTTTTGTGGAAGAGCTGGTTTTTGAACCCAAGTCCTCTGGCTTTAAACTTTATGGAGGGAGCCCCAAGCTCCAACTATGTGAACATGGTGAAGTCCATTAATCTTCATGACCCTGTTTTCTTAACTGTAAGATTAGACTTGGATGGCATAGTAGATAGAGTCAGGCAAGTCAATCAAAAAGCACTTATTAAGCACCTGCTATATACCAAGCACTGTGCTAAGAGCTGGAGATATCAATGGACAACCAGTGCAAGAGCTCAGAGATGGGAGATGGAAGACTATAGCCTGAGGAATAGTAAGAAGTCCAGTTTGTTTGGACTGTGGTGTAATGAATGGGAATGATATGTCATAACCCTGGAAAGTTGTAAAGGCTTTAACTGCCAAGAAGAGGGTTTCTGATTTGATCCAAAAAGTAATAGGAAGTGATTGATTGCAGCTGACTGAGTTAGGGAGCAAGACTTCTGTTTTAGGAAAATCGTTTTGTCAGCAAACCAGAATCTATAATCAGGTTCTGAACCTTAGAAGTTGTGTGATAATAATCAAAGCACTTAACAATGATTCACCTTTACTTAGTGATTTAAGGTTTGCCACACATTTTTCTCACCTGCAATGTAGGTAAGGTGCTTTACTGATACAAGTGACTTTTCCAGGATCATACAGCAAGTTACTGTATGAGGCAGAATGTGAACTAGGCCAGCACTCCTTCCTCTAATATGCTTTCTCAACATTGAAGAGCCTCATTTTCTTCATCTATTAAATAAAGATAATGATACTTATACCACCCATCAACTTCACATGGTGCTTAGAGGAAAAACCTTTGTAAAAAGGAACTGATAAGTAGAAGTCTATATGGAATGATTTTACATATATGTGTGTGTGCATAATACATATATATGTATTTATGTCTAATGGTAGCCATCTCTAGGGTGGGAGAGGAAAAAAAGAAATTTATGTGATAACATATATTTAAAAGGAATAGCAAATTGTATATAATTTGCAGTTTCATATGCAGTCATCTTTTTATTATGCTATACTATGGAAATGTTTGCTTTCTTCCATAAAAACACAACTTTTTAAAATTATAAGTTATAGAAGAGTTCATTGATTTACTTTTGGGGAAACAGTTTCCGTATTGGGCTGTTCCCATATAAGTTGGGACCTTAAAAAGAAAATTTCTGCCTGTATTCTGGTGAGATGGTAAGAACCCATCTGGAGTATTATATTTAATTCATTTAATTCTGGGCACCAGGTTTTAGGAAGGACATTGATTAGCTGGAGAATATTCAGAGAGTGGTAAACAGGATGGTAAAGGCCCTCCAGATAATGTCGTATGAGGATCAGTAGAAGAAGAAGTTGGGAATGTTTTACCTGGAGAAGAGAAGATTAAATGGAATCTTGTTACCTGCCTTCGAGTGTCTGGTGGATGAGGAATTTGACATGATTAACTTAACCTCAGAGGTATAACTAGAAGCAATGGGTCAAAGTAGTAAAGTGACAGATTTACACTTAATGTAAGGAAAAAATTCCTAACAATTAGTGATCTCTAAAAGCAGAAAAGGCTGTTTTGGGAGGTAGTGGATTGCTCTCATTTAAGGTCTTCAAGTAAAGATTGGAAGACTATATTTCCAGTTTATTGTAGAAGGAATTATTTTTCAGATATGGACTGAAGTCTCTTTCAACTATGAGTTTCTGCAGCTTCCAGTCTTAGCCGTCAGGGTTTAGGAGTTTTACAGCGCCTATCTAGTCCTCACAATTCAACAAACACTTATTTAAGTATCTTCTGTGTTCAAAGCACTGTGATAGGTTCTGAGGCATAGAAGACAAAGTCCCTGACATCAAGGAGCTTATATTCTCTTACACTTAGAAAAAGAATTAGTAAGTTATTAGTAAATTCAGTAAATTAGTAAGTAAATTAGTAAAAAGAAAAAAGGAAACACAAAATAATTTCAAGTACTTATCAAGTAAAGGGTGGATGATCATTTTTCAGGTATTTTGAAGAGGGGATTCTTTTCTAGATATGAATTAGACTAGATAACTCCTGATACTCTTTTAGCTCTGAAGCTCTGGAATCATTTGACTCTATTAAGATGTGAAAGGAGCCTATTAAAGACATAAAGACAGGAGATAGAATACAAAACTTTGAGTATGACATTAAGGACCATTTGTTTAAAATATAGAGCATGTGAGGGGAATGATGTGAGATAAAAGTGGAAAGATGGACTTTAGTCAAAACATGAGGAGCTTTAAGGACCTGATTAAGGAGTTTATATTTTCTCAAAAGGCAATAGGGAGCAAGGGAGTCTTATGATTAGACTTGAGAAAGATTTTTTTTTTTTTTGCAGCTGAATAGAGGGTGATCAGGAAAGGGGGAGAGATTAGAAGCACAACAAGTTAGGAGGGTATTATAATAGCCCATGCACAAGGTGATAAGAACCTGAATTAGGAGGCTGAGTGTCAAGGATGACTGCAAGATGTTGAATCTAGGTATCTAGAAGAAGAGTGACACCTTAACAATGATAGGGAATTTGGGGAGAAAGGCTTGGGTTCATAAGAGAAGATAAATGCATTCCGTTTTGGACATGTGGAGTTTCAATGAACCAGTCCAGAGCCTTCTGGGGCTGAGAAGGTTTTATATCCATTCCCCTGAGGCTAGAATGAAAAGTATTAATACAGCTGGGTTTTCTCTTTGAGGCTAGTCCCCACAGGGTGAAGAAGCACAGCTGAACCTCTGATCCTGCCTGGGGGCTTTATCACTATTTCCAGGTAACATTCTCCCAGGTTGGCCTTGCACAAAATATAATTAAAGAAGGAATCAGGAGTGTGGGACAAGCTGGTTTCTAGGAAACAGAAACCTCAGCAGAAAAGTTAAACTTCAGACATGAATGCCTATCATACAAGTAGCCATGAAGTCAGTACAGGATTATGGTCTTATGAGCCATTTTCCAGGGTAAGAAATTTCACTGCTATCCTCCACAACATATAAATGTGAGTAAATAGGGATCAATGTACAAGTAACTGGTACAAAGGAGAATGATAAATTGTAAAGGAAAAGTTCTGGCAAAATGCTATGAGGAATTTATAGAAGAAAAGATCACTTTTACCTGGGGATGAGGTTGGAGGAGTACATCAGGGAATGCTAGGTAGAACATCGTGGCATTTGAATTAAGCCATGCAAAAAAAAAAAAAAGGACATCAACAAATGGAATGGTGTGGAATGGAAAGAAGCCATTCTATGGATGGGGGATGGCATGAGCAAAGGCCAAAGCATAGATTATGTGAAAGGGATGAGATAAGGCTGGATGGGTAGGAAATTAGGAGTCACTGATGGTTTTTGAGTTAGAAAGTAATGTGATTATAGAGGTTCATTATTTGCTGTGGTGTTGAAGTTGAATTGGAAAAAAGATCAATACACAAAGATAGAACAAAACATTTAAGTACTCTCTATGTTACAGGATCTGTGTGTGTGATGTTAAAAAGTTCTAGAGACAGTTTCTGGGTAATTTAATCATTTTATTAATAAGGCTAGCATGTTCATTAATAAAAAGAAGTCAGTGGCATTCTCGAATGCCAAAGACCCCTCATGATGTTGGACTTACATACTTGGAAAAGTAGGTGTTCGCAAGGGTGGCAGTCAACTCTAATTGATTAACAATTAATGAGACAATGAATATTATAATGAGAAGTAGGCTATGTTAGAATGAGGCATTTGGGATACATCACTTGGTTCACACAAGCGTTGGTCAAAGAGACTTATCAATATACATATCAAAGAGGGAATCCATTTCTACCCCAGACCTGTCTGACCAGATACAATGAACAGGAATTCACCAATTCCCTCAGTCTGGTTGAGTAAGCCTTTGAGAAAGATTCCGGCACTGGTTGATTTCTGGATGAGGAAGTAGAAAACAGAAAAACCTTGGTCCTGATTCAATAATTAGTTATTAATATAAGAGAGAAATAATCATTTCCCTCATGTGCTAATCACAAGGATGTAAATAAAAACAAGCAAGACAATCCTTGCCTTCAAGGAATTTACATGCTGATGAGGGAAGGCAAAAAAAAAAAAAGAGTTATAAAGAGATAAAGAGGTTAAAAGGGAAAGTATGTGGTGGCATAAGGAGCTGATATCCAGACAAGAAAAGGCAAAAGCTCTCCTGTGAGAGTTCAAGGACTCTGGGTGAGGTCTGAGGTTGGGGAGAGGAGGAGGAAGAGGGGAATGGATGGGGATGGTAGCCATATTGCAGACAGCATGATGATGAGATGGTGTAATGATAATGGAATATGAAGATCTTCCCCATCCATTAATAGACCTATGTGACCTGCTTTGAGCTCTGGCCCAGCTCACAGCTGTGATACAACCTGAATCACATAGAGCCCATTGCTGGAGGAGCTTGCTTAGGGAAGGCTTTCTCATACGAAGGTTTTCCTACCTTTTGGTACTAAGCTAATTAGGCACTGAGTCACAAGGGTTGTGATACCTTCTGGCTCTGAGCCTATTAGCCAAAAGTGTATATATACTCTGAGGTGAGATTTTGTTTTGGGGGTTCACTTATGAGAAGGATCTTTTGATTTCCTGGTCGAGACTCTGAGTAGCGTATGTTCAGAGGTCCCTGACTACTCAGATGTAAAGACTCTCTCGATCCGGTAGAATGTATAGCAATATTGCTTTGATCGGGCAGTTAGAGTCCTATCTGTTGGTCTTTGTGTTAATTTCTCTGCTTGCATTTTCTGTAATGTTCAGGGTGCTGACTTTTGCCTTGAACTAGTGAACGTAATTAAAGAAGATTGTTGACCCCTTTAAAAGCAGATCAAGAACCTGTGCTAGCAGGCCATCCTGGGTGTATCAGGGTGCTTGCTGTTACAGGTGGTCAGGAAGAGGAATTTAAAAGCTATTCCAATAATCTAGACATAAAAAAGATGAGGAAATGAGCTAGGGCCCAAGTAGAGAGAAAGTTATGTAGGCAGGATCAACAAGACTACATGTGATTGGGTGAAAGACAGAAGAGTCACCAGTTGACCCCAGAGTAACTTGAAGCATTGAGCTGGAAGATTAGTTCACCTGTTAACTAAGTTAAATTTAAAGTTCTAGTGAGATAATCCAGGTGGAGAGATCAGAAAAACTACTGGAACTAAAGGACTTGAGCTCTTAGGAAGAGTTGGGAATTGAGACATTTGATTTAGGAGTTGTCTGAATAGCTAGAGGCAATAATTAAATCCATAATGGTGAATAAAATCAGAGAAAGAGTAGAGAAAGGCAAGATAAGAGGGCCCGGGACAGAATCTTCCAGAACACAGGACTTGTGCGTTGAGGTTTTTTTTCTTGCCTCAGACCTCTAAGAAATCATGTTTCATTTCAGCTAGTGTGTTCATCTAACTATTTGCCCTGCCATTGTATATGTGACCCAAGCACCCATCCACTTATTAATCAGGAAACCAGTAATGAATTCAATTAGACATTACCATTGCTGCTTGAAAGGGTATGCCAGTCTCCTGCCCTGTGCCTCAACTCAAAATTCTTGTGACTGCCTAAACCAAAGCTCTCTTCTCTAGCTATCATTCCCCTAGTAGAATATGTCCTCCTTGGGGACAGGGATTGTCTCAACTCTTGTATGTGTGTCCCCACCAGCACAGTGCCTGGCATGAAGTAGATAATAAATACTCATTGATTGATTAATTAATAGAGATGGATTTTTGCTTATCCAATAGACATACTTTCATTTGGTCCTCTTAATGATAAACAGTATTTATATATAATATATGACTAGGGTTAAGAATTATAGACAACAGACAATAAAGTTTGTATCCTTGACCTTATTTTCATTAGCAAGCAACGTGTTCTAAGTAGTTCTCTAAGCAATTGAGGAAAACAACATTGTCTACATACCTGCATTTTTATGTGCATATGACAAAGTAGGAATGTTCAAATTCTCAACATACTAATGGTAAGGTATACTTTTATTTTTATGATGACTATGTATAAAGTAAATGAAGGCATTTTTTTTTTCAAAAAAGTTCTGCTGATTCCCATAGATGCTAGAGCAAAAATCTCCAAATTGTTTGTTATACCAAATGTTTATTGAAATAGTTGTTATGTGGTTTGACCCTCTTGGAGGAGAGAGAAGAAAGGATCCAAAAAGAGATGCAGGTGATGGAAAAAACAAAAAAAGTAAATAAAATATATGTATTCTAAAATTTTTATATATTTTTGAATGCCACGTGTAAAACATATCTGAATAATCACTGTTGAGTATACTTTGCTCATTTTCTGAGTAACACATCTTTTATGGTACTTTTGATATCTGCACTTGGGCTTATAAATAATGGAATTATGAAAAAAAGAAACCTATGTTCAAATATGTCATATTTAAAGATAAATCAGCATGGTAATGACATTCAAGTTTTTAAATAATGACTTGATTAAGACAGAAGAATATTCCAGTTCTTGACAACACTGAAAAAGAAGTTTGCTCAATTAATTTTACAGAGTACCTCCAAAGCTGGAGAAGTCCTGAGATGTGTGAGTGATGCTAAATATGAGTGAATGAATAAATGATAAAGTGAAATGTAAAGACATTGGTTATTTCCATGAAGGTAACAATCAGCCAACGGATAATTAGAGTATTTCATTGATTCATAAATTATAACAAATGTTATATGACTCATAGCAAATGGAAATACTTAGTTGGGTAAAATGTGACTAATATTCAGTCCCCTAAGAAGGAAATGCCATGATTACCAAGAACTTGAGAGAGAACAATAAGTAACTGGAATACAGAGTACACCAAATACCCATCATGTTCTATTAAGGAACCGTGGTCACATTAGAATATTTGTTATTAGCTAAGAACTAGAATTTCAAGTTGTGTGAACTTTGAGATCTGTTCATGTAGAAATGGGAAATATTAAATGTGACTGAGTTAAAGTAGAAAAACTGAAGAGACTGTTATCTAAAAATTCATGAGATGTCCACAAATCTCCTGTATGAATCTCGATCAGAGTGAACTTCTAATTATTTCTATGCTGGAGTCATGAGATATTTCAACTGTGGTATCCTGAATCATATGAAATACAAGATTTGCCTATGGGGCAAAATAAATGGAAAGGGGAGAGAAGGAAAGGTGCTCTTTATTTATTTTTTACAAATATCACAACATCCCTGGGAAATAGACATTATTATTATCCTCATTTTACAGTTGAAGAAACTGAGGCAGACAGGTCAAATGACTTGCCCAGAGTCATTCAAATAGTAAATGCCTGAGGCCAGATTTAAACTCGGGTCTTCCTGACTCTAGGAAGCATTCTATCCACTGCACCATCTAGTAGAAAGGTACCCTGAGGAAAAGCCAGGAGATATTATGTACTAAGAGAGTGAAAACTGCCACCTCCTTGACCAGCAACTTCCCTCAGATCCCAATGGATATAGCATAGGACATTGAGCCCAAGATACCTGGGAATAGACGTACTCCTCAGACTACTAGTCCTGCCTCCAATGTCCTCATTGAGAAGAGCAATTCTTGTGGAGAAAGACTCTCCCATTCTTGCCACTACTAACACCAATTGCCACCAAAGGCCATAGGAAAAAGAGCCCCCTCCCAGACTATTGGTCCTGCCCTCACAACCATTATTCAACGGAGGCAACCCCTATGGAGAAGGGACCGGCCATCCCCATAAACCACTGACCAGCTGCCACTGATGGAGCGGGCAGGTCAGCCTAGCTGAAGCAGCAGGGCATCCTGAGGGACGGAAAGGAGGCAGCCTCCTTTCTGTGTTCATCAAGCTAAATCACTGCCTGCATGTCAATCCAACTATTAACCAATGGGCAGAAGCTACAGTTCTGCCTCCTTGGTAGCCACAGAGCTACTAAAGACTTGGAAAAGAACTGCCACCAAAGTCCTGGGCATTACCGATGGGTTCAATATCAGCAATAGATTTTATCTCTGGAAACTACATTAAAGAAGACACATCACCGTCCACTTTGTTGATGCATCCCAAGGACTATGGAATCTTTCTGTCCAACTTGCAGTTGAAACCTATATATGTTTTTCCCCTCTGTTAGAATGTGAGCTACTTGACAGCAGGGACTATCTCTGCTTGTCCACTTATATCCCCGATTCTTAGGACAGTATTTTACATGTAGTAAGTACATAATAAATGCTTTTTCACTTATTAATTTAAGAATCACTGATAAGCATAATTTAATATTATCAGACTGATATTAAAATGCTTATTTCTGTGGTATGGTGGAAAGACTGCTGGATTTGGAATCAGGATAGATCTCAGTTCAAACCGTGCCCATTGCACTTACTAGCTTATGCCTATAGAAAAATAACTTAAGCCTTTTTCAGCCTCAGTTTACTCATCTGTAAAGTGAGGATAATAATTCCTGTAGTAACTACTCTATAAGGTTATTGTGAAGACAAATAAAATAGTATCTATAAAGAATTTTGCAAATCATAAAGGACCATATGAATGTCAGTTACTATTATCGTATGTCTACTATCCCTGAAATCCTTATTAAGAAACAAATATCCTTCACTTAAAAAGGCAGAAAAAGGAAAAATAAATAGTTGTGAGTTTGATTGTGTTTTTAATGAGTCTTTTGAAAAGGAACTTTTCCGTCCTTCACAGGCTGACCAAGTGCCAAATGTTAATAAATGTTAATTGAATTGAATTGTGTTCTACTCAGTGTCAACCTGGCTTATGGTACTTGAAAGTGGTACTAGCCATATAATTGGGACAAATGGAAATCCCACCATTTTCCCCATCAGTAAAATTTCAGTCCCCAATAAGACCATCTGTCTCATGTATTTAAATATATTCGCACCAGGACTATTTTCGAGAAAACTTCTGTATAAAGGAGATTGTCGACAACAATGTCCTATGGTAGATCAGTAGAACTGTATATACAATAGTAATTACAAGAGTTTATGGAGGCAAAGGAATGGTTCAGGGATTCTGCTGACAGTTTGGGAAATTAATGAGATTAATGAAGAAAGCTTTCCCTGAAGAGATGAACTTGTAACACATCATCGGGTAGAGTGAGGAGGGAAGTAGTAGTGCATACATATTAAATAGTTTGTGTAAAAGATTTAGAGACACAAGGGTGATCAGTTGTAGGTAACATAAAATAAACTAGACCAGAGTGGAGATGGTTCTAAAAGATCTTTTATGAATCCATTGCATCTCGGAACAAATGTTTCAATAGAAACTATATTACAGAAATGAAAGAATTTTACAAAGGTTGGTTAGATGCTCAGGCCATGGAAATTTATAAAAGCTGAAATGTAGCAGAACTCTTGTACTTAAGAGGTTGGTCTTAGAGTAAAAGTGGGAGAAGAGGGAAAAATGTTTCCTCATGTCTTTATAAGCAGAGGGGCAACCCTAAATCAAATATTGAAATAGACAAAGTTCGTGTTTTCACAGCCTATGTGTATCTCTCATCTCATGTTCCTTTTTAAGCTTCTTTCATATGCCCCAACTGTATCCCATAAAGTACTCCCAAAATACATACTTTCTCACCCCACCCCTCAAAGCTCCTAATATGTGTGACATCAGGTAGTAGTTAGGAGGAAAGCAATCTAATTGAATTCATTTAAATTAGTGTGTGTCTGATACCCCAGAAAGAATTTTGAGGCCATCAGGATTTGGAAGGTGCTATTTGTTCACTGAAATGAATCCCTACTTGGTAGAATTTCAGACAGCATAAGAAAGTGAAATGAAAAAAGAATTTCAAGCAGTACAGATGAATGTATTTTTTTGTTTCATTCTTTGTACTTGTATCCCAAGTGCTTAGTGCACAGTGCCTGGCACACAGTAGGTATTTAACAAATATTTGTTGATGGATTGATTGATTGGGGAGAATAGCCATGTACAGGCTGCTTCAAAGATTAGATCCTCTAAGATAGTCTTGCTCTTCCTCCAATCCTCCACAAATCCCTCTTCCCATCCTCCAAAACTCCAAGGTTATTTTTTTTCAGCTACTCTCTTGGTAATGAGAGAGCTGATGTGAGAAGGGCAGTGTTGAAGGGAGGCAGCTACCATTTTTATGGATGAGCCATTTGAATGTTGAGCACTATCTGTATGAGAAATAAGGTGAAGCCAGCCTATGAAGAAATTTGAGAACAATAGCCCTCAGTCTATTTGATCCAGAGGATATCCAAAGAGAAAGGACTGTTGGACTGAGAATGGTTGGAAGGCTAGGAAGTGTTAGAATAAATAAGAGATAGTCACAGGATTTTCCAGTAGGAATAGAACTTATTTTGGATGAAAAATTTTAAAAATGCTCTTATTATTCTGTTCACGTCCCCACTTTATTCCAGAGAATATCAACTCTTTAATTATTAAATGAGGAATCTTTTCTCTTCCTTCTTTCCATACACTCTCTCAGACCTGAACTTGTTTGACTCTGATACAACAGTCCTTGTAGCCAACATTAAAGTAGGTTGGAAAGTGGTAATTATATGTTAATAGGGACCATCACTGTGCTTTTAGAGGGATAACTAGGAATGTGTGTAATTTCCTATAATCCCTTTCCCTTCCTGCATTTTCCCAGTCTGTTTATCTAGTACTAACTTCTCTCCTGAACTCCAGTCCCACATTATAAATTGGTTGTCATTCATCTCCACCTATAAGTCTCACAGACATCTCAAACCAAACTCATGTTTTCCCCAAGCCCATCTCTCCTCTAACCTTCCCCTTTTCCATTGACGGAACAACTATCCTTTCAGTTGCTCAGGCTTGAAAATTCTTCCTTCTTTTTTTGCTTTGGCTTGTTAACTGTATTTCTGAAATATTTCTTACATTGTTCCCTTCTCTCTACTCATATCACAACCACATTCATAAACTACTACAGTAGCCTTCTTTTTTGTCTTCCTGCTTCCATTGCCCTGCCTCTTCAATCTGTCCCCCACATAGCTGCAAAAATTATATTTCTAAAGGATAGCTGTGATTCTCTCTCTCTCTCTCCTCTCTCTCTCTCTCTCTCTCTCTCTCTCTCTCTCTCTCTCTCTCTCTCTCTCTCCCTCTCTCTCTCTCTCTCTCTCACACACACACACACACACACACACACACACAATACAGAGAGAGAGGGAGGGAGAATAATCTTCAGTGGCTCCCTATTTATTGCCTCTGAGATAAAAATATTAAAATATAAACTCCTTAAACATTCATAGTCTGGTTCTCACCTGGCTTTTCAATTTTGTTTCATATAATTTCTCCCCTTCTTGTGCTCTTTTCTAGTCAAGCTTTTCTGTTAGCTGTTCTTTGGACATGATACTTCATGTCCAGCTTCTACAACATTGCAAAAGGTCTGGAATTCCTTCTGTAATCTTACCTCCACTTATAGAATCCACTGTAGGAGCTTAACAACTGTTTATTGACTGACTGAAATACGCTGCCTCGCTTGTCATATGCTCCACATTTACTTCCTTGTGTCTGTGGTCCACTTCTCCAATAGAATGTAGAGCAGGTATTTTGTTTCATTTTTGTCTTCTCATCCTCGGTGCCTAACACAGTTTCTTTAACATAGTAGATCCTTAATGAAGGATTATTCAGTTTCATTTAATTGTTGAAGATTGTGAAGCTCCTGGGTTGCTAAGAGTTATGACTCAGTGCTGCCAAATCTCAGCATTGAAAGAAACTCCAGAGGCCAAGAAGTCAGCTCACCCCTGAAAAAGAAGCCTCTGATACCTGACAAGTGGTCACCTAGCCACGCTCCGAGGCCCTTGGTGAAGAGGACCCCATCACCTCAGAACAAAACCTTTCCAATTTTGCTATAATCATAGTTATAGTTACAGGTATTAGAAATTCTTTTCTTTACATCCAGCCTAAGTGTACTATTTACAACTTCTCCTGGGATCAAAGCTGTAGAGTTGGAAGGGGGTTTTAAGGTCATTTAATCTTATTATCTCATTTTTAGATGTGGAAAGTAAAGCTTGGAGTGGTTCAGAGACAGGTCACTAGCTAATAAGTGACAGAGATGGTATGTGAACTCAGGCCTTCTGAATCCAAATCCAGCTCCCTTCCAGTACCACGCTGCTTCTGCTTACATCTAGTTCTGCCCTGTTCAGTCAAGCAAATCCAATCATATCCTTCTTCTGCATGACTACCTCTCAGATTCTTGCCTAGCTGCCACATTTTACACCCCTGCCTCTAAGTCCTCCCTAGGCTAATCATCTCTAGGACCATTTTTTGTTTTTGTCATTCAGCTGTTTTTAGTTGTGCCCACTCTTGGTGACCCCATTTGGGGTTTTCTTGGCAAAGGTCCTGGAATGGTTTGCCATTTCCTTCTCCAACTCATTTTACAGATGAGGAAATGAAGCCTGAGTTAACTGACTTGCCCAGGGTTACATAGCTAGTAAATATCTGAGGCCAGATTTGAACTCAGGGAGATGAGTCTCCCTCACTCCAGGCTATGCAATCTATCCATTGCACCACCTAGATGCCTGGTACCATTACTGGATCCTCAAATAAAGTCCTACATTTTTATTTCACAGAAAAGGAAACTTCTCCTTTTCAGTCAGACACTGATCAGTATTATAATAAAAGAAGGGTTTTTTTTTTCTTTTATTAGGGTAGAAAAAAGACAATTAGATATGTAACCCTAATGTCCAAAATGTCTATATCACAAAGAACCCAGGATAATTTGAGTAGGGTTACCTTTCTTTTCACTTGAGGCCCAACCCATACATATGGGGAAATCTTTTAATTGTAGACTTAACCAATGTACTTGTACTAAGTCCAGACTTGTAATTGTGCTGGTCGTAACTGATCAAAAGGAATTTTATTATTAGGGAAAGAAGAAACAAAGGACATTGTACACCCTATGGTAAGTAAATTACTGTACATAGTCACCAACTGAGTATTCCCTAATGTCACTTGTAATTAGACTGGCATCTTATTATTTCAAATCACCGTCTATTCTCTTTTCAGTCCTTCCACTACTGTTTTCTGTGTCAGTTTGAAGTGGTGTCTTCCCTTAGGATTGGTGGGTAGGGAAGAGGAGGAAAAAGATCCCAGCACAGGCTAGCATATGCCTCACTGGTGAAATTTAAATCTTTTTTCTAGGGTGCTTTTAGGTTATGTTCTGTTCAAAGGCAGAGACTATCTCTCTCATGTTTTATATGCTATCCCGATATAACTAATGCTAAATAATCATAATAAATATGGTGAAAAATTACATTTCCATAGTCCTTAATGATATTAAAATCTATTGATAATGAAAATACTAGATAATATTTAGTTGGGGGTTGAAATTTTAAAAATATTAAACATTTTGCATTTAATTGCTGGGGAATATAAGGAAAATTTTGGGAAAACATAATTTGATTTCAAAAGAAAGTATTGTTTTAAGAAAGTTTTGATTCTCTTTTCTTTGAAGGAGAAATTATTCATTATGTGCTTTATGATGTATCATTTAAGTGCCTTTTGCTGGCCCTTATTATATATATATGGCTGGTTATTATTCTAAAAGCCCTCCTAACCCTTTACATTAGATTTAGACATAGTTACAGAAAGATAATTGGAATTTTAGGCCATATTTTAATGGCAAAGATTTGTGCTAATTCAAAATGCTGTTAAAAGGAAAAGGAAAAATACAAAAGGGAAAGTTTAAAGGAAAGTACAAATTTTTTTTGTTAATTCATCTTTTTTTCCCTCTGAATCCCTATTTCATTTGGGACTTATTTTCTTTGATGTCTCCTTCCCTTAGATTATAATCATAACTAAAATCTTTAGATTTGTTTCTGCTGATAGTCCGAGAATCCAAATCATTGGACTTATGAAATGAGCTTTCCAAAAACACAAACCTCTCTTAAGTCATGTCTATACAAGTGAGAGTCTATAAGAGAGTCACGAAATTTGTGTAATCTCAAGATAATGTTTCATAAGATGTTGAAACTTACGCGGAACTTGGTTCTGGCCTTCATCTAAAGATCCACAGTAGATCCATGAATCAACAGTGGGGTGTCCTGGAAAGGGCACTGGACGGGGGCATGAAATATTCATTTCTTTCCCAAACACTATCAATTTGGCAAGATTATTCTCACTATCTGGGCTTCAGTTTCCTCATAAGTAAAATGAAGAAGTAGGTTAGGTAACTTGATTTCTAATTTCTATGACTCTGTGACTTACAAGTCCTATAATAATAACAAATTATCTATAGAATGTAAGGTCCTTAAAGGCAGGGACAGTTTCATTTTTGTTTTTGTATCACTAGTGCCTAGCACAGCATAGGCTCTTAATCAGTGCTTCATTTCCTACCAGCGGCTGTGCTTGGTTTTAACTCCATCAATAACATGCTATAGCTCCCTTGCTGGGTACCCACTGGTGCTACCCCCACCTGCCTTTTCAGCTTTATCTTCCCCCTTTAAATTGTAGGCTCTTTGAGGGCAGAGATTCTTTCTTTTTCTCATTTGTATCTCTAACATGTAAGGCAGTGCCTGACACATGGGAGGTGCTTAATATGTGTTTATTGAATAGATGGATATAGTATAGAGAGGTTACAAAACACTTAACATTATCTCATGTAATCCATAAGCAGAGAAAAGGGTCAGTGAAATCAAAAGCAGAAAACCATTATAGATATATCTCTTTTGTCCTACTAAAGCCCAGATCTGTAGTCCTGGATTTTCTTTTCGGCAGGACCAATCAATGATATTTTAACAACAGGGCTCTTTTTGTTAATTGTTTCTAAACATTCACCTGACACTTCCTCCACAGATGAATTCCATATAATAATTCTGTGTAACTTCAGAGAGCAGGGATATGGATAAGCTAACTGTATGTTTTTTGTTTGTATGTATCTGTGTAATGGGGCAGCTAGGTGGCTCAATGGACTTGGAATCAGGGAGACATGAGTTCAAATCTGGGCTCAGACACTTACTAGATTATGAACCTGAGCAAGTCATGTAACCTGGTTTGCCTTAGTTTCCTCGTCTATGAAATGAGCTGGAAAAGGAAACAACAAACGACTCCAGTATCTTTGCCAAAAAAATCCCAAATAGGGTCACAAAAAGTTGGATACAACTGAACCACTGAACAACAAAGATAACAAGTGTGTGTGTGTGTGTGTGTGTGTGTGTGTGTTTAAACAGTAGATGGTTTTATTGTAGTGTAATTGGTGTGGCACCTATGATTTCATCAGTGTAGGGAACTGTCACGTGAGGTGTCTGTGCCTTTTCTGCAATTTATAGATATATCTAGGGCAGTGGTTCTCAAACTTTTTGGTCTCAGAATCCCTTTATGCTCTTAAAAATTATTCATGGCCCCTAAGAGCTTTGGTTATAGCTATCCATATTAACTGTATTAGAAATTAAAGTACATTTAAAGATTATCCACCTAAAGTAACAATAATAAACCCATTAAATGTTAATATATTAATATTTTAATGAAAAACAACTATTTTCCAAATTGAAAAAATATATAATGAAAAGTGTAGCACTATTTTACACATTTTTGCAAATCTCTTTAATGTCTGGACTAACAGAAGACAGCTGGATTCTTACGTTTACTTCTGTATTCACTCTGCTATAACGTCATTTTGCTTGAAGCACATGAGGTTGTCTCACACAGATACATGGCTGGAAAATGGAAGAGTATTTTAATAGACAAATAATATCTTGGTATTACTATGAAAATAATTCTTATCTCACAGAGCCCCTTAAAGGGTCTCTGGGACCTGAGAATCACAAGCCTAGAGCATTGGGAGGTTAAGTGCCTTGCCCAGGGTCACGTAGCACATATAAGTCAGAGGCGGAACTCAAAACTAAGTCTTACTGACTTCAAAGCCTGCTCTCTATCCACTGTCCCACAATGCCTCAACATAGATGCCATAAAGAAAAATAGCTTACACATCTAGGGATTTTCCATGTACTTACTGTTTACTGATACACAGGTACTTTTTTAGTATCTTCATAGCTAGTGTAATAAGGGAGAAAGATACAAATATTGACCATACAGATATATAGGAGGAAAAAAGAACATGTATTGTTTTCTCGTCCTTTTGAAAAGTAAGGTGGTCACGTGTAGGAAACTTGAGACATTTAAATTAATTCTCTCATTCAAAAAGTATTCTCAAATTCTCTACCTTTGCAATGCACTATGCTAGGCAGTTTGTCTCATTGGAGATAACTCAGATAATAAAGGCTTAGCTAATTAGATAATGGGGAAAAAAAACTTGATGGAGCTGCCCACAAAGCAGCAATATGGCAATATGGAAATATGGTTAAAAGTATTATGGTTTTCTCCTCTGTAAAGTCAATTGGAATAGAAGATCTCCAGCATTGTTTCCAGCTCTAAAAACTTTTGTGATTCTGTGACTTTTTGCGCTTAAATAGATTCACCGCATTTTCTAATGACAGCAAGCAGAAGGTGACATCTCAATAGCTTGAACATAAACTCTCAGAAAACAAAAATCTATCTCCTCTAAAATCTGGAGCCACAGATTTTCTTTTAAAGTGTAAATCTCCCACCACACAGAGTTGGTGATGTAACATTGAGTCATTAGATCATTTTCCTACTCCTTTGATTTTTTTTGAAATTTAGTCTTTTAGTCAGGGTAAATATGGGCAAAGGTGTGCAGTATATGAAGCAACTGAGCTTCGATGTTTTGTAGCCCCAGACAAAGTTTAGGAGCATGATCTTTTACCCACCCAGTGTTATTTTTTTTACTACAATTGCTAAGCAGTCATGGAAAAGCTTCCTTTAAGAGATGTTCTGACCTGGATTATCATGATGTATTATGCTTGACAGGCCTATATTGTTGAACTCCGTGAAATACTGTGTGGGAAAGTCATCGAGCAGGTGGATAATCCTGTGAATCCTTCCAACACGAATGGTTCATGGTAGCATTGAGAATATGTAAAATAAAAAAAAAAGGCAGGAAAATAGGTTAGTAGAGTTGAAGAAAAGCAATGTCTCCTTCTGTCACTGTGTGAGAATTTTAATCAAATGGCTTGCCACATGCAGCTTTATCTTGCTCTGAAATATTCCATGTCCCCCCAATATTTCTCTGGTGGTGGTAATGAATTGCATTGCCCTCTTAGTTGTAAGAGGACGAGGATTCTGCTGAGGAGCCATATGGT
The DNA here is from genome assembly GCF_011100635.1 of Trichosurus vulpecula. Classification (NCBI taxonomy): domain Eukaryota; kingdom Metazoa; phylum Chordata; class Mammalia; order Diprotodontia; family Phalangeridae; genus Trichosurus; species Trichosurus vulpecula. Next base: position 218,464,282 of record NC_050574.1, read on the forward strand.
TCACATTTATTTTAATGTGTCTTTGACATCAGGAGAATTGCTGAGACAGCGGAGGAAAATGCTTACACTTTGGACTGCAGCCAGAACGGCGATTATTTATGTCTAGCAACTACTCCTTTTTTCAATAAAAAGGAGTGTTTGAGAAACATTATAGGCTTAAGATGTCACTCATATTGGGATTTTAATAAAACCAGGATGCATGTTTTATATTCTGGAAATAGATGTTACCTTAACTGCAGTGAAATTTTGCTTCTTGTGTAGGGGGTTTAGGGTTGTGTTTTCATAAGCCTTTGTACATGTAGGAGAAATTAAGGAAGCAAGCTAGGAAGTAGGTGGCACTTTTAATTTTCTCACAGATAAGCAAGAAACATTCCTTTTAGCAACACTGAAAGAAATAATACTGTGCATACATAATGCCTTCCATCTGTGTATTTTAAGGCTCTTTATAAAAGTTAATTGTTTCTGGTAATATTTCAGTGAGGTAGATGAAAATTCTTAAAATATCAATGGCGACATGGAGAAACAATTCATTGACAACTGGTATAGTGCCTCTTGAAGAGTGGTAAAAAAAAATAAAATTGTTTAGGCAATTAGGTGGCACAATAAATACAGTGCCAGGCATTGAGTCAGAAAGACCTGTGTTCAAATGTGACCTCAGACACTTAGTAGTTAAAAGCAAATCACTTATGTTTGCTTCACTTATCTGTAAAATGGAGGTAATATTAGCACCTACATCCGAGGGCTGTTGTGAGGATCAAATGGAATAGGATTAGTAAAGCACTTTGCATAGTGCCTAGTATGGAGTAAGTGCTATGTAAATATTATGAAATATTTAAATTTAAAAATTATTAAGTATTATTATTATTGACTTTGAACAAATAGTTGTTATTGGTTTTCAGATATCTTGAAAAGTTAATGTCTATGTGTCATATTATTTTTTGTAATTTCTTTGAAACATAGCATGCCAACATAAAGGAGTTTTCGTTTGGATATCATTTTCCACAATTAAAATGAATATATGGTGTATTAAGGCTAAAGTAGAATGCTGAGATTATCTGGCAAATCTCAACTCTATCCCAAAACTATTAATTAATTTCCAATCATGAAAAAAAGTAAAACTTTGGTACCTAAAAGGAATCTTGAAGGTCATCTAGTCCAACTCCCTAATTTTACAGATGAGAAAACTGAGGTCCAACATCCGGTGGCTGAGATTTGTTATGTTGTACTGAGAATCTGAAGTTCAGTTCATGGATTTTAATAATTGTTTAGTGACTGTTCCTCCACAGATGGTAGAGAAAATGACCACGAAGGGTATCAAATATAGGCTTTAGACCTAGAACCTTTTTGATGTATATAGTTCCATAGCTCAGGGGAAAGGAAAATCACAGAAATAAAATAGGCGTACAAATTAGTAGCACATATTAACACTGTTTTTATTTCTTTTTCTGACTAATGTTATGCTTCTACTTGCTTTGAGGTGGTATGCTCTTTGATGGAATGATCTTTTGGGTAACTATCTGAGACTAGCGGAAGTAATATAAGTCTTGGAATCAAAAGACCAGAATTGGAATTATAATTAAACAGCCTACCTCACAGGATTGTTGGGAGGGGCATACTCTATAACCTTTAAGAGCTATGTAAATGTGAGTTATTTTTGTCTTGTTCTACATGTCATGCCTAGTATTTATTGTGACTTCTGATGCTATAAAGGTTTCTTCTGCAGTTATATTACTGTTTTAGTGAGACATCAAGTTTGACAGCAGTATTTAGTCATTTTGTTGTAGAGAGTAACATGATTTCATTGTCTGTCCTCACCTTGTGTTTGGAAATTTTTGCTTGGAAATATGGCATTTGCTTTCATAGAACAAAGATGACAAGGTACAGCTCTTGTAAGCAGAGGAGACACATTTAATGGAGATTATTTAAAGTAAAGAATAATCCTTCATGAATAGCAATGCGAGAACAAAAAGAGAGCTTTCTTGGGAAAATAGTCACCTTTCATGAATTAATGATTTTATTAATTTTTTAATGGTATGTTCAGTTTTCAAGATTGAGAGGTTTAAAATGTATATCTATTATTGAAATGCAGTTTTCTTCATCTCTATACCATCCTGAGCAATGGACCACTGTTTTCTCCAGCCAAAGAATTAAAATCTTCAACACATAATAGATGTCTAGGATAGTCATAAAATTAAATTCAGTTTCACTTGTGCACTGAGCTCTCTGGGCTTGCCTTGTGAGTTAGATTCTCTGCAGAGAGCTGGAGTCTCATAAATGAGAATCTCTTGCTGGCTTGTGAAAATGGAGCAGACAGCCTGAATGGAAGGCAACGTGATGTGCATGTTCATACGCCAAAACAAAGCTCACGTCCCAGGAGTCATCTTTTTAATTATTTCCAATTCTTGCTTTGTTTTTTAGATTGAATGTGTTGTCTAATTGCACATCTTTTATGGAAACCTCTATGCCTAAATGTATTCTTGCACGAGATAGTTTTTATCTTTCTACTTTTTTCAAAGTATACATGTATTAAAATAATAATCTAAACAAAGGGAATTCATTTTGAATTATATCACTCAGAAGCTAATATGTACAGAAGACACAGCCGCCTCAAGGGTAATTCACTATTAAGACTCTCTCCTTATGAGGACGGACCATGTTAATGGCTTAAATAGGCTATCGGATCTTCTCTGTCAAGCATAAGGTTTGTCAGTCTTTTCAACAGGACAGTATAACGGCTAGTGTTTGTGTGTGGATGTATGCACATGTGTCTTGTGAGCTCAAATTTAGTATTTTATTATTTTCTGTTGTGGATGTGGGAGGAAGAGTAGCTGGGAAACAGATCTATTTAAGCACATAGTAAAAAAGTCTTACTACCATTTTTTTCCATTTAGCATCCCCCTCTGCAGCAATGTTTATCTAATTTTGCTTCATATTTTTTAAAAATGACATCTACACTTGGCAGCAAACAAACATTCTAACAAGGAACAAACTCGTATTCGAGGTTATGACAGACAGCATACATGTCTTCAGCAAGAACCAGTTTGCTCCCCTGCCTGTTTTAAAACATTTGTTTCTCAAGTCTTGAGGGCAGCTGTTCAGATCAAAGGCCACTGATTGGCTAGCCTTTGTTAGAGCTCCTCCTGTGCCATATTTTGAACACTTCCAGGCTCACTGTTTACACTTCATATGGAAAAGTAAAAAAGACATTTTGAAGAAACCACATCGAGAGGAAACAGTTATCTTTAATAGACTCAGGTTTGTCTTTAATAGACCCTTATTGTATTGCTTTTTCTGACATTCAGGATGACTAAAGATATTTGGAAATTAGATTTTTTCAAAACTGTGAACAACACATTTGAAGTGATAAACATAAGATAAGGCATCATCCAGATAAAGCTAATAGCTGGAAAAGCAATGGTCCATTTGGGTCTCCCCATCTCCCCAAAGAATATGGTCACACATGAAAGATGAACAGCAGGACTCCCTTGTGCAGTCATCGAAGGTCCTGTTGCTCATAACAGCTTATTAATCAGTACTCAGAGTAAATGTTTCCTTAATTTTTATGTATCAAGCTGTGTGCCAAGGACTAGAGATCCAGATAAAAAAGTGGGACAGACCTTGCTCTCGATGACCTCACATTCAAATAGGGAAAACAGTGGTGGTACAGTAGATAGAGTTCTGGTCCTGGAGTCAGTAAGACTCATCTTTCTGAGTTCAAATCTGGCCTCAGACACTTATTAATTCTGTGACCCTGGGCAAGTCCCTTAACCCTATTCACCTCAGATTTCTCATTTGTGAAATGAACTGGAGAAGGAATTGGCAAACCACTCCAGTATCTCTGCCAAGAAAACCCAAAATAGGGTCATGAAGAGTTGGACACGACTGAAAGGGGAGATGACACATAGCAAAATATTTGCTAGGGAAAGGAGTTTTCGTCGGGAAATCACAAGGAGGGTGAGTTGAGCTATAGGGCAGTCAATTGACATACACTTCCCAGAAACAGTGATAGTGTTATTGATCTGGTTATGGTGCTCAGAGAAAGAAATGGGAGTGGCAATAGGGGAAGGTATATACAAAATGGCAGATAATTGGATGGATGAATTGATGGATGGTCTATGATACATGAGGGAGCTAGATATTGTGAGCTAGGTAAATTTACACTCATCTAGTCAGCAATCCTGAAGGCTCAGCCCCAAAACTGGAGTTCCAGAGCTGAGTGAATTAATTTCCTGAAAGATTTGGGACATGGATTCTAGAAATTTGGCATGTAGAATCCTGGTCCAGGTAGGGAGAAGCAAGCATGAAAAGCAACTGGAGAAAACTGCTTGGGATAGAATCAAAAAAGCAAAAAGGGCAGTAGAATTTATTAGAAAAAACATCCATGTTGGAGACACAGAATCATAAAATTAGAGTTGGAAAGGATCTCAGTGACTATCTGAAAAAAATCTCTATAACATATTGAACAAATAGTCATCAAATAGTTGGTTAAAGGCATCCGATGATAGAATGTCTTGTCTTCCAAAATAGTCCATGCAACTTTTAGGTAGTGCTAATGGTTAGAAAGTTTTTTCCTCCTTCAAGCCTAAATTTGCATTTTTTGCACCCATTGTTCCTAGCTTGACCTTCTGGTGGCAAACAGAACAAGTCTAATTTCTCTTGGACAATCCAATCCAATCCAATTGAATACACACTTATTTTTCCAGAAATTGAAATCAAGGTCACTGGCCTGTAATTTGTTGGCTACTTTCTTTTCCCTTTTTTTGAGAAGAGGGACATTTTGCTTTTCCTCAATCCTGTGGCACATCACCTTTTTTTCACTGTCTCAGAGATCATTGATACTAGTTTAGCCATCACACTCAACAGGTCTTTTAGTACCTGAGGATGCTGAGGATGTAGCTCACCTGTGCCAAGTGACTCGTGGCTAGGTGCTCTCTTGTTATATCTTATGGCATCTTTTTTTTTTTTTATTTTGCCTAACCTAATGACAATTCTCCTTGGCAAAGAAAACAGAGCTAGAATAAGAGCTGGGCATCTTGGCCTTCTCTCTATCATCAACCATCATTGTTCCCTCATTCTCCTCAGTAACCTTCTTAACTGTTCTTTGGTTGTCTAATTTTTTTCCCAATATACCCTAAAACAAAAACAAACAAACTTTTGCTGCATTATGTTCCTTACAGTCTGATCTCATTCTGAATGTGGCATTCTTAGGTTAGAGGACCCGTTTTCAAATCCTTGCTTTCTTTGCTACTTGAATCTTTATTTCTCCCACCTGCAAGATAAAAATGCCTAGTTCAGAATTCAACTCAAGAGGAGAGAGACAGAGACAGAGAAACTCACCTGCAGCATATGTCTTTTGGGGGCCTGGAAGCCTTACCTGTTCCTTCCTTCCTTCCTTCCTTCCTTCCTTCCTTCCTTCCTTCCTTCCTTCCTTCCTTCCTTCCTTCCTTCCTTCCTTCCTTCCTTTCTTTCTTTCTTTCTTTCTTTCTTTCTTTCTTTCTTTCTTTCTTTCTTTCTTTCTTTCTTTCTTTCTTTCTTTTCTTTCTTTCCTTCCTTTTTTCCTTTATTCCTTCCTTTCCTTCTTTCTTTCTTTTCTTTCTTTCCTTCCTTTTTTCCTTCTTCCCATCCTTTCCTTCTTTCTTTTCTTTCTTTCTTCCTTCTTGAGGAATAAAACAAGCATCTCCATAATGTATAATAAAAAAGTTGATAGCACATGAAACTGCAAATCTATTATGTACAATTTGCTATTCCTTTTAAATATATAATGAAGTTATTATGTAAATTTCTTTTTTTCCCTCCCCTCAACCCTAGAGACAGCTAGACACAAATGTGTGTGTGTGTAAAATTATTTTATACATAATTCTGTTTATCAGTTCTTTCTCTGGATGGAGATAGAATCTTTCTTCATGTGTCCTTTGTAGTTAATTTGGGTATTTATAATAGCCAAAATGACTTATTTGCTCAAAGTCGTTCTTAAAACAATATTGGTATTATTGTATACAATGTTCTCCTTGTTCTGCTCATCTCACTCTTCATTATTTCATGCAACTCTTTCCATGTTTTTCTAAGATCATTGAGCTCATCATCTCTTAGCACGATACCATACTATCACAGTCACAAACCACAAACTACTCCCTTCTAAAGTACCTACCTGTGAGCACCTGTCTACCACACATTTGTTGCAAGGAAAGTGCTTCAAAAACCTGAATATGTTATGTAAGTATGAATTGTAGTTGCTTTTATTAATATTATTGTACTTTGAGTCTATCATAGAATTGTAATTCAGAGTGGTTTTCCCGTCACAGATATTCCCCATGTTCAGGCACTTAAATCATCTCAGACAAGTATGATTCCATATCCTTTAACTCTCTCAGTAAATGCATTCCAGAATCTACTGAGTGATTCTTTTCACCATGCTATTTATGATATGTTAATTAAATTAAATTCCTCCATGCCCTGGTAGAATTTGCCTCTAGTACTGATATGACAATAAACAAACAACTATTATGCAAAATAATACCAGATAAGAATATTAGAAAGTGTTATACAAGGTATGGGGGAGGGAGTTGTTTCATGTTAATACTAAAATATGATCATGTTAAAATAATTTCTGAACACATTTATTATGCTCAGATTGCCAACCCCTAGCACAGAAATTAGCCTTAAAATACTGCTTACATCTGCCCAGTCAGTTATTATTTATATAGAGTCTTCAACTTAAAATTGTGCTCCCAAATTTCTTTTGTAAATCTATTAAACTTAGAACATATATCCTGAAGAAATAATAAATTGTTATAAATGGTGGGTAGGTTTCCAGTCTCGCCCACAAAAAGCCATTTAATTTAGAGCAGAGTGTTATTTTTACTGTACCTAACCACAACTGATAACATTATTTCTATGGGAAAGTGCTTTCCCATTCCTAACTGCTCTTCCCTTCTGAGGTTAAGTTGATGGGTTTGGGGAGGGAGGGAATCTTTGAGGAAAGGAATACATATTCCTATGTATCAGTATTTTTAAAACACTGTAACTGCATAAGAGAAGATATCTATCTAGGTAAGTCATTCTCCAAGGTTGCTGACATGGGGAACTGGAAGCAGTTGCTCACCCTAGGGCTGCAATTCAGAATGTTTTTCATATAGTTTTGTCATTGTTCAGTTGTGTTCACCTCTTCATGACCCTGTTGCGGTTTCATAGTGTATTGTGGGGTCCCCTCAAAAGAATTTACAGACTCAGACCATCTCCACTCCAAGCAAACGCATTTATTGATAGTAACGCCTCTCAGGAAGTAGGCTGAGTTCCAAGAAGGAACCAGCAGCTTCAGTAAGAAAAGACAGGTAATTTTATTAATATTAAAAAGGCAAGAGGGGTTTGTCATGGGGATTAGGTAATAGGAGAGGGGTCCCAGTCTTGGTGGAATTGCACATGCACTTTTCCATAATACGTAGAAAAATCTATTGGGGTGGGGGTGGGGCATGTGTGTATGATAATGATATTAGGCTTATTATATCATTTATTATATTATTTATTATAGCATATTATCATTATATCATTGTATATTTATTATATCATAATGGTTATAATTATAATAGTCATTATAATAAACCTTTCTATGTCATAAGTTCATTTAAAGGACAGCTTTTGCTTTTACTGCTCAGGCGCCTTCTTAGGAGAAGTCCCTTCTATTGTTTTGGGGGTCACATCCTGCTTAGGCATTCTGGTGGTGCTGCTTTCTGATTGGCTGGATATTGTGGTCCTGTCTGGGATTAGATGGATGTGGTTGTGGTTGAGTACCTGGACATACCTACTGTTTCTGTGAAGAATATGAGAAATGGGTCTGGAGGCAATAGCTAGCCAGAGGCAGTGGCTGGGATTCCTTCGCATGGACATACCTGCTGTTCTAGTGGGTATGAGTTCATGGACATGCCTGCTGTTCTAGTGAGACAGTGAGGCATATGATACTGGAGTGGTTTCCCGTTTCCTTCTCATTTTTACAAATGAGGAAACTAAGGCAAACAAGGGTAAGTGACTTGCCCAGGATCACACAGCTAGTGAGTGTCCAAGGCCAGATTTGAACTCAGGAAGATGAGTTTTCCTGACTCCAGGATAGGTACTCTATCCACTGTGCTACCTAACTGTCCCTTCATATAATTAAATGGTTTGTAAATCAATCATTCCTAAATCCTAGGATTCTTGAATTTTAAATTCATTCTCCCTGATTTAGCCTCAGTTCTATGGCTTTAGAACCGTGAGGAGGAGAAAAAAGTGTCTTATTCAAGTGAGTTTGCATCTAATCCAAAGAGCAGTAATTAGGTAGCAATTTCTCTGCCTGTGGCAAAATTGGTAAGAGTATGAGGTATGTCTCACCTTCAGTCTGTAGACCCATCCTCTCTAGGGCCCTAAAGGCTCTAGGGACTTTCTCTCCAGAATCTGCCAACCATCTGAAATCTCTGTGAATGCCAGCTCAAAAATCTGGAGGTAAATTACTGCATAACTGTCTGATTATATAACAAGCATGTGATAGACTTTCCCAGAGTATTGAAGAATCTTTCAGGTATTTTTTACAATATAGGTACAGCCTTCAGGCCCTTAACAAATGTGAAAGAAGACAAATGTGTACAATAATAAAAATTATCTAAATAACTTTGATACCTTCTGGCTGTAAATCTGTGATAGGATCCTATGCCAATAAAATTAGAAGCAGCAGGATTTATCTCAATTATTTCCTGAAATGAGTGCCTTAAAGCTTTAAAAAAAATGTGTCTTTAAACGCTGGCTATGAAAGAGTATATGTATTATCATACAGTAAGTAAGTTATCGTTTATTCAATCCCTTGTGCCCACAATGTACTTGAAATCGCCATCCTAGGGAAACAATTCTCTTCAGTTACCAATGATTTTTTTAATTGCTCAATCTGGTAGCCTTTTCATTTAAAGCTTTTCACAACCCATTCCTTTCCTACCTGTTCTAATCTTGTCATATATCACTTCTTTAAATACACACACACACACACACACACACACACACACACACACACACGCCAAATTGGCCTTCTTCCTGTTCCTCACACATGACACTCCATTTCCCCAGTTCCATGGTTTTGTACACATTATTCCCCATGCTGAAATATACCCTCTCCTTACCTCTTCCTCTTGGATTCCCCAATCAGTTGCCAAGTTTTATTGATTCTATCTCCATCACTTTTCTTGTATCCTCTTTCTTTCTTTCCACTCAACAACACCCCCCCCCCCAAGTTCTGGTGTTCATTCTCTAATTAGTCCCCCTGCTTCCAGCCTCTCCCTTCTCTTCCCCAATACGTTTTCCAGGTAACTGCCAAAATGATCTTCCTAAAACACAAGCCTGACCATGTTGATCCCTTATCAGTGATTTCCCATTGTTTCTAGGGTAATTTATGAGCTGGAAATTTAAAGCTCTCAAGAATCTGGCTCCTACCTATTTTTTTTTTCAAAAAATTGTTTTACAATTATCTCTTCCACATTTCAGGGGTTAAGGATGGGGCACCCCTGCAATCTGGAAAATCTACATAAAAAATTTTGACCCTCCTTTTGTACCAGAGAAGATGTCTGAATTATTATGGTATTAATAAATGATGGTGATATTATACATACATTTTATGCATTTCTGAATTTCTTTCTAAACTTTTTCTGCATCATCTGCTGGCCTTTGCCTGTTGTCTATGGCTTCTGTGAAACTCCCAAAAAATTCCCTTTTAATTTCTTAAGCTGACCTGCAATATAGTGAAACCGTGATAGGGAATGTCACAAGTGGAAGGGATAACTGTATATCATTGTCTACATACTTTACCTTCCAACCAACCTGACTTCCTCCTGTCCCCTAAACATTCCATTTTTGTCTCTTTCCTGAAGGCTGATGTCCGTGTATAAGTATACCTAAATGTACTTCTTCCTCACCTTCCCCTCCCCTCAGTTTATATGCTCTGTCCTACAAGAAGCCTTTCCTGATTCCTTCAGTTCTAGGTGTTCCTTCTCACCCCCAATTACCTTATGTTTGGTTTTCTGTGTACATGTTTAACGGAGGGAATGGTCATTTTGGAAGAATATTGATAAGCTCTCATGTTCAGATGGGGACAATTAGGAGACAGGTCTTGAGTTCATGACAAAATAGAATTGCCCCAGGGAAAGGGGCTATTTAACTTGGAGAATAAAAGACTTAAGTAGTTAGCTATTGTCAAGTGTCTGAAGGTCTGTTATGTGGAAGAAAGTTGTTCTGCTTGGCCCAAGGGAAAGCTGAAACTTGTTAAGAAGTAAATTTAGGCTTGCAGGGCAGCTAGGTGGCACAGTGGATAGACTAGTAGGCCTGAAGTCAGGAAGACTCATCTTTGTGAGTTCAAAAGACACTAGCTGTGTGACCCTGGGCAAGTCACTTAACCTTCTTTGCCTCAGTTTCCTCATCTATAAAATGAGTTGGAGAAGGAAATAACAAACCACTGCAATATCTTTGACAAGAAAACCCCAAATGGGCTCATGAAGAGTCAGACATGACTGAAAAACTACTGAACAAAGAAAAAAATTCCTAACAAAGCTATTCCAAAGTAGAATGGTCTGCCTTGGGAAGTTGTGAGTTTCCCCTTCGTTGGAGGTCTTCAAGCAAAGGATCAGTGACGACCTGTTAAATATTTTGGAGATTTTTTTTGTCCATGTAGAGGGTATCCCAAAAGGCTTTGTGTAGTTTTAAGCAATTGAAGCTTTGTTGCACTGGCTGACCATTGAGGACACTTCTAACCCTAAAATTCTGTGATTTTCCCCCCATGTTTCTTTATATCCCAAATAACTAGCACAGTCAATTGTACATATTGATGTTTTAATGAATAATTGTCAAATCTAGCTCTTTTTAAATAACACGAGACTTCAGCTTAAGAAAATGCCTTTGGTTCCCACTAGGTATGTAGTGTAAGGCCTTAAAGAACTACCTTTAAAATCTTTACAATAGTTGTGTACTGGAAGTCTTGACAAAGTGACATAGAATAATGGTAAGACTAGACTGAAAATCACATTGTGTAATCTCATCCAAGTCATTTTGTTCTCTTTGCTTATACATCTCTCAGTTACGATTAGTCATACCAATATCTTGCTCCTTATGATGTGTTAAGGATAAAAGGCAAGAAAGAATGCAAATACTTTTAGGTAACCAGAAGAAAGTTAACCTTACAAATTTTCGGTGGAAGCATTGTACCTATCTCCTCTTTTTATATTTAAGGTTGTCTTTGAAGTCAGCCTCAGTTGCTGTCTTCTAAGAACTGTCTCTTTTTAAGAATTAAATTTTTCTTTTTAGAAATCTAGCATTAAACATCAGTACAAATGGCCACGCTTAATAAGTATTTATATTTACATCAATCGAGTTCACTGCATAAAATATAATAACTTTTTAGCCTTCTTTACTCTTCACCAAGATCCTTTGTAATCTTTTTGGAGAGCAATCTGGCTGTGAGTTGTAAAATTTCCAAAAATAATCATGCCCTTTGACCCAGAAATTACATTCTTGGGAATATATCCTGAAAGTATTATTTTTAAAACAATAACAAAAGGATTAAATGTCCAAAGGTTTTGTTTAGTGACATTATATGCAATTGAAAAAAAAACAATAAGCAACCAAAATACCCAGCAATAATTGAGTGGTTAAACAAATTGTAGTACATTAAGGTAATGGAATATTAAAATGCAATTATTATAAGACCAGCAAGCATGAGGAAGAAAAATCTGGTTATGGAATAATGCAAAGAAGGAAAAGCAGAACCAGAAAAACAGAGTATTGGTAACTACAATCATATGAAGGAAAGTGGATAAGAATGAATGTCTGTATAACTTCACATCTTCCTTGTTTGTTTGTCTTTCCATTTTCTTGTATGTGTGGATAGGTGTATATCTATATAATAAAATCATTTTAATGTAATCTCATTTTAAAGAAAATGCTCATTTTTATTATTTTTCTTACCAAATATAGATTTTATGAATGTCGGTAGATTGCATATTGGTGTACCATGATTAGTTTTAGGAAATAACAATCCTAATGTTTATGCAGCTTTTTCCATGGAGGTCCTCACTTTGGTTCCAGGTACTATTCACCTCCCCAACTCAGTCTACTTCTCAACTTGGCCCCAATGAGATTGCATATTATAGTAGAATGTCCACCAAAATAAGAACCAAGAAGCTTTTATTCTAGTTGTTTAAATTACTTTATTTCTCTGAATTTTGATGAAATGAAGGGGGTAGGACTGGAATTATCTCAAATTAATATTCTCTTCCTATAAGATTCTATGATCCTTATGTGTACCTGTGTCTCTATCCCTAGTACCTTTCTTGCTCCTGATGCCTCTTTATGTTCTTCCAGTCTCGTTTAACCCATACAGAGTAAAATCCCATTTGAGGGTAATATCATTTTAACAGAAATTATTTGATTATAATGAAAATTATTGGTTAAAAATTCATAGGACCAGAGATTTAGAGCTGAAAGAGACCTCAGAGATCATCTAGCCCAGCTTCCTAAGAGGGGAAATGCCTAAGATAACTCCTGTTTTTAGGGAAAGAGCTCCAACCTAAATTTAGCTCTTCTAACTCCAGAGTTAATGGTTTTTCCTACTATACTGTGCTTCTACCCTTTGAATAATTCTAAAAATCTTTTATATATTTGGCTGATTTTATTTTTGTGTATTCTCAATCACCAGCCAGCAGGAAAAAAAATGATGGTGTGTTTTATCTTCCACCATTAGTTATGTTACCTTAAAGAAAATTTTTAGTGTTGCTGTTTTCCAAGGGTTTCTTTTTCTTAAAGAATAACCTTAGACCCAATCCATTTTGTAAACATGATTTTCTTCTCTATGGGTATAAGTATGTAAGAGATAGACAGACACACACTTTTGTCTCTCTCATTTATTACAAGCAGCAAATTGACCCTCTGACAGCTCCAATTTCTCATTGTCACTTCATTTTTTAAAAGCTCCAGTTTCTGCCCCATCCCCATATGCCTCGAAGTAAATAAATGAACTCAAGAATTTCTCCCTTTCTTCCTTCCCAACTACCACTAACACCAATTTCTCCAGTAGTTCCATATACTATCCACTTGAAAAAGAAATATGAAGGAAAGAATAAGAAAATATAACAGTATACATAATAAAGGAACAGAACAGGAGATAGGGGTGGCCTCAGCTTGTCTTGGTTTTTTTTTTTTGGTTATTGTTGTTTCGTTTTTCATATGGTCTGTCAGTCTATGTAAGAAATTGGATGGCTCTGGTCAAAAGAATAAATATTTTACTACCTCTATTTGAGAGTAAGTCCATGGTCTCATTGATATTGGTATCCTTTAGTCTGTTACAGGAAATTATCTACAAAAGCCTGAGAATAGTGTTCCCTTTTCTCTTTTTGATTAAGGATAACCTCACAATCATGTAGATAAATCTCAAAAAGATTTTTTCTGAAGATGGGGCATGATTCCAGAGGACCAACAATGAACTGTTTTTTATATGTGTGTGTGTATGTGTATGTGTGTATATATATATATACATATATATATATATGGTGCAGAATGAGACGTGTGTGTATATACATATATATATGTTATACACACATGTATGTGGGTATGTATGTATATCCTTTGAGGGAGTTGTTTTGCTTGACTATGCACATTTATTACAAAGAATTTGTTTTGCTCTTCTTTTTTCAGTGGGGTAGAAGGGAAAGTAAATAGATTAATGTTAATTAAAAAATAGAGAAGTGGGGGTGCTGCAAATGTAGAGTGTTATAGGCATTTTCAGATGAGGTGATATTTATTATTAGCTTTACTTATTTTTTTCTTTTAATAATAATAACAGCAGTGCTTTAAGGTTTATAGTGCTCTTTACAAATATTACCTCATTTAATCCTCACAATAACCATGTGAGAATAGGAGCTATTCTCCCCATGTTACAGATGAGGAAACTTAAGCAGACAGGGTAATCTGTAAATATTTGTAATATAAAAACAAAACATCAATAAAACTTTGAAAACTTTAATATAATTTATTTTTTGAAAGAAAGTAGGCATCTGGGGTTAGTAGTTACTGATGTCCTTTCATCTGACCCCTCAATGATTATTTTTGAAGTTTTAATACCATGGGATTATACTATAGATCATAAGATCATAAATTTTGATCCATAAAGGAACTTCAAGGCCATTTGGTACAATCTCCTCATTTTCGAAATGAGTAAATTGCAACCTGTAACTTGGCCATGACATCATCTAGATTACTAAGGCAGAATTTGAACCCAGGTCCCATGCCTTAAAATGCAGTGCTCTTTCCAATGTACTATGCTGCCTTTATTTACATTTTGATTTTTTTCTCCCAACTATTATTCGGTCATTCTGTACTTTCACAATCATGTGACCTCCAGCACAAGTTTCTTCAGTAGGTACTTGGTCTGGTCCAGACACTCTTCCCTACTATATCTTCCTAAGTGTCATTCCTGCTTTCTCATGTTGTCTATCAGCTACAGAAGTGGTATAGACAAATATGGCAGTTCCAAAACTATTAATTTAATTTTTAAAGTAGCACTTCCATTGTAATTAACATTGAAGTAATTTGCTACAGCAACACATTCGCTTTCTCTTGTGCTCCAGGGACAGGGAAATACCTTCGATTTTCTGTTTCTTTGTCATCCCCATTCCAGTTCCTTCTATACATTCTCTTGATATAATCTTTCTTGAGTTTAAGTCTTTTAAAGCTAAGTCTTTTAAAGATACATTTTTTTTCTATTTGCTGCTTCATTGTGGTAATTATATTGGTTAAAATTACCATAAGAAATGGTGATAGTCAAAATGAGTATCTTTGTTGTTATCCCTTCCCAACTTCCCTCCCTTGTGATTCTTTTTTTTTTTCTTTTTGGTAGCAATCAGGGTTAAGTGACTCACCCAGGATCATATGGCTAGTGTCTGAGGCTGGATTTGAACGTAGGTCCTCCTGACTACAGAGCACTCCAAGTACTCTATCCACTGTACCACCTAGCTGCACCGCCCCCCCCCCCCAAATCCCCTGCAATTCTTTTGCATCAGTGGCTTATTGAGATTGTGAGATTGGAGTTAAAAGTATACATAGTCTCTTCTCATCTTTATTCTTTCCTTAAAATTCATGTTGATTTTGCTCTCTGCTCTAAGTCGTCAGTGGTCTGACTACACACAAACAGTACCAAGTCAGTAACCAAGCACTGGTGAGATATAGTTAACTTCATTCTCTGGTGATATTTGTTCTTTGCTATATCCAGTGACATGTGAATCTTTATACAAATATGAGGTTCTGAGTAGTTGTCTGTCCTTTGGTTTCTTTTTTAATCTTAAGGAAATTTTCTAATGTATTTTTTCTCTTGTGCTTATCTTTTTGTTTAAGTCACTGAGTATCAAGATATATGTTGGCTTTGTTTGAGGGACCCTTTCATGTTCTTTAGTGAATTTCTATACATTATCTTTTACAACAGATGATGGTGCATAAACTGCAGTTATCTGCCAAGATATATGTACCTTTGGACTAACTGGATGGGTTACCCATTTATTTTCATGTTGTAGCCTGGGCAATAGGCCCTCTTCATTCACTTGGTTTTTCCCATGTGAATTGTTAGAACTTTTGATTTTCTGTTGTTCTCATTAATGAGACCCTGCCATACGCAAAGTAAAGAATCTAGAAAGGCTTTTGCTTATATTTATCATTATCCCTGTAAGGTGAGATGACCAGGATTCTCATGAAATAATGTTCCGTATTACCTTTAGGCCCACAATGAAACAATTCTACCATATCATTTATTTATCTTTTCTTCCTTATATCTTCTAATTTCATTTGTAGGAAGAATGTGGTTGAGTTGATATGGTCCATTTCCCATTTTTGGTGTCATTTTTAGCCATTAAAGAAGAATTTCGTATTTGGAGTGCCAAGCTTTAATGTTTACATACAGCCTAAAAATTATGATTCTTTTCTCCCATTTCCCTTCACCTCCTTTTCCACAAAAGCCACCAAGAAAATATAAGAGGAACATATACTACTGAGGTCTATTTTCTATTTTAATTCATTTCATAGGTTACCCTAATTTAAGAATTCATCCTGTAGTGACCAACTGATTAATGGTTAGATACCTCTCTGTATTTAGGTATGTTGTTCTAGGGAGCACATGTGGTCTGCTAGTTGGTGCTATGATGAAATAAGCTATTTAAATAAGGAAATATAGGACAGTGTAGTAGGTCCAGGGTTTGTTTTTTTTTTCAGTCTTTTCTCACAAAACTTATCTTTTATATCACATTAAATATTAAGTTCTGAAATAGATTTCGTTCTCATTTTATATAACTTATCCTAACTCCTAACATACATATATAGACTTGGAATCTTTTTGTCTTCTAGAAGTGTGTAGGATCAACTGGTTATTTTTTTTGTTACTTCCAGAGACTGATTTTTTTTCAGTGTTGTCTTGTGATGGGATCTCATCAACCAAAACTATATAAAAATGATTCACAAGCCATAAAGCACAATATAAATATGAGATTATTATCTCATTCTCCAAAATTTCTACCCATTTGAACCTCTTTCCCTGTTCCAAAAGAAAAAAAACAAACCTAAGTTTCAGGGGACATGGGAAAGGATATCAACGAAAGTAAAAAGGACGTCATAGTATACCTCTCACTTATTGGAACTTTAGCTAAATGTCTTAATTTTTTTTTAAATGTAAATTATGTAAATGAGATCTATGAAAGAAATCTATTATCTTTAGTTTCTTTGCTATGTTCTGACGTACCATATAGACATAGTCTGGGCTAAACTCTTAGGTATTAAATATTGTTGACTTTTCAGTATCATTGTAGCATTTCAGACTTTGCAGAGACATTTAAAAACAGCTTCAAATGTTGGAATATACATTAACTATAGTCATGCTTATGGAGGACAAATTTTTCCATTGTCCTGAAACTACTTATGCAGTGACTCTGTTTCTAAATTCTATCATTTTATCTTCTGGCTTCAGTATCAAGGATAATTTTAAGATTTCTTTAATATTTTAAAATCATATTTAGTAAAAAAAAATTAGTGTGTCACAATTGTCCCATTACTATTGGAAAGGGCATATCAGTAACCATCATCCTACTACCCCCCACCCCCACAATGGATCCACACATCCTTCCTTGTTACTTCTCCAATTAAAGAAAAAGATAGCAATGTGTTACCCATGACTTTTCATCCAGAAAAAAAAAGTGCTGGGATGCTCCAGGAATTTCCTTGTCCTCTCTCCTAACCTCAACTCTGATAAAACCCTGCAAATGGTATTTTTAGTACAGTGCTTAGTACAGTACTAAAGATACCAGATAAAGGAAAAATCAAGACAAAGTTGTATCGATCATCTTTCTTCTATGACTGTCTAATGCTATAAGTATAACAGCACACAGAGTACAAACTGCCATGCTATCTTTATGGTATAGTTAAGTATCAATGTAGCTTGAATATTGAGATTCATACTAGTTAAATTTTTAAGAATATAAATAAAGAAGACAATTTCATTGATCATTATCATATTTTTGAATTTTGCTTATAGGAAAAAAATTTGACTAGCATGTAGTGTTCCAACACTTTGGAAATGACTTTGAAAATAAAGGTTTAATCATATTTTTGTCAGTCAATAAGCATTTATTAAGAACCACGTACCTGGCACTGTGCTAAGTGTTGGGCATACAGAAAAAAAAAAACATAGTTCCTGCATTGAAAGACCTCAAATTCTAATGGGGGGAGAAAACACACAAACAACTGTGTACTATGATAAGTAAATATTTCATAGTACACATTTGTTTACGAGCGAGAGAGAGAGAGAGAGAGAGAGAGAGAGAGAGAGAGAGAGAGATGGTAATCCATCCAGCTGGAGGGCACTAGCAGTGGCAGCGTATGGGGGTGGGGAAATGAGAAAAGCTGCCTACAGAAGGCAGGATTTGAGCTGAGGCTTGAAAGAAGTCATTTAAGGCAAATGTGCCTAAATTTAATAGTACTGAATAAAATGTGCTTCAAGGTCACCAGCTCTCCCTAAATACAGTGCAAACTCTTAGAATTCTGATTTCTCAAAGAATAGGAGAACTTCTCATTTTGAAATGATACTATTGGTTGTATCAGCAAACCTCATTACACTAGAATTCAAGAGACTGGAGAGAAGGGGAATTTAATATCTACCAATGATGTAAGGACCATTTGTCTCCACTTGGAAAATCTTTCAGTGTTAAAAAAAAAATCTTTTATACTATTATCTAAATAGGCTAGGGTGGCTCTAGAATTCCAAGGAGAGGATAAGGAGATGCTTTCCTCCCTGTCAGTCCCATCTCAGATATGTCTTTGCTAGTGTCCTCTTGGACATGAAGGAAAAAAATTATATCCTAAAGTATTAAACTTTTAATAATAATAGTAATAGTATCTATATAGCTTCAAGGTTTGCATTTTGCGAGTCATTATCTCACCTGCAAATATATGCTCATTTTTCCCCTTTAATGTGTTTCCTTCTATTGCAGCATCCTCAATCTTGAAACGAGAGAAGCGGCTGAGGACGAAGAATGTTCATTTTAGCTGCGTTACCGTTTACTACTTCACAAGGAGACAAGGTTTCACCAGTGTTCCCAGTCAAGGAGGAAGCACATTGGGCATGTCCAGCCGCCATAACAGTGTGCGCCAATACACCCTTGGTGAATTTGCGATGGAACAGGAGAGGCTCCATAGAGAGATGTTAAGAGAGCACCTCAGGGAGGAAAAACTTAACTCTTTAAAGCTGAAGGTAAAAACCATTGTAGTCTCTTTTCCTAACCCCTGTAGTAAGCTCATTAATTGGTGAGTTTAACTCTTAATTTCCTTACATTTCAACTATCTCCACAATTAAAATTTAGCATTTTATACAACATCCTAGGTAGTATACACTTCTGATTTTAAACAAAGCAGCATTCATCATGTTGAAGACAATACGAGTACTTTGTCAGACTTCAGATGTGCTGCAAGTGGAAGCTATGCTTTGAGATAAGGTAGAAGAGATGCTTCTCCAATCACAGACCCACTAGTAACATTCTATGAGCAGTTGGAACCACACTTGAAATTCTCGTTGATTTTCTTACCTAGGCAACACCTAGGAAATACTCTTCTGTGGTTGTCATCTGGTAAGGAAGTGGTTGTAATCCTTTTAAAGGGTCATTTTTTGAATATCAGAATTCCATGAGATTACCTCTCCACCAACCTTTATACTTTTCTTTGCTATTTCAAGGTAATCTTGGAAAGCTTTGATGTGCTTTCAAATGTTCCCTTTTTCTCTTTACCTTGCTTATCTCTGTTTCAGATATCACTGTGAAGCTTTTGCCCCAAAGAAACTGACAAGGGCATGACACACATTTTTTTGGCATTATCATCATCATCAATAATGATGATAATAATAATAATTTTGCAGGGTTTATTGCCAATTTCCTGAAGAATTTCTGTATCACCCACTAGACTTTCTTTTTCATGGTTACTTTACCACTAACCAAAATGCCATGCTTAACAAAATATTGCTTAACATTCCAATAGTGATTTCTGGTTGGCTTTTCAGTTTCCCTCTTCCCTTGTCTCCACTCACATCAACTCCATACCTCCTCCTTTCCCCCCCTCCAAAAAAAAGATGGAGATTTTGTTGTTCCCCAGGCATCAGCTTTAAAAGCAATGCACAGGTAGAGATATATTCTCTTTATCTACTAAAACTAAATTAATGGCTCCTATCCTCTGTGTATAGAGAAAGACTGTGCTCTCTGGGGAATCCTTGTTTGATGGCTGGGTATTGTGTCCTCTGGTTCTTAACAGCTGCTATGACTGTGATTTTTGTCTGATGCTAAATAGATTCATTGCGGTACATTTTGAGAGACGTTGTGTGAGTCATTAATGTTAGTGGGAGCTACACAGCTTGAGGACCCTGAGCAAGGCTGCACATTGACTTAGCTATTATTCAGCTGTATCTCGTTCTATGAGAGGCAGGGGGGAAAAGGGGAAGAGAGATAGAGACAGACAGAGATAAGAGGGGGAGAGAGAGAACAGCTAAAGCTTAAAAGGAGTAATAATAAAAATAGTACATTATAATTGATTCCTTTTTAAATTGTCTTTAGGTTGGAAATCTTAGGAAGCACTTTATTATCTACTTTTGAAAAAAAAATTATCCAGAGTGAGAGACTTACTTTGGTTTGTTGCTGATAAGAAAAGTTTACTGATTTTCCTTGGGATAAAAAAAAGGGAAAAGATATTTAAAATTCCTACCCCCTACACATGAATATGGTGTAGAAAGATAGTGGAGGTCTAATGATCTGAGCCTGATCTAATTTAAAATGAGCTGATCAGAAGCCACATGGGAAGATGCATAATGTGAAAATTACCACCAAAAATCATTTCTGAATATTATATATGCATGTATATATACATATATATTTCATATATTCGTATATATGTATATATATACTGTGATAAAATATTGGGGGTGGGGAGAATGCTGTACATTGTCTTTAAATGCCTGGGGGGGTTAACTTTTGCAACTTAATTATTTATATTTTAACATAATTTTTATGGGGTTTGGGGGAACTTATTTTTGTTTGTTTGTTTAGGGTCAGTCTATTTGTACCAAGGGATATTTTCTGATTACTATATCCAGCAATGTGTTTTTCCAACTTTTTGTAAATTTTCATTTATGGATACAGGGAAAGTGAGTGTTTTAACAAACTAATTAGGGTCTGAGGAATAGGTTCTCAGGTTCTATATTAATAATTTTTATTTTAATTATGCATTGATGTTAGGAATTGTTCAGGAATATTATTTCAGTACAAGGAATATATTCTTGGGTATTAAGAAAGTTTGTGTTATGAAATAGATTGTTTTAAAAACAAATGTTAAAGCATGTAGGTGTTTAGATACATTTAATAGGATGTTATATCAAGGTTTATTTACTGCATATAGTTTATGTCTTTTGGTTTCTAGTTTGGCTGATATCTGAATCTATGGAATAACAGTTTGATTATAATTGCATTCTTTAATTAGGTTGAAATGTTAAATTGAGCTGAAGAATACCCTCCTTGGGGATCTATGAATAGTAAGATAAAAGCGCTTTTTTCCTAAATTTTATGTCTTAATTTTTATGTGCCAGTGTTAGATACTGTTTGTGTAGAAATAATATCTTTAAAAGTAGAATAAAATTTCCATGAAATTAGGAGCTATATTCATTTTTGTCATTGTGTTTCCAGTGAATAATACATTTCCCGGAAAATAGAATCAGAGATCTAGAGCTGTGAGGTACCTGAGACAATTAGGACAGCTCCCCCCCATCCCCAACATACACACCATTTTCAGATACAGAAATTGAGATAAGGGGAAGTTATGTGACTTGCCAAAGATCACACATGCAATAAAAATCTGAGGCAGGATGTGAACTCAGGTCCTCTCATTTACGTACTATTATGTTTTCCATTGTACTCCATGGCCTGATTGTTGAATGACATAACTACTTGTAAATTGGCAGAAAATCCATGCCCAAGCTAAATATTGTTGGCCTTGACACATCAAATTGCAAATGGAAAGGAAGTTCCCAAATAGAATCTATTTGTATCATTTTATCCAGCTGATATTAAAATGAAAATAATGCTTTCATTGTTTAAAAAAAGAAAAAAGAGGTGGGGAGACTGGTGCTTTTTTACAAACTGATTAATATAATAATAGCATAGCATTTTAATGCTGAATATTTGCAAACTTCCTCCCTCCCCCATTCTAAAGGCTAGAAGGAATCTGGCAGTGATGCTGGTGAGGTTAGTTGTAGTGTGCCAAAGGGCAGGCATTCACCTAGGGTGGAATTCAAAGGGTACAGGGAAGAAACCTCGGCTCCCAAAACATCTTCCCTGCTGTTGTTTGAAATCTCATCATTAAAGAATCATTCTTTTGTGAGTATCCTTTTGGAATGTAAGAATCCCTGGGTACTATGAACAAGTCATTCCAGTCACTTTTCTCCATGATTGGAGATACTTGGTCCTTTGGAGGATGGGGATCGGGGGTTGGGAGAGAGAGGACAGAGAAGCAAGGGTACCAAAGACAAACCTGGCCTACTTCACAATGTTGCCCAGGACTGGGCCTCTGTAAGTCAGGGAAAGACCTGGCATCTAGTGGGAGCAAAGAAGTTAGGATGTAACTGTTAAGTATTTATTAATACTGTATTAGTAACCAGTAAACGCTCATAAACTAAAAATTTGAGAAGGTCTCTACTACCTATATGCATGCTTATATATGAAGGAAATTTATATATTCTCCTATTTTCAAATTGGCACTTTATAATAGATAGTTAACACAGATCCAAAGGGAAACAGTTTCTTTTTGTTTTTTTTTGTTTTTTGGCAGGAGGGAAGGCAGGGCAATTGGGGTTAAGTGACTTGCCCAAGGTCAGGAAAAGGAGTTTCTTAGCATTTCTATGTGAGAAAAATTGCACAACTGAAATAATGGGAAAATAAATTGGTTTCCACTCTGAATGTTCCTTATTTAGAGTTATAGTCAGCCCTTAATTGTCAGTCAGATGTGTTAAGGCACAATACTGTATGTTTTCTGCAATTAATCCATTTGGAGAGTTGAAGTGGGTTTGGAATGTGTTTAATTTCTTTTTTTAATATTCCAGACATTGTCAATAAGTAGTTAATAAAAGGAGCTAAGTAAATAATACCTATTTTTCTATGTGTTTCTAGGAAAAAATCTCCAACATTCCAGTTTTTAAATTACAATACTTTTTTTCCTTCTTTAATCAAATTCATTACTTGGCAGTAATCAATGAAGTCATCCCTTCCAAATGAAATGCATAGATTTCTTCATCTGTACCACATTGTTAGACAAGTGTGTTAGCCTTTCAAATTTTTCTACTTACCTATAAGAATGTTATTTAAACCTGTAAAATTAATTAAGCAACTACTTGAACATTTGAGAAACCTTAGAATCATAAGCATTTCTATACCCAAAGCAAGGTCTTCTTTAGGGTTCTGCCCTCTTTGTCTCAGAGATTTCATTTCACTTTCAGAGCTCTTGACTACTGTGTAAATGTGAATGGCTTTTGGCTCTAGATTATTCTTCATCTCACTGCAGACTTCTGAAGTACTTGGATGGCTACTGCTTAGTACTTTTATTGCATTCTTCATCAGCCACTAGGATAGCTCTCTATGACCTGGTTCTCAGTCATGGATTTTTAGTAGGAAACCTTGTTATTTTTTTTTACTCTTTTCTTCTCCATGTTGAAGAGGTGGTCATATCATACCTTTTCTTTCTGTGCTACATCTTCACTTTTTGCATCTTAGGATATGTCTTTAAGGCATAGATTACACAGGTAGTAGGACAAATGTTGTTAATGATTCCATAGAACTTGTAGAGCGCGTATTAGAATGAAAGCTATGCTGTGTTCCTTCTACCCCCAACCTCTCTTTCAGTCTCTTCTTTCCCCACCCACCAGCCTCTAGCCTTCATGTCACTACACCTTGGAACCCTCCCCATCAGAGTCTCAGAGTGCTCTAGGAACAATAGAAAATTAAAGATTGGTTATTATAGTCATTACTTTGGCCCATAATCTGTTTGTTATTGCTGAAGCTTTTCGTAGCAATCTCCATTAACACTATTAAAACTTTACCTGTATCATAGTTATTTATTTGGTTGGGTGATTTCCAGTTAGTCAAACTATCCAGTGAACACTTAATAATAATGATAATGGATAGACAGATTAATGAATAAATAAATAGAATGGACAAATAAATATGATATGGACTAAATAGCTTGTTTAAAAGGAAATAAAAGAATGCCCCCTTGCCTCTAGGAGTTTTCATCCTAAATGAGGATGGGGCAAGGACCAATGAAAATACTTGAGGATATAAGTAATGTTTATCAAGCCACATCAATATACAATTTTGACAAGTGCAGCGAGGGAATTTAAGTACATTAGGAACAGAGTTTGAGAAGGTGGGTCACCGTCAATTAAGCAATCAATCAGCAAGCATTTATTAAGTGCCCACTTTGTGTCAAGCATGATGCTAGGTACTAGGAATACAAGTACAAAGAATGAAACAACTCTTATTTGGAAGGAACTTACATTCTGACAAAGGAGACTGCACATATTTATGTAAGACTTGACAGTAAATATAAGGAGAAGGGGAATCTTGAAGGAAGTGAAATATTTGATGAGGACAATATATATTCCAGGCATGGGGCATGGCTGGCAGAAAGGTACTGAAATGGAAGATGAAGTGCCATCCATGAGGAACAGAGAGAATGCCATTTTGACTGTACCTTAGAGTGTGGGAAATGGAGAAATAGATTGGGGGCAGTTTGTGATGGAGTTCATAGTTTGTCCTAGAAGCAAAAGGAAGCTAATAGAGTTTACTGAGTTGGAGAGTAACATGGTGAAATCCGCCCCTTAAGGAAAATCACTTTGGCAATTGTGTCGAGGGTTCATTGGGGTGGGGACAAACTTGAAGCAGGGATATGGAAAGTGGCATTTTTTCTTTAAAATTCCATGCCTGATCAATTCAGATAAATTTTGAAAATTGTCTTCCTTCAAAATATAATTAAATAAGCAATTGTGTTCAAATATTGTTTCTGACACATAAAACCTCTACGACTTCCAGCAAATCCTTTAACTTCCAGGGCTTCAGTTTCTTGAACTAGATTAGACTGCATGGCTCCAAAGTTTCTTCCAGGATCCTCTGCTCTTACATCACATCTTCAATTCCACTCTGCACAATTGACATTCATCTTTTAGAGCAGTGGAGTCAGCAAGATTTATTGTGCTGGTCAGCTTTGTAGTGACCTCTTCTCAGTTTATTAAGTACTGCCAGCATTATGCAATGTATGACTTGTTTAGAGAGAAGAGAAGAAAAAGATAAGAAAACTTCATTTACCTGATGATTAGACAGCCATTATGGTACAGTCAAAAGAGTTTGGTCTTTGAGTTCAGAAGCTCAAAGTTTCTTGAGCTGGGCTCAAGTTTTGACTCTCACTGGCTAAGTGATGCTTGGATAAATCACTTAACTTTTTGAGTCTCATTTTCATCATCTGGAAAATGGGGTTAATCACGCTGGAACTGCTTTCCTCACAGTGTTTTTGGTGGGAGGGAAGATTTTGTAAACCTTAAAAGGCTATAGATATATGAGTTGTTATTTGGTACCGTGAAATGTTGACTTCTTTTTACATGGCGACATGCAATTTGACAAGTATTTATTTAGAGCGTTTGCTATGGGTTCTGAATGCTGATTGAATCATTGTGATGTAGTGGCTTAATCTGTGGTTTTCAGAGTCTAGCTTTTTCTCCTTTGAGAAATTGCCATAATATTTGCCCATCTCTCAGCCTATTCTTCATGATATCTCAAAGATTACTAATATTTCTTCTGTGATCTCATTTATTACTCCGGGATATAATTTGTCAGGATCTGGCAACTTGAAATCATTGAAAGGTCTTGGTGTTTTTTGACTATCTCAACTTTTCATTCCCTTTTAATAACATTTGACCTACCCTTTCCAGTTTTAGGATAATTCTTATGAAGATCATATCCTTAATAAAGAAGATAGAAACAAAAGAGAAGTTAAATAGTTCAGCTTTCCCTCTTTTATCTCTTAACATTATACCACGTTCCCTAAGCTGTGGTTCTATCACTTTCGTGTTCTTCCTTCTTTTTCTTAGCACCCTCTTTCATTATTTCCTCATGTCAATAACTTATAAGTGACCAATATATTGTCAGTAACAAGTATAGCTTCCACATAGAATGATGGTCTACACTGCATTATTTTCATAATTTTTCAGACACTTCCACTCACTGCAACCAGAATTTATATTAACATTAGGAAATCATAATCTTCGATATTTACCAAAAAGACTGAATCACAGCTCAATTGTATTTAAAAGGTACTTAAAGACTTGAATCTGATCCTATGAATATTCTATTTGTTTTGTCCATACCTATTGCTTAATTTACTTGGGTCTTAATAGTTATAAATTGTTATATATACTATCTTTCCTGATCCTCCACATCAACCCTGTGAGATGTGGTATTTTATTATTGTTTTACTGATAAGGAAACTGATAATCTAAGAAGTGAGGCATGGTATCTGGAACTAGGGATATAGTAATCATCTCAATTTGCTCTGCCCTCCTCAGATAACTTTGGGAATATTGTATGAAATTCTAGATGGCAGATAACAGGAAGGGCCTCAGTAAGCTGGAGAGCTTCCCCAGAAAAATGACCGTGGGAGTGCAGGGCCTGCAGATCCTGCCATGGGAAGGATCAGTTGAAGGAACTCAGAATGTTTAGGAGAAGAATCAGGGGGGACATGATAATTGTCTTGAAATCTTTGGAGGGTTATCACATAGTAGAGGGAACACACTGGTTTTCTTTGGCTCTGGAGGGCAGAATCATGGCTGATGGTTGTAAGAAGCAATGGGATACATTTAGGCTTGTTTTGGGAAAAATTCCTAACAACTAGAGATGAACCAATGTAGAATTGACTGCCTTGGGAGGTAGTAGGTGGCCTGCCATGGGAGGTCTTACCACAAAGGCTGGATGACCACTTATTGGGTATAATGTAGAGAGAGACATTTTCCAGGTATGTGTTCTAGTGGACAGCCCCGGAGATCCTTGCTGATTCAGTCATTAGGTGATTTTGTGACTTGCCTGAGATCCCTCAGCTGGCAAGTGGAACTCGCACGTAGTTTTCTGTGTTCTTCTTGAGGTTCCTTTCACTTAGACCCACAACTGGGAAGACAGCAGATAGACACCCTTCTAAAAAGGATTTTAGTATTTCTACTTATGTAAAATATGGAATGTTATTACTAACTTTACAAATGGCATAAATAAACCTTCTTTAATATAAAGAAATAATGAAGCTTTGCTTTCCTCTAAGTGTCTCATAAGAATAAGGTAATTGAAGCTGAGGAGGAGGGTATTGAGTTTGAATGCAGTGCTTGGCCACAAAAAGGAACAATTGTGAAGATAAAATGATATGATGAATATGAAAATATTTGAAGATGCCATGCAAAAATAAGTTTTAAAAAGTACAAAAGATCTATACACACATATGTATTTGGATATAAATAATGGATAGGAAAGACTGGAATACTGTGCAGTGCCTTTCTGCATAAATCTCTCAGTATATTGATAACTTAGTAGGCTACAGACATATGAATTTTTCACCCTCCTTTGCGGTTTTTGAGGAGGAGGTAGAGCATGAAAGGTAAAGTTGATCTTGATCATAACAGTGATGGAGAAAGATAG
Source organism: Trichosurus vulpecula (assembly GCF_011100635.1). NCBI lineage: Eukaryota > Metazoa > Chordata > Mammalia > Diprotodontia > Phalangeridae > Trichosurus > Trichosurus vulpecula. Next base: position 218,491,566 of record NC_050574.1, read on the forward strand.
AGGGTGTGTGTCTGTTCATGGATAAAATTAGTGTTAGAAGAAGCTATATAGATGGACAAGGGTCTAGAAAAGTATTTGGCAAGTTGGTTTGGAGATGAGAAAATTTTCTCTCCTCCCTACTCACCTCCTTGGCAAGTGCACAGATTTGTCTCGGACTGAAAAAGTATAGAATGTATCAATAATAGATTGTGGTGCTAAGCAAAATCTCCATTATTATCAGAAGACATTTATTTATAAATGCTTTGAGAAGATGTTTCTTCACTAAAGTTGTCAACAAATGTTGACAAAGTGCTGCTTGTGTGCTGTGCACTGTGCTGAGTGCTAGCAATACAGAGAAAAGCCCTACTCTAACACAACGCCTTATTTGAATGTGGAGGTTTTCAACTAGGTGAGTTTTGGGCAAAATTCCTGGCAATTTTTCTACTTTTAGTATTGATCCAGCAAAAGATTCTAACTCTGTCATCTGAAGACCTGCCCCCATAAATTCAGAGATTCATCCCTAGAATTTTGCTGCCAGGTGATGAAATTTTTGGCCATAGCAATGTATTAAATCATTTATGCTAGTGGAGAGGGGTTGCAATCTGTACCAGCAGAGGGATTATCCACCTGAATGATATCACTGATCTCTGAAGTCTTGAAGACATCAAACAAACCTGCCCTTGATGACTTTACTTCATGTGAAACATAATACTTACACATGGGAAAAAAATACAAGAACCAAAACAAAAATATGAGGATGAAAGACAAATGATATGTCATATGTCATGGCAAAAAATTAAAGACACCAAAAGAAGAATAGTGGAATGTATATATTTTTTTAATTCAGTTTTTTTCAGGTTCACATTTTCTCTCCCCCACCATCATCTGAGAAAGCAAGAAAAACAAAAACAGTCAAGCAAAACAAATCATCATGTTGACCATGTCTCCCCACCCCCCCACCCCAAAAAAGAGACAGACAAATAGACAGCCATGTCTCAAGCTGCACTCTGAGTTCATCATCTTTCTATCTGAAATTATATAGGCAAGTCTTCTGGAATTGTAGTTGATTATTGTGTTGATAGGAGTTCCTAAGTCTGAAAGCATATTTCTTGAGCTTGCCTTCCCACAGTGTAATGGATGACTTTAGAAATTCAAACATTTACAAAATATAAACACAGTATCACTCTGTCACTTTAGGAGTGTTTGCACGCAATCCTTTCCCTACCATTCTCCCAAGACTTTCATCTCTTTTGCTATTCTCTGTTACTTGAAGGTAACAGAGAATAATATAACATTGTAATAGTCCTCCTGGGAGCAAGAGCAGCTTTAGGTAGCATAGAATAGGCCATGTATAAAAGAGAGGCCAAAAACTGGAGGCAGAAGGATCAAGAGGTTGGATATGCTACACTCCTAAAATCTGAATTATTGTCCTTTGCAATGGACTATGGGTGATCACATGTGCCATATCTCTATAGACAAATTATCTTGAGAATCTTCCCAAGTCCCTTGCCCCCTATCACCATTGTTTTGTTTTGTTTTTGGTAAATAGATTTGGGGGAGTGGATTTGAAGGACAGAATTACAGAGACTTAAAGATACCACATATTATGGTGGTATGTATATTGTACTGAGGCACAGAAAGCCAATGGAAACATTTACATATGAGAAACCAAGAGCTGTGTCTATTTATATCTCTACCCATGTCATTCGATCTCTGTAGGACTCAGTTTTCTCATCAGCGAAACAAGGATTTTGAATAAGATGGTCTCTGAAGTCATTTCTTACTGCTCCAAAATTCTCTATTTGAATTGGGGAGGGGAGGAACAACCAGAGAATAAAGGAAATCGCCAAACTTTTATGATTCCATCATTAGTAATAATGATAATCAAATTAAACAAAGCAATTGCTAACCCCCAAGGATAAGTCACTAAACAGAAATCCAGCTTACAATTTTGGTCAATGATTTTCCTTCTCCACAAATATTGGCCAGACTTTCTAGCTAAGCCTTCTGTCTATCCTAAAATAATGCATCAAATGCAAATGACAAGGTATAAAGCTGAATATGTAATTGGAAGGAATCAGAAAGAATAGTCCAAAGAATTCTATGTTAAGAGTGGGTGTATAACAGATTGGAGCTGTCCTTATACTAATCTGGAAGGTGTCTTAAGGAGGTGGGACTTCAAGAACTTTAAATGATAGAAAGGAAAAGGCCACTTAGCAAGGCTAGAGGGATATGGGTATTGTCATAATAGAGCGCTGCTTTAGAAACAGCTTGGAAGTGGCACTAGATGAACAGAAGGAATGTTTTGGGGCAAGCTGGTGAAGGGCTTTGAAACAAAGTTTTAATAATAATGATGATGACAGTTGACACTCAGATAGTGCTTTAAGGCTTGCAAAATGTATTATGTACCTAATTTCATTTGATGCCCAAAATCAATTGAAAACAAAGTTAGGGCATTTACAAAAGTAGAATTATTTTGCAGGGTTAAGGGCAAAGTTTGGTTAGGAAGCATACAAAGAACAACCAGTCAGGGTGACAAAAGAGGACAGGATCAACAAGGGGGAGTACTCTACTCAGTTCTAGTGATTATAATTATATGGCATACCTACAAAAAGAAAACCAGAACATACTCAGATAGTATAATGTTTTTGTGTTTAGAGCTTTGTGGAACTAGCAGTTCAAATAAAAAGCAGACAAAAGAACAGAATGAGAATGCAGAGTAGTTGTGCAATGATAATAATTACAAAATAGGCTCTATATTTGAACATGTAGCCTTGTATTATTTAAGCACTTTAAGATTAAACATGCTAGACCTCATCCTGCTACCTTTTGAATAAAAATCTGAAGACTGAGACTGATGATTTTTTTTAATTCAATATCAGAAGATGTTGGAAAATCATAAACAATATTCCTTCCACAGTTACTAGAATGTCCAAAGATTCCTTCTAAATTATCCCACAGCCTAGAATCCAATTAACGAAGCATGAAAAGCACCCTGGAACTCTTGTACATCATTATTTGCTTATGCTATACATGCATGGGCCACCTTTGCATGAATTAACAGTAGAGTACTCTGAGAAGAAATAGGCATTTTCATTGGCACTAAAAATGAGGGTGTTACACTTAATATCCTCATCTTCCTTTGGTGACTCATCTTGGCATAGAAATGACCTTGATTTCTTGAAGGCTACACTATACCAGCAAAATCCAAGCTCTGACATGTTCTATCATTTTGGAGAGCTTTTTAAATATATTCATAGAAACAACAAATGTCTGCTTTCTAAGGAACAGACCCTGGAGAGGCTCATCAGCATGATTCTATATGCTCAGTGATGAATCCTTTGGACAATGGCAATGAAACAAAGAAATATATGAAAAAGTCCCTTGAGTGGCCTCTTTCTGCTCCTGTAATGATGGTGCCAGAGTGGTGAGAAAAGAGACAAAGTGTGCTAAGTATCACACAGTTCTTCAATAAATAACACTAAAAAATTTAACTGACACTAAACAACTCAATCAACACTAAATAGTAAACATTCAATAAACATGCTTTAAAATGTTGATTGAGTGACTCTAATAATATAATTATTATGACTCTAAAAGTATGATCCTTGTCCAGTGACTAATGACTAGCCATCATAATTAAGATTTCGGGATGGTGGGGGGGGGGGGTGGTCTGTCAAGTTGAATGGGGAAAAAAATCTCATCTTTATCTTCATTCACCTCTCTCTGAAATTTATCATTTCCTTCAATTGTGAATTAAAAAAAAACATTCTGAGAAGAGGTCCATGGGTTTCACTAGACCACCAAATGGGGTTCATAACAGAAAAATGGTTAAGGACCCCTAACATAAACATCTTTATAAATGAAATCAGAAACCAGGTAAATGGCGGGTAATGGACAGGTATATGGTTGACCAAAGTAGGCTGCAGCATATTAAAGCAGAGTTAATTGCATAGGAGAAGCAACATTAAGGATATTACCAGACTGACATAAGACTGAAAGGAAAGAAGTTAGAGGTAAGCAATAGGATGCCCCAGTCCCACACCCCTTTATATAATATCTGGCTAATTTCAAGAACTTTAAAGGAGGGTCCTAACATATTGGGTGAATCCCTGGTGAGGATTTAGGTGAGGACTTGAACACAGGATGAGAAGGGAAGGATGAGTTATAACCTGTACCTTTGAAGGGAGAACCGCATCTAAGAGATCACAGACCTTTTGAATTATGTGTTATCATCAGAGGATGGTAGGATTTAAAGCTGGAAAGGAAATTGGTGATCCATCCTGTACTTTATACTTGAGGAAACTGAGGTCAGGGGGACAAGGGCTTCGAGGAGTTGCCCAAAACCACAAAAAGTAAGATAGACCCAAATACTGAGGGCAAATTAGTTACTTGTGATGAAACAAATTAAAAATTCCATTTTTCTATTACCATACTTCACTATATCATTTCAGAGTGCTGGCAATTTGTAAGTGAATAAACTAGTGTTCTTTTGGTGTTGAAATATTTAAAGCAAGGAAATGGAACAATCAGCATCTTACAAAGGAAAACAATCGAATATCCTGAGGTGATCCCTATTGGGGAAGCAGAATTTCAATAAGAGTTGGTTGCCATTTTGAAGCTGAGAAAGCTTTATGTCAGAGTCTTAAGGGAAAGTCAGTTGATGTTAGAACTAGAGAGTCCATGTAGTAGCTGGGCTCTGCGACTCAGAAAACTAGCTTCCTAAATGTTGAGTTGTAAAGCAGAACCCATACAGGGTTAAAAGAAGGGCAGGGAGAGAAACAGTTTAATGGTCAAAGTAGAAATATTCTATAGGGTGATTTTTTTATTTACTTTTGCTCTGAATGTCATATGCCATTTATTTATTAATGATTCCATTTAGTACTTTGTGAAACCTTGTATAGTTAATGAAAAGTTATTTTTGTTAAGCTTTCTAATATTCTATGTACCATTTTATCAGAGTTCATAAACCTGCTCAGACATGGACTCTTCTTCCTCATGTTGGCAACTAAAAGCCTACAAACTAAGATGACAGTTAAGTGACATTTTATAAGTTGTAACTATTAAATAATACAGCTTTTAAATGCATTTTGTCACTGAGGCTATTGATATTGTTACTGTAGCTTTAAAAGCCAGATTGGAAGCAAGAGATTCATTTTCTTGTGTGAGTTTGGAAGCAATTCCAAAAGGTGAACAATGAAACTGTATTATAGAATAATGGTCTGCCCTCCTAGGACCCCTACTTTGAAAGTTATGCCACTCTTTAGGATGCACAACTTTAGGATGTTTATTTTTTTTAATGTTGTTTTATAATTACATCTCATTTTGAAGGAATGAAAAATCAATTATTAGGCATGCTTTTTTGTTGTTGTTCGGTCATGTCTGACTCTTCATGACCCCATTTGGGGTTTTCCTGGCAAAGATACTGGAGTGGTTTGTCATTTCCTTCTCCAGCTCAGAATTAAGTGACTTGCTCTGGGTCACACAGTTAGTAAGTGTCTGAGGTCATATTTGAACTCAGGTCTCCCTGTCTCCTAGCCCAGTGCTCTACGCACTGTGCCACCTAGCTCCCCCTCATTAAACATACTTAGAGAATGTGAAGCACTGTGCTAGGTGCTAGGAATACAACTGCAAAGATCCGACAGCCTTTGCCCTCAAGGAATTAATATGATAATAAGGGAAATCAACAATGCTGAGCCTACATCTATTAAAAGGGGTCTCTAATGCTCTCTTGAAGCAGGTCACTGCTGCTCCCAAAGCTCTTGGGCTCAGGTCCTAAGATGAATCTATCAGGGTCTAAAAAAAAAAAAGTAGCAGTCAAGGTGGTGGTGCTGGTTGTTTGATATGCCGCCCAGGATATGTTACTCTGTCTCTCCCTCTGGGTGCCTTGACGCTTGGGGTGGGGGAGTGGGATAGACCCAAGATTTTAGGAGATCTCTTTTTTAAAGGTAGGTTTTGTAGCCTAAAATTCTACAAGGGAAGTAAGTTCAGGAATAAAATTTTGACAATGCAACCAATTTTAATGAAAAAGAAAGAGGGAGTTAGCTAAATAGACTCAAATGAATATGCAAGAGACTCACTTAGATCTAGCAAGACCACTACCAGTCCTATCCCCCCAAGGAGATTAAAGAAAGTGGGAAAGGACCTATGTGTTAAGAAAAAAAAAGCTTTTTTTTTATAGCAGCAAAGAACTGGAAATTAAAGGGGTGCCAACTAACTGAGGAATATGATATGTGAATGCAATGCAATACTGTTGTGCTATAAGAAAAAACAAAAGGAACTGTTTTAGAGAAACCTGGGAAGACTTGCATGAAATGACATAGAACAAGTGAGCAGAATCAGGAGAAATATTTATACAACATTATAAATACGAACAATTTTGAACTCCTTAAGAACTCTGATCATTGCAGTGACCAACAACGATTCCAGAGGACCAATGACGTAAGATACTACCCATCTCCTGACTAAGGATGCAGAATGAGACATATATTTTTAGACATTGCCAACTTGGGCATCTGTTTTGCTTGACTATGCATATTTATTATAGGGTTTTTTAATAGGAGGTGGGGAACGAGGGAGAGAAAGTAAATTGTTGTTAATTGAGAAAGAGAAATGAAGGTAATTTAAAAATAGAAAAACAATAACTTTTTTAAAAAGAAAAGAAAGAGGAAACTCATTGACCAATTCAGATTTTTAAAAGACATGTACTATATAACCTATACCAAATTGCTTACCATTTTAATAAGGAGGGGGAGTGAGAAAATTTGTAATTCAAAATTTTTTTAGATGAATGTTAAAATTGTCTTTACATGTAATTGGAAAAAATGAAATACTATTATAAAATAATAAAAGACATGTACATAAGATGGAAATAAGTACAAGTAACTTAGAATGAATACAAATAAGTGGCATGGTACTGTAAGAATGTCAGGAACATTAAGTCCCAGATGGAACTGAGATTTATGATTAATGCTAAGGACAACAAAAATGTCCTTTAGAATTGGAGATAATAGAAAGATTTTTTTTTTAAAGGATAATTGGACTGTTGCACTGATGGGTTAAGCTAATGATAATAGCTGATGGGAGAGACGGCAGAACTATTCAACACCTATTTTGGTGTCATGTAGAAGATGGAAACTTGCTTTACTTGCTAGCAGTGGACAGAAGTTGCAGAGCAGCAGAATTCAGCTGGATGTAAGGGGAAAATCCCTAACCACCGGAAATGCCTCCAAGTGGAATGGCGGCTAGTTTTGGTAGACAGTAAATTTCTTACCACCAGAGTTTTTTGAGCAGAGACTAAATGACCTTTGTGGGGGTATTCTAGAACTGGGGTACAAATTGGATTAGATAATTTCAAAGGTTCCTTTCAACTGTGTGATTTTTATTATTGGAATATAAGCATATATTTAAACTATGTTCTATTAACAGTGAGAATACCTTTGATAAATTTCTTATTTTTGCCATGATGTTGATTTTTTTAAATTCCATACTAATTAAACTTCATATTAATTTTACACATGAGGCTTAGCCTCAAAGCCAGGAAGATCTGGGTTCAAGTCCCTTCTGTGACACTTTGGCTATGTGACCTTGGGCAAGTCATTCAAACCCTTACTGCTCTAGGCAGCTCTAAGACCATAAGTTGCAGAGATTTTTGTTTTCTTTTATTGGTAAAGAAGGTCTCCACACCTGGGAGTTCCCTGTGTCAAGGAATCATAGGTCCAGACTCTATCCTTATTGACACAGCTTTCACTACCACAGAAACTGATGGTCTGTTCTATACCTCCTGATAAGAAAAAAATTCTTACTTTAAGCACTGATATTTAAAAAGTTTGAGAGACACAGTTTCTGAGTAATTAATGATTTTATTAATAAAAGGAATGGTCTTTTGGCCATCCCTCTTTGACCATAGAGGACTCCTGGCAGTGGGCTCACAGTTTATATGCCCTTGGAAGAGTGGGTGTTCCTGAGGATGGCAATCAACTCTGATTGGTTAACAATTATTGAGAGAATGAATATTACAATGAGAGGTGGATGCACTTCAGTGATGTGCTGGCAGAATGTTACCTCCATTATGTCATTTACTTCTAAATTGCCCAGCCTTGGGCAATGTAATCAAAGAATTTATCCCCACCCAAACCTGAGTAGAACACAATGGGCAGGAATTTGCCAAGATAAGATGGCCTAGGTGGGGTAAATTCTTGGCAGAGGTCATTAATGTTCTTCAAAGGCTGGACTTGGAACAAGGAAATGTTCTCCCCAAGCCATTGGTTATTAATAATCATTTCTCTCAAAGCAAGTGAATAACGAAAACTAGATACCAAAGCCAGACACTTTTAATGGGCTGGGTATAAACATGAGAACAATTTCAAGGATAAAAACAGAAGTCAACAAACAGAGTGGAGAGCAAGTATGAGCAAGCAAAGCACCACAAACAGGTAATGTAGACAAAATCATAAAGACCATTGTGAAAGGATGCAGAGGATTTCTGTAAATGAATGAAGATCGTTAAATGGCATTAGAGAAATGCGTGACAGAGATTTCTGTAATTTATTAGTTAGCAATTGCTGGAATGTCTTTGTCTAGTGTTCTTCCAAGGTTCCATCTATGTGTTTTATTTTCCTGAGGGCAGAGGTTCTGCTTTCTCCTCTACAAAGGGCAGGGGTTTCTTTATAAATATAGTTATCTGGCCAACATTTTTCTGTGAAGGAGAATGTCAAAGAGTAATAAAAGTATCAAAAGATAACTGTTTCTGCAATCAAAAACTATTATGGAAATTATAATTAATGAAGTTTACCAATGAATGAAAATAATCAAATAGAGGAAACATGATTATATGTATGAAATCGTTATGTGTAAAACAAATCCGTTGGTATTTTTTTAGCAGTAAGTGTGCATAAGTTTGAACTGTTTTTTCTAGAGTTTCTCATTTGGTTCTATTTCAGGCTAAGCTTCTAGACAGTTTACTTCTTTTTCTCTATCAGTGTACTCAGAATGTCCTCATTTCTTCCTATCAGAGTTCGCAGCCCATCAATGCTCTGGTCGGTTAGTTGTGTCTGAAATCCTGAAACCACAATGCAGTAGAACTTTATTTCCTGGAATATATCTTTTCTGGGAGCGCAGTATTCAGTGTCATGGTTTCAAGGACAATGTGTTTGCTGACTTAGCTTGAGATGACTTCCATTAAGATGCTATCACCTCTGTCTGTACAAGGGTATATTTATTCTAACATCAGAGCTGCCCACTACAAACCAGGTCCCAAAATGACATTAACTGATGGGTGTTTATAACCCTTCACCTTCCTCACAAAGCATGGACAATAGGTTTTAAGAACTCCTCAATTCCTGACATCAGGAAGTTCACAGTTCTAATTATTTTCATCTAACTGTTATCAGAGTGTCTAAAAGACTATAATTTTATAGTTTTAATTTTTTTCTATTAAGAAAAAGAATGGCCGCTAAAATATTTCTGACTGTGGGCGGAAAACCATTTTACTATGATTCTTTTGGGTTATACATGTCAAGTGGTATGGAATGGTTGCACTTGTTTTGGAGAGAGAATGGTACTAGAATTGCCAAATACACGTGATAAAAGTGGGCTGTAAGAATGAAATGAGCTAAGCCTCTTGTTTACTGTTCTATACTCCTAGATGACTAAAAATGGTACCGTAGAATCCGAAGAAGCAAGCACTCTTACATTAGATGACATTTCGGATGATGATATTGATTTAGACAACACGGAGGTAGATGAATACTTCTTCCTGCAACCCCTGCCAACAAAGAAACGGAGGGCGCTGCTTCGAGCCTCCGGAGTGAAAAAGATTGATGTGGAAGAAAAACACGAGCTGCGGGCCATCCGCCTATCAAGAGAGGATTGTGGCTGTGACTGTAGAGTATTCTGTGATCCGGAAACTTGTACTTGCAGTCTTGCGGGCATCAAGTGCCAGGTAAAAATCTGTGCAGCAGGGACTTGGAAGTAAAGAGATTAGAAACCCACCACTAAACAGGCAATTGTATCATGTGGAATGAATTGCCAAATGTAGAAGGAACTTGCACCAATAGACACGCAAGGGCAGGGACTCAGGTGTGAAGGTGTTAGATGAGATTAATTGAAAGGTGAACATAATAACCGTGGACACCTAGGAGACATTTCTATGAAATGTGGTTCTAAATGTGCAATACAATGTGTGCAAAAGTTTGGAGTACATTTGCCATTTGCCACTTACCAGATATCTGCACATAAGTTGAATTATAATTTACAGCACCTAAGAATTTCTCTTAGTGTCTAAACAGTAGCCCGAGAGAAGATAATGGCAATCCCAATCCTTGAAGTTTCTAAATAACATATGAGACAGCATGGTATAGTGAATCGAGGGTTAGACTTGGATTAGAATCCTGTCTCTGATACTTCCTAGCAATGTGACCTAAACAAGTTGCTTAACCTCTGTGGGCCTCTGTTTCCTCATTTGTAAAATGAGAGTTCTTACCTTATGATCCTCTAAGCTTCTGATTCTGCTATTACTGTGTCTGGTTGCCTAACATTCTACGTAGTACTCAAGTGATATTTAATTAAAGCCGCTGTATTTTAATGGAAGGAATACTAGACTAGGGATCAGAAAACCTGAATTTTGGCTCAGCCTCTGTCACTGTGTATGTGACCTAGGATTTGTTCCTTTCATTGCTAAAAAGACAACATTGGATTAGTTGCCATCAGCTCTGTCATCCTCTGTTACTTTCTGTGATTATTTAACTGTCAATTTCCTAACCAACCTTGGCTTCCCCAGTAGGGAAGCTCGCCCCTGCAATAATGTGAGGGCAGTTGCTATACTCTGAGCCTACTTCCCCTCTTCAATCAATAAAAGATGACCCTTAATGCTGCCTGAGGGATACAGAGAAGGAGAAACCCAGATGTGGGAGAAAAAATGGGCAATGAGAACAGATTTACTGGTAAAAGTTATTTTGGTTTTTGCTGTAGTAGAATGACAGCATAGGAACTTGGTGCCCTTCCTTTCTCCCAAAAGAACTTAAAAATGTCTCTCACTGCCCTGGCTCCTGCCTCCTCATCCTACCATAGGCGAAGTAATGACAACCATAGCCACATATTATCATTTCTTCCGCTCTCTGGAAAGCTGAAGTGAAGTATGGAACCTTGTCTGTAAATATCTACAGAGTTCCTGGGCCCCAGTTTTCTCATCTGTCAAATGGGGGAGTTAGGCTAGCTGGCCTCTGAAGACTCTTGCAGCTCTAGGTTTATGATCAGTGACATGGAGAAACAAGAAAAAAATAAATTTAAAAAGAGGAGTTATAATCATATAAAGTCTTGGGCCTTGACAAATTGAGCTGTGTCATTTGGATACTCACAGTGTACTGATGACTGTCTAAAAATCTTGGGAAGTTAATAAAGTAGAAAAGTGCTTGGCTTTGAGAAGTTTTGCAATGTAATAGGGGTCAAATGCTAGACAGTCAAGACAAAAACAAAGAAATACATGGGAGGGCAACAAGAATACACATAACCACAAGTAGAACTACGTAGATACCCACAAAGACTGAGGATCTAAAAAGGGAGGAAGAAAACCAAGGTTAAGATTATTGGAGTGAATGGCGTCAAGTGGTGTTCATTTGGAATGTGTCTTTAGTCAAGTTACAGAGGAAGAGAAAAAAAGGGAAGAGAACATACCAAACAAGGGGGCTAGCATGTTACAATGAATCAGAAGTGAGAAAGACTGTATGAGGGGAAGAGCATTTAGAGAAAGGATGGGAAGCACCATGGAGACAGGAAGGATGATAAGGAAACCTTAGGAGCAAAGTGGGTACCTGTTGTTCAGGAATTGGCAGGCCAGACTGATAGATATTTAATGAAATGATATAAGAAATTACAAAAATGGGGAGTTCAGAGAAACCAAGGAAGGTAGATATGAGACAATACAAAGTGGGATAAACAGAACCAAAGGAACAATACACAGGGGAACTACAATAATATAAACAAAAAGAATACTGAAAGGAAGCCAAGTTCTGAGTCCTGATCTTGATCCCAAAGAACAAATGATGAACATACTTTTCTCCTCTAAGCAGAGATTAATGTGAGGGGAACCATTCTTGAGATCGTAAGTAGTTTTCATTTTAGAGCAAGCCATGAATTTGGCAGTAATTGCTATTTGTAAAACCTGATTTCATTCACTTTTTAAAAATTGAATTCTGGTTTGCTAATCACCTGCTTTGGTGTCATTTAAATTCCCTGAATCAAGACTCACACTCAGTCATAAAAAAGACCCGAGTTGTTGTTTTACTTGTCATGTTTTCATACTGTGTTCTCTCTCTCTTTTTCTTTTTTAAAGGTGGATCGGATGTCTTTCCCATGTGGTTGCACTAAAGAGGGATGTAGTAATACAGCAGGTAGGATTGAATTTAATCCTATCCGAGTCCGGACTCACTTTTTGCACACAATAATGAAACTCGAACTGGAGAAAAACCGAGAGCAGCAAATTCCAACACTGAACGGCTGCCACAGTGAGATAAATGCTCACACTAGTTCTATGGGCCCTGCTGGCCACCCTGTGGAATATTCAATTGCAGAGAATTTTGAGATCGAAACAGAACCCCAAACAACAGTGATGCATTTGCAGTCTGCAGAGGAGTTGGATTGCCAAGGGGAAGATGAAGAAGAGGAAGAAGACGGGAGTAGCTTTTGCAGTGGAGTTACAGATTCCAGCACACAAAGTCTAGCACCAAGTGAATCAGATGAAGAAGAAGAGGAGGAAGAAGAAGAAGAGGAAGATGAGGAAGATGAGAAAGGAGACCATTTTGTGGAAGGTCTGGGCACCCATGCCGAAGTTGTGCCTCTTCCTTCAGTCCTCTGCTACTCCGACGGCACGACAGTACACGAAACCCACTCTAAAAATGCCTCTTTTTACACTAGCTCTTCAACTTTATATTACCAAATAGACAGCCATGCCCCAGGCACCACGAATCAAATTCCTGAGAACTATTCCGAAAGAGATACTGTTAAAAATGGTACCCTTTCTCTGGTGCCTTACAGCATGACATCAGAGCAGTTTGTTGACTATACCCGACAAACAGAAGAGAGCTATGGTAGCTCTCATTACCCAACTGCAAACCCCTCCGTAATAGTCTGCTGCTCTTCATCAGAAAATGATAGCCATGTGCCGTGTAATAGCTTATATCCCGAACACAGGCCAAACCACCCTCAAGTGGAATTTCACTCTTATTTGAAAGGTCCTTCCCCAGAGAGATATGTTTCTACTTTAAATGGCGACAGTCACATAGTTGAGCATCCTGCTGAAAATTCCTTAAGCCTTTCGGAAAAAAGCAGATTGCACGAAGAATGCATCAAGTCATCAGTGATTGAGACCGTCCCCGTGTAATAGGTTAAGTCTCTTGCCTGGGACAATTAGCAGGAAAACTATATTTAAATGCACTGTAATTTAATTGGATTTCCTAGACTCAGCATTGTTTTAAACTGTGGACCAAGAAAACTTGGACTATGGTTAACGTTCCAGATGCTTTTTTTTCTTCTCTCTAGCTTTTGGGACAGTGGTATTGCACAAATACAAGTTCATACAAGGATTTTGAAGTAAATCAGACGTTTTTGATAAAAAAAAAAGAGCTAAATTTAAAAATGCATATTTCAGTCACTGACCCATCAAACTCTGTGAAACCTGCCAACCTGTATAGATCAAAGCTCCAAGTTTTTTTGATTATCGGGCCTGTGCAAGATTATTAACTAATACTTGGACATGATCAGATTTAGAGTCCTAATTTTCAATCTATCTGAAGTTGATGGTGACTTTTTAATGTAAAAGTAATTATTGTAAGAAAAAAATTTAATTGTTCATATGTATTTTATTTATGGTAGTTTAGCAGATCATGTTTTGATGGAAATTAACCTATGTTCATTTAAACTTAAGAGCCACACCAGAGCATGCCCACATGGATTGCCTCTAGCGTTCCATCTACATTTTTATGAACATTACTAATACGATCTGCAGATACTTTCTTAAAGGTGAACTAGGCCTATTTTTGCTATTTTCAACAAATAAATGAATCTATTTGTGCAGGTCCATACACAATTTTCTCTAAAGGTAAGGGTTAGGACAATCCTCCTGCTAGAGTCTGGATCAGTGCCTTCCCACAGTTAGTTCCAGGGAAGGAGGTAAAAGGAATTGCCACTTTATAAACAAAAACAATATAAAAATGGCATTGTCTTTGTTCTTAGCTTGTCTAGTAGCACCTTTGAGCCCTATGCCCCCACATGGAAATGCACTTTAGTGCCCTTGGCAGTACCTGCTAAGGTGTAGGGACTGTGAAAATTTTAGGGGGTTAGGGGCTGGGGTAGAAAGCTGTAATTATCGTGGGGTTTATATGATACAGTAGTCTTAAAATAATATTTTTTGTGAAAGAACAAATAAAGGTTTTCCTCAATCAGTTTGGGAATCTAAATCAGAGGTCAATAAGAGCAGAATTATAATGTGGTCAGGTTATAGGAAGCATGAAACGGACATGGATGGAGCAAGCAGACTTTTTTTTTCTATAAAAAGACCAATCTTTGCAAACTAGATGTATAGAGAGATTTCAATTTTGTAATTAACAGTTTGACTAGGGGCCATCACCCAAATATTCAACTAGGCCTTAAGTTTCTGAAGCATTATGAATTTCTCTTGCCTGGGACAATTAGCAGGAAAATCCAGAATGCATTATTTGCATTCTCTTTACCTCATGTTCCCTTAACTTATTAAAGGAACAGACACACGGAATCTAAAACATGCACTCCTGGCCTTTAGATTATCTGCACTTGGTTTGCTGGAGAAGGGTTTCTAGGATCCCATTTTTTCTGTAAATTGACTTAGGTAACTAACTAGCGTGCACTACCTTTCTTTCAATGCAATATGACACTTCACCTTGTTTCAGTATTTTGTCCTCTTGATATGAAGTATCATATGTTGTTTGTCGGTTTAAAATGTAGATTTGCCTTGCTGTTCAATGACTGCATTGCTTCTTAATTTTTATGTCTTTCAGACTTAGGTGTTTAAGGATATGGATTTAAGCATATTGTAGAATTTCGACTCTGTAGATTTCATTCAGTAGCTCTCAAATATGCTTGAATTTCATTGGAAAACCCTTGCTAAAGCTTGGTGAGGAAGGGAAGGGTTAGGTAATTTGTTCACTTGGCAGCTAGTTCTCTGATAATTAAATTATTTCTCCCTCTTCCCCACTCACTGCCCACACTGCCCCCTCCATGGCCACACATTGGCTTTTCTCTCACTGTCAAAGGACCTTTGGATTTCTTTCCCAGACAGGGAAGTAATGTGGGCTAGCGGTATCCCCCTAATAATCAACCTAATACATTAGACTTCATATTTTTATGGCATCCATTAAATATATTTGGTGAGGTTTCAGTTCATAGTGACTGATATCTTTGTTTTCTCTCTATAGTAAGAATCTAAAGAGGGCACTTCCCAGGAGAAAATGAAAAGGGTCCCTGAGAGACAAGGGTTCCTCAAAACTCGGTATAGAAAAGAAGCATATTTAATGTATTTGTGGGACTGCTAAATACACTTTTTAATCTAAAAAAAGAAAGAAAGATCTTGAAATGTCCGCAGTGCAACAGCCTGGGACTAGTCTTTTAAAAGAGCCATAAAGATCTGTGATCTGTGATCTGTGACGAGGTTGAAGGACAAAAGAAGGTTTGGCTTCTCACCTGAGAGCTATTTATAGGATCGTTTGATTTAGTGAGAGTTAACTTTCTAAGGCAGCAACCACATCTGATGATTTTACTCTTATCAAGGATAACTGGCTTCTATCTTTGAGCTTTGCTTCCAAAGTGATCCCTAACCCAGCAGCTGCTTTCTCTCCTAGGTAATCAGGGGAGAGTATGTGATGACCCTGCATATAGGCAAGAGAATTATACCTTCCTATTCTCCAACAGATTTTCCACATTTTCACTATCCATCCTCCCTCCATATCCCCCCCCTAAAAAAACAAAACCCAACAACGTACACTAGCAGCTTCCTTCCACTTTCTTCCTTTTCCTCCCTCAAAGGGTATGCCAAGTGTCAGATATATGACTGGCAATATGCAGAGGCATACTTTCTCCTTAAATTCTAATTGTATCTCATTGTCTGAAAAACATAGCAATTTTTTTATCTGGATTGCATTTTTGGAAATACATGATCAAAGATATATAGATATACATTATATAGAGAGAGAGATGATTATGTATACAGATACAATGCATATATGTATATATGACATATAGATACATATGCATAGATATGTACACATGTATATATCCATACAAATATATGCATTAATATCTGTATATACATCATATCTCTCTATATATGTGTGTGTATATATCATTGGGTCTATTTTTATTTTGCTCTTTTTCTGAGTAAAGTTAATAGAGCACAGAATTCCCACTGCCTTTTCCCCCATCAATAATCCCTTTATTCAACAGTAACTGCCCACATGCCAAGAAAATTAAATATTTCTTCAGAAGTTTAAAAGGGGGCGGCGGTGTTAAGTAGGAGCCAGCCAAGGGATGTATTTGTAAAGTCCTTAGTACTGAGACTCACTAACCTGACCAGCATCTGTTGTATTGCCTCAACAACTGTTGTTCAGTCTTTTTCAGTCATGTCCGACTCTTCCAACCAAACCAAATTATAGTCCCTTTTGCCACGTAGTCATTCACAACCCATTGCAAAGCTTCTTTCCAGATCTTGTTTTATTCCAACCCTGTGCCTTTTACCTCTCAGTCACTGTTGAGACTGAATTGATTTATAAGTCAAGCGGTTAAAGCAGCTTGGTTCTGGGGGAAGAAAGAGGGGAAGGAAAATACCGTTTTATTCTTTCTTCATTTCATCTCTTGACCATTAAGATATAACTAAAACCAATCTATCTCCTATACCCTGTTAGATGAGTGAGAAACCAGTCATTTTATCTTGGTTAAAGAAACCATCTGTTCCCAGCAGGCTAGCCACAGATGAGGAGGAAAGTACCTGAAATGGAAAGTCCCCACTACCAAGTGTGACCCAAGAACCCATGCTTGTATTTTAAAGTTTCACTGTTCATCCAAACATGCATAAAACAAAAGATGAAGAAATTGTGTTTAGTTATTGTACTGTTAGGCAATCTGCCTTCAGTACCATACAAGCCCTGGGCCAAATTCCAGTTTTTCAGTCAAAAAACATTTATTATATGTTTATTATGTGTCAGGAGTTGTGCTCAGTACTGGAGAAAGGCCAAAATAAAAAGTCCCCCCCATCTTCAAGGAACATATAAGATGTATATAGCATATATGGAGGATAATCTGAAAGGGGAAATGGAGCATTAACAGCTAAGGGGGAGGAGGAAGTCTATTTCAGATGAATTTTCAAGAAAACCAGAGGACAGAAAGTCCTCTTCAGTTCAGAGCTTCAGGTTTTAAAGGGACACACCCTTTGCTCTTACCTTTTGTTGTTTTTCGGTTGTATCAGTCATGTTTGACTCTTCGTGACACCATTGGGGGTTTTCTTGGCAGAGATACTGGAATAGTTTGCCATTTCCTTCTCCAGCTCATTTTACAGATGAAGAAACTGAGGCAAACAGGGTTAAGTGACTTGTCCAGGGTCACATAGCTAGTAAGTGTCTAAGGGCCAGATCTGAACTCAGAAATTACTTCTGGCCCTTCCTTCTATCCACTGCACCACCTAGCTGCCCTTTTCTTATGTTTTAAAGAGATGAAAATATTAAATCTGACCTGGAAGACTAAGGATGTCTTCTACCTAGTTTACACCTACCTATTATTGCTATCTAGCACCAAATGCTGAGAGGATTTGTAGAGTTTGTTTCTGAGGGAAATTTGAGGTAGAAAAATGCCATGAAGTCTGTCATGCAGGTTTTTTTATTACAGCATTATCATTTGAATAATTTTATGAAATGTGTTCTAATAAACATTTTCCTTTAATTCTATGCATATCCTAAAATGGTGCCTCATTAATGTAGAACCATCCAGGGTACAAGTACAGAGAATCCCCCTTCTTCTCTTCCTTTGGGAAAAGTTTCATGAATCAAATCTGGCCTTATAGAGAAGCGTTAGGACAGGTCAAATGAAAAGACATAAATGAAGAGGAAGCTATTTACACCAGGATGTTACTTTAAATGTTAGATCTACATGTGATACTAAAATAATACACACAAACCTTCTAAACTGTCACAAACGGATGCTGAGTCACACACAACAAAAACCCAGGAAAACCTCCAGGAAATCTCAGAAACATTTTGGAGCACTTTTAAAACATGCTGTTTATATCTAGCTCACTGAAGGTAACAAAATCCTTGTTGTTTTGCACTCCCCCTTTGGCATCCACAGAAAGGTGTCTTAGCAAGTGGCAGAAGTCACATCTGCAAGGACTGTATCCCTGCTACCTGAAGCCTACCCTTTGAGAATTACAGAAAAGCTTCTACACCATCCATTGGAGGTGCCTTTGTCTCCTGAAAACAGCATTATGCAAATGGCAACCTAAAATGTCCAATAGTCAGGGTTTTCTTAATCATTGGAATGCTTTATTGACCCTAGAAACAATCCTAATCTTAAATAAGTTGTAGACATCAAGAACTCACTCTGGGAATGCTTTCTAAGCACTCGGAAGGGATCTAAAGACTATATTCTTAATCAGCCTCAAGAAAAGCCTTGACCCCTGGGAGTTCTGTTACAATCCTACAATATTCTTCTTTTTTTTTTTTTTGCTGGGGTAGAACTTTTAAATCCACACACCCCAAGTCATCCAGTTATATACAAACAAGATGGCTGCTCTGGTCAGAGGCTTTTTTTTTACATATAAGTGGCTTTATTGAGCAGGAAAAACAATGTTAGAAATTTGAAAAAACTACTGGGATTAATAAAACAGTGCCTTGGGTGAAAAAAAAAACATCTTGCCCAGCTGTCATCTATTAAGAGTCATTAAAAAGACCTTGGCAAAGGCATGGTGGGCTTGATTCTTGTTCTGTACCTTAAAGCCAGGTCTTAAAGGACTGAAGCCAATATGCAGAAGTGGTTCATTAAAAGGTTGACATCAGAATCACAGAATGTTAGAGACAGAAGGAATCTCAGGGTTCATCTAGTTCAATTACCTAGAACCCTGAGTTTCATGTATGCTTCTGAGCAACCATCTCCTTTGTTTCCTGCTAGTTACAAATCATTTGAAGATCAATTTTAAAATATCACATTGTTTAAACGGTTAGTGAATGACTAGTGAGGTTATAAAATATCAGCATGTAGAAATTTTTAAGAGTGCTTCCTTCACATTTTGCCTACTGATTCTCCAAGACTTTGTGTAAATGTCTTCTAAATTGGCATCCTCTAAAATTCCATTTTGCTGACCCCATAATCTTTCAGACTTGTTTTGTAGAGACACCCAAGTAATTGGCAATTGTGGCGAATGTAAATATTTTTCTCAATAGGCCATGCTTAAGGATTCCATGAGGCCTGGGTTTTATCTAGTGTTAGGCACCCTTTCACTGGTCTAAACTTCTGCTGTTTGTGTGAGCAAATATTTAACTGTTTTGTTTTTCCACTCTGAGAGTAAAGAGGCCTTATTCAACAGAATCATAGAGGGCAAGAAGGTACATCAGAACAGGGTCCAAATCACAGGCAAGTTTGAATTTCTTTGCTGTTGGGGGTGGGAAACGAGATACAAATCTAGAAAATCTAGACTATGAAGCCATTAAAAGAGCTTAAGTCACTTTTGATTACTCATTTTACTAGTGGCAACTAGAGGTCACCAACAACTACAGGGTAATTATTTTTATTAGATAGTTTAAACTTCCTTGTAATTCAATAAAAATATTTTTGTGGGATCATTTTCTTTCATCACCAGTAAAAATGCTGGTGGAAATAAAGAGGCAAATGAATGGTAATTAAATTCATATTTGATATTCAATGTACTAATTATATAATTCCTTTCTTCGGTCACTTTATCCTTGTGATGATAGGGTAGTTAACGGAATAGCAAATATTTAAGGGTGAATGTGAGGCTTTTAAAATAATTTAAGAATCAAAAGTGAATTAGAAGAAACCAAGAGAACATAGATTTGTGGTGGATATAGGTTGGAAGTTGATTTAGGCTGTATGTAATTAATTCTAGTTTGAGAAGAGATTCTTTGTTGTCTTTTTTCCCCCTTTTCCTTTCTTTGGCTTCCTCCCAATCTTCTCATCTGGCCTGGAATTATCTGGAATTATTTATTAATAGGTACACAGAACAAAACTGGCAATCACTTGGCTAATTTAGAAAATTTGGCTGCAGAATATTTCTGTTATACTGCATCACCCAGTAGGATGGCAGGCCACCTCGTCCTCCCTGTGGAATTTTAAAGCAGGAAGGGACCCTTAAAGATTTAGTTCAAACCCCTCAGTTTACAGAGGAGGAAACTGAGGGTCAGAAGGGTTAAATGACTTGCCCGTTGCCATAAGGCTAGTTACTGTCAGATTCAGGATCCAAAACTAGTTTCCTTTGGAAATCCCCTGATTCTGCCCCTCCCCACAACCAGGCTTTCTCCATATTGTTGGAGCCATTTAACAGAAGGGTCTTGAGATCTTTGGTCTTATATGTACCATTCATGGTGTCAGGTTTTAAGAGCTTGGTAACACTGGTTTGAGTCCTTGGGTTCTACCTTGCTTAAATCTCTTCACTACTCTGAGCCTGTTTCCTCATTCGCCATGAGGACAATAATACTTGAATTACCACCTACCTCACAGGGGTGCTGAGGAAAGTATTTTGCAAACTTTAAATTGCTACATAAATTATTATTTACCATTACCATTATTACCTTTTGACTTTGTTTAGTGACACTGGCTCTTTTCCATCCTAGCCCACAAATTCTGCCCATCTAGCCATCAATAAAGGTACTAGTTCTTTTAGAACAAAAATTCAGTGTAACACTATCTTTTGGGCTTAAGTCCTACTGACAACCTGTTTTGTTTTGTTTTGTTTTTTCACATAGAAGTAGTGAGGAGAAAATATGTAAGTGTAACCCAAAACTGCATTTTCCTAAAAGGGAATTTTTTTAAAAACCTGAATCTCTAAATGTGAGAAATTAATTGCCTGATTTAAAACAAAAAACAGTTTAGGCTCCAGTAACCAAGCAGATATGTCTGTGTCTTGTTCTTAGAAGGGTTGCTGGTGGCAAACTTAGTATTTACTATATAGAACATGGTTGCTGTTAGACAGGAATAGCTATTTATTTGTTAAAGTCATGTCCCACAGTCTAACTGCAGTTCTCCTATCAATCAAGTTCACTCATTTGGAATCCTGATTAATCAGACACTGACCATGCCACAGGGGCATCTTGGAATAGTTTGTCTTTTCGAAGTTGCTCACAATGGCAAGCTGTGTGTGAATAAGGGACAATTGGAGATCTTTGATATTCTTCAAATCTTAAAAGTCTAAGACTGGAAGAGATTTCTAGAGGTCATCGGCCATCCATCTACCTCCAGGGAAGACTGTCTCTCAGGCATGCATGACCCTAACAGGATAGATACCCATCTATTCTTTCACATCTACAGGGAAGGTTTCCTTGGTAACCCAATCATTTTCCTTAGTTTCTTCCTACAATTGGAAAGTATCTTGACAGGTCTTTATGGACTGGGCACCTGGCAACAGTTGTACTGATTTGGCCCATTGTGTCAGAGTATTCAAATCTAGTTATGTTTTACCCACAGTCATTTTAGGATTCTGCAGAACTACCAACAAGCTTCATTTTTTCTCCCTAATAAGAGATGATAGTGTTGGTACAACAGCTGGTGATCTCAAGCTCTTTCAGCAAAGTTATTGCCATTTGATGATTGGGGAGATGTCAGAAAGAGTGATTGTTCCAGAACCCCAGGGGGAAGTCAGCATCCAAGCCAAGATCAGGTGGCTTGACTTTTAAGCTAGACTGTTTTCTGAGACATTACAGACACAAAGACTGAGCTTTTCTTGGCCCTCAAGCTATAGAATAGGTGCTCCTTTATTAACCTCCCTTTCATCTGAAACAATAATTCAGAGCTTTCTCTCTCCTTGGGAGACTAGACTAGTTTTGGAAGGGGGAAGGGGAAAGAATAAAAATCTCCTGAGACGCAGCAACCAGCTAGCTCATTCAGCCCCTTTGTCTCCAAGTTAGTTAAACAGCAGCAGCCTGCCTTCTCAGGGTTCTTGGAAATGATTTGAAAAGCTGTCATGTTGATGAGGGCTGAAAAAGGAGGGAGAGGTGCCTAGAGCAAACCAGGGTGGCGACTTTTCTGACTACATGATTTGACACATGCATTCCTGCATGTTTAGAGGTACTGTGATAAAATGTTCAAATTTAGTCTCAACACATCGTCAGGCAAAGGATATTCCTTTTACAAAAGTCACATTAAAACAGGGGTTCTTAATCTTTGTGTCCTTGACCCCTTTGGCAATCTGGTGGACTCCTTCTCAGAATGATATTTTTAAAGACAAAAAGTAAAATATTTGGATTACAAAGGAAAACAATTATATTGAAATAATTACCAATATTTTCTTAAAGTTCATGAATCTTAGGTTAAGAACCTCTGTGTTAAATACATTTTTCCCCATTGAAATTAGAATTCTTCCCTTGTCCCTCCCATGTTGGACATACTTAGAGTCTATTTGGAAAGAAAATACTAACATTGGGCAAACCATGGTAAAGAAGAGAGAACCCCCACCGCCAAAATATCGGATTATTTCCCTGCAGCTGCATCTCTTCCCGGCAAACATCCTGATGCCCTTGTGTGAAAATAGCCACAGCTCTGCTTTGAATACCAGTGCACACAAACTACCTTACCTGCTTAAAAATAGAAACTTCTCTACTCTTCATGTAAAGACTGTTCAATGATTTGGCCTTTGTTTTAATGGACTGTAGGCACTTCTCTGGAAATATGTCTGAAGTATAGTTTGTGAAACATGTTCAAAAGTGTTTGATGTAAAATAAGCTCTAGACATTTACGGTGCAGAAATAAATAGTCAAAACGCTGTAGATTGCAACTCTGGTTCCTAAGAGCCTCTGCCGTTATTGTGTCTTAGTAGAGTTAATCTGCTTTCTCTTTATTTTCTTGCATTTCTTGTGTAAAAGCCTTTTAAGATAAAATTATTAATACATATGTACTGGTTAATGCCTGTTAACATGGAACATGGCATTTTGTTATTTCCATGTGTTCCACTCAGCATCACAGGGTGTATAAATACCAGTTTGGTAGGAAAAGGTCACCTGACATTGATCTTCAAAAATGCATTTTCCCCCCATTTGAAAAGTATCATTGGTGGCATGGACAAATGTCACCAACTGCCGTTGCTTTTTTACCTTCAGCAGTCTGATTTTTAAAAGTCGATAATGCCTCTGCCTTCAAGCTGGGGTGGCACCTGCCGTCAAGGGATTCTCCTAGTAGAATGTACCTAATAGTGAATCAGAGAAAGGCACTGTGAGGTCTCCTTCAGTCTATAGAAACCGGTCTGTCATTCAGATTTTAGGCACTATTTCCACACAAGGGAAGTCTTCTTTTCGCAGAGTAGGGTTATTTGGTGGAAAATTGGTGGCTTTTGGTTTTTCTGTGTGTGCGTGTCTGTGTGTGTGTGTGTGTGTGTGTGTGTGTGTGTGTGTTATACACACATGCATTGCTTTTTCCTTTTAACACAACCAAAAACTAGAGTAGTACAAAGTACTTGCCATTACAATTGGGTTATGTTTTTCATTTGTTTTTGTTGTTATGTTCAATTCTTATTCCTTCTGTAGATAGGAATAGTACCATAAGAACTGTTTTTATTACTGTTACATAAAACCTGCTGACTTGTAAGAGGTGAAAGGGACAAATGTTAAACAAAAATCCATACCGATAGTCATTTTACACTAGAACCTCATGTTATATGTTATACATTAGATTGATTTCTCTTGTGCATAAGCTATAACATCAAAGATGCCAAAGGGTAAATGAAATAAGCTACAATAATATTCAACAGAAGTTAACCTGGACCTTATGTTGTAATAATTTATTCATATTAGCTGTAGTCTTCTGTATTTATATTTTCCGTATTTATTATGAATGATATGAAAAATTGATGTATTTATTGTGGCTTATTATTGCAGTGTATATATTACAAATGAGCATTTTTAAGTATTAATCTGATTTCTTTTGTTAGTGGCACTTGTATTATGCTGTACTTTTTATTATATATTGTACAATATATTGTCCGTTTGTTTGCAGCAAAGTAAAACAGGTTTCTACATTATATCAAATACTGCATCTCTGAACTTTGCATCCTTTGTAACTTACTCCTAAAACCGCAGCATAACACTTACTCCCACAAGATCACCTGCAGGAATATTTCCCTTTATGTAAAATTTGTGGGTCAATTCAATTTGGGTCAGTAGCACTTGATTTACATACAATTTCAGAAATGTTTTGTCCTTATTTTTTATTTATAATTAGCAAGGGACTCCACCTACCTCACCTACCTGAGCTTCCTCCAGCTTTCTCTACTATCACCTGATTAGATCAATTGTAAATAAATGCAAAAGCCCTAGCCTAGGTTAGTCTTCCACTCCAAGCAACCTCTTCAGATTTTACTTATGCAAAGCCAAATACCCAAAAAGCTATGTGTACAATCCCTAATTTAGTTATGTGGTGAAGTTCAGTTTTTCTTCCTTAAAGCAGTGCTAACTATACATTCATTTTGTTATAAGAATATATGCCAACAAGTTGGCTGTTTATTGTTCAAAAACCATTCATTCACGGGCAGGCCCAGGGAATGAGTCACTTTCCTCAAGAATTTATAGGCCTATATATTTGTAACTAATTTTGATTTTCTTGCCCTCCAATGGGTGGGGGAAGGAGAGAATTTGAAACTGAAAATATAATAAAGGGAGAAGCTAGGTGGCACAGTGAGTAGAGCACTGGCCCTAGAGTCAGGAGGACCTGAGTTCAAATGCGGCCCCAGACACTTGACACATGTACTAGCTGTGTGACCTTGGGCAAGTCACTTAACCCCAATTGCCCTGCCTTCCCCCCTCAAATAAAATAAAATTGGATTTTAATTGTTTTAAAGAACTTAGTCTTAAGTGAGGAATTGGGGTGTAAGCTTATGTCAATAGATATGTACAAAAATAACTGATTGAGGAAGAAATGGCAAGGCTTTCAGAGAAGGGAGAGCCAAGTGAACAAAAGTCTCAACAGAATTTTTTTCATTTTATCCTTACAACCAACCCTGGGAGACAGGTGCTGTTATTATCCCAGTTTTAGAAATTGGAAAGTTGAGGTTGAGATAGGTTAAGTGACTTGCCCAGGATCACATTGCCAGTAAAATATGAGATAGGATTTGAACTGAGGTCTTCCTGACCCTAAGGCTCCCACTCTATCCACTGAGACACCTAAATGCTTAACCTAGGTAACAGGTAGTACAGGGCCAGATTATGAAGGGTTCTGAAAATCCTTGTGAAAAGCGTTTTTTTTTGTCCCTGTAAATCAGCAGGTCAGTGAGACCCCTTTGAAGATAGTTGATGGGGTGAAAACAGTGTTTTAGAAAGATGAATACAACAGCAATATGCATGATGGAAATCTGGAGAATGGAGTAATGAGGCCAGTCCCAAAGCTTGGGCAGTAATTTATCCATCAAGTGAGAAGACCTCAGACTTGGGCTGTCATTAGGACTGGAAGGAAAGCAATGGTGAACAAAGACATTTCAAAGGGAGGAACAACACACCTGGGTGACTAACTGGGAGGGGAGAAGAAGAAAGCATCATAGATAAATCCAAGGCTTTCAATCTAGGAGACAGGCAAAATGGGGTTGCTAGAACCAAAATCCTGCCTGACAGACTAACTCTGGGCACTCTACCTCGTTGGGTCTCTGTTTCCCTCATCTGTAAAATGAGGAAGCTGAATTCAATGACTTCTAAGGCCCCTTTGAGCTCTATGTCTTTGATGCTATGAATTTGGGGTCAGGTTGAGTTTGAAGTGATGGTAACTATATTTTATACACACACGTATAGGTTGTAAGTAAAATGTTTTAAAATAGTAATAGACTTAGAGATATGAGATAAAGATTTAGCAAAAAGTTAAAGTGAAGATACTAGATTTGGGAGTAAACCAATATTTATTGAGTACATATTCTGTGCAGAATACTTTGTGACTCTTAGGAGGTGATACAAGTATAGACGAAAACCGTGATCTCTGCCTTTGTGGGACTTATAGCCTAGGAGAAGGTACTTGGGACACATACAAAAACCTAAGAGAGTGGCATGTATAGTGATAGAAGTTCTGAGAGTGGGGAAGGGAATAAGTGTTTATTAAACTCATCCTATGTGCCAGGTACTGTGCTAATGACTTGACACATACACCATTTGATCCTTACAACAATTCTATGAAATAAGTGCCTCATTTTACAATTAAGGAGACCGAGGCACATCGAGGATAAGTGACTTTCCCAGGGTCGCACAGCTAGTATCTGAGGTCATATTTGAACTCAGGATTTTCTGACTCTAGACCCAATGCTATATCCATTGTACCACCTAGATCTCTAGAATGCTATAGAGGAACATAAGCCCAAAGAATAAGAGTCCTGGGGATGTATGTGTTCAAAATAGAAAGGAGAAAAGAAAGGACAGCATCTCTGAGCAGGAAGTTTCAGTGGCTAGGTGAGGAGAGAGTTATTGTGTTCTTTTAAGAGCCTGTGGCTAAAATTAAGAGTAAATATGTAAACATAAGTCTTTTTTTAAGAATTTGTAACTGGCCCATCTTCAACAGGATCCATGTTGCTTATCCACCTTGGTTTAAGGACTGCATAAGTACTATTACGCAGAATGAGTCATTCCATCATTCTTCAGGAATAATTTTTCTCATGAGTCTAAACTTCCAGGTGGCATCTCCTTCTGGGGGAGTAGGTGCAAGGGAGATTCCCTGTGACAATGACCAGCATAGGATGTTGGCCATCACCACTATTCCAGCAAGTCATGGCCTTTGCCTCTTTAGCAAGCCAATTACCTGAATCATTCAGATGGAAATTTTACTTTGCTTGAATTATTCAGAGAACTAAAGCAGAAGTAGGCCTTTGCAACTGAATAGAGGAGATAATTGCCTCACTTAACCAGGAGGGACTGGTGGCGGAGAAGGTAAGAATCGTCTCCCAAACACATTTGCCAAACAATACCTGACTTTCCCTAGGGACTTTCCTTGGCCTGGGAGCCCTACAGGAACAAGTTTGATTCTTACTAACTCTTGGGTGGGTAATAAAGCCAGGCCAGCAAACCCTCTGCTTCGAAAGAATGGCTTTGTCCAGTTTTCTTCCCTTTCTGGCCAGATACAAGGCTTCTCAGCACACGCTTTCTGGAAGGCCCTGAGAAAAGAAGAGGCAACATGTGTGATGTCAAGTGGGGATTAGTCCCAGGTGCATAAGAACAAACAGGTCTAAGAAGATGATCCTGGTGAGCCCATTGCCTTGAGACAAGTCTGCCATCCAGGCCTCACCATCTTCATCATCATCATAGCTAAAGCTATATAACATAGCACTTACTCTGTGCTAGGCTCTGTACTAAAAACTTTACAATTCTGATCTCGTTTGATGGGAGGTGGGTGCTACTATTATCCCCAGTTTACAGATGAAGAAAGTGAGCCAGACAGAGGTCGAGTGACTTGCCCAAATCTTCTTGACTCCAGGCCTGGGTCTCTATTCAATCTGGTAACTACTGCCTCTATGGCATTTATTATAGGAGGAAGTCAAGAAAGAGACTCATAACAAGGTCCTGGCAGTCAGAGGACAAGTAGCAATGTTCTTGGTGTAGGTCCTACATAATGGAAGCTTATCTAACAGTAAAATGATTCATTCATGTTTAAACTTTAGTTATTCACCAATGACATTGTATACATAGGGTGGGGAGTCTTTGGGAATGGAGAGATTAGAAAATAAAATTCAGTCAACATTTAGAAAGGCCGATAAGTAGTATAGAAGATAGAGTGTTGGGCCTGGCATCAGGAAGACTCGTTTTCCTGAATTCAAATATGACCTCCAATACTTACCAGCTATGTGACCCTGGACAAGTCATTTAACCCTGTTTGCCTCAGTTTCCTCATCGGTAAAATAAGTTGGAGAAGAAAATAGCAAGCCACTCCAGTATCTTTGCCAAAACAAAAAACAAAGCAAAACAAAAAACAACCCAATGGGGTCACAAACAGTCGGACATGACTGAAAATGACTTAACAACAACAGACATTTTGTAAGCATTCGTTGTGTTCACAGCAAAAGAAATGGAAGCCATTGTCTCAATTCTATTGAAAAATTTATACTTGGAAAACAGTAGTGACAAATGAGCCCAAAACAGAAATTAGTGACCCATTGAGTGACCAGTTGTAAAATTCAACCAAAAACTTCGTTTTCGTAGTCTGTTAGATTATTTTAATTTTGCAACGGCTCCCCCTTCTGGACAACTTGCTGAACTTTCTTTAGAATTCTTAAATCCTAAAATGCAATTTAAGATTAAAAGATCATATATTTAGATTTAGAAAGGTTAGAGGCCATCTAGTTCAACCTTCCCATCTTACAGATAAGAAAATGGGGGCCCAAAGAGATTTAAGTGACTTGTTTGAGATCACACAGGTAATGAGTACAAAGCACGTATTTAAAAACAGATGCTCTAAATTCTGGGAGGGAAAGGGGAGGGAAGAGCCGGGTTTTCCACTATACTGTAATGTAAAGATTTAAGATAAAGACAAAAGGGCTATTTAGGTTTTTATATTTATTTTGAAGAACAATGTTATATTTTAATGTCATAATAAAGTATATTTGGTGTTCAAGACAATTTTTAAAAAGGAAACTGACTTTAAAAAAAAGCTTTAGTCCACCAGGATTCATCTTAGTTTTGTTTTTAATTATAACCAAAAAGTATTATAGGGACATGCTTTCTAACAAATATGCCAAGAAGTCATAGGTCGGCTGAGGTTTGGACTAGAATGGCCTCTGTATTTCCTTCAAACTCTGTGATCCTATGACTTTTAAGAATCACAGAATTTGAGAGCTGGACAGAACTTCAACAGGCCCCTAGTCTAACATTTACACAAAAGGAGTCTTTGCTATTAACACACTATGCAGATGGTCATCCAGCCTCTGCTTAAAGGCCTCCAAGAAAGGGAACTCTTTCCAGTCCATTCCATTTTTGGACAGCTCTAATTAATCGTTAGGAATAATAGGAAGTTTTTTCATGATATTTAGTCTGGCCTCTTTGTGACATCTACTCATGGTTCCTAGTTCTGTGTTCTGGGGCCATGGATCCTTTAAATACCTGAAAACAGCTGTTATGTCCAGCCTGAGCCTTCTTTTCTCCAGGTTAGACAACCCCAGTTCCTCCAACAAATCCTATTTCCTTCAAAGTATTCACACCACAGGAAGGTGGTGAACAGCAGTTAGGCCAAATATGATGATGTTTCTTCCCTTCTGGAGAAATCTTTAGTCTGAGATATATTGTTTTGAGACCTTGGGTCATGGCAGACCTTTATTTATCCTGCAATGATTGTTTCAATATTTGACAAAAGTAACTCCTGAACTTAGTCTGGTAAATATATCAAATCAAATTTGAAAAGACCAATTTGAGATCCTCTAGCTGCAGGGGGTTTTCCGGAGGAAGTGGGAGCTGGGGCACTTCCCCAGAACTAAATTGCAGTGCCCCCTATTAGCAGACCATGAATAAAAATGTGAATAGGTCCTTGAGGGCAAGCATGTCTTTAGCAACTAGCATAACAGACTGGAACAATAAGATCAAATTGAGTAATTGACAAAGATTTGGAAATAGCTAAAAGTATCACGGAGCCAAATCTGGTAAATTTAACAGGCAATCAAATTAAGTCTTACAATTTTTTGATAAAACTAAATATAATCATAAAATAATGTAGGGGTTTTTTTGTATGTTTGTTTTTTGTTTGGGTTTTTTTTTTAACATGGCTGATAAACTGGGTTTGTTTGCAAAAAAAAAGTTTCAAGAAGGTTTGGGTAGGATTGAGAGAACAGCATATAGCCTCCCCAGTCTCTATTTGGAAGGACAGCCTTGATTTGAATGCTTAGATTCTGTGTCTGTATGAGAGGCAGCGCGTCATAGCAGAAAGAACCATCTTTGGAGTCAGGAAGAGTTCAAGTGTTCACGGCCAATCTAACATAGACTAGCTATGCAACCATGGGCGAGTCACCTAACTAACGTTTCTGTGCCTCAGGCAACTCTCAAAGACAAATTCCCAACTTGAACATGTGGAGGCTGTATAAGAACCACCATCACCACCATTACAGCAACATTTATATAGAGAGCCTACTATGTTCCAGGCTCTGTGCTAAGCACTTTTTTACAAATATTATCTCATTTCTTCCTCAAAACAGTCCTGAGAGGTGGATGCTATAATTATCCCGATTTGGTATTCAAGGACAAATGAAGTAAACAGAGATTAAATTATTCATCCAATGTCACACAGCTAGTGTCTGAGTTCACATTCGAACTCAGATCTTCCTGAGTTAGCACTATCCACTGCACCACCTAGCTGTCCTCCCCACACCAATAAACTCATAACGGTTGTATCAAATTCAAACAGAAACTGATCCATGCATAAAGATCCTTGTATTTTAAGATATATTATTATCAATGTTTTATTGTGTTTTTATTTATTTTGTTAAATATTTCCCAATCACATTTTAATCTGGCTCAGGAGCACTTGGGAGTATTGTAGACTTCGTGTGGGACACATGAGTGACACCTCCACAGTGGATTTTTGTTGTTTAGTTATTTTTTCAGTCATGTCTGACTCTTAATGACCCTTTTTGGGGTTTTCTTGGCAGAGATTATGAGTAGTTTGCCATTGTCTTCTCCAGCTCATTTTGTAGATGAGAAAACTGAGGCAGATAGAGTTAAGTGACTTGCCCAGGGTCACACAGCTAGTGTCCTGAGGTCAGATGGAGTACAGGAATTGGGTCAGGAAGACCTCAATTCAAATCTCACCTCTGACACTTGGTAGCATCTCAGTGTCCACGGGCAGATAAATTGCTCAACCTCTGGGAGCCTTAGGCAACTCTCTAAGACTTTCTTACAAATGATCTTCAAAACACACTGACATGGTTGTTTTTAAAAATCAGTCATATAACTTTACAGTCAGAACATCAATAAAAGTTTTCTGTCATTTTACTGTTATCAAGAAACCAATTTAGCAGCTATTACCAGGCTAACTGCTTGCTGAACCATGAACTATGATTAATAGAACCAAGGTTTACTAGACAAAAACATACTGACATTGAAAATTTTATGCCTTAAAAGCGGCTTTGGTTTTACAAGGTCACTGTAATGTAAAATATTATTTGTACTAGCAGGATGGACTATATCAACTTAATTTCCACATATTTAAGTTGTCTGTCCTAAATAGGTTTTTAAAAATTATTCTTTAGTGTTAACAATAAAAGTTACCACTGGAGTTAATACTGAAGTGACTCGGGAGAAAGGAACATTTCTTTCTCCTATGGGGGAACAATGAGTCCAGGGTTCCCCCTCCCCCCACCCCAACACAAAAATGTAGGTGTCACTAGAGGAAGCCAGCATAGTCTTTTGGAAGTAAAACGCAATTTAGTTTGAGGTTTCTGGGTTGGTTCGTTTGTTTTTAAGAGAGACCACCTGATTTAAGCTTGAAACATCCTTAATGAGTCTTGTGACTTAGCTAAAATAAATTGCTTTGGCCCAGAGGCTTCCTGAGTTTTATTTGGAGAGCTGAGCAGTGAAGTGAGAAGAGCAACAACCCAAGACCCCAAGGTTTAGGGTCAGGAGGACTAGTGAACTCACTGCTGCAAGGGGAGGATGCTGCTCGTGTAATGGGGCTGGCAAGGCACTAAATGCAACTGTGGATCCCACAACATTTCATAAGGAAAGACTTCAGGCAAGTCTCACAGCAAGTGGGTAGCCACGCTCAATAGCATTAGAGATAAATGATTACTCACCATGAACAGTCCAGAAGCAAGCTCTCTTTCTTCACTCTCCCATTTGTTTCACTCCCTTCCTCTTGGATTCTTTCCAAGACGGAAGTGATCTTTGTAGAATGGGTACCACGCGTGTTGCCCTGTGCTAGTTGCTATACTGAAGGACCAGATCCTTGCCCTCTAGGAACACAAGCTCTATTCACATTTTTGTTCACATTGAGCTAGTGGGTGGCATAGCAATTGAGATCTGGGGGACTACCCCAGCTCCCACTTCCTCTGGAAAGCCCCCTGCAGCTAGAGGGCCTCAGCATAGCCACACAGGCTCTATTCTTAAGCTTATTCTTCCATTTGAAATGGAAAGTACAGCAAATATTTAATGTGTGTTGACTGAAGCACAGCCTTGTTAACTGCTACTTAAATAGGGTCTTGCTTGTATTAACTAATCTTTCTAACTTTAAATATACAGTGGGACAGGTCTTGTATTGGGCTACAAGTGGGCCAGACTCAATCTACAGAGCTAGATTGAATCTGAGCCCTTCATGGAGGCAAGATGAGACTTATATACAGAAAGACTGTGGGGGGGATTGAGGGGTGGTCAAGTAGTCTGGGGTGACTAGGGGAGGGGTTTAGGGAGGGTCTTGAGGAGGAGTCTAAGGAGGATCTTGATGGGACTGGGGTGACTAGAGGTCAAGACCCCAGGAAACAAAAGAATGAGATTTTGATGGGATCATGGGTAGGAAGCAGCTGGACGGTGGAGTGGAATGCTAGGCTAGGTAGAGATTTGGGCCTAGATAATGAAAGGCTTGTGGCCTCAGGCAAAGGCCAGATCAAGTGAGAAGATTCAAGGTGAGTTCAAGGGGGTTCCCAGAGACTGTACCCTCATCAGGTCCTCCCTCTGACTTGGTTGTTGTTGTTCAGTAGTTTTTTTAGTTGCATCTCACTCTTTGTGACTCCATTTAGGGTTTTCTTGGCAAAGATACTGGAGTGGTTTGCCATTTCCTTCTACAGCTCATTTTACAGATGAGGAAACTGAGGCAAACAGGGTTAAGTGACTTGCCCACACAGGGTCACACAGCTTGAAAGTATCTGAGGCCAGATTTGAACTCAGGAAGATGAGTCTTCCTGACTCCAGGCCTGGCACTCTATCCACTGCACCACCTAAGTACCCTGGTCTGATGTAGACTAGGCAATTAATCAATTAATCTCTCTAGATCTTAGTTTCCTCGCCTGTAAAACTTGGCTGAGATTGGGAGCAGGAGGGAATGGGGACGGGGGAATGGAGGAGGGCATGAGGAAGGAATGGGGGATAGAGGTGAGGTGGGGTGGGGTGCCAGTGAGCCCTAAAGTCCTTACTAGCTCTTTAAATCATTAGTCCAGTTCCAATTAATCTCTATTGATGTAGGGATTCGACCAGCGATTTCATTGGTATAGGAAATGGAGAAATAAAACAAAACAAACTATACAAAGACAATGTAAAGCAATAGTCTCATCCACCATTGTAAAAAATTATTTGATGACCTTGGATAAGAGACAGGATTACTTCAACCCTGCGGTCTTAAATAAAAGATTTCTTTAGCAATGGTAAAAGATTTAGTCCCCTCCTCTTCCTTTTTTGCCCTAGTGTAGCCAAGCTTATCTCACTTGGACAACAAATTCTGCCAGCTGATTTCCAAATATTCCCCCAGAAACCCCAACTTTGTCTCCCTCTTTGGTCTTCTGTTGGCTGTCTGTCCTTTCCTTCCACCTTTACACTGGGGATTGGATGTTGGGACACAAGTTCTCCCAAGATGAATCCTTTTGGAGGGGTCATTTTCCGCCATGAGGCTCTCTAAGCTATTAGAACAAATCTATTATTTTCTTTCAATCTCTCAAGTTATTTGACCTCCAGTCTCATCTATGTCCAGGAACTCTTACTGAGAAATTCCCCAATGGGGACTCCCAGATGAGGAAATTTTCTTTACCAGTGTAGGTTTGCACCCCCTCTGCACTTACGTGTCTTGGACTGTGGCCAGAGCAATGAGGAAGCTGAGTGTCATACCCAGGGTATGACTCCTCAGACTTCCAGGGCATTTCTCATTCCACTACACCCTGATCTCTCTCTCAGCTTCCTCACTTTCTGGACAGTAAGTTAAATTGAGATTCACAGCTTAGGTTGTCCTGCCTCTAAGCCTGGCTCTCTAACCATTTCACCATACTGCCTTCTTGTTCTATTAAGCTTTATTTTAAAATTTGGAGTGTAGTAGTGTTCCTTGTGCATAGATAAAATGCCAAAAGTACCCCTAATTATTCTGCTGACAGAGGCACCTGCCCCTCCCCTGCCTGGAGTAGGGCCTTTTCTACTTTCCTTTATTAGTTTGATTTCGGGGGCTTGGGTCATTGAGAATGGCTGGGTAGCCAGAAGGGAAGAGAGTCCTTAAAACAAGTTTCTCCTGTAGGCTGACTAATCCTGATGCAACAGGATTTGTAAAATCCCCTTGGGGCTCTGAAGCCTCGATGGGTTGCAAAATTGGACAGGTAATCTGTCTGAAGGGAATAATTACCAGCCTGGGGAAGCAAGGCTTCACCAACTTTGTAGAGACGAGATTGAAACCTTTGGTTTTTGTGTCATTATAGGATGACTGCAAAGTTTTCAAAAGGCTTTCCATATGAAGTTCCCTATTTAGAAGAGAAAAAATTTCCTTAACAGGGACAGAGTAATCAATAACAAGGTGTGTGTTTGGTCTCCGTCTCTTCCTCTTTCCTCTCGTATGTGTCAAAGTCAGGAGTTGAACTCAGGTCTCCCAGGCTCTAGGGCAGCTAGGTGGCTCAATGGATAGAGTGCAGAATTCTGACCTTACTAGCTATGTGATGCTGGGCAAGTCACTTCACCCTGTTTGACTTACTTTCCTTATCTGTAAAATGAGCTGGAGAAGGAAGTGGCAAACCACTCCAGTATCTTTGCCAAGAGAACCCCATATGGGGTCACAAAGAGTCAGACATGACTGAACAACAACTTCAAGGCTTCAAGGCATGCCCTTTACTCACTACCAAAAACAACACCTGAATTCATCATTACTTTTTACCTAACCACCATTCACTAAATCATTCACTAAAAGCTTAGGTGTATTCAGAGCTTAATGGTCCCGCAATTTCTTATACTTTTAAGGTCACAATTTCTTCTAAAACACCTACTGACTTATATTATCCCACTGCCACCACTCAAACCCTCCAGCTTCCCACTGCTCACAAGATGAAATGCAAATCTTAGCCTGGCATTCCTCGTCATCTGTAAATTCTTTCTTCTGTTTATCTCCCCAACCTCATCTCACACCATTCATCTTTTCTTGAAAAGACCAAGAAGACTGTCTCCTTTCTTGCTGGCTTTACTCACACAGTTCATGAAATGTCCTCCAGTTCTTCTCTTCTGGTCCAAGTGCCACCCTTTAAGACCTACTTCAAATTTTCAACTCAAAGCTCTTACATCAGCGATCCTGGTTTAATTAACTTAGCTCAATCTCCTCTTTAAATTAAGGGCAACTAGATTAATATTTTACTTAAAGTGAACTATGCTTTTCCTTCTCTAAGGTTTACTCCTTTGATGACCATTACCTGGAATAGCACATGGCTCAATGAAAGTCCTCACCCACTATATAATTAAATTTATAAGAACCAGTTAGCACATCCTAGGCATTACTTTGGCAGCAATAATAAGCATATGTTCCAGAGTAAATTACACACACTCAGTCTTCGCTCTGCATCCAATGAAAGGATTTGGCTAAGTATAGGGCCCAAGTGACTATGCTGAGTTTTGCCAGCTGTAGGGTCTTCCCCAGGGGAGATGGGTGGGTACTGGAGCCACCCAGATTCACCTACCCAGGCCTAAGGCACTCATCCTCGGCACTAGTCATTTGGTACTTAACAACAAGAGGCAGTCTTTCAACATGTCCTCTCTCCCCAGGGAACTGTAAGTCTCTTGAGCTGTGGGGTTTTTAGCTTCATTGTATTCACACAATTTAACAAAGGTGCAGATTCTAGACATTCGATTCAATTTCAATTCAATAAATGTTTATTAAGCATCTATGATGTGCCAGGCACTGTGCTAAGTATTGGGGATACACAGACAAAAAAAGAAAGACAGTAGCTGACTTCAAGGATCTTACAATCTAATAGGCACTCAAATGTCTAGTAAGTGTGTCAAGTGACTGAGACCGGATTTGAACTCAGCTCCTCATGACTCTAGGGCTGGTGCTCTACTCACTGCACCTTCAATCTATGATCACTCAAGGGTTGATGATGATGGGCCAGAATATAACTGATTTCTTCCAAAGTCAAATTTGATCATTCCTCCCTTACTCTAGTTTCTGAAGAAAGGGTGGTCCTTTTCCTCACCAAGGCCATTCTGTTTACATGCATCCTTGATCCCCTCCTCTCTCAGCTCCCAGCAGATTGTCTCACCATCATCACCAGTCTCTAATCTTAGATCATCCCCTGTCTTCTGGTTCCTTCTGTGCTGCTTACAATATGATTCAATCACCCCACTCGAAAAACAGCCCCAAAACAAAAAACAAAATTCTCACTCAATTCTCTCTCCAATTATCCTAAATCTCTTTTCTCTTTCTCAGCTAGACTCCTTGAAAAAACCATCTAAGAGGCAGTAGGATAGACTAGCACCAGCTCTGGAATCTGGAGGACCTGAGTTCAAATCTGTCTTTAGATACTTACTAGCTGTGTGACCCTGGACAAGTCACTTAACCCCAATTGCCTCCCCCCCAAAAAAGTAGTCACTCATGTGGTTCCATTTCTTCTCTTCTCACTGCCTTCTAAACATTCTGCAAATTAGCATACAGTCTCATTACTCAGATGAAATGCCTTTTCTCAGTCCTCATCTTTGAATTCAACAGCAAGATTTGATGCTGTTGACCACTTTCCTCTCTTCCTGTATATTCTCTCCCCTCTGGTTTTTCATGAACATGTCATCATCCCCTCCTTTCCAGTTTTCTTCTCCTCCCCTCCCTCTCCTATCTTTCCATTCCTTCTTAGTTTCATGTTCTAGAGCTTCATTCACATCATGCCAATTAACTATGGATTTTTCCCAAGGCTCTGTCCTGGTCCCCCTTCTCTTTTCTCCCTACCCTCTCTCACTTGTTGACCTTATCAGCTCCTCTGTGTTCAATAACCATTTCTATGCAGATTATTCCCAATGAATATATCCAACCCTAGTTTCTCAACTAGGTTCCAGTCCGGCATCACCAACTTTATATTGGATAAATACCACAGGCATCTCAAACTCAACACATGAAAAATGGATCTCATTGTACTTTCCTCCAAACTCACTCCTCTCCCTAATTTGTCGATTATGGTGGAAGGGAAAAGGGAAGGGAAGGAAAGGGAACAAGTATTTATTAAGTGCCTATTTTGTGCTAGGTACTATCCTAAGGCATCATCATATTTCTGAGAATCATTTAAGATCATTTGAACCCCAATAAGAGCCAAAGCCTGAACTAATCAACCAGAAGAAGCACCCTGGCATAGCAGACATGTTTTGCTTTCCTCTCTGAGTGAACTCAAAATACCCCTTTCTATATCAGCAACTGAAGCTGACCAGGAGCATTCTTCTCTTTATGACCACTAAGGACCAGACACTGTCTTGAATAGTGGGACTTATCTTGGTATTTTATGGACGTATGCTATGTAGGGGAAACACAGATATCCAGGGATCATGATTTCAATTGACGTTTTGTCACTTTTCTTATTGTATTTACAACCTATTCAACGAGGAAACTTCCTTTGTCATGCTATGGTTACAAACATACGGAGGCTATAATTTTTGGATGATATAGACAGCCTGAGTCCGGACTACTCGAATTGCATAAAGGTCTTCCATAACTTAGTTACTTCAGTCAGAATTGTCTTCTTACTCCATGGATATGTCTGCTGGCTTAAGGGAATAAACAATACGAATATATATTGCTTAGTTTGTTTGCCTCTTTAACCAAACTTCCAATTCCCCAGATTGCAACTTTGATGTTGTTCTTGATGCCTCACTCTTATTCACCCCTATCATGTGCCACATCCTTCATTCCTATCTCCGTTATTTCTCATATATTCCCCCTTCTCTTCAGTCACTGAACTAGTTCAGGTCCTCAAATCTCATAATTAGACCGTTGAGGTCACCTTCTAATTGGTCTCCCTGCTTCAAGTTACCCCTCATTCCTATCCATCCTCCCCAAACTGCAAGAGTGCCATTCTTAGAGTCCAGTTTTGATTGTGCCACCTCCCTACTCAATGCTTTTCCATTGACCCTCTCTTACCCTTAGAATCAGAATCCTCTGTTTGACATTTAAAGATCTTGATGTCCTAACCTCTTTATACTTTTTCAGTTTTCTTACACATTATTCTCCTCTATGAACTCCAGGTTCAATCATATAAGTTCAATAATTGCTCTGCCCCATACATGACCTCCATTTTCCGTTTGCATGCCTTTGCTTGGAATGTTCTTCATCTTTACCACCGTTTCTTAAAATCCCTGGTTTCTTTCTTTTAAAAAAATTTTTTTATTATTTTATTTTTAACCTATGGAATAAAACAAACATTTCCATAACATAATGTAATGAAAAAGGATGATTGCACATGAAAATGCAAATTATTGTGTACAACTTGCTATTCTTTTAAAATATATAATAAGCTTACCATGCAAATTTCTTTTATTTCCTGTTTCTTCTCCCATTTCCTCTTGGTTTCTTCCCAGTGGTTTCTTTCAAGACTCAGTTGGTGGCATCTTCTACAAGAGAACTTTCCTGCCCCTTCCTCCACCATGTCAGTGCCTGGTAACTACTCTGTATGTATCTTTATACACCTATATATGTATATGCACATGTTAGGTCCACATGTTCTTCCTCCCATTAGACAGTAAGGTCCTTGAGAGTAGAGACTGCTCCCCTTTTGTCCCTCAATCCCCATTCCCTAGAACAGTGCCTGACTCCAGCTACTTAATAAATGCTTGTTGATTAATTAACCCTGAGGGAAGAAACTTTAAAGAAGGTATCATTGATGTAGATAATATAATCATATCTCTAAAACTAAAAGGGATTTTGGAAGTCATCCAGTATAACCCCTTATCTTATATATGACAAAACCAAGACACTATAAGGAAAATAAAGGACTTGGCCAAGGTCATGCAGATAGTTTGTATCAGAGGCATGATCTGAAACCAGGCCATCTGTTTTGAAGCTTGCACTAATTATATCCTAATTCCAAGAAAATGTATTTCCCAGTTATCTCTCCATAGAAAACATTATCAAGGTTAACTATAACCTAGGGGGCAATCTCAACGTCAAATTTAACATTTATGCTTTGCTTACTTAATCCCTTTCATGATGGGAAGGAGAGAGGCACCTCTTTCTTCACAGTTATCACCAACTGGGTTGATGGGCAGTATTTCCCATACCTCACCAGAGAAGTTCCTTGGCATCTTTTAACCACAGGTGCCAACTCTGTGCAGCTAGGTGGCACAGTGGATCGAGTGCCAAGCCTGGAGTCAAGAAGACCTGAGTTCAAATCCAACCTTAGACACTTACTGGCTGTGTGACCTTGGGCAAGTCACTTAACTCTCTCTCAGTTCCTTATCTGTAAAATGAACTGGAGAAGGAAATGGCAAACCACTCCAGTATCTTTGCCGAGAAAACCCCAAATGGGGTCACGAAGAGTTGGACATGACAGAAAAATGACTGAACAACAAGAAGCCAGCTCTGATCTACCAAGATATCTCAATCCTTAACCGGGTGAATTTGAAGCTGACAAGCTTGTCCCTGGCAGTCCGGCTTAAGAAGGGAGCAAAGCTAAATACTGATCACCAGCAGCAATATATTTCATAAAGAGCTAGGACAAAAAATTTGTAAGTACTGGACTTGGAATAAAGAAGACCTGAGTACAAATCCTGCCTCAGATTAATCTCTCTCAGCCTCAGTTTCCTCATCTGTAAAGTGGGGATAATAGCACCTATTTTATAGGGGTTTTCTGAGGACCAAATGAGATACCATACATAGTGTTCTGAAAAACCTTGAAGCACTATGTAAATGCTAGCTATTGGTGATTGCAAGGCTTCGGAGAAATTGGGAGGATTCTCAGCAAAAGCGTGGGTACCCCGACTTAAACACTTCCAAGTCCCATGATATTTGGAGGGTTAACAGCTCTATTAAAGTCCTTTGTTTACTCTGGTGCTGAGCACCAACTGCCAGAGAAGAGAACAATCCATTCCCCATATGGTGTAGTTTGCAGGGGGAAGGGAAATATAGATAAGGATGAAGACTACATAATTTTCCCTGACTCTTCCTGAATCAGGCATTCAGTGTGGCTTCAATATCTTGCTTTAACTGAATCCCCAAAATATGGTACCTACCTGTATTCAAAAGTAAATAAATCTGAATCCAATTGGAGGGAGGGAGGAAGAATTATGTGACTAGACTGCTGGGGAATGGGATAATTATGTTTCAGTGTTACAGAACCACAGAACATCGAAGTTGGAAGGGACCTCAGAGTCAAGAAGTCCATCTTGTGCCAGAATAAGAATCCCCTCTGAAATATGCCCGACAAGTGGTCATCCAGCCTTTTCTGAAAGAAAAGGGGGGAAACCACTATTTCCCAAGGAAGCTTTTCACTCTTGGATAATTCTAATTATCATTGAGGCAGTAAGGTGAATGCAGTGAATAGAGCATTCAGCCTGGAGTCAAGGAGGCCCAAATCCAAATCTCCTCCCCAACCCCTGCCCTCGAAATAGAAAGTGATTCTTCTTCAAACACCCTTACCTTCCAGTTCCTCGGTTTCTTCATTTCCCATGATCTACTTCTCCATTCCACTTCAGCTACACAAAGAGATGGTCATACCTTTGATCTTGCCATTAGCTCCAAAATGTACCATTTAAATGCTCACTCACTCTGATATTCCCCTATCTAATCACAACCTGGGATCATTCCATTTTTCTCTCTGCCTTGCAACTCCAAACCCTGTTCTTCATCTTCACCAAGACCTCCAATCCTTAACCCCTTAGTTCTTCCTCAGTCTTATTACCTCTGCATTGGCTCTACTCTCTTCCCTTCCTCATCTGGAGCCCTTGGAGAACCAGTTCATTGTTTTCTCTTGAATCCTTTGCCCTCAGACACTATCACCAATCTTACCCTTCTAAGCTTTAGTCAAAGATTATTCCTGGTCATTTCCAAGTTAAATATGTCCAAGTCCTTCAATAAATTTTTTAGCTACTAAATCAAATGGTCTTTTTTTTTTTTAAATCTTCATTATTTTTGAGCTTTAGACACTGCTGACTCTACCCTCCTGGACATTCTCTTCTGACACTGTGACAGTGCTCTCTTGATTTTCCTCTTAGCTGACTGTTCTTCCTCAGTCTTGTTGAATCATTATTCTCTTCTTGTCCACTAGTTATGTGGTTCTTCTAATGCTAGGCCCTCTTCTCTACATTCTCTCCTTGGTAATCTTATCAGTTGAGCCAGATTCAATTATCTTAATAAAGACTAAGTTTACATTAGCTCTTTTTTGGTGGTTGTTGCTATTTCACACTATCAAGACATATTGAGTTTATAATCCACTAACAGCACCAGATTTATTTTGGACAAACTTCTGTCTAGCTATATATGAACTCATTTTGGTCATATCATATTATTGAGTTTACAAAGTCTACAGGACATTTAGATAGAGTAAACAGATGGAAAAATAAGACTTGTGACCAGGAGAAAATTAATCAACCAACATTTGTCACCTACTATGTGCCAGGCACTATGCTAAATGCTGGGATTACAAAAAAGAGGCAAAAAATCGCCCCCAAGGAGTTTATAATTTAATTGGTTAGATATGACAAATTAGTAGGGCTATATTTGTATATCTTGTTTGTACATAATTGTTTCCACATTGTCCCCTTCCTTTAGACTGACAGCAGAAATGATTTTTGCCTTTGTATCCCCAACACTTAGCACAGTGCCTGGCACGTAGTAGGCACTTAATATATATTTATTGGCTGACTAAAGCATTGCTTATGCTCAAACAAATAGAAATGGATCCCCATGGGCTGCATATTGATTTCGAAAATCACAAATTAACATTTTCTACATTGTATTTTTATTTATATATATTTTTTCTGTTTGGGGTCTTCTCAGTTGTATCTATTTTTCCCACTTTTTTTATTAGATTTTTTATTTTTAGTTTACTACACTCAGTTCCACAAGTTTTTGAGTTCCAAATTTTCTTCCTTTCACTCCCCCCTCCCTCCCCAAGATGGTATGGAATCTGATATATGTTCTACATATACCTTCGCATTAAACTTATTTACACAATAGTCAAATTGTAAAGAAAAATTATGACCAATGGAATGAATAATGAGAAAGAAGAAACAAAACCAAAAAAGAAGAAAAAAAGTGAGCAAATAGTTTGCCTCAATCTGTATTCAGACTCCGTAGTTCTTTGGACGTAGATAGCTGTTTCCATCGTGAGTCTTTTGGAGTTGTCTTTGAACCTTGTATTGCTGAGAAGGGTCAAGTCTATCAAAGATAGTCATCACACATGCAATATGACTGTGGTTATGTACAATGTTCTCCTGGTTCTGCTCCCCTCACTCGGCATTAGATCTTGTAGGTCTTTCAGGTTATTATGAAATCT
This sequence comes from Trichosurus vulpecula, assembly GCF_011100635.1. Lineage (NCBI taxonomy): Eukaryota > Metazoa > Chordata > Mammalia > Diprotodontia > Phalangeridae > Trichosurus > Trichosurus vulpecula. The sequence continues at coordinate 218,534,137 of NC_050574.1, forward strand.
GTATGTTCCCCATTTCTTATAGCACAATAGTATTCCATTAGCAATTTCCCAATTGATGGGGATCCCTGTGATTTCCAATTCTTTGGCACCACAAAAAGAGCTGCTATAAATATTTTTGTACATATGGTTCCCTTTCCCACTTGTGTGATCTCTTTGGGATACAGCCCTAGAAGTGATATTGCTGGGTCAAAGGGTATGCACATTTTTATAGCCCTTTGGGCATAGTTCCAAATTGCTCTCCAGAATGGCTGGATTCATTCGCCATTAACATTCCACCAACAATGTAACTGTTCCAATTTTCCCACATCCTCTCCAGCATTTATCGTTTGCCTGTTTTGACATGTTAGCCAATCTGACAGGAAAGATGTATTGCCTAAGAGTTGTTTTGATTTGCATTTATCTAATCAATAGGGATTTAGAGCATTTTTTCATATGCCTATAGATATCTTTAGTTTCTTCCTCTGAAAACTGCCTGTTAATATCCTTTGACCATTTCTCAATTGGGGAATGACTTATATTCCTATACATTTGGCTCAGTTCCCTGTATATTTTAGAGATGAAGCCTTTATCAGAAACACTGGTTGTAAAGATTTTCTCCCAATTTTCTGCTTTCCTCCTAATCTTTGTTACATTGGCTTTGTTTATACAAAAACTTTTCAATTTAACATAATCAAAATTATCTGTTTTGCATTTTGTAATGCTCTCTATCTGTTGTTGGGTCATGAATACTTCTATTTTTGTTTAGTTTGTTAAATATTTCTCAATTCCATTTTAATCTGGTTCAGGCCAAACTAGGGAGTTTTGAGGACACTTGTAGCCTGAGGTCAGTGAGTTTGATCCCTCTGGTTTAGACCATTGAGTATTTCAATGACTTTCCCAGAGTCACACAACCATTATGTGTCAGAGGCAGGATGGAACCCTAATCTGTCTGCTCATAGCTATTCCCATATATTTAAAGGATTATCCTCTGTAGGAATACGCCTTATTTGGTTTGGCTCCAGAGAACAGAATCAGGAGCAGTGGTTCAAAGCTATAGAAAGATAGACTTGGTTTCAACACAAAGAAAACCATTTGGCTCTGTATAGAATTAGAACACTTCAGGAACACAGTGATTTTCTCATTACTAGAGGCTGTCAAATGAAGGCCAGATAACAAAATACTTATTGGGTATGTTGTCGGTGTGTTTGTGCTTTGGATTTTGTGGTTGTTGCTGTTCAGTTGTGTACTCTGAGGGTCCATTCTATTACATCTTCTTTTCTGTATCCTTCTCCTGAGTCCTTAGACTCACAATTCTTTCTCTTCATGTTTTCTTAGGTCTACCAAGACAACACTATATAGGATCTCCAAAGACAGCCAAACACCGAAGTTAGCTACACCAGTGTGGTGGATAGAATAGAGTGCTAGACTTAGAGAGAGGAACATTCATTAGCTGTGTGACCCTGGCTAAGTCACTTGACCTCTGGGCCTTAGATTCCTCCTATGTAAAACAAGGAGGTTGGACTTGGTGATTATTTCAAAGTAGCTCCCAGCTCTAACTCTTTGATCCTGTTCCAACCAATCAAAACTCCATTTCCTTCCTACAGGTGTTTCAGGAAGGTGTTAGGAGGAAGCAATCTGGTGGAATTCATTCACACCAGTGTGTGTGAATTAGCCCTTAACCTTCATGGGGGTATTTTCATTTGTAATAATAATAACTCACATTTCTTTAGCGTTGAAAGGTTTGTAAAATGCTTAAAAATATTATCTCATTTTACCTTGATCACAGCCCTGGGAGGTAGGTGCCATTGCTATCTCCACTTTTATAGATAAGGAGACTTGGGCTGACAGGTTAAGTGACTTTCTCAGTCACATAACTGGTAAGTGTGTTAGGACTGGTATCAGCTGGAGATCAGCATTGACTTGAATGAATTTCATTAATTTGGATGAGTCTCTAAACACCCTCCCACCCCCACCGGGTCCCAGGCCTACTAAAACAAAAGCTGATACTACCTTTCCATGAATGTTCAAGTTAAAATCGGACTGGGGCCTGAGTCTGAGGCTTGTTTTGAACTCAGGCCTTCCTGACTCCAGGTGGAGTACTCTACTCACTGATGATATTAAATTAGAGAAAGGAAGATCAGAGAAACATTATCTAATTGTTGTAATGAAATAATAAAATGAAATGATGAAAAAATTCAGGCAGCAGGAGAATTGATTTATTTTTTTTTGCTTGTAGACCTGCTTCCAGGTTAGCTCCCCTAAGCTATCCTACTTATCACAATTTCTTCCATTCTGAGCTCACAGGTTCTCTAAAAAAGTAAATAAATAAATAAATTTTAAAAATCCTAGTTTTTCCCCAAAGGGCAGTAGTACAGTGATAGGGTGGCCTTTTGTATGACTTGCTTGTAATGATAACAGGTGACATCTTTATCCTGATTTAAGGTTTGCAATGCACATTACATACATCATCTCATTTGACCTTCATAATGAGCCTGTGAGGGCGGGTGCTATTACCATTTTACGAATGAGGAAACTAAAGCTGAGGAAAGTTAACTGACTTGTCTCAGGATCAAACAGCTAGTAAGTTTGGACTCAAGTATTCCTGACACCAGTTCCAATGCGTTATCCATTATGCTACCTAAAGGAACCACACTTGATTCCCCCCAAATGCCTTTACTCAGGTATCAATCTGTCCTGCTTTAAGAATAGCCATTTCCTTCCCTTGGCAATCATTTATAATAACTCCATTTACAGAAATTTCCTTAATGCCCAACTTCCCAGGGACACAGCTTGGTAAAGCAAAGCACACCTGTAGTGCCCTATCTAATTCACATCTCGGTGATTTCATAGCCCTAATGAAACAGCTGGAGATCAGCACCGATTTGAATGAATTTCATTAACTTGGTTGAGTCTCTAAACCCCCTAGAGGCCTACATAAACAAAGGCTAACAGTGCCTTTCCATAGAATTCCAGGTTAATATTGGACTGGGGCCTGTGTGTTGACTCAAACAGATGTTCAGCGATTTGGAGAGACTTTTTTTTGTTGACCCAGCACACCCACCTCCCCTCCCAGAAAGACAACAGTAGCTCTCCTCTGTCCTTTCAGAGCCCTTGGCATTCCAGCCTGCTCCAACTTACTTCAAAGTGCTGCTACCCCTTCCAACATTAACTGATGACCTAATTTAGTTCCTTATGAAATATTTATTGAGCATCAACTGGGCCAAGCTCACCTTAAATGGTCACACAAAGGCGAGTCCTAGTAGGCTAGTTTTCAGTTAATCAAAAGCATGATAATGAGACTGGAGGGATGGCTGGTATCTGGCAAGGAAGAGGTAAAACTTAAGGAATATTCAACAGATTTTGGGGGGCAATACCCACAATGAAGTAAACTATGAGGAAAGAGCCTTTTCTTTTCCAGGGTCAGATAAGCCACGTGGTATGGTAGAAAAAAAACACTAGCTATGGACTCGGATGTGGACTTAATTCTCACCTCTGAAGCTTACTACCTATGTGACCTGGGACAAGTTAGTTCCCTTCCCTTGATACTCAAGATCCATGGACTTTGTAGATGGAGGAGCTACTATCTATCACCTGAAAAAAATAAAATCTTATCTCATCTCCTGGTGGCCAGCTATCTGGTAGTACTCCTCTTGGATTCAGCTAGGACTAGTCCTAGAGACAGAAGACATATCAATCAATCAATAAACAAGTATTTACTAACTGTGTGCTAGATGCTAAGTGTGGTGCCAGGCACAGGGAATATAAGTAGAAAGAATGAAACTGTTCCTCTTTATATTCTAATTGGGGAGACAACCAGTACATATAAAAATGTAGACAGCATAAATATAAAATGAATACAAATATATACAAAATAGTTTAATAAAAGGTAGTTTTGGTGGCAGCTAGGTGGTGCAGTGAGTAGAACACCAGCCCTGGAGTCAGGAGGACATGAGTTCAAATTCGGCCTCAGACACTGGACACACTGATTAGCTGTGTGACCTTGGGCAAGTCACTTAACCCCAATTGCCCTGCCTTCCCCCTTCAAAAGACAGGTAGTTTTGGAGGAAAGTCACTAGCAGCTGGAGGAGGGATCGAAAAAGACTTTATGAAGATGGTACTTGAGTTAGAGCTTTAATTTTTCTAAAGACTGGATCTCTCTATCTTGCCCAGCCAAGTAGGGGCCATCCTATGGCCCAGTCCCACTCTGACCGGCACAAAAGCTTTGAGCTGCTCTGTTTCTGACCTTGCCTTTTTGTGCAACCTGGGTTCACCGTATTAATGCCAAACTTGGTGTGGACACATTTTATCTTCACAACAAACCTGGGAGATAAGTGCAATTATTATTCCCATTTTCGAGACCTGTTCAACTGGATCAAAGACCGTAAGAAGGAGAGTCCACCACTGAGTGTATACTTAAGGGCCTAAGCTGGCATTCTTAGAGATCAAGAATCTACGGCTGTCTCCACACCAGGATGAGGCAACAGAGTAGGACTTTAGTGAATGAATTATGAGCTCACATTTATAAAGGGATTTTCTACTTATGAAGCATCTCCCTCACAACCCTCCAAAATGTAAAATTCCTCCAGAAATCTTGGTTTTTGTATTAGTATTCGCAGTGCCTAGCACCGTGCTGGGCACATCATAGGTGGTTAATAAGTGAATGTTGAGTGACTGAACTCCATGAGGTAGATAGTTCTACTGTTGCTTTCCCCATTTTAAGGTGGTGAAACTAAAAATCAGAGAAATTAAATGATTTTTCCAAGGTCATAATGCTAGCAAGTGGTCCACAGCATTACATGATTCCCTTCAGAATTTCACTACATGACAAAACATAGTTTAAAAGGAATTTATCTTTCTAACCAGCACCAGTCTGAGGTGAAATGTTTGCTCCCTACTCTAAGCTATCTTCCTTACCTGGACAAGCAAGTTCCAGAAGTTTTACCTTGGGAGATTCAATCCTTTGATTAAAATGTAAACACCCCAGGGAAGATCTGACATTAAGCCTCAGCCACATTCAAAAGTCTTGAATATAAATGGGGTTGTTGTTCTTGTTCTTCATGCTGGAAGAGGACCAATGCCATCATGAGGGCGATGTCTTGACTTGTGAGGCAGAGCTGCAAGTCTTTCAGCCTCACTCTCGCTTTCATTTTTTATTTTTAATTTTTTAAATAAAATTATTGTCACTTTTTGGGGGGAGGGGGCAGGACAATTGGGGTTAAGTAACTTGCCCAAGGTCACACAGCTAAGTACATGTGTCAAGTGTCTGAGGCTGGATTTGAACTCAGGCCCTCCTGACTCCAGGGCCGGTGCTCTACTCACTGCACCACCCAGCTGCTCGTCAGTCTCTCTTTCAGAGTCTGTTTGAACAGGAGTTGGGGAATTCTGTAAATGGGTGTAATTGCGGAGGGCAATACTAATAAATAAGAGGGAGGTGGCAGGTAGATAGGGAGCCCTGCCTAGAAGTCCTGGTCCTGCTATTAACACATACTGGACTATGAGTCACCAAACCTCTCAAACTCTCTAAGGCCTTAAGTTTCAGAATAGTGGCTCAGTTGCTTTAGTGGAGGATGTTTTCTTACCATGAGTTCCTTACAATGAAATCACAAGTCTTACCAATGAAATCACATTGAGTCTATTTCTTTTTTAAGATTAAAACAAAATTTCCAATTTTATTTTATTTTCAGTTCCAAATTCTTCCCCTTCGCCTCCCCTCATTCATTTAAAAACAAAGCCCATTACAAATATGTATTATCAAGCAAAACAAATTTACATATTAGCCAAGAGAAAGGAAGGGAGGGAGGGAAGAAGGGAGGGAAGAAGAGAGGGAAGAAAGGGTGGAAAGGAAGAAGAGAGGGAGGGAGAGAGGAAGGAAGGAAGGAAGGAAGGAAGGAAGGAAGGAAGGAAGGAAGGAAGGAAGGAAGGAAGGAAGGAAGGAAGGAAGGAAGGAAGGAAGGAAGGAAGGAAGGAAAAGAAAGGAAAGAATGAGGGAGGAAAGAAGGAAGGATTGAAGAAATGAAGAAATAGCAAGAGAAAGAAAATGCTTTTATCAGAACTTTGAATCCATCACTTCTCTATCTGGAGATAGACAGCATGTTTCATCATGATTCCTTAGTGGAATTATGCTTGTTCATGACATTGATTAGTTACTAATTCTTTCAGCTGATCATTCTTATGAAATAGTTTTTACATAAATTGCTCTCTTGGTTTTGCTCACTTCACTCTGAATCAGTTCATACAAGTTTTTCTAGGTTTTTCTGAAACCATTCCCCTCATTATTTCTTACAGCACAATAGTAGTCCATCACATTCATATACCATAACTTATTCAGCCATTCCCTAATTAATGGGTATTCTTAGTTTCCAGTTCTTTGCTACCATAAAAAGAACAGCTATAAATATTTTTGTCTATATAAGTCCTCTTCCTCTTTCTTTGATCTCTTTGGAGTGTAGACCTGCCAGCAGGATGACTGAGTTAAAAGGTATGCACAGTTTATAACTTTTGGGGCATAGTCCCAGATTGCTTTCCAGAAGGGTTAGATCAGTTCACAACTCTTCCAAGAGTGCATTAATTTTCCCGTAGCTCCTGCAGCATTTGTCATTTCCCCTTTTTCCCCTTCAATTTAGCCAATCAGATGGGTAAGAGGTAGTGCCAACAAGTTGTTTTGATTTTCATTTCTCACATTATTAGAGCACCTTTTCATATGACTATTTATAGCTTGGATCTCTTCCTCTAAAAACTACCCATTCATTTCCTTTGATCATTTATCAACTGGGGAACACAAGTCTGGTTAAAAAAAAAAGGAAAACTGAAATTAGGTTTGATGAAAGGGAGTGGTGAGAGCAGGAGGGCTGAGAGGGAGAGGAGGGAAATAAGGAGGAAAAGAAACTGAAAGTGGATAGAGAAAACCGCAAGGGAGGAGCTATCTACATCATAGTTTTGCCATGGCTTCTGGACTGCTTTCTAACTCTCATGGATTTGGTTGCTTTACTTTTAGAAATGCTCAAAGCCTAAAGTTGAAAACGTGTACCAAGGGTCAGTCACACTGCTATAGTTGAAAGAAATGGGCCTAAAAATAATAACCAAATAGAAAAGGACAGGAAGTAAACATGATTTCTATCATCATCCACTGGACAGATGGGAACTAAAAATTATTGGTGCACCTGAAAAACAAATATGTCAACTATAGATGCCATCAACACTGTGATTGTATCCATAGACCGATATTTTGGTTTTATGTTTAAGGAGATGTCTATGTAGAAGAAAATCTTTTTTTTTAAATTTTTGTTTTTTGTGGGTTGAGGACATGTAGAAGTCAGAGCAGAATGTTGCTTGCATGGATGCTCTATCTTATGAACTGAGTTGCTACAAGGAACAAGACTTTTGTGACTAGAAAGTCAAAATATCAAAAATTTCAATAATTTAGTGTTTGAAACTTGATCTACCCCAACTGCTCAAACACTCTTCTTCCATTCAGTAGTTCTACTGTCCCCACCTTTCCCTTGGAAAAGGGGGAATTTAGGAAAAGCAAAGTACTGGAAAAAACTTAAAGTTAATCAGGTCCAACTCTCATTCTAAGAGGAGGAAACAGAGGTTTTAAGCGTGACTTGCTTAAGGTCCCACAACTAGTTCATAGTAGCTTAAGGACCAGGATTCATGTTCGTGATTTCTAGTTCAATGATCTTTCCACTACATCATTGTGCCTCTCATTCCTTGGAAATACACCCATATAAATAAGCACACAGTTCTTATGACTTCCTCATCATTTGGCCTCAATATAATAGAAATACTTTTTAAAAATTTTTTTTTATTTTATTACACTTGTTCAACCTTTTTTCTGTGATACTTGCGGCACTAAAAAGTCATCTGGATTGGTTCATGTGCTTCTTTCCTTAAACCTACAGAAAGCCAGTGGATTAATAATTGTCCAGTGAGGGAAAGTAGTTGCTCAAAACCTAATAATCGACCCTAGCCACCAGGCCAATGGTGTCTTCTAAGTCTCTCTGGTGCATGCTGGGGATAGACTTCCTAAAGGCTACTAGCCAATGAATGAGTCAAAGAACAAATTATAGAAACAACTAATAACTATAAAAGAAAATGGTAATGATGAAATAATACACTAAAATTTCTGGGATGCACTAAAGCAGTCTTCAGGGGAAAAATCACATCCCTACAAATATACATTGACAAAATAGAAAAAGAAAGGATTAATAAACTGAAATGCATTTTTAAAAATTGGAAAACCAACAAATAAAAAACCTAAAATAAGCACACAAGGGGAAATATTGAAAATTAGATGGGAAATAGATAAACTGGGGGAAAAACACCACGGAAACAATAAATAAAACTAAAAACTGATTCTTCGAAAAGATTAATAAAATCGACAAACCCTTAACTAATCTGATTAAAAAGAGAGCAGAAAATCACGTCAGTAAAATCACAAATGAGCAAGATGAAACCCAGAAGAAATATAAAGAATAATAAGAACATAGTATGCATAGTTATATGCTAACAAAACAGAGGACACAAAAGAAATAGAGGAATACTTTCAAAAACAAAAAAATGCTCAAGTTATCAGAAGTACAGATAGAGACCTTAATCACCCAACCTCAGAAAAGGAAACAGATCTAACTGTAAAAGAACTACCAAAGGGGGAAAAAATCTCCTGGTCCTGATGGATTCACAGGAGAATTCTAAAAAACTTTTAAAGAACAATTACTGTACAAATTATTTTCACAAATTGAGAAGGAAAGAACCATATCTAAAAGCTGGTAAGCCATTAGAGGACACTCAAACAAGCAGATGCCAAAACACCTCACCCCATCACCACTATCATTGAGTCTATGGCTTCCAGCATTGACACTAGATGGATTTGGAATTTGATGTAGGGCAGGGCTGTCCAACCTTAGGTTTTTATTGAAACAATAGACAGTATATTTTGATTTGCCATTTTAGTGAGAGCTCTGCAGGATTTCGGCTTCATTTACTTAAGCATTTATATAAATTTCTATGCTTTTAGGCAGGCCACCTAAATTGCACTGTGCCCGTGGGTCTCATTTTGGACAGCCCTGATCTTGGAGATGAAATGGAATATCACTCAAAATATAAAGATATAAAACCTGTGACCTGTACATTGCCATCTTGACACTCTTCTTTTTCTGCTCCTAGCTTCTCTGACATTCACAAATATTTGGTTAATGTACTATGATCACACAGTTTATTAAACATAGCCAAAAAAAGTGGGGGGGAGGGAAGGAAGCCCCAAAATAGGACCATCTATTTCCAGCCATTTTATAATAATTCTGCTTGTCCTCCCAGACCTTTGGAAGATAGTCAAGGAAACTACTGTCCCCCTCCCCCCAAACCCCATTCCTTTAGCTAATGGAAAGGAGTAAGTGAAGGGTGTGTTTGTGTCCAGGACCCTTCTCAGCATCAAGAACTAGAGCGAGGAAAAGCAGATGGAGAATTAGAAAGTAGTCCTCTAGCCCCATAGAAACCACCATAGTTGGAAGTCTTGGTACCTAGGATCCCCTCTTGTCACGGTTACCACTTCCGTCTTTGCTCTAGGATCAGAAAGCATGGACAGCACTGGGGTTTCAGTCACCAACCAATTGAATCTTGGGCCCCTCATCTTGATGCTCCCCAAGAGGGAGCAGAAGTAACTTGTGACCTTTCCCCCAACCAACCCTATCTGAATCTTCCTCTTTTCCTAGGAGTGCCACCACTTGTCACTGTATCCCTCAGGCCTAGCACCATGCCTGGCACACAACAGGCACTTAATAAGTGCTTAATTGATTGATATGCTGTTTCCACAATCTGGCTAGCAGCTTCTGTGGGGGTGTAAGATCCACCCACAGCCAGCACCCAGAAAGCTGCCTGCATGCTGGGAAAGCACAGGTTCTTTTGATCTGCTTTAATAAGGAAAGCAAAGTTGAAGGGGTTGACAAGCTTACTTTAATTCAGCATACAGACAGCATTCACTTAGTTCAGGGGAAAAAGCCAGAACCCTGAACTTCAGAACAAAATACAAACAAATTACAAACATCAACAGACAGACCCAATACAATTCATAGTTACCAACATCTAGGTTCAGCCCGGGAGCTCGGAACAAGGGCTGGCCCAGAGTCACATTCTCCACCACTGCTGCAGCAAAGAGCTCCAAGGAACAGACAGCCAACCCCTGGTTTTTATATCTTTTTCAGCGTCAGGGGTGAGTCACACATGTGACTCAGCCATGTGACCTAGAATCATCACAAAGAGGCAGACTTAAACCCACGTGGTCTAAAAGCCTCTGCTGTCCCAGACATGTAAACTAGGCCCTTCCTGGAGTTAGCCCCACCTTGGGCCCCACCTTAGTTGCCAATCCACACCCACTAAGGTTTTACACTTAATAGGGGTCTGGGCCTGGGGCTTAGCACCTAGTGAGACTCAATCAAAGACACTGAATTAATCAAAGGAAACAAAGGCCAAACTCTTCAAGGGCACTTGTTGAACTAAGTGCTAAGGAGCCCATTTTGATTACCAACACATATGCCTGGTTAAGAAGTAATTATTGAACACTCGTTAGAAAAGATAAATGCAAAATTTGTTTCTCTGCTTTCTGTTAACCAGCTAGTGTCTATCATTGCCTCTCTTTCCTGTTATTAAACAATAGTAAAAACATGTTGACTTATGCATGTACCCATTTGTCTGGCTAGAACAGATATAAAGATCCTGCCTCTTTTTATTGGCTTAGAGATCAAAGTACATAGTGTTTATTAACTTAATGTGGGATGGGCCTAGGAGGATGCAGCCTGTTAAAAAATTCAGAGATAACTCATAGAACTTCAGAGGTCATTAGTCCAATGCTCTCATTCTACATATGAAGAAAATGAGATCTCCAGAGATTAAGTGTCCTGTCCAAGGTCATACAAGTAGTAATTGAACTGAGGTTAAAACCCATCCTTGGACTTCAAATCCATCACTCTCCACTGGACTATGCTGAAAGAGCCTTTGCAAAATGACCAATCACCACTATAACAGATGATCTGGAATAACTCATACTGACCTTGTGAATATTTCTTCCTTTATAAAGCATACTCAGCTGGGCAACAAAGGGGAATTTGATCACTCAGCTTTGACTCTTGTTCCAAATGATATAGAATACGGAATCAGGAAGACCTGAATTCAAATCCTGCTTCAGACACTTAGTAGGTACGTGATCTGGGCAAGTCACTCTACTCCTCTCAGACTCAGTTTCCTCATCTGTAAAATAAAGAAGTTAGACTTGATGACCTCTAAGTTCCCTTCTAGATCTAAATCTTTTGTTCTCTGATCCTCCTTCTGGTTATATGAGCTTTCTTAGGAGTCAGAAATGCTAGGATATAGGATGATATTGGGACTTTGTAGCCAGATACCAGTTTATCACTTTCTTAATATGCACATCTTATGAGTCAACTCTTCTGTTGAATACAACAAATAGTCTCCTTATCCTGAAATCTGAAAGAAACTATTCACCTAGACTTAAACAGATGACATAAAAAGAGAGACAATTTCAAGCAATTTTAATTCATTTTCTTTTATGCAGTAAGTGCCTGCCAGAACGTGGTATGCAATAATATTCTTGATGATTAATTTAGAGACCAAAGTCCATGGTAGTAACAGAATCAGAATGACAGGATCAGAATGGAAAGGCATCTCAGAAACCATGTCATCTAACCCTGGCCAGGCCAGATGTCCCTTTTACAATATGACCAACAAGTGGCCGTCCAATTTCTGATTGAAGATTTCAGACAAGTTTATTTTTTAGTTTTTGGACAAGTGTCAGGGAGTGGGGTGTGGGGGAAGGGGGACAAGTAACCCATCTTTTCCTTTGAGTCCAAATTTCCCTCTCTGCATCATCTCCTTATTGTTCCTAGCTTTGCATTCTGAGTCAAAGTAGAACAGTTCCAATCTTTCTTCCATACAGTAGATGGCAGCCATCATGTCCTCCCTACCTTCACCCTAACCCCTACAAGTCTTCTCTGGTCTACCCTAGACTAAACATCTCCCACTTCTTCAACTAATTCTGTTTTGGGGGAAAAGATGTTTTTAAAAAATTATAAACACAATAGAAACATCTAATTTTCAATATATAAAGAAAAGCAAAAAGGAGGAAATTTTATGTGAAACTGTGAACTTCCATGCACATTTTTTTCCTTCTACATATGAGGAAAGTATAATTCAAATTTTACATAGTATTAACAGCATTGCCCTAATCTCTGTGTCTCCTCTTACATTTCTTTCTGCTCACTTCTATTTTTTTAAGGATTCATTGATGCTCTTTTCTTTCTTTTTTAGTATTATTATCACTTCTTTTACCCTCCCAATTTACTTCTCACCAAAAAAGGGAAAGAAAATTGAAAAGCCCTAACTTGCATTGTCTTGTAAAACAAATCCACATGCTGACTGTATCTGAAAATTGATGTCTCATTTTGTACCCCTTATCCACCTGTCCAGACCAAATGATCTTTTTATGGTGTGGTCTCTCAAGGTATCAAATCACTGGAGTCACTTATCTCCGTAAATTCTCCAGATTGATGTCCTTCCTAAAGGTGGTGCCCAGAATTAAAACAATCCTCTGAATTGTGGTCTAGAAAAGGTAGAAAACAGAAGGACTATTACCTCCTATGTTCTGGACGCTGCCTCTCTTAGTGGAGCTTGAATTCATATGAACTTTCTTGACTACCACAATACTGTGACTTGGTAGCCAAAGGTGACTCATAAAGTTTATTAAAATCCTTAAGTCATTTTCATTGGTTTGTGTCACCTGCAAACTAATGGCAAAGAAAACAAATCTTCTAGTTATTCATCTCAACTAAGATTACCAAAAAACATCTTAGGAGAGAAATATAATGACCTTACTATTCTTGATCTCAATATTAAGGAATCTGGGGGAAAATCACTACTTTGTAAAAGTATGTTAGACACCTCTTATGAAATCTCATTTTCTGGTGATTTATTTCAGAAATTTCCCATTTCACACAGACATTTCAGTAATTATGTCACATTAACACAGGCAGAGGGAAACATAACATTGCTAGTTTACTATTAAATAAATGTTCCATGCAGGGGTGGAATAGAATCACAAAAGCTTCTTTTCCTTGATTTGTGTCTAAAACCAAAGAGCTGCATATTACACTGAGTGAGACACACAGATCTTTAAATCTTGGATTCCTTACCTTTTTATGATACAATTATAAACTAGGTTATTGCTTTTCTAATGAGGGGGGTCTAACATCTGTTAAAGGTAGTGTTGAGAATACTATAACCATTTGAATAATCTCAATTGCATACAGGTCTCTTAAAAAGGTATATTCATTCTTCCAATACTTTTATCCAGTCATTGTAGAAGAGATAGAATTTAAACAAAAGTGAACCTAGTAGAGTGGAAGGGCAGACAGGCAGCACAATAGAGACAGGGCCAGGCCTGGAGTCAAGAAGGCCTGAGTTCAAATCCAGCCTCAGACCTTTACTAGCTGTGTGACCTTGGGCAAGTCATTTAATCTCCATTTCCTTACCTGAAAAATGGGGATAATATTTTTTCTGTTATCTTGTAATAGAAAAACCCCAAACAAACAACTTTTTAACATGATACAATCTGAATAATAATAATTAAAAAATAATGGCAATTACTCAAGTACTAAAAAAAAAAAATCAGGTAGCTAGGTAGCACAATGAATAGAATGCTGGGCCTGGAGCTAGGAAGACTCATCTTCCTGAGTTTAAACCTGGTCTCAGACGCTAGCTGTGTTACCTGGTGCAGGTCACTTAACATTGTTTGCCTCAGTTTCCTCATGCGTAAAATGAGCTGGAGAGGAAAATGGCAAACCACTCCAGTATCTTTGCCAAGAAAACCCCAAATAGTGTCACAAAGAGTTGGAAGTAATTGAACAAGTAAAGTTGAGAGATCCCTGGATGTGGAATCAGAGCACCTACATTAGAATCCTGGCTTTACCACTTGACTACCTGTATGACCTTGGGAAAAGAATTTAACCTCTATAGGCCTTAGTTTCCTCATTTATCACTATGATACTATGAATTGCCAAAACCTGTTTTGTCAGTGTTAAGAGACATGAAATAAAAGAGAGAAGAAAAATATAAACTATGACACAGGAAGAGAGAACACGGTGACTGATTCCTGTGGCTCACTATCTATTTGTTGAAAGCAATGTATGCATAAAAAGCAAACTAGAATATAAACAATTCAAAAAAAATAAGTGTTGAAGCCAAAATTTCTTAGTGTTACCTTGAGGCATCTGGCAAACAGGGAGAGAGGTTGGCAGTTGCACGTTTAATTGCAAATGTGAAAAATTCCTGACTCTCAGCTTCATCTATCACTCAAAGATGTGATTTAAAGGAGATAGTTGAGAGGGTGCCTAGTACCTGTCACAAATGTAGAAACATTAACTCTGTTGCTGGGATGACAGTAAATATCCGTGCTTTCATCCAAGCAGGAGTTCTGCCCTTTGCTTCAAGAAACGGCTGAGAGAAAGCCTTTGATATAGTTTGAGAGTAAAGTGTTTGAAGTTCTAAATAGTCCTCCTGCGCTGAAACACAAACAGTGTCTTAGATCTTCTAACAGTTACAGTTAGGTGGAAGAGAAACATGAGGACACAATATGCACCAAAGAAGTTATGCAGGGAAAGATAAAGAACAGACTCTGCCCACTATTCTGTTTCCTCCCATATCCAAAGAAAGGAGGTGTAGAGGGGCCAACGTGTCTTTGTACAACTATCAATGTATGAGAGGGCACCAGGATTTTCTTCCATAGGTGCACCTGGGTTAAATGTGTTTGCCATACCACCTGGATTTAAAGGTTAGGGGAGGGAAAAAGTCAGTCATCATTAATTTTATAGGCCCAGAAGCATATTTTCAGAGTTAGTTCAACAACCAGAAAAAATAGATGAAAATTAGATCAGGATTAAAAAAAAATCATTGAAATCTTCAAGACTATGAAATGATATAATGCAGATGATTATAAGTTCCTTCAGGCCAGGAAATTGCCTTTCCTGCACAACCCAGCACATTGCATATAGTAAATGCTTCATGAATATTTGAATGAATGGACATTATTATTCAAACTAAACAATGCCCCACCTGGCTAAAGATAGCCTTTAAATAAAAATTAGGACCACATACCACAATAAGCTCCAAATAGATACCAGACCTAAGTGTAAAAAGATTGCTTTAAAGAAAAACTTGAGCATAGAAGATTTTTCAGATCTATTGTGAAAGGGAGAATTCTCAACCAAAGGAGAAAGAGGATCATTAAACATAAACAGACCATTTTAATCAAAACAATTAAAAAGATTCTTCATGAAAAGAAAAATCACTACACCTTGAATAAGAAGAGAAGCTGATGAATGGGAGAAATATTTACATCAAAAATCTCTGGTTAATGTCTGATAACCCAAAATATACAGGGAATTAACACAAAAATGTAAAAACAAGAATCATTCCCCCCAGTAAATGAAGAGGCAACACTGTGCAATGGAGGGGGCTCTAGACTTAGAAGTTGGAAGACTCAGGTTAAAACCTACCTGACAATCGTTCTGTAACCCCAGACAACAATAAAGTTTAAAAAGTATGCTTTGATCTGCACTCAGAGTCCATCAGTTGGGTTTTTTTTTTATTCTGTATGTGGATAGCATTTTCCTTTGTCAATCCTTTCTACTTGTCTTGGATCATTGTGCTGCTGAGGAGAGTTGAATCATTCATAGTTGATTATCACACAATGTTGCTGATACTGTGTAGAATGTTTTCTTGGTACTGCTCATTTCACATTGCATCAGTTCTTCCAAGTCTTTCCAGGTTTTCCTGAAATCTGCCTGCTCATCATTTCTTATTGCACAATAGTATTCCATTACATTCATGTACCACAGGTTGTTCAGCCATTCTCCACTTAATTGGCATCCCCAATTTCCAATATTTTGCCACCATGAAAAGCACTCCTGTAAGTATTTTTTTGCACACATAGGTCCTTTTCCCTTTTTTTATAATCTCTTTGGGATACAGACCTAGTAGTGGTATTGCTGGATCTTTTGGGCATAGTTCCAAATTGCACTCCAGAATGGTGGGATCAGTTCACAACTCTACCAGCAGTGCACTAGTGTTCCAATTTCCCCACATCCCCTCCAACATTTAGCATCTTCCTTTTTTGCCATATTAGCCAATCTAATGGGTATAATGTGGTACCTCAGAGTTGTTTGAATTTGCATTTCTCTAATCAACAGTGACTTAGAGTACTTCTTCATGTGCCTATAGATAGCTTTAATTTCTTCATCTGAAAACTGCCTGTTCATGTCCTTTAACCATTGGGGAATGGCTTGTATTCTTATAAATTTGACTCAGTTCTCTATTTATTTGAGAAATGAGACTTTTATCAGACACTTACTAATAATGTTTCCCAGCTTTCTGCTTTCCTTCTTATCTTGGCTGCATTGGTTTTGTTTGTGCAAAAGCTTTATTATTTAATATGATCAAAATTATCTATTTTATATTTTGTAATTCTTTCTATCTCTTGTTTGGTCATGAAACTAACTCACTTAACTTCTTTAAGAATTTGGATGCTATACCTACCATTTGGTATATATATGTTTAGTATTGCTATTACTTCATTATCTGTGATACCTTTTAGCAAGATATAGTTTCTTTCCTCATCTCTTTTAACTAGGTCTATCTTTGCTTTTGCTTTGTCTGAGATCAGGATTGCTATCCCTGCTTTTTTTTTTTAATTTGGCTGGAGCATGATAGATTCTGCTCCAGCCCCTTACCTTTACTGTGTGTCCCTCTGCTTCGAGTATGTTTCTTGTAAACACATACTGTAGGATTCTGGTTTTTGATCTACTCTATCTACTTCCATTTTATGGGAGAGGTCATCCCATTCACAGTCACTATTACTGTGTATTTCCCTCCATCCTATTTTTCCTATTTGTCTTCTCTTCTCCTTTCACCTTTTCCCTCCTCGACAGTGTTTTGCTTCTGTCTACCACCTCTCCTGGTCTGGACTCTTTCCTGTCAGTTCTTCCCTGACCCCCTTTTATTTAATCTCCACTCCTATTTTCCTGTAGGGTAAGATAGATTTCTATATTCAACTGATTATATATATTATTCCCTCTTTGAGCCAATACTGATGAGAGCAAGGTTCAAGCGATGCCTGTCACCCACACTCTCATTTTTTCCTTTATTGCAATAGGTTTCTGTGAAATAATTTACTCCATTCTATCTCTCCCTTCCTTCTGTATCCAGTGGACTCCTTTTACTCATCCCTTATTTTTTTATGGCATTACCTCAAATTCACCTTATACCCATGCCCTCTTCAGGGGTGGGGAACTTGTAGTCTCGAGACCGCATGTGGCTCTAGGTCCTCAATAAAAGGTCCTCTTAATAAAAGGATTTGTTCTGTAAAAGTTGGACTCTGTCAAAAGTCCACACCCAAAGACTTAGAAGGCCATATGTGGCCCTGAGGCTGCAGGTTCCCAATCCCTAGACTCAATGTATATTCCATCTAGCTGTATTATTAGTGGTACAATTTTTAAGAATTACAAGTAACTTCTTCCCATGTAGGGATGTAAACAGTTCAGCTCCATTGAATCCCTTATGTGTTCTTTTCCCTTTTTAGGCTTCTCTTGGGTCTTGATATTGGAGATCAATTTTCTTGTTTAATTCTCATCTCCTTATGAAAGCTTGAAATCTCTGTATTTCATTGAATGACCATTTTGTCCCTTGAAGTATTATGCTTAATTTTACCAGGCAGGTGAGTCTTGGTTGTAGTCCTAGCTCCTTTGCCTCCCAGAATATCATGTTCTATGACTTTCAATCCTTTAACATTGTAGCTCCTAAGTCCTGACTGTGACTCCCTGATATTTGAATACTTACAGTATTTTTTCCTTGACCTGATAGTTCTGAAATTTGGCTATAATGCTATCACATTCCTTGGAGTTTTTGTTGTGGGATCTCTTTCCTGAGGTGATCTGTGGATTCTTACAATATCTATTTTGCCCTTGCCCTCTGGTTCCAGGCTATCAGGGCAGTTTTCCTGGATATAATTTCTTGAAACATGCTGTCCAGGTTCTCCCTTTGATTATGGCTTTCAGGTAATCCAATGATTCTGACATTGTCTCTCCTGGATCTTTTTTCCAATGAGGTATTCTACATTTTCTTCTATTTTTTCATTCTTTTGAATTTGATTGATTCTTGATGTCTCATAGAGTCACTAGCTTCCACTTGCCCAACTCTAAATTTTAAGGAGCTGTTTTCCTCAGCTTTTGTACTTCTTTTTCCATTTGGCTAATTCTACCTTTTGAGGAGCCGTTTTCTTTTTTCCAAGCTGTTGACTCTTTTTTTTTTTCATAAGTCACTCTCATCATTTTCATTTCTTTTTCCAATTTTTCTTCTACCTCTTATGATTTTTTTTTTGGAGGGGGAAGGCAAGGAAATGAGGGTTAAGTCTTCTATGATTTTTAAGCTCCTTTGCGAGATCTTCCATGAGTTCTTTCTGGGCTTGAGACCACTTCCTGTTTTTATTTGGGTTTTTTTTTTGACCATAGGTGTTTTGACATCATGGTACCCTTCTGAGTTTGTGTCTTAATCTTCCCTGTCACCATAGCTTTCTATGTTCAGATTCTTTTTTTTTTTTTGCTCATGATTTTTGGCCTTTGTTCTTTCTTTTAAGTTTAGGTTCTACTCCCAGAGTAGAAAGAGTACTACCTCAGGCTTCTTGTGCCAGGGGCTGCAGGCCTTGGCTGTTTACCTGGTGCCAAACTGACATTTTTCTGAGGCCCATTGGGGACCCTATGTCTGGTGCTACGCTGAAGGGGTGAGGTGGCTGGTGCTGCTGGAGATTATAGGGGTCTGGCAGCTTACTCAGTGCTAAGCCAGGATCCTAGTGCTGGTGTCTGGCATGTGCTGAGACCCAGTGGAATGTTTTTTCTTTTTTATCTGTTTGTTTCCCCAGGGCTACACTAAAGCACATGATATTCTGGCTGCTGGGGTCAGTTTGTTCTCCTGGCTTTACTAAGGCACGTGGAGGGTCCTGGGTGTTGGCATTTGCCTGCTCCACAGCACTGGGGCTCAGGTGCTCCTGCTCATTGGCTGAGATGGAGCTTGCTGGGACACTTCCTGTCCTAGACTGTGTTCCCATTTTACCCAAGTGAGACAGACCTTTAATGCCAATCTTCCAACTTTCTTAGGCTAAAAGATTGTTTCACCTTGTCTTTTTACTGGTTCTGTTGTGTCAGGATTTGTTTTGGGGCACTATTTTATGGCTGTTTGGAAGTAAATATGGGAGAGCTGCAGCCATTTACTGCTTACTCTGCCATTTTGGCTCTCAGAAGTCCAAGTCATTAACTTTAAAAAGATCAATGAAAAAGGTAGTTTCAGACTTCCTTTTCTAGGTATTTTATTATAATTGGAATTTCTAGTCAGCTTAAAGTCTATCTATGCTTTTTTAAATTAATCAATCATCTTTCCAACCAATGAGGAAAATTTAAAAATACGGAAGTGAAAATTCTTTACCATAGCACTTTATGTTGCCAATGCTGATGTATGAGAATAATATTAAAATGAATGTACATTTTGAAGTTTAAAAAACTACACTGCCTCAGTGAGTCAAACTTACGATTCCATCCAGCTAAATATGCCATCTCTAATTTGTGATGGGCCATTGACCTCAAAGGTCACAGGAGACATATTTTCCTCCAAAACTTACTCCTCCCTCCGACTTCATTATTCCTAATGGTAGCACTACAATCCACAAAGTCTCCAATAATTGAAACCTTGGTGTTAACTGAGTCTTACCTTCTTCATTTCTCCAGCTATCACATCCCATTGATTCCACAACCACAGCATCTCTCAAGTCCGTCCCCACCTTTTCTATTCTATCATCAATATTGTATAGACACTCATCACTCTCTTCTACTATTGCCATTACCTCTAACAAGTCATCTATCCTTCTTTCCTTTCTCTGACACATCCTTCTGATTTCTGCCAGACTGATCCACACTTGGTGCAGATCTGATTATGCCATTCTTTTTTTCCGCAAAGCACTGGGTGGCTCCCCATTACCTACGAAATAAAATTTGAACTCTCTTACCCATCATTTAAAACCCTCTAGGATCTGACACCACTCAGCCCTATCTTACACTATTCTCCTCATGTTTTTCACTCCCGCCAATCTGAACTATTCATCAACCATCATAAATGCCTTTTAATTGGCCTTCTTTCTGCCTTCGTTCTAGATTTTTTACACTTGACATACCCTATATACCTCTTCTTACCTATTCATTTGAAATATTTGTCCTTTTGAAAAAGTCAATCTGAAAAGCCACTTCCCTCCATGAAGTCATTCCCAGCTTCAAACTTCCCCTAGCAGTTTGCATTCCTCTTAATCACTGGTGCATTATTTTGTATTAGTTATTTGTTCATACAAAACTAAGTTCCATGAAGGGAGGGACCATATCTTATCTAAATTTTAGATGTCTTCAGAGTCTAACAGAGTTCTCTGCTTATAGTGATTTAAATATCTGCAGGGCCCTGATAATGCAAACATTAAAAAATGACAGACAGTCCCTGCTGACATTCTACAGGTATGGATATTATATAAATAGCTAACATTTATATGATGCTTTAACATTTGCCAAGCGCTTTCCATGTGTTATCTCATTTGATTTGATGAACATGGGTAAACATAATACAAGGTAGGTTCCAGAGGGCAAAGGTTAGATATAGACATGGCACTTTAGGAAAACCAGAAGAAGGAAAGAATACTTCTAGCTGAGGAGGACCAGAAACAATTTAATGGAGGATATGGTACTTGACCTGAGCTTTAAAGAGAAAAAAGGGATACTAAAAGGTAGAGATGAGGAGGGAGTGGATTCCAGGTGTGAGGGATGGCCTGTACAAATGCACAACCAATAATTCAGTTTAAAAGGAACGTAGAATGGAAAGGAGAATAATGTGAAATAACGCCAAATAAAAGTAGAAAGATAATAAAAATGTTGAATTAAATTGAAAAGAAAGAGGAGCCAAATATTCTTGCTTCCTTTAGCAATTCATTATGGATTCATCTAAGCGTATTTTAATCTATCCACATATTCAGTCTTTTGCAGGTAATAAATTCCACATGTACATTACCTGCTCTGTGTAATAGTACTTTTGTTTGTCCTCAATTTACCTTCTAAAACTTCGAGATTACTCACTTAGTTGAGTACTCTGAAACTTGGCTAACAAGTCTATGTTTATCATGTACATTCATAGCTTTATGGACTTAGGTCACATTCCATTGATAGACCTTTTTATTCTAGTTCTAATATTTTTGGTCCCTCTCCATATATTGCCTCCCTGGTTATTTTAGCTGTGCTGCTCTGACCCCTCTATAGTACTACCTATAGGAAGAGGAGCAATCTTTCTTGAAAAATACAGCCTCCCTACAAACCTATGAAGAACACGACAGGTGACGACCTTAGTCCAGATTCTGGCAAGTATGAAATCTTTGCAAGCCATCTGCTAGGGGACTTTCAAGAAATAGTGGACAGGAGAAGATTAGAGGAGGATGCCAGAAGAGAGAGAAAAAGAAAATGGAATTTGAGCCAGGAAGTTACCCCATAGGTACATCTAACTTCTGCAACTGAAAAGAGGCATTTCCTCTTTTGTGTGGGAAGTAGCAGCTGCAGATGATGACTTCCTCATGTTTCAAATAAGGGATTGGATTGGATGTTCTCCCTCCTAAAGAAGCACTTTTGCTTGACTTACGAGTTCCATAGAACCAGTGATAAAATGGAGAATACTGGTAAAGGGAGAAATGGCAAGAAGTCAAAGCTGGGAATAGGAAAATAGCTTTAAGTCCTGGGTAAGGAAGTCTCTCACTGAGCAAGACCTGCTTTTCTTGTTCTCTGGGTCAGAAGCTAGGTAAGATAAGGAATCCTATAAAAGGATGCAGCTGGGAGTCCACAAGAGAAGTATTTCCTTGATAGATTCAGAAGTTACAGTGCTATGTGGGGGGTTGGGGAGGGTGGTGTTAGGGGGCAAACCAGGGACAATGCCCTGAATTTAACCCTTTAATCTCCTGAATGTCTGCCCTGGGCCCCCACTATCCTGATTACCAACTGTCTTGCCTAGCCTATTTCAGGAAGGTCCCAGACATACCTTACTTCATTCTTTATTCTCCAGTCATTTTCTCAACATTAGCCACCTAACATCATGCCTTTACCCTGTCTTCTATTATCTTCCTGATGTAATGTCATGGTCTTCTTTGAGAACAAAGGACAAACCACAAACACCAACCCCTCCAAACATCTGAACATTACTGATGTTTAATAATAGCAACAACAAATGTCTGTATGATTTGTAGTTTGATCCTCACAATCCTATGGGCTGTACCACATTGTTCTTAGCCAGTCACTATCCCTACTTAGGGCGTTAAATCTTCATTCTAGCCTAAGGTTCCTCCTCTTAGAGACAGAGCCAAAAAACCACATGTTGGTATGATAATTATAAAGAAGAGGGGAAAGCATGGGCATATAGCAATATAATTTTTTTAATCTTTTCAATAATGCAGCCTTTCTTCCAGGGTCTAAGGAGTAAAGCAGCCAGGTGGAACAGATATTTTCAGCATTGGGTTTTTATTTTTTTTTTGTTCCCCACTTATTTTGTAGTGTTTTGTAATACATTACTCTTTAAAACACCCGAGAAATGTGTTGTTACTAGAAAGCATAGAAATAGGAAGGGAGGGAGCCCCAAAAAGCTGAAAAGGCAAAAGCCAAATAGAGAGCACCAACTGGACTGGTTGCTTGCTTACTGGCGTAAGAGAAGTGGCTTCATTGGAGTAGAATTAGAGAAAAGAAGATAACCCACTTTCTTCCCAAGATCAGGTCCCAAAGCACTATGGCTTAAATTTTATCTAAGATCATAAACTTGAATAGGGGTTAATATAAAGTCTTACACCTAGCTTAAAAAGGATTAATTCACAAGGGAAAGATGTGTCTAATAGCAGTCTGTCTGAAAAATGATTGGGGATTTTAGTAGTCTGAAAGCACGATTCAACAATACAACATGACAAGCCAAAAGGCAAATGCTGAGTCATAGTCTAAGACCGCAGAGGTAATAGTCCTGCTGTATTCTGTCCTTAGTTAAGACAAGTGGACTATTGTGCTCATTCGTGGCTGTCACATTTTAGGAAGTATGTGGAAAAGCTGACTAGCATGATGACTAGCCATATGAAAAGGTGACTAGCATGGTGAAGGGTCTCTAGGTTATGCCATATGGATATCCACAGAAAGAACTGGGGGTATTTAATCTGGAGAAGAAATGGGTTTGGAGGGTATGCATAATAGCTCTGTAAGCATATTAAAGACCACCCGTAGAGGAGGGATCATTCTGATATTGTTTCCAAAAGATAAACAGGAATGATGCATTGAAGTTGAAATAAGGCAAATTCAAGCTTTTAAGTAAGGAAAAACTTTCTTAGCTATAGCTATTCCGAAGTGAAATGGGATTACTTCAGGGGTTAGTGGGTTTTCTCTCAAGAAAGGGATTTAAGCAAAGGCTGAACTTTAGTCAGGTATATTGCAAAGTAGATTCTAGTCTGGTATGGAATGGATCAAAGAGCCCCTGAGTTCTCTTACTTGCCTAATTCTGTGACTTTTCACACGCCTAGGTGATTTTTATATCATCTGTCAATTGCTGAGATTTCACTGGGCCTGGCCCTCCCTCAAATCACAGAATCTGATTTGGAAGGGACCTGAGAGGCCCTCTAATCTAACACTCCTCAAGTGGTCACCCAGAATCCATTTGCGAAACCTTCAAGTGATGAGAAACCTATTATTTTCTGAGTTTGTTGTGAGTGAAGAATTTCTAAGCTTTAAAATGTTACACAAATGTTGGCTGTCATGATCATCATTATGAATGACAGTAAGCAGCAAGTCTAGTGATCCAGACATTCAACATTCTAAATCTGCTCTGAGACGATGTGGTTGGACAAGTCAAAGTACCTTGTCTGATCATGTCTATTCTTTCTAAAAAAATGGAAATTTAGACTAGGTTTAGACTAGTCAGATATATCAGGCATTTCTTTTATTTGTGAAAAACAAAAAAATAAACAGAACAGTAACCTTAAAACATGTTGACTTTAGAGGGGGAGGTGTGTGAAACCATCAAAGATTTTTTGAAAGTCTAAACTATATTGCATCTACTGGCTCCCCTCTATCCAAGTGAATATTTATTCCATCCTCAATGTTTACAGGCAGGCAGTCTCCAACTTATACTGTGACTAACATTCCAAAAGTTTAGGAATAAACTATCCCAAATAGGAATGTGGAAACATTTTCTTACAGAAATAATTTTCTAAATGATTAGATTTTAAGCCAGCCTACAAAAATTCTGTTTAATATCATTAAACCCTCATACTATAAACCTTAGCCACCACTTCACAGCATTATTTCTTTGGAAAGATATGTTCCAAGCCCCAACTGAAGTCTAAAGAAGAATTCACTATTCCACATGTGGTACACAATCCTCTCTCCAAATACACACATATGAGCACGAGGAACACTTAACTGTAGCAAGTGTTTTGGGTAAAGGCAGGGGATTTGGCTCCTGAGGATGGATTTTAAGAAGGGATTGGAAAGGGTTTTGATAGCTGGGGTCATGACTAATGGCTTCATGGAGGGGATTTTGTGATAATCTTATTTGTTAAGAAGGAAGCATTTCCCATTGTCTCAAGGGCAGCAGCATAAGCTTTGGATGGTGGGGAATAGAAGGCAGTTGTGAGAAATTCTGGTTCTGCCACTTCCTGACTTTGAACATTAAATTACCTGGACCTCAGTTTCCTCAACTGTAAAATGAGCAGGGTAGACTCGATCATCTTTAAATCTCCTTACAGATCTAAGTCTATGAACCTATGAATAGAAAACATTGTAAATAGAGACTTTTCCATTACAAGAACTATATTTCTCACCATGTTCAATTCTTCACTGATCCTACCAACCTGCCCATCATAGAAGTGTGCCTCACTAATTTCTGAAAGCCTTCTTATGAATGAGGATCACATCAGCAGTCTGCCAGTCTACTGATATGATGGCCATTTGTAATGAATCTCATTTGGCTGAATGATACAATTTCACTTGAATTCTTCTAAAATTCTCAGGTGAATGCTGTCTGGTTCCAAGTGAATGACTTTCTATTAACCACTGTACCAAGAGTCAGAATTTAAGGAAATTCTTCCCATTCCAAAGATGCCATTCCCTAATAAAATAATTTGTGTGAAGAATGGGAAAATGACAAGAAGGTCCCTGAACTAGGTAAAGAATATGAATTGCACCCCCCAACCACATTTAACATTCTTTAATCATTAGAAGAGGTTGCCAAAACAATTTGCTTTGCTGATGCTGAAATAAAAGCCAGGGGCCCTATAGATGAACTAAATTAACTGAAGATCACCTTTGCCTTCCACTAGATGCATCCTAGTCTCCAAATGGCGATAAAAATGAGGTTCTGAAAGTTGTAGATCTTAACTGACCCGCTGCAATAAGAGGGGGTGAAAAGGCTACATAACTTTTGCTGTGATGAGAAGTAGCCCAACATCTTTTCAGTTTTAATCACAGTACAAAAATGTATGTAGAGAATGTTGATTCCCTTTTGAAGGGAAAAAAGTTCACTCATATTAATACTATGTTTATTGCCAGCATGACTGATACAAAAGAGCAGAAAGGAGTAATTTTATTTTATTCATTCCTAGACTCACTGATTATTGGCACTGACAATTGTATCTTTGCATATACCTGGCTGGGGCAGCTCAATGGTGCAGTGAATAGAATGTCTGTCCTGGAGTCAGGAGGATCTGAGTTCAAATCTGGCCTTCGATATCCAGCCTCAGTTCCTTATCTGTTAAAAAAAAAATTCAGTTTCCTCATATTAAAAAAAAAAAAATCTCTGGGTACCCACCCTAATGCAGAATTAGGGAATTAAGGGTTGGGAATATTGTACATACTGCCAGACATGGCTGATTGTGTTAGTTGGTTCTGTGGAATTCTTTTTACCCCTCTTAAATCTTTGTGAAGGCAGGCATGGTGGCACATGCTTGGAGTCTCTGGGGCTGGAGAGGCTGAGGGGGTGTGGATCTCTTGAGGGTGGGAGTTCTAAGCTGCTGAAAAGATGACTGGGGTATGCACCAAGTACAGCAATGATATGGTTAGCCCCACGGAGTAGAGGGCCACAAGCCTATGTAAGGAGGGGCGAACTGGCCCACATCAGAAAAAAAAAAAAAGAGCAGATTACAACTTCCATGCAGAAAAGTATTATGACCAGGCCTATAAGTAGAGGCTGAATTTCCAGCTCAAGTGAGAGAAAAAATGAGATCCAGTCTAAACAACAACAAAAAAAATCTTTGTTTGAAAGGGATGGCTCTCTGGGTAGGAGAGGGTGAAAGATATATTTAGAAATGAAGGAAACATAAAAAACAAATTATATGGATAATATTAAAAGACAAAATCAGGGAGTTCTAATGTATTTTAAAATAATAGTTTGATCATAACTCTACATTAACTTAATCAGTGACAAATAACATTCAGCATTCAAAAGATTTTGTTTTTGAATTCACACCTCAAAAATCATGAGTAATGAATAGTAACAGAAAAACTGACATTGGTAAGCACATTTTCAAATCATCTTTGATAAATGCTTAAAACAGGCTGAACGCATAACAAGAGTAAGGTATAACACATGGACAAAGAATTATTGCAATGTTTAAAAATATTTTCAAAAAACCTCAAAGAACATCTTCTGTCAGTCAGTAAATAAACATTTTCTAATTTACCTATGTGCCAGGCAGTGTGCTAAGTAATGAAAGCATATTAAGTGGACATGCATGAAGGATTTATAGGAGGATATGGACAAGAGTCACATAAAATGAACTGAGGATGGGTTGTAATCCACAGTGTGAGAGAGTACATTAATGAGATCACAGATCCACTGACATTTTGAAGTATTTTAAACCTAAGGAACATAAACAGTAACTTACTTTAAGAAAAGCTATTTAAGGAAGACAAGTGCTTTAAGTAAAGTATCTAACTTTTTTTCAAACAAACAAATAAATATACGTATATCTGTGTGTATACCTATCCCCTCAGAAGTGCTGTGGGCAGCAATAGTTATCATCATTTTTATATTCCTCTCCCCGCTTTAAATCAATAAAGAAATTAAACAAGAGAGAAATTAAGTTTCAGAGTATAGTATAGAAACCAGTTCTTCTAGAATCTATGATTGAATCTATATTCTTACTTTTTGCTATACTTACCTTCTCCTATATCTGGATGAGATGTGAGATACTGCCCCACCCCCACCAACAAATTCCGAATTTATCAAAATAAATATTTTAAGTATAAAAGCTTAGCAAAAAAATTTTTAATCTCATTTTTTACTGCCCCCTTCCCCCTATCATTTTAGATGTTTAACCCAAACGAAAAAGATCACAAAATGAAAGGAGTTGTATTGAGGATTTCTTTATTGTGTTTTCCACTAGACAATAAGAAATAAAGTTTTTCTGATAAGAAAAAGAGAGGCCATAAAAAGGACTTTTTTGTAATTAAACCAGTAGCAAATAAAATTTAGTGTTCAAAGACTTGTGAATTTTGCATTTGAATTTCGATTTCACAAACATACAAGATTAATGAATTATAATAGAAAAAGAAGACATTAGAAAGCACCTTTTCCATAGAAAGTCATTTATGAAAAGTTTTTAAAAATGTTGCTTAAGGAAAACACACAGTAAGGTTATTTAAGAAAGGTCATTGAAGGAAGATATAAGTGCTTCAAGAGGAATGGGCAATGGGCTTGAAAACGGTAGTGTTAAAAATCTGCCAAGATTGAAATGCTAAAAATATTCCTCTACCACCTTATTCATTTAATATCATGTTTAAGGAAACACTTGCCAGACAAGTGTATTGAAGGCAAAAATCAATTACCTGTATTTTTAAATAAAAATATAAATCCTAGACCTATAAAATTTTCTGGTTTACACACCATATATAAAGATCAATACTTGACCTTCATTGATCAGTTTCTAGTCATTAAAAAAATACCATATCAAATCTATACTACCTCCCCAGAAACTTGGGGAAATATAATATCTTTAAGTTGTGAGTGTGCATATATCTGTATGCAACTCTGTTTAAGGATATGACACACAAACACCACCTTATTCTGCAAATTAAGTTTCAGCATACTGTAAACATCTTTTCCCTAAACCTGGACATCTCAAAAAATAGTCTTTGGTATAACTAGTTATTATTGTGCTTTAAAACAGAACCTAAAGGGATTTCTGTAGCAGTGATGCCACTTGCACATTTAAAGATATAAATAAGGAAAAATGCACTTGGAATAAGTTACAATTAGCTGCTTTTGCATAATTTTCCAAAACTACAGTGTATGCCTAGTCACAGTTTTATAAGTATATCTCCTTTTTAAATTCCCTAATTCTAAGTAACACTTAATCCTGATGGACAAAATCCCACTGCTGAAATACATCTGATGGATTGCATGGCACCAAGCTTGGATGCTCTCCATTTCCCGTAAGACACATGTTTATTGATGGATTGTATAGTAGTTGATCCTGGAGTGAAGATAAGAAAAAGAGACAGTTTCACAACACACTTCAAATACCAACACATTTCAAATTCTTGTTATGGCAAAACATTGAAACTCACTTCACTTCTAGGTATGTGGCCTAATTTGCTCTTTATGATGACAAAAACTTTTACAAACAGTTTTTGTAGCTACTCAGCTATTTTACAGCTGTACCACTTTGATCATTACAATATTCTAAAACTTACATGAAGATACTAGATTAAGGAATTAAAAAAAATATTCTAGCAACTCTAGAGCCAAATAATCCAGGAAATGTACCTGAAAGGAAAAATAGTATCGATTAAATCATGTATCCTTAAGGACTGACTATAAAAAAAAGTCTTCTTACACTGTCCCTGAAATAATGAATTTATTTTACACAAGATTATATGATCTAGACTTTAAAGTTAGATTCTAACTTTATAGACAGCTTTAAAAAGGCACATTCAGCTATAAAGGAGAAATGACATTTATCACCAGGTTCATGAGTATAGTAGGAATGATACCTGTTTTATGTAAGGTGGGCATGTTTCTCTTTTAAGAGGCAGGAAGGGTCGTTACTGGTCTGGTTTTCTTGTAGTTTGAGGTCTAATAGATCCAGTGTAGGGCCTAGAAGGCCCAAGGAATTGGTGTCAGAACATTTAGCATAATTTGTCCTTGAGAATGCCTTTCCGACCAATGTGGCTGGCTGCCACAGTGAATAAGGAGGGGAAGAACAGCACTTTATCAGTAACCTTTCTAACTTTAAGAACTGAATCTTTCTAATCATTCTAAGTAAATTTGCTTTTATTTCATTTTATGATCTACAAAAGTATCTCACTGCATTCTAACCTTCCTAGAATCTTAATAATTTAAAAGGACTGAGTTGAGCCTCGTCCAGAAAAATGAGAAAGTGTTAAGTAATTCAAATAACGAAGGCAAGAATGAAAATTTTCTTCTCTCTTATTTAAGAGAGAAAGAAACAAAAAGGATACATAAAGTATCACAAGTATCAAAACATTGCTTTGAGGTGGAATAAGGTTAAAGGGATTAATAAATAGAAAGTATTTATCAGAATACAGCATGAAATTGTGAAGGCTCATGAGTAGTAACTTATGTAGCTATTCGTAGGAAGTATAGTGAAATAGATTATTACAGACCTTAATAGGACTATTACAGTCCTTAATAGGTAGAAAAATTTTGTAAGTTTATCAATATAATACCAACAAACTATGTTTTAAAGAGTTATACACCAGGATAGTTGACATGACAGAAAATTTCCAATGGATATTACAAATGAAGTGACATTTCATATATTCTTATTAAATGTGCAAATGTTTGCAGCCTAACAAAAATAATTCAACAAAGGTATAAACTAACAAATACCTTTCGAATCTCCCATTTCTGTTCATCAATGGTAAGTGTTTTGTGACCTTTGTAGCTACATGCCTTCAACTGAACCGGGCCTTGAACAGCATGAAGACATAACTCCTGCTGGATGCTATGCCTAATTTCATGCTGTGCAGAGTATTCAAAATACTATGGAGAAAAGAAGGATTCTATTAGATACCAAGCAGCCACATAAGAATGATGGTTCAGTTGCAGAATATAGTACTTCAAATAAAAATAGACTGATATAAGCTTATCTTATGACCAAGTAAGATGCCAGCAGACCTGGGTTCTAGTTTATCTAGTTCCCTCATTAACTAGCTGAAGTAAATTTCCTTATCTGTATTTTCTTAATACTTTAATATTTTAAATTTCTTAAGATATTTCTTAAGATCTCTTTAATATGTTAAATTTCCTTATCTGTAAAACAAGGGAGTTGTATCATGTGATTTCTGACATCCTTTCCGTTTCTAAGATTCTATGATCCTTATTACTCCTTTTATTCTTCAGCTACATAAACACTCCTATTATATTCCCTTATCATAATATTTTTAGCCATTTCCTAAATGGTGGACATCAACGTTTGCAACTTCTTTGCTATATGTATAAATATATGTAAACTATATTTATACATTTATAAATGTGTAATTGAGAACATATACAATATATAAGAATATTTACACAATATCTTAAACAATTGTACAACAAGAGAATATGATCTACATCAGTCTATGACCAACTTGGGTCCCTAGTGAGGGATTTAATATCTGGTTCATATCCTTTCAATACTAAGATATGGGAAGACTACAGAGAAAGTTGGAAGATGAGGATCAGAATTTAAAAACACAAGGACCCTTAGTGAAACACTAATACCCCCAAAACTATGGGATAGGTTGCAAGAAACACAGAAATTTTATGTTAAAAACATGTTGTCTGCACTTTTTGTGGTAGCAAAGAACTCGAAAGTTGATGCCCACCATTTAGAAAATGGCTAAAAATATTATGATATGGGAATGCAATAGATATTGCTGTGTTGTAACAATGATGAACCCAGAGAAATGGGGAAAGTGAAGTAAACAGTCAAGGAAGTAAAATACACATTGACTACAAAAACATAAATAGAACCACAAAATTTCAAAAAAATGTATGTTGCTAAATGACAAAAAACAAGCTTGGCCTCCCCAAAACACATAGGAACAGACATCTTCTTGCTACTCTTTTGCAGAAGTTGGATGGTGGATGGTATCCTATGACTGTGGAAAATTCCACATGATACAGGTTTCTGATGTACTACTCAGTTTTATGGCTTTTTTTCTTTTATTCCTTTTTAGCATTCTTAAAGTCTTCATCTTAGTATATTATTTATTATATGATATAAAGAATGCACTTCTGGGAGGAGGAGCGATAGAGAGGGAAATATAGGTGTTGTAGAACAAAACATATCAATAAAAATCTATTTTTTAAAATGCCACTTTTTTTCAAGTAGTTCTGGTCTTTTAAATTTCCCCTCAGTTTCCACTTATTTGGTGAAGAACTTTTACATATTAATCATATTAACTGATCAGGAGGGAGGTTTCTTTACACTGAGGCAAAACCAGGATCACAAAATCTTGAGCTAGGAGCCTTAGTGACCACTGAGTCCAACCCCCTCAATTCAAAGATAAGGAATGTAAAGATTAGGTGACTTGGTGTAACCACAATGATGCTAGCAGCTATTGTGGGGGTGAAAGACCAACAAGAGCACACAGAAGGGCTGCTAGCACAGGTCCTTTGATCTGCTTTTCTACGGAAAGCAACTTTAAGGGGTTAACAATCTCACTTTAATTAAACATGCATATATCATTCACTTAGTTCAGGGGGAAAAGTCAGCACCCTGAACTTCAGAGCAATACAAATAGAAATTACAAACAGATAATATAAACAGATCAACAAATAGGCTTTTGTCTGATCATAGCAATACAGGCATAGGTACCAGAGAGAAAAGCACCACCATCTGGGTTTTCAAAGGTGGGGCGGGGAACCTTTTACCTGCTACCCA
This sequence comes from Trichosurus vulpecula, assembly GCF_011100635.1. Taxonomy (NCBI): domain Eukaryota; kingdom Metazoa; phylum Chordata; class Mammalia; order Diprotodontia; family Phalangeridae; genus Trichosurus; species Trichosurus vulpecula. The sequence continues at coordinate 218,566,157 of NC_050574.1, forward strand.
GAGTCTGATCACCAACACTCTTTAAATTAGTGTGCCCCCAAAGGCAAAACGCTAACCTCTGAATTTCTATACACTTCTTCAGGGTCAAAGGCCATCACAACCATGCGACTCAAACTCCTGTGAACTAGGCCTTCCCTTGATGTAAGCAGCTTTTCCCTATTCAATCAAAGATTCCTCAGTGCTGAGAAGCACTCCAAAACAAAAGACAAATAAAGACTCATAAAAGGCACTAGAAGGAGAAGAGCAAAAAAAAAAAAAAAGTCCCACCCTAATTACCACAACACTTGGCCAGCATCACAAAGTTAGTAAGCATCTGAGTTAGGATTTAATCCCTACCTGACTCTCAGCCCACATTCTGAAAGGCTTAAAATACTTTGGTTATGCTTCTGAAAAAGGGATTTTTTTTGGGGGGGGGGGCGGGAATATGGTGAGAGATATCACGACAAAGGTAGATGAAGAATCAATCCTGAAGCCAGAAAGATGTGGTCTCAAGTCCTGACTCTTACACTTATTAGCTCTGTGACCATGGACGAGCCATTTCAATGACCTAAGCAACTCTCTACAGGAAGTTTTCTTAACCAAGAGTCTGTGAAAAAAAATTTTTTAATATTGAGAACTGTATTTCACCATAATTGACTTCAATTCCTGTGTTTTACTTTATGCATTCTGAAGAGGAGTCCATAGGCTTCACCAGACTGCCAGAGGGCCCATGATATAAAAAAGGTTAAGAAAGTCTGCTCTAACACCATAACTTACAGATGAATTGCTGAGCTGCACTTATAAAGAGGAGTTTTATCCTAAATTCACTATGGGAATAAAAGTCACAGGTCTGGACCATCATGATCACTTAAAAGAAAAAAGATAATGAGACATCTTTCTTGCCTTAAGAATACAAATAAAATGCCTCTCTTGGGGAGTTTGGAGGACAGCAAAATTTCTTCTAGGTAAGAAAAGAAAGGATTAGAGGTGTCTTGAAGAACTTTGCATCTTAATTATCTTAGGAGAGAAAGTAGGATGAGGCAAAGGGCATTCCAGGTGGAAAGAAGCACATGAGTCAGAAGTGCAGAGGAAGCAAAGCAGGTATCATGTTCTGGCAATAAGTAAATAATCCAACTGGGGTGACTAACAAATTAAAACTAAGGGAATTATGGAGAAAATGTCTGATTTTTTATAAAAAAGAATGGTTTTTAGAGAACTTCTGAATCACATGACCAATAGATAGAGAACTAGACATTTTCTCTGAACTTCATGAACTTTCAAACTACTCAAAAACAGAGACTGTGTATCAAAGACAAAGCAACTTCAGATGTCTCCATGGTCTAGGGCATCAAGAACTCAAAAGAAAGTTTAAAAAAAAACCCAACAACCCCCAAATGCATTAATTAATGCCTGACACACACTCTTTCTGAATGCAACCCTTCCATGGCAGCAAGGCTGCCCTAGCCAACCAGACTCATGGGCTTACAACAAAACAATCTCATATCACTGTCTTTCCACCCCCTCCCTCTTTCCAATGCCATGGAGCTCTAAACTCCATACTCCAGATATTTGCTGAGGCCTCAAGACCACCATGGTAATGTTCTGTGCCGCAAAAGATCTCTACAGAATGGAAGAACAGAGAGAATGGGGCAAAACACATGTCTGGGCTTGAAATAGAACTCAACCCTACTCTTCAGCAATCCCTGGCCCCAGAGAGACAAACTCCAAATGACAGAAATTGCCCCAAGCTGCAATATTATCAGTATGGCCATGCTCTGAGTTGTTAGGCTAGAGAACTGAGCAACAGAAGGAAATGGACAGGGCACCATGTTGAGGGCTGTGTGTGTGGCACTCTACTAATCCTGAGAGAAAAGGGCCCAGAATCAAGCTGGCTCAGTTCTTCCCCTCAAAAATAATTACTCGAGCACAAAGACCTAGGCTAGTGAACCACAAATTGCCAGGTGCAAGAGGAGGCTGAGACACTTTTGAGATCTAGCCACCAAGGAAATGACTATTGGAAGTGAGGGAATCAGGGAAAAATAAGAGGAAAAACCCTGAAATTCCCAAGGATTTCATAAGTAAGAAAATTCCAAGACCTTGAGCATAAGCAGATAAGCCAAAAGGGAAACCTTTAACAGCAGAAGGAAATATGACCTCCAGATCTAGTAAACAAGTGCAGACATCAATGAATAAATGCTAAAAAAACAAAGGAAAAAGATTCAACACTTGATGAGATAGAGGACCCTGTGGATTTTGCGGAGAACATGAATTTAAAAGAGAAATGAGACTTGTGAGAGCAGAATTTATGGCCTGAACAGCAAAAATAATGGACAGAATAAAAAAAAAAACCTTGAAATTGTGATGTTAAATCTCACCAAAGAAACAAAAAAGAGAACTGATCAGGAAGGCAAGTACACAGAAGTAAAAGACAATAAGCAAAAAACAATAACAGTAAAAGGAAGCATGCTCTCTATACAAGCATATTGATATTTGATATTGATATCAAAGATGGGATGCATAGAGACAACCTAAGAAATACAGGTCTCCCCAGAGAACACAAGTCAAAAAACCTGAACACCATAATGCAAGAAGTAACATGGGAAAACTGCCCAGAACTTCTGAACACAGAAGTCAAAATGCCAATTGAAAGAATCCATAGATAACCCCCAGAAAAAAACACAAGACTGCAAACTTAAGACACATAGTGGTTCAACTTAACAATTCCATTAAGAAACAACAAATTCTACAAGCAATCAAGAAAAAGATTTTCAAATACAAAGGAAAGGAAATTGAATAACAAAATTGTTCTGCATCCACCCCCAGGAATGAACAGAACAATGTATTCTGAGGAAGAAAGGAGATCAGGATGCACCACAGGATGACCTACCCTGAAAATCAGAGCTTAACCACAAATGAAGAGAGATGAACATTACATAATAAAGAGGCAGTCAAAAACACTCTAAAACAGATGGTTTTTAGGTACCACATCTCTCCTGTCAGATTGGCTAAAATGACAAAACAGAAAATGATAAATGCTGGAGAGGATGTGGGAAAATTGAAACATTGTTACATTGCTGGTGAAGTTGTGAACTGATCCAGCCATTCTGGAGAGCAATTTGGAACTATGCCCAAAGGGCTATAAAAATGTTCATACTCTTTGACCCAGCAATACCACTTCTAGGGTTGTATCCCAAAGCGATCACACAAGTGGGAAAAGGACCCATATGTACAAAAATATTTATAGCAGTTCTTTTTGTAGTAGCAAAGAATTGTAAATCAAGGGGATGCCCATCAGTTGGGGAATGGCTGAACAAGTTGTGGTATATGAAGGTAATGGAATACTATTGTGCTATAAGAAATGGGGATGATACGGACTTTATAACAACCTGGAAAAACCTACACAATGTAATGCTGAGTGAGCAGAGCAGAACCAGGAGAACATTATACACAACCACAAATATATGGATTCTGTGATGACTAACCCTGATAGACTTTGCTCTTCTCAGCAACACAAGGTGCAAAGACAACTCCAAAGGACTCATGATGGAGAATGCTATCTACATGCAGAGAAAGAACTATGGAGTCTGAATGCAGATTGAGGCACACTTTATGCTCGCCTTTTTCTTCCTTTTTTTTTCTCTTTTGATTTTGTGGGGGTTTTTTTGGTTCTGTTTCTTCTTTCTCATGATTCATTCCATTGGTCATAATTCTTCTTCACAACTTGACTAGTGTGTAAATAGGTTCAATTCAAAGTTATACGTAGAAGATATAACAGATTCCATGCTGTCTTGGGAAGAGGGGTGGGGAAGAAAGTCTGGAACTCAAAATTATATAGAACCAAGTGTTGTAAACTAAAAATAAAAAAAAATCTCAAAAAAAAAAAACCCAGGTGATTTTTAGCAGGGCAGCTCATTGTCAATTCACACAAAAACCTAGTTTTAAAATATGTTAACTATTTACATCTTCTAAAATGGAACGCTGGGCCTGCAGTTAGGAAGATTTATCTTCCTGAGTTCAAATCTGGCCTCAGACACTTAGTAGCTGTGTGAACCCAGGCAAGTTACTTGACCCTATTTGCCTCAGTTTCCTCATCTGCAAAATGAGCCAGAGAAGGAAATGACAAACCACTCCATGTCTCTGCCAAGAAAAACCCAAATGAAATGACTGAATAGCAACAACAAGATGAGGAGGGAAATGTAAGGTGAGAAGGCAATGTTATTAAGACAGACAATCAGCTCTTGGTTTTCCATTCTTGGGCTCAATCCATCATTGGCTCTAATCCTTTTTCTTAATCTCTTCCAAAATGACCCCCAGTTGCAATGGATTCACTAGTATTCGTATTAAGAGATGGGACCTAAGGTCCACCAAGATTAAAGAAAGTTGAAGGAGAAGAAAACTGGGTGGTGCTGAGGGGAAAAGAAAGGACTCATCCTCTTAAGTGTCACTTTTTAAAGGTTTCATGCTTATAACAGACATCACAAACATTTTCCTTGCATGCTCAAAGAGATAACACAATCTTGCTAACAGCTGCTTTGTTAAGGTCAAGGAGAGAAAAGCTAGTGGCTGCATTTTTGCATGGATTTTCTGTCTTAATTTTCCTCAGTAAGTAGAAGTTGACCAAATTTCTGCACCTGACATTTTAGTTCTAATTGGTAGGAGAGTAGGAAAGGAGGAGTTAGTAACAACGCCGATGCTAATCAGAGCATCAAGGATAATGAATTTGAGAGCTGGGCTTTTCACTAATTGATAGGCTATAGATGACTCAGAGTGGAAATGTGAATGGGATGTTTCCTGCTGGAATAAGCTTTCACATAATGATAATGTTTTTCACAGGAATAATTTATAATTGTACCACTTAGGGATTAACCATAAATATTATATAATAGCATGGGGTCATCTACTTCAACATGTGGCCTTCATGTATAATTTTCTACTAGTTTCATGCCAACAAGAATAACTTTAATAATCCATTAATAGTAAGGTATTTAATAAAGTGAATTATAATTTTAGTAAAAATGGTATGAATTAAACTCAGTTATTTTCTCACTAGGTATTTCTGCTGGATGGATGTCCAAGCAAGTTACATAGGCATAAGCTGCTGCTGTGGTCAAAGAACAAATGTGCAAAACAGTATACTCCTTGCACCTTAAATATAAATGATCCAATTTTATCTAAATTCACATATCCACAAAGTGGATAGTGCTTAAAGCAAAATGTGATCCTGAGCATAAAATATTAGGTTATAGGAAAAAGCAGCAATATATAATTTACATTAATCTATACGTGCTAATATGGAGATTATTAATGTGGTACTTTACCTGGTTTCCCCCAAGACCGTGACATGTATACATAATTAGTGGTTTGCCTCCTTGGTTGTTTTCTCCAACATCCAAGCATGAACGGCGGCCTTTATTTTGTATCTGAAGGAGTTTTTTTTGAGTTAGTTATATTTAAAATTCAAGAAATTATTATTTGTATAGAAGTTCAAGTAAGATAAAAATCAATGTGAATAAATAAAATATGGGAGTATTAGTTTAGAAAAATCTCATAAGTAATTTATCAAGAAACTCAAAATTCTTGGGCACCTATGTGGTCAACAAATATTGATTTTACTTGAATAATAGAATCAGTAAAAAAAAAAAAAATAACAATCTCAGATTTGAAAGGGTGTCTTGGTACAATGAGAAACCAATGAGAAAAAAGGAAGATACTTACATATCCAGATATTACAGGGTTAAGATCTGGCACATATATTTCTGGATAAACATGGTTTAAATACCAAGTAAAATTTTTACATTGGAGACGGTGTTTTATTTCAAGTCTTTTTGAAATATCTCCAAAGGTTTTCTGAAGGAAGATAAGAGAAACAATTACAAGCTATAGGATATCTCATTTAAAACTAGAACTAATCTTAAAATCTTAAAATTTCAAATCTTTTTTTTTGGGGGGGTGGGGTCCTCTCAAAAAACTCTAGGCCACCAATGAGTTTCACCTTAATTGCACCAATTGGTGTCTAGATGATGATCTCTGTTTTCATAGAAGGTATCGTCAATGCTGTTGCAATGATTACAAGTCATGACACAGTACGTGCTCTACTACTTTGGATTTTGTTGTTGTTGCTTCTCTCTCATTCTTGAAGAGGACCATGACATCAGGAAGGCTCCTCTGGAGCTGGCTGGAGGTGCCATGGAAGACTTTGGTCTTTTTAAGCTAAGGTCTCTCCCAGGTCTCAGTTTGACTGAGGCAACACCCATTCAGTGATTAAGGCTAGATAAGAAATGAGGTAAAGAATGGCCTCTTTTGCCTATTCCAAAAAAAAAAATTTTTTTGGGAGGGGAAGACCCTCAGAGTTTCTAGCTGAACAGAAACAGTTGCACTATTTCTGATATATGCTCCACAAGTGACAGAACTTTTCCCACTCAAAAGTATTTACTAAACTTTTTAGAACATGAGGTAGAAAGGATCTTTCTAGATCAATTTGTCCAAGCCTCTTCATTTAGCAGTTTGTATAAGTGAATTGCCCAAAGTTAAATGATGGATGGATAAATGACAATGTTGGAACTTGAACCCAAATCTTTTGAGTCCAAATAAATTAAACTATGAGTACCTATAATTTACCAGGTTTATCTATGAAATCATTTTTTAGTAAAATCAATGAAACTCACATCATTAGATATAAATAAAAACAGCATTTATAGACTGTGACCCCACCCCCCACCCCTACCATTTACAATAAAGAGTGCCAAAACAGTTGGGTCAGAAGATAATCTCATTTAGAGAGCTCCGTTTGCTTATTTCAAATGATAATAGAAAAAAAAAATCAGATTAAAACTCATTACTCAAAATATTTGTCTAACAGTTATGACCTCCTCTCCACCAAAAAAAAAATCAAATTAAAAACAAGAAACAATATATCACAAAGATATCTCCAAGCAAAGCCAAGAACAGTAATTTAGTTTGCTAAGCATTCAGTCTTATATTGCATTTATTTAAGAATGAAGTGTCTAAGGTTAGCAATACTAGTCGCTAAGCTCCATGAGGCAAGGTCCCAGTCTCATACATTTTTATATCTCTACCAGTACCTAGAACAGTGCTGTGTACATAGTAAATGAATAACTCTTTGATGAATTAAATTGAAACTATGGTGTCAAATTCAACATATGAAAGCCTTGCCACAAAATTTGAGGGACTTCTGAAGTGAAAATACATTGTTCTTGAATTTCTCACCAGGAAATGGCTACTTAGATATGTGCAATTCACCATATATGTCTATCAGTGTGTATGTGCTCTTTGCAGTTTGAGTAACAGGGTGAATGTGACTGTGACCTAAGAGAAAAGACAGTAACCTAGTATAATAGTGCTACAAATGTGCTATATTCTTGCCATGTTTCACTAACATTGAAATGCTGATCCTAGTCATTTTGAATTAAGAAAAAAAAAGGATAAAAATGTAACAATCTATTAAAATGAAAAACTTCTCTTAAAATTATCTTTCTATAGTTGAAACAATGATGCATTTGACTTTTTTTAAAAAAGTATTTTTTTAATGGTTTCTGGTTAAGAAGATTTCAATAAGCAATCTGATAGGCGCAACTTTGATTTTTTACTTATAACCTACCTGTTTAAAAATTTTTGCTGCTTCTGTATTTCTTCGATAAAATATATCTTTAAATTCATCCATCCAGACTTCTGCAAGACGAACTTGGTTACGAGCAATCACCTGAGTACCTTTTGGAAACGAATGAGGGCTTTTGCTGCGAAAAACATGTCCAACAACAGAGCAAGGCATAATCTCCAACTGCCCACCACATTGCCATACCTGATAATTAATGATATTTTTGTATAAATTCACAGTATTTGGAAGATTTTAAATGTAAAATAAAAATAAAAATTCAAAGTGGTTTTCAACTTCATCGTTAAGCAGCTTGCCAAAAATATAAATGGGGGAGAAAAAACATCCCAACTTCACAAATTTAAATTTACTTGCATCACTTTTTACAAAATGAGCCATCTTCTAGTGGCAACTAATCATACTTTTGTTTTGGAAGGCCATCCATCCTGAGGTCAATTATCTCCCCAGTTCCATACCTTAAAACTTGTCTCCATATTCATCACCTGTCCTCTCTTCCTTTGTTCCAGTTACAGAGGGTAAGTTTTCCTTCTCTTTGTCAAGGCAAAGGGTTTTCCTGTACCCATAATCCCACCCCTTTACAACTCCACAAAGAATATGTCCCCTCAATCATTTCCTCTCTGTTATCTTCAATCTCTTCCTAACCCACTGGCTCCTTCCTCAGTTGCTGCCTGTAAACATTAGAGGATGGAGAGGGGGTGGGGAGGGGAGAGGGAGAGAGTGTCACTCATGGGGTCTCTCTCTCTCTCCATCCTCTCAAATTACTGTCTTCTGTCCTCCTTTACACTGTACTTGCTGCATGCAATTCTTTATTGCAAACTTACTTCTCAACCCCTTGAAATCTGGCTTCTAATCCCACCCTACTGAAATCACTAAGAGATTACCAATGATTCCAAGTGCTAAATCCTATTTTGGTTTTATCTCCTTGACTTTTCTGATGGCCATTCCCTTTTTCTGGATTCTCTCCTCTACCTTACATTACATGTCCTGGCTGGTTCTTCTACCCATGCAAATGATCTTCAGCAATTTTTGCTACATTATGCTTAATCTTTTCTAGCTTGTAAGCATAATTGTTCCCTAAGACTCTGTCCTGGGACCTTTTTTCCTCTTTCTCTACACTCTCTTATTTAGTGATCTCATTCAATTCCTGGGATTCACAGATGACTACCAAATTTTGCATCCAAGCTTAATCTCCCTTAAACTCCAGCATATCGGACAATCATAACCTGGAAATTTCAGGAGAACCTCAAAACTCAAACAATCTAAAATGGGACACATCATTTTCCCATCAATAAGAGAAAGACCAGAATTTAAGAATACCTCAAAGGACCAAGCTGCATCAATTGACAGTACATTTTTTTTAATCCACAAGGCAAAGAAAATAGAAATAGTAGGATGACATTTTTATTTTAAAGCAAATTATAATAATTTTGTGTCAACTGATGTTCCTGGTCCTTCTTAAATCTGTCCCTTATCCAAATTCCCTTTTTTCTCTGGTGGGTAGCATCGTCCCTGAATTTCCCCTCTCCCTTAATTCCATATCTAGTTGCTACTCAAGTCTTTCCTTCCTATATACTCCTATTGCTACCACCCTGATCCCTCATTACCTGTTGTCTATTATAATATGGTTTCAATCTCTCCCCTTTCAGTTACCACTTCACATGATTGCTAAAATAAGTCTTCCTAAAACACAGGCTTGAAAGTATCACTTTGCCCAATCAAAAACTTTCAGTAGTTTCCTATTGTTCAGATGAGCACTTATGACCCTTTATAATCTAGCTGCTACCTACACACAGACCATTTATTTCACATTACTCTCCCCTTCATGAAATCCACGTTCCTGTTAAACTAACCTACTAGCTGTTTCCTGAATTCAACATTCTATTATCTGCCTCTATGTATTTACACAGTGGTTTCCCTATGACTGCAATTTATTTTTCATTTTCACCTTTCGAAATCTTCCTGAAAAGATCAGTTCAGTTGCAATCTTCTCCATAAAGTCTCCTCTAATGTGTTGTAAGTTAATGTACTCTCCCACTTCAGATTTTCCCAGAGTCCTTTTTCAGAGTTCTCTTTTGCCCCCTTCACTGCCTGCCTTGTATTGTATTTTGTCTACTGAGTGCCCCCAGGAGAACATAAGCAAATTTTTTGAGGGCAGGAGTTATTTAATTTTTGTCCCAGAACCTAGCTTAGTGAATTACATATAATTCATGCTTAACTCACAGAACTACAATTCACATGTTTACAATGAATGAACTAACATCAATATGAGCATCTAACAACCCACAAAGCCATATGCCAGTAACGAAACATTGCAGTGTGGTGAACTGAAAATTCTGACTCTATTTTGGATATTTTATAGAAAACCTCGGAAAATTTAACTTCTACATTATTCCATTATGCATTTGTTTATGCATTTTCCTATGTCAACAGGTGGCATTTGTATGGTGTTTTAAAGTCTAAAGAGTGCATTCCATCTATTCTCTTACCTGAACCTCACAACAACTCCCGGGGTAGATTCTACTGGCATAATCCACATTTGATGGTTGAAAAAACTGAACCTCAGAGAGATTAAGTGACTTGTCCATGGTCACACAGCTAGTGACAAATCTGACACCCTAAACATTTATGCTACAATGAATATCTAGCAGCAAATTGAAGATGTACTTATATTCAATAAGTATACCAAGACAAAGGTCTCTTTTGTATTATACATCCAGCCACTGACCCAACTCTCACTGGTCATTATGCATAAATGATGTGGGCGAATGGAAGCATAGACCAGTAATCTAAGGATAAGAAGACCCAGGTTCTACTCTACCCTAGCAAGATGTCAGTTTTAAATACTTTTTAAAAAATCTCATAGCAATAACAAATTGCTATTTTTATTACCATGAGGAAGAGGAGTCAGGTATAATTTGTAAAAACAAATACCTATCTTTTAAGTTGAAAATTTTTAATATATTCTTCTTCCATTAACAAATCAATATTTATCTCTTTAAATTTTTTTAAAATTAATTTTGTCGCCTTCAACCAAAGGCCCTGAATAAAAAGGATTCTGAAATCTGGTTAGTTATAAATATTTACAAGTGAACTTCAATCACAGAATCACATTGCAATATATGGTTACTGGCACATAGCTTTGTAGGTTGTTAGATATTCACATTGATGTTAGTTCACTCAGGGTAAACATGAATTAAAGCTCTGGTGACGTAAAAGGTAGTTCTAAAATTTCACAGTATGAGCAAAACATTGCTGTTGTTTTTCAAGCCTTTAAACTATAATTTTTCAATCTGATGTTATACTTCTAAGGTAGCTGATGGGTACACAATGGATAGAGCGCTAGGTCCGGAGTCTGAATCCTTGAATTCAAATCTAGCCTCAGACACTTACTAGCTCTATGACTCTGGGCAAGTCACTATTTTCCTCAGTTTCCTCAACTGTAAAATGGGGATAATAATAGTACCTGTTTCACCGGGTTTTTTTGAGGATCAAATGATAATATTTTTTAATAAACACTTAGAACAGTGCCTTGCACACAGCAGGCGTTATATAAATGCTTATTCCCTTCCCTTTCCTTCTGGTTAAGAATATTTAATTGAATACTGTAAAATCTGATTACAATGCAATAGGTTAAATCTGATGAAGAATTGACTCAATGTTATTCATATGAATGTCTTCAAATCTTTAAAAATATATCAATAATAAGGAACTTAAAAAAGATTTGTTATTGCCATGACATTGTATAATGCTTTGTCATTTATGAAGAGCATTTGAGCCATATAAGAAGTTTGTGAGGTAGGTGAGGCAAATATCATTATCCCCCTTTACAGGAAGCCAAGGCTTCCTAATCTGTAAAGTATCTGCCAAAGGTCCTCTGGTTGTGAAATGGTATAATGGAGACTCGAGCCCAGGTCTTCTACTACTCTAAAGCATACCAGCCTAAGGGGTAAAAACAAATCATGAAAAACACTGAAAATAAACCTCATAAGAAGAAATTGTTTAACCAAAAGCATTAAGGGCTTCCTATGTGCCAGGCACTGTGCTAAGCAGTACAGCAAATAAATATGTCATATGTAGGTAAGCATCCAAAGCTGCTGCTTTGCTTCTTATATTAGAGTTAGCATTCCACACCACATTCTACACAGAAAACTGCTCACTTTGTTCAAACATTTAAGTCCTATGACCTTTAAAATCTTATATACTCATTTTTCCATTCTGATTCCTTTGGCAATCAAATTATTTCCTGAAGCATAGTGATTTGATTATATTTATCTTAGCTATAAGTGCATTAATAGGTATTATTGCTCAAACATAGGGGCTTAACTCCATATCTTCTTGTATTTCTGCAGCATTAAAAATATTAAATTATGTCTTTAAAGGGAAGGGTTTTCTTCCAAATTTTCTAGCACTTAAGATTTAAAGTGCATATAACACATACTTTATAATCCATATCAATTGATTTGCACAAAGTTATCCAAATGGTTAGCATAGTTAATCTCCAATAAACTTACTCTGAAAGACATTTCTATATTTTCTCCTCCCCAGATTTTCATTTCTTCATCATAAGTTCCAATGTATTCAAAATATTGTTTTGATATAGAAAAAAGACCTCCCGCAAAAGTGGGTGTTCTGCAAAACAAAACAAAAAAATAAAATAAAGTTTTTTTCAAAAGCTAATGTAACCAAATAAAGGTTAAAGAGAGCATTTTGTAAATGTCATTTCAAAATGAACTTCTGAAGAAAACAGTTAAAGATGCCATATGCACTAGGCCCTTCACTTAGCTAAATCATTCTCAGTGGCATGAAACATGAGGAAAAGGAAACATGATTTTCCTCTTTCCCCAGTATTTGATTTTAACTTCAATTACTCACTAATAGCATGAATTGGATCATCAATGCTATGTATTTGAGAGTCAGAAAACCTGGGTTTGTGTCCCAGAGGTGCGACCTTTTAGCAATCCACTTCACCTCTGGAGGCCCAAGTTTCTTCATTTGCAAAATGACTACATAACCATGTAACCGGGACTATGTAACTCCACTTGCTCTAAATCTACCATCCTATGACCCTATATGTCAGGACTAACCCAAGAATGGCAAGTGCAAAAAAAATATCTGTGGAGTAAATCCATCATGTTGATGCACATTTACTGACATAAGATTTGGTTCATCACCTAATTGGATAGGTTTCATCTTTTCTTCTTTGCTTTTCATGATCAGGAAGAGATTCCCAGCCAAATGATAAACTCCAGTCAAAGTTTCCCCGGTTGTGGTTATGTCCATAAGGAGAAGGTTTGCTGAATTCAAAAGTATTAAGATCTATCGACGCGATATCCGGACTTACAACTGCCGTGTAGTTCTCAGCTATTCTTGACAACAAAGGCTCTAACCAACCATAAAAACACTCACCTGGTGGGAACAAAATTTTAATTACTTCACAAAAAATTTAACAGAAAAAATAAGTATACTATAAAATTATTTACATTTTGGATGTCACTTTATACTTAAAATTGGCTGCCAATTTTTTTTTTGGTTTTGCCTAATAAGATCCTTCAAAGACAAAAAGCCTTAATGGAAATGCTCTGGGTTATTATTATTGACATTTAAAATGCACTGAATTCATAAACCCAAGAGATAAAATGAGTATCTAAAAAGCTGGGCAGGGAAGAAGAGGTGCACTCAAACATTCATAGCAATGATTGATAATAGTAAAAGAGTCAAGATAGAAGAGATAATAGAGAATAAAGCTGGGTCAGGACAAAAGCAATTTGGCCCAAGGATTACTGATGATGGTTATTATAAAAAAAAGCAAAAAACAAAAACTAGTAAGTAGTTTTTTTTTTTCCACAGCACTGATAGATTAAGGATAGAGATAAACAACACAAATCTAGCATCATATAAAGGCATTTCAAAGAAAAGTTTCTTTGAAGGCTTTGTAAATCTTAAAAAATATAGATGTAGGATTTGTAATCTTCTGAAGAATGTGCATCTAAAAACGAAAGCTCATTAGGAGAAAGGTTAAGGTTAGCTACTGCTGGATAGCAGCAGGTTCAAACATTACAAAGAACAGAGCTCCATGTGACAGAGTGGTAGCTCACATCCTTAGCTAGTTAGGGGTGCAAGTTGTCAAGGTTGTCACCTTCATTGTGGAGGAGCTGATCCTGAAGAAGAATCAACAAGACTAGTCAGTGTCCCCAAAAGGCCAAAAATTAAAGCAATTTTTGGAAAAAGAGTATGAAGAAAAAGTAGATTTTCTTTAAAATTTGTAATGTTAAAAGACTTAATTACAGATACTTACAGTGGGAATCTAAAAAGGTGAGTGTTTCAGCAGTTGCTACTGATGCTCCTAGCAACCGGGCATTGATCAGACCTTGTCTTTCTTTTTGTCGGACAACTTTGACTATTTGAAATTGCTTAACATATTCATCTAGCTTATCATGCAAATATTCTGTAAGAAAAACATTCTAATTTAATTTTAAGAATTTGTTTTCATATTCAACACCTAGAAGTAAAATACACAAAATACAAACACAATTTCAAAAAGATAAACAATATACCAAATAAAAACAAAAAAATGCAAAACAAACAAAAACAGTGCTGAGACACTGCTTTACTAAAAGGTTATAGTCCTTCAAATCAAGAAAAACTAATGTTTTAATCTCCATTTTAACTCTCCATAGCTGAATAAAAATCAACTTGCAACACACAAAACACTCATCTTTCATATAGATTAATGACTTGGAAGGTTTTTGAAAAAAAAAAATGAGAGGGGCTAGGAATTAGATGAATGGATGTCAAGTGGGGCCAGAAGAAAGTATTTAGAGGTCAAGGGATTTTACTGTGTCAAATGAAACACATGTGGATTTAAAGAAGCAAATTCTAATAAATCTTTTTTTAAAAATTGGGATGAAAACAGGAGTCTTGGATAAAAAGGATGAATACAGAATCTTGAATAACCTTGTGATTTTCCCAACCTAATGAAGGAATCAGATGCATCTGGGAACATGGCCTCCCAGAAAGTAACTACCTAAGTATGTTGTCAAAAGACTTATTAACACCAAACTACCTACTACTAAGTCTTAGAGCCTTGCAGAATTGAAAGTTTCCAAGATATAATTAGCATGAAAACATATATTAATTAAGACTAAGGAAATATGTAGTAATGTGCTATTATAGAAACTTATAATTCCAAACTAAATGAGATGTCTATTGGATAAAAACTGGGACAAGCAAGTAATGGGAAAAACCAAGAGGCCAATCAAATATAGTCACTATAATCATTTACCTATCTACTCAAATATAGTTAACTCTTGGTTACTTATGCTACATGACCTTCTTCCTATACTGATCTTCAGTTTTCACAACTGCCTCAATGAAATATGGGAATATGGAGAAGGCAAATGCATATTCAAATATTTATAAGTGCATCAAATTTATTTTTTATTCTATCAGTCATTAGAAAGTACAACAAAGTTGACTGCTTAAAACATGAAGGAGGTGGGATTCTAGGATCAATTGAGAAAAAAAGCAAGCCTATGTAAACTGATCCTTAAATACACTAGAACTACTTCCTAGAAATAGAAATGGGAATAAAAATTGTCAAGAAAATACAATCATAGATGTGTTCTGCTTTAACAAAGTAAGAATTTACAAACAGATGTATTACAGGTGTTTAAAGGTGTATAATTCTTTAATTTATTCATTTATTCTGGGAGAAGCTGGGATTCCCTATCTCTCTCAGGGTAGAAATAAAATAGCCACTTACAGGCCTGATTCCACTATTCAATGGCACCAGGAGCTTTGACTTGCTATGTTTCTGACTTTGGCTGGTTTCCCCCTCCTTAAGCAGTCCAATCCCTTCCCTGCCCTTTGCCTGCCTCCCCTGGGGCTTGCAATGTGATGCTAGACTTGTTGCAGATACCCAGCAGCTTAACCCTACTCCTGGCAGCTCAGAACTCCCTAACATGGGTGATCTAACAGTATCAGTCTCCTCAGCATCAGTAATTACAGGCATCTGCCACTACCTTTTGGCTATTCTTCTTTTTAAAGGAAGCACAACAGGTTTCCTTTCACAAACGCATCCCCCTCCAATGTTTAAAAAAAAAATCCAAATTAGAAAATTTAGATTTCAATGAAACACTTCAGTTCACAGCAATCTCACTCTCCTCTAACTCCAAAGTCAACACCATTCATTTGATCATTTACGTCTTCTTTGTCATATATTGCTATTAAACCCTTGTATTGTTCTTTCATTTTAACATGTTTATATCTCATTTCCCCAAGTAGATTATATAATTAAGCAGAGAGCAGGGACAGTACTTCTTCAGTGCCCAGCAGTTACTTTACTGAACATGTCTTCAATAGGTAATTCAGGATTGTAAGATTTTTGGCATTGGAAAGGCTTTCAGAAACCATTAAATTCGGTAATTTTTTTTAAACATTTGAACATTAAACATTTGAAGAAGCTAAAGGTCTCCTAAAGGTGCTCAAGGTCACAAAGGTGGACTGACTGCATAAAGTAAGGTCCACCGGCCTGTAATTTAGACAAAAGGTTAGATTACCCTCCAAAACTACTCCCACAGGGACCATTTAGAATCCTGGAGAGAAGGTAATAATCGCCAAAATGATTTTTCAGAACAATTCATTCTATTTAAGTACTCCTGAAGTTATGAGGAAAGGTACACTTTACAATTTTTCTTCAGCCTGCAAAAATACTCAAATGTCTACTCCCACTGATCTCAACTTTCCTTCAACACAGATCATCCAAAGGAGGACGGCATGTCTCTGAGAAGGTAGATTGACAGCTAAATAGATTTTAGCTAACCCCATGCAGTCTTATGAAGGATAATCTAATTGCATTTTTTTCTTACCATCCTCACTGGCATCATCTACCAAAATGATTTCTTTCAGCAGTATGGCTGGTGAAGAATAGAGTACACTGTGGACTGTTCTAAGCAGAGTAGACCATGCTTCATTGTGAAAAATTATTATGACACTTGTGGTAGGCAAGGGAGGACAGCGTTTAAATTTTTGCTCAATACATCTGGAAGTTAAAAAAATAATCTAAGTTACAGATTTCACATTTTACCTCAGATCTAACATTACTCACATCAACATCAGGTTTTTTTTCATTTCATAAACCTTTCTAAGGACTGCACTTATGGGTGTTTTTTTATTATATTTGCTATAATGCAAACAGATCAATTAACTTTGCCCAAGAAGACACCAAATCCATGGAAAGGCAACTATCAACAGTGTACTAGGTATGTGCAAAGTAATATAGCGCCATACTGTAGCTTCAGTTAGCGTAACAATTACACATCTAACGTAAATATTTCTTATACTAGAAACAATCAATACATATAATCTGAATATTAATTCTTTCCCTCAAAATAACCTGATTTTCTCCTTTCATTTAACCTGAAAATGTATAATATATTGTTAAACACTCTATTCAATTAAATTCTCAGAACGCAATATTCATGCAAAAATTAGTTGTTAAAATTTTATTTTGCAAGCTAAGTTGACACTAATAAAGTTACTTACCTTAGGCTCTAGTAAAAGAAAAGAAAAGCTGATTTTCTCAAAATGTTCTTGTCGTATCAAAAAATACTAATCCAAAACAAAATACTCAACAAATCTGATCATCACAGTGTACTTCAGGGTTTGAAGGGACTTCAGAAAGAAATCATCTAACTACTAACCTAAAACAGATTCCCTCTACAACATCTCTGATAAATGATCCACAATAAATTCTATCTGTGATTCCCAAATCTATATATCCAGCCTTCATTTTTCTCCCAAATTCCAGTTCTCCATCTCCAAATACCTATGGGACATCTCCACTCAGATGTTTTACAGGTATATCAAATTCAACATATCCAAAACAAAACTCATCTCTCTTCTTTCCTACCTCATTCTCTTCCTAACTTCCCCATTTATTTGGTGGTGTCACCATTCTTCTAACCACCCAGGCAATGTAGGAGTCATTCTCCACTTTTCACTAACTCTCACTTTCTATATTCAATCAAACGCCAAATTTGTCAAGTACCCCATCATCAGTATCTCTCACATCTATCACCTTCTGGATCTCCCCACCAAAATAAACACACACACACCCATATATACACTCTCTCAACAACTTTTGCTCATGAAGAGCTTAACTGCTCTCCATGCACCCAGTCACTCCCATAATACATACATATTGTTGCCAAACTTATTTCTAAAGTTCAAGTCTGCCCATACTACTCCCTGCTCATAAAGTGTTAATGGTACATTTGAAATAGAAAGCTCAGCGGGGGTGGTGTGGTGGGGAGCTTTGACCCAGCAATACCACTACTAGGACTGTATCTCAGAGATTTAAAAAAAAAAAAAAAAGGAAAAGGACCTATATGTAGAAAAATATTTATAGCAGCTCTTTTTGTGGTGGCGAAGAATTGGAAATTGAGGGGATGCCCATTAATTAGCTAAATAAGCTGTGGTATATAATTATGATGGAATACTATTATGCTATAAGAAATAATGAACAGGATGATTTCAGAAAAACCTAGAAAGACTTCTATGAATTGATGCAAAGTGAAGTGAGCAGAACCAGAACATTATACACAGCAACAGAAATACTGTATGATGATCAGCTGTGAAAGACAGCTATTTTCAGCAACACAATGATCCAAGACAATCCTTAAGGACTTAAAGATGAAAAAATGCTAGCCACTTCCAGATCAAGAACTGATTGAGTCATTGAATGCCGAGCAAAGCATACTATTTTTTACTTCATTGGGGGGTGGGGGGGAGGAGCAGTCTGTGTTCTCTTTCACAACATAATATGGAAATATGTTTTGCATAACTGTATTGCACATTATAACCTACATCAAATTGCTTGCCTTCTCAGTTGAGGAAGGAGGGGAAAGAGGGAGAAAATTTGGACTCAAAATTTTAAGAAATGAGTGTTAAAAATTTTACATATAATTGAGAAAAATAAAAATGTGAATTTAAAAATTAAAAGCAATAGGGGTGGGTGGGAAGTGGGAGA
This sequence comes from Trichosurus vulpecula, assembly GCF_011100635.1. Classification (NCBI taxonomy): domain Eukaryota; kingdom Metazoa; phylum Chordata; class Mammalia; order Diprotodontia; family Phalangeridae; genus Trichosurus; species Trichosurus vulpecula. Next base: position 218,584,798 of record NC_050574.1, read on the forward strand.
AGGAAAGAAGAACTGGAAGCTGTGGATACCAGGAAAGGTCTCATGCATAATGTGAATCTTTAACCGAATTTTGAAGGAAACCAAGAATTCCAAGATAGTTGCCTAAGGTATACCAAAACAATCACTGCAAAACTCTTCATGAAAGCAAAGAAATGAAAACAAAGCAGGTAGCCGTTAACCAAAGAATAGCAAAAAAGTAAACTTACTATGTGATAGCAAAGGACTATTATTGTGTAGTAAGAAATTACAAAAATGAGGAATTGGAACAAATTAGGGATGATTTGTATAAATGAATGCAGAGCAAAATTAAATAGAAGCAAGAGAAATAGGCGATGACTACAACAGTGTAAGTGAAACGATAACTGAAAGGAAGCTGAAGCAAATGAAAAGTCAATTAAAGTCCTGGACAAAAGAAAATAAAACCTATCTTTCCTCTTAAGCCAAAGGAATACTAAAACAGAACATTATATATATTTTCACATGAGGTCACTGCACAAAAACTTCTGACTTAAATTTTTCTCTGTGAGGTGTTCAGTCTGTGAGGACAGGGGCTAAAAATCACTGCTTTTTGTTAAAAAACAAAATGTTTTGTTTTTTAAATCTGGCCTTGACAAGATCTTTGTGTAGCCATATCTGTGTTCTTAGATATTTCCCATTTTCTTCTTGTAGGAATCATTAGTGATTGCATCATCAAAATTTAGTTCTTGAGAACTTCTCAGCCCTTTTTTGAGCCAACTTTAAGATTCTCAAACCATGGAATCCTATTATCTCATCTCTCTGAAATCTTCTTTGAAATACAGGTTACTATGGCTGAATTCTAACATGATCTCTAAGATAGTGTGGTGTCTTATTCCCAAGGTTTCTACTCTTTCTATTTCAAAAGTCAGTTCCTCTTGGTGGAATCAGACCCAGACAAGCCCTCCAAAACTGTTTTCTCTACTGTGTGAAGGATGGATTTATCAACAATGCACACAAGAATTTACCAAATTCTCTGCCTTTAACAGAGGCCCCTCCAGCAGGGTTTGGAAAGCTTAAACTCATAATCTCAACTAAATTTTGCCCCTGTTCCAGATCATCATGAGGAAGATGCTTCATTCATTTACTCCCTTTGGCTGGATAGTCCATATGTTCCTATGACATTTCCTCCTACTCTTTTAATTTAACCTAATGTTCAATAGCTAAAACATTTATTATAAACTAAGCATACTAGAAGTTAATAACTTCTTTAAAAGAAACTACACAAGTTGAATTGCTGGATAGAGTAGCAGAGAAAATTCATGCAACTAAGACTAAGTATCAATGATTACTCAAGAATCTTTTTTTTAAAGACAAACTTCAATGACATCGAAGTTATAATAATACCAAAGACAAACCTTTGTTGACTTTTCTGTTTTCACCTCTCCCTTGGGTCACATTTCTTTAGTCTAACCCCTTTTGCGTGTTGTACTGCCTTCAAAGGATGTTACCACACTACTTTTGGTGTTCATGTTATAATATTATGCAAGCCCTGCCATTTTTTTTTTTTTGCAACTAGATCCTATCTGAAATCCAAGTTATATAACAGTCTAGCAGGATCCTTGTTTTGTTTACCTCCTCAGTATAAGTATAATTCAGTTTATAACCAAGCTGAAAAAGTTCTTGCCTGATTCTTCAGAATGAGCTCATATACATCATCTCAGAATGGCCTAGATCTGGAGCTAAATCCTAAAGTGCCTCCTGTGGCACTGGAAACAAATAAACTTTTGACTTTCAAGCTGCATCAGATCAATTCTTGATGGAAATTTTTATGGGAGGATAGGGATAAGAACTAGACTGTGATTTTATTGGTACAGGAAACTTCCAGGTGAAACTACCAGTGCATGCTGGCACCTTCTCGGCAACTTATCGGCTTAGGGAAATACCAAGGGCACCAAGAAGGTAAGTGACTTACCCAGGGTCACACTATCAGTCAGACAAGCATTTACATATCCATAGCTATTATGCACAAAAGGTAGGACCAAGTTTCCCTTGCTCTGATGCCAGTTCATCTACCACTTCAGGCTGCCTCTGATAGACAGAAAAATAACAATGGCGCTGGGAAGGTTGGGGTAGGGGAAGGGTGTGGAAGGGTAAAAATGAAGCATCACTGGGAGGTGAGGTGTGTAGATCTGACAACTATCAAATTAAATACTTATCCAATTTATATATTCACAAAGCTGGAAAATATAGCAAAAATCACTGGACGAGAATCAGTACCAAATCTGAGGTGATGAAATTTAACAGGGATAAATGTGAAGGCTTATACTTTGATTAAAAAAAAATCCACCTTAAAAGTATAAAAGGAGGTCGTATGATTAGACAGTAGTCTGACTATAACCTCAATATGAATCGACAGTGAGACAATGGGGCAGCTAGGTGGCGCGGCAGGGTGCTGGGCCTGGAGTCAGAAAGACTCTTCTTTCTGAGTACAAATCTAGTCTCAGACACTTAATGTGTGACCCTGGGCAAGTCACTTAACTCTGCCTCAGTTTCCTCATCTGTAAAATGAGCTGGAGAAGGAAATGGTAAAACACTTCAGTACCTTTGCCAAGAAAACCCCGAATGGGGTCCACAAAGAGTCAGGCATGACTGAACAACAAGAACTAGGGAAGAAATGACCCTGCTATATATTCAGACCAGTCAGACTACATCTGGAGTACTGCAGCTTCCAGATGGAGAATATTTTGGAAGGATGTTGAAGAGGTATATGGTATCCTAAGGAAGGCAACCAGAATAGTAAAAGACCTTGAATTCATACTTTATAAGAACTGAAGAAACTGGAGATCTTAAGTCTGAAGAGCATATTTAGGAGGGACACGATTGCAACTTTTCAGTTATCTGAAAGGTTGATATATGGAAAAGGGATTACACTTCTGCTTCATGGACCCAGATGTCAGAATTAGTATCAGTGCCTGGAAGCAGAAATGAGGGAACTTTAGACTTGGTACAAGGAAAAAACTTCCCAACAATTAGAGGTATCTATAGGTGCAAGAAGATACCTCAGAAGTCTATGGGTTCTCCCCACCCCCACCCTAAGTCTTCAGGCAAAAACTGAATCCTCATTGGTGGGTATGTTGTATGGCATATTCTACTTCAGCTATGGGGGGGGGCTTCTGAGGATCCTCCCAATTCATATTCTGGATTCGAGGTAGAAGAGTGTTGCCCAAAATGAGTAATTCTCTTCTCTCTCTTATTCTAATTATAATTTAAAAGTCTCTCCTAAATCAAGGATCCATCCTATTTAAATGCAGGATATATGGCTATGATAATTAAAAACAAAATTAACAAATGCAAACCTGACTTTTTAGTACAACACATAGAAAACAAACAAAAAAATAATGAAATATGTGAAATCTGTCTAAAGTTCCTCAATATACATTTTCAAGGAAAAAATTAAAGTTTGGCAATTTTTTGTCTTACAAGTATTCTCTGTTCAAATAAGTATTTAGAAAAGGGAGGAAGTGATGACAGAAGGTTTTTCTTTTTAACGTTAGTATATAATTATGTAACTCATTCATACAACTCAAAACAAAGATACGGAGAAATTCTGTAGAATTAACATAAATATGAACATTTAAACCTGTTTTCCTTTAAATATCTTACCATTTCCTCTTTTTGTCAAGTTTTAGCTAGAATTGTGTGTGTTAAGACTGCAGCTTCTAAATTCAAGGCAGAAAAAGGTGAATATACAAGCATCAAAGCCAATTATTTTCATAAAATTTCAATGTAGAATCTCCTTTCAACTTATACAATTTCTATTCAACAATTAGCACAAGGTGCTTCTTTTTAAATAATATTTTTAAAACTTACATAAATCTTTTAAAGTAATACAACTAAAATAATGCAATTTGTCATACCAGACATTTAAAAATTTTATCCCTGAAACTGGGATGGGACCTTTTAAGTCTAGCCTTTTATAGGATCTGAACACACTTATTTTTCTGGTTAACTAGTGGATGGAATAAGACAAATTCTTCAAATGGACATTAGCAGATGCAATTTGTCATTTTTTACTTTTATGGGCTTCAAAGTAAAAAAAAAAAACTAAGAAATTAAATTTCAATCAAGTTAGTCCTGAGCAATCTGGAGCTTTTGGATGTCTGGGTGTTTTTCTGTAATCAGCAATTCTTAAGTTACTTAATGATTAATAGCAATGAAAGCTAATGTTATATATAGAGGAAGAAAGTAGGAAAGGGTTTAGGATATTGGAAAATGTATTTTCTCAATCTTGTGCTGGAAATGTGTCCATCTTGAGCAAAAGCCAAATCATGATGAAAAGTAAAAATTCATAATGATGGGTTTGTGGAATAATTTTTCTTTTAATCACTGACCCCAAATCAACAACATAATGAAATAGTGAATGCTTTTCTACTGGCCTGCAAGAAGCAATTCTGCATTCCATTTACTGTATTATGTAAACATACATATATACATGTTTGTAGATGCATGTATTTATGTATGTGTGTTTGTAAAAAGAGAAAGAAAGCTGAGAGTGAGACACTTAGAGAAACTAGGTACTTTGAAAGGCACATTTCAATTGCTTTATTATTGGGAAAAGTCAACTCTACTTACAGAGCCCCTTATATATGAGAACTAAAGCATTCTAAAGATGTTCTTTCATCTCATTATACTGTTCCTGTATGAATTATACTAACTTACCTAAGATCACATGGAAGAGACACAGAGTCAAAAAGGAAAGAAACCCATCCTGCCATCTTTATTTTCAGTGTAATCTGATTTAATTGGGGAAATCTAATCACCTTGGCAGATAAGTCTAGGGTAGTTAGGCTTCCTCCATTCCCCTCACTGCAACCTGTTTAGCTGCCAAAATTGAATACTGTTAAAACAGGAAAGGCAAGGGTGTGTATATTGTTTGCTCAAGTTTTTTACTTATCTTGTACCCTTAGACTCAACAGGTATACTGATAACAATGGTATTTATCCTAACAGTTCTTTAGTTTGCTTAACAGCCTTTAATGTCCCCTCTCTGATGTGAAAAATCATAGTTAACTTGCAACTAGAAAGAAGAATAACAAAGGCCATATACCCCAAACTACTGAATATAAGATAAACAATATAAAATTATTTTTAATAAATCTTATTAGGCAGAAAACATAAGAAAATAACTTGTAAGTCCTAAATATTCATTAGTACAAAAAGAATTGAATTTTAAGAAACACAGAATTGCTATTAATTCCTAGAGGGCAGAACCCAGGTGGAAATAACTGTACCAGGATGCCTTCAAAAAAGGCAACCAGCAAAACATTGGGCACTGTATCATATAAACTACAAACTATATTAGTAATATTTCTGTGGAATTTTAAAAAAAATGTCTAATAATAGCTCACTTATACTTAACACCTTTATTGTCAAAATTCCTCTGAGGTAGGAAGGGATGTATATGTTGGACTGCCTCCCCTTTACATATTACAAAGTCTAAAATAACATGGATGAAATGTTTCACAAACCTGTACACACACACACATGCGTGTGCACATGCGAGCTACATACATATGCTCATGTTAAAGCTAGAAGGAATACTATACACAGTGTTAAGTATATGTATCTGTGTATATATGTTTATATACAAACACAGAATACATGTATGTGTGTGTGCATGTGTATACTCATACACTCATATACTTAACAGACTGCAGAGTTCCTTCTAAATCCGAATTTGTGCACTGTGCATATACAGTATGTTCAGGTTTGTGAAGTATTTTATGCATATTCACACTCAATACATATAAGTATTATTATTATTATTATTCCTTCCAGTTCTAATAACCTATGAGCAATTCAGACCTAAAATTTAGTCTCAGTTTCTAGACTGCATGTACCTGGTCTTTCTCCAAAAGCCCATGAGTGAGTGACCTGGAGTTAGGGAAACCTGAGTTCAAATTCATCCTTATTAGATATTTGCTAGCTGTGTGACACAGGGCAAGCCACTTAACCGCTGCCTGCCTCAGTTTCCTCAACTGTAAAATAGGCATCATAATAGCTCCTACCTCTCAGAGTTATCAAGATAAAATGAGATGGCATTTTTAAAGTGCTCTGGAAACCTTAAAACACTACATACAAATGCTAGCTATTATTGTGGACTTGAAGTCAGGAAAACCCAGCTTCAAATTTCACCTAAGACACTTGCCAGCTGTGTGATCCTGGGCAAATGGTTTGCTCTTTCTGGGCCTCAATCTCCTTATTGGTAAAATGGAAAAGGGGAGAGGAAGTCTGGAGCCAAAAACCTGTAAACTCCAATATTTCTTAAACTCTAGATCTTCAATACTATGACATATCACCATTTGTAAAACAGCAAAAAATAAAAATAAAGGTTACTTATATATCGAACTTAAAGTTATTTTTCAAAAGGTTGCCTTCAGACTTCAACTGAGATACATAGGTGTTGATCTCAACACACTAACACTGTTGTGAATAGTAAAACCATGGGTAGGTAGATAGTCTTCCACGTACTCAGGAGGTCGAGTGTCTGGTCCAAGGTCTCGGTGCAGTGAAATCCGGTCACTAACAAAAGCATTAAAACAGTGTTTGGCTTCCCCACGCTCTTTTTCCTTTTGTTCTTCAGGACTTAAATTGTCAGGCTTGAATGGTTTCCCAGAAGCACCGGGGGCATTGGAGTCCTGAGGTGGGCGATCTAGAAAAGGCTTCAATTCTGCCGCTGTGTAATATCCTTGCAAACATGGTCTATCCCCAGCATTATTATCTTGTCTAACAGGGGCTTTTATCTGCAATTTGGGCATCACATCTTTAATATTGTTCACAGCTTCTAACATGAGATCAAACATCTTGTTTTTGTTTTTCTCAATCCCTGATACATCTTTGGAATCTTGAATGCTTACTTCTCTTTGCATTAAAATCAAAAACACCATAAAGAAAAAAATCACCGCACCAAACTTCCAGAGCTTTTTGTGGTGAAAAAATTTTTTACAGAATAGTTTTATCAGTAGTCTTATGTGAGCCATTCTGACATTAACAGTTTGTCACTTGAAAAATAACAGTTATAACTTCCTCTATTACTTGTGTTCTTTATCATAGATTTGCTGGCCAAAAGGTTTCTTGAAATAGTAACACCTAGAAAGAACAACAGGCGGCATTAGTACATAAGCAATCCAAAGAAAGGCGAGGACACACCACCACCACGACCACCAATAACATACACTCTAAAGAATTAGAGACATAGAATTGCAGGGGTTCCCCCCTAGTAATCATTTGTGTTTTGTTATTTCTCCCTTGGTAATAACATTTGTGAAACCTTTTCCTTTTTATATAGAAAAGAATGAATTCTTCTAACTTATCACCAGCAGAGACCCCAATTGGGCTAATTTTGGGAAAAGGTCTCCAAAAGAAAATATGCATTTGTGGGTGTCATCTAAATATATGAAAAATAAATAGATTTTAAAGTCTAATACACATTTCCAACCCTGGGAGGTAGGGCCTATTATTATCCCCATTTTACACATGAGGAAACTGAGGCAGACAGAGGTTGAGTGACTTGCCCAAGATCACACAGCTAGCCAGTGTCTAGTAAGGATGAATTTGATCTCAGATGTTCCTAACTCTGGGTCACTCATTCATAGGCTTTTGGGAAAAGTCAGAGGCATATGGCTTAGAAACTAAGAAACTAAATTCTAAGTCTAACTTGCTCATGGGTTATTAGAACTGGAAGGAATAATAACAACAACAATAATTATTATTATTTCTACATAATAAAAATAAATCTGTATTCCAACTCCAAACTCACCATGATCAGGACTGTCCTAAAGTTGGCACACTGAGTGCTATCTTCTAACAATGATTCAACAAATAAAGATTATTCATCTTCAAAGCTTGACAATATAGAAGCATGAGAAAAACAAATTCATTGATCAACGGGCTTCCCTACGCTCAATACACTCCCATGGCTCTATATTGCTCTGAAAATAAAATGTTATCTCTTCTCTGTAGCTTTTAAAGCCTTCAATTCCAACTGAGCCTGGTGTTAGGAAGATGCACCTTTCTGAGTTCAAATCTGGCCTCAGACACTTACTTATGTGACCCTGGGCAAGTCACTTAACTCTGCCTCAGTTTCCTCATCTGTAAAATGGGCTGGTGAAGGAAATGGCAAAGCACTCCAGTATCTTTGCCAAGAAAGCCCCGTATGGGTTCACAAAGAATCCCACACAATTGAAATGACTGAACAATAACAACATTCTGGCCCTGACCAATCATTCAGTCTCACTGGACATTACTTTCTTATCTAAACGCTGCAATCCAACCAAACTAGACTTTTCTCTGTTCTTCATACGCTATACTCCATCTGCCACCTGCACAACTTTGCGGTGACTGTCCCACATGCCCAGAAAGTATTCCCTCCTTCCCTTTGCATTAGAGAATACTCTTTCCTCAAAACACAGCTCAAGAGCCGTCTTCTTCATGACACCTTCCGTGATCTTCCCAACTGCTAGTACCCTTTCTTCTCACTACTTTGTATATATTTGTATTTATTCACTTTATATTTAGGTTTTATATGCTCATATATGTACCTGTTTCTCCCATTAGAATGGAAGTTCCTTGGGAATGGGAATTGTTGCAGTCTTTGTACTTGTACCCTTCACAGTGCCTGGCATATCATAAATAGGCAATGAATAAATACTTAAGGGGTTTTAACGCTTGTTTTTAGAATTGCTGTTTTTAGCAAATGTAAACACTATCTAGACAAGCATTTTTTTAAAAGTAGTGTTGAGCTTTTGGGGAAGCTTATTACCAGCAAATAGGTTTAGGTCAAACAGGTCTATTAACACAATAGGTTTGGGTCAAATGGGTCTATTACCACCTGTCAAGATGAATATGATGAATTCCTGATTACAGGAGATGTTTATAGGACATATCTAATGACCACCATCCACCAGGGAGCAAACCTGGGAAGGAAGAAAACCAATGATGAGGCTGTTCTGAGCCATCTACACAGTAAAACTAGAGACAGATTCAGTCCAAGTTGCTAGAGACAGCTCATCAGAAGGGAGGGGAGAGTTAAAGCCAGGAGAGGGCTGCAGCCTGCTCTATCTCTGGCTGATTTTAAAATTTTCAATGTAAACAAACTTCATAATTTGGAAATTGGAGAACTACAAATTAGGCCTTGATACATTATTTTGTTGATTGTATAAGACTTAAAAAAATGAAGAACGTGTTAATAGTGCAGTTTAACCTTAAAAATGTCTTATGTATATTTCCTCCCAAAGAGATAGTGGTTCAACGTTAAGCAGCACACCTCTGCATGAAGACTATCAGAGACACCAAAACCCCACCCACCCAAAAACAACGAAAAACTGACAGGAAGAGGTGAAAATCTATTTTCCTTTTGCTCATGTCTTACATTAACTTTTAGGGAAATATTATTTTTAAAATTCAATTTAATGAACATTAAGAACTTTGCGTAAGACTCCACCTCTGACCCGCAGGCATTTTCACTAGGCTTTCCTCCTGCCTTGAGGCTTCCTCCTGTTCATCCTAAATTCTAGCATCTTCCCTTTGTTAATTATCTCCATTTTTTTCCCTGTACATATCCAATTTGTACGTAGTTGTTTTCAAATTGTTTCCCTCCTTAGAATGTGACCTCCTTGAGGGCTAGGATTGGGGTTTTTTTTTTTAAACTTTTTTTTCCTCCTTGTATGCCCTGGGCTAAGCACAGTGAGAGGCACAAGGTGATAAACATATGAATAAAACATTATCTGTGACATCACTAGTTTAGTTTAGTAGTAAAGATGGGCATACAAATAAGCATTATAAAAAAAAAATAAGTTCATTTAAGCGAGAGAATCACAGTTCTAAGAGAAGCCTGAGGGAAGCACTTCTACCTGTGAGAATCTGAATGTTTATGGAGATTTATAACTGTTAGTGTAGTTTACATAGAGGATCCAAGTTGTACGTCACACTGAGACTGGCAGGACAGTTTTAAGTTTTGTTAAATAGCTTTTTTCCAAATGAAGTAAATTATCTACTACTTCCCATAAGTAATACAATGGACTCTCTTTGGGGAAGGAAACAAGTATTTATTAAATGCCTACTGATGAGGGCACAGTCTCTGGGAACCCCCTTGTATCTGGAATACAGTCTCTGGGAGCCCCCTTGAACTGTCCTTGAATCTTCCAACTAGATCTGGCCTTCCCCTAAGGCCATAAGCCTTACCTTACCATTAGGCCCACATCTCTACCTAGCCTGGTCCTTTATCGTCCAGCTACTTCCCACCCTTGATACTATCAGTATCCATGCCTTCATCTACTTCCCACCCTTAATTCCATTCTCTTGGTTCTTGGACTCTGACCTCATCTCGCCCTCCTTAGACTCCTCCTCAAGACCCTCCCTAAACCCCTCCTCTAGTTACCCCAGACCACCCCTCAATCCCTCCTACAACCTTTGTGTATATAATCTCCATTTTGCCTCCATGAAGGCGCTCAGGTTCAATCTAGCTCAGATTGAATCTGGCCCGCTTGTGAAAACAGGTGTCACAAAGGGTGGGATTTCTTAAGACAGCCCATTATGGTGAATCCCTAATAAACTTTGTCTTTTCCCTTGGCTGAGAAGGCTTGAGTCGAATTCTTTTGGCAGGACCCAGCATGTAGGTATTTCGGGGTCTCGAGCACCCCTATGGTTCCCCTACCATCATGATTTTTGCTTTAACCTCTTCACTACCATGTGTCAGACAACTGTGCTAAATGCTTTATACATATTATCTCATTTGGTTCTCAAAAGGTGGGTGTTATTATGATCCCCATTTTACAGTTGAAGAAACCAAGGCAGACAGGGGTCACACAGCTAGTTAAAGTGTCTGAGGTCAGGTTTGAACTTAATTCTCCCTTACTCCAGACCCAGTTCTCTCTCCACTGCACAATCCAGCTGCCTCTTTGCACTACAGAATAGCCACTCTATCTCAGGCAAAACTCTAGCCAGATTACGTAGGTTCTAAATTACACCAGGCTGGCAGGTTTATATTTTATCATGTTCGAAATAAAAAGTCAGTGAAGTTTTTTGAATGGAAGAGGGACGTGATCAAAACTTTGTCTTGTGCACGTGGTGGAGGAGGAGTAGAGGGGAGGAGGCAAAGAGGGAGGAAGGTAGAAGAGGGGAGAGGAAAGGAGAGAGAGACTGTGGGTTTTACATATGGAAGAAGTTGAGATCTTGAAAGCTGAAGAAGAGGGGAGAAAATATTTTGAAGAAAATATCATAGTGAAATCCTACTGGTATAGCTAAGGCTGACACTCCTTGGAAAGCATGGTATTTGGTTCTCCACAGATTATTTTCTGACTAGCACCCTAAAGTTGCAGCAGACACTGAACTCTTGAAGATTTTAATAAAATACTCAATCTGGTACAGAGGAAAGTTTAGACATTCACTTTCTAGAGCTGTTTGCCCCAAATAGTGACAACACGCAACATCAGGAAACACATTAATGGTAAGTTACACTTACATTAAGGATGTTAAAAATATAGATTTTTCTATTGATATATTATAAAATTTAGAATAAATCAAAAGGGTTGGCATTTCTCATTAGGAAAAGGTTGGCAGTCCCCGGTCTTTGGCTAATGTCCAAACCTGCTGATTTTTTAACACCCAGTAGACTTATTATAAAAAAGGAGGCCCATTTGAGTTTGGACATTAAAAAACTATCCACCAGTGAAAATCCAGGGCAGCTGAAAATGAAAGCCAGATGGAGTTGGCACAAGAATAATGACCTAAAAGGATTTAACGCACAGAGAAAGGCCAGAGACTGAAACTAATACAAACGAAGCATTAGGCTATTACAATTGTGTAATGCTATTAAAAAAAAAAAAAAGAAAAATGTTTTGCAGTCAACTCTTTATTCCTGTTTCATCTATATTTTATAGATGGTGAAACTGAGTCAAAGAACAATCCAGCAACTTAGCCAAGATCACACAGTAAGTGGGTGACAAAAGGACCTAGATTCAAATTTTGGTTCTGTTTTAGTACCTGTGAGAGCTTGAGCAAGCAACAATCTTGCTGATTCTCAGCTTTCTTACCTGCAAAATGAGAGGATTGGTCCAGTTGTCCTCTATGGTAGGTATCCTTCTGCTCAAAATCCTATGCTCTCACTCCTACACCTAGGCCCGAAGTAGGCAATTTGTAATATTCTCAGAATAGCATTTTTTGCAGAGCTGCATTGTTCTTCACCTTTCTTTAAATAGATACACATATTTACACATATGCACATCATCTCAATCAACAAGCATGCAAATGCCTATTATGTGCCAGGCACTGCACCAAATTCTGCAATTACAAAGAAAGGCAAAAATGTGGTCCTCTGCTCCTAAGGAACTCACAATCTTTTTATTAATTTTAATTCATATTGTTCAATTAAGAAGCATTTATTTTCTCTCCCTCTCAACTCCTTCCATCCTTCCCTTCTCCCCTTCCATGGAGAAAAAAAAAAAGATAAAAATTTTGACAAATTTACATAGTGAAGCAAAATAAGTTTCTATATAGGCCATGTCTAAAAATATATGTCTCATTCTGCATTTGGAGTCCATTAACTCTGACCTCAGCTTCAGTTCTCTATTATCATGGTTGATCATTACAATGATCAGAGTTCTCAGTTCTTTCAAAGTTGTTTGTTTTTATGTCTATTACTGTATAAATTGTTCTATGGTTATTGCTCATTTCACTATGCATCAGTTCAAATGGGTCATCCCACGTTTCTCTGAAATCACCCCAATTGATCATTTCTTAGGGCACATTATTACAATCTATATATCATAATTTGTTGAGCAACTTCCCCAACTGATGACCACCCTTTTGGTTTCCATTTCTTTGCCACCACAAAAAGAGCTGCTATAAATACTATTGCATATATGGGTCTGTTTCCTCTTTCTTTATTCTCTTTCAAGGAACTCACATTCTAAAGGGGTGGAGGGAGAGCAACCAACAAGTTACATACAAGATCGAGGATAGACAGACAAAGGAAAGCTAGTAAAAAGAAAGTAATCTCAGAGGACATGGCCTAGGGTGGGGTGGGGAGGATGAGACACCATTAAAAGACCCCATAAAAAGGTGGAATTTGAGCTGAGTCTTGAAGGAGGTCAAAGAAGCCAAGAGGCTAAAGTGAGGAGTAAAGGCATTCCTGGCATGGAGGACAACTCAAGAACCGGTAAGGAGTCAGCTGCAGTATCACATGTGAGGCAAGTAGGCCAATGTAGCTGGATCAGAGAGTAAGAAGACTGGAAAGGTCTTGAAAGGCTTTAAACGTTAAACATAGCATTCCTATTTGATCCTGGAGATAATAGTTACTGGAGATGGAGATGGTAGCGTGGGGTGGGGTGGGGTGTGACAAGGTCAGATCTGTGCTTTAGTAAAATCACTACTGCATATTGTAAAGATAATCAACTTGGTAACTGATCAGTACAGTAATCCACCACAACTCTAAAGGACTCATGATGTAAAATGTCATCCACCTCTAGACAGAGAATTGATGGTCTCTGAGTACAGTTTGAAGTATATTTTTACTTCCTTCAATTTCCTTGCTTTTTTTAAAAAACATGATTAAGGTAGAAATATATTTTACATGACTTCATATATTATATATATGCATGTATGTATATATATAATGAGTATCATTATTTCTTGGCTTCTCAATGGGTGGGGGAGGGAGAGAACTTGGAACTGAAAATAAAATGAACACCACTACTGCAGCTGAGTGGAGAATGGATTTGAGTGGAGAGTGACTTGAATGCAAGGGAGACCAATCAGAAGACTATTTCAAAAATCTAGGAGTGAGGTGAAAAAGGCTTGCAACAGGATAGCGGTTCTTAGTATGCCGAAGGGGAGGTATATGACAAAGTTTTAAAAGTAGAAATGCCAACACTTCACAATAGACCAGATATTTGGAGTGTGAGGAGTTGAAAGTAACAATTTGTTTGGGGAGCCTAAGTGACTGGTAGTATCTTCAATAGTAATAGAAATGTCAGGGAGAGGGTGGGGAGGGTTTTGAGAGAAAGATAATGAATTCTATTTTAGATATTTTGACTTTAAGATGCCTGTGATATCCAGCTGTTGTTGGCCTAAAGGCAACTGGTGATGCAGGACAGGCATTTGGAAGAAACTAGATTTGGATATAAAGATCTGGGAATCACCTCTACTGAGACAATAATTGAATCCATTGGAGCTGATGAAATGACCAAAAGAAACAGTACAGAAGGAGAAGAGAAAAGGGTCTAGGAAAGAGCCTGGGGGGACACTCAGAATTAGCGGGGCATTACCTGGATGAAGATTCAGCAAGAGACTAGGGAGTTGTTGGTAGAAAGAACAGGAGAGAGCTATGTCATGAAAACCTAGAGTGGAGGTAGTATGCAGGAGAAGACAGTGATCAAAAATTTCAAAGGCTATGGACAGGTCAAGAAGAATGAAGAAAAGGCCATCAGATTCATCAATTAAGAGATCATTGGTAATTTCGGACAGTAGTTTTAGTTGAATGATGTGATCAGAATCCAGAGAGGGTTTAGAAACAAGTGAGAGGAAAGGAAGTGGAGGCACCAAGTATAGATGGCTTTTTCAAGGAGTTTATATTATCTCAACTGAGTCTTCGCTGTGGTAAGGTAATCCTTTTATACCTCTCCTTAACTAATTCATCATCCCACACACCACAGCAGGTTTTCCAATGTTTTTCATCCCTCTTCGAACTTCTCACAACTCTCTCCTCTCTAAGTATATCAGCTGAGAACTTTGCCTCATATTTTGCTGAAAAAAAAAAATAAGGTCATTTACAGAGAGCTCCCTCTCCTTCCCTTTTCCATATTTCATATCACTCAGATGCCTTCTACTATTATCTCTTCTATCCTTGTTTCACAAGAAAAGATGGCCCTCTCCTTACCAAGACAAACCCCTCTACTTCCATAAGAAATCTCATTCTATCTCAACTTCACCCAGTAGATTGTCCCCTATCATCCTTACTCTGTCTGTAATCTTCAGTGACTCTTGGTCTAATAATGGCTGCTTCCCTATTACCTACAAATAAGCCTATGTCTTCCCGGTCCAGGAAGGAAGGAAGGAGACTCACTTGATCTGTCCATCACTATGATCATCCTATCTCTCTCCTCTCTTTTGTAGCTAAA
Source organism: Trichosurus vulpecula (assembly GCF_011100635.1). NCBI lineage: Eukaryota > Metazoa > Chordata > Mammalia > Diprotodontia > Phalangeridae > Trichosurus > Trichosurus vulpecula. Next base: position 218,599,931 of record NC_050574.1, read on the forward strand.
TTCCTTAAGATGGTTGTCTGCAATAGATGTCTCTGCTTTTATTTCTTTCATCTGCTTAACTCTTTTCAGTCTGATTTCCGACCTCATTATTCAAATAAAGCTTTTCTACCCAAAGTTACAAATGATCTATTAATTGCCAAATCTAATGGCCTTTTCTCAAGCCTCATCCTTCCTGACCTTTCTGTAGCATTTGACATGGTTGATCACCCTCTTCTCTCTGGATTTTTGTGACACTGTCTATTGGTTCTCCTCCTACCTCTCCTCTTCTCTGTCTCCTCCATTAGATCATCATACATACCATGCCCCTTAAAGTTGGAGTGTAAGACTTTGTCTTCTCCCTCTATACCATTTCATGTGTTGAACTCATCAGCTCTCATGGTTTCAATTATAATCTATATTCCAATGCTTCTCAAATAGACTTCTCCAGCCCAAACTGGGCTAGACCTATCTCCCATCTCCAACTGCTTTTTAGAGATCTTGAATTGGATGTCCTGTAGAGACTTTAATCTCAAAGTGTCCCAAACTGAACTCATTATTATTTTCCCCAAACCTTCTCCTTCTACCCACCTTCCCAAATACTCTCAAGGGTACCATCATCCTCCTAGTTTACCAGATTTGCAGATTTGTTTACCAGATTTACCAGATTAGGTGTCATCTTCAACTCCTAACTCTCCCCACTCCCCCCTGCCCATGCCATATCCAATCTCTTGCTAAAGCCTGAAGATTTTACCCTCATCACTCCATGCCTGGACTATTTCAGACATTCAGCACCCCACACCTGGACTACTGCAACATTCTGCTGGTCAATCTCCTTCTGAAAAGTCCCTTCCCACTACAATCCGTCTTCCACTTGTCTGTCAATGTGATCTTTCTAAAGCACAAGTACGTCCAAGTCACCCCCCCCCCCCGCCCACTCAAACCCCAGTGGCTCCCTATCACCTCCAGGATTAAGCAAAAGTCCTCAATCTGGTTTTTAAAGTTCTTCATAATTTGGTCCCTTCCTACCTTTCTAGTCTTATCCCTTACTCCTCCACTCCCCCTCCATATATTCTGCAATCCAATGGCACTGGTTTCTGCTGTTGTTTGCCCACAACACTCCATCTCCCAACTGAATGTTTTCATTGGCTGTCCTCCATACCTGGAAGGCTTTTGCTCATTTCCACCCCCTAGCTTCCCCGGTGTCCTTCAAGATTCAGAGTAAATGTCATGTTCCACAAGAAGCCTTTCCCAATCCTCCTTAAATCTTCTTAGTACTTTCCCTCTGAGACTACCCTCTTCCTCCCCAATTTATTCTGTATAAATTTTGTTTTTACATAGTTGTTTTCACGTTGTCTCCTCTATTAGACTCTGAGCTCCTTGAGAGCAGTAGACTGGGTTTTTGTTTGTTTGACCTCTTTGTATCTGAAGAGCTCAGCACAATGCCCGGCACATAGTAGGGGCTTAGTAAATACTAGCTAAGTGAGAAAGGAAGGAGAGATAAAGGATGGTAACTAGTGGGTACTAGAATCAAGTGAATTTTTTTTTTTAGTGTAAGATATATGAGCAAAACTTTAGATAGCAAGGAAAGAGCCAGTAGATGGAGAGAGATTAAGGATGATAACAGGCAACTTGCTCCTCTGAACCTATAATTTTATCAGTGCAGATATTCTATCCATCAGTGTAAATTAGCAGCTCTATTGTAACTTATAGTTTTAAAGATTAGCCAGAAGTGAAAGGATAAACAACTTACCATTAGTGACACAACTAGTATATATCATATATGGACCTGAACTCAGGTCTTCCTCATTCCAAGGCTGACTATCCACTGTACCACATTTCCTTGCATATGAAATTATATTCTTTTCTTCAATAAATACAAATGATATTTTGCATCAGCCTAATTGATATTGGTTTGCATGTTTATTTAGCCTATTTCATTTAGTTTTACTTAATTATCATTTCTATTCAGATGACTCCCAGATCACTATATCTAGCATTTATATAGTGCTTCAAGATTTGCAAAGCACTTTACAACTGTTATCTCATTTTATCCCCCACAACAACCATGAAAAGTAGATGTTATCTTCATTTTACAGATGTGGAAACTGAGGCAGATGGTAGTTAAATGATCTGGTCAGGGTCACAGAACTAGTTAGTATTTGAGGTTGGATTTGAATTTAATTTTTCCTGACTCTCCCAGTCTTTCTCTCTATCTGCTATACTACCTAGCTCCTGTCATCTATCACCAAATATTTATTGGACATTGCACTCAATGTCCTTAGGCATCTCAAATTCACCATAACCAAAATGGAACTCGTTATCTATACCCTAAAACAACCTCTCTTTGAAGTTTTGCTAATTTTATCAAGGGCATCATCATCCTTCAAATAACCCAGGTTCACAACCTCATTGTCATCCTTGATACCTCATTTTCCCTCAAGCCATGTATCCAACAAATAGCCAAATCTTGTCAATTTTGCTTCCATTAACATCAACACCCCTCACATCCATTCGCTTCTCACCATTCACATGGTCACCACTCTCATGTAAACTCCTTGTAAATAGATTGTTTTATTTATTGTATTTGTATTCCTAGCAGTTAGTACATACTAGGCACTAAATGAATGCTCATTAATTGCTCTTCTCCTTCCTGGATACTTCATGCATTTCCCTGTTTCCAATTTCTCTCCTCTCTAATCCATCTTCCACAGTTACCAAATCAATTTTTCCAAAGTATACAGATGACTACATCATCTATTTACTACATAAAATCTAATCTTATCACACACTGACTCATGTTCCCTGTTATCACTAGGCTCAAATACAAATTCCTGTTTGATAATCCCTTCATGACCTGGCTCCAACCTACCTTTCTAACTTTATTAGATATTACTCCCCTTCCCAAATCTTAGGATCCAGATATACTGGCCCACTTGCTGTTTCTCATACAAGATACTCCACCTCCATGCTTTTGCACTAATTTTCCCCCATGTCTGGAATACACTCCCTCCTTTCCTTCACCTATCAGAATCCCTAGTCTTCTTCAAAACCCAGTTCAAGTGCCACTTTGTACATTAAACCTTTCCTGAACCCATAATTTCATCAGTGCAGAATCACCACCAATACAAATTAACAGCTCTCCTCAGGGGATAGTGTTGGACTTGGGAGTCAGGAAGACTCATTTTTAGGAGTTCAAATCTGGCCTCAGACACTTCCTACCTGTGTGACACTGGGCAAGTCACTTCACCCTGTTTGCCTCAGTTTCCTCATCTGTAAAATGTGCTGGAGAAGGATATGGCAAACCACTCCAGTATCTTTGCCAAGAAAATCCCAAATGAAGTCTCAAAGAGTTAGACATGACTGGTAATGGAATGAACAACAATAAAAACTCCAGCTGCTGCTGACTTCCTCCCCAAAATTATTTTGTATTGTTTTGTGTGTATATCTATAGCTACAGATATATACACACATACATATGTATGTAAGTATATGTGTGCATGTGTATACATGTGTATATTATTTCTCCTGAAAGAATGTTTCCCAAGAGAGGGATAGTTTCATTTCTGGCTTTGTGTTTTCAGCACCTGGCTCCTAATAAGTAAGCTTTTAAAAAGTGCTTGGTTGATTTTCATTTACTTTATATGTTAATATAATAAGATAAAGACCAAATCTACAGTCTCTAAGTCCCTTGTTTTGCTACAATATGGCCTAGAAACCAAGATGACCCAGAGAACTCTCTATGGCTTTGTCCCACTAGCGCATTAAAAAAGAGGTCTTATCAGATGAGTCGGTATTCACTTTGGAATTTGAGAAGAGTGTGGTTCTAATGGAATGAGTTATGAGCCTGGTTAAGCCAAAGAATGAAACAAGACAGATTTCAGATGAAGAAGACATACTCATTGGGAAATGACCAAAAGATCCTATATAGGGTACCCCAGCAGAGGTCCTATGCCTTAGGGAAGGGGAAAGGAAACCAAGAGTTCTAAGCCTGGGCTCTATAAAGGTTAGAGATTCATTGTTAAGTATGGATTTGTGAAATGCATTCTGCTGTCCTCCAGGCAATGCTTTAAGAATGCAAAGAGGGTCCATGAAACCAGGATCTCCAAAAAGGCCAGCTTCCAGGCAGGCTTTGGAGCTTATTGGAAGAATGTAACACCAAACAGTAGGATCATCTCAAAGCTGTTATAGGTTATCTTTGCATTTTATAGATGACTGGTGGCTGAATGTTTCTAAGCATTTTCTCAAATATTTTCTTCAAATACATACAAACTTGACAACTGCAAACCATAAAAGATTATATACGAAGAGGACGAGAGGTATGCCTCAACATATTTTTAATGCACATATGGTAAAACTAGATCATGTTAAAATAGAGACATTCCTTCCCATCTTTTTAAGAGATATTAATTTGTATCTTGAATGACAAACTGTGAGTAAAATATAACAAACCTTGCCAGTACCACTGCATTACTATTGCAATTTTGTAAAAAATTATTTAAAAGCAGCATTTTTCATCCCTACTTTTATCATAGAATAGTAAAGCTGAAAGGGAAGTTAGAGACCATCTAGCCCAGAGGTTCTTAACTTCCTGAACTTTTTTTTTTAATGTTTTGGTACTGTATTTAAATAGAACTGATTTCCTTTGCAATCCTATGTATTTTATTTTATGCATTTAAAAAGACGTTGAGATGGCCAAAATGGTCCATGATACATAGAGAAAAGGTTAAGATCTTCTGTTCTAACTAATATGAACTAATGCTGAGTGAGGGGAGCAGAACCAATAGAACATTGTACACAGTTACAGTCACATTGTGCTATGACTAACTTTGACAGACTTGGTTCTTCCCAGCAACGCAAGGTTCTAAGATAACTCCACAAGGTTCATGATGGAAAATGCTGCCCATATCCAGAGAAAGAATTATGGAGTCTGAATGCAGATCAAGCATACTATTTTGTTCTCTCTTTTTTGTTTTGTTTCTTCTTTCTCATAGTTCATTCCATTGGTTATAATTCTTCTTTGTAACATGACTAATGTGAAAATATGTTTAACGTGAATGTATATGTAGAGCCTGTGTCAGATTGCATGCCATCTTGGGGAGGGTGGGAGAGGGGAGGAGGAAATCTGGAACTCAAAAGCTTGTGGAATTCAATGTTGTAAACTAAAAATAAATAATTTTTTTAAAAAATAGTGAGAAGAAAGAAGAAAAAAAAAGATCTGTTCTATTCCAACTCCTTCATTTTGTAGAGGAGGAATGAGGCCAAAGAAAGTAATGTTTCCTCCCCCTAAGTCACACACCTCATGCACAGGATAGCTGGGATTTAAACCCAGGTCCCCTTATTCCAAATTCAGTGTCTCCTTTCTGAAATGCTGACTTTCAGGCTTGAGAGTTTGTTATTATTGCTGTTATTGTTATACACACACAAGCTTAGTTTGCATTGGCTACCTAGTTAAAAGATGGCTTGCAAATCTTGTGGATAACTGTTCTAGGCAAGAGGTAGTCAAATACAGATGAAAATCAGAATATAGTTTAAGAAAAATAAAGTATTGTGGATAATATTTCATTGGAACTCTGCCAGACTCTCATAGCATTATCATCTGGATTTCTTAATTTCATTTAAAAGGCTTGACCTGCTAATAAACTCTTAAATGTGTGGGCAGAAATTTATTAAGTGTCCCAAATCTCCCTCTGAAAGTGTTTGGGGGAGTGACAGGAAGTAATTTCTCCCGCACTGGGGTCAAATTTCATGGTGACTTAGCCATGTGATTTGTTAGTTTTGATTACATCTGTACCCCTGCATTTGGATCACCACCTTCCACCCCAAGAAGAAAATGGTTTAAAGATGTCACATTCTACGGAAGAAATACATTCACTGTTGCACTGCAAGCTGGAGTCAGAAGTAGGGAGAGAGAGAGATAGAGACAGAAACGTTACAAAGGACATTCTTAGCCCAGTTTTCAACAATCCAGTACTTCTATGGATCATTGAAAAAAGACCAATAGAAGCAAACTAACTTTGCATGCATTTAGCTGTCAGAAAGTGGGTGACTTTTTGTACAAAGGTTTCCTATTTGCAAAAGAGGCAGAATGCACCCAAACTCCATCCACTATAAAGACAAGACCATTCAGTATACTGATTAAAATATGCCAGATGGCCAAACCTCCAAAATTTCAGTGGCACTGAGATAAAAATCAACATTAGCATTATCATCAAGACCCAGGTTTAAACTAGAACAAACCCTAAGGGTAAGTCAGTTTTGAATATAGTAAAATGCATTCCTGCCAGCTTAACTATTTTATTACCTGTCACACAATTTTCAATTATACCCATGGGTACCATTACCACCACTTTTGGATACAGAAAATATTTCATATAAAGATATATATGCAAAAGGATAATCATATTAAGAAAAGGACTGTTCTTAAAGGTTAAGCATCTTTCAAACCATCTATGTAATCAGAAGCATGAACAGCAATTATAACTGACATCCTAGGAGTCGTGATACACTTATATAAGAAGTCTATCGGAGATCCAGCTAAGGCAGTAAATCTAGCTGTTGTTATTTTTTTTAATCCATTCATTCCTTCAGCTCTGATGACTTTATATAAATATAACTGAAGGGGTCTGTAAATACTTGTAGCTATTCTAGAAAGGATTCACTCAGACACAGTAGTGGACATCGTTTTTTGCATTTTCTTCATTCGTCCTTAGTCATCTAGAAAGGTGTCAATTGATGAGGAGATAGAATGAGAAGAAATATGATTCCAACCCCAGCCCCCAGAAAGCAGCAGCTTGAACAACCCCTGTATACTGTAACTGTCTTGCTTAGTGACCCCATTTGGAGTTTTCTTGGCAAAGATATTGGAATGGTTTGCCATTTCCATCTTGTTACAGGCAGCTTTAGTCTGCAAATGACAGTGAAGCTACTAGCACATCAATTCCATCCCTATCCAAATTTCCTCCGGAAAAAGGGAGCAGGGAGAAAAATTTAGAAAGGACACTTTTCCTTTGAACCTCAAATTAACCTGCCCATCTCCAAGTATAACCACCACAATGAAAACTATAATAACTTCAGTGTTTGTGAAAATCCTCCAAAGTTAAGTATCTGACAAGAATGTGCAAAGGCAAATTCACTTACAAAGTTGGTGGGTGGGGAGAACCGCAAGTAAATAAGAATGTTGGATTTGGTAGTGAGAAAACCTGGGTTCAAATACTACCAATAGGGCACTTAAGAAAGTCACCCATAACCTTTTATAACATTTATAACCTTTCTTGATCTCAGTTGTTTTTTTTTTAAGTTTATAAAACGAAGGTGTTGGATTAGATCACCAAAAAGGTCTCTTTCGATTCTAAATTTATAATGCTATTACTCACTTAACCCTGTTTGTCTCAGTTCCTCATCTGTAAAATGGGCTGGAGAAGGAAATGGAAAAACCATGCCAAGAAAACCACAAATGTACTCACAAAGAGTTGGACAGGATTGAAAAAGACTCAACAACACAGGCTTACTTTGTCAGTGATTTGAATGGAGATGGGCCCTAACTATTATTCATTCCTTTCCTTGGGTTAAGAACTTTAAACCCATTTAAAAATGCAAATGTTATCTTGGAGAGTTACACAAACTATTTTCATCCTCTACTTAGTTTAGAGTTTATCATTTAACAGGGCCCCAAGAAAACAGCATGCCTGGCAAATTTTTAAAAATTATATTGTGAGGGACCAAATGTTTTGGGTTCCCTGTGTTCTCTGCAGTGGGAAGCCTCAAGCAGCCAAGAAACAATGTGAGAACACTAGGTCTCCAGAGAAGGAAGGTACTAAAATGGGAATGGAAAAACAGGAGACAAACTTTCCTATTTGTCACAAAATGTCTATAAGAAGCCAAGCAAAGAATTCTCCCAACTGTCCATTTATTTATCCCATGGGGATGGGGGCTGGAGGGCCAGTAATTTAGTTGTTGGTCCCACAATAATTTTCAATTGTTGGCTTTTCACAATTAGGGAAAGATCCCATTTAGCTTTATACCAATTTGTAGTGTTCCTTTAGGTTTTAACCTTTTCGATCACCTGGTGTCATCACCTGACTGAATTAAATCATAATAGGTACTTTAAAGAAATGCTTGAGCAATAAGTGAAGGCTCACCGAAAGCTGATTTTTATGTAGCAGCTGCAAACTGATTTGAAAGATCTTTGGGGTTAGGGCAGTAGGTAAAGTAGATTTACTTTTATTCTTAATGTTAAGATAGATGAGATAGTCTATCAATTTTTACATTAGGTTTCTGCTAGAAGAGCTTCAGCAAGATGTGATTTTTTTTAAGATGTGATTTTTTCAAGCATTTATACAACTCTTAATATTTGTTGAATAGTTTGTCAACTTATATCAGCATTTTAAAAACTTATTTATCGTCAACTTGTGTCAGAATGAGCTGAATATACTAGGAGTTCAGATGTAACTCAATTCAACAACAGATATTTAAGTGGTTACTATCTGAAAGGCACTCAGGCACTGGGATAGCAAGACGAAAATGAAAACAGATTTCCCTCAAGGATCTTATATTCTACAATGGCAATACATCAGATACATAAAGTATATACACAAAGTGATACAATGTAATTGTAAGAGGAAGAAAGCACAAACAACTGGGATCCAGAAAGGTCTAGTCTAGGAAATAGCACTAGAGCTGTGTTTGGAAGGAAGATCATAGATTATATGAGTGACTAAGTGGTTCTCAAGCAATTAGTAAAGAATAAAAATGGCAACTTTGTTTAATAAAAAGGAAGAAAAGCAAAAAAAAAAAATGAACACAAATAAGGGCTTGAAAGATTGGTGGAGTAGTTTGCCACTACTCACATCCTGAGTACTGAGATCAAAGATACAATATCACAAATTTCATTTCTGTTTCCACCCCTAGGACTAAGTGGTTGCTTTTCTTATGCTGAATGCTAAGTTTTAAATCTCCAGTTTAGATCTTAGTTTTAAAGATCTCCAAATATCAAATGTCAGACATTTATTTCAGTCCAGGAGCTAAATAGTAAAAGCAACATTCACAACAAAATAAAATAAATATCACAGAATGTGTTTCCTGCTGCCTGGTTTTGTGGAGGAAATTTTCAAGAAAAATATATTTACCAGATACACTTTATTTACCAAAGAGATAACCAGGCACATTATACTTACCAGATATATTATATTACTAAATATATATTACTAGACATCTCTCTCCTTTCCTGACATTTTCACTCTATAACAGGTAGGGTTTAGGAGGAAAAAAAATTAATATTCTTTTTTGTACTTTGGAGTGACTTTCCTTTCGTGTTTCAGATTTAGAACTAAAAGACTTTTGATTTAAGAGAAAATGAGAGTAGCAACAAGCTAGAGCTCACTTGTTGAGTCACTTCCCAGCATGGAGGTTGCATTAAGGCATCAACAACTACCAACAGTACAGCAGTAATAACAATCCCAGGTGTCTGATTGGAAGATTGGGATAAAGAGAGAGAGAACATGGGGTAGTGTAACTGTTCCCATCTTCCATTTTAGGCAGTCTTCCCAATTAACCCTTTGCTTGCTCTGGCAAAAGGATCCTCTACCTAAGAGTCTGCTTCTTTTTTACTAAGCAAAAAAGTGTGCAGAAGAAATCTAAGCCAAAAATCTTGATTTTTTTTTCCAAAATGTGTATGCGAAATCACAAATGATAATTTTTCATAATGCCCTTAACAAACTACCAATAATTACAAAATATATCACTGTAAACACTTTACATGTAGCACTGGCTCTGTATGAATACAATACTGAAGATAACTGTTTAGGGAAATCAGAGGAAGCTTTGCCTGCTAGCTTGCTGAACATAACTGCCAATTTATGTTCTGAATTCACTGGTTAATAATTCAGATCTGTAATTCAGGGTACACAGTGAATAAGGCATTGCAAGAATTTGTCTACTTCCTAGTAAAATCACATAAAAGTATATTACAAGCCTATGTTCATATTAAATAAATTGTACTGATAGGCATCCTGTATAGACCAAAAGCTTTTAGATTACTTATAAACAAAACTAGCTCTCTACTTCTAAGAAACATTTACTGTATTCTAAAGCTTAAGAGATATGATAGGAGTATGATTTAAAATGAAACCTCACAAGACTTCTGATTTGGTCAACTTTTATTGGTGTTATCTGTAGGAGTTGAGAAATTTGACCATACTTGAACAATGTAAAAGACCTGGTTGTATCTTTCTTATTTTAAACCTTTAAACACTAGTTAGAAGCACTTGGCATAAAATTGAGGTGTCAATGTTCTCCCATATTCCAGTTAAGAATAATTTATAATAGTGTTTACATCTAATAATTCTGCATAGGGAAGAAAAATTTCAAGTCATCACATTTTTGGGTAGTTCTATGAGGAGGCTTTCTGAATATTAAATGTATATACTGTTAACAGAATTTATGTGAAAATGAGGGGAAGGGAAGAGAGAGGGGACAGAGAGAAAGAGTGGGAGAGTGAGAAAGAATGAGTGTGAGAATGTGAGAGAGATTAAGTGTAGAAGTATGAGTTACTATATCATTAACATTCTTTTTAAAGGAAACCTGGACATCTATTCGCTCCTTTTCAGGACTCTTTGCTAATATGATTATTTTTTTTCTTCCATAAACTATTCTAGTTTCTTTATCCAACTAAAATGACACAATCTACCCTACTTCCTTTTTTTCTCTCAATACAAGCTTTGTTAAACACTTTTTAAAAATTCAGTTGGAAAGTGTATATGAGTATATACTTCTGTCTGAAGCAGGTTAGCAAAAACCATGGGTCAGGCTTAAGGAACAGCTAACTCATAAAGAAAGAGGTCTCACCCTACTGTCACTATGGGTTATTATTCTATCAGTCATTGCCTTGTTATAAGTTAATGCATCTTGGTCTCTTGCCACACTGACATTAAGTCAAATCAAACATTGCTATCTGCAGTATGTGAATTGTGTTAAGATTAGACAAATTAGATCAAGTGCATTACATTAATACTAACCAGATGATTTATATTTGGGGTGGTATATGAAAACACTTCCTTCTCAATAAGATTTATGGACCATAAGATCTTACTCTTGAAAAAGTTTTATACTTGGAGATTTTTCAATGGATACTATGACTCAAATTTCAAAGATCGAAGACATGCCACAGGCCAGTTTAGGAAATAAAAATGTACAAAATATGCTACCATGCAAACATGCTAGGGTTATTCTTTGAATGACCCTTTTCTTGATCCACACTGGACATCAAGAATCTGAGGTCCTGGTTACAGGACTCCAATAATAACAAGGCACCTGATAAAAAAGTATTTAATATTTCACTGGGAGAAAACAAAATCTCTACTTTTCCCTCAAAAGATTCATGAACTCCTTTCTCTCCACAGTGATTCTGGGGAGATTGGAGAGAGAGAAGAGGGACTCCAGGACTTCTTAGTAGGAAGGCCTTATTTAGGTAAACAACCTATCGTTTGGTTCCTTTAGCCTTTCCTAGTGTCTAGGCATCTCCTAGTCTTTGGAACACAAAGGAAACCAATAATATTGAAATATAGATATCAAAGTATTTTTAAAAACAAGTTCATGGACACCAGGTTAAGAACTCCTGCTCTAAAGAGCAACCAGCAGCAGTGTCCTTTAAGCCCTCTACTAGTAATTATGATATTGAACAGGCTCTACATAGCATTAAAGAATTTACTCAAAACAATCTGGAGCTCCCACAATAAGGAAGCTGTGCAGGGTGACAACCCAGTGCCACAACTGACCCCTCTCTTGTTCATTCAGTCAGGGCACAGTTCTCCTAATTCTTTCTTGGCTCAGATTAATTTCTCATATTCTCTAAGGGTGCCCTCTTAAGATGTCCCAGTATAGACATCACTCCTCTTTGGCAGTGTCTAAACTCAGGTGTTCAGGAAACTTAGGAGCTACTGTAATACAAAATGTTCTTCATTTAGGGAAGAAAACAAGCTTTGGAACTCTCACATCATCCTCCAAAGTAACTCCTGCCCTGAATCAAATTTGCTTCTTTTAAAAAAATATTTCCCTTAATGTGCTTTGTTCATAAATTACATTAATTTAACTTTTTTTTTTTCAAATTTAAGAAAACTTTGAGTGATGACTATGCATGAGGTACTGTGCTAGATGTTGAAGATGTATACCAAATGACACAGAGTCCTTGACATCAAGGATCTTAAAAAGTTGGCAGGAATATAAAATTTATAAAGAATTACATTACAAAGCAATGTGTGGTGATGACTGCAATGTGCTATGGGAGTTCTAAAGAAACTATAGGAGAGAGATACTATGAGTTTAGAGAAAACATTAGGGCCTGGCTTTGAAGGGGCAGAGGGAAAGAGAAAGCGAACAAGCATTATTAAGTGTCTATCATATGGGGGCAGATACGCATCACAGTGTATAGAGCACTGGACCTAGAGTCAGGTAATCCTGAGTTTAAATCCAGCTCCACACACTTTTTAGCTGTGTGACCTTGGGCAAGTTACTATTTGCCTCAGTTTCCTCATCTGTAAAATGGGGATAATAATAGCACCTCCCAGAGTTGTTGTGAGGTTTAAATGAGATAATATCTGTACAGTACTTAGCACAGTGCCAGGCACATAGTAAGTGCTACACAAATGTTAGCTATTATTAGTCATTATTACTAAACACGTACTACTAAGCACTTTATAAATGTTTCATTTGATCATTACAAACAAGCCAGTGAGGTGGGTGCTGTCATTATTCCCATTTTACAGTTGAGAAAAGTGAGGCAAATGGCAGCTAAATCACTTGCCCAGGATCACAGGGTCAGTAAAAGTGTCTGAGTCTAAAATTAAAGAATAAATAAGATGGACAGGTATTCTCATGGAGAGGTCATTTTAGGCATGGGGAATTAGAGATAAGCAAAGGCATCAAGGTGGGGAAGAGGCAGCTGGGTGGCACAGTGGATAGAGTGCCAAAGACCTGGAATCAGGAAGACTAATCTTGCTGAGTTCAAATCTGGCCTCAGATAGTTATAAGCTGTGTGGTCCTGGGCAAGTCACTTAACCTTGTTTGCTTCTCTTCCCTCATCTGTAAAATGAGCTGGAGAAGGAAATGGCAAACCACTCCAGTATTTTTGCCAAGAAAATCCCAAACGGGGTCATGAAGAGTGAGACATCACTGAAACAACTGAACTAAAATTAAGGCAGGGAAATTTGGAATATATGCAAAAGTAAGAAGGTCAATGTTAATAGACATAGGGTATATGTGGGGGAATATTATGAATTAAGGCCACAAAAGTGGGACCAGGTTATAAAGGAACATGAATGTTAACTAAAGGAATTTATACTTTATTCTTCAGACAATAGAGCCATTCAAGATGTAGAGCGGCGATGTGATCACAGCTGCACATTAGAAAGATTAATCTAGTAAAGTCCATGAGATGGACTGGACACTGAATAGACTAGAAGAAGGAAGATTTAGGAGAAATAGTCTAATTAAGAGACAGTGAGAGCCTGAAATAAAGTAGAGATGGGTATGGAAAGGGCACAACCACTGCTAAATGATTGACCGGATGTGGGATAAGAGATGAATCAAAGATGACTGAGGTTTCTAACCTAACACTAAAGGAACAAGGTATGTCAAAACCAGTTAGACAGAAAATAATTTATTATAATTTTACTTCGAAATAAGTTTTCATGCTATCTCTACTCTCTTTGCCATATGAATTTTTTTTTTTTAAATATTGCCTCAATTGACACGGCATGGTCCTTTGAGGTACTCTTAAATTCCATTCCTTCTAGTCCTTGGTAATTGGGAGAAGCGTGGTACTATTAGCAGAAAGAGAATTAGAAGGATGAGAAGTTTTTTGAGGTTCCCCTCAGAAGTTTTGTTTTGACATGTTGAACTTATGGTTGTAATATGATTTTCAAGTGGAAATGAGGCTGCATGGCATAACAGAAAGAGCTATAGACTTGGAAACAGGAAAGACCTGCATTAAAATCCTACCTCCCATGCCTGCTAGTTCTCTGACCACAAGCAAATCATTGAACCTCCCTTTTCTTGAGTGCCTCAGTTTCCTTATCTATGAAATGTGACTGATAATAAATGTAGTACCTACCTTAGGATTGTTGTAATGAACAAACGAGATCTTGTGCATAAAGTTTCCTTGCAAGCCTTAAAGCAATAGCTGTATCAGTCATTTTTATAACTATTAATTATATCTGCCAAGTAATGAAAATACTGGTTGGAAAATTGAAAAAGCTTGGGTCTAGAATTATAAAGTTAGAAGTCATTATCACATAAGTGATAAATTGGTAGGGATAAATGGGAAATGGATAAATTTATCAAGGGAGAAAATATAAAATATACTTCTGCTACTGAATCTGTGTGCATGTTAAACTTCAAAAACAAAAACTTCCTAGTCCATCACTTTGGGAAGGGGGAATTGGGGCAAAATCATAAAACCTGGTGGTCTTCCTCCTAGAAGTTATATGGTGGTAATACAAAATATATTACATCATTTTTATTCTCCAGACAGTTATTTGCCCTAGATATGTAGGAGAGGAACTGTTTTCAAGGCTGTCAGTCAGGTATTTCTATAAAATAAATGTCATTTCTAATATACCTGCAAACTAAGAACTGGAGTTAGAAGCTAGACTTAAACCAGGGCCTTTAGTTACAAAGGCAAATCTTTGACATAGTACCATTTTCAGAAGGAAAGTCCTCATACACCTTGCCCTATCTTTGCTATGCCAAGGAAACTTTGGGCAAATAAAATCCAAGGAGTTTTCTCATCCTCATAAAATTTTCACTCTTGTTAATAAGCCTGTTTTGGAAAATAAAATGCAATAGAATTTCAAAACAAAATGACCTGTTGTTCTTTTTCAGGTACATTATGGCTCATTTCAAGTTCCCTGAAGCATAGCCACATATACAACTCACTTTAATATTTACAAAGTACTTTAGTAAAAGCTGAATATAAACAACCACTCACATGGGTAGGACACTTTCTCAACAATCCTGCCAAGTCTAAAAGTATTAGTACCCGTACTTTGCAGATAAGGAAATGGAATCTCTAGGATTTGCTCAAGGTCACACAGGTATTAAGTGCCTGAGAATTAAAACCAGTTCTCTTAGTCTAGTACTCTATACACTACACTATGCCACTAGTCTGTTTCTCAATGTGTGTTTTCAATAAAAGGCACTCCACACATGCTTCCCAATTGTAGTATACCTCATCTCCACTCTGACTTACAGGATTTTACCTATTATTTCTTTTTCATGTATTTCATAGTCAAAAAGTAAAACGGAACATCTTAACTGACTGCTTTAAAGAGGAGTAATAAATTAGAACCATTCATGGTTACGTTATATTTTTCTGCCCACCACAAAAGAACTCTGACAAAATATGACATACATAAAGCCCTCTGCATGTTTACCTGGTACAATCTTACCATTCCTTCAATACCCAACTCAAATTCCAATTTGTCCAAGACTCCTTTAACTAGAAATGATAGCCTCCGTCTGCTGAACTCTCATAACATTCTTTTCTTTTGCATTTTTTATATTTTATAGATTAGCTATGTCTACATTTTCTAGGATCATGAATTCTTTCATAGCAGCTCATTTATATAGTACTTAGTTAAGCTCTTTGCATGCATCATAATCCTAGTGCGACCTCCCTCCCCACCCCAGTAAGCAGCCTGAGACTCAAAAATAATTTTAAAATAAACATCATCTAAAGTCACACAGCTAATAACTGGATCTGAGACTCAAACTCAAATTCTAGGCCTCCAAATTCCAATTTTTTTTTTCTTTCCCATTACTCCTTACTGCCTCTCTTGAAGGTAGGGCCCATCTCATTTATCTTTTTGATGAAGAGGAGGAGGAGGAGGAGGAGGATGAGGACAGCAGGACCCAAGTCAAGAAAACCTAAGTTCAAATTTGGCTGTGTAATTCTGGGCAAATCATTTAACCTCTGTCAATCTCAGCTTCTTTATCTGTAAAATGGGGACAATAATAGCACTTCCCTCCTAGAGTTAAGATAAAATGATATAAAAGTCAACTTTATATAGCACTTTAAGCTTTGCAAAACACTTTACAAATATTAACAATTATCTCATTTACCTTCATAAAAACCCTAGGAGATAAGTACAAATAATATCCTCATTTTATAGAAGAAGAAATTAAAGCAGATAGGGAATGAGTGACTTGCCCAGGATTACAGAGCCACTTAAGTGTCTGAGGTCAGATTTTAACCCAGGTCTTGCCTACTTGACTGCAGGTACAGTGTTCTATCCACTGTACCATCTAGAGCACATCTAGAACAATGTGTTACAGAGTAGATACTTAAATAAATGTGTACTTGATTACTGTGGAATGGGAATATATAAACTGGTTAGAATTTGGGTTTTTTTTCCCCAGAGTTTTATGCAAAACACTGCATTCCACTTCAAAAGAAGGAGAAAGACTTTTCAATTTCAGCTGCTGAAAATACATGGCACCTGGATAAGACCAAATTAAAATAAAGTCAAAACTTTCTGATTGAGATAAATAACTATAATTCAAGAAACTAGTCAAGTCCTGCAAAAAAAAAAGGCATTATTTTAGGTCCTGAGAATCATTGAATCTTAGCATTAGATAGAAGTTTGAAGGTCAGTCATCTATCTAGGCTAATCCTAAATGAAAACATGAATACTCTCCTCAACATGCCCTACAAAATGGTCTTTTGTGCCTTTATTTTTCATGACTTTATATGAAAAAAAAAAATCCATTTTTATTTCATTTACTTATCCACCACAGTGGATAAGTAAAAAAAGGCAGATGCTGAAACTGGTAATTCAATGGGGGTTACCATAAAAAAGGCAGAAGTGGCTAGTTGATTGTACCATTAATCTAAAGCATGCTTCAAATGGAAGGATAATCAGGGAGTTTTGTTTTAGAAAGCGTAATTAAAACTATAATGGTGAAAAGACTAAAAGTCTTGGATGTTGATTCATGAAAATCAGCCATGAAAAGGGAAACCTCAAAAGGAATAAAATATGATCTTGTTCATCAAAATGACATCTAAAGCAGAGTTCTGGTCCATAGTTGAGGGGTGAAGAGGATGTCTGCATCCCTATGTTTCTCTGGGACCACTGACATCATTCAGACAAATGGAAAATAAATCAAATTAGAGGGACAAAAATTGTAATCGAGGCCCTATGAATTGTATAAAAAAAAGATAAGTTATACATACTTTCTGTTAAGTGATTATTTCTAAACCTACACAAACATGTTATTTCATTCACTCTTTCAGCAAACATTTGTTGAACATCTATGTGTAAGCAGGAAGATGAAATAAACAGAAAGCTGAAGAGCTGACCCTCAAATCAACAAGATATTCAAGTCTCACCTGTGATTCATACTAGCTATGGGGCCTTCTCAAGTCACTTATCTTCCATCATCCCAGGTAACTCTCAAAAACTATGATTTGCAAAACAGGTACAACTTACCTTGGTAGAGAATTTCCTATACCAATGTTGGGGAGGGGGGAGTTCACAGTAAAATGCTAATTGGAGAAGTGGACAGAGTGCCCAAGTCTGAAGACAGGAAGATTCATCTTTCTGAGTTCAAATCTGGCTTCAGATACTTAATAGCTATGTGACCCTGGGCAAGTCATTTAACTCTGTTTGCCTCAGTTTCCTCAACCATAAAATAAGCTGAAGAAGAAAATGGCAAATCACTCTGGTATCTTTGTCAAGAAAACTCCAAATGAGGTCAGTCACATAGAGCTGGACACAACTGAAATGAACAGAAGATGCTAGTGTGTGAAGTCTACAAAGCAAAATAATAGACCAAAGTATTATGAGTTAAATACTTTGAGAGAAGTAAAAATACAAGTAGATAGGACACAAAATGGGTATTTCACATATATTGATATTTATAGTAAGACCTCAGTAAAATATGATAAGAGTGGGAGGACAGGAATTAAGAGAACTCAGTTCTAGTCCCTGTTCTACCCCTTCCTAGCTTCTGTGCCTTTGGGTAAGTCAATGAACTTTCTCTGGCTTAAAGTATTTTCATTTGAAAAATGAGCAGGGCTAGATAGTCTTTGAAATCTTTGTCTAACTCTAAATTCTACAAATCCATGTCAGTTTTTTAAGGCCCAATTATCACAATCAATGGAAAGTAGGTAGCATTAGTGCCATCTTCCAGATGGATAAAAGAAGGCACAGGTGTTATTGCTCACTAACTCACTCATACCCTAGCTAATAAAGACTTATTATATTTCTCCTATACATAAGAGTAGAGACAGCACAACAACATCTGGCTCAATTCCCAGGGGCAATAAGATTTCAATTTTAACCCAATGAAACTTTTCACTTTTTAAAAATTCCTTTCTGAGCAGCTAATGAGAGAAATTTAAGCGACCAGAAGAGTGGTTTATTTGGGTAAAGTAGGAAAACCATGATGAGAGTATTCTACGTAATTATATCATGGTACAATGCTGTGGTTAGTTTTTAAATATTTAATTGCAGTTTTAAAACTGTATTTGTGCCCCAAGGCACTTTACATTAAGGAGTGTAATTTAAAGTACAACGCTAGTAAAATGAAATAAATTCAATATAAAGTACTGAAAAAAAGCATAATTAGGGATTGCAATGCAAAACTGATAGAATAGTCTAAGGATATCCACACTATAAAGTGGACAATCCTGGAGTTAAACTAATATGTATATCATAGTGCTACTGCTACAGCAAACAATAGAAGTTCAATTACTGGATGCCTTAAAAAACTATCAAATACCAACATATTGAATTAACAATCAGGCTTCTTAGAATCAGGCGTTTTCAATATAAATGGCAGTGACTTTTTTTTTAAAAATTGAATTTATTTGGGCCTTAAGGTAAGCATACTATTTCTGTTAACGCCATACAAATTTTATAAACATGTTACTTTGAGGTCATCTAAAGACCCTAAGATTTGGCAAATCAATAGAATGTTGAAAATGGAAACGAATTTTCTGTAGAAATCAATGAACTTAACAACAGAGCCACAGACATTGTTAATTAAGTGAAGTGCCACAGCTTCACTCTGAAATCTTAGGGATCAGCACTCGAAGTTTTAGGGTGGGGGAAGCATTTGGGCACGGCACACCCAACATCAGACGTGGCAGTATCCTGAAGAAGTTTTTCTGAACTTTTGAGTCATGAGAATACCACATGCAAACAAGAGCAACAATACGCACTGCCCTTAAGTCAACAGGTTCTTTAATGAGATGGTGTGTGGTTAGTGCGTGGCAGTTGGATTTCCTTCCTCCTGCCAAGAAGAAAATAACTCTTCCCGATAAAAGTGGAGAGTGGGTGCAGTTTTAGTTTGGGGAGCCCACCCAGAAGAGCAGTGTGGGGATGAGAGGTGGACTGTCAGCATCCAGACCGCAAAGGTCTTTCCAAATCACTCAAGAAACCACTTAAACACTCAGAGCAGCCAAGATTTCATGCCCACGAGTTGTCTGGGGTCCAGTTTGGAAAGCTGCGCCGCCAAGCAATCCCTTACCAGGCACTTGAGGACTCGGGTATACGAGAAACTGGGGTGGGAGACGACCCACCTGTCCTTCAGGTGGAAGGGGATACCCTACTCTTGCACTCCCTCCCATCAAGAAAAAACCTGACCCCAAAGTCTTTCTACTAGATACCAGGGTTATGTGTGGGTGGGTGGGTCTCCTTAAAGGTCTGGTGGTTGAGCCTAACCGTTCAAAACTTCTGAAGTTGCGCCTGACCCCGACGTTCCCCTTCTAAGTAGGACAGTCAGAAGGGGAGTCACTTGGGGGCAGGAACTGAGAGCGAAGGGACGGGGGTGGTAGGTGCAGAGTACCTCAGTCATCATTCGGCCACTTGCCCCTTCTCCTCATCCGGGGGTGAGGGGAATGGTGAAAGGGGGAATGGAAGATAAAAGGGCCCGGGCGAGAGCTGACACCGACCCCAACGGGCCTCCGGGCACGACCTCCTTGCCCGCTACCCTCTTCTCCTCTCAGCATTTCAGGGAGCCCCGCGGGCTGTGCCCGCTGAGCTTCTTCCCCAGCCCTGGGCTCGCTCGCCTTCCTCCCCCTTTCCCGCCGCGCCGTCCCAGCCAGCTCACCTGGGCGGGCAGCTGGAAGAGGCAGTGGTGAGGTGCGCTGGACGTGGTTCAGGCGCCAGGTGCAGGTGGCGGCGGCGGCCGCCGCGGCTTCGGTTGCTACTGTTACCGCTCCAGATCGAGCTCCGGCTCCTCCTCCTCTTCCTTCTCTCTTCCCTCCCGGCCCGCCGCGTTGCCAGGAGAGGCCGGGCCGGGGCTCCGCTTCTTCCGGGAGGCTCCCAGGTGAGCTCCAGCCTGCAACGTCGGCAGGGGCGAGCACCCCCCTTCCCTTCTCGCTCCCGTGCTGCGCCTGCGCGCCAGTCACCTGCCCCGCCCCAGCTCTTACCTGAGTAGCCCAGGTGCGAAATGAGGAGGGGGCCGGGGAAGGGAAGGGAAGGGAGATCCGTGCCGGTAACCTCCGCCAGTGGTTACGTCTCTCCTCCCCCTCCTCCGCCACCGCCCTTCTCTTTCTCCACCCCCGCCTTAGGCTGTCCGCGAGGGCGGCTCTCCCCTTCCACCCGCCGCCACCGAGAAACTTGTCCAGACCTGGTGGCACTAGTCACCCTGGGAATCCAAACAGCGGCGGGTCCTAGGTCCGTCGTGGTCCCGACTTCCCCCTTTATTCTGTGGCTCTTCTCGCAGAGTGTAGTTGGGGGGTGGGGGTGGGGTGAGGGGCGGGACTGGGAGTTCTGTGGTTTAGGGAGCCTCTTTATCAGCAACAAATTTGAGGTTAATTTGGATAACTGAATATTGAGTGGCTACTGCTGCAAATTCAGTTCATCGTCTATTGAGGGGAGCTGCCAGTTTAGTCTTTTTTTTTTTTTTGATCACTTGACTCAAACGCAGTGCAGCTAGTGGTTTCCGTTGCTGCCGGCTGTCTCAGCACCCTGCGGTAGGGATGCTTTACCTCCCCCAAAAGTCTCTCCAAAAGGAACATGTGGGAGGAAGGACCACTGAGAGTTGGGAGGTGGGGAGGAGTTCCTTACCAGTGTAGCCCAGACTTCCTTGTCCCGGGTTGCAATCCCAAAGGGAAAAGAATGCCAAGTTCAGAGAGCGCAGTTAGGAAGAGATTACCTCTTGTAGTTGAAAGGGAACCTGTGGTTTCCTCTTTATTTTGTGAAAAAAGTCTCATCTAGATTTGGGTAGAAGCTTAAAATCTAATTTGGAAGGTGGAAGGAAGTACACACTCTGGGAAGATGTTATTTAAAGACATTTGTTTTCAAGATTTTTTTTTCTTTTTTTTTAATTCCTATTTTACAATGGTACTTTAAGTTGTTTTTTATTTTGCCCCAGTGCTGGTATGATAAACATCGCCACACCTTAAAAGTCGGCTTAGAATGACCTTTATATCTTCCGGTTAACGTACTACATCTTTAGATATGTAGTTTTATTTTAAAAGTAAATGGAAGTATGAATAGAAATGGCGGAAAATAGAGACTGGCAACCAATTCTTGTTTTTGGTGTGGTGATCCATTAAAAAGTAGATTTTTTTTCCTATTACTTTTCACTCCCTTGCTTGCCATGTACAGTCTCATCTGTAACCTAAACACCAAGTTCTGTTCGAAGTATTGAATCAGGAACTCAATACTAGACCAGTCTTAACAAACGGCAGTTTTTAGATGCCAGAGTACCATCTATAAAATTGGGTCTAAAACATTTCTTTTTTTAAATTCTCATAAATTTTTGGATTCAAGTGGTTGTTTTCCGAGGGTTTCATGAAATAGGAGGTGGCTGCTAACCTCCCTAGCCTGAGGAAAGAAAAAAACACTGGGAAGGGCTAAGAAGCGGATAGAGAAGGCCAGACTGATGGCGCTTAAAGAAACAAGAGTATAGGAAATAACATTTTTTCCTAGGACAGTCATTGAAAATTAATTGGCAAAAATACAATTAAAATAAATCATTTAAGTAAGGGAGATAATTGTGGTACTGAATTAAGAAAGACAAGTTTTAAAAATAAAATTTTATCTGACTCACAAATAAAAATATAACCCCAGAGAATATTCATATATTAGGATTTTTCAGCATCCTAAATTTAACCAGCTAGATTATTTTTAAGTCTCATCCTGTTAAAAATTAGGGCATGACTTTGCTTTATTTGTATTTAATCACAAAAATAAAACTACACTTAATTATTCTTAACAAAATAGTAACATTGTGGTAGTTTATATTTAGTTTATAAACACAGAGATTCTAACAAATCTTAGATTTGCAAGATTACAAGCAAGCACGCACAGATTTTAGAGGAGCTGAGAGCTGAGGCTTGTTTCCCATCCATAACAATGATACCCCTTTGTACTGTTGTAAGAATAGAAATACGGGTAGACCATTGATGTCATTTAGTTGGATATTTGTAGATTTGCTTCAAAGATGCTGAGTACAACTCAGTCATGCCTATACTCTTGTGTGATTTTTTTTTGTTTGTTTATCTTCTTCCATAAGAGGACATTATGAAAACAAAGCCAAATAAAGAACTCCCTCAAGCAACAATTTTAGTGTATGAGGCACAAATATAAGATAGGAAAGCATTGGATGGGTTCTCTATTTCATAAAATGTTTAGATAAAATGCTATTTAAAAAGAAACCTTAGCTTAGTAGCATCTGTAGATTATAGGCCTAAAGAGTAGTTGAACCAGGAAAACATTACATTCTTAAGAAATTTTGAAAATACTCCAAATAGAGTCTTTATAGGCATATAAAAGACTTAATAAAAGAGGAATTGGTTATATTAGTGAGTTTTCCTTCTAGAAACAGATAAATGGGGAAAATGAAAGGAAAAAATGTAAATGACCAACCAATGAGATCCAATGAAAAACTCACAATAGCTCATTGTATTGTATAATGAAATGCATATAATTGTTCAAAACTACTGTAGCTAACTTCAAATATGTCTGTCTTCCTCTGGATAGTGATTATGTATATCTAAGAAACTTTAGTGCACAATTCCATTCTGCAAGACAAAATACAGTGCAATTTCTACTTTAGTTCCCACATTGTATTTGTGGGAATATCAACTTTAGTTCCCCCAAATACAATGGATATCAAAAGACAAGCTGAGAGATTTGGCTCAAAAATGGAACAGATTGTAGCAATTTCTACCAAAAGAAATGAGACTATAATGGAGATTGACTCAAGAGAAAAAAGGCTGGTGTCATACCAAAGAGCTAGAAATATGAGTACTTTTTATAACTGTTCAGTGTGCCATGATAATGTTTTAAAACATTACAAACTTTATAGCAGTGCTGACAGGAATAACTATCTGATACACAAACTGCTTGGGGTGGGGGGAATCTTGTTTTACACAAAAGTTGCATTTATAAGAATTTTTTTTACCCTGAAGAATATCAGGAAGGCACTCAGAAAGATTCACTGGAGAAGAGTTTCAGTTTCATTTAAAAAAAAAAAGATCAGTATGATTAAAAAAAGTCTTAATGAAGTAGTCTAATAGTCTACATATGTCTCTCACTGCAACATAAGCGACACCTGAGGACATTTTACTGAAGTGTAGAAGCAGCTTTCTGTTATGTTTACTGCAAAGATTAGAGAAAAACAATCTAAATATCCCTTACTTGTTTTTAGTACTCTACAATTTATTTGTAATCTAGGAATATAACAATTTTGCTGGCTGCTTATACTGGCACATGCCTACAGCCCAGATCCTTTTGTTGTTGTTCAGTCATATCTGATCTTTGTGACCCTATTTGGGGTTTCCTTGGCAAAGATATTTGAGTGGTTTGCCATTTCCTTCTCCAGTTCATTTTACAGATGAGGAAACTGAGGCAAATGGGGTTAAGTGACTTGCCCAGGGTCACACAGCTAGTAAGTATCTGAGGCTGAATTTGAACTCAGGAATATGAGTCTTCCTGACTCTCGGGAAGAGCATAGAGAGGCCCAACTCTCTATCCACTGTGCCACCTGGACTTGGAGTCAAAAAGACCTTATTGTTGTCATAAAATAAATTGTTCTGGTTCTACTCACTTTACTCTGCCTCAGTACACAAGTCTGGCCTCAGACACTTTGCTAGCTATGTGACCCTGGTGTATTGGGTGTTTGGAGTGGACTAGCCCCTCTGGTGTGAGGGTTTATTGAGTCCTTTTCAGGGCTGCTTATCCACCCAACTCTCACCTGAGGCTCCAAGAAGCTCTAGCATGCACAGTGGCCACCATACCCAGGTTAAACCATCTCAGCAGATGGCCTAAACCAGGTTGAGACTAACCCAGAAGCCTCAAACCTGTTAGTGAGTTAAGGGGATGTCTACTCCAAGGATATGAAGACTTTCCCCAGCAGAATGGGTGGTTAAGAACAATTTGTTCCCACAGGCAGCTGAAGTGGCATTGTGGGGCTCTTGTAGCTTGGTCAGAGATCAAAGACACCAAGGTCATCTGCTGTATCCCAGGCCATCGCCAGTCATCATGACTTTTGTCTTGCTACTGGACTTAGATGACCAAAAGAGGGAGTGAGACTGACGACTGTTTGCAACTCTGCCTCACTTAAATCCAATTCATGTGCAAGTCAAGACATCACCCTATGATGTCATTGGTTCTCTTCAGAAACAGACAAACAACAACAATCTAGGACTTAAGGCATTTTAATATACCTAAAATATTAATAAATCATGAAGGACATGCTAGCAAGAAGTCAAATGCACAGTTGTTGTTGTTTGTTTTTTGTTCTTGGAGAAGACCAAAAGGACATCACAATTTTAGGGTCAATATGCAGTATGTCTGGCTATGGTTGATCATACCAAGATGAGCTTGGAAGGCTCTAGCACAAGTTGGGCACAAATAGTCTGACCATTTGGGAGGGAGATGTCTCCAAATTTATGTATCTCATGGTTTGGGGTTTTTTTTTTTGAGCTACCACAATTCTGCTTTGCTCATAGAGCAGAAACAGCAGTACCTATATTAAAAATGGGTCATGTTTCAAAAGTTTATAAATTAGTTACTTGGAAATAAAAAAAATTCATCACTATTCACTGATGAAGTGTTTGTGTTTGGACCCTAAATCCTAACAGCCTCTGCTTGGGTGCCTGTGCCTGAACCCCAATTTCAAAATACATCCAGTTCTCATAAACGCATCTAGTTCTCAAAACATATTCTGTCCCAGACTCAATCTCTCTCTCTAGTTAAATGGCAGCATGATCCAACTAATCTCTGCTTCTTCCTCAGTTAGCAACTATGCCCAATTATAGATCGATTTCTGGATGCTGCTAATTGACTGAACAGAGTCATAACCATATTTACTATTCACTGCCCTTTCTAACATGTATCCTAGACATAGTATTTTGTCTAACAAGACCCTAGATAAGAAACTATATAGAGATTCCCCTGTAGCCCCAACCAAGAATGAACTTAGTGATGTTTCACAGTAGAAACCACACCCCAGTAACCACGCTGTGGGCTGTTTCCTAGAGAACCCTGGGTAATACGCCTGTGCAGTAGATACTAAATGCGCATGTTCCTTTAAGAACTAACCACTCCTTGAACATGCCCTAAACCACTCCCTAATCCCACCCCCAAACACCAAACTGACATGTTTTGCCTTTTAACCCTTTATAAAAATTCCCCCAGCCCCGCTCAAGGGTAGCAGGTTCCCTAAGAACCCTTGCCTGCTGTTAAGCATGAAAATAAACTTTTGCAAATGACTTAAAGATTGCTTGGGTCCGAGAATTCATTCCAGGCAATCTGGCCCTGGGAACTTTAGTTTGGGATTCCTGAATCCCTGGGATTTCCCCCACCCCCACTCCACCCCCCTCCGCCGCAACATTCACCATAAATCATTTTATAGATGGTGGATAGTTTCACAGGCTAATCCCCTAAAAGTTCATTTAACTTTTAATGTGTCAAACGTTATACTGACAGAACTATAGAACCTACTCATGATGGAATGATAAATTCTGAATTTCTAGGTGGCAGTGTAAAGAGCATTGGCTTTGAAGTCAAATCCCATCTCTGCTATTTATCTGTAATCTTGGGCGAGCCATTTTATCTCTAGAGACCTTGGCTTTGTTGTCTATAAAATGAGGGTGTTGGACTCGATGGTCCCTAAAATCCCTCCCCACTGTAAAGCTTACTATTCTGCCTAAGACCAGGAATATTGTGTCCCTTGTTAGCAACCTTTTCCAGTTCTATTTCCCCACCCCCTGTTTCTCCACCTACAGTTTAAACAGATTCCCCTAGACCCAAACAGCTGCTATTTATTCTCATCACAGGAAAAAGAAACTCTAGGATAATGGAGACTTGGGGAGGTATAGTTGGAGAGAAAAGTTGGGTGGCCAGGACTTCCTGCCAATGTATACCCCACTGTCTTTTTGGTCTCTGCAGTTTTCCCATTCCTACCCTCTTCTTTTCTTTTGAGGGCTTCCTTTTATACCCTCCCTGGATTTCTGTAGAGTTGAAATTAGCCTCTTTCAACCTTGCTGGGATTTTCCAAGGGTATTTTTTTGTTGTTCATTCATTTGAGTCTCTTTGGCCTACCTTCTTTTAAAAAAAATTACGTCACTCAATAAGCAAATTCTCTGTAGTAGTAGTTTGCACACAAAGGATCATAGAATCATGGATACTAGAGCTGGAAAGGACTTTGGAAGCCATCTGTTCTAAATCTCTCATTTTACACAGCAATGAAGTGACTTGTTCTAGGTCACACAGTAATTAGCAGACTAAAGAAAATCATCAAAGGTTCAGAAGAAAACTTCACTCAAGCTACCTTAGAAATTATGTCATGGGAAATATAAAGGGTAGGAGTTCAGGATTGAAGAGCAAATTATGGGATAAAGACATGAGATAAGGTCTGGGAATGTTGCTCAGATGAAAAATGCTAGGACCGAGGGCCATTGTAGTTGAATGTTGTTGCAGTAAGATAAAGATCAGCCAGAATTAAGTTACTTCCTTTCTACTTCCTCAGTCTTTATACTTTCACTTTCTCTTTAGGCCCTCACTATTTTCTTTCTCCTCCATCAAGTCCTGCTCTGATGCTTCATCATGGCCTATAGATGACCTTGGGATTTCAAAGGCCAGGCCGGTGAAGTACATACTCTGAGAGGTTCTACCATGCTGGAAAGACTTCAAATATGGCTCCAGCAAGAGGTTGAGTTTGCTTTCCAAGGACTAACCTAGCTAAGAATGGAGAAGCTCTTTACCAGTAGACTAGCCACTTGATGACTAATTCTTTGCTCATTCAAATTGTAAAGGGAAAAAAAAAATAAATGATCCTCAGTCCAGTGTGGTCACAGCAGTGGCAGAATGCTCAGATTGACATAGCTGTCAGAACATCTGTAAACTGTAACTTAGCTCTTAATACTCTGTGTGAGATTCTTTTTCAATGACCTATGAGTGGACATACTACTGAGGGACTGAATCATATCAATCTGGGCATTCTCATGCTATTTGAAACCAGAAGAAGGAATTTTAAGCTAAATGGAAGAATGGCCTTTGAAGCAGCAAGTAGTCAGTGAAATGGTTTTCTTGTACACCCAAAGGCAACAAAAAGCATTTCTGGGACATTTCAATCATCTTACATGATATGATAAAAAGCATTTAAAAATAAAAGCAAACATGAAATAATTACAGCATAAGCATCAACACCTTGCTGTTAAAGCGCAACCCCAAAAATAGTTGCAGCTTATACTCTACAGCAGAGGGTGAAAAGGTAGAGAGATTCTATGAGGAACATGATGAGATCTTCCAAAGTAAATTAACATACACCTTTGTACTTGGTGACTTCCGTGAACAGGTGGAACTAGATGACAATGGTGAGATATATATTGGAAAAGAAGGGTCACAAATAAGAGATGAGAGAGGCCAGACTAGATAGAAGGCTCATGCCTCTAAATCTTGAAAACTTTCTGGGAGAAAAGAGATAATAGGTACTAAACATGGTGAGTACTGACTAACATCACAAAAATGATATTTTTATTAGGTATTCTAACAGATAGGAAACCACTTCTCAAATCAATTGTTTGTTATGTAGTCAGATTGGTGACTTGTTAGAGAAAAAACAGTACAAAGTTAGAAGGAATAAAAAATGAGGAAATGTTATGTTACTTCTGAAAAACAAACAAAGCTCTATCCATCTCTATTTAAATAAGTTATTAGTGATGAACAGTGGGATATGGATGGAAGAAAGACATGGATACAGACTACAGTTATTTCTTACTGATATATAACTTATGTAAATCAATTTAAACAAGTAGACCAAAACTTCCTACAAAGTCCCTTAATAAGAAAACACTTGATTTGCTTGCCAAGTAAATATGGCAATCAATTTAAAATCTAAATTCATTTGTAATATGTTATGGAGGATGATGAAAGAATATGAGCAGTATCACCTTACAAAACAAAAAGAAGCAGTGGAGAGAAATCCAACTAAGCAACGTTATCCTGAAGGCATGTAAGGATGAAAGAACAATAGAAGAAAAATGGAAAAGATCTGAAATATTTTTACAATGAACTTTTTTTAATCATCAACTACAATAAAGCCACTACGCTGGATTTTAACATCATGGACCTAGATATTTTAATAGAACATATAGAAGTGGCACTCTTACAACAAAAATGGCAAAACAGCTAAATTGGACGATGTATACAGAGAGTAGATCTGTGCTGGAGGAACCACAATTGTGAAGGCATTGTGGGATTGATTCACAAGGAAAGAAGGGAAACTATCCCAGCTGTGGAAAGGATCTCAGATTTTATTAATATCGAAAAGAAAGGTGACAAACACCAGCAACTACCAACCTATATGCCTTCTTTCTATATGAAAGTTTTTTGTGAGAATCATCTATATACCCATTAGAGGTAACATTGATAAGGGCATGAGTATGGAACAGGGAGGCTTTTGTAGGAGATATTACAAAGTAAACCACATTTTACCATGACACAATCATCCAAAGGACGAAAAAAAAAGAGTCTACTTTGTTCGTTATAAAAAAATTTGATTTGGTACATGCTGCCTTAAAGGCTGTCTTCCAACAAAATGTCTCCACTTCATACATCAAAATTATTCAAGAATTCTTAAAGATATTACAGTGGAGATAACCTCTGGATCATAATTATCAGGCAAGGCATAAAACAGGGAGACGTGCATTTGCCAAAGGTGTTCATTGCTATTACAAAAGAGATATAGCAGAACCCAAGTTGAAGAGGGATTTCTCATGAATAATGAAGTCCTCCATGTATTCTTGTTTGTAGCTGACATCAGGGTGGTAGCAATAAGCCCCAGAATATTACAGAACCTCTTGGAAGAGATCTATGGCTATTCAAGACAAGGCAACAAGCAGGTTATTTTTATTTAATCATTTCCAACTCTTCAACTCCTTTAAGGAGTTTTCTCGGCAGAGATGCTGGAGTGGTTTGCATTTCCTTCTCCTGCTCATTTTACAGATTAGGAAATGGATGCAAACAGGGTTAAGTGACTTGCTCAGGGTTGACAATCCTCACAGATTATTTGAACCCCAATAATATCCAAAGCATCCAAACTGCTTTTGCTCTACTCTAAAAATGCCCTTTCTGGTGACAGCAACTTCAAAGACCAGATAAGACTGACAAGGGGGTATCTTTCCTGTAGGTGACAGGATGTCTGCAACCAAAAGAGTGGGATTTTTCTTATCTTGATATTCTAGGGACATTTGCATCTTGTGATCACAGTCTCTAAGTGACACTACCTTGTCAATTGTCTTGTTCAACTAAGAACTTCCTTTCTTATGATATGGAGACCATAAGATTGGGTAACACAGACATGCTGAATTGGAACTAAAAATGTATTTAAACCTTCTCATTCCTTTTGTTCAGTCAGCCATAACTTAAGCTCTGGCTCCTTGTACATACAAGTAAGCTAGCTCCGCTAGCTGTAAGGGAATAAACATCATGAATTTACGTATCGCCTGGCTTATTTGCCTCCTTTAACCAAACTTTCGGGTCGACAGGGTCATATAGCTAGTGTCAGAGGCTGGATTTGAATTCAAGGCTTCCTGTGTTCTATCCATTGCACCACCTAGCTGGTGTTGAAATCCAGAAAGTTAAAAGCACAGCCTAATCATCTATACAGGAAAGGTAAAAAGAAACACAGTCCTTACCCTCTCAGGAGCTTATATTCTAATAGCGCAAGACCATTCACAAAGGGAGCTAAAAGGGGTTAGGTGGGGAGAAGGTAGCCATGCAAAGGTATACTGTGGAACTCTAGAAAGTTAGAAGCATGGCTAGTAGAGGAATGGTTATCTGGCCTAAGCCCCTCTTCAGAATGGAGGCACCAGGACAAATTTATCACTGGGAGAAGGGGGCCAGCATGGTGGAGGGATTTTTCCAGGGTGCAGGGGAGATTTGATGTTGCAGAAGGGAAGGAGGGGTGAAAATTCATGATGTAGGGGAATGCTAATAGATATTAGTCGTCACGATTGGTATTAAAAAGTTGGGGGTCATTAAAAGAGTTTTATGATCTCCCCAGCTCATTTCCTCCTTTTGGATTCTACCCACTCCACGTTCATTTGTACC
Source organism: Trichosurus vulpecula (assembly GCF_011100635.1). Taxonomy (NCBI): domain Eukaryota; kingdom Metazoa; phylum Chordata; class Mammalia; order Diprotodontia; family Phalangeridae; genus Trichosurus; species Trichosurus vulpecula. The sequence goes on from NC_050574.1 coordinate 218,630,476, forward strand.
ACCCCTCCTTCCCATCTGCAACAGGGATTAGTTTTCCCTAAAAGGAGGCAAAACTCTCCTATGACCTGATTGGCCCCTATTTCTTCCTGCCTCCAACATGAGGCAGGCCCAGGCCCCTCCGCTTTCCTTCCAGCAGGGATAAGCTTTCCGTAAGTGAAACCAAGCTATTCCCAGAACCTGATTGGCCCAGCTTGCTTCGTTTAGCTTTTTGGTCACCTAAGAGTATAACAAGTCCCAGCCACATGAAGTCTGGGCCTCTCAGACTTGGTGGGTGCCTGAGACTATGTGAGTCACTGTGTCTTGGCCTAATGGCTTGCTCTCCAGAGTAGTTTCTATGAGGAAGTAAGGGAGGCAGGGAAGATAAGCTCCACTTTACCCATGTTGTATATTCTTGCTGCATTGGGCCAAAGTAAATTTCCTTTTTGTTAATTGTTCAATGATTGACCAATGCCTCAATTCATCCCAGAACAGAACCTGAACTAAGAGAGTGCTAGCATCAGGCCTGCCTCTAACAACATTATTCTTCTTATGTTGTATGGCCGTGAGTCATGGAAAATAGCATCCTCCATTGAGTTAAAAATTAATATCACTCATAAGGCAATGGAGAGAGGGGCATGTTCAGTGTGAGTAAGGTGTTAACTTGTAAGCAAATTAAGGAATTTTTAAGAACTAGAGTATTGAATGTCATCAGGAGTGATCATGTGACAAAGGCAAGGGTAACAGGTGGATAGCCTTAATGGTCACCTTGTATCCTGGTGATGTCAAGAGAAAGAGAGGAGACCCTCAGTACTTTGGGTGGACCCCCTGTAGCATGGAAAAGAGTCTTACAGGATGGGCAAGCATGGATGGGTCACAATTTGCATCTGTGGAGGGAACCTCCCCGTGGATGAGGTCACATCCATTTCAGGACCTGAATATTTTCTCCTTTCATTTTTTTTTAAACAGGACTTATGGTTTCATCAGTGCGGGGAAACTTCTGATGAAAACTCCCTCTACAAAAACTGATCGATATTTATTCTGCAGCTTATATACCCTTAGAGAGCTGCCTGGAAAAGTAAGAGGTTAAGCTACTTGTCCAGAGACAGATGTTCTCACTCTGAGGCAAAACAAACAAACAAACCCCCAAACAATGCCCCTCCCCAGCCCCACAAAAACCAACCTCTATTATCCTTACCAGAAGCAAATGGCAATTATTACAGGAAAATGGTAGTTCTGGTATTGTCACAAACCTGTCATCCTTGTATTTCAACAGCCTATGACCACAGCCAGATTTAGATGAGTCTTACTAGACCAAATCTGATTATAAGCCTCTGAGTATTCCTCCTTGTGTTGGTACGATGGGGTTGGGTCTAAGAAATAGCCTTCTTTCTTTCCGGGACCATTCACACATCCTCTTTTACATTCAGTTACTCTCTACACATGGTTTCCAAGTTTCGCACCAAATCACTTCTGAATTACTTTTTATTTTTTCACACTTGTAAACTACCCCTCTAAAACAAACGAATCCCTCATACTGAAATGTGATGCAGTGGAAAGGAGTAATGATCTTAGAGTCAGCATATCTTGCATACCTCTGTTACTTATTTATATAACCTCTCTGGACCTCCCTTTCTTTATCTGTATGTAAAAAGGGGTTGATTGGGGAAGCCCTGATCAATTTGTTATATACACACATATATAATACATACACACACACACACACACATATAATATACACACATATTGCCACCTAGCTGATTTTTTACATATATAATATACATATATAATATATGTATATGTGTATATATGCACACGCACATACATAGGCACACTGCAAACGGGGTCATGAAGAGTCAGACATGACTGAAAACAACTGAACAAACACATATATACATATATGTATATACACACACAAACACACATATACATATGTGAGAGATTTTCTCCTTCCTGCCACCCCCACCCCCAAAGCAGCAATAAATGGTGATTGTAGAAGAAGGACAAGGTGAATAGCCTATGCTTACCTGTGGGAGCCTGAGAGGGAGATCCTGGGTGCCTTCTTTTATTTTACTGTTTGCTTTTTCTGAGCATAGGTTAAATTCCAGAATTTGATTCCTGAATTCCAGAATTCCTGAAAATGATCTTTCTGTGCAAGTTTTTGAAATCATAGGCAGGGGTGGGGAACCTGTGGCCTGAAGGCCACATGTGGCCCTCCAGGTCCTCAAGTATAGCCCTTTGTCTAGATCCAAAGTTGCAGAACAAATGCCATTAATAATAGGATTTGTCCTGTAAAACTTGGACTCAGTCAAAAGGCTATAGGACCCCAAGGTCCCCAAGGACCTGGAAGGCCTCATGTGGCCTCAAGGCGGCAGGTTGCCCACCCTGATAGGGTCATAGATTTAGAGCTGGAAGGGAACTTAAAAGTCATGGATTTCAGTCCTCTTGTATTACAGATGAGGAAACTGGTCCCTATAAAGGTTTAATGCCTTGCTCAGCTAGTAAGTTTAATGACTTGCACAGCTAATTAAGTGTCAAGTGGAATTCACAAGCCCACATTCAAGGCTCTATCCAGGAGAGTCAACTCTTTTCCTTGGGAAAGGAATATGCAACAGAGGATTGCTCTGAAGCTTTAGGACTGATTTTGTATTGTTCAGTTGTTTTCTGTTATGTCTGATTCTTTGGGGTTTTCTTGGCAAAGATCCTGGAGTGGTTTGCCATTTCCTTCTTCAGCTGATTTTCCAGATGAGGAAAATTAAGTAAACAGGGTTAAGTGACTTACCCAGGGTCACACAGCTAGCAAGTGTCTGAGGACGGATCTGAACTCAGGAAGATGAGTCTTCCTGATTTCAGACCCAGTACTCTATCCATTGTGCCACCTAGCAACTCTTTAGGACTGGAGTCATGCTCTATTTGGGGGTGGGGACAAGAAAATCAAATCTTGTCAACCCTTTGATTCCAAGGAGCTGCTCAGAAGATGCAAGTCCAGACTAATGGGGAATACTCGCCCAGCACCTCTCCAAAGTGGTGTTGGTTTTGTTTTCTCCCTTACCTTTGTAGAAAATGTCATGGGCTATGGGGGGCTTTATGTTTATACATTTTTTTCATGAGCTTCTGTGAGTTCTTTATGTTCTGTGCATTTTCTGTGGTGGGGGAAATAAAGGCTGTCCCATACTGGGTGTCATTCAAGATCCCTTGCAATTCTTGATCTATGCTCCTATGACATCCTCGAACACAAACATTCAGTCTAATGACATATAATATGATCATTCACATATATAACTTTTCTCCTATATACAAATACATGAAAACATGTTAAAAAAACAGTGATTTACAGTTTAAAAAGTAATTGCATAATTTTTCTCATTTGTTCCTCAACCTTGTTCACAACCTTGTGAAGTAAATAGTGGAGATATTTTCATGTGAAAATTGAACTCTCTCCACATCCAAAGGAAAGAAGAGAATCAATGGAATTCTCTGCATAATTTAGACTAAGAAAACTTAATCCTATTTCAATTCGATTTACTTCAGTTCAACGCTGATGTGTCTGGAGGCCCCAAGCCAAATAACATTGTTCTTCAAGGACAAGGCACCATAAATTGAGAATTCAACTTCCCAAAACAACATTTTTTCTGGTTCCACTCTTTAAAAAACCAGTAATTTGTGTGTGTGTGTGTGTGTGTGTGTATGTGTGTGTGTGTGTGTGTGTGTGTGTGTTTAATTGTTATAGCAAAGAGGAGACATTTAAATGACATCATTTATGTTTTCTTAAATTGACATTATTAATTATACAATAAGGTTCTTTCAACTATAAAGAGCAACTAAATTATAATTTTAGAAAGGAAAATTTGTCTTTTTATAAAGAGCTTACCATTTATTTAAAAAAAAATATTTTATTGATGCCTTTTGTTTTACATCATGTCATTTCTGGAAGTAGCTTTTCCAGTATTGAACCCCTTTGTAAAAAACCAAAACACTCACCATGGTTACTATATCTCATGAAAAAACACAGTATAATGCCTTTTAGTCCCTTGCTTCACGGCCAAGAAGGGGGTCTATGTTTAATTAGATGTTGTCTGGTTCTATTACTGATTTTTTAATCACTCAGATTTTCACTTCCTTTTAGTGATCTTTATTCACATTGCCGTAGTCATTGCATATTATTTTTTAGGGTCTGCTTCTTTCATGCTGCATCAGTCCTTACAAATCTCCCCAGTTTCTCTAAATTCTTCACATTTAGGGTTTGAAAATATTTCATTACATTCATGTACCACTACCTCCTCATCCATTCCCCAATCAGTGGGCGCCCACTTTGTTTTCAGTTCTTTGCTACCACAAAGTGTTCCTACGAATATCTTGGCATATTGTATCTCTATCCACAATGGTGAGGAAAGGAAGCTGCTATTCATTGGACAGAGCTCTAAGGCATCAGAATCTGGTAGATATGGTTGAATAAAAAATTGTTTCAGGAGGTAAATATTGCAGAAGATACATACAAGAATAAGAGAGAGAGAGAGAGAGAGAGAGAGAGAGAGAGAGAGAGAGAGAGAGAGAGAGAGAGAGAGAGAAAGAGAGAGAGAGAGTCAGGAAGAAAACAGAAACAGCATGGAAAGGCAACATTTTAACGGGCTCCTACAGCAATAAGCAAGAGCATAACCAGAGAGTCAACTCGTATTCTGTGGTTGGAGTTAGAAAAGAGGAGGAAGTAGCAGAGCTGTGGCATCCTTGAACTCAGGAATCCCAACAGAAATCTGATATTCACCATTCCCCAAAGTTAGGAGGCTTTATTAGATTCCAGCCTGCTTTGAGACTTCCAGAGAACACCATGAAGTATATGGTATTGAATCCTAAACTTTTACCTCCAAGCTGTGAGTTCTGCCTTATATACTGAGAGGGTTTAAATTCAAATGTTCCTAGAGCCTGTAAAGGATTGTCCACTTGTGCATGGAGACAGAAGATGATTACCACTTGCTTTTCTCTCATTAGTAACATTGATATTATTAAATTTTTATGTCTTAGTGAAATGCTTTTTTGTTATTGGAGTTATATTTTGTACAATCTGTTAAAGGAAAATATTGCATTACCAAGGGTTTGGCTATAATTTAAAAAACCAAAAGATTATCTCAAATGCATCACATCACTTGGGGAAAGTAGCATGGGGTCCCAGAGCTAGAAGTCCCAGTTTTCAGGAGCTGAATTACACTTATTTGTTAGAGTACTTTCATTCATTCCTTCAATCAAATACCTTCAAGTTCAAAGAACTATTTTAGATACTGCGGAGAACAGACAATAAAATACAGTCACTGCCCCCCCCACCCAGGTTACCCTACAGTAGGAAGGGACTGTGTGTTGTATTCCTTGCTTGTAAATGAGGATATTTAATGGTTTACAGATTTTTAAAATCTAAATTGCAGTGTAGTAGTTTTCTCAAAGAATCAAGAAAGATTCGGTTGATTTTTGCCATTTGTTGCTGGGAAACAAACAATTAGAGAAAAAATTGGGAGGAATGTTTGAATTTGGTATTAACAGATGGGGAAAACAAATGTATTTACTTTTCACTTGCCTTTCATTACACTACTGGCTTCTTAATTCATTTTTAGTATTGCTAAGATTGAAACACTCCACTTCCAGATTTTGTTGTTTGGTTCTACTAATGAAGGTAAAAAGTTGCCTTGTGACATTCAAAATAAATTGTAGAACAACACAGTGGTCTCAAAGATGAGACAAAGCAGCATTTCTTCAGATACATCTACTCAAAATTATCAGGAGGGGAATACTGAAAAAGCCTTCACAATGTCTTCCCCTTATAAATGTTCTTTTGGGGCATTTGATCTTTTAAAACAGTTCTCCCTTTTAAGTTGGAGATAGTCCCTTTACTGCTCAACTGGGTGTGTTCAACATACTCTAAAAGTTCACTTAACTGGGATCCTTTGGGTAAAATGCTACCAGAAGCACATGCTTCTCATTTATATCTAATAAGGTTTCTTTAATCAGTGCTGGCCTATAAAAATGTGTCGTACTCTAACGGGAACGTTTTGCAAAATGCCAAAAAGCGTTTTTTCTTTTTTGGCTTTTTTATGTAAACATCCCCTCTCCTGAAAACTCCTCAATGTTAAGAGAATTTCAGAAAGTCCTAAATTAAAATCAAAGAGGCATTATGAGCATTGTGTTTCATATTTCTTGGGTGGTGCTCTTCTGCAATCTTGAGTTGTGATTATATCCTGTGTTAGGACTTTGTTCATTGAACTAGCTTACTGGGCCTGAACAAGAAATCTTCACAGCCCCACCTAAATGTCTTTAAAGAACAGAGAGCTAGGCAGTCTGTGGTGATTTGATCCTGTCCAACTATTGGGTGGAGGGTGAAAATGTGTTAATATGATGGTTGTGTCCTGTGTGGGATTTTTAGGGTGGCAGGGGTCCAAGTGAGTCACTGACATAATCATGAGGAGGAAAAGTAGTTAGATACCTACTTGAGAATAAGAAAAGGGGCTCAATTTTTATTGACCTTAGCAAGTATCTATCAGCTCAGCTTAGCTAAGCGTATGGAACTGTAGCAAACACCACAATGTGGTAAAATTTAGAACACTGAGGAAGTTTAATCTGGAATAGAAAAACATGCTTTGGGGAGGCCCAGAGTGGATTCAAGACCCATGTGACATTAAGTGGAAAATGTAATTTCATTGTTAAGGGCCAGGCCTGCCAAGAAAGACTTAGAGGAGAGAAAGGGAGAGAGAGAGAGAGAGAGAAGAGAGAAAATATGAGAGTCAGAGAAAAAAAAAAAAACAGGTCGCTGTACAGACCAGTGGTAACAAGTCAAGTGGAGAATTGAGAGAATTAATCAGGTCATTTAGAATTGTTATTTCTTTTTGCCTGAACGATCAAGAATAATTGTGTCAAAACTGTTCTGGCCAGGAGAACTGTTTTAAACTCTACTCTGAATTGTTAGCCACAGCTACGTGTATTCTCATAATAAATTTTAGCCAAAATAACAATGTATATTATGCTTACATACTACTTATTGAACCCAACTCTTAGTAGATGATATTAATCCCCAGATATTAATACATAAAGAAAACTTACATAGCCACTTAAGGAATCTTATAAATTCCAAATAAAGTGTTGAAATATATCCATTCAGATAGTGACTCATTATGTGATACTCTTTCATACAATGCCGTATCATAGTCTGATACCACCTTAGGCACACAACTAGTTGACAGCCAATTGTTTTGAACTGGGAATCTAGAACTCCACAACTTTGCTGTATTCATTCAACAAATCTGTATTCAGTGCCAAGTGTCAGTTGATTAATGATCCTCTAACAAGTGCCTAAAGTATACCAGGTACACTCTGCCAAATGCTGGATATACAAAAATAAAAATCAGTGTCTGACCAGTTTATGGTGAAACAAACACAAACCGCATACAAAGCAAATACAGAATAATTTGGATTGTGTGGAAGTCAGGGGCTTCTCTGCTAGACTCTGGGCTAGATAGAGTGGGGCAATACAAAGGCATGTAAAAATCCTTATCTTTGGTAGTACATAATCTAGTTTGGCAAAGTATATACTTGAGAATGGTGAGCAGGACCCTACACAGCCTAAGCAACTAAAATATTTGTTTGGATCAGTAAAGATATTACCAATATGAATAATATTATGTGATTCTGTGAAAGTTTGTGGCCTGTAACCTTAGTTTTTACTTTGTCACATCAAAGGAAGAAAATGTTGTTACACTAAATTAAATTCACTGAATTATGTAATGGTGAATTGATTTATGTAGCTTTCGTTAAATTTGACTCCAGTCATCAAAATGACTATTCTATTTTTATTGTTTTTAACTGCCAAGTTGCCATTTGCCAGGTACCATATGCCTTCCCAAATCAGAGCTCTGGGGAAACATCTTCTGAATATTTAGGGCCAATGAGTGGTCAACCTCTTTACCCATAAGTTAGTGGGAAAATTCAAACTGCAACTGTAGCCAAGTAAATAAGGCCATGTTTTCAAGGAGTGCCTTCATTCTAATTTGATGTTGATCTAAATGGCTCTGAGTACACTAAAGGAAGGTGATGTTCTGTGACTTGGCAAATAACATGTTCCTTAAACAAGAAAACCAATTGTAGCAGTGATGAGGGTACAGTCTCTGGGAACCCCCTTGAATCTGGAATAGTCTCTGGGAGCCCCCTTGAACTCTCCTTGAATCTTCCAACTAGATCTGGCCTTCCCCTAAGGCCATAAGCCTTACATTATCATTAGGCCCAAATCTCCAACTAGCCTAGCCCACCCTTAATCCTGATCAAAATATCTATACACTAGTCCAGTTACCCTAGCTCTCTTATTGTCTGTCATCTCCAGGTAGCCTTCAGCTATTTCCCCACCCTGGAGTCCGACCCCATCTCAGTCCTCCTTAGACTCCTCCTCAGACTCCTCCTCAAGACCCCCTCTAAACCCCTCCTCTAGTCACCCCAGACCATCCCTCAATCCCTCCCACAATCTTTGTGTATATAATCTCCATCTTGCCTCCATGAAGCCCCTCAGATTCAATCTAGCTCAGTAGATTGAATCTGGCCCGCTTGTGAAAACAGGCGTCACAAAGGGTATTCTTAAGACAACCCATTATGGTGAATCCTTAATAAACCTTGTCTTTTCCCTTGGCTGAGAAGGCTTGAGTCAAATTCTTTTGGCAGGACCCAGTGTATCGGTATTTTGGGGTCTTGAGCACCCCTGGAAACCTATGGTTCCCTACCATCATCATTTTTCTTTAACCTCTTCAGTAGAACCATTGAAGAAAGAATGTCATGAGGAAAGATATTTAAACAGGGTTTTAACTGCAATCATAAATACTCTTTTAGCATGAAATTTTAAATGAGGGAACCATTGCCTATGTTTATAAGTATTTCATGAATTTATAGAAGTAGAACTTTAATATAATGAATGCTAACAGGAAGACAGGTGAACAGAATGGGCCCTCGGTAGAAGGACCTTGGTAGAAGTCTATAATAAGTTCAAACACTTTAAATGTATTCAAAGGATCATCAATTTATAGCTTGAAAGATACCATTGAGGTCATCTAACCCTTTAATTTCACAATTGAGGAAACTGAGGCCCAGAGAGATTAAGCGTCCCACTACTTCATAGTGAGTCACAAAGCTGGGATTCAGTCACCATTGTTTGGCCCTAAATTGAGTTCTTTTCCCTCTGATCCCCACTGCCTCCATAGTTAGCATGAGTCTGGAGTTGGATATTCTGACAAAGAAGGCCTAAAAGATTTCAGACTACCTTCCAATGAAATGAAAATTAAATGATTAAAAATCAGTGAAAATGGAAATGGAAACTCACAGCATTGGTACTATGGTTTTTCAGGTCACTGATGCTTAATTACCCTGAGGATGAATCATCAATATGACATTCATATGTATGGGAGCAGTTGATATTGCAGTGGTTATTCATAATATGATTAATATTCATCATGAAAAAGTGTCAAAATCTTATTTATAATAGCATCAGATTATTTTATGTATCTAGCCCCATTTTAGATGTGAAAGGAACTTATGTAGGAACTCCCTCTTTCTCCTATCATTAATAATGTCTAAATTTTAAGAATTTTTTTAGAATCTATTGCATAATTGAATTTATGGTGATTTCTATTATGCATGCTCCTCAACACATCCACTTTGGGAACATTCTAAACTGCAACCCACAGTGTTTTCTTCTTATGCAATAGCACAGACAGCTGTTCTGTATTCCACTTGTCCTGCTTCTATTCCCTGACAAAGTGAATGTTTTCTTATTACTTGGATTCAATGAAAGAGTGATAGTCTTCTCATGAAAAGAGCTCCAACAGAAAGCTTCCTTTTTTCCATTATCCACACCAATAATGTTTCCCCCTGTGCCTTATCCTGATGTTAGCACATAAGAGCATTAATGAGATTGTGTCGTTATCCTTTAAACCTTCACATGTTTCAGTTGCAACTTAAATTAGAATAAAAGTTCTTTGAAGAAAAGTATTTAGTTCATTTTTCATGTTATATACATTTTTATCATTGCAAGCTAGGTGCTAGATTAATTCATTATCATCAGGTATCAGCAAGCACCAATATCCATGAAATATTAAAAGGCCCAGAGGAAAAACTCTAGTGTATTAAGCAGATCTTCTACGGGAAATTAATGGAAAGACATAAACAAAAATCATATACAGAGCAGTAAGGACTGGCTATGGTTTATACTGGTGGAGGAAGTATCCACACCAGGGAGATCACATATCTTATCAGTAATTAAGGTGGGACTTTTTGCAGTTCTTCTCTTAAGTGCCTTTAGTGATTCTGGTCTTTGTTTAAATGGGGCAGGTAAAATGGGATCTTTTTGTCTTGGGGTGTTTCTCAGCACTAAGATAATCAGGAGTCATTGACTTGTATATTGTGGTACTAGGGATTAATTTTCCCACACCCTAAATGGGATTTTTCATTGTTCTTTGTTTGAGTGCTTCTCAGCATTTAGGTAATCTCCAAGGCTGGCTTTTGACTTTTGGGGCACACTCGTAGAAGGAGTGTTGAGACTCTGGGCAAGCTGTAACTGCCCCCCCTCTGGCTTTGTAACCCAGATGTTGGTGTTTCTCTGGTAACTATGAATTGTGATTTGAATCAGACAAGGTCTGTCTGTGGATATTTGTAACTTCTGTTTGTATTTGCCTTGAAGTTCGGGGGACTGATCTTTTCCCCTGAACTAAGTGATTGATATATGTATGTTTAATTAAACTGAGATTGTTAACCCCTTAAAGTGAGTTTCCTTAATAAAGCAGATCAAAAGAACCTGTAGTGATTTAGAGTGATTTTAAAATGTGATTATTGATAGCTTTGGATTCTTCCTGTGAAATATGGTTATTGGTAGCTTTGATTTCTTCCTCTGAAACATATCTCATATTCCAGGACCACTGATTGATTGGGGAATGGCTCTTTTTCTCACAAATTCGGCACAGTTCCCTATATATTTGAGAAATGAGATCTTTATCGGAGAAACTTGCAACAACTTTCTCCTCAGTTTCCTGATTTTCAAAACCTTTAAAGTTTTATATAATCAAAATCATTAATCTTTCTTTCCACGAACCGCCTCCCCCCCCATCATGAATACTTCTATAAATCTGACAGGTAATTTCTTCCATGTTCCCCTAATTTGCTTATGATATCACTCTTTATGTCTAAATCATGTTCCCATTTTGTGGTTATCTTGGTATACAGTGTGAGATGTTGGTATAAATCTAGTTCCTGTGACACTACTTTCTAGTTTTCCCAGCAATTTTTGTCAAATAGTGAATTTGCCTCTAATAGCTAAGATCTTTGGGTTTACCAAATATTAGATTATTGTGCTCATTTGCTGCTGTATATTATGTATCTCATCTGTTCCATTGATCAACCACTCTATTTTTTATCCAGTATCAAATTTTTTGGTGATTATAGCTTTGTACTATACATCTGGTCCTGGGTTTCTTTGTTTTATTTTCCCCCTTAGGGAGCTCATTTATGACTTGTTCAATTTCTTTTTCTAAACTATGGTTATTTAGATATTCTACTTTCTCTTTGATAAATTTGGCAATTTATATTTCTGTAAAATCCATCCATTTCGTTTGGACTGTGTTTTATTGGTTTTTTGTTGGGCAAAATAGCTCCTAGTAATTGATTTAATTGCATTTTCCTTGGTTGTACATTCACCCTTTTCATTTTTTATAGTGATAATTTGATTTTATCTTTCTTTTTAAAAATAAAATTAGTCAATGGTTTATCTATTTTATTTTTTTTAAAATAAAACCAGCTTCTAGTTTTATTTATTAGTTCAATAGTTTTTTCTTCCATTAATGTTTATTAATCTCTCCATTGATATTCAGGATTTTTATTTGATGTTTAGTTGGGGGAGGTTTAATTTGTTATTCTTCTAGATTTTTTAGTTGCATGACAAATTCATTGATTTATTCATTATCTGTTTTATTGATACAAGCATTCCTAGATAGAAAATTTCCCCTAAATACTGCTTTGGATGCAGTCCACAAATTTTGCTATGTTGTCTTATTGCTGACATTATCTTTAATAAAATTATTGATTGTTTCTAGATTCTCATTCTTTAGAATTAGATCATTCAATTTCCAATTAATTTTCAACATTTGCTTTGAAGGCCCTTTATCAATTGAAATTTTTATTTTGTGGCAATGGTTGAAAAAGAGTTCATTTAACATTTCTGCTTTTGTGCATTTGCTTGTGAGGCTTTTTTGTTTGTTTATTTGTTTGTTTTTTGGAGGGGGGAAGGCAGGGCAATTGGAGTTAAGTGACTTGCCCAATGTCACACAGCTAATAAGCATGTCAGGTGTCTGAGGCTAGATGTGAACTCAAGTCCTTTTGCCTCCAGGGCCAATGCTCTACTCACAGCACCACCTAGCTGCTCCTGCCCTAATACTTATTCAATTTTTGGGAACATGCCTTGTATAACTGAGAAAAGGTATATTCAATCTATTCCCATTCAATATTCTCCAGAGATCTATCATTTTTAATCTTTCTAAAATTCTATTCATCTCCTTAACCTCTTTTTTGTTTATTTTATGGATAGATTTATCTAGTTCTGACAAAGGTAAATTGAGGTTCCCCACTAGTATCATTTTATTATCTATTTCCTCCTATAATTCATTTAACTTCTCCTTTAAGGATTTGGATACAATGCCATTTGGTGCACATGTGTTCAATAATGATATTACTTCATTCTCTATGGCACCTTTTAGCAAAATACTTTCCCTGATTGTCTCCTTTTGCTTTTTCTGAGATCATGATTGCTACCCCTGCTATTTTTTTTTTCAGCTAAAGCATAACAGATTTTGCTCCAATTCCTTATTTAACTCTATGTGTATCTTTTTGTTTCAAATCTGTTTCTTTTAAACAGCATGTAGTTGGATTCTGGTTTCTAATCCTTGCTTCTATGCTCTTCCTTGTTATAGATGAATTTATCCTATTGGCCTTCATAGTTGGAATCATAGATGCATCAGCATGTATTTCTCTCTATCTTATTCTCTTAAATGAATTTTTTTTATCTTCTCCCTTACTCAAAAGTCTGTTTTACTTTTGACCATTGCCGCTCTTAATCTACCTCCTCTCTCTTTCCCCCTTTCTCTTATCCTCTTCCCCTTACTACCTCCTATTGGGTAAGATGAATTTCTGTCCCTAATTGTGTGTTATTTATATTCTTCCCTCCTTAAACCAGTTCAGATGAGAGTACAGTTCAAACATTGCCCACTATGCCACCCAATTTTCCCCTTCATTGTATAAACTCTTCCTTACATGCCTCATTTTCATGAGATAATTTCCCCTATTCTTCCTCTCCTATCCTGCTTCTCCCAGTGCACTATGCTTTTTCACCTTTCCATTCTTTTTTCTGAGATTATCTCAACAAAGTATACTCACAAGCATGTCCTCTAAGTAGACTCTTTTTAACTGCCCTAATAATGATAAAGTTCTTAGGGATTTTATGAATCATCATCCCATATAGGAGTGTAAAGAATATAATCTTAAATTCCTTATGATTTGTCACTTGCGTTTACCTTTTTATGCTTCTCTTGAGTCTTGTGTTTGAATGTCAGAGTTTCTATTCAGCTCTGGTCTTTTCATCAGAAAGTCCCCTATTTCATTAGATATCCATTTCCCTCCTATAAGATTATTATACTCAGTTTTGCTGGGTACATTATTCTTAGCTCTAATTCTAACTCCTTTGCATTCTGGAATATCATAGTCTCAGCCCTCTGTTCCTTTAATGTGGTAGCTGCTAAATCTTGCATGATCCTGACTGTGACTCCACAGTATTTGAATTCTATCTTTCTGGCTGCTTGTCATATACTCTCCTTGACTTGGGAGTTCTGCATTATGGTTATAATATTCCTGGGAGTTTTCATTTGGGGATTTCTTTCAGTTGGTGACTGGTAGATTCTTTCAGTTTCTAGTTTCCCTCTGGATATAAAATATCTAGGCAATTTTCTTTTATAATTCCTTGAAATATTATGTCTAAGCTTTTTTGTTGGGGGTGGGGAGAGTAATCATCATTTTCAGGTAGCCCAATAATTCTTAAATCATCTCTCCTTGATCTCCCCTTGTTTTTCTTATGAGAATATTTCACATTTTCTTCTATTTTTTCAGTCCTTTTACTTAGTTTTATTGTTTCTTAATGTCTCATGGAATCATTAGCTTCCACCTGACCAGTTTTAATTTTTGTTATTTCCTTCTGTGAGGTTTAGTCCTCTTTTACTATTTGGCCAATTCTGATTTTTAAGGGGTTATTTTCTTTAGTATTTTCTTTTGTACTTCTTTTACCATTTGGACAGGAGGTTTTTTTTTTCAGTATTTTTGTTTATCTGTTACCAGTCTTTTAATCCTATTTTCATAATTTTCTTTCATAGCTTTCATTCCTCTCCTCCCATTTTCCCTCTACCACTCTGATTTAAAAAAAATTTTTTTTTACTCTTTTTAAAATATCCTTTCTTAGACCCAGTCTGTATATTTCTTTGAGGCTTTGCTTGTAGATATTTTCCAAGTCATTGTCTTCTTTTGTTTCTTGAGCTTCCTTGTCACCATAGCAGCTTTTTATTTTTAGGTTCTTTTTTGTTGTTTGCTCATTTTCCCAGATCATTTCTTGACTTTGGACTTTTTCCTAAAGTTGGGCTCTGCTCACCCTAGAGGCAGGGTGAGGATGTCAGACTGAGCTTCTGTCTCTTGTGTCCTCCTGCTGCTTTCATACCTCAGTGTGGAGCCTGTAAGTCTTTGGTGCTTCCAATATGATGTCAACCTCAGAGAATTCTCTTTACTGTACCTCTCTTCCCCCAGTCTGTTTTCTTCTCTTTACAGGGACAGGGCTTCTGTTCCCTTGTGACCACAGTCACTCCTCTCTATGCTGGAACTATAACCCAGAATTGGGTAATAAGTGACAGAGCTGCCAAATGGCACCCAATACTGTATGCAGTGCTAGTACAGTGATTCCTGGGCTCTCTTTCTGACCAGTTGTTTAGTCCCCTTACCATCCCTGGGCACTATACCGCTTCCTGAGTCTGCTGTCATGATCAAAATCTCCTGGCTTCTCTGGTTATTTTCAGTTCTCAGCTAAAATCCCAACTTCTGCAAGAACCCTTTCCTGGACCCCTTTAGTACTAGTGCCTTCCATCTAAGACTACCTCTGATTTATCCTGTATATATTTTGTTTGTACAAAGTAGTTTGCACATTGCCTCTCTCATTAGACTGTGAGCTCCTTGAGAACAGGGACTATTTTCTTTTCCTCATAGCCCTAGTGCCTGGCACATAGTATGTGCTTAATATATGCTTATTGACTTGATTGACATACTGTACCACATAGTTGCCTAGGATCCAGGAATGGCAGTGCAGGACTGCCAGCTGAGGCTCATCCAAGAGACAAATAGGCTCAGAGGTAAAAGCACCCACCTTACCAAGACATATGAGTAGCATTCCTATCATACTGCTATTGCTTTCTGAGACCATGTGAAAGACTGATGGCTTCTCAACATGCCATCAGATATTTTGCAGTGTCTCATAGTCTTTAAACTTAACCTTAATGTTTTGGGGATTTAAAGGGTAGTTGGCTTATCCTTTTAATGTCATGAAACTAAATAAGAGTTCAAAAAACCAAAGGCAAAAATCAATAAATACTTGTTTGTTTCATGCTTACCATTTTGGTAGCATTAGAAATACAAAAAAAAATTTCCTAAGTACTCTATAACTCAGCCAAACTAGAGTATTTACTGTCTTGTACATTTTTGACACTCTATCTTTGCTTATTATTTTCTATAATTGGAATTCTCTTTCCTTACATTTTTAACTTTTGATATCCTACCCTTTTAAAATACTTAGCTCAACCACTACCTTTCTTGATTTTCCTAGCTGGAAGTGAATTTTCTCTCATTCAATTCATATTATTCTTATGCACTTGTATTCTAATTTATGTTATATTTGTTTATGTACACATCTGATGACTCCTGTTAGTATGCTTTCCAAGGGCAGAAACCTTGTCATACTTATATCACTTTTAGCACACAGTGCAGAGAAGAATGAATGTTCTTTGGCCTATGGACCTCCCCCAAATGGAAGGACTAGTAGGGACTCTTTAGTAAGAGAAAGAGGCCAGCATGGCACAGGAATCTTCCTTCCAGGGTAAGAACTACTCTAACCGGTGTGGGGTAAGGCCCCAGGAAACAGTAATTCAGCCTACATGTGTAGGGCCTAGGAAATATTGCTCCTATCACATTTGAATGAAGGTATAGATGGCATGCTCATCAAATTCACAAAAAGCTGGAAGGGAGAGCTGCCATTCTAGATTACAGAGTAAGGATCTAAAAGGACCTTGGAAGGCTGTTGTATTGTGCTGAATTGATTAAATTTAATAGGAATAGATATAAAGTCTTCCACTGTTATAAAAAAGTCAACTTCACAAGTACAAATGGGAGTAGGGGTGATCAGGCAGCAGTTGTCAAGAGACTTTAGTGAATTGTAAGTTCAATATGAGTCAGCGGTGGAACATGGCAGCAAAAAAAAAAGAAAAGAAAAGAAAAGAAAATCTTTTTCAATCTCAGGCTCCATTAGAAGCAGCCTAGATTCTGAGAACAGGGAGATGATTTCCCACTGTTCTGTACTAATCAGACCTCATGTGGAATAATGTGTTCACTTCTGGACTCCACAGTTTAAGAAGGTTGTTGATAAACTAGAGAATGTCCAGAGGCATGGAACACATGCCACATGAAGATCATTTGGAAGATCTGAGAATCTGAAGCCTGGAGAAGGGAAGATTCAGGATGACATGATAGCTGTCTTAAATTGTATAAAGGACTATTGTGTGGAGGAAGGATTATGCAGTTTCTGTTTGACCCCAGAAGGTAGCACAAGAAGCAATGATCTGTGGCAGTTGCAAAGAGGCTGATTTGGGGTGATTGTCAGAAAAAATTCCCCAATCATTGCCATTGTTTGTTGTTGTTCAGTAGTTTCAGGCATGTTTGACTCTTTGTGAAACCATTTGGGGTTTTCTTGGCAAAGACACTGGAGTGGTTTGCCATTTCTTTCTCTGGCTCATTTGAGGATGAGGAAACTGAGGCAAATGGGGTTAAATGACTTGCCCAGGGTCACTTAGCTATTAAGTATTTGAGGATCAGGACTCTATCCCCTGTGTCATCTAGCTGCCCTAACCAATACAGCTGTCCAAAAGTGGAATGGGCTGAATAGGGAGGTGGAAGATTCCTCTTCCTTGGAGGTCTTCAAGTCATAGTGTTTGAGTTGGATTGGATAACTGCTGAGGTCTTTTCCAACAATCAAATTTTGTGCTTTATATTTCTTGGTATCCTCAACACTTCCTAGAACAATACCTTGAAATAGTAGGTGAATATTTATTGATTAAAATGTTTATTTATTTAGCAGCTTCCCTGCCCTTATTTAGGTGCTTTTTATTTCTCAGCTTTCTTATTATAGACTTGAGTAAATTGAAAGATGGAGAGTAGGTCAGAGAGAAGCAGCAAGGGGTGATGGTGGGGGGCAGGGGGAAGGAATACTAAGAAGGGGAGAGAAAAAGTTGAGTATAGGCTATGAGCAAAAGGGGAGAAGATATTGGAGAAGATGGAAAGGCTATAGACAATGAAAGGAGAAAGGAGAGTAAGAATAAAGACATGATTCATTATTATATCTTTCTGCATCTCTCTTTCCTGAGCAGGAGTTGCTCCATTGGGGTATGGTAATGGGTCCATAGTGACAACTATATTCTACTTTCCCTAGAATTCAATACTCTGATGCTTCTCTCCTTCCCTGGTGCCCTATCATGGTTGATATCCAACTACAAAGCCACTTTACTTCTAGCTATGGCAGTTTATTCTCAAATAAGCATAAAATTGATGCTCTGATTTTCAGTAATCATAGTCTGAGGTTAAATATATACCCCTTCACTCTTCCCTTCTTCCCCACAATGACCTTTTCCAAACTCACTCTGAAGACTTTTACTTCACACGCTAAATACAGATGCCAGTGTATTATTGTCTGCCTTTAGCTCTCTCACCACACTCTCCTAGCAAGCTTTTCTCGTTAGTAGGAAAAATAAGTTCAAATCTTTGTATGTAAAATTAATCTGGATGATTTTATTGTTTATTCACATTTACTCTAGCGCTAACAAATGTTTCAGCTCCTGTGCTTAAAGCACTTGTATGGGTACCCATCTGTCCTTGGCCATATACTACATTTAAATCTGAGGACTCATTATAATTCCAAATCTCTATTGCTCATTTGGGGCAGCTAGGTGGCACAGTAGATAGACTGCCAGGCCTGGAGTCAGGAAGACTCATCTTCTTGAATTCAAATCTGGCCTCAGATGCTTATTAGTTGTGTGACCCTGGGCAAGTCACTTAACCCTATTTGCCTCAGTACCTCATTTATAAAATGAGCTGAAGAAGGAAGTGGCAAACCACTTCAATGTCTTCACCAAAAAAAACCCAAAATAGGGTCAAGAAGAGTTGGAACAACTCAAAACAACTGAATAACAATGATTGCTCATTCAAGCTCTTATTTCATGACTTCTTACAGTGTTTCACCTTAAGATCTGTCATTCCTGATGAGCACTTGGCATTGGGAACTTAGCACTACTCATTTAGGACCTCTAGAGAGAAACCATTTACAGTGTCCATACTGATCTCTTTACTTGAAACTATGGTATTACACTCCCCACACTCTTATTGAAGCCCAGGGCCAGCTCTTATAGAGGACAGCATAACTCTATAATTGAATTTACTCAGAGTTCTCCATAGTTGCACCAAGGAAATAAACCTGTGTGATGTCATAGGGCAGTTTACCCAGGGGCTTTGTCTCCTCTGCACTAACTAGATGGTAAAATTACCTCTTTGCAACTATCATCCAGTGCTCCCAGTTTTGTTATCTGGAGAAAAAGAAGAACAAATCTAATTCCCCTTCAGTATATTTCATATACTTGAATACTACCAAGACTCCTCTTCCAAGTCTTTTCTTCTCCAGGTTAAACATTTCCAATTCCTTTGACCAATCCTCGTTTTGTCAGATCTTGAGACCCTTCACCCTTCTGTGAACCTTCTCTGAATTTTCTTCTTCCTCAAATTTCATACCCAGAACTTAAACATAATATTCTAAATGCCACCTTTCCAGGGCTGGGTAAAATTGAGCTACAATCTCCCTTGTCCAGGACAGTCTTTCTCAGTGCAATCTTAGATAGTATTTGTCTTTATGGATGTCACATCACATTGCTAACTCAGATTGGACATATAGTCCACTAAAAAACCTAGAGCTTTTTCAGATGAACCGCTGTGTGGTTGTACTTTGTGAAATTTAGTTTTTGAATCCATGTTTGAGTTCACATTTATTCCTGTTATATTCCGTCTTATTTGATGTAGCTCAGTGTTCTAGCCTGTCTGAATCTTTTTTGAATCCTGACTCTTGCCCCCAGTTTGTTAGCTAGTCCTCCCACATTTATGTTATCTATAGATTTGATAAGGATGCCATCTATGCATCTAGCCATTGATAAAAATGTGAAAGAACACAAGGATAAACCCAGATCCCTAGATAGCGCTCCTGGAGAATACTGTAACTTTTACTCCTAGGGAATTCTAACTCAATCCTCTGGATACTCTCCAATTTGTCAAGGTCTTACCTAAATGTGGCATCTAACCCTGAACATAATGTTCCAGATAGGGCGTGTCCAGGGGAGTGTACAGAAGGACCGTTTACTGGCTTTCCATGCATCTTTTCTACAACCTAAATTCTCATGAGCTTTCTTACACATCATATTGCACTGTTGATTTCAGTGCTCCCTTAATTTCTTTTTTTTAATTACATTTTTTATTTTTGGTTTACAGCATTCAGTTCCACAAGTTTTTGAGTTCTGAATTTTCTTCTCCTCCCTCCCCTCCCACCTTTCCCCCAAGATGGTATGGAATCTGATGTATGTTCTACATACACCTTCGCATTAAACTTATTTACACAATAGTCAAGTTGTAAAGAAGAATTATGACCAGTAGAATGAATCAGGAGAAAGAAGAAACAAAACCAAAAAAGAAGAGAAAAAAAAAGAGAGCAAATAGTCTGCCTCAATCAGCACTCAGACTCCGTAGTTCTTTCTCTGGATATAGATAGCTCTTTCCATCATGAGTCCTTTGGAGCTGTCTTTGAACCTTGTATTGCTGAGAAAAGCCAAGTCCATCGAAGTTAGTCATCACAGAAACTATGTCTGTGGTTGTGTACAATGTCCTCCTGGTTCTGCTCCCCTCACTCAGCATCAGATCACATAAGTCTTTCCAGGTTATTATTATTATTATCTGCTCCTCATTTCTTATAGTACAATAGTATTCCATTACATTCATATACCATAACTTGTTTAGCCATTCCCCAATTGATGGGCATCCCCTTGATTTCCAATTCTTTGCCACCACGAAAAGAGCTGCTATAAATATTTTTGTACATGTGGGTCCTTTTCCCACTTGTGTGATCTCTTTGGTATACAGCCCTCAAAGTGATATTGCTGGGTCAAAGGGCATGCACATTTTTGTAGCCCTTTGGGCATAGTTCCAAATTTCTCTCCAGGATGGCTGGATCAGTTTACAACTTCACCAGCAATGTAACCGTGTTCCAATTTTCCCACATCCTCTCCAGCATTTATCATTTTCCTGTTTTGTCATGTTAGCCAATCTGACAGGAGAGATGTGGTACCTAGGAATTGTTTTGATTTGCATTTCTCTAATCAATAGTGATTTAGAGCATTTTTTATATGACAATAGATATCTTTAATTTCTTCCTCTGAAAACTGCCTGTTCATATCCGGTCCCTTAATTTCTACGAAAAGCTTTGGCTATATTGTGCAGGGCAGAGAGCTACTATTACTATTAATAATGATGATGATGATAGCATTTGTATAACATTTATTATGTGCCAGGCACTGTGCTAAGCATTTTACAAATATCTCATTTGAACCTCATAACAACCCTACCAATAATAATGATGATGATGATGATAATGATAGTTTACATTTCTATGGTGCTTACTATGTGCCAGCCACTCTGCTAAGCACTTTAAAATTATATCTCATTTGAAGGAAACTGAGGCAAAGAGAAGTTAAGTGACTTAGGATTACACAGCTAGTAAGTGTCTGAGGTTGGATTTGAACTCATATCTTCCTGACTTCAGTTTCAGTACTCTATCCACTATGCAATCTGGCTAACCCATTCGGAATTATTATTCATAACTAGAGAAATGATAGAGGACTAGTCCGTATTTGTGCTTGCTCAGCTGTAATCATCTCCCTTACTGCAAGCTCACAAACATTTGTACATCAGAAATTGCTGATGACAAAAGTAAGTTGGCATTCCACTCCACCCCCGTCCCCAGCCCCACCACCCCCCACCCTCCACCCCCAGCCCTGGACCGGTAGGCAAGTATCAGCCTGGAATAGGAGGAAATGGGTCTGTGTCCCAGTACCATTTCACTGGGTCACAAATATGGTTCTAGAGAAATGAAAGGGATGAGATTATACTTGTGATTTCATTGGTACAGAAAATTTCTAAGGAGGAAAATTCTCTCTACCAGTGCACAGTGGCTGTTGTTCTGCAATTTATATACTCAGAGAGTTGCCTCTCTGAGAAGTTAAGTACCTTGACAAGGATTGTGTCAAAGGCATGATCTGAACCCAGATCTTCCTAGCTCTGAAGCTGGCACTTTATGAATTATGCCATGGTGCCTCATCTGAGAGAATGGCAATTTCTAGAGATGCTGGTAATTTAAAATACATGATTCATTTGTAGCTTTCTGTGTGTTCAATCTGCCTCCTTTACCTTCTAGTCTCTCTTCTCTTCTTTTAACACTTCTTCAGTTCCAGCTCATTCTCTGGCCTGCTCTACTCCACCTCCACACCAGCTGGCTAGCCCATGTGCCAAATCTCCTCCCTCCCTACTTTTCCGCTTTCCATATCCTTCTGTGTGTTGTCTTCTCTCTTTAGAATGTAAGCTCCTTGAGATTTGGTACCATCTTGTTTCTGTATCCCCAGTGCTTACCACAGGGATTGGCACATAGTAAGTACTGAATAAATGCTTCATTTGTATGTCTGTCTAACATTAACTGTGGTTGCCTAGTGGGAAAGGAAGTGGGAGTTGCTTTGTACTACAGCGCAATCAGTTTAATGATGATACCCAGTTCTGTCTTTCCCTAACAACGTCGGTGCCTTGCCAGGTCTGGGTCTCAGACAACTGAGATTCAGTAGAATAGCTAAGATTCAATAGAATCAAATAACCAACAAATGTTTATTGAGTATCTCCTCTACACAAGTTACTGTGTGTGCTAGGGGAAACAAGAGATGCAAAGGGATAGAAGGCCTCACAGAAGTGATAAATCAGTTGGAGAGTTGAGACATACATCTAAAAGATAACAATATAGGACTCCATGCTAAATGAGAAGTACAGAGGAGCCTAGTATCAGAGATATCACAGGTAACATAGGGGAGTCAAAGAAAACTTCTCAGGAGGTGCAGGGGCTTGAGGTAGCTGTATAGGGATGGGCAGGCTTCAGATAAATCAAGAAGAGTAGGGGGAGTAATTTAGCAAGTGTTAGCCATTAGGATGTTCATAAGCTATTCTGGGGATAAGTTGAAAATGCTTTGCAAACCTTTAAATACTATATAAATGTGAATTGTTATTAATTGGCTAGAATGAAAGATCTTTTTTATAACAAAGTAAGTAGAGGGGCATGGGGAGATTAGGTAGGGGGCCAGATTGTAGAGTGCCTTGAAACCTAGGCAGTTTGGATCTTATCCTGATAATAACAACACACATTTATCTAGTGCCTTAAATACCTTTTCCACAACAAACCTGTGAAGTGGGTAGTATAAGTATTATTATCCCCATTTTACAGTTGAGGAAATTGAAGCAGACAGAGGTTAAGTGGCTTGGATGTATGGTCTTACAGCTTATTTATTTCAGAGCTAATATTTGAATCCAGATCTTCTGACTCTAGGTTCAAAGCTCTTCCCTCTATATGGCATACCCTCTGTGCGCTTTCTGAGGAGGGAAAATGAAGGATATATTATTAGATAGAGAAGGAAACTATTTATGCTTTTTGGTTTTTTTTTGGGGGGGAAGGTCCATACTTCTGATTTTATTGTTGGCTTTGGAGAGTCCTGATGCACACTGGCAAACCATATGTAATCTATAGTTTAAAGAGTAATGCCTTGCTCATGGTCGAGTAACTAGTATGTGGAAGAGGCAAGACTTGAACTCAGATCTTTCTGTTTCTAAGGAGGTTCAGTGAATAGAGCACTGGCCTTAGAGGCAGATAGATCAGAGTTCAAATCCAGCCTCAGACACTTGCTATTATTTAAAAGCATACTTTCCTTTGCCACTGAAGTCACAATTTTACCTGACTTCTTTGGAAATGACTGCCTTTCTCCATCTTCATAGAATACACACATCATTTTTTTTCCATCTAAGATGTCAACCTTGCCACCATCAACTCTTTCATAAGCTCTAATGTGGATTTCCTTAGTTCATCCTTCATAGGCCTACTTGGAAAATCTGAGAACAGACATTCCTAATGTGGGGTGCATGGCCCATAGACCCTTCAGGGGTCTGTAGATAGATTTCAAGAGATCTATGAATTTGGATAGGAAAAAGGCATTTTTATTTTCACTACTATTCACTACTATTTTCCTTTGTAACAATGTGTATTTTATTTTACACATTTAAAAACCATAAGTTTCACATGATGCCAAAGGGTCCATGACACAAAAAGTTTAAGCACTGCTAGAAGCTCTAAGTGGTACCAATTACAGCCAAACAAAATATTCTAGGTGGTCCATATTTACCAAATCATAACATGTTAGTGCTGGAAGAGGCCTTAGAGACCCTGAGCCATACCCCTCCAGTTTTATAGATAAGGTTACTGAGCCCAGGAGAGGGTATTAGTTATTGTAGAACTGAGGTAGAATCTTTGTCATTCCTTTCTCAGATCAATTCACTGTTGGTCTATAAATGCCTCAAAGTTCACCTTGCTCAGCGTCACCATGGCAAACTGTTTTCCAAGAATTGAAAGCTGGAGGTTTTCCGAGCTTTCACTTGTGTAATTCCTTGCTTACCTTGGTTTGGCAGGAGATGTCTGTTGGCCTTTAGGATATGGGACCATATTATACCTTTTAAAAAGAGTGTTTTACTAATCTTAAAAATATGCCAATCACTGTTTTCTTCATTCACACTTTGTATTTAATTCCTGGGTTCTTTGCTTTTTTGTACTTGTACTCTGGGATAAATTTAATCACAATGGGTACAAATTTATAAAATCTAATATATAAATAAATTATAGACTCAGCCAAAGAGCTTTTTAAATTATGTAGAAGAGAACATTACAATCTAGAAAGTAGAGAGCCAGAAAAGCTATTTTTGATCAATCCCTTAATGAAGAATTTATTGATAGTTGGAGAATAAACAACAAACAACCTTGATACTACTGACTATAACTTATTTGTATTTATGATTGGAAAAAATGATTCCTAACCCTACTTCAATGATAAGGAGGGCATTTCCAGATATCTGAAGGGATGTAAAATTTGCCTACTTATTTCATTTATTTGTGCATTTGCAGTTTCATCAAGGTAAATACTTAATATGAAACAGGGGTCTGGTGCATGCCAAAACCACTTGAAATGGCATCTTTCCATATGCAGATGCTGGGAGATGCTTCCATGACAATCCAATGAAGCCTGGAGAATGCATGGACATTCAGCATTAACTACATGGTTGGGAGGGGAATTTTCCCACTGGCTATATAGCCAAAACTGTCATCTTCAAAATAGTCTGACTCAGCACCCAGCCTTGGCTTTTGCCACATTTGAATCTGAGGGAAGAGATGACTCCATATCTTTGAGTGGAATCTCAAACCTAGCACAGGAACTCAAACTACAGGGATTGATAGTCCAGGAATCCAGACTAGGTATTGTAGGCTGCCCGACAGTGAGCCCTGAAACAAGGGTCCCAGCACTCTAGCCCCTTGGCTTTGGACTTGAACTAGGTATGATTCACTCTATATACAAACCGAGCCTAATCCCCCTGGCCCATTCCCAAAGGCTAAATTTGTGTGTGTGTGTGTGTGTGTGTGTGTGTGTGTGTGTGTGTGTGTTTGTGAGGGAAAAGATTATGTCCCCAAGTATTGGGGGAAATGTTTCTATTTTTGTTCTTGTTATATGCTTTTCATAAAAGCTAATCTGAAGTAAATGGACAGCTAGGTGACTCAGTAGACGGAACCCTTGGCCTAGAGTCAGGAAGACTCCTTTTCCTGAGTTCGAATCTGGCCTCAGATACTTATTATCTATGTGACCCTGGGCAAGTCACTTAACCTTAAACCTCAGTTTCCTCATCTGTAAAAACAAGTTGGAGAAGGAAAAGGCAAACCATTCCAGTATCCTTGCCAAGAAAACAGCAAACAGGGTGACAATCCTTTCTGACTATTTGAACCCCCAAAATATCCAAAGCATCCAAACTGCTTTGTTCTATTCTAAAAATGCCCCTTTCTGTGTCAGCAACTTCAAAGACCAGATGAGATTGACAAGGGGTATCTTTCCTGTAGGTGACAGGATGTCTGCAACCAGAAGAGTGGGATTTCTCTTATCTTGATATTCTAGGGACATTTGCATCTTGTGATCATAATCTCTAAGGGACACTACCTTGTCAATTGTCTTATTCAACTAAGAACTTCCTTTCTCATGATATGGAGACCATAAGATTGGGTAACACAGACATGCTGAGTTGGAACAAAAAATATATTTAAACCTTCTCATTCCTTTGTTCAGACAGTCAGAACTTAAGTTCTGGCTCCTTGTACTTGTATGTAAGCTAGCTCTGCTAGCTTTAAGGGAATAAACATTACAAATTTACATATCACCTAGCTTGTTTGCCTCCTTTAACCAAACTTTCAGGTCGACAAGGGTCACAAAGAGTTGGACACAACTGAAACAAGAAATCGACAACAAATCTGAGGTTAAGCAGAACTGGGGTAATAGTCACTAAGACCCTAAAATGGGGTGGGAAAAGCCAATAGGATCTCAGGCTGGTGGCAGAGAAGAGAGACACGTCAGACACCTTAGTGCCGCACAAACCTGAGAGTAGGAGAAGAAATAAGAGGCCTGGTCCTAAGTGAGTGGGTCCAGAACAACCATGGTTTCATGAATTTTTTTGGCTGAAAAAAGTCTTCACTGAGTGACCAACTTGATTTAATTTTTGTCTATTCTTCTAATTTCAATCACAGAAATTTTCATAGTAACAACTACCAAATATTATTGCTATGAAAAAAATCCCTTAAATGTTTTATTTTACAACATTTCAATTAAAAAAATATTTGTGTCAGTGACTTTTCTTCTCTTACCAGTTTCAAGAAGCAGCCCTGAAAAATTTGAATAACCGTGCCTAACTGCCCGAGGGGAATTCTAGAGACAATTGGAGAGATGATAGATTACTTCAGGAGAGCGGTTATGCCCTGGAAGACTATTGATTCAGGAGCTAGGCCCAGGGGTGGGAACCTGCAGCCTCCAGGCCACAAGTGGCGTTGTACTCAAGCCCTTTGACTGAAGGTCATAGGCTCCCCACCCCATAGGCTACACAGCCTAAGTGATGGGGAAAAGATTCAAACTGGGACAAGTCATGTGAGACAAAATGTAGATCTCTACCAGGCACAGAACTCTGTTTCTAATGCACAAAGGAAGATGGTTTCTTTAGTCAGAGGTTCTTAGCCTTTCTTGTATTTCATGGATGCTTTCTGCAATCTCATGAAACCTATGGACCCATTCTTAGAATAATGTTTTTAAATGCACAAAATTCTATTTAAAAGAAACCAATTATATTGGAATATATGTATCAAATACTTTTCAAACCAATCTCACAGGGGCAGCTAGGTGGCATAGTAATAGAGCACTGGCCCTGGAGTCAGGAGGACCTGAGTTCAAATCCAGCCTCAGACACTTGACACTATCTGTGTAACCATGGGCAGGTCACTTAACCCCACTTGCCTTCTCTTCTCCTCTCCAAAAAAACCCAAAAAATCAAACAATCTCGTGGACCTCAGGTTGAAAACCCTTGCTAGCCCTCGGGATACTTTTATTTTGCTAAATTATGCCAAAAACACCTGATCAAGTCTAAGACTTACTTAAGATAAAACATTAGAAATCAAGGTCCACTTAGTTGTGGGATTTTTTTGAGTTGCCATGCTGGCTGCTAGAGATCTTAAAGGAGATTTGGTAACTAGGGAATGACCACTATTTTCTAGAGGCTTAGGAGGACTACAGTGAGAGAAACTGAAGGAAAAGGACATCATCCAAGGGGACGTTGGATGGAAAGCACTGAACAACCACAGTCCTTTGTAACAGTTATGGAACTGAGAGGGTTTTCCCAAAAGAATAAGGCAGAATGTAGCATCTAGGACATAAGTGAACAGGGACAACAAGGAAAGAAAGATTTGGGGCAAAAAAAAATGTCTCCCATTGGTCCTAGTCACTATAGTGTTCAAATTGTCGTGATGCTGGATGAGTTGAGATTCCTGTCAACGAAGGAGGAACCCACATCTATGGTGGTCCTGCCAGGTTTCCTTGGGACATCTAGTTTCCACAAACTCATCATCTCTATTCCTAGTCTATGTGTGAGATATTATATATATATATTTATACATACATACATATATATATATATATATATATATATATATATATATATATATATATATATATATATATAATACACACACACACACACACACACACACACACACATATATCAGTTTCTATCATCTATACAAGAGG
Organism: Trichosurus vulpecula; assembly: GCF_011100635.1. Taxonomy (NCBI): domain Eukaryota; kingdom Metazoa; phylum Chordata; class Mammalia; order Diprotodontia; family Phalangeridae; genus Trichosurus; species Trichosurus vulpecula. The sequence continues at coordinate 218,658,297 of NC_050574.1, forward strand.
GCAGATCACTGAAAGTGCCAAAGGTCATAGATTTTATAAAGAGGGCTGGATTCATATTCAGGTTCATCTGCTTAGTTTCCTATCTCTGATGTCTCAAGCAAGGAAATATTAGGTATTGTCTAATGAAAGCAAGAGTAACAACAACACAGAAATAAATAAAGAATCCAAGCATGGGGAACAGAAATTTCCAGTAAAGAATAGGAAGGGGGTAGAGTCTAGACCAGAGGCAGCCTCCTGCAAGTGAACACTATATATAATATATTTCCAAGGGGCTCATAGGCTCTAGGGTTTTTGTTTGTTTATTTATTTTGTTTTGACTATCTAACTGGTATGTCTTGGGAGCTGAGGAAAGCTACAAGAGACATAGACTGGAGGCATAGCAGTAGTGATAGGACAATGACAAAGGAAAATACTAATGCACCTTAATGGTGAAAAGTATCTCTTGATAGTCCCTTACCTTGGACAGTTCTGTAAGTGACTGAGACTATAGAAATCTTTGGAGGAAGGAAAGTATTCTTATTTTCTGTGGGATATGATATAAGTTCTTTTTGTAAATCTGTTCATGTATTGAGTCTTCTGAGTGTCTGAATTTGTAAGGATAGCTAATGACTTCTACCAAAAGAGAGTTGGTTAAATATTGAGAATCTCAGATATCAAGCAAACAATGGTAGAATTTATAGAAAAGGTTGTGACTGATTGCAGTAAAAGAGAAAAAAATGACTGCTAGCTCCACAAGCAAGTTTTTAAGTCCAAAAACAACTCCAAAACAGTTTCTACCTTGATTTAAAAAAAAAAACTCTTTAAGAATAGAAGCAGGAAATAAAGATGCTCCAGTGAATAATAGCATTCATATTTCCTATATATATTTAATGAGTAGAAAAACTATTTCTAAAGAGTGCCATTAGCTATAAAAAAACTTCAGTTTTACTGTATAACTGATAGCTAAATATACCTAGTAGTCATATTTTTCCCTTCTCCTTTCTTGAACAATATATTGTTTGCTCTTACAATGATCATTTCTTAGGTGTGGACAATGATTTTTCACAGTTTCTGCCTTTATTGGTTTCTACCTTTCTCTTTGCGTTAGTGCAGGTCGGTCTCATGGATAAGTATTATGCTCTGAATGAAACTGGCTCATTTATTTGAACTAAGAAATGAATAGAACCAGTTATTTTACTTGGCTTTATCTGGAACTAAACCAAACTAATTTCAACAGTACCCGAGTTGGAATTGAACCAAGATACTTATCCAATTTAGTTTCATGTGCAGTGATCTGTATGGACCAAGTTTGCAACTGAAGCTTCCCTGCAAAGAGAGTTTGCATTTCCTACTAAGAAAGGTAGCCTTGCTGAGTCATACAAAGTGATTTATGACTCCCTGAAGCCAAAAATAATGAACAGTTTTATGGGCTTTGGAGAATGTAGGTCAAAGCCTACCATCTACTGCTAGATGAGTGGCTGTTCAGTTTGCTCAAGATACTCTAGAGTTAGTTCTCACCTTAATCACTCCATGCTATTCATCCATGCAAGATGTTTGTGTGTTCTGGGCAAGAAAAGTTTGTATGCTATAGATAGTGCCAAAGAAACTACTTTGACAGAAATAATTGCAGAACATGTTTTATGTGATGTTAGTATTTATGTAATATAGTGGGTATGTCCTGGCATGCCCAAGGAAGAACCCAGTAAGTTCTTGCTTCTTGTGTCTCCTTGATTATTATGAATTCCTTAGATCAGGTGAGAATTTCTATTGCCTATTACAGGAATGATGATTCATCACCAGAATAAAGGCCTCGAATTCTTGGCTAGGTTATACAACTGGTTGCCTTAGGGCTGAGAAATTATTTCATTTGCTTTTAAATGCTAGGTCAGAAGCAGATATCATTGATAGACAAAAATAAAGAGAGACAAAGAAAGAGAAACAGAGATAGACAGATAGAGAGAGAAGAGAAAATAGGAGGGACTTGTTTCCCTGCTACGCACATCAACAAACCAGTGCCTAGTGAAGACACAAAAAGAAGAAATAAAGGATAGACGTAGAAATAACACAGAGACACATCAAACGGAAATGGAACTGAAGAGATACTTGAACAGACATGTGGCCCATAAAGGGAACCATGTATATGTGGGAGCCAGCGCCAGATGAGAGACTCAGAAGCAAAGATGAGCCACGAAGTAAAGGAGCAACCCAAATCTTTCTGTTAGTTGGTTTTGTGAATTATATGGAAAGTGCTGAAGGAAGAATGACCTACCATAGGGTAGAATTGATTCACTCTCTAGCAAAACTTCCTCCATCCCCTTCTGAAGGGTAGAGGTAGGGGATTCCTGGTAGCAAAACAAATCTGGAAGATGTACCTTATCAGTGAGGAGAGCTGTTTTGGTAGTTTATAGATGTAACAACAATGCTGCTTGCAGCTACTGTGGCTGCGTAAGGCCAATAACACCAGCACACAGGAGGGCTGCTAGCACAGGTTCTTTGATCTGCTTTTCTGAGGAAAGCAACTTTAAGGGGTTTACATTCTCACTTTAATTAAAAACACATATATCATTCAATTAGTTCAGGGGAAAAAGTCAGCACCCTGAACTTCAGAGCAAATACAAACAGAAATTACAAACAGAGAAAATATAAACAGATCAACAGACAGGCTTCTATCTGACCATAGCAATACATACACAGTTACTAGAGAGAGAAGCACCAACATCTGGATTTTCAAAGCCTGGGGCTTCTTAACGGCTACCCAGGGTCTCCACATCAATACTCTTCCAATGAGTGAGCCTACAAAGCAAAATGCTAATCTAAGAGTGTGTATATACACTCTTTAGGGCCCTGAGGGCTCCACATCTCTTTTGACCTAATTGGTAAAAGAGTGGGGGCCTTCCTACAAACAAAGGCAAGACTTAAAGGCACTTGATTGCCTTAGTGCTGAGAAGTACTCCGAAATAAAAGACAACAAAAAGTCCTACTTTGCTTGCCATTACACTAGACTTGTGTATGAGTCCTTTGAAATATTTTGGAGGTTAAATAAAGCCTCTTCTATAATTAATCTGAGTACTTCTATGATGATTGAGGCCCTTCTTTGACATAGCCAATTTTTAGGGTTCCTATATATAAAAGCATGAGTCATAAAAAGATTTTCTAGAGTTTTAACTCTGGCCTGATAAACCCAGAACTTCAGTTGAATTGGAATTTTTCCAATGAAAATGCAGTGGCTTGTTTGAATTTTAGAGATTTGTAAAAATAAAATGTGAGGTACAGTTGGTCCTACATAAATGAAACAAGTATTATTGTGATTTATGTGATGAAATTGGAACTATGTACTCCAGCTGAGGGATTCCCATTCTGTGTCTTGCTGAAAGGAACTCAAAGTCTCACTTAATACCACAACCTAAAAGATAAATAAAGGTGGAGATTTAACCCATTAAAAAGCCACTCCCTTGGTCTTAACTATTCTTCATTGATCTCTACAGGTTTCTCCAGTGGCATTCCTATAGTTCAGCACACACAAATGGTTTTGGTAAACAACCAAATTTTATTGTAGTGAACAGAATTTCAATATAAACTATGTATGTATGTATGTGTGTGTGTGTGTATATATATATATATATACATACACATACGCACACATATACACATACATATGCACACACACACACACATATATATTATATATATCGGTCCAATTCAAGAGATTTTTCAGATAATATATCATACCTACTTATTGAGAGCTATCTCCTCTGGTTCATTTTAATAAATATCTGTTGAAACCTATCGCTTACTCCTAGAAGACTTGATAAGCAGCAAATATATTAACTACCCAAAACAGAATACATTAAAATGTAATGAAATTTTAGTATTAATAAGTCTATTTTCCATATAACAGATATATTTTTATATAATATTTTCTAATAACATGTATTTTCTAGGCATTATATCCATACTTCATCTGTAAAACTTATTTTAGAAATCCTATTTTCCTTATCTGCAAAATCAGTATAGTTCTATTCAGGTAAATAATAGGAGTCTTTAAAAATTCAAGTTTCTTTGTATAATAATCTCTTCATTGGCCAAAGATATGCTCTTGTACCAACCAGTTATTTCAGTGGGAAAAACCCCCTGCAATTAATCCTTTTGTTTATCAACCATGGTTATCATCATCAAAGTCATTTATTATATAGCTCTTTTCAATGTTATACTATAAAAAAGCAAATTTAAATGATTGAATTTCTGTTCTCTAGGCGTATGTCTAGTAGTCACATTACCAAATATAAAGAGGGTCTTTGTCTCAGTGATTTACAATCTAAACTTGCCAGATAGGTGAGATTCAAACATAAGAAAATGAAGGGGTCACATTTTTGATTTGTCTGCATAAGAAAATCAAGATGGCAATCAGTCCCATAAATACTTGCTCCCCTAGAGAACTGAACCTAAGACAAAGTTCCTACTTATCTACACTCTGCCATTTCTAAATGGTTGCGACTGAACAGTAGTGCTCAGGCATAACTTGTAGGATTTAAAAGCACATCAACATAGTAAAATAGTTTTATAAATCATTGCTTCTAGGGGGTCAGCTGATATTAAAATCAAAAGATGGAGCAATGCTATATGATACTTCCAACTTGCTTATTTACAAAAGATTTTAAAAAAACCCCAGAAACATTTAATTTAAAGATGACTTTAGGATAGTTTGCACTCCTCTCCCCACTTGTTCGTAGTTGGGCTACATTTAGCAAAAATTAGCATTCTCCTCAAACCTTAGGAGCCTTCCCAAAATGCCATAGTCATAGTTGAAAGAGATGTCCTACAGATCAGATTGATTACTTGGTTTGTAAGAATGAGCATAATGTATCATAGTCAATGCAGAAGTCAAAGGAGGCTGTGATAGTCTTCTGTTGCTATTGTACAGCTGTGAGTGAGAGGATACTACTATAATCTCCAAAGAAGTGAAAATGAGGATAATTCAAAGGACAGTGGAGAGGCACATACCAAAGACAAACAGGCAGCAACCCATTACAAACAAAAAAATTATGAAGGAGTAGCACATCATCAGAGAAATGTATAAATGAAAAAAAATGTCCAGGTCATTTGGCAAGAATGAGAAATAACAAATGGACAACTTGTGTGTTCTTGTGTGATCTTTTGGTATGCCTACAGTGACAGGAGGTGAGGAAAAACTCAACACTTTGGGTGGATTCCCTCTACCTCAGTCATCAAATGGCCTTCTGGGAGGAAATGGACAACAGTCTTATAGGATGGGTGGCGATAGCCGTATTGTGATCTACGTGTTGTTTCCTCTGATAGAACATCAATTTATTCATGACAGTGACAGTTTTGTTTTTGTCTTCATATCCTAATGTCTAGCACATTGTAGGAACTTAATAAGTACTTATTGATTTATTGAATTAATGGGGGGGGAACAGCTACATTTATGAGATCATAGATCCTTCTGGGTCTCAGTTTTTGTGCTTTAGCTTCTCACTCCTCTCTTAGTAAGCATAAGTAGTGAGAATGTCAACTAAGCTCATTTATATATCTTAATCAGAATTTCAAGGAAATGGAATGACTGGAAACTCATAATAGTATGTCAAAACCCCGAGAAAGAGAGTAAGAGAATGATGGGAGAGAAAGTTTTTCAGGATGATAAAAAATCTACCAAAAAGTTAACAAAAATAGATGTTTAAGTTTGGTTTCAAACAAGACTATCAAGGGAGTTAATGAAAGGAAGTGCAACCGAAGGTGGCCTAGCCATACCAGATGTAGAGCTGTATTTTAAGGCAGCAATCATTGAAACTGTCTAAGAAATAGAGTGGTAGATCAGTGGAGTAGGTTGGGGACACAAGACGCAGTAGTCAATTTCTATAGGGATTTACTGTTTGATGAACCCAAGGACTCTAGCTTCTGGGATAGGAACTCAGTATTTGATAAAGACTGCTGGGAGGGCTGGAAAATAGTATGGTGGAAACCAGGCATAGACAAACATCTTGTACCACATACCAAGAGGGTGATACCATGAGCAAATTGAGAGAGCAAGGAATAGTTTACCTGCCAGATCTATGGAGAATGGAAGAATTTATGACCAAGCAGGAGATAGAGAACATTATAAAAAGCAATACGGATAATTTTGATTACGTAAATTAAAAAGTTTTTGCACAAAGAAAGCCAATATAGTCAAGATTTGAGGAGCAGAAAGCTAGGAAACAATTTTTGCAGCCAGTGTCTCTGATAAAGGCCTCATTTTTGGAATATATAGAGAACTGAGCCAAATTTATAAGAGTCTGAGTCATTCCCCACTTGATGAATTGTTGGGGATGTGAACAGGCAGTTTTCAGATGAAGCAAATGAAGCTATCTATGGTCATGTGAAAAAAATGCTCTAAATCACTATTAATTAGAGAAATACAAATTAAAACAACTCTGAGGTATCACTTTACGCTGACCAGATTGGCTAATATGACAAAAAAATGGAAAATGATAAATGTTGGAGGTGTAGGAAAATTGGAACACTAACACATTGTTGATGGAGTTGTGAACTTATCCCACCATTCTGGAGAGCAATTTGGAGCTATCCCCAAAGGGCTATAAAACTGTGCATGTCCTCTGATCCAGCAATACCACTTCTAGGTCTGTATCCCAAAGAGATTATAAAAAAGGAAAAGGACCAGTATGTACAAAAATTTTTATAGCAGCTCTTTTTATGGTGGAAAAGAATTGGAAACAGAGGGGATGCCCACCAGTTAGGGAACAGCTGAACAAGTTGAGGTATATAAATGTAATAGAATACTATTGTGCTATAAGAAATGATGAACAGGAGGATTTAAGAAAAACCTGAAAATACATGAACTAATGCTGAGTGAAGTGAGCAGAACCAAGAAAACATTGTACACAGTAACAACAACATTGTGTGATAACCAACTCTGATAGACTTCGTTCTCAGCAATACAATGATCTAAGACAACTCCAAAAGACTCAAGCTGGAATTTGCTATCCACATCCAGAGAAAGAACCATGGAGTTTGAATGCAGATTGAAATACATAATTTTCTCTTTTTTTTGTTTTTGTTTTTTTTTTTCTCATGGTTTCCCCCTTTTGTTCTGATTCTTCTTTCACAACGTGACTAATGTGAAAATGTGTTTAATATGATTATATATGTATAGCTTACATCAGATTGCATGCTATCTTGAAGAGAGAGGGAGAAAAAAATTTGGAACTCAAAATCTTATAAAAGTGAATGCTGAAAACTATCTTTACATGTAATTGGAAAAAAATAAGGAAAGTTTAGTTTCAAAAATTCAGATAATTCTAAGTGCAAAATGGCTTGTAAATCGGGTATACATGAATTGGTTTCTGGGTTGTTATTTTAAAAAAATCCTTAAAAACAGAATTTTAGACTTATAGGTTAATCTTATACTTTAAACATATTTTATATTTATATGAAATCTACAGACATTTTTTACATTCTACTATATTTATTCTTTCTCTCAGTAAGTAGGAGATTAGACTTCTCCCAAAGAAGTCTTTGCCATACAAAAGGATAAAAGGATATACACAAGAAGATAGTCAAGGAGAGTGTTAATTAACATGTATAAAATAAAAATGCTACAGTTTAAGCATTTGGAAAGTAAGAGGCCAACCACTAAGAATGGTTTCTATCTATAAAGCTAGTTTCAATGATTGAGATTCTCATTATTACATGACTTTAAAACTTTTTTCAATGTTATGTTTCAATAAATATGCTACACTTCAAGGTGTGTGCTGCCCATGTTATTTATGTACACATGTTATATATGTACACATTAGTTGTCTAAGTGTGGCTTGTGAGGAGGTCTGCATAGACATATTAGGTCTGGACAACCCACGAGGAAAGGAAAACTGAGCAGCATGATAGCTGGGGAGTTTGGAAGAGGGGAGAGAAAGGGAAGCCCCAGCACACTGCCTGGCATCAATATTTTTTCCTCTAGTCTCTGAGGGGACATTGGACTAGAATTATTTATCTGCCAGTCTAAATATTGCTGGTCAAGGAGTCAATAGGTTCAGAATAAAACTGCTTTCCTTTTTATTATCCTTTAAAGGAGGGAAGGTAGCCCTTAGCTTACTCTCACTAGTTTCATTCCTTCCCACCAAATGTTAGCAAAAAAGACCATCACAAATGAATAAAAACCCATTTATCCAAGTAAATAACTAAGAGAAATCAGAGGAGTTATACAGTTTGCAATATGCCGGAAAATGCAGAGTGAATAACCTCTTTAACTGAGAAAGAGAGATCTCAGTTCAAACCAAGAGAGAGAAGCTCTAATCTAATTCAAGGAGGAATTCCCCAAAGTCTGTCTGGAGGCAAATTGGAAATCAGGGACATGTTGAAAAGGCATTCCCTATATTTTTATTGCCTCTAAAATCTCTCACTCTCCCCAGACATATATTGGTCCCAGAGAATCTAAAACCATGCTTGTCCTTTCTCAAAGAAAAAGAATTTTCCTCTTGTCAGTATTTTCTCCATCAGTTAGGAGTATCTCATGTAAAATGTCCCAGTCTTGGTTGGAAACTTGGGTTATACTGTTAGCAAAAACTATTCTAGAATTTTTACATGATATCTCATTAGAAAGCTTAACAGACCCTGATATAGGATTATAGATTTAAAGATGAAAGGAAACAAAGACCGTTTCTTCCAACCCCCCTCAATTTATTAATGACTCAAGTGAGGTAAGTGAGGTGAGCAAAATCCCACAGGCAGGAAATATCTGAGGTGAGATTTGAATCAAGACTATTGGGTTACAGAGCTATCATTCTTTCCATAACATCATGCTACTTCCTTGCTTGGAGCTCTTTTGGTGAAACCTGTCATCTGCCAACAAAGACTTTAACCTTCAGCAGGAAAGTTCCTTGCATGCTGTTGGGTCAAAGAAGCAGGTGAGTGGGACTGGAAATCTTGTCTCTAAGGACAAAGTAGATACATTCCAAAATTCTGCACTTCCACAGGGTGAATTAATGAAAAAAATAAGTCATTTGCCATGGTTGTCATTTCCCTTCTTTGGGCCTCAATTTTCTCACCTAGAGAAATGAGTTAGGTAGACACCAAATAAGTTAGGTAATTGCCAAAGTCACTCACAGGGCTAACAGTTCAAGAGTCTTTGAAAAGAGTGTACGGAGTCTATGAAAATTGAGAGGAATTGACAAAATGATCTCATCTCTGTCCTAATGTCCAGCTTTTCCTAAAGTGTTGGTCTGGCCAAGTCACCTCTTTCCTTCCCACTCCCCCATTCTCCCCCGCTGCTCAATGAGCAGCAGTAGCTCCTAACCACCTACCTGGTCTAACAGAAAACTCCGTTTGGCATTTAAAGTTCTTCCTTCTCCATTTTACTTTACTCCCTTTCATGTACTCTATAATCCAGCTATCCTGGCCTGCTTACAAGTTCCTCAAATGTGATACTACATGCCTTTGTGCAGGCTGTCATAAATAACTGGAATAATCAATCTCTTAGAATTTCAGGCCTTCTTCAAGAATGAGCTCAAATCCTACCTTCTCCAGGAACACCTTTCTTGGGCCTTCCCTACCCTACAATGCTAATTTCTTCCCCTTTCAGATTACCTCCCATCTACTCTCTCTATATATCTTATATGTGTATATACACATGTATACACACAGAGATAATATACATACATACACATATATGTGCACACACACACATATGAGGCAGCTAGGCGGTACAGTGGATAGAGTGCAGGGCCTCAGGCACTTACTAGCTATGTGACCCTGGGAAAGTCACTTTACCCTACTTGCCTCAGCTTTCTCATCTGTAAAATGAGCTGGAAAAGGAAATAGCAAACCACTCTACTGTCTTTGCCAAGAAAATCCCAATGGAGTCACAATGAATTGGACATGACTGAAATGACTCAACAATAACATATAAGCATGTGTGTATATATATATATATGCATATATGTATGTATGTGTATATATATGCATATATATATATATAGATGTGTGTATATACGTATATGTGTGTTTGTGTGTGTGTATGTCTTGAACCTAGTTATTTGCATGTTTTCTCCTACATCCTCTTAATAATCTGTGGGAAAGAAAAACATACCATAAGAAAAATACTTTCCTTCTCTTGAATCACCTATTAGTTGATGTACTAATACTGAAAACATACTTTCCAACAGAACCACTAGTAATTATACAGATATCTAAATTTCCCAGTGAAAACAATAGCCCAGTGAGGTCGTTGCTGTGTATGCTGCAAGCTGTTCCAGTTGTCTTGATACAGCAGTTTGGGGGATTTCTTAGATGGTACAAAAGGCCCCAGCTTGACAGGAACAGCCAAATTATAGGAGGCATAGCCAACCTCACCCACCTGCCTACTCAGTGCCAGCTTGGGGTGGAGCATACAGGCCAACAGCACTAAAAACCTAAACTTTGGGTTAGACAGGGTGCCAACTCCAACAAAGTCACTGCAATTTGGCATCCTAATTTATGTATTCACACAGCTCTGGATTCTCTCATTGACAACCAGTTCACCCACTTGTCTCAAACCTGTGGGTCTTGGCACTTCACAGACATTTCAATCACTGACTCAGCCTAGCTTTTTAGATGACACCTGCTCTCCTCCCAACTCCTCCTAACTTTGTCCCTCCTGCCCCAGGTGAAGATTATCCTTCACCTCACCCTAATCCCTGGCTCAGGAGGGGTGTGAAAAAGCACTCCAATGGAGCTTCTTGACTAAAGTAATTCTTATGTTGAGAATAGTTAAAACTAGCTAGCTCTTGGCCAGTAGGATTGCATCACTAGGTGTCACAAAGGCACCATCGAGTTCTTGCCAAGTGGGTTGGCAGAACACAGGAAATATCTTCTCCAAAAGAGCTACAGATCATTTCAGGCGCAGCAACATGCCAATACCTGCTCAGGTTGGGGAGAATTACACTGTTGTTTTCCTTAAAGATTCCAGGAAGCAAAAGTGGATTTTTGCAACATAGGTCATGTTGAAGGAAGCATACCATTCACTATCCATCAAAGGGAAGACCAAGCATTGTCAAAGAAGTTCACATTACCTGGCACTGGGTGAACTGGATTACAGCCAGGTCCCAGATGAGTATGAATAATAGATCCCTTGGAGTGGTTGCACGTCTTCTAATTTGCATTATTCAAAGTTATAATTACATAAAATATGGTCATTGGTTCCAGCCCACTAGAAATATGCAGTGTGATAATGTGAGTCAGGACTTAGCTGTAATTAATGGCAAAGCTTGAGAGTTGTGTTGCACACATATGGTCAATGGTAAGAAGCTTCAGAACGTTGCAATATTTTAAAAAGTGCTCACAAATCGCTAGGAACACAGGACAGCAGCCAATTCTGGTTATGGTATAGCAATAGCCATTAAAGATATATGTGTATGACTATATGTGTATGTGTATGTATATGTGTATGTATATGTATATATCACACACACAACTTTTTCACCAAGCCTATAGCAAAGTTGTAGAAGCCCTCAAATGGCCTTCAAGATTATAACATTCACTCAGCTGATATTTGTTCAAAGCTATATTATAAATGTGCTTCTTTATTACTTCATGGGAGCATTTCTACATCCAACTGCTGGGTGGCAAAAAAGTACTTTGAACAGGAACTGGTTCATACCACCACTGATTGGGATCCACTCTAGTTACACATTGGAACAGGAAGTTATCAATGTGTTTCCCAGAATGCTATTCAAGGAATAAACTTACACGGAGGAAACAGTGTTCTTAGAGTGTCCTGATCGCCCAGCAAGTCAGTACTACTGAGTCATCATTCATACTGAAAGCTTTTGCTTTTGTAAATGAATTTGGGGTTGAACATGTCTGATTATTTTTATATTTCTGCTGAAAATCCTCAACATTTAATTGTATCAATATTATCCTTCATGGCACAGAGGGAAAACCTCAGAATGATAGTTCTACACTCATCTGTAAAATGGGGATAATAATAGCACCTCTCTCCCAAGGCTGTTGTGAGGAGCAAATAAGATATTTGTAAAGCACTTGACATCGTGCTGGCACACAGTAGTCACTTAATAAGTAAATGATTCCTTCCTTCCTTGCTTGCTTGCTTCTTTCCTTCCATAGGTTATCAGAGCCTAGGACAGACCTCATAACAGCCTGATTCCCCTATAATCTGAATAGTCCAAATTTACTCTTGACTTGACCATATTGCCCACAGATAGCCAAAACGAAGAAATTCTCAATTAGGGATCCCAGCTCTCCCCGGGAAAATAAACAAACAGAACCAATTCCCTAGGTTCCTATCCTATGTATGGAAACCCCAAGTTCTAAGAGTGTTAAGATTCCCCAGTTAGGTGATGGTGTCCTGATGTGCATAAAGATCTTATATCAATAGCTCCACAAGTTTATATGCTTTTTTCAGATTTCTCCCAAACCATGATGTCTAATAGCAAGATCACCAGTGTCAGACAATCCTCTGTATTCTACTATTTGGTGATAGGAAAGGATCAAAAGCATTTGCCCTCCAATGATTAGCTGAGTCAGCCATCATATGCACTCTCTTCACTCATGTGTCATCACAAGGGGATGGCAACATCTCTTTCCTGTAGGTGAATTTACGTTCACAGATCATTATAGGTGCCTTCATCCAGAGGCCTGCGGGTTCTTTTGGAAATTCAATTCAATTTTAACTCAACTCAATTATTAAGTGCATGTGGAAGATCCTGTTACATGCTTAATAAAACCAATGTCACTATTAAATTACTGAAAATCCTGAATAAAAAGGCAGAGCCTACTTAGAGCCTACTGTGAACCATTGGCTTCCATAACAGATACATTTGGTACTTTTACCGGCTATGTTTTGCCATATTCTGTCTCCACCAGAGGGTCTTAAACAGAATTTATTTTTCCCCATAGAATATTACTTAGGATGTCTTCTAATCAAAGTATCCCCTTCACAGACCAACAATTGGACCTATAGTCTGGGAATCAATTTAGTATATCACAGAACCCTTACATCATATGGTATATATCATTGTGAATCATATCCCTTATAACCTATAAATGCTAAGTTTCTTTCTTTATAATTTCTTTTTTATTTTTATTTTTTATTTTTTGGGGGCTTTTGGATTATTTATTTATTTATTTATTTAATATTTTTAGTTTTCAGCATTGATTTTCACAAGTGTTTGAATTACAAATTTTCTCCTCATTTCTACCTTCCCTCCCCACTCCAAGATGGCATATATTCTGGTTGCAGCATTCCCCAGTCAGCCCTCCCTTCTGGCACCCCACTCCCCCCATTCCCTTTTCCCTTACTTTCCTATAGGGCAAGATAGATTTCTATGCCCCACTGTCTGTATGTCTTATTTCCTAGTTGCATGCAAAAACTTTTTTTTTGAACATATGTTTTTTAAAACTTTCAGTTCCAAATTCTCTCCCCTCCTCCCTCCCCACCCACCCTCCCTAAGAAGGCAAGCAATTCAACATAGACCACATGAATATCATTATGTAAAACCCTTCCACAATACTCATGTTGTGAAAGACTAACTATATTTTGCTCCTTCCTATCCTATCCCGCTTTATTCAATTTTCTCCCTTGACCCTGTCCCTTTTTGAAAGTGTTTGCTTTTGATTACCTCCTCCCCATATCTGCCCTCCCTTCTATTGTCCCCCTGTTTTTATGTCCTTCCTCCTTCTTTCCTGTGTGGTAAGATACCCAATTGAGTGTGTATGTTATTCCCTCCTCAGGTCAAATCCGATGAGAGCAAGATTCATCCATTCCCCGTCACCTGCCCCCTCTTCCCTTACAAGGAACTGCTTTTTCTTGCCACTTTTATGTGAGATAATTTACCCCAATCTATCTCTCCCTTTCTCCCTCTCTCAATATATTCCTCTCTCATCCCTTAATTTGATTTTATTTTTTTAGACATCAACACTTCATATTCAACTCACCCTGTGCCCTCTGTCTATGTATGTATGTATGTATGTATGTATGTATGTGTATATATACATATATATATGTGTGTGTGTGTGTGTGTGTGTGTGTGTGTGTGTATTCCCTTCAGCTACCCTAATACTGAGGTCTCATGAATTACAAAAATCTTCTTTCCATGTAGGAATGTGAACAAAACAGTTCAACTTTAGTAAGTCCCTTATTATTTCTCTTTCTTGTTTACCTTTTCATGCTTCTCTTGATTCTTGTGTTTGAAAGTCAAATTTTCTATTCAGCTCTGGTCTTTTCACTGAGAAAGCTTGAAAGTCCTCTATTTTATTGAAAATCCACATTTTGCCTTGGAACATGATACTCAGTTTTGCTGGGTAGGTGATTCTTGGTTCTAATCTTAGCTCCATTGATCTCCAGAATATCATATTCAAAGCCCTTTGATCCCTTAATGTAGAAGCTGCTAGATCTTGTTTTATCCTGATTGTGTTTCCACAGTACTCAAATTGTTTCTTTCTGGCTGCTTGCAGTATTTTCTCCTTCATCTGGGAGCTCTGGAATTTGGCAACAATATTCCTAGGAGTTTTCTTTTGGGGGTCTTTTTCAGGAAGCGATCGTTAGATTCTTTCAATTTCTATTTTACCCTCTGGCTCCAGAATATCAGGGCAGTTCTCCTTGATAATTTCTTGAAAGATGATATCTAGGTTCTTTTTTTGATTGTGGCTTTCAGGTAGTCCAATAATTTTTAAATTATCTCTCCTGGATCTATTCTCCAGGTCAGTGGTTTTTCCAATGAGATACTTCACATTGTGTTCCATTTTTTTCATTCCTTTGGTTCTGTTTTATAATATCTTGATTTGTCATAAAGTCGCTAGCTTCCACTTGCTCTAATCTAATTTTTAAGGTAGTGTTTTCTTCAGTGGTCTTTTGGACCTCCTTTTCCATTTGGCCAATTCTGCCTTTCAAGGCATTCTTCACCTCATTGCCTTTTTGGAGCTCTTTTGCCATTTGTGTTAGTCTATTTTTTAAGGTGTTGTTTTCTTCAGTAGTTTTTTGGGTCTCCTTTAGCAAGTCATTGACTTGTTTTTCATGGTTTTCTCACATCACTCTCATTTCTCTTCCCAATTTTTACTCTACTTCTCTAACTTGCTTTTCCAAATCCTTTTTGATCTCTTCCATGGCCTGAGACCAGTTGACCAGTTCACGTTTTTCTTGGAGGCTTTCGATGTAGGCTCTTTGACTTTGTTGACTTCTTCTGACTGTACATTTTGGTCTTCTTTGTCACCAAAGAAAGATTCCAAAGTCTGAATCTGAATCTGAGACTGTTTTCGCTGCCTGTTCATGTTTCCAGACAACTTACTTGACCCTTGAGTTTTTTGTCGGGGTATGACTGCTTGTAGAGTAGAGAGTACTTTGTACCAAGTTTGAGGGACTGCACTGTTGTTTTCAGAGCTATTTCTACACAGCAAGTTCTGCCACACCAGCACTCCTCCTCCCCTGAGAACCCGGACCTGACTGAGATCTAAGCTGGCTCTGTATTCCTGCTCAGATCTGCCACTTAAATCCTCCCACTAGGTGGGCCTGGGGCCAGAAGCAACTTCAGCTGTAGTTCTGTAGCTGCACCTTCTCTGCTGCCCCAGGGGTGGTGGCCGAACCTCGAACTCCCTTCACTCTGTTCCAGAAGCTTTTCCCACTAACCTTCTCTTTTGTCTTTGGTGTTTGTGGGTTGAGAAGTCTGGTAACTGCCACAGCTCAATGATTCAGGGCCCTGGGGCCAGTTCCACGTGGCTCCCAGTTTGGTTGGTCCAGGCGCAGCTCCACTCCCAGCTCTGTGAGATGGACCTTACCCAGCAACCATCCAGGCTGTCCTGGGCTGGAGCCCTGCCTCCCTCTGCTATTTTGTGGGTTCTGCAGTTCTAGAATTTGTTCAGAGTCATTTTTATAGGTGTTTGGAGGGACCTGGGGGAGAGCTTTAGGCAAGTCCCTGCTTTCCAACCACCATCTTGGCTCCACCCTCATAAATGCTAAGTTTCATGTTGTTGTCCAGTTGGTTCAGTTGTGTCCAACTCTTTATGACCTCATTTGGGGTTTTCTTGGCAGAGATATTGGAGTGATTTGCCATTTCCTTCTCCAGGTCATTTTACAGATGAGGAACTGAGGTAAACAGGGTTAAGGGATTTGCTCAAGGTCATACAGCTAGTAAGTGTCTGAGGCCAAATTTTAACTCAGGAAGATGAATCTTCCTGATTTCAGGCCCAATAGTCTATCCACTGTGCCACCTAGCTTCATAGAAGCGTGCAATGAGTTGTTGCAGTAGTACTGTCTGCCAACCTGCACCCTGCCCCAGACTTTAGCACCCATTGTACAAAAACAACCTATTAGATGAACCTTTTATGACATCAGCCTGTTAGCCTATTACCTAATGAGAAAATAGATGAGGAGATAAATAAAATACTACAGTGAAAATATCACTGGATTTGGAGTTGGAGAACTTGGATTCAAATTCTACCTTACTGCCTGGGTGAACTTGCAAATCAATTAACCTCTCTTGGCTTCAGTTTATCTATGTATAAAATGAAAGGGCTGAATTAGAAGTTCTATAACAGACTTTCCATATTTAACATTATGATCTGGATAACTAAAGAAGGAATAGAGAAGGTAGAAACAATGATTCAGTCAATAACTTTGCTCTCCTCCTCAAACCAAAATGAGAGCCAGAATTTCTTGACACCATTAGGACCAAGTTTCTGGCTAGGAAATTGGCAACTCTAAGGCTAGGGTCATGCTTTCATGTTCCCAGAGGCAGAGGAAGGAGAGTCATTGTGGTATGCTGAATCTCCCCTCTCAGTGGAGAGATATTTTTTTTTAAATATATGATACATAAGAATTTGGATTGAACCAGGATATTATTTGTGAGATATCATATTAATCATTTTACTATTCAATAATTAATATAACATTTTGAAGAAAAATGGAGAATACATGGGACTTAACAAGTCTTTTTTATTATTAATTTATTAGAGTACATCCATATCCATGGAGTGTCAGCATGTGTCACAGTTGGCTGGTTCTCTGCTTTCCTCCTTTGTGTGGATAAAAGTGGAGTCTCAGCTCTAAGCCAGCTCACAGGCTGCTGACTTGCCACTGCTTCTTTTGACACCACACTATTGGAGTGCCACCAATCAATGAAAGCTCACAAAGAACTACAGGGTACCTTAAATAAGATTTCACCTCCAGGAGACATGGATGATTAAGCCAATCACATACTGAGCCAGTGAATGAAGCCTGGTGGTGGCACATGCAAATCACAGGACATGAGAAGGAGGGAGTCTCACCACATCTTCAGGAGTTGGGGGCTTCAAGTTATGTGATCTTGTCACCCAATGACACTACAGTCACAATCTGGATTCAGCAAACAGAAGCAGGAATGATGCAAAGAAACTAAGTGTTGACAGATGGGAGCCCCTCTATTAGTTTTTATAGAATCTGTCCTTAGGTGAATGTATTTGTATTTCTAGTGCCTGTCACAGGACCTGGAACACAGTAGGCATTTAAAAATGCTTATTGGTTTATTAGGCAACTTCCACCACTTTATTCCTTGAGTACTGCTCTCAGCTGCAGTCTTACGAATGAGAGAAGTGAGTGTGGGTGGGGGAGAAAAAGGGAGTTTCAAGAGTGGGAACTTATTGAGCTGGAATCATACTGCTTGCCCAATCAATCAATTAACAAGCATTTGTTAAGCATCTACTATAGGCCGAGCACTGTGCTAGGTGTTGAGGAGGTGCATATAAGAGTAAGATAGTCCTTGGTCTCAAAGAGCATATATCCAGTGCCTGTAAACAAAATTGTTGCCACCAGCTAAGTGATTTTAATTCTCTGGGCTTTAATTTCCTCATTTATAAATTGAAGGGGTATGATGAGATGTTCTCTAAGACACCTTGCAATTCTAATCTCTGATCCTATGACCCTGTGGCCTAGCAAGCTGGGGTATATTTCACAAGTTTTCTTATTTGATAACTCAAAGCTTGTCAGAGACACCTCAAAACACAACTTGGGTGCAGTTAAGCAGGAAGAGAAGGGTGGTGGGATGACCACACACACCAGCACAAATAAGCTTTGCAGTGAAGATTAAGGTTCATCCATCAGATCATCAGTTCTGGCAGTCGTGACTCTGTAGAAGTCCCCTCTGCTTGTTTCTGGCCAACGATCCCTATTGACTTTGCTGGAATTCAATTTCTACCTGTAGCTTTGTTTTCATTGGTCTATAGACCAGTCATTTGACCATGTGAACCTTGATTCAGAATATTTCCATTAGATTAGAAATTCATACCCCCTCTTTTTCTTCTCCCCAATATTGTTGTGTTAGTGCTTATTTAAAGTATCAGGCTCTGAACCAGGACCTCCATTCCGAAAGAGGATGCCAAGGCCACTCATGTCTTCATTCTTCTCTGCTTCTGACTTTCCTTCCCAACTTTCTCTACAATACCCTAGAAGCCTGTCCACCATGGAAGTTCACTCCATCCCTCTAATTGGCTAGTTCATACCAGAATCTCATTTGAGGAAGGATGCCCAGGTCATCATGTCTTCATTCCTCCCAGGCTGCACTCCTGACCCTTCCCCTAGACTTTCTCTATCGGTGCCCCTGAACTAGGTACTAGCCGCCCCATCCTTTTCCAGTTTTTTATATGTTGTCTTCAGGTCAGGAATTGTCTTTCTTTCTGCTTATATTTGTATTTCCTGAGCTTTGTACAATGCCTGGCACACAGTAAGCTTATTATATTATTATTATTATTATAAATGCTTGTTGATGTGATTTGATGTTCTTGTTTCCTATTTACTACACTGGCCCATCCTTCTAGGGCCATATACTCACCTCCCCCCTTCCTATCCCCACTAATTACACATTCAGTTCAGGACAGGAAAATGTAGCTAACTGGTTTGAGAAGTTTTACCTGAAGAGAGAATAATTTAGTTGTTAGCGCATTCCTTTTTAGGTCACTGCATTTAAGCTGCTTAACAGTATATACAGACATCATTACCTTTGCAGTGACTTTTTATAGAGTGATTGTTAAAGCAAATAAAAGGAGATAGCTTATAAGCCTATGAAGACTGGCTGATGAATTTGCAATTACTTTCCTTTTAATAGGCAAATCTAGCATAGTGTCATTGTCAGAAAAATAATACTCCCCTTAAGAAAAAGATGCCAGTCATCTTTCACATATTTTGTGCTGAATAGATAATATCATTCCTTGATGAGTTGTGCACAGTGTGATGCTAAAGCCAAGCATTGCCGGGAAGCCTGTGCACCTTAGCAAGAAAAGTCAAAAGTGACCCTGAGCCAAGAGCTCCTGCCCAGCATTTTCTCACTCAGGATGAGCCTAGCTGCTGCAGAGCTCAGTGCAAAAAGCAAGACAGCCTACCCAGCCACCTGGCAGCTGGTGAGGCAGCAACAAGGCTATTTGCTAGCCTCAAGGCATTTGGAAGCATAAATAAGCCATATTTGGAAGTAGAGAAGTGAGGCCTTATGGGAGGGGTTCACCTCCTCAGGGCCTCTTGAGACCCACAGGACTTTAAACAGGCATAATGACTCCTGCACAGGCATTAGGCAGCTGATGAAGCAAACTTGGTGGAGATGAATCACCGGGAGTGGGCAATGAGTCATCAGAAGGAGCACAGGGAGGAGATAAGTGGAAGGGGGGGAGTCCTAAGAAGGGGAAAGAACACTTATGGATTCTGAGGGGCTAATGAGAGAAGGGAAAGATGGAAAAAGTCATTAGAATATGTGAAGTATGGGATGATGTGGGACTCCATTCAACAGAATCATAGAATCTAATAAGTATTAGAGAGGAAAGAAGAACCAAAGAAACAGTGGCGCCATTACTCAAGGCAGATGGGACAGTGACAAAAGGTAGAAGGGAGAAAGAAGAATTACTATACTTATTTTTCTTCCATTTTCTCTGACAGAGAGAATAATTTTCTTATGTAAAATTGCCTAATGGGGAGTTGAAGCCCAACCTAAATAGAGTTAAGAAGAGAGTATCTAACTGTCCTGGGTGATTTCAAGGCCCACTCATCCTTCAGTACTGTTGGTGATTGATCAGTCTTGGTCAATGACTTTAAAATATCATAGAGAATGGAGAAAAGCTAGAGGCCTTGGAAAAGCAAATGTCCCAATTTTTTTTAATAGAGAAAATTATGGAATATACCAAGTATAAGTCAACAAAGTTGATTTTGCAAAATTCTTGCACGGATTATAAAAGTTGAAAAGTGGCATGGCATAGTGAGTAGAGAGCCAGTGTTGGGGTCAGAAAGACTTGGATTTAAATGCCACTTTTGACATATGCTACCATTGTAGTCCTAGTCACTTAACCTCTCACTAGCCTTGGCAACTCTATAAGGTTATAAATTGTAGAAGTGTTGCAGACCTGCATTCTCGGAAGGCATTCCCTACATCAGTGGAGTCACAGATTCCTAACCCTTCCAGCCCCAATTAAAAAAAGAGAAAAATTATTAAAAGGATGGTCAGTGAACGTATAGAAAAAAAAAGTTGGCATGACTTCATCAAGAACATTATCGAATAGCATTTCCTTTTTTCATTAGATTATTAGACTCATATAAGAAGTGCAATGGACGGATACTGAACCTTAGCTTTAGGAAGACCTAGGTTTACACCTCAGCTCTGACATTCACTAGCTATATGGCAATGGGTGAATCATGTAACCTCCTTGGGCTTTGGGTAATTGGCTAAGACTCTAAGTTATAAATGAGTGGTAGTCTGTCTTGGTGAATTCCCCATACTATCAATGCAGACTCACAATGGAGAAAGCTATCCACATCCAGAAAAAGAATAATGGTGTCTGGATGCAGATTAAGGCAAACTATTTGTTCTCTTTTTTTTTTCTTTTTTGGTTTTGTTTCTTCTTTCTCATGATTCATTCTATTGGTCATAATTCTTCTTTACAACTTGACTATTGTGTAAATAAATTTAATGTGAAGGTATATGTACCTATATTGGATTACATGCTGTCATGGGGGTAAGGGGGAGGAGAGGGAAGGGGAGAAAAATTGGAATTCAAAAACTTGTGGAACTGAGTTTTGTAAACTAAAAATAAAAAAAAAATTAAAAATCATCATTTCTTGATGTATTGGGCTAGTAAATTAGGGATTGGTGTAGATATAGTTTACTTTAATTGTAGCAAAACATTTGTCAAAGTCTCCCATAATATTCTTATGGAAAAGGTCAAAAGATATGAGCCAGATGACATCAAAAGTAGAGTAGTGTAGGTGAATTAGAAATTAGTTGGAATGGGTAGACCCAAAGAGTAGTCATTAACAATTTTATGCCGGTTTGGAAGGAAGTCTGTAGAGAAATGCCTTAGGGTGTGGAGCCACAGATGAGAGTTGGGTGAGAAGTAGGCATCAAAGGTGGAAGAGTAGCCCTGAAGAGGGTTTAGCAGCCCTCACACCAGAGGTACTAGTGCTCCCTGAACATCCCATACATCTTTCTTACACCTTACTCCCGAACATAGACTCTTTGATACAGTGACATTGGCCTCCTGGTTGTTCCATCCACTTTGCTATGGACATTTTCTCTGGCTGTTCCTCACGCCTGTAACATTTTCCTTCCTCTGACTACTGACCTCCCTGGCTTCCTTTAAGTCCCAACTAAAATCCTATCTCTACAAGAAGCTGTGTCCAACACCTCCTAATTCCAATGTTTTCCCTCTCAATCATTTCCTAGTTATCCTGCCTATAGCTTGCTTTGTATATATATTTGTCTCCCTCATTAGGTCATAAGCTCCTTGAGGGCAGGGACTAGTCTTTTGCTTTTTTTTTTTTTTATATCCCCAGCACTTAGCACAATGCCTGGTGCATAGCAGGCGCTTAATAAATGTTTACTGAAATTGAAACCAATGGCCTTTTCTGATGCTAGCCACATCATGTATGGTGGTAACTCTGACTTCTTGAAGGCTATCTAAGCAGTGCAGAAACTCTATCAAATCTGGAAAGGCTTTGATTAAGAGCCCACTGATGGACCATATGTCAGTCACACAAGGGCTAGCCAAGATACATATGAAAAGCTTATCTCAAGGTTGGCTAAAAGAGGGATGAATTTTTCAACCACAGCAACTTTTAAAAGCAATCTATAAATTCGTAGAAAGGTCATGGAAAGATCATGGTCTACATGGGTGGAAAGAGCACAAAGTTATCCAGACTCTTGAACTTGAATCATTATACTTTATAGGTTATTAGGATGTATAGAGCTGTTTGTCCCTGTGTTAAAAGTCAACAGACTTTGATACTTAATTTATGTGTGTGTTTTTTAAATATAGTTCTAGGTCCTTTCAGCTACCTCAGGCATCTTGCCATTTGCTCTTCCTCTGTCCTCACCTGGAACAGCATCCCCCAGACCTAGACCCAAATAAGCCATGATTCTCTTCCCTTTCCTAGGGGAGATAATTTGCTGTGCTTTGGAACTCCTCCCCAGAGGTTGACCAGCCCTGATTAGTTAATGAGGGAAGGCAAACTGGTCTAGCCCATTTGATCTAGCTGGGCCCCTGACAATATTCCCCATCCAGTCACTGTGCCTTGATTAATGCACAGGGTGTTTTACTTTCTACTTCTTTCTCTGAGAAAGTTTATCAAATCAATAGGTAGATAAGTGGCACAGTAGATAGAGCACTGGACCTGGAGTCAGAAACACCTGAGTCTAAATCCAGCCTCAGACACTTACTAGCTGGGTGACCCTGGGCAAGCCACTTTGTTTTCCTCAATTTCTCATCCGTGAAACAAGTTGGAGAAGGAAATAGTAAACCACTCTAGTATCTTTGCCAAGAAAACCCCAAATGGGTTATCGCCAGTAAGGCACGACTGAAATAACCAAACAACAGTAACATCAAATCAATATGCCATTGCTTCTGGAAAGGGTGTGAGTATTGCAATTTTTGCCTCCATTCATTGCTGCTGTGATTCCTCAGACTTAGATTCCCCTTCTGGCCATCCACAATTTGTGTTGTCTCCTACTAGAATGTAAGCTCCTTAGAGCAGAGGAATGTCTAACTTTTTTTTTGTCTTTCTATTGCCAGTGCCTAGTGCAATTCCTGGCATGTACCAGGTGAGTAATCAATGCATTTTCATTTGTCTATTCAATAGAAGTCTTTTTTTTTTAGCTTTTTTGTTGTTTTCTTTTTAAACCATCATCTTTCTCCTTACAGCTTCCTGCAATCGAACCCTTATTATTTAAATATTTAACCAAAGTCAATCGGTGCTGATAGTATATACCCCTCTCTGCAACCACAGACCCTCACCTCTCTATTGAGAGAAAGAAGGCCATGCCCATTGCTTCTAATCTACTGTCTGCTATGATCTAGGAAAATCTAAATGCTGGGCAGTAATCTTCATTTTATACATAATTCTAAGACATGAGATTAATAATAAAATAATAGTATTTATGTTGTGCTTTAAGATTTAAAAAATACTTTACAAATATTATTTAATTTAATCCCTACAACAATCCTGGGAGATGGAAACTGTTATTAATTTCATTTAACAAATGAGGAAACTGAGGTAGACAGAAGTTAAGTGACTTGCCTAGTGTCACACAGCTAGTAGGTGTCTGAGACTGCATTTGAACTCAGGTCTCCCTGACTCCAGGCCTAGCATTCTCACCATTCTAAGTAAAAAGCTTGAGGGTGGTTCCATGTCTCACTCTCCTTATGGAATAGAGGTAGGAGCTAAATAACAACTTTGTTCAAAGACTTTTCCCCACTAACTTCAAGGTTGATCTATTAAACATAAAGACTTAAAGGAAACTCTGAAAACTCTAATGTAAACTAGAGTAGGTAATTCAACTTTATACTCAAAAATGGCTTAAATGAACAGGGGAAAGCTTTTCATTAGCGTTTTCCAATTTAATAGTAACCGCAGCAATTCCGACTTTGTCTCGTTCTATATGAGCGCATAATCAAAAACATCAGTTGTAGTCTCAGTGATGTCCATTCCCTTTTGTAGCTCCTGGATGTTTTTCATGTTGAGTTCAATATTATTTTCCATTTCCTCTTCTTAAACTAACTTCAATCATATGTGGTCTAGTGAAATCTGATTTAATGTTAGCATGTTGGTCACAAAATCCAGCCATGGAAGGTACAAACATTACCTCATTGAAAAGAGGTGGTAGGGGAAAAAAAATTAAACTTCTCATTTTTTCCTCTTTGGAATCCTACATTGACACATGAATAAGGTCATGCTTACACGCTCTAACAGACCCATCCAAGGCCCAGATCGCCTGGAAGTATGAGTCAATCCCATTAGCCTTAGATGGGCTGTGTGATAGGCAAAGAATAAGTTGATGGAGCCAAGGCACTGTCATGTAGGCAAAGTTAGGCAGTTAGACAGGAAGTTACCACATAGTGGTCTGTATGGATAGACAGCCAAAGTTACTTAACTGCCTTCCAAAAACATTTTAAAATGATCCTTAAGCCCTAGAACTGTTCTACCAATCTGGTAACTTAGGTTATAAGGGGGCAAATCTTTCCTGAACTATTCTCCTCCTCCTTTCCCCCACCGCCTCCTGGCAATACACATGAAAAACATTTGAGAAACAACTCATTCAGAGAGTATAATGAAGTGTAAGTAACATTCTGCAGAGGTAGTCCCCTACTTCTCTTCTTAGAGGAGGTAAGTACATTTCATTATTTGTTCTGAGACTGATATTCCTGGTTACAAATAACCAGAATTTCCAATCATAACTTTGGACAAAACTAGCCCACCACCATCAAATCACTGACAGAGATGCAAAAGCATCAGTCATTGGGATTATGTGGGCTTTAAAGTACCCTGCCATCAAGCAATCCAAAAAAAGTTATACTCAGAATAATAGCTGAAATTCAGGTAGCACTTTGCATGTATTACCATATTTGAGTCTTGCAACAACCCTGCAAGATAGATATTGTGGGTAATGATAACAATACTAGTAATTATCATTATTTTACAAATTAGGAAGCTGAGGTTGAGAGAAAGGCTACATGTTCATAGTAACCCAAGTAGTACATGTCAGAGGAAGGATTTGAACTTAGTTCTTTCAGGACTTTAGGTTAAAGATTCTTCTACATAGACCAAGTTTAGTGAGATGTGATAAGTAAACAGTTAGTCAGTTGGTAGGGCTGTAATTCAGGGTGACCCCAAAATCTTAGTGCTGTTTTAAGCTTTAATAAGTTTAATCAATTAAATATTTTATTTAAAAGATATATTATTACATAGTCTAATGAAAAGAATATATTATTAAATATTTTGTTTAAAAGAAATATTATTCTTATTTAAAAGAAATATTAGCATTAAATTTTTTATTTATAATAAATATTATTAAATATTTAATAACATGGCTATTAGTGCTTAAAATAGCTTTAAGACTTTTGGGTCACCCTGTATATCTAAAAAGTATAAGTATTTCAATATGATGGGAATATTATGTGAGGTTCATACCGCAGAATATCTCAAAAGATCATTAGTTGTGGGAATGGAACCTCAAACTCTTATTTTTAAATCATCCATCCACTGGGTTAAACGATTTGCTTATTGATAGGAGTGAAGTAGCCTAATCACTGATTTCCCTATTTTTTCTTCTACATACATCCCTGACTTCACATCCAGGCAATATTTCTATTCAGTATAAATTCAACATAAAAACATCTTCTCAATGCTAAAAATGATAAAGTATGACAATATAACCCATGGATAACCATGTCCATCCTTCCAAAGAAAATTATGTCATGGCCTACAAAGTAAGGAAACATTTAAGTTGTAGTACAGGTTATTTATTTATTTTATATTTATTTTCTATAAATAGAAAATAGCTAGCTACTTAGCTAGATAGACAGACAGCACTTTATTATTACAAAGCATTCTACACACAAGGTGTCCCAGAAGTCTTAGTGCAGTTTTAAACTTGTAAAGCTTAAAGCTTAAAATTGTACTAAGACTTTTGAGACATTATCTATAATAATCTGAGCCTCACAACAATCCTGTGATATAAGGAGTACAAGTATTACTGTCTCCGTTTTGTAGTGGGTGAACTGAATTGGTGAGTTACCTTAAGAGGTAACATTCATATTTACAACACTGACAATTGAAAGAAGCAGAGAGTTAAAGAACTATATAGTTAGTTAGAAAGGACCATAGTGGTCACTGAGTCCAGCTCTCCTCATATTTTAAAATGAAGAGACTAAATTCTAGTGAGGTAAAGTGATTTTTTTGAATTCCCACATCTAGTTGAGAGCAGACAAAACAATTTTCAGACAAAAAAATGCTAATTGTGAAAATAATAGGATTAGTTCTTTGTCAATAGCATTAATGAAGTACCCCAGCATGACTATTGCAGGCAGAGAATCTTTTGGGAAGGAATGAGGAGGGGATTCCAGGGACAGTGGTGCTGTTGAGAATTTTGATTTGGGATTTTTTTATTTTACAGAAATAAAGTAAAGTGTACACATTTTTTTGGGGTGGGAGCAAATGCTAGCAATTAGCAGTCCATATAGTATTTAATTCAAGGTTTGGTGAAAAGGCATTTTAAAAGCTGATTATGACAATAGTTGAAATTTCTACATTTCCTGAAATTCAAATACAACATAGCAATTTCTTATCTCTGCCAGAAACCCCAAAGAAAACATATTGTATAATTCTCATGTTAATTTCCCCCTGAATTTTATAGTATGCTTGCAAGATTTACTTACCCCATCTTTCCCATAATAAAAATCATTCTTCACAGGACTAGAATATGGATTCTTCTCTGCCTTCTGAAAATATTGATTTCATTTTCTCTCCTCGAACTATTAGAACAGTTGCTCTAAAAGCAAAATGCCTGAGCACAGGAATGAGAGGGTGCTCAGTTATGCACTGTCTTCTGTTAAACCCAGAGGGGTTGTGGGGGGAACCCACAAAAAAGAAAACCGCCAGCCAGAATCTGCAAGTAGTTTATTTTGGGACCTTCTTTTTTTGTTCCTAATGAAATAGAGAAAAATAAACCATCTTCATTCCAAGCAAAAGGTTCTGAAGATTAACACCAACCATAGTTGAATAGGAGACACAAATGCTTAGCAGTAACTGTAATTAAAAACTAGTAAATACGGCCGTTAAAGGCATTATCAGAAAAGCCAGGAGTCCCTACAGTGCCTAGGCTGAGGCTTATCATGATTTGGACTCTCTGCAGCTGAATGTGGAGGATGGGTGCACGGAATGACAATGGAGATACTGTATTTACAACTCGAAATTGTGAGCAAAAACTGAAATGGTTTCAGACAGTAAAAGAAACCCTTATCATGAGGTAAGCAGCGTATCTGTTGTATTTCCATGGCAAAGATGAAAAAGAGGGAATTAAGTAGCAGACGAATTTCCCAAGAGATGGTAAAATCACATGTACTAGGAAATGAACTCCTTGCAAAGGAAATCTAATAAACATCAGATGACAAGACAGGCACACAAATAACTTTAAGATACACACTTTGCTAAATGGCCTGTTAAAATAGAGAAAGTGATTCATTGTTTGAGCCATGACGACAGAGTACACAATGTCCAGCATTCTATTGCTTCATTCATCTGGAGCCAGGTCAGGCTTGTATCGCTGAAGATTATGTAGTTATTAAAACACACACACACACACACACACACACACACAGACACACACACACATCAGAACTGGTGGTAAGCCAAGAGGAAAGGGAAATGTCAACAACATTCCTTCTCTAATGTACCCAGGATTTATTGAACTACAATAACATTAGATTCCTATAGCAGGCAGTATACATTTAAAAAACTTCTTGTGTTTATAAAAACAGTTGGGGTTTTCTTTTTCAAACTATACCATGTGTTAAGTATCAATCAAAGACAGCTCTTCCAATTGGCATGTGGCCATTTATAAAATGTACATATGTTAGGTCTTAAGGAAATATAAATGTTTTGCCATTTTCCCTTGGCAAAAATACTGTATTATATGCACAGTCTTTTAATTGCACATCCCCTTACTGCTGTTTTGTTTAATATGCCTGAATCCATGCATTTTTTTTAAGAATGCATCTCGCCATATATAGGTGAAAGTGTGTTTTCTTTGTTTTCCTTCAGGATCCAAGTTCCTGTAATAATGTCATGTTCACAGTGGGCGCTCAGGATTGGATTTGGCACAACATTCAAGTTGTTTTTCTGCTACTGATGATGGATTGCTACTTGTCTAGCTACTCTTTATTGCCTTCCCCTCCCCTTTTGTAACCAATGAGAGGTTTCGTTGTTAAATGTCTAGGTGGGGATTAGCTAGAGACAGTAGTCTGTGGACGGGGAATATAAGGAAGTCTTGGCTTTGTGAGCATATTGTTCTCAGTCAGTGATCTCCAACTCTTTTGATCATGAATCTTTATCAATAAAAAGTTTGAACATGCATCCCTAATATGTGTATATTTACTTGTTTATAAATTATATGTGTGCTACTGTACTAATAACCAGATGTAACGTAAAACTTATACAAAAATGGACATTTTAAAAAGATGAGATGCAGATGAATTGATTGCTCATAGAGTCAGTAAGGCGTCACTGAAGTTTACTGAGTAGGGGAGTGGCATGGTCAGATCTATCATTTAGGAAAGTTGTTTTGGCAGTTCTATGGAGAATGGATTGGAAAGGCAAGATATTTGAGATAGGAAGATCCATTAAGAAGGTATTGTAATAGTCCAGGTGGATGATCATGAAAATCTGAATTTGTGTGCCAAGTGTGTGCTTAGAGAGAAGGGGACAGATGTGAGAAGTAATGGGACAGAAATGACAATATTGGGCAACTGAAATGAGGTGAATAAGAGTGAGGAGTCAAAGATGAAACCTTGGTGATTGGAGGGATAATTGTGCCCTTCATAAATACTTAGCAAAGTTTGGAGGAGAGGAAGTTTTGTGGGAAAGATAATGTGATCTCTGATGAAGAATACAAGTTTTAGCATGCCTGCTCATCCTATGAAATTTACTCTGTTCCACCTGTTAAACACCCAAAACAAAGATGGAGGAGATGAGACTTTTATTCAGTGGCAGAGGTACTACCTCTGCCTCTGAGGACTTTTGCCTTTTAAGAAGTGCCTATTGTAGCCCAAGATGATCTGGGTGGCAGAGAGTGGTTATGCTGGGGGTGGGGAGAAGGGGAGTTAGGATTCTCCAAATGCATAGGCAAAGCTATCACTGTAGATGCTTGGTAGCAGTTAGATTACAACTGCCCCAAAGGGTTGGTATCTAGCTGGTAAAGGTGGAAATTGGGAGCATCCACAGCAGAATGATGAGAGAGTATGGGAGTTAATGTGGTATGAGGGTAGGTGTGGTTGTGTTGGAGGAAAGACCCAAGACTGGCTATTTTGGAGAGGGTGGAATGTGATTCATTTTCCTACCCTCCAATTGATTGATCACATACACCATGGGGTCAGATCACCATAGCTGAGGCCCAAGAAATAGAGGCCTCTCTCTCTCTCTCTCTCTCTCTCTCTCTCTCTCTCTCTGCATATATATATCTCAATCTCATAAGGCAGCACTAAATGCCAACTGCACGTTATTGAGTATACTGCTCTAACTTGTGATAGAATCAGGCAAATTTACCAAAGTAATTCAGGACTTAGGTGTGAAAATAGTTGTATAAGTTTTCTCTATTCTATTATATTTCTATAAATTTCTATAAAATTGTGGGTGAGAAATTTTGCATGTATAGGGCCCTTTGATGTTATCCAGTCGTTTCAGTCATGTCCGATTCTTTGTGATCCCATTTTGGGGTTTTCTTGGCAAAGACACTAGAGTGGTTTGCCAGTTCCTTCTCCAGCTCATTTTAAAGATGAGGAAACTGAGGCAAACAAGGTTAAATGACTTATCCAGGGTCACATAGCTAGTGAGAGCCTGAGGCTGGACTTGAACAGAGGAAAATGAGTCTTCTTGACTCCAGGCCTGGCACTCTATCCACTGTGCCACCTAACTGCCCATAGAGAGTCTCAGTATATACCAGATGCTACAATTAAATGATTATGTGACAAAGTAAACTCCAGCAAAAATGGCTTTATTGGGAGAGAGGAACTAATTAATGTGAGTAAAGACATGAATTGTGTGAAAATTTAAAAAAATATTGACTTTCTGCATTTCCCAATGTACCCTTCCTCTTTTCTCTAAAAGACACATCCTTTATAACAAAGGATAAAAAAGAGGGGGAAAAACCAGTTTAGCAAAACTAACCAACATATCCAAAAGGTCTAACATTACATGGAGAATTCCATACTTATAGTTCCCTACTTCAAAGAAGGGAAGAAGGTATCTTCTTGTATCAAAGACAATAATGTTTCACCATTTCACAAGTATTCAGGTTCAATTACTTTGTTCTTTATATTTACATTGTTATAGTCATCATACAATAGCACATTGTTTTCCTGATTCTGTTTATTTCATTTTGTATTAATTTATGTAAGTCTTCCCTTACTTCTCATTATTCATTATTTCTTATGGAGTAATAATATTCTGTCTTGTGCATGGACCACAGTATGTTTCGCCATTCTCCAATTGATGGACATCAACTTCACTACCTCCCCTCCCCCGTTCTATGTTACTACAAAAAAATTCTGGTATAAATATTTTGTTGTATTTTATTGTTGTTCTCCTTTGAGGTATGCTTAATAGAATCTCTGGGTAAAAGGATATATATATACTCTTTTAGTAACTTTCTTAGCATAATCCTAAATTGCTTCCCTGGACCAATTTGTAGCTCCACCAACAATGCCTTAGTATGCCCATATTTCCATAACCTCTCCAATATTGACTATTCCCATTTTTTGTTAATTGCTGGGAGTGAGGTAAAACTTCAGAGTTATTTTGACTTGCATTTCTCTTATTATTGGTAATAGTGAAAAGGCTTTCCTGTGAGAGATAATAGTTCGCAATCCTTTTGCCTTGAATTTGAAAAGGTATCATTCTGTTATTTTTTGAGAGTATACCCCAGTATCGCTTTTCTCACCCTTTAACTGACTTTTCCCACCCTTTTATTCTATTTCTTCTAAGGGATTCTTGTCTAGAATAGTATATGTAGTGATCACCTGAATTAAATTCACCCATTCCTGTCCATTTAAGTTCACTGATATCCAAGATGTTGATATTTAATCTTTCCATCTCCTGTTTGACTACATCCAGTTTACCTTGGTTCATAGATCTTACATCCCCAGTTCCTATGCAATTTTGATCTTTACAGCATTGGACTTTCTTTTCATCAGCAGTTGCATCCACAGCTGGGCCTCCTTTCAGGTCCAGCACTTCATTAGTACTGGAGCTACTTGTAGTCGTCCTCCACTCTTCCCCAGTAGCAGATTGAACACCGTCTGACCTGAGGGGCTTATCATCTAATGTCATCTCTTTTATCATTTTTGTACTGAACACGGAGTTTTTGTGGCAAAGATACTGGAGTGGTTTGCCATTTCCTTCTCCAGTGGATCACCTGTTGTTAGAACTCTCTGATTGGTTAAAGATTGGAAAAGGAATATGACAAGACTGTATACAGTCACCTTATTTATATACTTTATAAGCAGAGTACATCATGTGACATGCCAGACTGAATGATCAAAAGTTGGGATTGGGATTTCCAGGAGAAATAGCAACAATATTAGATGTGCAGATGATACCACTCTCATTGCAGAAAGTGAAGAGGAATTAAGAAGCCTCTTGATGAGGGTGAAAGAGGAGAGGGCAAGCTGGCTTGAAGCTTAACAACAACAAAAAAAAAACCCAAAATAAAAAACTAAGATCTTGGCAACTGGTCCCATTGCTTCCTAGCAAATAGAGAAGAAATTGAATCAGTGCCAGATTTCATATTCTTGGGCTCAAAGATCACTGCAGATGACAACTGCAGCCACAAAATTGAAAGATGCTTGCTCCTTGGAAGAAAAACTATGGAAAATCTGGACAGCATACTAAAAAGCAGAAATATCACCTTGTCAACAAAGGTCCATATAGTCAAAGATATAGTTTTTCTAATAGCAATGTATGGCAGTGAGAAATGGACCTTGAGGAGAGCTGTACACTGTAGAATCAATGCTTTTGAATTGTGGTGTTGCAAAAGCCTTTCAAGAATCAGGAAATTAAATCAATCAATACTTAAAGAAATTAATTCAGGCTATTCATTGGAAGGTCAAATACTGAAGCTGAAGCTTAAATACTTTGGCCATATAATGAGAAGATGAAACTTATTGGAAAAGATCTTGATGTTGGGAAAGATTGAAGGCAAAAGGAGAAGGGGATGGCAGAGAGTGAGATGTATAGATGGTGTCATGGAAACAATGAACATGGACTTGGACAGACTTTGGGAGAGAGTGGAGGATAGAAGGGCATGGCTGCTAAGGTCCATGGGCTCACAAAGAGTCAGACATGATTGAAGGACTGGACAACAACAACAAAAATCCTTCTTTGAGAACTGTTTGTTCACATTCTTGACCATTTATCAATTAGGGAATGGATTTTAGTCATAGACATTTCTGTTAGTTACTTATATATCTTGGTTATCAGACCCATAGCAGAAATATTTCATACCAAGATTTTCTCCCCAATCACTTCCCTTAATATTCTGATTGCATTAATTTTGTTTATGCAAAAGTTGTTAATTTCATGTAATCAAAATTACCACCCTTTGTTTGGTTAAGAATCCAGCTGCTTTCCATAGATGCAAAAAATACATGATCTTATGCTCTTTTTTTATGCTATGGCATTTTATGATTATGAATCCATTTTCAGATTATTGTGGCTTATGATATAAAATATTGATCTAAACCTAATTTCTAACAGATTGATTTTTAGTTTTTCCATCAATTTTTGTCAAATAGAGACTTCTTTCCTACATAATTCATGTTTTGAGGTTTATGGAACACTAGGTTATTGAGTTAAATTATTTCTGATTCTTCCTTTTTTGACTGTTTCGTTGATATACTTTTGGGTTTTTTGTTTGTTTTAACC
This sequence comes from Trichosurus vulpecula, assembly GCF_011100635.1. Taxonomy (NCBI): domain Eukaryota; kingdom Metazoa; phylum Chordata; class Mammalia; order Diprotodontia; family Phalangeridae; genus Trichosurus; species Trichosurus vulpecula. The sequence goes on from NC_050574.1 coordinate 218,691,196, forward strand.
AGTATCAAATGCTTTTTGAAGATTATTGCCTTATAACATAGTTTGATATCTGGAAATGCTACTTTCCCTTCATTCCTACTTTTTTCATTATTTCCTCTGGTATTCTAGATCTTCTCTTCCTCCAAGAGAATTGTTATTATTTTGTCTAGTCATGTGAAATAGTTTGATTAGCATAAAAGCATTAAATCAGTAAATTAATTTAGGCAATATCATTTGATTATATTGTATAACTCAATCATGAGCACTGAATATCTCTATAATTATTTAATATGTCCTTTTTTCTTTAAAGAACATATTGTAATTCTACCACTCCTGTAATAAATATGCTTTGGTAGATTAGTTTCTTGATATTTTATGAATTTTGTAGTTTTTTTCATGGGACTTCCCTTTCTCTTTTTTCCCAACTAGTTTTTTTTTTTATTGATTCTTGTTTGGAGGAGAAAAAGAAAGAGTGGCTATTTTGGAAACTGATATTGCTTCTGACATACTGATCATTCGATCCTAGGAAACTATGACTATTTATACAGAAAAGGTACCCACCTGTACTGGTAAAGGCAGTTTCCTCATCCTGGAGCCCTTTATATTAGTGAAATACAGGTCAAGTCTCTGTCCTATCCCTATTAATTATTTCAATTAGTTTCTTTAACAATTTCCTAGGAAAATCATTATGTCAGAAAATAATGATAATTTTGTTTCCTCCTTGCCTGCCTTTATAGCTTTAATTTCTTTCTCTTCTCTTATTGCTATTGCTAGAATCTCTAGAACTACATCAAATAACAGTAGGGAAAGGAAACATTCTTGCTTTATTCTTGCATTTACTTGGCCAGCTTCTAGGGCCTTCCCAATACACATGATGCTAACTTTTGGAAGCACGGTATAGTCTGGGCTCAGAGCCACAAAAACCCGGATTCAAGTCATATCTTTGATACATACTAGTTATGTGATCCTAGGTAAGTCATTGCGCCTCTTGGGGCTCTAGGAAACTCTACAGACTATAAGTTGCACAGAAGGTGCAGACCTGCTTCCTCACATGGAAGTTCCCTATGAAATCACCAGTCTAGTCCCTATATACTATCCCTTATTTTTAATATGACAAATTATATTGTGTTTTCCTAATGTTAAATCATCCTTACATTCTTTTTATAAATCCAACTAGATGCATGATTTTGGGTATAAACTGGCCTAGTATTTTTTGCTATAATTTTACTTTAAATAGTTTAATGGAGATAAAAAAAAGAAATGGATATTTACCTGTAGTCCTGTTTCTCTTTTCTATTCTTCCACGGTTTAGGTATTAAGACTATTTGTCTCACAAAAAGAGTTCTTTCTCAAATTTGATAATGATTTATACATTATAGATATCAATCCTCAATATTTATAATATAATGCCTAATACATTAGTTTGTTAAAAGGTTGACAGAACTCTGTTTTATATCCCTCTGGTCCACTGGTTCCTGTTCCCCCACCCCCACTTTTGATATTTCCTTTAGAGTTAGTTCAATTTCCTGTCTCAGATTAGATTTTTTTTTAAAAATCACTATTTCATGTTCTTTTGGTTTAGATAGCTTATATTTTTATACATAATCCATATTTCTTTTAAATTCTCCAGTTTTCTGGCACATAACTGCATATATAATAGGTTCTTATAATTCTTTTAGTTTCTTTTGTATTGTGATTTTACCTTGTTTATTTTTTTAAAGTTTTATTTGTTTGGTTTTCCTCCCTCGTCTTTTAATGGTTAATGGCTTATCAATTTTATTAGTCTTTTCAATGAACCAGCTTTTAGTTTTGCTAATTCATTCTAGTTTTTTTTCCAGTTTCTAATTAATTTCTCTTTCACTTTTTAAGATTAACTATTTTGAAAACTTATTCTATTTTCCTCATTTGCTCATCTATTGGTTTTCTAATATTTTTTAGTCACATACAGTTTATAATTGTCTCTTTTTCTATTTTCTTAATGCATATTTTTTTTCCTCTTTGGGCTGCTTTAGTTTCCAGTCTACTCTGACAGACAGGGAAAACAAATCAAAATTAAATACACAAACATTAGCTAAAGCAGCATGATTTAGCAACCTTGGATAAGCCACTTAACTCCCAGAGCTTCAATTTGCTCTTCTGTAAAATTAAGGGTTTTGTCTAAGTGATTTTCGATTTGTCTTATAATGGAAATTTTCTGTGACTTGGAAACTCTGAGAGTGTTTCCCTTCAAAATGGGTCTCCATGAGGGCAGGAACTGTCTTATCTAAATTTTTTTTTATCTATTCCATTGCCTATTATGTATATGTATAAGTATATGTATAAGTATATGTATATGTATGTGTATGTATATGTGTACGTGTATGCACATGCATATTATATACATATATAATCATATATTCAATAATATCTGTGAAATTGAACTTCTATGATGTTGCCCTCAATCAAAACACATTTTGGGAACTTCTTTTTTGGAAGAGACTTCAGGGAAAACAGAATATTCCTTTTAATTCAAGCCAATAAGCTATATTCTAGGAACTGTGATAGGTGTTAGGGGGATAAAGAAGGGAAGAAAACACCCAGTTCCTGAATTTGAGAAGATTACATTCTGCTGGAGTGGAAAAGACACAACATACAAACCCACAGTTAAGTAAATCCATAATATATTGGTGTTGATGGTGGGGTATTACCAAGTGGGAGAATCAGGAAAGGTCTCGTGGAATATATTGATAATGTTAAGACTACATGGTTACAGGATGTGTTTGATTTTGAGGGTGGGGGAAGTACATAAAGGGATAAAATAAATTCACAAGACAATGCAGATAAGCATTGAAGTTTAATTATTGTGTTACATTTAATACCCACTTTTAAAAAATTTGCTTATAATAGTTCAGTTTCACAAACATTCTCTTTCTGTTCTTTGTATATTGAAATGTTCATGCTTGTTGCTGTTTGCTAATTCATGTTTTTTTAAAAGAGAAAAAAAAGTATAAAGGGTATTTGAGGCCAAGTCTGGCAAATAAGACATTCAAGTAAGCTGGGTGACACTGTTTTGATTTTTTTAAAAATAGCTAGATAATGTCTGGGCCATCCCTAAACATGCAGAGTGGGTCCACTAAGGCCTAACTTAGGCTCAAGGTACTCTTTAATTTTGCTCTCAAAACCTTGGCTCAAAAGCCTCCCTCAATGTACTGACATTTTACAATCAGGCAGAAGACACAATTAGTTCAAAGCAAAGACAGTTAACAAAAAGACAGTAAGAAAAGTAGCAATAGAACAAAATCCAGGTCCCTGAACAGCTAGCCAGAATTGAGGGGATTCCTTTTAATCTTCCATCCTTGTGGCCTGACCAAAGTCTAGGAGATTTTCTCACTCTCCTCACCCTTGGTCTAAACAAAGCCAAGGGGAGTTCCTTATATCTGTCTAGAGCCTACATGATCGCATTTCTTCTCCCTACATCTCAGTACAGTTTGAGCCTTGGAAGACCATCTCTCTCTCATCTTAATCTAAACAGAGCCATGGGTTTACTTATTCCTATACCAGCCCGAACCCCAGGAAACCTTATCACCCTACCCAAATCCAATTAGAGCCAAGGGAGCCAGATCTGCAACACATAAATACCTTGGCTTCCACCATCCCTTGAGATCAGAGCCTGGGAGGTCCCCTTTATTCCTCCAAAGTTCAGTCTGATCTGAGATGGGCAGAATTTTCTCTTTTTTTTCATCTACATCTAACCAGAGTCCTAGACATGGAGATTTTCCCCAAAACTCCTAGGTCTCTTCCTATTCTAGCTTTCCTCACATCATGTTTTCCTGTCATTCTCCTCTTTTCTGTCTAGCCAGTCTATTTTCCTACCTTATGGGGGCTGTGATATGGGACATTCATATTTTCCATCAGGTAGTCTCCAGAGTTAATGAAAAATTCATTCCCTGCTCACAGTTCCAACCTTCTTGATGACCCTCTATTTTCTTATCTCCACCATCCATCAGGCAATGGCCACTACGACAGCTTCAGACTCCAGTAGCTGCCATCTCAACCACCCATCAAAATCCAGCAGCCACCAGACTGATAGCTCCATGCCATAACTCTGGCATTCAGCAACCACTGGATTGGTCAATTGGCACCACAGGTCCACATACCAACAACAGTAAGGCCATCATGTGTCTCCAGTTTCAACCACCAGAAGCTTCCAGTCAATCAAACTGGTCAGCAAAACCATAGCTCTGATTTCCAGCTTTCAGGATGAAAGTCAGAACTCTCAGTTCTCTGCTGCTATGATTTTCCTATCAAGTCTTCAAGTTTCAGGCACCACTTATAGCTCTTATCCTTAAGGTGAAATCCCCTTCATCCACAACTCCTGTTCATGCTTTAAAAAATTCCTATATAGAAAAAAATGGTGAGTTATAAGAAAATTGAGATATAACACATTTTATAAAAGACCTAATGATAACGTATATGTGAAATTTGGTATCATTAAAGGAATTAAAAGAAGGAATCGAGTTCTTTTAAAGTATACATTCATAGAAAAGAAGATATAAATGAGTTATTAGGGAAAATGAAAAGAAATATACAAAAACTAAAAACAGCAAAAGATATGGCAAATAACAGAATAAATTAAATTTTAAAAGATCAATAGGTAATAAAAATAAAATTAAAGAGGAAGTCTGGGATATAGTAGAATTTGAAAATCAACTAGTTATGAGGGACAAAGTAATAAAATTTGAAGGAAAAAGCAAGCCCAAATATTAAATTAATTTTGATCCCAGAAGGCACCAAAAAAGAAAAAAACTGGATACTATATTTGAGAATTTAAATAGTGAAAACTTTTCAGAAAGCAATGCTCCACAAGTCGATAAGAGATACAGAATCACAGCTCATATACTATTATGATTCTCATTAAAATTTTTTTCCCTAAATAACAATTTTTTTTTAAAAAAAATCTCCCTTCCACTCACCTTTACAATTGAAAAAAGAAAAACAAAACAAAAACCATGAAACAATTAAGAGGTTAGTCAAAATATATCATCTTACTGCAAGTTCACGTAAAGAGAAAGTAAACAATTGAGAAAAGTAAATTCAAATCAGAAAACGTTAGCAGGGATGGACAAGGGTATTAAATAATGTTGAAAAATATACAATCCTCAATTTGCCAAACACATTAAATCTCTTAAAAATTATCAGCAATGTAGAAGGTATTAGAGGAAATATAATAGAGAATTTGGCCAATTAAATAACAGTGCCAAATCTAATAAAAGATTAATAATAACAGCAGGCCTGAACTGCTTGTTTATTTTTAAAATTATTTTTGTTGACATATTTTGACATAATAAACACTATCCAACAACTACTAGACCAACCAACCAATCAACCTCAAAGTACATTCTCTAAAAACAATTAAACAAAGCAACTAATAGAATGATTACATGCTACTTTACAACACCCTCAAAATGATCTCACAGGTCTCTTCATCTTTGTTTTTTTAAGGCCACTTCCACTTCCTCAAGCAGCACATCTGGGACTATCATATTAGAGTCCAGATAGGTTGGCTTCATTGTAACTGATGGAGAAAAGAGTTTGGTAAGGAGACTAAGCATTTTCTGGATAAGGTGGTTTCTAGGTTTGTCTAGAAAGAAGTGTTCATTATGAATAGGTAGGATATTTCTGTATAAGCCTTTGACATCTTGTATTTTTGTATTCCTAAAATAAGTTTTCCTTAGGTTTTGGGGTTTTTTTTGGCCAAACTCTCTCATATGCATTTTTGCACTGAAGATGCCAGTTCTTAAACATTGATATAATTTAGGGGGTCCTGGGTTCTCAGTAGGATTTGTGTATCTCCTCTGCAACAAGTGTTGGTACATGAGCTGTGCTTACTTATTTTCTTGGTGGTTCTGGAAATGCTTATAATGAGCACCGCAACAAAAGAGAACCAAATGTCCTATGGAATGGTGTTTCTTGTTGCCTCTGGGTGCGCAATAAAACCAGCTGTGCTAACTCCTTTATTTGTCCCTAAACGCAGAATCTGTGAGTCACCCTTCCATTTAGTTGCAACCACTATTTGTTCTCTGGTTTTACTTAAAGAGTGAATGAGAAGATTAATAACAATTCACTTCCTCCAGCAGTATTCCACTGGTTAGTCACTGGAACAGGACCTTATGCTGATAATACCAATAGCTGTTTTAATGCTTGTTAGGTGGTCTAAAAACTGTCTGGTTTTTAGATTCTTTCTCTTTCTATGACTCTGATGCCCTTACTGAAGAAGTGAAAAGTTGCTATGCAGGAGAACCCTTTTCATTTTACTTTGTTTCATGGCTTGAGATAGCCAAGGATTTTATTACTAAGCAGCAAGGCAGCTAGACAGCACAGTAAATAGATCTTTGGGGTTGGTGTCCTCAGTTCAAATGCAGCCTCAGATACATACTAACTGCGTGACCCAGGCAAGTCGCTTAATCTTAGTTCTCTCAGCTGCAAAATGAGATAATAATAGCTCCTACTTCACAGTTGTGAAGATTGAATGAGATAATATTTGCAAAGTGCCAACACAAAGTAATTGCTTAATAAACGCTTGTTTCCTTCCTTCCTGGGGGGTGGGTGGGGGTGTTAAACTTCTCCGTACTGGTCTTGAGAAAGTACTCGGAAAGTCAGTCTGCTCTGGGACCTCACTTAAAGCTTTTCTGAAATGGGAGAACAAAATTCAAGTATTTGGGCTTGGCTGGCACAGCATTGTAAAATTCAGGGTGTACCCCATGCCTCTGTGAGGTATCTCATTAGGACTGTATGGACTTTCTCTCTGATAAGTTTTAAAAAACGGCTTTAAAAAAGAATTAAGCATGCACCTAAATATACTAAAGGAACAGATATATTCCAAAGGAAAGTGAAAACAGAAATATGATGAAATTAATAGAAATAAACAGAATAGACAATGCAAGAATTGTCTGGTCATTGAGTAGTCTCTGACTTTTTGTGACCATGTAGACCATAGCAGCCAGGTCCTTCTATCGTCCACTCTCTCCCAAAGTCTGTCCAAGTTCATGTTCAATGTTTCCATGACACTCTCTATCCATCTCATCCTCTGCCATCCCCTTCTCCTTTTGCCTTCAATCTTTCCCAACATCAAGATATTTTCCAATGAGTTGCATCTTCTCATTATATGGCCAAAGTATTTAAGCTTCAGCTTCAGCATTTGACTTTCCAGGAAATACCCTGAATTAATTTCTTTAAGTGATTTGATCTCTTTGCTGTCCAAGAGACTTTCAAAAGTCTTCTCCAGTACCACAATTTGAAAGCTTCAATTCTGTGGTGCTCAGCTTTCTTTATAGTCTAATTCTCACAGCCATGCATTGCTACCGGAAAGAATAGCTGAATTGATAAATAAAACTAGAAGTTTTTTTAAAAGATTAATAAAATTATTCACTGGCCCATAATAAATATGGAAAAAGAAATATAAATCTACAAAACTGCACAAGAAAAAGGATAAATAACAAATACAAAAGAAATTACTATCAACAGAAAATATTATAGTTAGCTATTTGTTAACAAACCTGAAAACTTAAATGAAATACCTAATTATCTATTAAATAATTAGTTAACAAAATAAGCATAAGTGAAATATAATAATTTAAATGGACCCATCTCAGATTTGGGTAAGTCATTAATGAATTATCCTGCAAAATAAATAAACCTAGGTGAAATGTACTCAAAATCTTCCCATAATAAGTAAATTACCATTATGAATGTTTTGCATGATTACACATGTATAAGCCATATGGAATTGCTTGCCTTCTCAATGTGGGGGTGGGGGGAAGAAGGGAGAGAATTTGGAACTCAAAGTTTTAAAAACAAATGTTAAAAATTGTTTTTATATGTAACTGTAGAAAAATAAAATACTAAATAAAAGCTAAAAAAAATTAAGTGAATTACTATAGCCTAGAGGGGAATTATGTTCTAAGTTTGAATACGTGATGTCTGAGGTTCCTTACCTTTCTAAATTTCTAGTATTGCATACATAATTAATAAATATAAAAAAATTCAATTCAACAATGCTTGACCATACTTTGTTTGACATATGATATTGATAAAAAAAACCTAGCAAAGATAAGGCTAAAAAAGAAAATTGCATTCCATTTTCAATAATGAACATAGATACAAAGTTATTAAATAAAATACTAAGAAAATACAGTATTACACTTAAAAAATTATTCATTGTGATCAGTTAGGATTTCTGCCAGGTATACAAGGGTAATTCAGTATTAGAAAAACCATCAATATAATACATGATTCATACAGGGACAAGATGTGTGATTTCATTGGAAAAGGGAACCCCTCAATGAGCAAACACCTTCTACCAATGCATTGCAACACCTTTTCTTCAACTTATGGTTTTAGAATGTACTAAGAACACTGAGAGGTTAAGGGAGTTGCCCAGGGTCACACAATCTGTGTCAGATGTAGTATTTGAACTCTGGTCTTCTTCTCTTTGAGGCCACCTCTCTCTACTGCACCATGGCTACTATTCATGATATATTACTTAGGGCATAAACCAAAACACACAACGACCCTATATATCAATAGGTGCAGAAAAAGCCTTTGATAGAATCCAACATAAATTTTAGGAAAATATTATATTGATGCAATTTCTTTTATCTAGCCTGTCTTTCTGAAAACCCCCTAAAATCCCCACATTGAACATTCCCTTGTAACAAAGAAAAACAGTTGAGTTAAATCAGTACCAAACTGATGTATGATGCTGTAAGCAACATTCGGTACCCACAATCCATTCTCTTCTTCCTCCTAACTTACCCCGCACATACCTGTCTACTGAGAAGAGGGATATGTGCTTCATTCTTTGGGACCAAGACTAGTCATTAAAATTATTCAGAGTATAAGTGCTCTTCAGCGTTATTATTTATATGATTATAGTCATGGTGTTTAGTTTTCTAGTTCCACTCCACTAAGCATCTATTCATAAAAGTCTTCCCATTCAATATCCACATGTGGCAAAAAAAAAAAACCAACCTTTAACCAGAACAGGAATAAAGAGATGTTCCTTCACCATAGTAAGTATCTACCTTAAACCAAGAATCAACATAATATGAAATAGAGAAATATTAGTAGCATTCTTACTAAAAGAAAATATACTGAATAGGGGCACCTACTATTTCTCTTTGATAAAATATCAGAAATAATAGAAATTGCAATGAGATATTAAAAGACATTAGAAGGTTTAACATCAGAAATGATGAAATCATTATTTGCAGATGACATGATAGTTTATCTTGACAATCCAAATATCTCAAACAAAAAATTGAAATAATGAATGGATTTAGCAAGATTGCAGGTTATGTTTTTGTTTTTGCAGGGGGAGGGCAGGGCAATTGGGGCTGAGTGACTTGCCCAAGATCGCACAGTTAGTGTGTCAAGTGTCTGAGGCCAGATTTGAACTCAGGTCCTCCTGACTCCAGGGCTGGTGCTGTACTCACTGCAGGTTATATTTTTAACAGATAAACATTCTTCCTCTTTAAAATATTATTTTATTCCAATGACAAACAACAAATTCTGAAAATGGCCAGGAGAAAGACCTTCAAATATAAAGGGAAGGAAATTTGAACAACGCAAGACTATTCTCCACCCACCAGAAACTGCAGAAGGGAATAGAATACTTAAAACCCAACCCAAAGTGACATACCCTGCCAACCTGAGCCTCATCATTTATGGAGAAAAAAGATATTCAACAACAAGTGACATTCCTAGGAAGAAAAATACATGTAGGCAATTAGGTGGTCCACTGGATAGAGTGCTGAACCTGGCGTCAGGAAGGCCTGAGTTAAAGTCTGGAATCAAACACTTTCTAGATGTGTGAGTTGCATAAGTCGCTATGTTTGCCTCATTTTCCTTTGTTGCAAGGGTCAAATGAGATATTTGAAAAGTGCTTAGAATAATACCTAGCACATAGTAGGTGTTATATGCTTACTCCCCTCGTATTCCTACTGTGAACAAATTATTTGCTTTTCAAACACCCCAGAGGACAGAAATACACAAAACGTAAATAAATAAAAGAACAAAGGATGACACCAACAGCAAAATAACAACAGAAAGACAATTAAGAGATTTTATTGTTGTTGAGGCAAATTCTTTGGGTTTTTAGCAGTGATTAAAAAGCATTCCTTGAATCAAAAAATAAAAAATAGAAAAGAGAGATTTCATTCTAATAGTACAGAAGGAGACAAAAGTGAAGAGGAAATAAAAGTGATAGTGGAGAAACAGGTTTCCAGGCCTTGGACTAAACCTGGACTAAACATCCTGCCTATAGGTGAGTCAATATTTTTGTCAGTCTAAATCGTAGAATAGGAGGCCTCTTAAAAGGGTAGAGAGAAGAAGGAAGAGAGATGGATACATATAATAAAACCTAATCAAGTCAAACATTGACAATGAAGAAAAAATAACTCCTATAGTCTCTTGGGAAGAAGAAAGCCTGTAGTAAAAAGGGCAAGTATAAAAATAATGATAAAAACTGGGGGAAATAAAGGAAAAAAATCTTCTTTTAGTGGTGGGAGGTAGAATTATGGTTGAATGCTCAGATGAGGGAAAGGGGATATTCTATAAAGGGAGATGGAAAACCTTACAATGGATATGATCTACAGAAATTTGGTGCTTAATGGGACCACTCATTCTGCCTCAAGGCAACCAATACTCAGAAGAGTGAAGGGCACGGACTCTGGGAGGAGATTTCATGGTAAATGGGGAAAAATTACCATGCGGAGGACGAAGGTTAAGAGTGAACAGAACAATTAGGGACATGGGAGACCCCTACCACGGGGGCAAAATCTTTTCAATCACCTTTGAGAAATGGTATTTATGAGAGTGTGACATAACAGTAAAAGAGGCTCAGAGGGCAAGATCTACAAGGCAATAACAGAAACTGTTTGGAAGAAGGAGCACAAAATAAGTATCTTAGAAGCTTCAATTCCATGAGGAATATAGAGTCTAAAGAAAGTCTAAATAAATATAAGGGTCACAAGTCAAAGAATAAAAGTCTAGAATAGACTGAAAGAGAAAATAAATAATAAAGATAATCAGAGAAAGAATTTTTTTAAAAAAAGAGCAAAAAATGAAATTAAAAAGACTCTATAGACAAAACAAGTTGAAGGGGACAAGAGGAAAGGTAATTTTATCTGATCCCTTAACTGAGAAGGGAAAAAAGGGGGAAGAATTAAATAATTAGATAAAGTAAAAAAGCAAAGGGAACTGATAAGTTAAACAAAACTCCAAAACTAGGGAAAGGAGTAACATGGGGGAGGGGCACTTGAAAGGAAAAGAAAGGGAGCCCATTGGAACAGAGTTACCTTAAAATAGATTGAACTATAATAACTAAAAACCCAAAGTATTGTCTTTACAGAGGAAGAAGGGAAAAACCCTAATTTGGAAAAAAAAAATCTATTATTAGAGACAAATGGAGTAATACAAACAAACCTAACTTAAATTTAAATACATTAAATGATCTAATAAAATTAAAATGACATACTGGAGAACAAAAAGCAAAATCCCACCATCTTAAAAACAAGATATAAATAGAATAAAAATGAGGGTCTGGAAAAAAAATAATGTGCATCAGGTGAATTTAAAAACAGCAGGAGTTATAATCATGCTATCAGACAAAGTAAAAATAAACATTCAAAACATAAAAAAGGATAAATAAGGAAGCTACATTATGCTGTAAGGAAACTTAGACAGCAATAATAATTAACATTTATATAGTGCTCACTATGTTCCAGGCACTGCACTAAGTGCTTCACAATTATTATCTCTTTTGAACCTCACATCAACCCTGAGAAGTAGATGCTATTATTACACTCATTTTACAGATGGGGACGGTCACACAGGTACTACTAAGTGTTTGAGGCTGGATTTGAACTCAGATATTCCTAATTCCAGGGCCGGTGCTCTATACACTGCCCTACCTAGCTGCCAATGTTAAATTTGTATGCTCCAAATTCTTCAGCATTGGAATTCATAAGTGAAAAAGTTAGTTGAACTACAAGAAGACATAGATAGTGATACAATAGTGGGGGGAGATTTCAATGTCTCTCTTTCAGTTATGGATAATTTTAAGAGAAAGATAAACAAAAGGGAAAACATAGAATTGAACAAATAGTTGGAGAAACTAGACCTAAAAGGCTTATAACTATTCAAAATGGAACTCCTAAAGAAAATATTATATTCTTAGCATTAAAAGAAACTTCTACAAAAAAGTGATAATGTATTCGGACATAGAAATGTTACAAAAAATGCAAAAAGAGAGAAATAGTAAACATCTCTTATAGACCATAACTCAATAAAAATAATAAACAGTTCAAGAAGCATAAGTGTGAGATACACACCCAAGTGGGGACTTAAAGATGAAATCCTAAATAGTGAGTGAATCAAAGAATAAATCATAGAAACAATTAATAATTATGTGAAAGAAAATGATAATGAAGAAACAACATGCCCAAATTTCTAAGATGCAGTTAAAGCAGTCCTCAAGGGGAAAAAACAAATCTAAAATAAGCATGAAGAGCTATTAAAAAGTTGAGAAGAATTATATAAACTGGAAACCCCCCCAAAAATCATAGAAATGACAAATTGGCCTAAAAGTTAGTTCTTTGAAAAAATTAATAACATTTATCCAATTTGATTCAAAAGAAGAGAGCAGAAAATCCAACCAACAAAATAGGAAATGAGTAAGATGAAATCACAACAAAATCAAAAGAAAAAAGTGATCAGAATCTATTGTATACTTTGTTAAGTTGTTTTTCAGTTATGTCCAACTTTTCTTGGGCCTTTCTTGGCAAAGATACTGTAGTGGTTTGCCATTTCCTTTTCTAGGAAACTGAGGCAAACAAAGTTAAGTGACTTGCCCAGCTAGTAAGCATCTGATACCATATTTGAAGAAAGATGTGTCTTTCTGATACCAGGTCCAGCACTGTATTCACTGTGCCACCTAGCTGCCCCCTAAAATACACAATTATGTGCTAAAACAAACTGAGAATGCAGAAGAAATAGAGTATCTTCAAAACCATAAATTACTCAAATTAACAGATGACCAAATAGAGATATTAAATAAGACCTCAGAAAAGGAAATAAAACTAACTGTAATGGAATTAAAAAAGGAAAAAAAAAACCCTTCCATGTCCTGATTGGTGATATTGGTCACAGAAGGGAGAGGTAGATAGACTGAACAGACTAGATAAGGGAGAATCAGAAAAAAAATTATATTCAACAATCTAGTGTTCAGTACACCAGAAAACATAAATTACTTAGGAAAAAACTCCCTATATGAGAAAAATTGCTGGAAAAACTGGGAAGCAGTCTGTCAGAAATTAGACTCAGATCATAATCTTATGCTACACTCCACAATACATTCTAAATAGATATGTAACCTTAATATTAAAGATCATGATACAAAAAAATCAAAAGAGAAATAAATCATATGCCTCTTATAGCTACAAGAAGGAAATGTATTCTTTTTGTTTTTTTACTTTTTTTCTTTTTTTCACTGATATATCAGTTTCTTAAATATTTTGTTTTCAGCATTGATTTCCACAAGATTTTGAATTACAAATTTTCTCCCCATTTCTAACCTCTCCCCCACTCCAAGATGGCATATATTCTGATTGCCCCATTCCCCAGTCAGCCCTCCCTTCTGTCACCCCACTCCCCCCATCCCCTTTTCCCTTACTTTCTTGTAGGGCAAGATAGAGTTCTATGCCCCACTGCCTATGTATCTTATTTCCCAGTTGCATGTAAAAACACCTTTTCTTTGAACATCTGCTTTTAAGACTTTGAGTACCAAATTCTCTCCCCTCCCCACCCACCTTCCCTAAGAAAGCAAGCAATTCGACATAGGCCACACATGTATCATTACGTAAAACACTTCCACAATACTCATGTTGTGAAAGACTAACTATATTTTGCTCCCTCCTATCCTGTCCCCCTTTGTTCAGTTTTCTCCCTTGACCCTGTCCCTTTTTGAAAGTGTTTGCTTTTTATTACCTCCTCCCCCTATCTGCCCTCCTTTTTATCCTCCCCCCTTTTCTATCTCCTTCCTTCTTCTTTCCTGCGGGGTAAGATACCCACTTGAGTGTGTATGTTATTCCCTCCTCAAGTCAAATCCAATGAGAGCAAGATTCACTCATTCCCCCTCACCTGCCCCCTCTTCCCTTTCTACAGAACTGCTTTTTCTTGCCACTTTCACGTGAGATGACTCACCCCATTCTATCTTTCCCTTTCTCCATCTCTTAATATATTCCTCTCTCATCCCTTAATTTGATTTTTTTTAGATATCATCCCTTCATATTCAACTCACCCTGTGCCCTGTGTTTATAAATATATGTATGTATGTATGTATGTATATTCCCTTCAACTACCCTAATACTGAGCTTTCATGAATTATACACATCATCTTTCCAGGTAGGAATGTAAACAAAACAGTTCAACTTTAGTAAGTCCCTTATGATTTCTCTTTCTTCTTTACCTTTTCATGCTTCTCTTGATTCTCGTGTTTAAAGTCAAATTTTCTATTCAGCTCTGGTCTTTTCACTGAGAAAGCTTGAAAGTCCTCCATTTTATTGAAAATCCATATTTTGCCTTGGAGCATGATACTCAGTTTTGCCGGGTAGGTGATTCTTGGTTTTAATCCTAGCTCCATTGACCTCCAGAATATCATATTCCAAGCCCTTCCATCCCTTAATGTAGAAGCTGCTAGATCTTGTTTTATCCTGATTGTGTTTCCACAATACTCAAATTATTTCTTTCTGGCTGCTTGCAGTATTTTCTCCTTCATCTGGGAGCTCTGAAATTTGGCAACAGTATTCCTAGGAGTTTTCTTTTGGGGGTCTTTTTCAGGAGGCAATTGGTGGATTCTTTCAATTTCTATTTTACCCTCTGGCTCCAGAATATCAGGGCAGTTCTCCTTGATAATTTCTTGAAAGATGATATCTAGGTTCTTTTTTTGATCATGGCTTTCAGGTAGTCCAATAATTTTTAAATTATCTCTCCTGGATCTATTTTCCAGGTAAGTGGTTTTTCCAATGAGATATTTCACATTGTTTTCCATTTTTTCATTCCTTTGGTTCTGTTTTATATATTGATTTCTCATAAAGTCACTGGCTTCCACTTGCTCCAATCTAATTTTTAAAGTAGTATTTTCTTCAGTGGTCTTTTGGACCTCCTTTTCCATTTGGCTAATTCTGCGTTTCAAGGCATTCTTCTCCTCATTGGCTTTTTGGAGCTCTTTTGCCATTGAGTTAGTCTATTTTTTAAGGTGTTGTTTTCTTCAGTATTTTTTTGGGTCTCCTTTAGCAAGTCATTGACTCGTTTTTCATGGTTTTCTCACATCACTCTCATTTCTCTTCCCAATTTTTCCTCTACTCCTCTTACTTGCTTTCCAAATCCTTTTTGAGCTCTTCCATGACTTGAGACCAATTCATGTTTTTCTTGGAGGCTTCTGATGTAGGCTCTTTGACTTTGTTGACTTTTTCTGGCTGTATGTTTTGGTCTTTTTTGTCACCAAAGAAAGATTCCAAAGTCTGAGTCTGAATCTGAGACCATTTTCACTGCCTGTTCATGTTCCCAGCCAACTACTTGACCCTTGAGCTTTTTGTTGGGGTATAACTGCTTGTAGAGAGTACTTTGTCCCAAGCTTGAGGGGTTACACTGCTGTTTTCAGAACTATTTCTATACAGCAAGCTCTGCCACTCCAGCACTCCTCCTCCCCCAAGAACTGCCAACCTGCACCATGACTCAGATCCAAGCAGGCTCTGCACTCCAGCTCTGATCTGCCACTTAATTCCTCCCACCAGGTGGGCCTGAGGCTGGAAGCAACTGCAGCTGTAGCTCTGGAAGAAGCCTTAGAGCTGCACCACCTCCGCTGCCTCTGGGGTGGTAGCCTACCGTGAACTCCTTTCACTCTGTCCCAGCAGTTTTTTCCCACTAACCTTCTCTGTTGTCTTTGGTGTTTGTGGGTTAGAAGTCTGGTAACTGCCACAGCTCACTGATTCAGGGTGCTAGGGCCTGTTCCGTCTGGCTCCCAGTCTGGTTGGTCCAGGCACAGCCCATGCTGGGCTCTGCTCTGCTTCCAGCTCCATGTGATAGACCTTACACAGTGACCATCCAGGCTGTCCTGGGCTGTAGCCCTGCTTCCCTCTGCTATTTCATGGGTTCTGCAGTTCTAGAATTTCTTCAGAGCCATTTTTTATAGGTGTTTGGAGGGAACTGGGGGAGAGCTTTAGGCAAGTTTCTGCTTTCCAGCTGCAGTCTTGGCTCTACCCACAGGAAATGTATTATTAACAACAAAAAAAAAAAGGCCAGGGGCAATTACAAAAGATGATAGATTACTCTGGTTACATGAAACTTAAAAGCTTCTGTTCAAGCAACATTAATTCCTAGGATAAGAAGGGAAGGAGTTAAATAGGTCAAAATCTTTCTATAAATTTCCCTAATTAAGGTTTGGTATCCAAGATAAATAAACTTAAGTATATGTGTTTATATCTTTACATAATATATACACATATAGCATATATATGTTTGCATATATATGTTTGCATATATATGTAATTAACAGACATTTATATATTTGCTTTCTATTCCCAATGTATTTGTTACACATATAATAGATATGCACAAATCACTAATATTAAGGGAAATACAAGTCAATGCAACCTTGAGCTTTCACCTTATAGTTTGAAAAGTCTCAAAGATGATAAAAGATTTGAGAATAGTCAATGTTGCAGGAGGTACCTGAGGCCAGGCACACTTATATTCATACATTTGTTGGTGGAACTGTGTACAACCATTTTGGAAAGAAATTTGTAATTTCACAAATAAAATGACTAAAATGTCCAAAGGCATTCATCTAGAGATTCTATCATAAAGCTTCTATCCCAAGGATGCCACTGATAAAAAGAATCTTCACATACACCAAAATATTTATATCAGTGTTTTTTGATTAAGAAACAAAGTAGATGTCAATCTATTGGGTAATGGTTAAACAGATTTTGCTAAGTGAATGAAATGGAATATTACAATGCTGTAAGAAAGGAGAAATACAATGAATAAAGAGAAACATGGAAAGATCTAATGAACTGATGAGAGTGAAGTATGCAGTAGTGAGAAAACAACATACAAATACCACAGTAATGTAAATTAAAGGAACAATAACAACAACACACACAAATCAAAACTGAGTGTCGCAAAATTAAAGATCAAATGTAACTTGAAGAAAATGTAAGGGAAAATATCTCCTACACCACCCCTTTGCAGAAGTGGGAAATCCTTAAGTGTCGCATGTTAAAATATCTTGACATTCTTATGTACTGATCAGTTATCCTGATTTATCCTCCTCTTTTTTATCTTTAAATAACTACTATTTGTCATATGGGATGGATCTCTGGGAATGAGAGAAGGTGTTTTGGGAGATTTTAAAAAGACATCTATAAAAATGTATTTAAAAAGTAATTGGAGACTAAAATAGTTTTAAGGAAATAGTTACAGAACGAATTATAGAAACAGTAGAAAATTTCATCAAAGAAAATGACAATAATGAGGCAACATACCAAAATGTATGGAATTCAGCTAAAGCAGTTGTGAGGGGAAAATTTTATTTTTAAAAATTTTCATCAACAAAATAAAGAATAACTCATAAAGAATGAAACATACAATTAAGAATGAACAAGCATAAATTAAAAATTCCCAACAAAATAACAATGCAGAAATTCTGAAAATTAAAGAAGATATTAATAATATATGAAAATAAAAGACCATTGAATTGATAAAACCAGGACTTAAGAAAAAATAATTAGCTAATTTTATTTTTAAAAACAAGATTCATTGATAGCTATTTAAAACATGGACGATCATGCTCAATGATCCTCTGACTTCAAGCATCAGCTATCATAAAAGAGATGTGTGTTCTCCAGAAGTGTTCATCATTGTGATGGAGGAGATAAGGAGCAGAGTCTAAAGTGAAGAAAGATTCCTGGTGGGTGGTGAGGTTCTACAGGTGCTCCAAATTGTGGATGACACTGTGATAACTGCATCAAACCCCAAAGCACTTCAGTTTCCTGGAAGAGATCTGTAACTACTCAAAAGTGTTTGACCTGATCATCTATACAGGAAAAAGTGAGTGGATGTATCTTGCTCAGATTATGACACACAGTTACATGGACAACCTATAGAACTTGTCCATCATTATTCCTGGGACAGATAATACAAAAAAAATTGAGCCTAGAATTAAACAGCAGAAAGAGAGGGGGTTGGACTGTGTGCAGGAAACTGCAAAGCTTTTGTAATGATCACAAGCTTCTTCCCAAAACAAAGACCCATCTTTTCAATATTGATTTTTTTTTACTGGTGTTTTTTCATGGCTGTGACACATGGAACACAATGGTCTCCAAATAAGTGAAAATGAATATTACACTGAAGTTAATGGAAAAGTACATGGTAGATGTGAACAGGCTGTAGCACTTGAGGACCTAAAAAAAAAAGAACAGGAATAAAAGATGTCACAGGAAAATGTATGATAGGAAACAGAGAAGGACTGGTCAGATATTGAGGATGAGGGATGACAGATGGATAGCCCAAAAGTGCTCTCATGGTATCCTCCCGATGAAGTGAGGAAGGTCTTCTCTGTTACAAACTTATAGCTGTGTTTGTTCATTTTCTAAGAGGACGGTGACATCACGGAGATGATGACATGACTTGCAGTTGACTTTGATTTTGAGTGAGGGAGGGCCATGTGGGGTCACCAGCCTTACTTTCTCCTCCAGAGCCATCTGGATCCAGTGACCTGATATTCATCAGGATAACTGGAGATGACCCAGGATGCAATGGCAGACCCTGGCCCTTTTAGACTCAGGCCTTTTCATGTATTCACTTAGAGTGAGGTAATGCCCATCCAGTGAACAGGCCTCTTTAAGAAGTAAGTCTAGGTGGGGCAGTGAGCAGAGCATTGGTCCTGGAGTCAGGAGGACCTGAGTTCAAATATGACCTCAGACACTCACTGGCTGTGTGACCTTGGGCAAGTCACTTAACCTCAATTGCCCTGCCTTCTCGCCTCCAAAAAAAAAAAGAAGCAAGTCAAGGGATAGCCCCTTTAAATAGGAAAAAAAAACAAGCTGGGAGGGGAAGACCCTCAGGGTTGCTGTTCCAAAGAGAAATTACCATTGACATAAGCCAGAAGGGCCCAAAATACAAACATTAAGTGGGGCTTGCGCAGGGTCCTATTGTGGTCCAATCTATGAGCTAGCTTCAGAGTGAACTGGATTTAAGGTTTGGAAGAAGGAAGGAAAGGAAGAAAACCAGTAAATCTCAAGTTAAGTTAAGATGGAGAAGGAAAGGGAGAGCGAGTAACCCAACTAGCTGGTCCCCTTTCAGGCCCTCCTGGCTAAGAGTGAATGTCAATGGTTACTGTTTCCCCTCCCAGCTTGATTTTTTTTTTCTTTTTTTCTAATTAAAAGGGCCATCCCTTCACTCACTTCTTAAAGAGGCCTATTCTCTGAATGCGCATTACCTCACTCTAAGTGAGTACATGAAAAGGCCTGAGTCTAAAAGGGCCAGGGTCTGCCATTGCATCCTGGGTCATCTCCAGTTATCTTGATGAATATCAGGTGACTGGATCCAGACAACTCTGGAGGAGAAAGTGAGGCTGGTGACCTTGCACAGCCCTCCCTCACTCAAGTCAAAGTCAACTGCAAGTCATATTATCATTTCCCTGATGCCATGGTCCTCTTCAAAAACAAAGGACAAACACAACCTGTGAGTAGACCGAGCTGCCTAAAAGGAGACCCGGCTAGTTGGGTAACTCAGCTCGTCCTCTGCAAACTTATGGAAGGACTTGGACAAGAGTCATACAGAATGGCAGGCACAAATGGCTTGTAATCTACTTGATTATAGGAACATTCAAATTGATGAGATCACAGATAGATTTGAGCGTTTCAGTAAAATGAGAAAGTTGGACTAGATCAGGGACATATCCATTTTTCCACAGTGGTGGGTCATATAATCAGAAAGCCTCATGCATTGGCCACCTGAATATAATTAAAAAGTTAATTACATTCAACTTCAATTAGAATAACTGATTGATCTAGTCAGGTTTTTTTTGCATGACACCTGGTAGCAATCAATTAAACTTGTTACAGAACAAAAGGCAGGTAGTTAAGGCTCTACTGGCCTGTTATTTTCTACTGGGCTAATTAGGTAAATTATTATTGCTGTTTTTGTCATCATCATCATCATCATCATCATCATCATCATCGCCATCATCATCTAAAATCTCAGACAGGCTATACCCTAGGGTTTGGTAAGGTATAGCTGGTCCTTGAACAACATATTAAGATTCTTTCTTTCTAAGGCGTCTTCTAGCCCCAAGACTCTTAAGACTTTTTATTTTTATATGAATTCCACTTACTGATTGTTACTTCATATTTGTTGCTTTTTGCTCCTCCGTGCCTATGCATCAACATCTTTACTGTACAAATTTAGGTATATCAAGTCACTAGCTTCAGAAATTGCAAAGGGATTGCTTGCTTTTCAGATGGAGCTTAGAAGAAAAGCATTGGAGTACTTAAAAAAAATAGGTGCCTGATTTCTAATTAGTGAGCATGCTGCTCAAGTGCCACTGAACCCTGGTTGAACAAATTTCAGCCATCCTGCACCTAAGGAGAAAAGCACGCCCTTCTGGCTCCTGTTGCTATAGTAACTGATACTTAGCACTCAGTTCGAATTTCATTGATGAGTAACTAACTGCCTTCAGGAATTTTGGGAAAGTCTGCTTTTTGGAAAGAAAGGTAGCCAAAGAGGGAGAATTTTATGAATGTTTCCCAATATAATGGATATAGGGAGCTTCTCTTGTTAGACCTTACGTATTTGGCTTCCTTCCAATATATCTGTGTATGACTTAAGGCTTGAAAAAATGAAGTGTATGGATCTTTGCATGTGAAGATCCAAGATGGTTAGGAGATGATGAAGGGATTTGTGTGCTATCCCTTGCTAAGATCTATTCATATTAGGAAGACATCCCTGCCTGAGAACAGAATCAGCTCCAGTCTCTATACCCACAAAGGAGGAAGACTAAGAGATCGGTTGCTAGGCAACATCACACTGAAGATTGGAGCTCTTTGAAATTAACAGAGCTGACCTCTCTAGAGCTGTCTTATACAAAATCATTTTTTGAAGCAGTAAGATGAATATATTACATATAAATTATATACATAACATAAATATCTAATACTATTACATAGTTTACTGCTGTAACTATGGTATACTATAGTAAAACAGAGTATACTACTAGTGTATGAGTAACACTATTATGTTACATAGTATTATATTACCTAATATGTATAATAGCATTACATATTATGCATAATATACTGTATGATATGCATATTACATAGTATTATATATAATAGTACACTTTACAGTATGTATGTTTATATATGATGTATTTTACACACACAACAATATGATACAGGGGGGATAACCACTATTTTCAAGCAACAGTCAGGAAACACCCAGGGAAGAGAAAAAAAGCAATTTGTAAATAAAGTTGTATTATAGAAATGGTTGTGATTTACTATAAATTAGAATTCTCTTTTTAATAATCTGGGATGAGATATTTCTTCAATAAAATAACTATTAAAGATATTTTATAACACCTATACAAACTACAACCAGCGAAGAGTCTGGGGGAACAAATTAATCAGAAGCAAAAAGAAGAAATTAGGATTCCTGAAAGTAAATTAAAAAAAAATCTTTAATCTGAATCCACAATAGTCAGCATGTTATATCATACTTAGGCTATTGGTGTTCTTGACAGCTTCTGCATCTTTACTACAACATTGGTTAGCATAAAAAGGGATGGGAAGTATTTTACAAGTTGAGAGATTTTTTTTTAAATTGTTAATAAAGTTTGTCTACAATGGATAGTCTATTTCACTATTAAGTAAGGATAAGTTAATTTTTTTAATTATTGATTTCTAAAAAAATTATATTATTTCACAATAACTTCTGACCACAATCATCCCAATTAAAAAAATGTTGATGCTTAAAAAGAAGAAAAGAATCATTGCTACTTTCCAATAACCTCAGTCTCCAGTCCTTTCAGTGAAGTACAGGGACTGGACCGGTGAGCTTACGGATACAGGGAATTCCCTAGTGAGGAAATTCCTCCCACCAATGTAGGTCATTATCTTTTCTGCAATCTATGGTCTTAAAAGAATGGCCTAGGGGCACTGAGATAGTAATTGATTTGTTTATGATCACAAAGTATGTATACATGCCAGGTAGCCCTTAAACCCAGGTTTTCTGGGTTAAAGGGCAGCTCTCTAACCACTAAAACACAATGCAAAATAAATCAATTTATTGGTCATATCTGAAAACATATACCTCCCTCTGCACCTTGCTCCTGAGAGGAAGATGGCATGTTTCACTGTCAGACATCTAAAGTCAAGCTTAATCCCTTTATTGATCAGAGTTCTGATATCTATCGATATTGTTTTCCTTGATACTGTGACTATTGTGTAAATTATTCTCTTGGTTTCTGCATACTTTGCTCTAGTCAGTTCACAAAAACCTTAAAAATTTCTTTAGTTTCTTTATATTTGTCATTCTATTACCTTCCTTAACAATTTTCTAGCTATTCCCCAATTGATGGGCTCCCCCACCCCTTGGTTTTGTGCTGCTACAAGAAATACACTATAAATATTTTTATGAATATTTTCTTCTGTCTTTGACTTTTCTGGCTTATAGACCCAGTAGGCATAATGTAGGGCTATGTTCATTTTAGTGACTTTTCTAGTATAGTTCTAAATTGTTTTCCAGAATGATTGTACCAATTCACAGCTTCACCAACAGTGTGTCCTTGTCTTCCCACACCCCGGCTAACACTGACCATTTTCATCTTTTGTCATCTTTACCAATCTGATGGGTGTCAGGTAAAACCTCAGATTTGTTTTATTTTATAGTTATTTTATTATAAGAAACTTGGAGTATTCTTCCATATAGTTATCGATAGTTTGTATTTCAGGGCAGGGATAGAATATTTATACTTGGGTCCTGTAGGCAATGAAATTAACCATCATGGTGGCCATGACTAGTGCTGAGGCAGGGTCTTTATAATTTTTCTTCCCATGGCTTTTCTCAGCCTGGTTTGAAAACAAAACCATTCCTCCAGAAGAGGAAGGGCCAAGGGCATGGCTGTGGGGAAATCACACCCAAGGGGAAGAATAGCTAGACCCATAAAAAGATGATCAAACAGTGATCAACAACCATGTTCTCATCTCACGATAACACCACCACACCACTGTTAGACACTACTGATGATGATTATATTAATAACAGCTAACATAGAACTTCATATGTGCCAGGCACTGTACTAAGTGCTTTACAAATATCACATTTGAACCATACAACAACCGTGGGAGGTAGGTGGCATTATCCCCATTTTACAGATGAGGAAACTGAGGCAAACAGAGATTAAGTGACTTGCCCAGGGTCCCACAGTTAGTAAATGCAATCTTAAGCAGGATTTGAATTTACTTCTTCCTGACTCCTGGCAGATGCTCCATCCATTGTGCCATCTTGCTATCCTAGAACCATAAGTTTTGCTTTGCTTTATAGTTATTTGCTTTTTCTTCCCTCCTTAGTAGCATATAAACTTCTTGAAGGCAGGTACAAGGTTTTATATGTCTTTGGATTTCCCTGTAGTGTGATGCTTTTAGTAAGCACCTAAATGTTTGTTGAATAAATATTGAACGAAATTGACTTTAACTCTGAAATGTACAATGGGATCCATTTTTAAGTAAGGAGAAAAGTTACCATTTCATGATTTTTTCTTAGCATCTTTAAAGTTTACATATTTACACATTAAAAATAAAACTAACCTCTATTTGGAGGAAACAGAGATAGTAATTAACTTCTTCAGATGATCCTACTTTTTTGAAGTTTACTTTCCGGTGTAAAAGTAATTTGGAGAAAGATAAATATAATATATGTGCTATTTGAAGAAAGAATGGTCTAAAGATTACCCTAGATTCCAAGGCTGTACCACTCGGAAGGAAGACATTCAAAGCCTACTCATTACTCAGCTTTCCTCATTTATGGGATAAAATTGCCTTTATGGGCATTCTGCCAGTACCATTTATGTACAGTGTAAGGCAGATTGCTAGAGGAAAGTACTTTTCTAAAAAACATCTGTTCCTCATGAAGAATGTTAGAATATGTATCACCCATTATTTTGTCCATGACTATTATATACTTCATTACAGTGCTGCCCCATTTGTTTAGTGGTCAGACTTCCGGTGATCTTAACCACTGAACCACAGGCACAAAAGTGGAAGGAAGTGAAAAAACCTCTGAGCAGCAGGAAAACAGATGCTATTATACCCAGGCACAAAGAGAGGCAGCATGGCCTTTCATACTAAAGCTTATGGACTTAGAAATACCGTAGAATTAAGAGTCAGCTTGATGGAATAGAACATTGCACCAGGAGATGTGAATTCCAGTGCTAGCTCTGCCTGTAATAAGCTGGGTTATATTAGGGAAGAGAGTTCATCTCTCAGTTTCTTCCTCTGTAATAATAAATAGTATTTATATAACATCTATGATGTGCCAGATGCTGTGCTAAATTCTTTACAAATACTGTCATTTCATCCTCACAACAACCCTGTGAGGTAGGTACTACTATCATCCCCATTTTACAGTTGAAGAAACTGAGGCAAACATAGGTTTGCCTCTGTGATTTGCCCAAGGTCACACAGCTAATAAATGTCTGAGGTAGGGTTTGAATTCAGGTCTTCCTGATTCCAGGAAAGTACTCTATTCACTGTGCCAACTAGCTTGCCTTTGTAAAAATTAAAGGGTAGGAAATGACCTCTAAGTTTCCAGGATTAGGATGCTATTGTTCTATTCAATTGCTTAATTGAATAAACTGGACTAGTTAATTTCTTCTGCAAACCTTTAGTTCTTTCTGGGTTATAGCTAAATACTAAAGGGTGTGTACATGTGGTGTGTGTGTGTGTGTGTGTGTGTGTGTGTGTGTGTGTGTGGTATTGAGGGGAGAATCCACTAGAAGAGAACACACTGATAGTTAGTGGTTGATATGGAAGAAGGGAAGAGTAGTAGAATCGACTGTGACAAACAGGTGAGATTTAATAAGAGTATTGGTGGTTTGACTTTGGTAAAAACTCAAAGGGGCTGCTGAATGAACTCAGAGTGCAATATCTCAGGCAGCCGCCAGGTGGAATTCAATCTGAGCCATCTTTCCTAGGATCATGCTGCAAATGAGCAAGGCTATCAAGCTTTTTATCAGACTTTAGTATCCCTGCTGGCTAGTAGAGAGAGGTCAAAACCTTCAAATACCTTGTTGCTTCTCTACAGAGTGGTGTGATTTTTGCATTTAGCTCAGAAGCAGATTTATGCCTTGTTAAATGCTACTAATTCTACAAGTCCTAGTGAAGGAAAGGAAATTAAATGAAATTGTACGGAATTCTGGCTTTACTCCTATCCCTTGGAAGAATTCATCATCTCTCAGTTTTCTTGCTGTCATATCCGTAGATTTAAATGCAAAGCAGAAAAGTTAACTGCAGCTTTCTCATACATGGAATTTTCACAGAAAGAAGAATGAAGCAAAATTCTCCCAGACTGGGCAGCCATAAATTACTCTGGGGCCATTTAGTTCATGGGCAAACACTTCAAAAGTTCTTGGGGACATTACTGTACTAAGTAAGAGACACCCATAATTTTGATCACAAACCATTAAAAGTTAAAATTATGTTCAAAATCTTCTTTGTGAAATGTATAAAATTTTTTGCATGATTTCCATTTTTTTAAAGGACCTGTGATTTTCATGGTGTAGGCAACTCTTGGAAAAGAAACACTTTATATCAATGCACAGTTGTCTGGGGGCAGGAAGAGGTTAAATGACTTATTGAGTGTTAGCAGCCATTATGTTTCAGAGGTAGGATGTGAATTCTGGTTTTATTGACTCTACTGTAGGCCTCCAGCCATTAAGCCATATGGCCTCTTTATTAAACATCAGAAGAAAAGTTTCTTTTGCTGTATTTTTCCTCTCCCCAGTCCCCCTTCTTCCTCCCAAAGAACCTAGGACACTGTTAGGTAATGAGTGGGCCCAATATTACTTGTCAAATTAATTGATGTTACTACTGTTCTTTAGAACAACTCAGATGGGGCAGAGCCAAGATGGCAGCTGGAAAGCAGGGACTTGCCTAGGGCTCTCCACAAGGACCCTCAAAATACTGAAAAAAAATGGCTCTGAATAAATTCTAGAACTGCAGAACCCACGAAATAGCAGAGGGAAGCAGGGCTCCAGCCCAGGACAGCCTGGATGGTCACTGGGTAAGGTCTGTCGCACACAGAGCTGGGAGCAGAGAGGAGCAGAGCCCAGCGTGGGCTGTGCTGGGACCAACCAGACCAATAGCTGGGCAGAACAGGCCCTAGCGCACTGAATCAGTGAGCTGTGGCAGTTACCAGACTTCTCAACCCACAAACACTAAAGAAAACAGGTAATGTTAGTGGGAAAAACTGCAGGGGACAGACTGAAAGGAGTTCAGGGTTTGGCCACTGCCCTGGGGGCAGCAGGGGTGGTGCAGCTACAGAACTACAGCTGCAGTTGCTTCCAGCCCCAGGCCCACCTGGTGGGAGGAATTAAGTGGCAGATCAGAGCAGGAGTGCAGAGCCTGCTTAAGATCTGAGTCAGGTCTGGGTTGGTGGCTCTTGGGGGAGGAGGAATGTTGGTGTGGCAGAGCTTGCTGTGTAGAAATAGTTCTGAAAACAACAGTGTAACCCCTCAAGCTTGGGACAAAGTACTCTCTACAAACAGTTACACCCCAACAAAAAGCTCAAGGGTCAAGTAGTTGGCTGGGAACATGAACAGGCAGCAAAAATGGACTCAGATTCAGACTCAGACTTTGGAATCTTTCTTTGGTGACTAAGAAGACCAAAACATATAGCCTGAAGAAGTCAGCAAAGTCAAAGAGCCTATGACAAAGGCCTCCAAGAAAAACATGAACTGGTCTCAGGCCATGGAAGAGCTGAAAAAGGATTTGGAAAAGCAAGTAAGAGAAGTAGAGGAAAAATTGGGAAGAGAAATGAGAAGGATGCGAGAAAACCATGAAAAACAAGTCAATGACTTGCTAAAGGAGACCCAAAAAAATACTGAGGAAAATAACCCCTTAAAAAATAGACTAACTCAAATGGCAAAAGAGCTCCAAAAAGCCCATGAGGAGAAGAATGCCTTGAAAGGCAGAATTAGCCAAATGGAAAAGGAGGTCCAAAAGACCACTGAAGAAAATACTACCTTACAAATTGGAGTGAAGCAAGTGGAAGCTAGTGACTTGATGAGAAATCAAGATATTATAAAACAGAGCCAAAGAAATGAAAAAGTGGAAGACAATGTGAAATATCTCACTGGAAAAACCATTGACCTGGAAAATAGATCCAGGAGAGATAATTTAAAAATTATTGGACCACCTGAAAGCCATGATCAAAAAAAGAGCTTAGATATCATCTTTCAGGAAATTATCAAGGAGAACTGCCCTGATATTCTAGAGCCAGAGGGTAAAATAGAAATTGAAAGAATCCACCAATTGCCTCCTGAAAAAGAGCCCAAAAAGAAAACTCCTAGGAATATTGTTGCCAAATTCCAGAGCTCCTGGATCAAGGAGAAAATACTGCAAGCAGCCAGAAAGAAACAATTTGAGTATTGTGGAAACACAATCAAGATAAAACAAGATCTAGCAGCTTCTACATTAAGGGATGGAAGGGCTTGGAATATGATATTCTGGAGGTCAATGGAGCTAGGATTAAAACCAAGAATCACCTACCTAGCAAAACTGAGTATCATGCTCCAAGGCAAAATATGGATTTTCAACAAAATAGAGGACTTTCAAGCTTTCTCAGTGAAAAGACCAGAGCTGAATAGAAAATTTGAGAAGGCACAGGGTGAGTTGAATATGAAGGGATGATATCTAAAAAAATAAAATAAAATTAAGGGATGAGAGATGAATATATTGAAAGAGGGAGAAAGAGAGAGAGAGAATGGGGTAAATTATCTCACATAAAAGTGGCAAGAAAAAGCAGTTCTGTAGAAAGGGAAGAGGGGGCAGGTGAGGGGGAATGAGTGAATCCTGCTCTCATTGGATTTGACCTGAGGAGGGAAAAACATATACACTCCATTGGGTATCTTACCCCATAGGAAAGAAGGAGAAAAGAGATAGAAAAGGGGAGAGGATAGAAAGGAGGGCAGATAGGGGGAGGAGGTAATCAAAAGCAAACACTTTTGAAAAGGGACAGGGTCAAGGGAGAAAATTGAATAAAGGGGGATAGGATAGGAAGCAGCAAAATATAGTTAGTCTTTCACAACATGAGTATTGTGGAAGGGTTTTGCATAATGATACACATGTGGCCTAGGTTGAATGGCTTGCCTTCTTAGGCAGGGTGGGTGGGGAGGGAAGAGGGGAGAGAATTTGGAACTCAAAGTCTTAAAAGCAGATGTTCAAAAAAAAAGTTTTTGCATGCAACTAGGAAATAAGATGTACAGGCAGTGGGGCATAGAAATTTATCTTGCCCTACATGAAAATAAGGGAAAAGGGGATGAGAGGGAGTGGGGTGACAGAAAGGAGGGCTGACTGGGGAACGGGGCAACCAGATTATATGCCATCTTGGAATGGGGGGGAGGGTAGAAATGGGGAGAAAATTTGTAATTCAAACTCTTGTGAAAATCAGTGCTGAAAACTAAAAATATTAAATAAAGAAACAAATAGAACAACTCAGAGATTGTGATCTGTAAGGGATCTTAGAGGCTATGGAGTCGAACCCTCAGAGGAAACTAAGCAAAGATTGGTTAAGTGACCAATACTCGGCAGATAAACCAGGAGATAAACCAGGTCACCAAATCACAGTGGATGAGGTTTGATAGCTGGACTGATCATTAAAGTGCAAGCTCCTGGAGGGCAGGGACTGCCTTTCTTTTTGCTTTTATTTCTTTCCTATCATCTAGCACATGCATGACATACAGCAAGCACATAATAAATGTTTGACTTTTGAAGTCACAGACCAATTCTATCACTCCTATCACTATCAGGAGGTGCTGAGATCCTGATGGTGCCAGTGTGAGGGAGAGAAGATGGCTGTGTAAAGTCAGATAAAAGTACGGCTAGGTCCTGATTATTTTGAATAATGAATCCTGTGAGCTAGTCACATTATTCAAATTCATACTCCATACATTGATTGGGCTGAAACCAATGACTATATTTTATACAATTATAACTTCAAATAGTGTGAATTCTAGCATATATACCTGCTTTGTAGGATTTATATTCACATTAATTGGGACTTAACTATAGACGGAGAATTTAAGAGACCTCAGTTAACTTCTTTATGTCACTTTCTCATGGTTTTTTAAGAAAACCCAGGGACATATTCCTGTATATACACTTATCTCACCTCTAAAGAATTTTCCCCCTAAATAGCAGATAACAAACTTTGTTTTTTTTAAGCCCTTAATAGTCAACATAGTGCATCTCCTTTGTATACTGTACCGACACACTTCCTTTTAAACAATATTTGAGAAAGGATTCGATCAGTGGATTTAGACAGTATGTTCAAACCATGTCACAAAATAAACACTGAAAGTGAAAACTGAATATAGTACCAGAAAATGCTCTTTCTTTCACACCTTACTCCTACAGTACAAGCAGCAACGTGTAAAATTCTAGTAATTTGGCTGCTTTTTTTTTTTACTAGTTTCAGATTGTCTTAACGCTTCTAATTCTGATTCTTTATACTTTTCCCATCAGCTGAACTTATTATTATTAGCCTCTTTCTAGGCTTGGTACATTCCTATAGAGTATAACTCTCAGAAGGTGTTTTGAGACAGAAGGATATCGTGTCATATAAAGGTAAATACTGTTAATATACATTTCACTTTATTTTCGTAGTACAACAAGAAGTAAAACTAGATAATCTGTAGGCGTCCTTCTAAAATCTAAATATCAAACTGATGAGGTTTCCACTGGGGTTTTAGTCTATAGTCTGACTTATTGGATTATTATGCAGTTTACTGCATTTGAAGTGTTAATGTAATTTTTAAATGTTTTTAAGAAGGCAAATTCTTAGGGAAGACATAATAGCTGTCTTTAAGTATTTGAAGGGCTGCCATTTGGAAAATGTTTTTGGCTCGTTTTTCTTGGCCTTATGGATCAGAACTAGGAGCAGTAAGTGGAAATTGAAGAGGCATATTTAGCTTGATGTAAAGAAAATGTCTATTATAATAATACTGCTACTAATAATAATATTAAAGACTAACATTTATATAGCACTTATTATATTCCAGGTACTGTGCTAAGTGCTTTATATGTATGCTATATTATTTGATCCTCACAACAACCCTGGAGTTGGACACTATAATTAATCTCATTTTACATATGAGCAGAGTGAGGCAGAAGTCAAGTAACTTGCCCAGGGTCACATAGCTATTAAGTGTATGAGGCTGGATTGGAACTCATGAAGACTGGATCTGAGAGACCTGGCACTCTAGCCGCTGTACCACCTACCTGTCTGTTTTCCAAAGGTGGGAAGGTGGGATGAGTTACTTCCTCACAAAAAATTAAGCAGAAGTTAAGATGTTTTATAGGGGATTCCTGTTAAAGGAGGCACCTGAGGTCCTTTCCAACTCTTATGATTCTGTGATTCTATTTTTAAGTGCTGAAGGCACTTAGGGTTACATGAGAATGAACAATTCCCTGTTAGCATATTGTGTTGCTTAGAAGACTACAGAAAAATGCAATTGAGGTGAACACAATATTGAATTAGAAAATATTTATTAAAACAAATTGATTTTCTCTTATGAGTTATTTACAAATGACATATGGATTGATGGCAACAATTGAAACTGCCTAAAAATATTAACAGAAAAGAAATCTCATTGTTTCAAATGCATTTTCATGAAATGAACACAAGTATTACATTAAAAATTTTGGCATTAAGTTTGTTTTAACTTGATTTTGTCAAGACATTTTTTAAAGAGAAAGGAAAAAGCTCTTCCTATTGTGGAAGACTATAGTTTTGGAGACAGTTTTTACTCAAAGATAGTCAATAAAAGAGACCTCTTCTCAATTAACTTCCTCTATGCTTGAAAATACCTATTTGAATGTTTCTCTTCATATACAACAGCAGCCTCTGCTGGAGAATAATAGCTATCAACTCCGAAAAAGATTTTTTCTCTGTAAAATAAATTTGGCCAAATCTTAATAACAATAGAAACAATTTAATATCATATTTTTTTTAGTCTCTGCTTCAATTTAGGAATCTAGGGAGAATAAGGTTCAAGTTCTTAAAGCTGCACGTGCTTTATCAAGTATATCTTTTCGGATTTTAGGATAAGTTGGATGTGCTTCCAGAACCTGTAAAGTTAAAAAAAAAGTTGAAAATAATTACTGAGTGTATGGAACTAGGAAATAAAATGAGCTTTCTGATTATTCATTTTTACAAAAGGAGTTATGATTTTCTGATAAATATCTTTCAAAACATTTTGGAGCATATTTTAAAAAAACAACTAAAGAAATCTCAGAGTAATTGAATATGAAGTGATTACATGTCAGGGTGATAACAACAGCATAAAAACAGCATGTTTTAAGAAAAAAAGATAAGATTTTTCTCATGCTATATCTATTTAGTCTTACATTAGATTTACTTTACATTTAACCAGCGACAATTAAACCAAGATGAAATTAAATCATCTCAAGTTATGAATTAAAAAAACTCAGCTCAGACAACTATGATTGTCCTCTAGATATTTCATTACTTCATTCTTGAATCTGAAACTACACACATCAAGACAATTTATAATGTAGTAAAAGCTTTATCAAACAGATCTTAAATAGAACTTCTTATTTTCCATTTTTTAAGATTCCACATTTAGGAGAATCTGATTACAAGAAAACAACCTGTCATTAGAGATTTATTTCAAAATAAAACACAAAACTTTATAGGCCACATCCAGGGGCAGTATACATTTTGCTTCATCTCTTATAGCTCCGACTCCTACAGAACTGTATTATGAGAACTGTTTTGAATGATCACCCTAGGGCACTGAAAAGACCTTAGTTATTAAAAAAAGATTTAATTAGATTCATTATGCTGAACTTGTTAAGGCATGAAAGTAAACTAATATTTAAAAAAAATATTTTAACAACAAAAACCTAAACCAAAACATTTGCTTTCAAATAAACAGCATGCCAACTTCCTCAGATATTGTGGTTCAAGTTTTATTGTACTGGCACGATGCTCTTATCACGTTAGACCCTTTTTTCCTTAGGAATAATGGACCTGTATAAATACATGTCAGTGCATTTAACAGGACAAACTACTAGTAGTGGTAGTTATCAAGAATCTAATGGCATTACTGAGATATAACAAGCGAAGGGATCACCATATAACATATCAGTTGTAATGTCTCAATTTCATAATTTTAGGAATTTTTTATACAAAAAAGATATGAATGATTTAAAGTACCAAATTCCTACAGAGACTGGATGACACAGTAAAAATGATAAAAACTATTTATTTACTGTGACTACATTTCAGTGCCATGAGAGGAGTAATTTAATTTCAATATGATATACTGCCAAACCGAAGCAAAGTTTATCACCCAGAATTCTATTCATCTGAACTCTATTTGCTAACATTTAAGCACCTCAACAACAGAATTCTCTGTAGTGATGAGCTTGAGGCTCTACAAGTTGCTAATGATGTACCTTTTGAATCTTCAAAGATTTATGAAATTATGCTTAAGGTAATTTTAGTGTTAAGTGCATTTTATCACGTTCTGAACTCTGAAAATTTGTAATACACATTTAGGGAATACTGAGTATCTACAATGACTAGAATGCTCCATTTCCTGGTAACGCTAGATAAGAGTGTTTACTGTGCTTACTTATGAATGACAGCTGTAATGTAGCTAAAGTTTATCTTGAGGTTCACTAAAAAAGCTACCACAGTTACACCAGTGTCTCATTATGTTAAACTGTGTAAGTAAAAAATTATTTTTATTTTAAAAGTATTTACCTTGTGACATATATCAATGGCATCAACATATCTTTTCCCTTTTAAATAATTAAATGCAAGTTTGTAGCCTATAATGGAAAAAAAGATAGTGATAAAACATGTTTGTAAATATATCCCATTTTTTTTACTTGACTTGTTCTACCGGTTTGCTTTAATTTTATAGGATACAAGGGACTACATTGGGATGGACAAGAATAAAGAAATAAGAACAAGACAATAAGGAAAACAATTAGAAAGGTGCAGCTGGGTGGCGCAGTGAATAGAGCACTGGCCCTGGAGTCAGGAGGACCTGAGTTCAAATATGACCTCAAACACTTGACAGTTACTAGCTGTGTGACTTGAGACAAGTCACTAAACTCCAACTGCCCTGCATTCCCCCACCGCTTCCCGTCCCCCCAAAAACCCCAACAAACAAAAAACCCACAATCCAATTAGAAAAAGACATAGCAGAAATTGTCTGGGGGATAGAAAACTGTCAGTAAGGCAAAAAGCATTTGTAAAGTACTTATTATGTGCCAGGTACTGTCCTGGGATATAAAGAAAGGCAAAAACAGTCCCTACTCTCAAGGAGCTCACAGTCTAATAGGGAGGCAATAGCAAACAATTATGCACAAACAAGAGATAGAAAGGATAACTTGAGGTAATCCCATCAAAAGTAAGACATTAGCTTTAAAGGGAACCAGAAAAGGCTTGTAGAAGGTAGGATTTTCACTGAGACTTGAAGGATGCCAGGGAAGCCAGGAGGCTAAGGTGAGGAGGCAGGGCATTCCAGGCATGGGGAAAACCAGTGAAATATATGGAGTTTGAGATGGAACGTCTTGTGCAAGGAACAGAAGGAGGACAGTGTTAATGGATTGTGGAGTATGCGGAGCATAAACAGACTGGAAAGGTAGGAAAGGGCCAGTTTATGAAAGGCTTTAAAAAGCAAACAGAAGCTTTTATCTTGGAGGTAACAGGGAGTCACTGGAGTTTACTGGCTAGGGATCTTGACTTTGGGAAGATCATTTTGATATCTGAGGATGGAATCAAGTGGAGAGAGACTTGGAGCAGTGAGACCAGCCTGATCAAATGGGCTCACACATTAAATTGCTGCCACCACCACAGAGCTTTTTGGGATATCAAACTTCTGTTTTTGTAACATACTCAGTTACTGAAACCTTTTCTGGGACCTCTAACTTCTATTCTGAGAATCACTTTACTAGAATATAGTGAAAACCCATCTCACGATACAAAAATCCTAAGATATATTATAAATAAAGCATCAGAAAATTTCAGGATAAATGTACTGCACATCTAACTCACTAAGTGCCACTACAAATAATGTCATATTAAACTATACACCTCTATTTAATCAAAATTGAGAAAGGTGTCTCAAATTACCAAATTCCTACACAAAATTAAGTGCAGGATCAGAAAGCGATAACCCTGAGTTTTTTTTGAGTGACTTGGAGGAAGATGAATAATAAATAACATATATGTTGACTTGAACAATGGATTTAAATGAAAAAGACAAAATTTAATAGGAAAAGATGAAGTCTTGCATTTAGCTTCAGAAATCATTTATGTAACAACAACATCACATATGCTTAAACAAGTAGCACTTTAAGTGAGAAATACCTAAAAGTTTTAAACAGAAGTTCAATATAAACCAATCTGACACAGCTACTAAAGGAAGGACAATACAATCATGTGCTGTGTCAATTCATTAAACAGGTATAAAATGAACATTACGTGCTAGGTGCTATAAGAGACGAGTCAAAAAACAAGCCAAAAAACAGTCTAATAGTGCCTAGATCTGCAAGCTGTGCTGATCAGACTACAACTGAGCAGTATGCCCAATACTGGGAGTTGTATTTTAAGAGAGACACAGAGTATATAGGTGGGTAGCAAGGATAATGTGTAAACTGGACACTATTTCATATGAGGAATGATTGAGGAAACTGGAGATGGTTGGCTTGTATAAAACTGAGAAGGACATGCTAGATGTCCTGAAGCACTTGGAGATGTGTCATGTGGAGGAGGGATTAGACATGTTTGGGGTACTGCGCAGGGGATGAATTAGGATCAAAAACTAGGTGTGTCTGTATTGGGAAGAAAATTGGACTAAAGACCTTTTTAATGGTCATTATCAACTCCAATATTTTATGAACATATAACACATTAAAAGAAACAGTGAACAATGAAAGGTTGTAATGCATTGTGCCTTGTAAGCATAAGCAGTTAAAAGATTAGTAAGGATGTCAAGATATTCTCAGTTCAGGAGGGTTCTCAAAAGAAAGCTCTTTAAGTAGCTACTTCTGTAGTGGATAACATAAATAAACAATAACTCCAGACCCTATCTAAGTGAAGGTTTAGTAATAAAATGTGACCTTTTACTATCACTTTACCACACTCACCCACGGTTGGATTTGTCTGATTGCCATATTTCCATGCCATCTCATAATTCACTGAAGCATCCTTGTAAGCTTGTTCTTTCTCCATTATATATCCCATATATTCATAGGCTTTGCAGCAAGACTGAAAAAAATGTTTATAACTATATATATGTCTAGACATATAGGCAATGTAGAGTTATTGCATCAAGTTCACGTGAATCTTGCAAAGCGCATCAACGTTTGCATCACAAGTGATGCAAATCATATTGGAGATGTTATCTGTTAATATTCCAATTAAATAAAATGTTGAAAATTTCATTAATTTCATTTCTTGAAAATACGCATTTTTGCCTATGTGTCCAGACTTTAGGAACACCCTGTATATATACATATCTCAATCAATACCTCCAAACATTTCATTCAGACAGTTTGAAACTATGTATTTATAAGAGATAATTCTCAAAACCCTTTTGCTTGCTTGTGTTAAAGCAGTCAATTGCTTAAAGATTCCAAAGTGTTTAGAAATGCCATAGTGCAATAATTAGAATACAATTCATCTCTTCCAACCTGTTATCATCAACTAACCAATATCTGGATGTATGTATATTATTTTACAATCAATACAAAGGTGCCTTCAAATGAGTCAGATATATATATATATATACATGTGAGGTTTCTAAGCTATAGATTCTTTTTTCCAAGTCTCACTTTTTCTGATCTATAGACACAGGTAACCATTGAGCATGACTGCTGTCTTAGAAAAAGCCACCATATGCAGGCATACTCTACCATCCAGGTCATTAAACTGAATTTTTGGTATGCTCCTCATTACTGAGCAGACTGTTCTTTCTGTACTGTGTCAAGCCTAGACACATGACTAGACCATATATTTCTACAATTTCTCAGATTTTTCAAAGCTGCGTTTTATAAGTCTAGTTAAAAATGCTGTATACTTCATCATTTGGGAAAGACAATCAACCGATAAATGGCTCATCTCTAAGTTTCCTAAGAACTCAGTAACAATATTCTTTCATTAGAAGATCTCACTGATTACTCTAGAAAAAGTTTTTACTAATACATTTACCTGAAACTACAAATGTAGTTAGGTTAGTATAGCAGAGATTCTGAAATAATTTATATGAAACTATAAAAACAAATATCCCCAGGAAAATAAGGCAAATTCAAGGTAGTCTTAGAGTAATTAGATAAATTACGAAAGAATCACCTATTTAAAATAATTTTGCCCCTTATAAGAGAATTCCATGCTTAAAAATAATATTGTTAAAAAGGGTGCTGTAAAAATCTATACTACATTTTACAATTAAACTAACATTTTCACTAAACAATCCAAATTAGAATCTAAAAAGACATTTTTACAAAATGTATTTTGCATAGAGTATTCTAATACACGGGAATGGCATCCACCTGCAGTAAATTCAGTGTTTCTTTTAGCAAATGAGGCAGAAGCCCACAATTGATATTTTTCTGCAATTTTCATTAGCTCTGGATAGGACAGATAATCAGAGGCAAACACTTGACATTCCACCAACACCTTTAGTAAGTACTGCATGCTCACAGCTGAAACTTGAAACATGCATAAATTACTTATATGAATGAAAATGACTAAATAGCATCTGCAGTTATTTATTTTTTTAACTCTCAAAGATAAATTGCTTATCTCCTGTTTTTCTTAAGTTTATTTCCTGATCATGTCAAGAATAAGCATTCCATTCTCCACCCCAACCCTGCCACCCCAGCTCTTGCAAAGAACATACGAAAAACTCCTTGAATAGTACAGCTTATTACCAACAATATACCTCATAAAACAAAGAATTACTTTTATTACTCACCTTATTATGACGCAGGCACCGTCTTAGCAGTTCACCTGCCATATCATATTTTGCTGATTGAATATAAATATCAGCAAGCAGCAGCCAACTCTTTTCAAACTCTTCAGCATCGATAGGATTCCAATTCATTTTTGAAATCCGTTTCAGTTGGTTTCTGGCTCGCGGTGTCTGTTTCAAGATCATAAATGCTGTTGCCATCCCCAAAAGTGCTGGAATGTGGTCTTTCTGTAATTAAACTTTTAAAAATGAGACACTGTAGATACACATGTAGATTACTAGTTTTTCTTAAGAAATTTGCTAATATGTTATTTGTTTACATGCAATATAAAATTAGAATTTGGCAGAAGGATCTTATTTTGGGTTCCATCATGTCTGAAATATATAATTATTTGAAATGGTCATTGTTAAATGACATTTTGTATTCTCGTATTCAAAGCATTACACTAGAAGCTAGATGAAGAAACTCTGGCACACATAACATGGAACATAGAATTGATCATGCAAGAAACACATCCTGATGTCAGATAATTAGTCTGACTTCACTTTTGGTGTATGTTTTGGTATATAAGTGAAAACAAGCATTTTAAACATAGTTCTTACTTTTCAAGTGTTTATGTTGAAAAGTCACTTAACATTACTGTCAGTTTTCCTAAAAAATGGATCATAACAAGAAATGAATTTGTGTACATGTAAATATATATGTAACCTTCTCTTCCCTTTTTGAATTAGTCTCCCCTTCCTCTTTTTTCCTCACCTTTAATTTTGTTCATCTTTCATCCAGTGCACCTGACCAAATACTAAAACTGGTCTAGATCCTCTTTCTTTTAGGTAATTATGAGAAATATCAAATTCATATTTATAAAATGCATAGGATTATAGGATTTTTAGAGTTAGAATGAATCTTGGAGGTCTAATTCAGCCCCACCATTTTTTTCTGAGGAGGAAACTAAAGGCTTAGAGAGGCCAAATGACTTGGCTGCATAGGTAGTGGTCAAGCAAGGCTGCAAACCCAGGTTTTCACATGCCAGATCCTGTGTTCTTTTCCACTATATTACATTTCCTCTTTGGAATAGAAGTGAGAAATAGTAGATATGACCAATTATTTATGATTTCAAGGAACAAAGTTCATCCATGGATAGTATACCTGCATTTGAACCACGGCAAAATAACAGAACATACAGAGGAGGGCTAAATGTGTGCTCCTGGAAACACTATTTTTACAGTATAATATTGTGGAAGTGGTATATAGTATGTGGGTCAGCAGTTAAGAGGGGAAAATGTGGAAAACAGTCTATTATTCAGTTTTGGTGAGAATACAGATCATGTATCACTAAGTTAATTTAATACCATAAGCTACATCTTAAAAGATTATGATAAATTCATATATGTGCACATGAGTGAAATTAATACAGATACATCTGTCAACAATGACAAGATGTGTGGTCTGTTATTTGGAAGGTGGCTGTAATTGGCTATAAGACAGCAAGAAGGATATCAGTCACTGGTTCTACTTCTTTTTCTCTTTTCTCACATCATGGGGAATATAACACTCTTGTCCACAATGAACTCTTTCTGATTGTTACACACTTGAGTGCTGTTTTCCAGCATTCTGCAGCTATGACATATCACTTGAAACTGAGTTTCACTCTGTTCTTACAGATTTTCTTAGACTTGGCAAATTTGTAATTATCCTCCTTCTGCACTCCATATAGCAGCTGCTGTCATCCATCTGCCACACACATACATTTCAACAGAGTGAAACTACTGAGGGCATTGTTTGAATGTTAGTGGAATGCTGTGCTTTAGGACCTTGCTATTAAATGATATCACTTTGCAATTTTATGTTTAAATGTATATTCTAAGGGATAATGAAACTGCTCATAGCACTGTACAAGAATATGAATGAACAGAACAAAATGACATTATCAGAAGAACAAGAGGAACATAATATAAGAACATAGGGCTAAAATATTTTGAGCTCACTAATATGACCTCACCAGTATTTACTTATACAACATATCTCAACAATCTTAGTGCAGTTTTGTCTTCATAACGTCAGAAGTATGAATGCTACAAAATTTTAAAAATTGGAATGTTATTTTTATATTTAGTTTTATGAATTTTTGAATATTTTTAATTTTAATAAGATGGAGCACCCAGTCATTTTGCATTATGTGTGTGGAAACTTTCTGGATGATACTTTCTCAGACTGGTGAATTATGTAGAGGAGGTCATTTTGCCTGGCCACCTCGATCACCTATCATTTATCTCGTTAGATCTCTAGATCATCTATCTCGATTAGACTTTTTCTTGTGTGAGGGTCACATCAAAATTATTACGTATATATCAAAACCTTATCCTTTGGATGATCTTAAAGCTGGAATAACAAAGGCAATCCTTTTAGTCACTGAGTAGCAGCTGATGAAAGTTTTTTACCTACAAAGTTTGACAGAATAAAGCAATGTATAAACAAGATCATGATTATATTGCATATTAATAAGAAAGATCGATATTTACAAATTAAATAGTTAACCTTTTAAATGTTTTTTTAAGTTTGTAGCATTTATACTTTTTATGTAATGAAAGATTAAAACTGAATTAAGATTTTTGGCCATTGTATTTCAATACTTTTAGAAGTGATGTTTGCATCTATGTAGTTATTCCTTTCATAGTCATAGATTGTAATCCTTTCATGTAACTTGGTAGGCAAGTTAACTAAGGTAGCCAAGATCATTCATTACTTATGAAAATTTCTAATAATGAGTCTATGAACATGGCTGATCTCCATATGACACACAGTTTTCAGTACAGTAAAATCTGCCAAAGCTTGTATTCTACTGGCATAACCTTTGGGAACCCAGAATCACCTCTGTGCCACAATGAGGAATCACAAAGGGACTCTCAGAGGAGGCACTAATATTTATCAGCATTTAAATGATATACAGAGGCTGGGAGACTATAAATCTATGTTAATTAAACAGTTAAAAGACAGACCAAGGAAGGACAAGTATTTCATTCTCCTCTTATCATCTCTGCCCACAAAAGGCAATATAAAGACAGGAGTGTATTAAAATAAATGAATGGTCACAAGAATTAGACAGAACATTTCATAATAGAAAAGTGAGAGCTGGCTGGATGTCCTGTAGCCAAAACAGTCATACTGATTCTCTGAGGTAACAGTGCTACTGGGAACCCTTTAGGACCTTTCTGGGTTTGGACTAGAGTAAGCCTTGGGGTATCTTGTCCTTGTCCAAGCTAGAATCAGAGATTAGTGTGATTCTGAAACAGAGATTTGGAACCCCTGGATACTTCTGTGAAAGACTCAATCACATAACTAACCATGGATTCTCTGCTATAGTCAGTACTTGCTCTCAAAG
Organism: Trichosurus vulpecula; assembly: GCF_011100635.1. NCBI lineage: Eukaryota > Metazoa > Chordata > Mammalia > Diprotodontia > Phalangeridae > Trichosurus > Trichosurus vulpecula. Next base: position 218,731,888 of record NC_050574.1, read on the forward strand.
TCTGGTGCCTTCCTAGGAGCACTAAAAGTAGGATTTAAGCAATATCTTTTATTATAAACATTTTTTTTGCCACATTTAACAAAACATTCAGTTACTGCCTTGACTAGGACTCTTGCTACAAGGGGAAAAGTCAGCAAGAGCCCAGATGTCCAACTGGAGATGGCAAATTACTAGTTTTCAGTGGTCAGCAATATGGCAAAATAGTACAAAATGGAGTATGCTTGGAATTAGTTTTCAGCTGAAGGTAATAACTAGTATTTCCTCTTTGCCATTTTCACACCAAGACTGGAAATATGGCAGTGCAACTGAAGGGAAAAATGGAACACCAGTAAAGAAGAAAGTTGTTTTTTTACCTTAAGGGTGGGGAAAAGTTGCTATAGCTTAAGAATGGAAATAAGTCACTCCCTCTTCTAAGAAAAAAAGGTACTGCTGAAAGCTTCCCAGGAAAGAAGAAAGTAGGTAGAGTTGAAAGTAAAAATCAGTTTCCTGTGGCTAGAACTTATACAGTATTCCTATACAAGCAAGTCATTATTTGCATGACTGATAAATAATACATGCACACACTGTCAACACTATCCCCATTTAGCCTCACAGTTGGAAATATTCCAAGTTCACATCAGTTGATAAGCTTGGATACCTTGCAGCAGCCAAATATTTTTTTTCAATGAGTCAAACTAGGACACCTTCATAATTTGGAAATTCTCCAGAGGATTCATTCAGCAGTTGCCCTGAGAATTAACTTATGTCCTACAGGCCACACCAGGGATTTCCTGTTTTTTGCATCCTAAGGGCAGCTCCTAAAGAATATCCATATCAATGACAGTTCTAAACACAGAAACACATTATCTTCTGAAGTAGGTGCTGTGTGAATTTTTTTGCCAAATGAACATTTATTTAAAAAGTACCAAGTGAACTGAATTTTTGAAATAAAAAACTATTCGAAATACATACTTCTGTAATACTTTGGGAAGAAAATATTTATTCATTAAATAAAAAAAAAACTACTAACCTCTGAAGTTGCTATTTCAGTGAAGGTGTTTAATGCTCGCTCAACATTAGCTTTCTGCTTGGTTGCCATTAGGCAATAGTTCTGCATTATTCGAAGCTGTATGTGACCTTGGACAGTCTGAGGCTTTAGTTCTTTGAGAAGTTTTTCAGCTGTTCTCACAGCTAACTGCACAGATTCTTGTTTCTCAGTGGAATTACTATATGAAAAAAACAATATAACTCTCTATACATAACACACATACAGAAAATTACTCCCTCCTGCTTACTAAATAAGGTTTGCTGAAACTGGAATCAGATCATCATTGTAAGTGACCTTCTTTTTTAAAAAAATAGGCCACTTGGTCTTTTCCTAATATGATGGACATAATAAGGAATGTTGAGAATGTTTTTAAGACATGATGAAGTTAGTTCTTAATGAGACAATATTCATCAATTCTGATTTCCTATGGAATAAAAAAGACAATTTATGTGATGTTTGTGCATATGGTAACACCGCTGTGTGATGAATGATAGTTTAGCAGATGTTATAAACTAGGGAAATTAGCAAGCTAATATTATTAGCATGAAAATGACAGGATAAATATTTGTAAAAATGGTAAATTCCTCATACATGACACTGTCAAATACTGTGCCTACTTAGGTAGTAATAGCATTTTAGTCATTAACAGGTTATAGATTTCAGCTGCAATGGAACATGGAATGCCCAATGACATTTTACCTACTAAGTATTTTGTAAACAAATTTATTAAAACTATTCTTGAAAGATATCAATGGTCTCTCCTTCACCAAACCCAATAGGTATTTCTCAGTCCTCATTCTCCCCGATTTCTCTGTCGTACTTAACCCTGTTAATTACCCCTCTCTTTTGTTAAACTTTGCCCCTCTCTGTTTCTGTGATACTACACTATCCTGATTCTCAACCTTTCCAACTGCTTTTTTGTTTTCTCTCCCTTCTGTTCTTCTTCAGTGTTTGCTTTACCTAAGGCTTGGTCCTTGGCCACTTGTTCTTTTTTCTAAACTCTCAGCATTGGGGATCTCAAGAGTTCTCATTCAAACTTCTGTATGTAAACGACAACTAAATCTTTATCTTTAGCCAAGACCTCTTAGATTTCAGATTCTGCATTTCCATCTAGTTACTACACATTTCCACTTCAATGTTACATCACATGTAACATTATACTCTCTCATATGCCTACACTTTCCTTTCTGCTGCCAAGGTTGTGGTCTTATCGGGTCTTTACCAACCTGATTACTGAAATAACCACCCAACTGGTTTCCTTATTTTCAACCTTCAATCTATTTTGCATACTATAAGCAAACATTGCTTTTATCCTATCATTTCCTTGCTCCTTGAATTCCCAGTCCTGCTATTTAATGGATAATGTCCTCTGCCTCCAACCTGCCTTTCCAATCTAACCTCCTATTATTCTTCTTCATTTCTGGCTTATTCTAGCCAGGCTGATCTAGTTGGTTTCCCCAAACAAGACTTCAGCCTACACATCTGTGTGCTTCTGCCATTTCCCCCCATCTGAAATACCCTTTTAAATCCTACTCATCCTCCAAAGTCCAGTTCAAGTCCTACTACCTCCCTGGAAATCTTTCTTAAGTACCACAACCCACATAAGTCTCTGCATTCTTTGTTCTTAATGATGCTTTATGTTGGAGAACTGAAAACACGATACTCAATATTTGTTGATTGATATTTGACTGCTATTCAGGTAAGAATGTCTTAACTACATTCTACAACATACCCTGTTTTTTCCAACTAATTAAATCTATTTAATTCAATGTATGATTGCATGCCTACTATGTATAAGGCAGTATGTTCAATGATGCAGGGGATGAAAGATGTGTACGTAATAGTACCTTCCTCAAGTAATTTATAATCTAATGGGCAGATAACATAAGATCACAAAGAATTATAACACAAGTCAAAACACACTAAATCTAAATAGATGTAGGAAAAAGCTATAAGAGTTCCAGGGAAAGAGAGCTCATACTTTAGTGGGGGTAGTTATCAAAGAAGGATTAATGGAAAAGGTGGCATTTAGGAAGGTACTTGAATGAGGTACTGGCAGAAGGAACATAAATGAAGATATGAATAGAGAGCTCAAAATACTCAGCAAGTTCAGTTTAATTGAAATGTAGAGTACTGAAAAGTTAAGTGGTAGGAAAGGCCAGAGAAACAAATCTGAATTCCAGGCTGAAGAGTTTGGACTTCATTCTACAGGCAATGGGAGCCACTTAAGACCTTTGAACAAGTGAGTCCCAGGATTAGGGCTGTTCTTCTGGAAGATGAATCTGGCAGTTACAGCTAATTTTCACAACTGAAGTCTGTTCTGATTCAGTGAAAGTCCAAATGCTTTCTCTGTTTCTGCTCCAGAGTCCAAAAGGTGAATTGTTCAGTTGAGACCAGTTTTTCTAACCTTTTGGTAGTAAACTCACTAGAACATTACTTTTCCTTGTACACTGGCTCCAACGCTCTTCTCCTAGCCAAGCTGTTAAAAATTAAGAGTGATGGATTTTCAGTGACTCACCCTAGGTCTCCATCCAGATTTTCAAATACTTCACCTCCGACAGTTTCATTATCTGGGTTCAAACAGATTTCTATCATGTTATAAATGGCATTTTGACCCCAGTCACTGTCTTTCCGGGCTTTATTAAAATGTCGAAGTGCATCATTTGGTTCTCCAGTATACCTTGGTAGGGTTAAAAACAAACAAACAACAAAGTATTTATTGCTTTTTTCTTCAAGTATCTAACCACTATGATTAAACTTTCAATTAAATTTCTATTTTGTATGTCAAATATAAAGTGTAAGAATATTTCACAATGTTGAGATTGTGGAATTAAAAAAAGTGAGTTTCAGTTTAACACAATGATAGAACTAAAAGAAATCGTTATAAAGGAAATTTATTTACCAAAGATAAAGTCCTCTACAGTAATGAAATCCTGGCTCAAATTTGGCTCTGGCATTATGTTTCTCAGCCATCAAAAGAAATCTTGGAACATCTTCAAGTTTTCCAGCTCTTCTTAGTAGATCAATTAAGCGAGACAGTGTTGTGTAATTGTCTGGCAACACACAATATTTAAGGTTTGAACAAAATGATAAATGAAATTTCAAATGTACAGGAAAGTATATTTCAAAGGTAAACATGAAAACATATTATGATGGATGGATAAAAATGTATTATTGGATGACTGGATGAGCCATTGGACGGATGTTGGTTAGTTATATTGGTAGCCAGCCTGATCCTGGCAGTCCAAGTCTACACCATCAAATCTGGAACATACACATTCATTGAGATTTGTCACTCATTTCTCTGCTATGCCCTCTGGTCTTTAAGTATATGAGCCACATTTCACTCTGGATTAACTCCTGAATATTTCCATGCTACAGAATTCAAGATCTACATGCCACATCACTTTTGACCTCCAAGTCCTCTTTTATATTTATATAAATGTATTCAGATATTTATATTTTATATAGAATTATAAATGCACATACATTTATAAATACATATATATTTAAAATTTATATTTATACTGAGAGGAAGGGTAGGGATGCTTACGTCTATAAAGGGTTCAGAAGGTAACTTAGGTGCAGATGACAATATCTGACAGTTGGCAAACTAGGAATTCTATTTATCTTTTAAAAATTTATTAAATTTATTAATTTAATTTTAGTTTTCAACATTCACTTCCACATGATTTTGAGTTCCAAATTTTTTTCCCACATCTCCTCTACCCCTACCCCAGAAGGGCATGTAATTTGATGTAGGCTCTACATATACATTCATCTTAAACCTATTTTTACATTAGTGATGTTGTAAAGAAGAAATTGGAACCAACGGGAGAAACCACGAGAAAGAAGAAACAAACAAAAAGAGAGAGTGCAAATAATATGCTTTGATCTTCATCCAGACTCCATAGTTCTTTTTCTGGATGTGGACAGCAAATTCCATCATGAGCCTGTTGGAGTTGTCTTAGATCCTTTCACTGCAAAGAACAGATGTCTATCAAAGTTAGTCATCGCACAGCGTGGCTGTTACTGTGTACAGTGTTCTCTTGGTTCTGCTCACTTCACTCAGCATCAATTCATATAAATCTTTCCAGGTTTTTCTGAAGTCGGCCTGCTCATCATTTCTTACAGCACAACAGCATTCCATTACACTCATGTATTACAACTCGTTCAGCCATTTCCCAACTGATGGGCTCCCTCTCACCAATTCTTTGCCACCACAAAAACAGCTGCTATAAATATTTTTTGTACATGTGGATCCCTTTCCCATTGGGATACAGACTCTAGTAATGGTATGGCTGGGTCAAAGGGTATGCACAGTCTTATAGCCCTTTGAGCAGTTCCAAATTGTTCTCCAGAATGGCTGGATCAGTTCACAACCCCACCAACAATACATTAGTGTTCCAATTTTCCCACATCTTCTCCAACATTTATCATTTTCCTGTTTTGTCATGTTAAAAAATCTGATAGGTGTGATGTAACACCTCAGAGTTGTTTTGATTTGCATTTCTCTAATCAATAGTGATTTAGAGCATTTTTTCATATGACTATAGATAGCTTTAATTTCTTGATCTGAAAACTGCCTGTTCATATCCTTTGACCACTTATCAATTGGGAAATGGCTTATATTTTTATAAATTTAACTCAGTTCTCTATCTCAGAAATGAGGCCTTTATCAGAGAGACTGGCTGTAAAAATTGTTTCCTAGCTTTCTGCTTCCCTTCTAATCTTGGTTGCACTGGCTTTGTTTGTGAAAAAACTTTTCAACTTAATGTAACCAGGATCATCTGTTTTGCATTTCAAAATATTGTCTATCTCATTTGATCATAAATTCTTCCCTTCTCCAAAAATCTGACACGTAAACTATTACTTGCTTTCCTAGTATGAGTATAGTACCAGCCTTTATATCTAAATTATGTACTCTTTTTGACTTTTATCTTGGTATACGGTGTAAGATGTTGGTCTATGCCTAGTTTCCACCATAATGTTTTCCAGTTTCCCCAATAGTTTTTGGGAAATAGTGAGTTCTTATCCTAGAAGCTAGAGTCTTTGGATTTATCAAACAGTAAATTACCATAGTCACTGGCTATTGTGTTTTGTGTATCTAACCTATTCCACTGATCCACCAATTTATTTCTTAGTACCAAGTAATTTTTGATGACTGCTGTTTTATAATAAAATTTAAAAGCTGGTGCAGCTAGTCCACCTTCCCTTGCATTTCTTTTCATTAATTCCCTTGATATTCTGGACCTTTTGTTCTTGCAGATGAATTTTGTTATTATTTTTTCCTAGTTCCATAAAATAAGTGTTTGGTAGTTTGATTGGTATGACACTGAATAAGTCAATTAATTTAGTTAGAACTGTCATCTTTATTATATTACTCCAGCCTACCCATGAGCAACTGATATTTTCCCAAGTATTTAGATCTGATTTTGTATTAAAAGTGTTTTGTGATTATGTTCATATAGTTTCTGGGTTTGTTTTGGCAGGTAGACTCCCAAATATTTTATAATGTCTACAGTAACTTTAAATGGAATTTCTCTTTCTATCTCTTGCTGTTGAGCATTGTTAGTAATATATAGGAATGCCAATGATTTATGTGGATTTATTTTATATTCTGCAACTTTGCTAAAGTATTTTATTATTTCAAGTAGTTTTTTTAAAGGCATTCTTTTTCATCATTTATTTAATATTTTCATTTTCAGCATTAATTTTCAGAAGAATTTGAATTACAAATTTTCTCCCCCTTTCTACCCTCCCCCCCACTCCAAGATGGCATACCTTCTGATTGCCCCATTCCCCAGTCAGCCCTCCCTTCTGTCACCCCACTCCCCCTCATCCCCTTTTCCCTTACTTTCATGTAGGGCAAGATAGATGTTTATGTCCCATTGCCTGTACATCTTATTTCCTAGTTGCATGCAAAAACTTTTTTTCTTGAACATCTGCTTTTAAAACTTTGAGTTCCAAAAACTCCCCCCTCTCTTCCCTCCCCACCCACCCTGCCTAAGAAGGCAAGCAATTCAACGTAGGCCATAAGTGTATCATTATGCAAAACCCTTCCACAATACTCATGTTGTGAAAGACTAACTATATTTTGCTCCTTCCTATCCTATCCCCTTTTATCCAATTTTCTCCCTGGACCCTGTCCCTTTTCAAAAGTGTTTGCTTTTGATTACCTCCTCCCCATCTGCCCTCCCTTCTATCGTCCCCCCTTTTTTATGTCCTTCCTCCTTCTTTCCTGTGGGGTAAGATACCCAATTGAGTGTGTATGTTATTCTCTCCACAGGTCAAATCCGATGAAAGCAAGATTCACTCATTCCCCCTCACCTGCCCCCTCTTCCCTCCCAACAGAACTGATTTTTTCTTGTCACTTTCATGTGAGATAATTTACCCCATTCTATCTCTCCCTTTCTCCCTCTCTCAATATATTCCTCTCTCATCTCTTAATTTTAGTATTTTAGATATCATCCCTTCATATTCAACTCACCCTGTGTCCTATGTTTTTATATATATATACATATATATATATATATATATATATATATATATATATATGTATATATATATATATATTCCTTTCAGGTACCCTAATACTGAGGTTTCATGAATTATACACATCATCTTTCCATGTAGGAATGTAAACAAAACTGTTCAACTTTAGTAAGTCCCTTATGATTTCTCTTTCTTGTTTACCTTTTCGTGCTTCTCTTGATTCTTGGGTTTGAAAGTCAAATTGTCTATTCAGCTCTGGTCTTTTCACTGAGAAAGCTTGAAAGTCCTCTATTTTATTGAAAATCCATACTTTGCCTTGGAGCATGATACTCAGTTTTGTGGGTAGGTGATTCTTGGTTTTAATCCTAGCTCCATTGACCTCCAGAATATCATATTCCAAGCCCTTCCATCCCTTAATGTAGAAGCTGCTAGATCTTGTTTTATCTTGATTGTGTTTCCACAATACTCAAATTGTTTCTTTATGGCTGCTTGCAGTATTTTCTCCTTCATCTGGGAGCTCTGGAATTTGGCAACAATATTCCTAGGAGTTTTCTTTTTGGGATTTTTTTCAGGAGGCGATTGGTGGATTCTTTCAATTTCTATTTTACCCTCTGGCTCTAGAATATCAGGGTGGTTCTCCTTGATAATTTCTTGAAAGACAATATCTAAGCTCTTTTTTTGATCATGGCTTTCAGGTAGTCCAATAATTTTTAAATTATCTCTCCTGGATCTATTTTCCAGGTCAATGGTTTTTCCAATGAGATATTTCATATTGTCTTCCACTTTTTCATTCCTTTGGTTCTGTTTTATAATATCTTGATTTCTCATAAAGTCACTAGCTTCCACTTGCTTCAATCTAATTTGTAAGGTAGTATTTCTTCAGTGGTCTTTTGGACCTCCTTTTCCATTTGGCTAATTCTGCCTTTCAAGGCATTCTTCTCCTCATGGGCTTTTTGGAGCTCTTTTGCCATTTGAGTTAGTCTATTTTTTAAGGGGTTATTTTCCTCAGTATTTTTTTGGGTCTCCTTTAGCAAGTCATTGATTTGTTTTTCATGGTTTTCTCACATCCTTCTCATTTCTCTTCCCAATTTTTCCTCTACTTCTCTAACTTGCTTTTCCAAATCCTTTTTGAGCTCTTCCATGGCCTGAGACCAGTTCATGTTTTTCTTGGAGGCTTTTGTTGTAGGCTCTTTGACTTTGCTGACTTCTTCTGGCTGTATGTTTTGGTCTTCTTTGTCACCAAAGAAAGATTCCAAAGTCTGAGTCTGAATCTGAGTCCATTTTTGCTGCCTGTTCATGTTCCCAGCCAACTACTTGACCCTTGGGCTTTTCGTTGGGTTATGACTGCTTGTAGAGAGTACTTTGTTCCAAGCTTGAGGGGATGCGCTGTTGTTTTCAGAGCTATTTCTATACAGCAAGGTCTGCCACAGCAGTGCTCCTCCTTCCCCAAGAACTGCCAACCCAGACCTGACTCAGATCTTAAGCAGGCTCTGCACTCCTGCTCTGATCTGCTACTTAACTCCTCCTACCAGGTGGGCCTGTGGCCAGAAGCAACTGCAGCTGTACCAGCCCTGCTGCCCCCGGGGCAGTGGCCAAACCCTGAACTCCTTTCACTCTGTCCCTGCAGCTTTTCCCACTAAACTTCTCTGTTGTCTTTGGTGTTTCTGGGTTGAGAATTCTGGTAACTGCCACAGCTCACTAATTCAGGGTACTAAGTCCTGTTCTGCCTGGCTTCTGGTCTAGTTGGTCTGGTCACAGCCCAGGCTAGGCTCTGCTCCGCTCCACTCCCAGCTCCATGCATGATAGACCTTACTCAGCAACCATCCAGGCTGTCCTGGGCTGGAGCCCTGCTTCCCTCTGCTATTTCGTGGGTTCTGAAGTTCTAGAATTTGTTCAGAGCCATTTTTTATTGGTGTTTGGAGGGTCCTGGGGGAGGGCCTTGGGCAAGTCCCTGCTTTCCAGCCACCATCTAGGCTCTGTCTGCCTCATCTTCAAGTAGTTTTTTACTTGATTCTCTAGGATTCTCTAAGCATATCATCATATCATCTGCAAAGAGTGATAGTTTTTTTTCTTCTTTGCCTATTTTAATTCCTTCAATTTCTTTTTCTTCTCTTATTGCTAAAGTTAACATATCTAGTACAATATTGAATAACAGTGATTATAATGGACATCCTTGTTTCATCTCCAATCTTACTGGAAATGCTTCTAGCTTATCCCCAGTATATACAATGCTTGCTGATGGTTTTTGATAGATGCTACTTATCATTTTAAGACTCCATTTATTATTATGCTCTCTGGTATTTTTAATAGGAATGGGTGCTGTATTTTGTCAAAAGCTTTTTCTGTTTTTGAGACAATGATGATTTTTGTTGTTTTTGTTACTGATATGGTTAATTATACTGATACGTTTGCTAATACTGAACTTGCCCCACAGTCATTATATAAATCCCTCACGGTCATAGTATACAAACTTTGTGATATATTGCTGTATTCTCCTTGCTAGTGTTTTATTTGACATTTTTGCATTGATATTCCTTAATAAAATTGGTGTATAGTTTACTTTCTGTTTTAGCTCTCCTTGGTTTAGGTATCAAAATTATATTTGTGACATAAAAGGAATTGGATAGGACCCCTTTTTTACTTATTTCTTTTTCTAAGATAGGGTTATTTATATAATCTATTTCCTCTTCTGTTAATCTGGGCAATTTATATTTTTGTAAATATTTATCCATTTCACTTAGATTGTTAGTTTTATGGGTATATAATTAGGCAAAATAGCTCCTAATAATTACTTTAATTTTATCTCCATTGGTAGTTCATCCACCCTTTTTATTTTTGTTACTAGCAATTTGGTTTTCTTTTTTATTAAAGTCATATCAACCAACAGTTTACCTAATTTTTTTGTCCCCCTCCCTCCATAAAGCCAGCTCTTAGTTTTATTTATTAGTTCAATTTTTTAAACTTTCAATTTTATTAGTCTCTCCTTTGATTTTTTAGGATTTACATTTTGGTGTTTAATTAGAAATTTTTCATTTGTTCTTTTTGTAAGTTTTTTAGTTACATGCCCAACTCACTGATCTGCTTTTGTTCTCTTTTACACATTTAGAGATATAGATTCCCCCTTAAGTACTGCTTTGGCTGCATCCCACAAATTTTGGAATATCATCTCATTGTTGGTCATTCTCTTTAATGAAATTTTTTATTTCTATGATTTGTCCTTTGACCCATTCATTCTTTAGGATTATTTAGTTTCTAATCAATTTTTAATCTATGCTTCCTTGGCCTTTTATTAAATGTAATTTTTATCAAACTATTGTCTGAAAAAGGTATATTTCATATTTCTGCTTTTCTACATTTGGTTGTGAGGTTTTTATGCCCTAATACATGGTCAATTTTTATGATGGTGCTACATACAACTGAGAAAAAGGTATACTTCTTTCTATTTCCATTCAGTTTTCTCAAGGTCTATCATATTTAACTCTTCTAAGATTCTATTCATCTCCTTGACTTCTCCCTTATTTAGTTTATGGTTAGCTTTATCTGATTCTGAGAGGGGAAAGTTAAGGTTCCCCACTAGGATAGTTTTACTGCCTTTTCCCTCTTATAACTCATTTAACTTTTCCTTTAGTAATTTGGGTACCATGCCATTTGGTGCATACATGTCTAGTATGGATATTACTTCATTGTCTATGGTGCTTTTTAGTTCTAGTTTTGCTTTTGATTTGCCTTAGATCATGATTGATACCCTCTGCCTTTTTTTACTTCAGCTGAAGCATAATAGATTCTGCTTCAGCACTTTATTTTAACCTGCATATGTCTGTTTCAAGTGTGTTCCTTGTTTGGATTCTGTTTTCTAATCCATTCTGTTGCTTCTATTTTATGGGTAAGTTCATCCCATTCACATTCACAGTTATGATTACTAACTGCATTTCTCTCCATCCTATTTTCTTCTGTTTATCCTTCACTCTCTCTTTTCATCCTGTGCCTCCTTTAGAGTCTGCTTTGCTTCTAACCACTGTTTTCTTTTATTTGCCTCTTTGACATCTCTTTTCCCCATTTCCCTTCTGCTCTTCCTCTTCTACTTACTTGTTGGGTAAGATAGATTTCTATCACCATTTGAGTGTGTGTATGTACGTATATGTATGTACGTACGTATTTTCCTTCTTTGAACCAATCAGATGTGAGTGAAGGTTCAAATGTTATCAGTCATCCCCCACCATTTTCCCCTCCAGTGTAAAAGTTCTTCATTGCACACCTCTTTCATGTATTCTCCCCCCACCCCATTCTTCCTCTCTTCTCTCTTTTCCCAAGGGATCCCTGTTTCTCTCATCTATTTTTTTTATATCATCTCAACATAATCAACTCACTCCTATACTTTCTATGTAGAATCCTTCTAAATGCCTAATAATGATAAAGCTCTTACAAGTTACATGTATCCTCTTTATATATATATATACCTACATATATGAAGGTGTATATATGTATATGTGTGTGTGCATGTGTTTGTAAACAGCTGAACCTTATGGGCCCCTTATGGTTTATATTTCAAGTTTACCTTTTATGCTTCTCTTAAATCTTTTATTTGAAAGTCAAATATTTTGTTCGGCTCTGGTCTTTTCAACAGGAATGCTTGAAAAGTCCTTCATTTCATTAAATATGCACTTTTCCTTTGAAAGATCATACTCAGTTTTGCTGTGTAGGTTATTCTTGGTTGTAATTCCAGGTCTTCTGCCTTCAGAGTATCATATTCCAAGACTTCTGTTCCTTTATCTGACAGTTGCTAAATCTTGCGTGATCCCGATTGTGGCTCCATGCTATTTGAAGTTTCCTTTCTGGTTGCTTGAAGTATTTACTTTTTGACCTGGGAACAGTGGAATTTGGATACAATATTCCTGGAAATTTTCATTTTGGGATCTCTTTCAGATGGTGATCAGTAGATTTTTTTCCACTTCTATTTTAATTTCTGGTTCTAGGATACTGGAGCAATTTTCTTTGATAATTTCTTGAAATACGCCATTTAGGCTCTTTCTTTCATCATGGCTTTCAGGTAATTCAAAAATTCTCAAATTATCTCTCCTTGGTCTACTTTTCAGTTATTTTTCTGATGAAATATTTCACATTTTCTTCTATTTTTTTTCATCCTTTGTCTTATTGTTTATTGATGTTTCATGTAGTCATTAGCTTCCACTTGCCTAATTCTAATTTTTAAGGAATTATTTCCTTCAGAGGGTTTTTGTGCCTCTTTTTCCATTTGATCAATTTTGCTTTTTAAGAAGTTATTTTCATCAGTAAACTTTTGAACCTCTTCTTTCGTTTGGCCAATCCTGTTTTTTAAGGTGTTTTTTTCTCCAGTATTTTTTGTGTATTTTCTGTTGTTGTTGAGTCCTTTCCATCATATCTGAGTTTTCATGACCCTATCTGGGGTTTTCTTATAACGATCCTAGAGTGGTTTGCATTTCCTTCTCCAGCTCCTTTTACACATGAGGAAATTGAGGCAAACAGGGTTAGGTGACTTGCCCAGAGTCACACAGCTAGTAAATGTGTGAGGTCAGATTTGAGTTCAGGTTTTCCTGACTCCAGGCTCAACATTCTATCCATTGAGCCACCTAGCCCTGTGCCTCTTTTACCAAGCTGTTAATGGTCTTTTCATAATTTTCTTCCTTTGCTTTCATTTCTCTACCCTCATTTTCCTCTACCACTTTTATTAGATTTTGAAAATTATTTTTTAGCTTTTCCAGGAATTCTTGTTCAGTGTGTGTCCAAAATCATACTTTTTGAGGTTTTGCTTGTAGCTCTTTTGATCTAATTGTTTCCTGAGTTTGTGTCTTGACCTTCCCTGTCCCCATAGTACCTCTTGATGTTTTTTCCCCCTCATTTTCCCACCCCATTTCTTGATTTTGAACTTTAGATTAAAGTTGGGCTCTGTTTCTAGCACCTGGGAGACAGGCCATTGTCAATATTCAGGCTTTTTCATACTGCTGTTTTGAGACCTAGTTCTGGGGCTTTGGAAGTTTTTGGTGCTTGCAAGATGGTGTGATCTGGGGAGAAGTGTAGTCACTGCATTTCTGATCTGCACTCTGGTCCTTAACCGGAAGAGCCCCAATATCATGGAATCATAATTGATACCGTTCCTCAGGATCCCTGATCCTTTGGGACTGGAAGTGATACTGTTCTTCAGGGTCACTGATTACTTTTGACCAAAAGTGATGCTGCCCCTCAGGGCTTCCACTCTCTCTTCACCCTTAAGCTACAGACCCAGAAGTGGGTACAGGTAAAGGAGTTCCCAAATGGCATCTGGTCCTGAATGCTAGCACAGGGATCCACTATAATCTCTTTCTGACTAGTTCCCCAGTCTCCTTACCATCTCTGGCTGGCGAGCTATTAAAGCTGCTGCTGCTTCTGTTGCCACCACCTGGTCCCACCACAGGTGGTTCATTCATTTGGGCTCTGTTTAGCTTCCACCCCCACATCATAGATTTCTCTTTCTGACCAAGCTGTCTTGGACTAGAAGAATGTCTCACTCTGACCTTTTATTGGCTCTGCCACTCCAGAATTGGATTTGCGAGGAATGTTGGGAGAGTTCAGGAGGGTGTTTTCTGTACCCTGCTATCTTGGCTTCACCCCCAGAAGTCCTCTCACTGATTATTTTTTTAAAGGTGCAGAGAATACAAACTTCTGCTGTGTTTACTATGTTAATTGCAAAAAAAAAAAAAGCATTTGATTCAGCAGAACAAAATTCAATCTTTAAGTCTTTTAAAATTATTCTCCATAAAGTATCTTCTATGTATATGTTAAGATCATACAAGACTCTTTAACAGACACAGAGACAACATTTTTCAGAGAGTGTTTGAAGTGTTAATAACAAGTAGAGTCAGAGGTTTGTCAAAGGTGCTTGCCAGTGTCATAGAGGAAGCTCTGCTCAAGGTCCAAATGGAAAAAGGATTACTCACAAATAGAGGTATCTCCAGATGCTCCTGTTTTTAGATGTCACTGAAATTATTAAATGAATTCCCAGAACATTACAGAGAGTGTGGATCAAAGAGTTCTACAGACACACAAAACAAATTAGCCTAGCAATCCATGTAGGAAAACTCAAGCAGATGAAGAATTAGATGGGCAGGCTTTTGAGTTAGTACATCAGTATACATACCTTGGATGAATACTGGCAAATGAGCAATCATCAGGACCCAGAGATGAGTAAGAAGAGGAAAGCAGGATATGTGACATTTGATCAAAGTTTTCAGGGATCCTGAGATCCTAGTATCTCCTTATCCAGGGTTGAAAAGCCCATCTTTTCAATAAAGTGTCAATATTCTCCTGGTGATCCTATGTGGCTAAAAATCATGGAATGCCATGATCTCTACCAATGTGCATAAGTGGAGTGCCCCCAGAGATGATAAAGGATTCAAGTATAAGTAAAAAGTGAAGTTAACGGCATATATGGTTGTCTAAATACTCAAATGCATTTTCATTAAGTAAATACACTTAGTGGTATCATCTTCACTTCTTTGAGTCGTCCACACATTAAGAAAGACTAACTGCACTGGTTATACTATCTCAGGATCACATATCCCTTAAGTGAAGTCATAGGACCTTGGAAACAACCAAAAGGCTTACCGGACTTAGCTTCAACCACAAATCCTCTTCAATGACAGAAATTTTACAGACGTGCATATTAAGTATTATTTTAATAGCATTCCAAAAAGATTATGATAAATTATTCATATCTAAAATCTACTAAAACAGGAGCTTACTATTATTTTCAAATTTTGAAAGTATATTTAGAAAATATTTACCTGGTTTGCGTTCTAAAAGCTGTTGGAAATGAAACACTGCTTGTTCATAGTCCTGTTTTCTGAACATGAGATCAGCCATCATCTGCAAAAGTAAATATTAATTGTTCTAAAAATATTGTCACATATTCAAAAGTGTTTTCTGTAACATTGGATTTATCAACATGAAAAACATAGCCTGAAAACACGAAGAAAGTACAAAGATCTATGAAAAAGAGTCTTTTATCACCCCACAGGATACCATGGGGTGATGATTCTAGCTCTCTTTAAACCAACAGGAGTTTTGCTCTGAGATTAGCATGGTGGGAAGTAATGAAAGATGAAAAATGGATCCCACTGTTAGCATAAAATTAAACTTTCATCAATTAAATGTTTCTAGGTACAATTTCAAAGGACTGATTGTCTAAAATGTTCGATCCAAAAGCAAGCAGACAAGTACATTTTCACTCTCACATCACTCAGTCAACTAAAATGGTACCCAAAACTGATAGTGGAAGAGGTAAAATAGGATTACCATTGGCTATAGTTTTGACTAATACCTTAATAGAATTAAAAATTAATATCCTCATGTGTGTTTCCCTTTTTTTTGTTTATACTTAGAAGTGGGCATCTCTTGTGCTTTTCTCCTTAGATATTTCAATAAATGCATCTGAATCACTGAATAAATAGGTATAAATCAATAAATAAATATTTTAGTCTTGGAAGACTTTTTATTTTGTATAGAAAATTAGGGTCTAGAGAGGTTAGATGATTTGACCATGGTCAAATGGATAATAAGTGGCAAAACAAGGGTACTAGTCCCTTTCTTAAAATTCCCAGTTGAGTGATGAATTGTGTATTCCCTGGATGAGGGGGACTGGAGTTTGAGGGAGAGGAAGAGTTAACTTTGTAGTAATTCCTTGTTTAACTGTGCTTCAATCACAGGATGGTTCTATAAGTCAGAAGGCTGTAGGAGTGCCTGGGGCACCCCAGTGAGTGAGGTTTGACTTTTCTATAAACCCTAAATGTTATCCTCTTACAATGGAACCCTGACTCTAGGGTCCTTCATGAAGTGGACAATTGTTATTGTTGTGGTCTCCCCTTGGGGAGGTGAGACTCATCAGTGCAGAAAAGAAGAGTGTTTTTTTTTTTTTATTTATTGACTCTTTAAGCCTTTTGTGTTTAGAGTTTTTTGTAAGGTAAAATAGAACCTCCTCAGTATTCAATGTATTGTTAGTCTGAGTATTCGTTTTCATGAGAGCTGAAAGCTCTTTTACTTTTTTTCTGCAGAGACCTAGACATGAGCTATATTATGATGTTCCCAAGGGAAGCCCTGGGTGACATAAGCCAAAGAGAAAACTTTGTGAGAACTTTTACCCTCCCTCTCATGGAACCCTTGCCAAAATTGAACCCAGTCCCTGTAAACCCAGACATTGGGTCTGGACTCCAGGTTTTATCTGTTACACCTATCATATTATCTACAGCTTTCTTTGTATGAACTTCCACAAAAACCCTGCCTTCTCCCCAAACACCAAAGAACATAAATCAAAACACATCTTTTCAAAACATGTATCAGTCCTAAAATAACCTAAGCAAAACATATGATGCTGGATGAAAGTGACATCAAAAATCCAATTAGCTTACTATATCTGACCCAGTTCTTAATTTTAGTCTCTGATATATGAAAGTGGTCTAAATATCCCTGGGCAAGAACAATTTAGTGCTGAACAGGCAAGTAAAGGTTTGAACTATACCATTATCCTGTGTTCTGAAATAACTAAAACACCCTCATGCATACCATAGCGAGGAAGGCCAAAAAAAATTCTGAATGAAGGAATACTGCAGATCAAATACTCTGCTGAATAAGCAAAATATTTTGTCAATACCACATACAAACAATCTTTAAACCAGGTAGCCTAAGCAGACCCTGAGAGTTCAGCTTTTAGACACTAGTTGCTGGTCAAATAGATTAGGTTATATGAGGTTCAACCAAATTAATTGAGAATTTATCTGTCAAGCTATAGAAATCATCTGTGTATCTCAAGTCCAAATTCCTGAGGTTAAATTCTGTGAAGAAATGAATAATGATAGCTAACATTTATGTAACATCTACTATGTGCTAAACACTGTACCTAACACTTTCTAATTATTATCTCATTTGACACTTACAAGCATCCTGAGAGTTAGGTTATTATTATCCCCCTTTTATAGATGAGGAAATTAAGGCAAACCAAATTAAATGACTTGCCTATGGTCACATAGCTGGTTAGTATCTGAGGACAGATTTGAACTCCGGTCTTCTTGACTCTGATCCCAGTGCTCCATATACTAGCCTACCTACTTGCCTTAAAATACATCTTTCTATCCCACAAACACTTGAAATGTCTACAGATATTATGTTCTAACCACAAATTTAGTGATAATATTACAACTGTATTTATTCTTCAAAGAATAAACATGTTTGATTTTTTTCTGATTAATATTAAGAAGTCAACTAATGGAAATATATACTCAAGTTTTGACATTACTCACTTAACAATGTTGCATTTTTCTTATTAACGGTAAGAATAGCCTTCATTTTTGCAGTGTGAGTAACTCCTTCCAGTATTGTAGACTGCAACCATATACACACCCTGCTTGAATCTTGTCCAAGTTCTTCTGTAGAATCTTCCACAGTGGTCCACCCAATGTCCTGGAGATCTTCCTCTAGATCTTGACAAGCATGTGGGCCAGCTGTCATCCCTTATTATCAATTTTGCCTTTTCTCTATCTCTGATAACATCCTTTGCAGAATGTCTACACAATTCTTTCAGTAACACACTGTGGCTCATTCATACCCATCATACACCTCACCAAAAGGTATTCTCTTTGACCCATTACTTTCATTCCATAGAAATTGATACACAGTTAAACTTTAGCACCAGATGAATACTGATGTTTAAAAGATGGGCTTTTGTTTTAGACAGGGGACTGGGATCTTTAAAAGCATTGTGTAATTTCCCAAATGTCGTCTCAAACACTGTCTTCCTAGTCCATTCTGGGGCCAGTTCATTGTCCAACCAGGATACATATGTTGATAAACCAACTCTATGAGCTGCAATAACAGGCAAAAGGATAACAGATATCCTTCATCGGTGTTGTTTTTCCTGTAGAAGTAGTTAAACCAAACTTGTCTGAATGAACCATACTAATTATATATCCTTTGAAGTAAGGTGGCTATAATAGCAGATCAAGGGAATGCTGCTAATAAAACTCACCTAGATTTTAATAAAGTATTATATGTCTCTCATACTGTTTGTGTGGAAAAGAGGGAGAGATGAAGACTAGACTCTAGTATAACTATGTGGATTCTGAACTGTTGGAACGTCTGGGCCCAGAGAAAGTTACTAAAGATATGACATCAACTTGGAAAGAGGTCTCCAGAGAAGTGCCTCACAAATTGGTGCTTGGTTCTACGAGGTTTAAGATTTCCATGAATGACTCGGGTAAATATAGGACTTGCATAAATATAGGAATGACAAAGTTATTCAATTTATAAGTGAACAAAGTTGGAAGTGACAGCTAAAACAACAGGTGGCAGTCAGGATTCAAAAAAACCTTGACATAACACAGAACTGAATGGAAAAAACCAAAATTTAGTAAGGATAAGTGTAAAAGTCTTATTCTTGAGAATAAACAAATAAACCTCACAAATGCAAAATGAGAGAGGCACTCAAGACAATAATACATCTAAAAATTTGGAGTTGTAGTGTCCATTATACTCAGTGTGAGTCAATAGGCTGATACGAAAGAAAGCTAAAGCAATCTTAATCTACATTATGGGAGACATAGTTTCCAGGGGTAAGGAGGTAACAGTCCTTCTGTATTGCATCTTAGGCAATGTCTACAGTATTGTGTTCAGTTCTGGGTGCTATAGTTTAGAAAGCACATTCCAGAATTTCCAGAAGCTAACAGTAAGAGTCATATCACATCTCTGCTTTATGCTATACGCAGATTAATTGAAGGGACAGAGAAATGTTTGCCTGGAGAAGAGACAACTTAGCATTCTTCAAGTATGTGAAAGGCTGTTATCTGGAAGAAGGTTCTGCTTGGCCCCAGAGGGCAGACCTAAGGACAATGGAAGCTATAAAGAGGGAAAGGTAGGCTTGATGGATGTAAAAACTTAATAATTAGAGATAAAACAGAGGTGGAATAGGCTGCCTTAGGAGACAGGTTTCTTCTTCACTGGAGGTTTTCAAGCAAAGGCTGAATGTTCACTTATTTGTTATGCTGTAGAACAGATACGTCAAACACGTGGCCCACAACACTCCTGAGTGCAGCCTGAACCAGATTAAAATGTAATTGGGAAATATTTAACCAAAAAATACAACAGAATATAGATAATGTTTATACGTGCTTTTTATTTTGCAGCCCACAGGGATCCTTTTGCATACTTTAGTGGTCCCTTTTTCTATATGAGTTTGACACCACTGTTGTAAGAAGACATTTTTTATCAAGTATGAGTTGGACTGAATGGCAACTGAGGTAAAATTCTAATTAAATTTCTGTGTTTCAAAATTTCCTTTTTTGTGTGTCAAGATTGATACGATTCAATTCCTCTAGTAGTACATACAGTCACTGGTGAATAAAAAAGGACCTTACATTAAGAGTATTAATATTTAATGTGTACAGATTGCTTAAAATGGTGCAACTTTTAGCAGTTTTCTACCACTCTGCCACCATCATTGTAGAAATGGAAGGAGGCCTCATAGGACTGACAGCCAATTTGTATTTTTCTTTGTTGCCATTGCTTAAGAATTCATCATTAAGTTGTGAGTTTACTGATAATGAGCCTCTCCATAATTAGCCAGGCTGGTCTTTGGAAAACTACCTTAGTGTGCTGCCAGAGCCAAGCCTTTCCTACTTTGATGATCTGATGGAGCTTGTGATCCTTGGGCATCGTGTTTCTGTACCCAAGGTCATCTACATCACAATGATGCACTGAAGTAGGAACTTAACTCACAACATAAAGAATTTCTGAAACTTTACCTGGAATGTATGATTATTTCAGCAATTTTTCTTGAGAAGATATAAAGAAAAACAAATTCCTAATTGGTTGTAGTTGAATCTCATATAGCAAAATTCACTAACCATGGTAGCAGCTTCATTATCTTGGTCATTCTTGAGTAGGAGTGCACAATGACGCTGACAGGCATCAGGGTCATCTTGTGCCAGGTACAAACGTGCAAGTTCCAACATTGCCTATATATGTGAAAAAATTAATTAAACTATATCAATTTTTTTCAGGAATCTCTAGAACTACACTGTGAATAAGAGAAATATTTTCCCAAAAGCTAAAATTTCAGGGTAGCCAAAAATAGCTGAGCTGAAAAATATAGGGTTAGATCCTAAATATAAAATGATGGTAGTAGAAAAACATCAGATGCTTTCCATGCCTTTTTAGTAATACTTCTGGGATTTAAAAAAATCAACAATTTCAACTTTTGTAAAGGCAATATGGCATAATAGAAAAAGTATTTAACTTGGGAGTCATAAGAGTTAGAGAGTAGCTCAAGACCTTTCTCTACCACTTCTAACTAGCTGTGTGACTTTGGGCAATGCACAACTTCTTTAAGGCAATTTTCTTTACTTGTAAAACAAAGAGGTTAAACTAGATAATTTCTAAGGTTCTTTTATTCCCCAATACTCAACAAACTAACACTAAACCTTTGGTTATTAGGGAAAGGGAAGTGTTTGCTTTGTTACATTTCATTAATTGTTAAAGAATACTTTAATTTTTTCTTAACAAATTAGTTTCAAAATTTTCTTTTTTCTTTTTGGAGGGGGGAAAGGCAGGGCAATTGAGGTTAAGTGACTTGCTCAAGGTCACACAGCTAGTGAGTCAAATATCTGAGGCCAGATTTGAACTCAGGTCCTCCTGACTCCAGAGCCAGTGCTCGACTCCCTGCACCAGCTAGCTGCCCCCTAGTTTCAAAATTTTCAAACACAAGCTTTAACTTTCAGAATACGATGATGTTTGTCTCTTCTATCTTTTATTCAGGAAATTTTACAAGCACAGTATGCTTGTTTAGCTTAATGATATGCTAAGTAGATCTTAATAAGAATAATCAAATTTCAGCTAGCAGGAAAAAGAATTAAGCTTGCCCCCACATTTTTATTTTAGATGTCTGCCAAATACTTTCCCACCTCAATTTCACTAATCATGCCCTAATCACAAAACTTATACATCTAGTTTGAAATGGTCTAAAACTGATTACTGAATCACATGATAAAGAACATTAGAAAACAATGACTTAGAGATTTACTTTACACTTATATACATGGAATTTTCTTCATAATAATTTCATTTGCTAAATATTTCCAATCTGAGACATGATACCAATATCTTTTTTTATTTCGAATTTGTTTCCTAGCAACATTTCTTTCATTTTCTTTTAAAAAATAATTTGTGTTAGATTTCTTTTCATATTTTTATAAACAAGATAGTCTGAATTTGGTATTATGAGAAATTTGATATCTGGTATCAAAGGTACTATGTAAAACTTATAAGTGAACTGACCTTGTTATCTGTTTCACAATAAACAAGAGCCTCTTTGTAAAATTTAATTGATTTCTCATAGTCTCGCTGAGCAGCAGAATGTTTTGCAATCTCTGCACAAATTTCAGCTGCTAACTGTTTCTGTGTGGGAACTGCATCTGGCTGCTCCATTTGAACACGTTTTAGGACTCGGGCTTGTAATTCTCGAGCCTGAAAGCAATAAAGGATGATGACATGAGAAAGGGAAAGAGGGAAAAGAAAAGAAAAAGTGAATTCTAAATAAGTAATTTATAAATAACTATCACATAACATTTCATTTCCCACATCATTGAACTGGTAGTTTGCAAACAAAATGCCTTTCCTGTATCTCATTTTGCATTCATAATTCATTTAAAGTAAAAATATCCAATGACATTTTTTGCAAGTAAGACAACCTGTATTTTCTTTTGAAGCATATATAAAAATTTAAAAAGTCCTTCTGAATGACATGAGCAAAAAATATCATTTTATTTTTAGTTACATTTATATAGCACCTAAAGTTTATAAATCATTGCTTATATTATCTCAATTGCTTCTCACAATAGTGTATGTGTCTTTCCACAACCCCTCCAACAGTGAATTTTCCAACTTTTTGTTACCTTGGTTGCTCTGCTGGGTCTAAAGTAAAAAATTTCAGAATTGTTTTGATCTGCATTTTTCTTATTATTAGCAATTTGGACTAGTCTTTCATGTGGTTGTTTATAATTTACAATTATTTGAAGAACTGTTTGTTCATATCCTTTGACCATTTATCTATTAGGGAATGATGGAGTCTTAAATATTGTGTTAGTTCTCTCTATATATTTGAAATTAGCACTGAATCAGAGATATTTGATGCAAATATTTTCCCAACTGACAGCTTCCCTTCTTACACTAGTTGCATTCATTAGGAGTGAAAAAGCTTTTCAATTTTGCGTAATCAAAAATATTCTATGTTTTGTAATGGTTTTGATTCCCTTATTTGATCCAGTACTCCTGCCCTAGGCATAGCTATGAAAAACACTTTATCTAGTTCTCTTTTATTTTTGGAGGGGGGAAGGCAGGGCAATTGGGGTTAAGTGACTTGCCCAAGGACATCTAGCTCTCTTTATCAAAAATTAAGTGTATTTATGTACTCTATTTCTTACACCATCAGAACTATCCCAAATATATCTTACACTACCCCTTCAACAGCCATCCCATATAACAAATAGTATTTTTTTAGGGACTTATGATCTTTAGGTTGTCTCTACGGCCTGTCTTCAAGATCAGCATGTTTTGCTTACATAGTAAGCCTATTTTCTTTTAATGTTATTGTTCGCTTTTCTTCTTCTAGACTGTCCTTCATTTCTGTATATTCGCATTCCCAGTCTATTGTTTCTTTGGGGATACTTGCCATTGCAGACTCCATCTCTTCTATTATTTATTTTCTATTCAGTATTTCTATTATATCATTTTTTGCTATGCAGGCCATAAATTCAATTCTTGTAATTCTCATTTCCTTTTTTAGGCACTCAGGAACAGTGTATTGTGGTTCCATATTCTTGTCACATTCCACAGGATCCTCTGTTTCATTAAGTGTTGGATCATTTTCTTAATTCACAGATGCCTGAACCAATTTACTAGATCTGGAGGTCCTATTTCTTTCTTCTGTTAATGATTTTCCTGTCGATTTGTCTGTTTATGTTCAAGGTCTTTGCACTGTCCTGTTCCTGAGACCTTTGGTACTTTCCAAGTCTTTTTTTCCCTATTACTCACTTTCTGAGTATCTGACTCACTCCCCTCTGATGGTAGTTTCTTTGCTGAATCTCAAAGTGTTTCAGCCTCCTTCTGTGCTAGGCAATTCACAGGACACCAGCTTAGGTCTCTGCCCCAGGTGACTTCTGGGTGGACAGAACTAGCCCTCGCTGGATGCTGAGTATTGTCCCTCAATCTTGGAATGCTGCACAGCCTGCACATACTGTGCCTGTCCCTGTATCCTCTTCTGTTTCCTTCATTTCTCAGCATTCCGGTCAGGCACTAACAGTTCAGAGAGCTGCCATCCTGGTGCTGTGAGTGTGATTTTTGTAGTATTGGTGTTTGAGGCTCTAGGAGGGAAGAGTGGGATGTGGTGTTGAGCTCCATTTTAAGCCCAGACATGTCTTGCCCTTTTCACTGTGTTTCTGGCTCTCCGGCAGACATTTTTGAAGCACGTAACTAACACTGCCTGCCACAGTGCTATTGCGCAGCCCCAGGGAACTTCCTTACTCTGGGGTATGGCAGAGGCATGCTGGTTATTTGTCCTGGCCAAGGCAGATTTCCACAGCCTTGAGCTGGGATCTCCATGACACTAGAAAGAAAGAGATCATAGCGTTTGCTAGGGCAGGTGTGCTAGGGCCATGGACCGTGGGTAAGGGGTGAGCAAAATGCAGAAATCAGTTCAAGTGTTTTTTTTGGATGTTCTAAATTATGGAAACAATGGAAACTTCTTTATCTTTAGTGCATATTTTCTGTTTTGAATATGAGAGGTTGAGGGACATCATATTTCCCAGAAGTCCCGGTTCTCATCTAATTTATTTTCAATAGTGTGATTTTTAATACATTATTCAAGTCACACATAAATTTTCATTTCAACATAGCATATGGTGTGAAATGTGAGTCTAAACATTAATTTCTGCTACAATCCTTTCCAGTCTTCCCAGCAGCTCTTGTCAAATAGAGAGATTTTCCCAAGTAATTTATGTTCTTAAGTTTATATAACACTGGGTTATTGAGTTAAATTTTACTCAATTCTTACTTTAATGTTTCAGTGAGCAAGTCTTCTATTTTTTGTTGTTGTTATCACTGTTGTTCAGTTCTTTCAGTTGTGTTCAACTCTTTGTGACCCCATTTGGGGTTTCCTTGGCAAAGATAACAGAGTGGTTTGCCATTTCCTTCTCCAGCTCATTTTACAGATGAGGGAACTGAGGCAAACAGGGTTAAGTGACTTGTCTAGGGTCACACAGCTAGTGAGTGAGGCCAGATTTGAACTCAGGAAGATGAGTCTTCCTGACTCCAGGCCTGGCACTCTATCCACTGGGTCACCTAGCTGCCCCTTCTATTTTTAATTAATAGCAAATGATTTTGATGAGTACTATTTTATAATTTGAGGTCTAGAAGTATTAATCCCTCTTCATTCCTACTTTAAAATATTATTTCTCTTGAGAGTATAGCTTGTCCAAATGAATCTTTTTATTATTTTTCTCTAGCTCCGTAAATTCTTCTCTTGGTAATTACATTGGCATAGCACTAAATCTGAAAATTAGGTTAAGTGGAATTGTCATTTTTTATTAAAATTGGCACAGCCCAAACATGAGCAATGAATATCCCTTCAATTACTTAAATCATTCTTTCTTTCTTTCAAAAATGTTTTATAATTGTATTTGTATGTATGCTTTGGTAGAATAACTCTCAAATATTTAATGGGTTTTGCAGTTTTTGAATGGGACTCCTTTTTCTATTATATATTCCTGGATTTTGTTACTTATATGCAGAAATGTTGCTCATTTTCTTTATATACTACTATTTTATTGAAGCTATTGTTACAATTAGTTTCTTTCCTACTTCTCTGAGATTGTCTTATTGTGAATTCTTGAAGCATCTTGCACCTCGTGCAATTTTGAAATCAATTTTTGGTTCAGTTGTTGGGGTGAGAGGTGGGGGAAGGAGAAGGAATAACCACATTGTTTCCATGCATGCACATAGGTATTATATTTCCTCCATCATTGCATGTATACATATCTTATTTTTCCCTGCTGAACTGTAAGCTCTTTGGAGCTACTGACCATCATTCCTTCATTCTCAATTACTTAGCATGCTACCCAGAAATTTCTAGGAGATGTTCAATAAATGGTTGCTGAATTGTAGTGCACACTATTTTAAAACCGAAGAAAGTGATAATTTTAATAGAAAGTTCAATCTACTTATTTAACTGCATTGTGGCTGTTTAAGCAACTTCCACAATTTTCTAACATCTGCTGTATTTTTCTTCTGAAAATTCAATTTTATGCAAGAAGAAAATCCTTTCAAGTCAGCTATGAATTCTATCAAACTATTTAGGTGCCTATAATCCAAAGCTACACTGAAACACATCTTTATGCACACAAAAAAGTAATTCATACTTCCTATAAATGGGAAAGTGCAAAAAGAAAATTGACTTTTTAGGTAACAAAATAGTACATTCTCATTTTGTGTGAGCAAAGCATTGCCTCCCTACTACTTATCTCTCTACAGGAGAACTATAATTCTGTTATTGTTATCTAACGTTAGTGATGTCACTTAATCATATCTCTTTCCTTTAAGGGTTTGTCAAATGCACTAGCTGCTACATTGGGGCACAAAATAAAATAAAAAACCAAACAGTTATTTCAACAATATCTCAAAACTTTTAATAAAGTATTATTTTTAGTTATTCTAAACTAAAAGCAAAAAAGCTATAGAATGTTAAAGTTGGTTCCCTACTGTGTCTTAGTGCTCTCTGTCACTTTTAATAGACCAAGATACAGGCCTTAAGAGGTTCAGTTACTTGTCTGAGATCAAAGAACTAGACCTGGGACTAGAACCCATACTTCTTGACTTGAAATCCAGGGTTCTTTTCCATGACACTGTTTCAGTTTCAAAATAGTTATTCAGAATGTTAAAGCCAAAATGACTGCCATTTCATACAGCCTCTATATTTTCTGAATTTCCTTCTTATTGTAAACATTCCTCATTTAGGCCTATTTTTCTTGTCCCTGCTCTTCCTGATTCAGTTGGTGGGGCGGGTAGGGAGGAGGGAGAGGGGGTAACCACATTGTTTTCATGAATGCATACATGTATTATATTTCCTCCATCATTACCTGTTGCAATGCAATGATTGCTTCAGCAGGCTTTTCCATTTTGCTGTAAATTTTTGCTAGGAGAACTTGATAACGTCCATCTTCTATTAGAGCAGATAGTTCATTTACTATCAAGAAGTTAAATGTTCAAAAAAAGAAAAAATCATTTTAACTAAACAATAAAAATTAAAAGTATTTTTAAAGTTTTTGATTTCTCTTTTGATAAATGATTGATTTTCAAAGTATAGAGTGATAATTACAAAATGTCCAACAATAGTTTACATAAAAGAATCAGATGACAGATGATTAGATGATAACTGAATGTTAAGAACAAAAAGTCTATAAATACAAATGAAAAAACTTTAATTTACATTTGATCTTTCTTCATCTTTTCCTCCTTTTCAATGCTTTCCCCTACCCCCACTGGAATAACTGCTGTAGAGTACTGTGATCTCCTAACCTTCCTGCCAATGTATTCCTACCCATCAGCCCTCCTGTTTGGACACTAACCAACTACCTTTTCTCCTTCCTCCCATCCCTACCACCGTAGAAGAAAAACCAGAACTTCTTTCAACTCATAGCCACAGGCCCCACTTCCAGTGCTGGGCAGGACCCCTCCAGGCAAACCACCAGTCTCAAATAACTACTCATGCTTTTCGGATGAGCAAAAAATAACTAAATATAGTTCTACTGGTAAGATAGAGAACTTCCAGTCCTTATCAACTATCCTGTCACAGCATCCTGCCAGGACTTACTGCCTGATCTGCTGATACACCTCAAGGACTGCTGGGCTTTTCCATCAACTATGTAGCTAGACTCTCTGTTATGTGCTATCTCCTCAATAGGAGTGTGAGCTCCTTAAGGCCAAGGGCTCTTTCACTTTCCTATTTGTATCCCCAAGGCTTAGCACATCATAAATGTTTAATAAATTATTTTTCAATCGTTCATAAAAGATTTGATTACTGTTTAAATGAAAAAGGAAATTAAATATCCATATGTTACCCATAAGAAAAGAAGTAAAAGACACAATTTAAGTAAAGAATAGCAGTCTAATTTATGATTTCTACAACTACTGTTATGATTGAAAGTGGAAAAAAAGGACTCTGGTTTGAATATTACTTATAGAAAAGCTATCTATACTACTGTGGCCGAACACTGCTTCTCACCATTATCCAATTCAAAACTATTCTAGTACTTAACATTAAAATGATTAAAAACAAATGAGACAAAAACATTTAAATGAAAATTAACTGAGCATTTCATACCTTCAGCACCACTTCAAAATTCTGACCAACCTACACATTTTGTATAAAATTGCACTGTAGGCAACAGGTATGTTCTTGAAAAGTACACATTTAAGTCTTATAAATTGAATTTTATTTTAAATGCACTCAAGGTGCTAGCCACTTACAAGAAAGAAGGTTTTTAGAGTAACAAATCATTTTATAATGCAAATAATCATCTTCCCAGCAATTTGTTTTGGATTTTCAAATATGATGTTTTAGTGAAGAGTAATATACTTGAGTATTAGATAAAGAATTGTAAACACTGAGAATACTAAGATTTATGATTAAGTAAAAATTAAAAAAACTAAATTAGATAACTATGGCATGTATTATTTGAATTTAATAAGACATTCATACCAGGTTCATGGGCTAAAGCATGTTGAAGAACTTTCTCTGCTTTTTCGTAACGTTTCAGTTTTAATAAAAGCTCAGCCAGATCATAACAAAGAAAATTCTGTTGACCACTTTTCAGCGCAGCTTCATAGTAAGTGATTGCCTAAACACAAAACTCTTTTTAAGGGGGAAAGGCAATTTAAAAAGCATTCAACAATAGTTATTTTCAATTTACCACAAACAATAAATACATTAAAAACAATAACCAGACATAAGAAGATAATCTTGTTCAGATACATTTCTTGAAATAGCTTAAATTTTGTGAATTATGCATATGGAAAAAGGATTTAAAACTTCAAATATAACACATGACATCAAGCTGACATTTTTTTTAAGACTAGGTCTATTACCTAAGCTAAAGGTGGAGCAGCTACCCATGGGCCCAATCCCAATACTGTTCAGGATGGAAGCTTTAACTTGCTCCATTTTTTCCAACCTGGGCCAGTTTGTCCCTCCCAAGGCAACATGCTGCCCACTTTTGCTAGGGGTTGACCACATCTGTGCCAGACTCAATCCAGATAGCCACTGCAGCTCTGAACTCCTGAACTCAAGAGATATACTTACCTCTATCTCATTTAGTAGCAGGAATTACAGGCTATCTTATCAGCCCTAACATTCTTTCTTATGAGCAATTAATTCATTTACTGAAAACAAAATCCAAATGAGACTAAAGTTATGGCTTCAACTTCATAGACCAGTTAACCACACTGTGCTACAAGGCTAGATGTTGAATCATAAGGCTTATCATCTCATAAATGTGACAGTCCTCAAGAAATCTGGCAAGAGTATATAGGCAGTGTAAATCTGTAACTAAAAACAAATCAAAGTGTTTATTTACAGTGGATTTCAAAAGGAAGCAGGAGGACTAGGAACATTCATACTTTATCATATATGAATAGCAACTGCAATGTAACTTTAAAAATGGTGGTGTAGGCCTTAGTTTACTTAGTACTTAAGAAGCAAAAATCTACTATAAAAAACTGAAAAAAATATAATGACAAAGCTTTTGAGGTCAGTCAGCCACTCAGTCAACAAGCATTTATTAAGTGATCACTCTGTGTCAGGCCCTGAGCTAAGCGCTAGAAATACAAAGAAAGGCAACAGTTCAACCAATATATATTAAGCACCTGTGGTGTACACAGATAACTTTCCCAAACATTGGGGAAAACACAGTTTAATTAAGACACGATTCCTAATTCTAGGGATCTTACCATCTAAGTGGGGATAAGATACAGAGGTAATTATAATATGTAATAGTATGTGCATCACAAAACTCTTTGAAAGGGCAGGTCTGAGGGGGAAAGTTTTATGGAAAGCAAGAGATGAGTCCTATAAAACTTCCCAGAGGAAGTGATATTTGTCTTGAACTTTGAACAGTCAGTCAATAAGCATCACTATGCGCTAAGTACTTATTTACTATATGCTAAGCACTGGGGATTCAAAAAGAGGGAAAAGATAGCGCCTGTACTTAAGGAGCTCAGTTAGAGGACGGAGAGGAATTTAGCAGGGGAAAAGTATGAGAAAAGATATTTTAGGAACACAGAAGAGAATGAACAAAGGTGGGAAGACACAGGGCACAAGTTGAGGTAGGTGGCAGAGCATAGTTCAGTTGGCAAAGAATACGAATAAGGTAGTCAGAAAAGCTAAGTGCCAGATCATGGAGTGATTTCAATACAAGGTAAAGAAGTTTGAACATTATTTAGAGGGCAACAGGGAGCCATTTAAGATTCTTGAGCAGAGAAGTGACATGACCAAACCTATGCCTTCAAAAATGAATACAAATTCAGTTTTGCAAATATCTGGTGTGTGCATATTACTTTTTGAAGGCCTACTCTATGTCAGAGGGCTTGGGAAATTTGGTCCTGTGGATTTATTCCCCACTATATAATATGTAAGTACCTTGGAATAGTTATGAGTCTTTACCAGGGCTTTCCCAATCTTACTCGCCAGAGTGCCATCTTTCGGGTTCTGCTTGAGAGCTTGCTCATATGCTTCTATGGCTTCTTCAGGCTAGAGGTGTCAGAAATAAGGAGAGATAAGAGTAATTAACTAGACGAGGCAAATTAACACAAGTCTCACACTCCCTCAACAGCCTATTAATTTGGGCTACTCTGTAAAGCTAGTTACATGTGTAGCAATACCGAGAAGCTGTATTTGTCTGACTGGCCAACATTCAAGAGTTAAAAAGGATCAGTCACCATCATCAGGGCTACTGGCATGTGAAGAATCAGCATAACTACAACTCATTCAACAGCATAACTACAACTTATTTGAAATGATCCCTTCTCTCCTAAGGCAGGGAATTGACAGAGTGTACTCTCTTATTAATTACACAGTAGAGCCTGAAACTTAATAATGAAGGACATTTTACCCATGTAAAGCTGACTGCCCCATTACTATGCTTAATCAAAAGGACTATTTATTATGCTTTTGGTGATCTTTTCCATTTTAAATTTAAAAAAAAATGCACACCTGGCTCTGAAATAAGTTCTGGTCATCTATTATACTACAATTTAATTTCTATAATTATTTGACATTGCAATGTCAAAATTCCTAAATCATTCTCATTAATGTGGAGCTGTTCCTTGAACGATGTTGAGCACAAGTGCCCATGCCTGCACATTCTGCACAATTCACATACCTCCCCTCACCTAAATTCATGATGGAGTTCACTCTACCTGCTTGAGGTCTTACTCTCTGCTTTCTCCTATATGATGAGGATACCACTTAAATACATAGGCTGTTCATTGGTTATTGCTTGCTCCTGTCACATGACATGTGAATATGCATCTTGTTCAATTATATGTCTCCTGTGACATTTTACTTCACTTCTTTATCATAGTTAATTTTTTGCTAATGTATTTTAGCCAGCTTACTCATATACACTAGAGTGATATTCATCTTTACTCTTTGAAGACTGTAGTGTTCCATGACATACAGCCATGTAATAATACTGGAAGAATTATTATACAGTTAAGTGATACAGTGCTGGATTTGAAGTCAAGAAGACCTTCAAATCCTACCTCAGACACTGCTCAGTTATGTGGCCCTGGGCAAGCTGCCTGATATTTTTAGCCTCAGTTTCCTCATCTGTAAATTAGGGATGATAATAACACCTGTATTACAGGGTTGGTGTGAAGATCAAATGAGATAACATATGAAAAGGGTTTGGTAAATATAAAAAGGTAAAGATTACTGGTTGTGAAAGCCTCACTGAAGATGTCCTCAGTGTGTGAGTGTAGATGATTTCAATAAATATATTTTATATAGACAGTAGGCTGTTAGATGATGTGTTCTTTTGTTTTGGGGGGAGGAAGTGGTGGTGAGTATTAGCACCACCTTTTTTTACATGAAGCCTTTCCATATTCTCTACATAGTTGCTAGTACCTTATTCCTTAAACTACCTTATTTTTTATTTATATTTTGCATATATTTTATACACACACACACATATGGTCTTAATGAAAGCACTTAAGCTTCTTGAGGAAAGACCGTTTCATTTTTGTCTTTTTAGCTCCTATATCTGGCACCCGGTAGGCGCTAAATAAATGTTTGTTCAATGAGTGAAGTTAACAAAATATGAGTTTTTTTCTTCACTCCTTTGGTATCTTCTTTTAATATACCTTGTGAATTGATCTCTCAGTACCCTCTATAGATACTTGGTCTAATCTAGCTGCTTTTCCAATCTTTATTCTCTTTAGTGCCATTTCTACAACCTCTGAAAGCACATCTGGAACTATTAATTAGAATCCAAGTGTGGTGGCTATAATGTTTTTGACTGCTTAAAAAGTTTGTTTCTTCTATTTGATGTCTTTCATTTTCATCCTTAAATATCATTTGCTTAGTTGGCTGGATTTCTTGCTGAGCTTTATTTAAACTGGTTTATTGTTTATAATGGAGAAGTATAGATTTTCAAATGTTATGACATCTTTTCCTCATTTTTATTCTTCTACCTTTGCACTAATTTTGATCTGTGCTCTAACAAGGGGACATTACTTTTACACAGGCATCTGATTCAGCCATGACTTCCCAACATCAATAACAAGTCACATCTTGTCTGTGAAAACAGAATCAACAGTATATCTCAACAATTAACAGTAATGATTAACAAATTATATGGTCTTATAGTTTTTACTACTTTATCTTAACTATTTTGTGCTACTCCATAAGAATAATCAATTAGAGTCAGAAGCACTGCAAGTTCTTACCTCTTGTATGTTCATGTATGCATCACCAAGGAGAAGAAAAGTATGAGGATTGGGCAATTTTTCTACAAGGTCTCTGGAAGACAAATTTTACCGATTAAATTATTTTTAATAAGTATGTGCAAATATCTGTCTAATCTTAAAACTTACTTGTTCTTCAAGTCTAGGTATATGATTTAGATAAACTAATATGTACTGTAATGCACTTACTATGTGCTTTACGTTGAACTATTTTTAGGGTATAAACTTATAAAAGATTATAGTCAAATTCTATCATAAACTATAACATCAAATATCTCTTCTTAAATAGGGAAAATACTCAAAGTATACCAGTAAAATCTTGATTCAAGCTGAGGGAATTGGGCATTCTATTTAAGTGAATTTTCTGACTTAATGAGTATTAACTAGAAATTCTGTTTTGTTTCAAACCTTATTATATTTAGAAAGCTTTCTAAAGTATATGAAGCTAGTTTTTTGCTTTTAGCAACTAGGTCAGGTAAATACTTGTTCTTTGATGATGCAGATTATTGGAGCATCTAGATAGTACAGTGGATAGTGTACTGGACCAGGAGGACCTGAGTTCAAATCCAGTCTCAGCTACTTACTGTGTGACCCTAGCTAAGTCACTTAACCTTTACCTCAGTTTAGTCATCTATAAAATGGAAATATCAATAACCAGTGTTGTTGTGAGGTTAAAAAGAGATATTTGTAAAGTACTTTGTAAACTTTAAAGCTTCATATAAATATTGTCTTTTCTCTTCAGTCACATCTGAGAATACTTTCGGAAGTCAGTAAAATCTCCCTTATCCAGAATCATATGAAAATGTTCCATTCTGGAAAAATTAAGTTTCTGGATACTTAAGCCTTGAATATTCTGAATCTTTTTCATTCTTTTGATGGAAACCTTTCTAAAATGCAACATATATATAAATATCCCTGCCTTCCTAAAAAAGAGAAAACTAAATATAACTCTTCTTCATGACTGAGGGTTATCATTTTGAATACTAAACACATTCATGTCCATTACATGTAGATAGTGTACAGCAATGTATAAGTGCAAAGACTTCAGAACTTGTTTTCTTCGGGCAAAAAATCTTGATATATTTTTCATTTTTGGTCATTCATCTTTCATGAAGATATGCAAAGCACAGGACTTCCTGGATGGTATAACATGACTAACTTTATGCAAAATTAATTAGTGAATTAAGAACAGAAGTAGCCTCCCCAGTGGTTTTCTCTCACTCAATTTTTTTTTCCTTCACCACTATCAATACCTTTTGATGGGTCAATGGTATTTAAAATATAATTTCTGTGCTGCTAATAGAGAGGACCGCAAATAACACTAACATCCAACATTCTTTCACATTTGCGACTTGTTCATAGATATGAAGAACTGTTTTGTGTTAAGAATTTAGGTTATGAATGCTTTGGGGATAGTTTCTCTCAATGTTTACAAGTTCTGGTGCTTACTAAATATTTGCCAGTTGATTGTCAGTCAAAAACCATTTATTAAGCACCTACTACATACCAAGCACTATGCTAAGTGCTGGGCATACAAAGAAAGGCAAAAGACAATCTTTGATTTCAAAAAGCTCAGAGTATAATGAAGGAGACAGCATATAGTATAAACAAGCTACATACAAATTACCTAACTTTTGCTCCAAGTTCTTGCTCCTTTGCTTGAACTTGCCCAAATTGCCTAAGGCTTTGAAAGGATTTCACCCTTAGGTTAAAATACTGTTGACTTTGAAAATCTCTAAATTTTCCACTTAGGGATTGACAAACTCCCCCCTAGTCATACCCTCCCCATTTCAGTGATTCTGAACCACCTTAGGACATCAACTAAACCCCATTACCCATTCTGCACTGCCCAAGTCCTTATTCCCATTTCCCTCAACTCCTCTCTTCTCTAACCAAAAGCTATCACTATGCTCTCTGGAATGCCTGCTTCATAAGGCAACAAATTTGCTTTCATCTGAAATCCTTTCTTTTACCACTCTTTACCTCTTTCTGATTGATGCCTCTGAGACCTGGCTCTGTCCAGATGACACAGGCCCCATGGTCACCCTTTCCAGCAATGGCTACACTTTTCACTCATTCCTCCCAACTCACTGGTGGAGGTGGGGAGTTGGAATACTTCTTGTTCCCTACTGCCACTTCCAGGTTCTCCTCCAAATCCATCTCCTCCTTTGAGATTCATGCAATCCACATCTATCAACCAACCAAAACCCTGGTAGCTATTGCCAACAGATCTCCAGAATGCTCCTCCTTTCCTCAATGAGTTCATTAACTGGCTCACAAACTTTTTCTCCTCTCCAACTCCTACCTTCATACCAGGGAACTTCAATACACAAATTGATATTCCCTCCAATACCCTAACTTCCTATTTTCTCAACTTAATCCTTTCCTATGACTTACTCCTCCATCTCACATTAACCACACAACACAGATGGTTATGGAGGCAGCTAGGTGGGACAACGCAGAGAGTGCTGCAGAGCATGAAGTTAAGAAGCCTTAAGTTAAAATCTAGCTTCAGACATTTATTAGTTGCGCTCCCAGGGGCAAGTCATTTTACCTCAGTTTCCTCAACTGTAAAATAGGGATAATAATAGCACCTACTTCACAGAATTGTGAGAATCAAGAGACAGTATTTATAAAGTGCTTAGTAAGCGCCTGACACATATTAGTTGCTGTCTAAATGCTACTTATCATTGTTGCTACTGTTATTATACCCTTGATCTTGCCGTGACCCATAAATGCATAACCTCCATGTACATGAACTCACCTTCTATTGACTTTCTTCCCCTCCCTCTGCCTTCTAATACTAAACCCTGCCCTTTGTCTATACTGTGACTTTCAATCCCTTGATTTTTCAGTTTTGTCCCAGGCTATAACCTCTGTACCAGCCACACTTTTCTCCTTTCCCCATCCTGAACCAGTTCAACTCTACACAATGGCCTCTTCTCTTGAATCTCTTGCCTGTTATCTTATTGCCGATTGTGTCCTGCCAAGTCTCAGTCCTAAGGTTACTCCCATTATCCATTGCCTTCACTTATATGCTGAATAAAGAGAAAATTATACAACCATTCTGACTAAATCCAATACAGATTTGTGTTACATATCCTATACTGGTCCTTCACTGTAATAAGTCGATCCTTTTTACCTCCCTAAAAAACTCACTAACCCCCTCACCACAGTGGCTCTTCCAAACCTTTTTACCCCTCCTGAAAATTCCCATGGCTCCCCTACCCCCTCTCAACTAAGAACCTTGTCTCATATTTCACTAAAAAAAATGAGGCCATTTGCCATGAGCTCCCTCTTTCTTCTCCTCATCTCATATATCTAGGAGGCCTTTTGCCATTATCTCTGTCTCTAGATCTGTCTGACATCAATAAGTGGGTCTTCTTGCCAAGCCTAACCCCTCTACATGTACAAGTGATCCCATTTTATCCCATCTCCCTATCTACTTTGCATACAAACATTCCCATGCCTCCCTCATCAGCAAAAATCCCTTTCCATCCCTGCTAACTTCATATCTCTCCTGTATTTTATGGCTAAACTCCACAAAAAGAGTTTAGTCCAACTCCAAAAGGTTAATTGGGGCAGAGCTGTTGAGGAGTTTAAGTTTTGGGCACAGTGATTTCATATGAATTTGTGGAAGGCATAAGAAGAAATAGAAAGTAACAGCCTAGGTAAGGTTAGGTCTTTGGCCTTAGTCATTCTGGGGTTTTCCAGAAGGCTATCAGGAGCATTAGCATATTCACCTTCATTTTATATGCATATGGCAGGGAAATAAAATTTAATAAATCCAGTTTCTCTGAAACTCCTCATACTGGTCTCCTTCACCCTCCCTCCCATCTCCCACACAATAGAAGTCAGATCTTTGTGAAATTTTCTTAAGACTACGCATAGTGGAAAGAACTCTGGATTTGGAGTCAGACTTTAAATCATGGTTTCAAATCCTGGTTCATAAACCTCTGTTTTTGGCCAAGTTATTTCCATTCTCTGGGGCTCGATTTCCTTATCCATAAAATGAGAGAATTAGACTAAATTTATTCATTCAGCAAGTAGTTATTCAGTACCTATAATGTGTGAGCCACTGCACTAAGCACTAAGAATATCAAGACAAAAAATTTAAAAGAAGCAATTTTTTGCTTTAAGAAACTTAATAGTCTAATAGAGGAACTTATTTTTGGTCTCCTTCAGAAATAAATAAATTATTTACTTTGTCTATATCTTGTTTTTGTCCAGGATCATACATGATTTATACCTAGTAGATTATAAATCCCAGAAATGGTGTCATTTTATTTTTTTTTAGCACATGGCCTCAATGGTTTGACTTACTAGGTATGACAGGTGAAAATACATCCTTAGGCCTCAGTTTTCTCATTTGCAAAATGACTGAATTGGATTAAATGATCTCTGATGTTCCTTCTAGTTCTAAACATGTGACTTTATGAACACTCTGGAGACATGATACTGAGCCATAATTTTCTTATTAATATTTAACACTGAAGGACATTTCAAACATAAGCAACAGAAAAAATGGCATCTTTAATGTTATAACAGGAATTAAAGTCATAAATAAGGTATTCTAATAATTTAAGCTATTAAAAGTTTAAAACGTGACAAAAACTTTTGGGATACCTTATATAGCACCAACATAGATTCATTTTTTTCAGGAAACCTATCTAATAGTAATCAATATTCTAAAAAAAATACCCTATTCCACAACGATGGGTAATGAAATTACAATGGGAACCATGGCATTAAAAACATTCAAACACACCAACAAGAAGTCACGTTTATATAGTACTTAAAGCTCTATAAAGCACTTTCTTCACAGCAACTTTTATACATCGATCCTCATGATAACCTTGTGAAGTAAGAATTATAGGTATAATCTCCATTTTACAGATGACAAGACTGAGGAACACAAAGATGAAGTGACTTTGCCATGGTTAAAAAACAGTGTCAAATGTTGATTTTAATTCCAGTGCTCTTTTTATTTTAGCACGAGAGAACCTTTAAGACAACATTTTACTTTACCAAATCCAATGCTTTTTTGTAGTAAAAACAAATGGGAAAGTGGGATCTTTTTTCTTGGTATCTTTCTTTAGGTCCACTGTGTTACACTGAAAATGAA
Source organism: Trichosurus vulpecula (assembly GCF_011100635.1). Taxonomy (NCBI): domain Eukaryota; kingdom Metazoa; phylum Chordata; class Mammalia; order Diprotodontia; family Phalangeridae; genus Trichosurus; species Trichosurus vulpecula. The sequence goes on from NC_050574.1 coordinate 218,769,603, forward strand.
ATCTCCTGTAGAACACTTTTTGTGAAAGCATGACTTGATCAATGATGCTCTCAGTATGTAGATATAAATTATTCTTACGAAAGCTTTTCAGAGAAGAGAAACTAGGCACAAGAGTTGGCTTTTTAAAAAAATCATCTTTTTAGCACACAGTGCCTGATTCATACTAGATATTTAATAATGCTTGTTGATCAATTTATCCTTGGACAATCTGACTTACGTCAGTTGCCTGCCAACCTTTCTGCAAATTTGTTTTCCTCTCCATTTCTTCTAGATATTTCATAAAGTCATACCACTCAATCTTCAACTATCCTCCTCTGCAGGAATTTATAAATGCGTTTACATTCTAAACCAGCATTGTCCATAGCTGCCATTTCTCTCTGGTTGATAAGAAGGCCAAGTATTTGTTGACTCAGGCAGTCCCCTCCAGTTCTAAATCCGATGATCTTTCATCTAAACTTGCTTCCACATGACGGGCCCTCAATTATTTGAAGATAACTCTCACCCCCACCAACACTCCAAAAAAGGCTTCTAGCCTATAAATACGCAAAGCTAATTTACCTGAATTTGCTTATAGAAATCTTTTAACTTTTTAATTAATATTGAGTGACAGGGACACTCTCTGATCTTTAGTGAAATCCACTCATATAAAATTTGATTGGAGTGCTTTAATTTAGCCGTGTGCAAGTTGCAACAATATTTAATGGCATTAGCGGTCAGAATCTTCAAAGAATTTAAACACCTGCCTTTAATGAATTTTTCTATAAGAAAGGCCAATAGAGTATTGACCTATAAACATTTATGTAGACTATGAGGTAATACTTTCCATGCATAATACAGTGAATACATCCTCTATACTGCTAAACTACACATCACTTGGCATGCATAGGTGGGTGTGAACCATGACTCCAAGAGTTACTAGGTATGTTACCATGGGAAACTCACAATTTCTCTGAGTCTCAATCTCCTCATCTCCTTCTTGGATACTACAAGTACCTGAAGTATCCATTCCATAGGGTTTTTGTGCAGAACAAATGAGATAATAAATGTTAAGCACTTTATAAACTTTAAAGCACTAAATAAATGTTGGTTGCTACTACTACTAAGCATTCTGTTTATATTTTAAAGTCATTCACTACTTTGCCCCAACCTATCTCTTCACTTGCATTATATGTTAACCCCCATCCCACACTGTATGGCCTAGCCAAATTGACATTGTCTTTGTTCTTCACATGCATCATGCCATCTCCCATCTCTGTGGCTTTGCACTGGTTGTCTCCCATCCCTGAAATGAAGTCCCTCTTCATCTCTGCCCCCAAAGAAATCCTTCCAGATGCAGTTCAAAATACTACTTTTTACACGAAGGCTTTCTCAAATTCCTAATTTTAGTGCCCTCCCTTTATAGTTATACTATAGATACTTACACATGTACCTGATGTCTCATGTAATAGAATGTTAATCCTTGAGAGAAGGGATTGTTTCATTCTTCATCTGTATCCCCAATGCCTAGTGCAGCATCTGGCACATAAGGATAGGGATAGGGATTGGACTTGTGATTTAAGGGATATATAGTAACTCCTAGGTGAGGAAACTCCCTCTATTAATGCAGGTCAGCACCTTCTATGCAACTCTTAGTCTTGGAGAGTCATGTAGAACACTGGGAGACTTAGGTAACTTTGTCATAGTCATATGCTTACCCAGTTTACATACATTATTTGTGCCTGACCTGTAGTGGAGCATTCTAAGCTCGTACTGAACAGCCACAGTCGGACACACTGAAATGTGACTCTAGCATAGTGATATCATTTTGGTCTTCTTCGAGAATGAGAATGAAGGACAACCAAACATATTACCCAGTATTTGTCAGAGAAGGAACTTGAACTCAGGTCTTACTGGCTTCAAGGTTAGGTCTTTATCCATTGTGCTATGCTGGCAAATAGTAGGCATTTAATAAATACTTGTTGATTTATTGATATGATCATGCTATCAACTATTAAGGTACAAATGAATGTTTTTTATGCCCTTCCTGCTCTATAAAGGATAGAGACATCAGATAAGATACAGAATACTGCTTTTCCCATGCAGAGGTATTTTATCTACTGTATTTTTGTTGTGAGCTCTTTTTTTCCTCTGATATCAGGAGTGTCTGCTGTTCACTGACACCATAACCTTCTGTGCTTCTAATCTCTTACAAACTATTCCCTTTTCTTTTCTTTTGGGTCTCATGGTGTTTTTACTGGAATTCTCAGTTTTCATTTGTTACAGATAATACAAAGCCAATCTGCACGTTTCTTTCTCTTTGGCCAATGAACTGTTTTTGAGCATTGTGGGTATACTCTTTGACTCTTCAACATTATTTTGCAGTTTTCATTGTTTGGTGGTGCTTTGGGACTCCTATTTCAACACCAAAGGGTTGCTTTGTTTTATCCTCTGGCCTACTTCTAGGTTCAGTGACAATTCCACATGGCTAGCCTCCAAGCAAAGCTGAGGTTTTACTGTAGAGTACAGCTGAGATTAATTTGAATCTGTATTGTTATGATAAAAGCCTCTCAATAATGCTTTTTAAGAACTATAGTCCTTATATTTAAGTATTTTGCTATCATTTGCTTCTTTCTCCTAAAAAGGAATAATTAAAGCGATTCTACCTAAGGATTCCAGTTAGCTGGATCCAGTTAACTGAAGATTTCCTCTATTATCACAGTATTTCAGTGGATCCATGATTTCACTAATGTGGGTACCCCCTTCATCAGTGCACATTACAACTCATCCATGCCTTCTCATACTACATATTCTTGTCCTTGTTTTCCAGGTCTTCCACAGAGGTTCCACCTAATATAGTGAAACACTTTCTCTAGGTCTTTTTACATTTCTTAAATGTAAGAAGAGTACTCTGGCTGTCTATTTTATCCCTCCTTCTTGATACATGATTTCACACATCTTTTTCCTACCAGTCCCTTAAATCATTGGTTAAGCATAGACTGTCACCAGAAATAAGCTGCATCCTGTTTATGCCTACTATTCATGTCCTCATTACCCTTTGGGCCACCTGCAATGTTGATGGTTCATACAATATGATGTTCTGAGATTTGAAATAATATAGCTGAGACTGGTAGAACACATGGGTTAAAAAATGGGTCAGTGTGTTATGGTAAAGCTTTGAATGATTAAAAGCACTATGCATTTTCCTAAATGCAACCTAGTCTGCTCTATTCCTCTAACTCAATTCTGAACTCAGCTCATTGTACATCTGCAATGACTCTATCAAATATGTGCATTGATATATTCCCTCATCTAGCTACTAACAAAACTCTGAACAAAAGGCATTTTTCATTCATTTCATTTTTTCCAAATAGATTGCTAGCCAGATCTTATGAGTAATCACAGATCTCCTTGCAACTGCTGTTCTGGAGTTTCAAGCAATAGGTTAGTAACACCCAGAAACAGTAGCACTTGGAAGCCTTATCATCTGTACAAGGGTTCTTAACCTGGGCTTTATGAATTTGTTTTAAAAAATATTTTGATAACTGTATTTCCTTTGCAATCGTATATATTTCATGAACTTAAAAACACGCATAAGCTTCATAAGACTGCTAAAAGATCCTCTGACCAAGGAATTCCTCTTTCAAATATATGAGATATTATCATGATATGATATATATGACAGCATACCGTTATACTACTATGCAAACCAAAATGCTATTTTCTAGTATTGTCCCAATGAATGAGTTTTCCAGGTAACTAACCTTTTGGAGTGACAAGTTTCAAAAATTTTAAATGTGCTGGTGAATTTTTTTTTCCAAAAATGATTCCATATTTCTCTACTTTAGTAAAGAGTATATTAAACATTTATTGATGACCCAGCACTCTCATTATAAAAAAAATATTTCATTGTGTTTGAGCAATAGCTTTTAAAAGCTACTGGGGACATTTTGGCTTTAAAATGACCTTTCACTGAATCCCTCTAAATGATTATGCTTTTCTAGGATGAAATGCTTTTTTTCCTTTTTCTTGCATGTGACCTCTATTTTCTATGGGGTTGGTTTCTTGGCCATGCCCACTGCTACCTATAATATTACCAGTTTAGTCCTCTCCTGCTTCTCCTACCTTCTGTTCTTTTCTCTCCTTTCAGTTTTTCCTACTGTTTATTTCAGACTTCTTGGGTTGGTGCTCAGAGTTCAGCTTGACAATTATCACTATCCAATGAAAACACCCCATTTTTCTAGCTGAAAAACTGATTTAAAATACTATTTAGCACTTCTTACGGGGTTGTACCTAGAACCTGTTTTACCTTCTTATATATTCATGGTTATTTAGGTGACGGAATCTGTCATCTAAGATAGCTGAGGCATTACTATACTATTTGTAATTGCAATGGCCACAGATTCTGTCATGTTGGAAAAGTTCCTATCAGTGATGATTTGCAAGGAAAAAACTCAGGGTCTAGAACTTAAGTGCAGTGAGACTCTGGAAAGTAGAGTTAGCCACAGGAAGATTTTGTCATAAATAACCTTAATAATAAAGGAAAATTGGGGTTGGGGAAAATATAGTCACGGGAAGGGAGAATGGGGAAAGATAATCAGCACAGGACTTCGCCTTAGGGAAAAAAACACTTGAGAAATTAATTTCTAGTGACAACTTAATAATTTAAAAGAGACTGAAATAAACTTGTACCTGTAACAGCTGACATATAATTTCTTCTCTTTTCTATGCTTTAGATAAATGTCTGCCATTTTCTCTTTGGTTTCAACAAAATAAGGCTGCTCTGGTGTCACATTTCGGAGCATGCTTAAGGCTCGTTCAACCTCTCCTTGGGCAAGAACTAGGTCTGCATTAGCAATAGTAACACGCAATTCTTCAGGTGTTCCAGAAAATTCATTGATGGCATCTTGCAAAACTTTTGCTGCTTCATGCTATAAGGGTGAAATGACAACATTATCTTAACCAAAATCGTATATAAATATATGTACACCATACGGGATACATTTCCAATTATGAATAAGTGATATAAACTAAACTGTATAAATATCAGAATAAGAGGATGTAAAAAAGACAAGATGTTCACATACCCCACAAAAAAATAACAGAAAGACTAACATGGAATAAGGGTATTTCTTCCTCTGAGACAGTCAGAAAGGAAAGGAGATACAGTGATGATACTGGGAAGGAGTGGAGCAAGGGAGTTAAAGGAGTTCCCACCAGATGGCATGAATCTAGTGAAATGGTAAACTACATAATCTGTGATAGACAGGTGAAGATGATGTTGGGAATCTGAGAAAATCACAATGTCTGGAATCTCCTTGTGAGGGAAAGAGATAGAGAAGTATTAAACACAGAAAAAAAAGTTCTAAGCAGTAATGTCCAGTGAAACAATATTATTTTTATAACTGATATGCAAGGCAGTGGATAGATATATGATCCAAAAAGACCAAGGTTCATGTCCTGCCTCTAATACACACTATATGTATGACAATTAACAGGTTGGTTACTCTCTAAATGTCCCAGGCAATTCTCTAAGGCTGTAAGTTAAGAATGTAAATTAGAGTCAGAATATGCATTGGTGAAGAGTTCCCTAGACTACTGAAATCATAACCAAACAAAGCAAAATAAAATAAAATCAGTACAAACCAATTCTTATACTATAAACTATTGGCCATGAGTAAAAGAATGTTTGATTTCTTAAGTTTGTTGTTATAGGTATATCCCAATACATCTCCTAGTTATTATTTTCTAATATATTCTTAGGTTTATAGCATCTTTACTGTATTAACTCACTAAAGACTATAAGCTTGCTGAGGAAAGGACAAGAAATCATCATTCAGCTCCATTTCTTAAGCACTATTTCCCAGGTACTGTGTTAAGTTCGGGGAACATAAAGACAAAAAAATCATAGATTTAGAGCTAAAGGGAACCTCAGAAGCCACTGAGCCCAGTTCCCTCATTTTAGACATGAGAAAACTCAATCCCATAGAGTTTAAATGATTTGGCTAATCAGCCAACAATTGTCTGAGGTGGGACTTGAACCCAGGTCTTCCTGACTTCAAGCCCTGCACTCTATCCATTGCAGTACCTTCCTGACCTCAAGGAACTTATATCCTGTCAAGAGGAACAACTTGTACATATGCAAAAAAACCCAAGGAATGAATACAAAATAAATACAAGATAGCTGGAAGAAGGAGGGCATTAGTTGGTGTGGGAGTCATAAAAGGCTTCATGTACAAGATGGGACTTAAGTTGAGGCTTGATGAAAGTAATGGATTCTACAAGATGGAGAGGAGAGAATTTATGTCAGACAGCAATAGCAAGTGTAAAGCCCAGGGAAAGGGAGATGGAATGTAGAGTATGGGGAACAAGAAGGCTAGTTTGTCTACACTGTAGTATGCAGGAAGGGGAAACAATATATAAGGCTGGAAAGGCAGGTTGGGACCAGGGTGGCCAAACAGAAGAGCTTCTATTTTAACCCAGAAACCACAGGGCACCTGAAGTTTGAGACGGGGAGTGACATAGTTGGACTTGTGCTTAAAGAAAATCAATTTATTATCTGTGCAGAAAATGGAATGGAATGGGAAGAAATGATGCAAGAATTAGGAGACTGTTGTAATAATCTAAGTAAGAGGTGATGAGGGTCTGAACTAAAGTAGTCACTGTAAATAGTGAGAAGAGAAAAGATGCAAAAGATGTTGTGGAGGTAGAAATGACAGTCAATAAACAGTTATTAGGCACCTACTATGTGCTAGCTAGGCACTCTGTTAAGCCCTAGGAATCCAAAAGAAAGGCAAAAGACAATACTTACTCTCAAAAAGGTCACAGTCCAATGGGGGAGACAACATGAAAAAAATGTATATGGCTTTCAATAGAAGGGGGATTTTAGTTGGGACTCGAAGCAATACAGGAAAACCAGGGACAGCAAGGAGGCTAGTTTCCATGGATTAAAAAGGTACACAAGGAGGGGGGAAGGTGTAAGATCAAAGGGGAGGGAGAAAGGTGGGGAATGGCAGGTCATGAAGGGCTTGAATGCCAGAGAATTTTATATGTAATCCTACAGGTGATGGGGAGTCAGCTAAGTTTACTGAATAGAGGGATGACATACTCAGATCTATGCTTTGAGAAGGTAAGTTTGGCAGCTGAGTGGAAGATATAGACTACAGTGGGGAGAGACTGGGAGGCAGGGAGACCAAGCAATAGTGATAGGTTATAGCAATAGTCTAGGCATGAGGCTATGAGGGCCTGAACCAGGGTGGTAGCAGTGTTGGGGGGAGGGGTGGGAAGTATGCCAGAGATATTACACAAGCAAAATAATCCTCAGCCACAGGTTGGATATAGGGATTGAGAAAGAGTGAGGAGTTGAGTATGATACCTAGATTGTAGGTATGAGTGACTGGTAGGACAGTGGTACCCTTGTTAGTAATGGTGAAGTTAGAAAGAAAGGAGGATTTGGGGGGAAAAGTTTCTATTTTAACCCAGATGAAGAATTTGTTTTTGGGTAAGCTAAGTTTAAGATGTAAGACATCCAGTTCAAGATATATAATAGGCAGATAGTAATGTGAGAATGGAGGTCAGCAGAGAGGTCAGAGTTGAACAGCAGATTTAAGAATCATAGCATAGAAAGAGTAATTGAATCCATGGAAGCTGACAACTTCAACAAGTGAAACAGTATAGAGGGATAAGAGAAGAGGGCCCAGCACAGAGTTCTATAGTATACTCATATTTAGTAGATGTGATCTGGATGAAGATATGGTGAAGGAGACTGAAAAGAAGTGGTCAGATATGTAGGAAGAGAAACACAAGAATAGTGTAATGAAAATTTAGAGAGAATAAAGTTATCAAGGAGAAGAGGGTGATTATGTCAAAAGCTGCAGAAAGGTCAAGAAGAAAGAAAATTGAGAAAAGGTCATTGGATTTGGAAATAAAGAGATCACTGGTAAATTTGGAGGGACTAGTTTTGGTTAAATGATGAAGTCAGAAGCCAGACGATAGACTCAAAAGAGTAAGAGAAGAGGAAGTGGAGGTATTTATTGTAGACAGCCTTCACAAGGAGTTTAGCCACAAAAAGGAGGAAAGATATGGCACAATAGCTTGAAGGGTGGATCAAGTTAGGGTTTTTTCAGGATGAAAGAAATATGGGCATGTTTGTGGGCAGCAGGGAAGCAGCCAATAGAGAGAGATTGAAGTGAAAGAGTGAAGATGATAAAGGAGGCAATATGCTGGAGAAGACAGGATGGAATGGGATTACTTGTTCATGTAGAGGAGTTTGCCTTGTCAAGGAGAAGGGCCACCTCATTATGTGAAATAGGGGTGAAGGTGGAGACAGTGCAGAAGGCATCTGAGAGATGCGAATTGAGGAGGGGGAAAAAAGAAACATCTTGGTGAATAGCCTCAATTTTTTTTCTGTGAAATAAAAGGCAAGATTCTCAGCTGAGAAATTAGGGGATGAAGAGCAATGGGCTGTTGTGGTTAGGACATCAGTAAGTCAATTAGAGAGGAATAAAAGGATTGCCTTGCTGTGGTGAGGGCCCAGTTGAGTTTACATAACATAAATTTGAAATGGATTCAGTCAGGGTGGTTTTGTGACTTTCTCCAGCTTCATTTGGCAGTAAGTAGGTAGAAGTAAAGGCAATGGAAGGTAAGAGTAATCCAGGGCTGAGCTTGGTAGAGCACACTGATGACAGGATAAAGGGAAAAAGGATTTAAGAAAAAAGGGCAATGGAGAATTTAACTGGTTCACCATGGGATCAGGACATGAAAAGGAGGAAAGTAAATCCAGTGCAGGGGTGATGGCTTAGGAAAGAATAGTGAAGATGAAGAACAGGATTTGGAATTGCAAGGCAGAGGGAATGATAACAGATTGTGATCAGATAAGAGAATTTCAAAGTTCATCAACCTGGAAGTGGAGCATTTGTGGATAAAGGCAAGATCCAAGTAGCTGAAATGGGGTAGAACAGGTAATGGGAAATTGATCAAGATGAGGAACTAGGAGGTAAAGGTGTTTGAGGAAGTATCAATATGAATGTTCAAGTCCTCTAATACGAGGGCAAGAGTTGAAAACGAGAGAAAGACAGGATTTGGTGGCTGATTAGATATGTTGGGTGAAGGAAAATGAGGAGTTAAGGATAATGTTGAGGATGCAAGCCAGGGAGACCAAAGGATGGTGGTGTCTTCAAAATAAACAGGGAATCAAGCATTTGTTGAATTGAATATCAAAGGCATATCATAATATTAGTTTGTTTAATCAATAGCACCTTATAATGTTTAATCAATTAGGAACATAATCATAGGCACATTATAATATTAGTTTGTTTAATCAATAGCAGTCAAGATGGTATAGAGACCCTATCTGTCCTCACATTACTTAAAAGTTGTATACTTTTAGGTAACATGCAGTGTGATAATAGTGGAAAGAATATGAATTCTGGAGTAAGAGGGCCTGGGTTAAAATTCTGACTGACAATGACTTACCTGTATGACCTTGGGCAAATTATTTAACTTCCCCAGGCCTCAGTTTCCTCACCTATGAAATGAAAGAATGGACTACATGGCATCTGAGACTCCTTCCAGCTCCAAATCTATTAACTGAAAAAATTACTCAGGATACTGACTAAGCTTCTCCCTAAAACAAAGTGCAGGTGGTTCTAATTTAAGGCAATAAAAAATGTTTTTCTTGAATCTTTTGGTGGAGAAGAATGATCCTTGTTTTGTGCTTATTACTAAGAAAGACTGACCAATAATACCACTGACCAGATTCTCCGAATCATATCTCCACCTACCTGTTCTCCATTTAAGCGATGAGCATCTACCAACTCAAGAAAGATTGACAAACGATGACTTGCATCAACTTCAGACTTTTGGGATTTAGATTTTGAAGCTCCAATTCTTCTCATCCCAGGTAAACTCATTGCCATATGCAAAGTTTTAACAGCTTCTGCTATTTGTCCCATTTTCTTCTGTGACTGGGCTTTTATTAAATGATATAAAGGATATTCTCTTACCTGAAAATATTTTGACATGCTTTAATTATTTGGATATACTTTTAAGATGCTAAAATTACAATATATATTTAAGATGAATGAAATCATTTAGGAAAGCTTAATGTTTACATGTACTTATTTGCTTATGAGATTTATTTCCTTCCTCTTTTTCACTTTTATATTGTTATTCATTTAAGTAAGATAGATATAAGGAAACCATTACTACCAAGGATCTCCAAATGTCCTTCCCCTACAGAGCAATAAGATAGTTTACTTTTATTTTCAGAAAGACTAAAAACATAAGCCTCCAACAACCTTTAATATAACTATTACTCATAAATTGCTGTTGAGTTTTATGGGCTATAAAGAAGCTAAGTACACAAAGAAGTCTGTGCTGGAGGTGATAATTTTGAAAGGCCTTAAAGACAAAATCTCAAGATATTTCAGAGAGGAAAGTTAAAAAAAAAACAGAAAAAAGCTCACTGCACAATGTTTTTATTTAAGGATACTTGAGAAGACATTAACAACTATTGACCCATATGTCTGCTTTCTCATCTCTCTACATAAAATCTTTATGAGAATAGTTTACACACACATTGAAGATATTCCAAATGAAATCATGAGGGAGTATGAGGCAAGCTTTCATAGGCAGTTTGCTAAAGCAGAGTGTATTTTTATGATCATAAAGATGACTGAGAACTACAGAAATAGAAGATTTTGTGAATTTATTGATTTTAAGAAATATTTGGAGCAGCTCTCTTTGTGGTAGCAAAGAACTAGATATAAATTGTTTACCCATTGATTGCAGAATGGGTATAAAACTGACATAAGAATATAACAATATTATTTTGCAGTATGAAATGACAAATTTGAGAAATTCAGAGAAACATGAGAAATCTATATGAACAGATGAAAAATAAAATAATGAGATGATTACAACAATGGAAATGAAAAAATAAAATCACAAAAAGGAAGGTGAACCTTGAATAATGGAAAAATCAATGCAGGTACCCCAGAGAAGAGATAATGAAACATACTTCTTAATTCCATAGCAGACAGATTTGGACTATTAGCACAGAATATTCTATACACTGTCAAATATAGTTACTGTATTGGATATTTTTAACTGTTTTTCTTTGTCCATGACTCCCCCATTCTCAAAAAATATTGACTCACTGATCCATCCATCCCCACTAGCTATCATCCCACATATCTCCTCCCTTTCTTGGAAATTCCTTGAGAAGGAAGTGGTATAACTGGTTTCAACTTCCTTTCTTTTCTTTTTAAAAGTCTGTAGTCTGCCTTCTAAGTTTATCATTCAGCAAAAACTAAAACAACTCTCCAAAATTACCAATCACCTCTTAACTACCAAAGTTAATGGCCTTTTTTCAATCCTCAACCTTCTTGACTTCTCCGCAACTTTAACACTGTCAATCAGTCTCTCTTCCTTGGTACTCTATTCTCTCTGGTTTCTAGAACAATGTTTTCTCCCAATTCTCCTCCTACCTGAGGAGGACCTGACCTCTCTATCTGCTCCTCTCTTTCCTCTGCTAAATCTTTATCCATGCTACTCTTGTAAACATGGATGTCCTAGAGGATTCTATCCTGGATCCTCTTCTCTTCTTCCTTTATACTATTTCACTTGATGATCTCATCAGCTCCCATGTTTTTAATTATCACCTCTATAGCAATCATTCTAAGATCTATTATCTAGGCCTAACCTCTCCTAACTTTCGATTTTACATCTCCAATTACATAGGAGACATCTTGAACTTGATGTCCCATAGACATCTTAAATTCAACATGTCCAAAAAATGAACTCATTTTCTTGCCCCCTCCCCCAAATCCTACCTTCTTCCTAATTTCTCTATTATTGTCAGGGGCACCATCATCCTCCCAGTCAACCAGGTTCACAACCTAGGTGCTATCCTCTACTCCTTACTCTCTTTCACCACCATATCCAATATATTGTCATGGCCTGTGAATTCTACCTTCACAAAATCTCTGGTATGCTCCTCTTTCTCTCCTCTAATGCTGGTACTACCCTTAAATCACATCATATCCGGAATATTGGAATACCTTTCTGGTTGGTTTCACTGTCACTCAATTCTTTCCCTACTCCAGTCCATCCTCCACTAAGTAATCAAAGAGATATCCTAAAGCACTGGTATGACCATGTCATCCCTCTATTCAGTAAACTCCAGAGGCTTCCTATTATCTACAAGATCAATGATAATACTCTGGTTGGCCCTTTGTAACCTGGGCCTTTCCTATCTTTCTAATTTTCTTATATTTTACTCTTTGTTCTAGTAACACTAGCTTCCTTGCTGTTCCTTGTACAACTCTGTCCATGCACTTTAACTGGTGGGCCTCCATGCCTGGGATGTTCTCTCTCCTCAGTTCTGCCTTCTGGTGTGCCTACAGGAAATCTTTCCTGATTCCTTCTTAGTATTAGTGCCTTCTTAGTGAGATTTTATTCAATTTATCCTGTATATATAATGTTTCTACGGAGTTGTTTTCATGTTGTTGTTCCACCAAGGCAAGAATTATTTTTGCCTCTCTTTTTAATCCCACCCTTTAGCACAGTGCCTAGCACACAGAAGATAATAAATACTTGCTGACTTGTCACAAAAGAAGGTTCATTTTGGAAGGAGATTAGAAATGACTGAAAGAAAAAAGGCATCAGTAAACATACTTTTTTTCTAAAGGGAAAAAAATAATTTGGCTCAGGAGAGTAAAATGCAGTTTTAAAAGCTCTTCTCAGATAAGCTGTATTTGACTTTTTTCAAAATTACACAAGACTCCACAATGGACATAACTACAGAAGTTACTTTGTTCAATGCTCTCTAATGAATATAGAAATAGAGTGATGTACTCAACCCAAAGTGTTCACCAGAATCATGGAAGATGTCCTATGTAAAATTTGAACAGAAGTATTTTCCATTGATGGTAAAATTCTAAAACACTATAAAGTCTCCCCAGGTAACTCCTTGTAATTTGAAGGAAACTGGTCTAGTCATTCACACCAAAAAACAAAGTAAATGAAAAACGTACATCGCTAGAAATGTAGAAATTTGTACCAACATGTATATCTTGGACAATACTTCAGATAGAGAATGAGTGGGATCTAAAATTGAGATCAGGTTGTATTGCATTTTGGAGAGTGTGCAGGCCTTTCAAATTTACCAATATGCACACTGTTCAAAAGCCAATTTTGTTTTAATAGGAATGATGACAACAATCTTAAAAGAATAAAATTATAAATACCTCACAGGGCAATGGAAAGATTCATGGTGGGAGTAATCTAAGAGTGGAGCATGTGAGCAGAGATGACTTATGTATTAGAAGAGAAAAAGATATCAAGGATACGTACAATCAGAAAAGGCAGTTCTGGTCAATCACAGAGGAAGAGGGAAAACAAAGAAATGAACAATCTTGGTGGTAGACTTGACTTGTACCCTTCATTTAAAAAAAAAAAAGTTAGGGCTCCAGGAAAATGTGTCAATGGAGATACTCCATTGGTAGGAAGAGGATAAAAACATGTTGTCATTTGTACTGAAATGAACACCCACATGAATAAAATCACAGACCATTCATAGTATTCAAGTATCATCTGAGTTTCTAGACACGGAGCATATTTTTTTGGTGGTGGGGGAGGAGTTTAGGAATGTAGGCTAATTATACATTTTTCCATCCAAAACTATACAGCACACTTTATTCAAACACCTTTTGATACTACTGTGCATAAAGTTACATGAGACAGGTTTCTATGCTAGAGACTGCAAAGACCCCTAAGAAGGTAAGTATACAGAGGAATAACTCAGACAATACTGAGATAAAAGAAGGCCTCTGAAGAAGACGCTAAGAATAATGAAAAAGAAGCTCTACCATTTAGACGAGTGAGGATGTGAGAGACCTTTCGGTTGCCCTATGACATAGCACATATTGCACTCCCTATCTGTAACTTTGAGGCTTTACCAAAATGTTTATGATTCTATAAGTCACTATTACTAGAAGATTCTGGAATCCCTGCATAGGTACATGATGAAGGTAGCTTTTTCCTTTGAAATTAATTTAAGAAGAACCTGAACTTCGTTTTCAATGCCAAGAGGACACAATGCTGGAGGATAATTATGCATAAATAACCAAGATAAAAATATAGCATACCTACACCTTAAGCCATATGATGATGTTCAAAATGACAAGCTAGCACTAAGTTATGATAGTATTCTACAAAGTACATCACACCATAATTCAAAATTTCTCAGTCAATATACAAACAGTGATAGTATTTGTCACCATTTTTCTATGGTTTACAAGGTCTGAAAAATTTTAACAGCTCTCATTTCACCCTAAAATAAGATGTATAAAGTAAATTTAAATTATAAATGAAAAAAATTTAAAGTGAAAAAATTAATTAATCCTTAAAAATTTATTTAAGTTACATGGAGAGTAGTAGTTTTATCCATTTAAGTCTGGAGAACTTACCTCAAAACTATAACTCAGACAAAGTTCAAGAGATTGAGAGCACAATTTAAAATTATCTTGAGACAAATAAACCTGAGCCATGAGAAGATGAGCATCTGCATAGGAAGGATTGTGTTTCAGGCAATGCTTTAGGTTATTATGGGATGCCTCGATATCACCTAATAATGCAAACAAAATATCAAAGTAAACCATAATTCAAGCAATTAAGTGGTTAGAGATATTTCTATAGGAGACAACTGCTACCTCAAGTGTATCTCTGAATGGTTAGTTCTTTTAGTTCTCACAAAGACAAAGCCACAGGTTGGTTAGCTTTGCTCTAGAGTTCATCATTATAAAACTATATATTTAATTCGTGTTAGTTAAAAGATAAACCTAAATAACTATCATCAGCTTCTTTTCAGTTCTGATAAAGGAAGAAGGTTAGAGTTTGGCCTGAAGGTAACAGATTGGTGATAATCCTATGAATCAAGAGATACTTAAGACAAACAATTTTCTCTAGTATTGACCCTGTTGATAAATGAACAGTTTATGAAGATATTTGCCTGCATAGCTGTACTCAATGCTCCTTTAGCTGGAGCACATGTGAAGGTTTTTGTTTTTTTGGAGGGTAGTAATGGTACCCATGTAATATGGCTATTTTAATTAAATAAGCTTGATTCTCAGAAAACTTATTAAATGAGGTATCATTAGGCTCTGATTAATTTATATTAATTCTTAGAATAAAGAAAAATACTAAATAAATTAACCATAGTAACATAAATCCTCAGTTTTATCATACAAAAGTAGTTCAATGAAAATATCATCATCCAATAACTCTATAATTGAACTGAATAAAAAATGAGGGAGTGAACCCTAGAAGGGATTTTAGCATCTAGTCTAGGGATTTCAAAATGAATTTTTCTAAGTTTGGTCAAAGGAGTATGTAATTTAAAATCACTGTGAAGACAGAAATTTAAACAGTACTGAAAATTTGCTGAAATTTAAAACTTTCCATTTGCATTGGAAAACACTAATTTATTGAAAACCCTTTCACTTGTACAGAAGAGAAAATGGACACCCAAAGAAGTAATGTGACTTGCAGTATACCACTGAGCTACTTTAGTAGTGATAGAGCTGGGATTTGAAATCAGGACTCCTGATTCACAGTCCAGTGCTCTTCCTTCTCCACAAAATAAAAATTATTGGATTAGATGGTAAGCTCCTTATAACTAATTTCTTCCCTATTGGCTTTTCAGGGCTCATTAATTTTTATTTAGCATCCAAACATACAGGAGCATTAAAAGACATATTAAATGAACCTACGCTTATACTTATACCTACATATTCTGTAATAACTGTATTATCTTCAGAATGTAAAAAGCTAGTCAAAGAAGGTGACTACTTAATCCATTCCAAATCTTTAGAAAACAATGCTTGTGGTCACAACTGTCCTGAATTTGAAATAATAATCCAGCCTTAATGGTCTCTAGTTTGATATGATTGTGTTTTTCCAAGAGTCTATTTGATGGTCAATGATTAACATCATTTAATAAAATATTAAGAATAATCCAAGAGAAGAAATACTGCACTACTTTAATTTGAATCAAATATACATACATATATTCACATGAAGGATTACCATATAATTTGTTTATTTAACCATTTAAACGCTCACTTTGTCAATAGCATAATGAGCAAAATATTACTTAAAAGAAGTTTAATTTTAAAGACATACATTACCTGACAAATACTTTACTTTTGCAATTAAGAAAAAAGCTTGCAGAAGACCTGGTACAGTTCTTACAATAGTCTCCAAGACTGAGGCACAATGTCTGAGAAGCGGAGAAGGTGGCTGTCCAGGACTTGCAGGCTAACAATAAAAACAAATTAGATTATTACCTTTTACCATGATTTCATAACAGTTTTTCCTCAATGTAGTTGGGGATTTTTTTTTGGCGGGGGGAGGGTTCAGAATGATTTCCTCATTGTAGTGAGATACAGATGGAGAATTCTACTAACACAGATCCATGATATAGTCTTAGAGCCTTGCCTGGGATACTGACTGAAAGGTTCAGTGATCTACTTAGGTTCACAAAGCCAGTGTGTTAGGTGAGACATAAACCTAGATCATCCTGACTCTGAGGCCAGTCTTCTATACATAATCAACACTACCTTTCATTTTAATCCAACATTTTCACAAAATATTCTTATAGAGATTCAAATACTGCTTTTGGTTCAATGCTGTCACTTATTTGGCCCCCCAATTCCATAAAGATGTTATGTGAACCAGTTTCTACTTAGTTAACATAATTGCATAAAGTATGGCTTTATACAAGGAATTTGTTGAATAACTGGATAAGGATGTCTAGGAAATATTGACAACTAATTTAAATTGAAGCAACCTGAATCTAAAATCTCAGATTGCTAACCTCAACACAGTCTTAGATTAAAAGATTTTTCTTATTCTTAGCTATTTTCCTGTGGTATAGTGCTAGACTTAGAGCTGGAAGACACAGGATTGAATCCAGCCTCAACCAATTGCCAGCTAGGTGATCATGGGCAAATGACTTCTCTCTCGTTGTCTAAGTTTCTTCATGAGTAAAGACGGATAATAATTCTCATACTACCTACTTCAAAGAGTTGTTGTGAGGAAAGTACGTTGCAAGTGTTAAAGAGCTTAAAATATGAGTTAACCAACACAGCTGTTCTTCAGAGGTGCCATGAAGATTAATTTTAAAAGAAATCAGAAGCTTTTAGTCTTTATAGAGAATGGAAGGTAGAATACACTATATATGTTAATAGTCCACTGTGTCTGAAATGAAGTTTACTTTCCATCCTGGAGGTGTTTCCCTAATTTTTGCTATGGGTGTTATTTTATCTTTTTGTATGGCCATCTAATATTTTGAAATTAATTATATCTTGAATGAGATGCCCAGTAGACATCTTAAACTCACTGTGTTCAAAACAGAACTCATTGTTTTTCCTCTTATTGCTTTCCCACCTCCTACCTTCCCCATTTATTGTAGAGCAGGGCTTCCCCTTCAGCATTTCTTTGTGGATCATGACCCCATATGGGGTTGCAACCCACAATTTAAGAAGAGCTGCAAGAGGGTAATACCATCCTCACAGTTCCTCAGGCTCCCAACCTAGGAATCATCTGAATTCCTCCCTATCTCTCACTTCCCCCCACTCCCCCACCATGTCTAAGCTGTTGCCAAGATCTGTTGACTTCACCTCTGCAACATCTCTCTAACATGTCCCCCCTTTCTCCTCTGACACTGTCACTGCTCTAATACAAGCCCTCATCACCTCACACTTGGATTTATTGCAATAGCGTGTAGGTGGGGCTTCCTGCCTCAAGTTGCTTCCCAATCCATTCAGTCACAAATGTGCTTTTTCTAAAACACAGGTCCAATCAGGTCTACCCCCACTCAATAAACTCCAATGGCTTCCTATTGCCACATCTGTTTGGCATTCAAGGCCCTTCAGAACCTGGCTTCCTCCTACCTGTCTAGTCTTCTTAAACTTTACTTCTCAACATGTATTCTTCGATCTAATGACACTCTCCATCTGACTGCTCCATAAACATGCTCTGGACATTCTCTCTGGCTGGCCCCCCTGCCTAGAGTGCTCTCCCTCTTCTGCTCCAACTGAACTCTCAAGTAAAATTCCACCTTCTACAGGAAACCTTCCCTAACCCCTCTTAATTATAGTACCTTCCCTCTGTTAATTATTTCCTATTTATCCTGTATATAGTTTGCTTTGTATATATTTATTTGCATGTTGTCTGCCTCATTAGATTGTAAAGAGAGCAGGGACTGTCTTGGGACTCTTTTTGTACCCTCAGTACTTAAACACAGTAGCTAGCAAATAGTAAGTACTTAATAAATGTTTAATGATTGATCAATAGTAATATATACTACATTTAAGAAAACATTCAAACCAAATCTGTATTTAATGTACTATGCCAAAAGTCTTCGTACCATTTAAGCCTTAATAATAATAAGCTTAGTAATAATAAGCTATTAAAGCTTAAACTGCAACTAGGATTTTTAAGACATATAAAATCTAGTCAAAATACAATAAGTATTCCCTTTAAAGGGATATATTCACAGAATTTCAGTTATAAGGGACCTCAGAGGCTATATGGTCCATACCTGAACCCATATCTGAACAAGAATCCCATCAATAAAGTAATGCACAAGTCAAGTCTCTAACTCAAGATTTCAGTGAGAGGGGAACCCACTTGTCTTCCAAGGAGGTCCATTCTACTCTTGGAATAACTGCTCACTTTTAGCAAATTTTTTCTTCCATCAAGCCTGCGCTTGCTTCTTTGCTCCTTCCAACCACTATTCTTACTAACGACCACTGGGACACCAAACATTACAGGTCTAATCCTTTTTCTACATGTTAGCCCTTCAAGTGTTCTAAGACAGCTATCATTCCTCCCCTTCTCACCATAGTGGCCTTAACTTTTCATGTAAACATCAACAGTTCCTTCTATGGAGCTTTATATGACATGACTTTAAGTCCTTTCACTATTCTGGTTGGTCTCTTCTAGAGGTTCATCAATATCTTTCCTAAAATGTGGTTCTCAGAACTGAACAAGGCTGGACTATTTCTGTACTAGTTGGATCACACACTATTTTAATCAAATCAAATAGTCAATCCTATCCCCATGCCTTTACTTTTAAAAAATTCTTATTATGAATTTAATGAACATTAACCAACATAAACATTTCCATATACCAAAAAAACATTAAAAAAGATTATATATGAATCCTCATTTCTCTCCATCTGCATTGCTTTTTGACTATTGGATCTCTCCATCATGCCTTCCTTCTTCAGGAAACTCAGCATGCTGCAAGACTGAATCTGCCTGGTCCTCACATCTCATCAGTAGCCTCTGACCCTCTCACTCAGGGCAAGGCCATGGGCCCCAGGGCCTCTATTTAAAGAGGGGGAGCAACACAGATTTTTCTCTCTATTGCTCACCAGCTATGCTGCTTTTGGACTTTTCTGGAACTCTCCATCATCATCCCTAACCCCCTTCAAGGATTGTCTTTATTTGTATCCCTAGTGCTTAGCACAATGCCCAGTAGGAGCTTAATAAATGTTTATCAACTACTGACTTGCTTTCTAAAGTACATATTAAGTTTAACTTGATTTAAAACATTGCCCTGCTTTGTTTGCCTATGACCTTCTGAACTTCCTTCTACTCTCTCTTCAGTGGATATTTGTTTCAATGATGCTCTTTTTCTTTCTTACCAAAGTTCTTAAAACCAGCAGTTGTTTCCCTTTAAAATGTTCTAGACATGATATCAATTATTCTCCTTGTACTTCTCACTTCATTCTATGCATCAATATATAAAAATCTTCTCAGTTTCTATGAACCTATAAATTCTTATTCGTACAGAGATGCGATATGGTGTAGTACCTAGTTAGCCTGCAGCAAAGAATACCTTGGTTGAAGGTAATGGCTGATAGGTTGGTCTAAGTCTAATTCTCCCCGAAGTTTTTGATGAATGGTGAAAGGCCTTCCCCAGTAATTGGTTTTTGGCGGTTGATTTGAACACTATGATACTGGGTCTTATGTATCTAACCTCTTTCTGTTTCATTGATCAATTTTTCTGTTTTTTTTAATTGTAATACAAATTTAAAAAATTATTACTGCTATGTATCCTCATATGAGATCTGGTACTGCTAGGTCCCTTCCTTCATACTTTTTCCCCCCCTCATGATTTCCTTTGAGATCCTTGACCATTTGTTTCTTCACATTCATTTTGTTATTATTTTTGTTTAGTTATCTAAAATAACCCTATGGTAGTGTGATTGCCAGGGCATTGCATCTGTAAATTAATTTAGGTAGTTTTGTCATATTACACTAATTGTTTTTCAATTAATTTTTAGTTGAATGTTTAGATGATTTATAAGTAAAATATAATCTGACAATTTCAATTGTCAAATTCAATTCAAGTGATAATTTTTTTCTTCTGTTTTTATTTTCTCAGTTCCTTTTCTTTTCTTATTGCTATTGAATTTCTAGAACTATTTCAAGTAATAGTGGTAATAATACTCCTGATCTTACTGAAAAGGCCTTTAGTATTTTTCCTTTAAAAATAGTTAACTTTTGTTTTTAGATAGCATTTATCATATAAAGAAAAGGTCCAACTATTCCTATATTTTTATGAATTTATAAAACAAAAATAGTATTATATTTTGTCAAAACCTTTTTCTGTTTCTACTGATAAGTCTATTGATTTTTCACAGCCATGTCAGTTTTTATAATTAAAATAGCTTATTAGGTTTATAGTTTTCCTAATATTGAACTTCCTCTGTATGTATAAATCAACTCTGGCCACACTGTGGAATCTTTTTTTTTTAATATTTTGTTGTATTTTTGCACTGTTATATATGAAATTAGTCTACAATTTTCTTTATCTCTTCTTGGTTTACTCATCAAGACCATACTTCTCTCATAGAAACAGCATAATAGTTTTTTTGTTTACAAATAATTTATTATATATTGGACTTAATTGGTTTTTGAAAGCTTGAACCAGATAAACAAGTGAACTCTATTAGTGTACTTGTTTATCTGGTTCTGGGTCTTTTCCTTTGGACATTTCTTTATGGTTTATTCAGTTTCTTTTTCTATGACTGGGTTATTGAAATTATATAATTGTAAGTATTAGACCATTTAATATCATCAGTGTTTTGGACATAAAATTGGGAAAAACAGGTTCTAGCAATTTCCTTCATTTCACTTACATCTAATACAAATTTTCCTTTTTCCTTTTTAAGCATGATAATTTGGATTTCCTCTTTTAAAAATCAAATTAGCTAATAGTGGTATTCACTAGCACGTATATATATTTTTTAAAGCTGCTCTTTTTACCAACTGTTTTTTTTTCATTTTCAATTTTATCTCTTCATTGATTTCCAGAATTTCTATTTTTGTGTCAATTCCTGCCTGAGTCATCCCAGCTGTGAGACTCTGGGAAATTAATTTAATCTCTTACTGTTCTAAGCATTTTACTAAGACTATAAGTTGCAAAGAAGTGATTAACTTGCATTGCATTTGGGCATTCCCAATACTAATGAAATCATGGGTCTAGTACCTGTCCCTATCTCTTGTCTGAGACTTTGATTGCCAGCTTTGCTTTTCTGAATTCACTTGAGACATGATATAATCCCGTTCCAACACCTCACTGTAACTGTGTCAATCTTTACATTTCAAATATGTTTCTAGG
Source organism: Trichosurus vulpecula (assembly GCF_011100635.1). NCBI lineage: Eukaryota > Metazoa > Chordata > Mammalia > Diprotodontia > Phalangeridae > Trichosurus > Trichosurus vulpecula. The sequence continues at coordinate 218,791,279 of NC_050574.1, forward strand.
AAACAGTATGCTATCTCCTTTCTGATCCATGTGCTAACCTCTTTTATTTTATGAGTAAGTTTATCCCATTTACATTCACAGACATGATTATTATTTTTTCTAACCATTAATTCCACCTGACCCCTAATTACAAAGAACATGATGAAAGAAAATGAATATGATCAAAACTGGTAACCTATGAGTGAAATCGTCTATTATCTTCTTTTCAACCAGATCAGACTGAGTGCTAGTTCTTTCTAGTACAAGTGTATTCTAAACTACACTTTCTCTTTTAATACTCCTTTGTTATACACCAAAGCTAGAATTTCACTCATGACTATTCTTCTTTCTTTCTACCATCCTTCTTAGACCCCATTTTCCCACTGCCCACTTGTGTTCCTCTTAAATTTACTAATCTCTACACTAAATTGTGTGTGTTCAATACTCTTTTGTTTAGTTCAAGTAAAAGTATGAGTTCATAAGATTTCTACTTTACCCCATTACCCTACTTCTCACATAACCAATAAAACTTAAAACCACTCCCAGATTTACAATAATTTCTTTTTTAATGACCTCAAACCCTACTCTTGAACCCAGATTAAGTGATGCATCCTGCCTGGCTCTGGGATAATGAGTTCAGAGTATACTAACCACGTTACATGTTGGGCATTTTGGAATTAAAATTTTAAAGTCTGCATTAAATTCAATTCTTATATATAGTGTGTTGTGCTAGGTACAGGAGATACAAGGTTAAAAAAAAATCTCAGTCCCTGCTCTTATGGGGCTTAAAATATAAGACAAATAGTTAATTAGAAATAATTTCAGTACACAATGGGCATTCAGTTTATATGTAGCCTATAAATATAAAGTCCGAAGCCTCAGTGGTAGTCTTATCACTCATTCTGTATGTTCCCAAAAGTACTGCTGTTGAAGCACTGTTAAGGCCCTTCTAAATTCTTTGTTCCTGGGGTTACCACCACCACTATAACATAGAAGTCAGTGGACTTCCTGTTAACTGCTGAGACTGTAGAGAGATTTTCCCAATAGCTTGAGTGGAAAGCACCATCTACTCAGTGCTATATGTTTTATATTACTTCTGATACTAGGGCTCAGCTTTATTATGAATTATATAGATTTAAGTAGGTTAGATACTCTTTATGGCATTTACAAAGTTTCAGTTGAGTAATCAAAAAGAAAAGAACCGATATTACTTACCTGAGCTGGACAGAAATTCAGATACTCTGTTATAATTTCTAATAAAAAGTCAGGATTTAACTTTTCAAAGTATTGTACACCAAGAGGTAAGGTTTGCAAGTTAGAGAAATGTGTATCCAGGACATCATTTAACAAATTAATAACCTCTTCTTGTCGTTTATGTTTCTTCATGGCTAGTACTGAATGCAAATATGTCAGTTCCTAAAAGAATAAGTAGTTTTGTTTAGAAACTTGATTGAGATCTGAAAAAACACATAAAATGCTACTGAAGTGTAACGTAATCATTAGCTTCCATATGTGAACTTAAAAATCTTTCACTCATATCTAATTTTTCATTTAGGTAAATAAAAAACTTGTTTGATATTAAAAAACTATTATACATTGATAAAATGCTATCTTTGCTAGATAGAAAGTTTGATTTTAAGTTTTGTATTTGTTTTGCATTGTCAATTACAAGCTGAAATGTCATGGTCCTCTTGGAGAATGACAGACAAACACAACAGAAATGATGACAACAACAACAACAACAACAACAACAAACTGAAATAAAATATCTTACTGCAGACTTCCCAATGGACTGCTGAATTTCATTAAGGAATTCAAGTTGATGATCTGCATCCTGTAAATGCCCTTCTATCAGCTGACATCGAATAATTCCTATAAAAGGGAAGAGTATTCAAACTAAATATCATTTTAGTAATAGCAACAAAATGAAGTTAACCCAAACAACATCATTTTAAAATGTCCTTTGCTGTTTAATTATAAGTAATTAGAAGATTAGGTGAAAAATAATAAAATAAATATCATCGACTTTCCACTCCAATGTACACGCAATTCAAATTTTATAGAACAGAATTTAGAATTTACAGAATTGACAAAATAGGGAACAAACTCTGGCCATACTTGGTTCCTTGAAGTAGTCTGAAAGAAAAGCCACATCACAGATAGAGACCATAGCTATACATGCTATACATGCCTATAATTCTATTTTCCCATCAACTATCATATAAAAATGGAAAGTTTCTTTCAACTAAAGTGACTTGGATGTAGAGGAGTACATGTAAGGAAACTTGCAAATGTATGCCCACACATGACTTCTATTCTACGTAATCGCCTCCCAAAATTATCTCCTGTTGGTTAGGTAGAAGAGAGAAAAAGAGGGAAGAAACATTTAAAAAAATTAAAACAGAAAGAAAGCTATTCCAAACTATTACATTTTTCTATTAGTTCAATACTGCTACTTTGTTCTGGACCTGTGATTCTATCAATGTGGGTGAACTTCTGATGAAGAAAACTCCCCCTATCAATACAGATTAGCAACTTGTCCATAATCAGGGGTGTACTAAAAAGTCTACTCTTATTGCCTCTAGGTGGTTAAAATTTCAGCGTGAGATTTATACTTCAGAAATCATCAAATGTTATACGTTAGGGCTTGACTTATTGTTTTGTTGACTGTTTAGACTTAAGAAAGCAATAAAGAAATCATTCATAATACAGACTGAATTTAAAAGCATGTCATGGGTATATTTCTTTTTCCCCCCACTTCTCCCTACCCTGCTCCCAGCTGGTTGTTAAACATTTACAAGCATATCATTATCTACTCTTAAGAGTTTTGTCTAGAGACACTGGAAGGTATGTGATTTACTGATGGTCACACAATTATCATATATCAGAACCAGTACTTGAATACAGATCTTCCAGATTCCAAAGTCATTCTGTTTCTCTTTAAAAAATAACCTAATTAGCAACACCTGGAGACAAAAGTGTGGAGATCTGTTTCTATGCATTGTTCATAAATATTTAGAAAACCTTATGGAATTTTGGTAAGGAAAAAAAAAAGCAGTTCCATATCTTTAAACAAATTTGTGACTGTGATCAAAGTTCCCTACCAATTTTAGTAGTACTGAGTAAAGTGCCTCTACTTATTGTCAGGGCTTTATATGTATTAGTAATTTTCCATACACTTGGAAAAAACACTGTGCAATATCCTGGGGGAAAAAACACTGTTTGTAAAATCCTTAAATGTATTTAAACATTCATTGCATCTCTCATTCAGTATATAAGTTAATAAAATATTATCTTCTCCAAACATAATGTCTTTACAATCTAATTTTCAAAGAATTATATTCTACTCTTTATGAAGTATTCTAGTATCTCAAGGTATATACCATTTACTTTTGTGGCAGCTACTAAGTAATAAGACACTGCCCACCCCATTTCCTCTTTTTGGCAAAATACGACAAAATAATATTTTACTTTAGTCTGAAGTCCTTTAGCACCTTAGTCTGATGTCATTTGAAAAGCATATACAGACATATGACCTTGCATTCCATATCACTTACTATTAAAGATTAAAGTGTTGGACAAGGTCATCTCTGTTGTTGTGTTATTCAGTGAATTATATGTAATTTTGACATATATTAGTCTTTCTTTAACTACCCTGAAACAATTTATGGTACTGAAATCTTTTTACATCATTCTTATCAAAAGGCCTACCTAACCAGTTTCTAAATGAAGAGGCCTGATCAGACCAGGATAGTGGTTAGAGTAATGATCAGACTATCAAAATGAACAACTCTTAATAATTCAGTTAACAGAAATATCTCTGGAGCTCACCTTATTTTTAAAGGGTGGGAAACAGAATCCTCAAAGGGAGTAATTAAAGTGAGATTAGATGGTTTGAGGAAAACAGTTATCAGGGTCCACCAAAAGTTCTGATATTGTTTTTTAATGGATCAGGGTCATTACCTGAACTTTGTTACTGTTTTCTTACTGTGAAATTCTGTCTTTTTTGGGAGAATACAATAAATTGTATAGAAAAAATGGATTTGGTTTGAGAGATTTGCAAAGGCATGATGGATTTCTGTCCCTCTGGATTTTCTCTATCGGCAGAGATACTTAGAATTAAAATTATCTAATAAATCTGTCCCTGGAAAGCTTGTACCCGAAGAATTAAAATTATTTAATAAGATCTGTCCCTGGAAGGCTTGTACCCGAAATGCAAAACACAGAATTTTTCTTAATACAAATCAAGAACTAATAATTGCATTTTGGGAAGTTATAGACATTTCTAATATGGAAAACATCAAAGGTTTTTTAATATGCTGAAATACTCAAATGGATCTGTGATGTTTCCTTGACATAGCTATTTCTTCCAATGATAGAGTTCACAATCTAACCATGTCTTGCTAACTCTTGTCCTTGTCTTTTCATAAGTTTGACACAGGGGTCCCCTTCAACATCCCAGGGGCCTTCCTCACTTTCTCTTGAGGCTTTAAGGATACTAATGGAAAAGTTTTTCTCTAATTATGTAACCAGTCTATTTTTACCTTATACATTTATCTAATCACAACTTTATACTGCTTCACCTTTGTAATACATTAATTCCTTGTTAAATACTCATTAAAGTAACATGTGTTAAAAAAGATGACCCATTTTTCCAGGGAGAAGATTTGGATCACTGAAAAAAAAAACCAGTTCAACTTCTCAAAGGCAATCCAATTGTTTCTCATCCTCTTATTCCAACCTCAGATTGCCTCCGTTCATTTTCAGTGTCTGGCCAAGGTTATATATAATCTATATAAATTATATAGATTGATTCAATTGAATATCATAGTTGGGACAAAAGACATTCTCTGTCTAACCACTTCAAAAAATCCTGTGTGCAAATGTATGTACATGTGTGTATGTATATAAACAAATAAAAATGTTTATTAATATTTTTAAAGCAAACAAGTGATTATAAACTTCAATTAGGAGGTTCTCTGTTCTCGGGCTTGATATCATTTGCAAATAGGACCATCTGGAGGACCTTCCTCCTTAAATAAGAATGTTAGAGATATACTTTGATAAGCATATATAGACATATACCATTATTTTCTGTATCATTTAATATTAAAGATCAGAGGGTTGAATAAGGTTATCTTTGTTGTATCACTTAATAAATCATATATGATTTTGACATTCATGAGAGATGTACTGCTGGAAGAAACTCTTTAAGGCAGTATTTTACTCTACAGAACCAATTTTTTTTTCACACTCAACTAATAATAAGCAATTTTTTACCCAACTAACAATAAGCACTGTGGCAGCCTGTAATCTCTGTATCTTTCAGTCAACTGCATGATGATAAAGATATAACCTACTGATATCACCTGTGAAAGTCTTACTACCTACTTCTAATAAAGGGTGATCAAATATGTCTCCAAAACATATGTAGATTATTCTAATTAATAAAATTAGATAGGAATTTAAGAATATGAGCTGGTAATTGCTCCTTTGGACACCATTTTCTAAGATTTCTTTTCCCAGACCTTTGCTGTCTTCTTCTTCAAGTAACTTGTGAATCAATTCACTGACTTCATCTGTGTAAACTTTTCTAGTCTAGTTGCTTTTCTCATCTTCGGTGCTATTTTCGCTTCTTTTATAAGCACATTCAGGACTGTAGTTCAAAGGTTATAAAATGTTATAAAAGTTACAAAATGCAACTCTTTTTTGTATTTCCTGTTTGACAGTCTTCTAGTTTTATCCTTAATTGCTCTCAGGAAAACTTTTTTTTTTTGGTAAACTGGTTTTTACGTTTAGTCTTTCACTATCCTTCTTAATAGGATTTTAGAAATGAGTTTATATTCTAAAACAGTCTTATCTTTGGCTGTCAAATTTCTCTTTGGCAAGTAAGTCAAACATTTTCTCACTAAGATGCATTTCAAGCTCCATTTGTTTCTAGTCACTTGAATAGGAAAGAAAGCTTAATAGCTCACATTTCTATTTTACCGATATGGAAACTAGACACCAAGACTATATGATTCATTATTTTATGTTAGAGATGGAAGAAAGAATTTTGCCAATCACCTAGATTAAATAGCCTTATTGTGCAGCTGGGGAAACTGAGGCCTAATGGTGGGGAAAGAAATGGTTTATTCAATGTCATACGGGTTATTGGTAGCAGAGATAGGATTTGATGCCAGGTTAACCAATTTCAAGTCCAGCCCTCTTTCTCTTTGGTCATTTATTTATTGTAATAGCCTCCTGATTAGTTTCTTTGTATACAGTCCCCTCTCTAATCCATTTTCCACAAATGTGCAAAACTGATATTTCTAAATCACAGGTCTGACCACATCGCTACCTTGCTCAAGAACGGAAAGTTGCTCCCTTTTGTCTTTAGGATACAATAAAAATACCTATGCTTAGATCTGAAAGTCCTTCACAATCTTGCTCCAGCCAGCAGTTTCAGGCTTAATGCACCTTAGACTCCTCCCTTCACTCTATGTTCCAGTCAGACTAGTCTATTTGCTGTTCTCCACATAGGATACTCCATCTCTCATCTTGGTGTCTCTGCACACCTCATCCACCATGTTCTCCTCATCTCCGTCTCAAGGAAATCCTGGCTTCTTTCAAGGCAGACTTCCTATGAGGTGAACCTGTTTTCCCCCAACTTCTAATACCCTGCCTCCAACAATTACTTTGTATTTACTTTGCATGAATTTACATTTAATTTTTTGTGTACATGTTTTTGTTCCCAATGGAATATAAACTCCTTGAGAGCAGAGATGGCTTCATTTTTTTTCTTTTATCCATAGTGCCCAGCACAATGCCTTGTACCAACAGGAACTTAATAAATGCTTACTGAATCAATATCAGTTAAACAATTGTATGAAATCATTCTAATTGGTGTTAATACATCTTCTTCCATCCATTTCTCCCTTTTAATTGTCAACAATTTGTTCAAATAAATCCGTAGGAATTATTTTAATTACACAACATATTTTTTCTCACTGTTATTCTTCAAATTTTTTTTATTAATTTTGATCTTTGCTCAAACAAGTCAGTGGTCTGACTATAATAGGCAGATAGTTGATTTAGGAATAATCCTCTATTGCCTATCTCCCTATCAGTGTATGTTACTTCCTCATTATAAACTCTTTGAAAGCAAAAGCACAGACTGCTTTGTAGTTTTAAATTCCAAACCCAGCATCACTTAAATTATTGTTGAATTAATGACACATCAATAAGGGATCATTTCTTCTCTGAAAAGATACAATCAATGATAATGACTTTTAATGATATTGGCTGGTGCTCGCTCTGTTCCATGTCTTCAGATTATGTTCTCAAAGAGTGAGCCCATGATGCGCTGCTGTAAGGCTTCTATGCAGTCTACAAAAAAACTTTGGCTTCTCTTATTCCTTATGCCTGAACCAAGTTTTCTAATACAATTTTCATTATTCTAACTAGTCCCACTTTGGTATGAAGTCAACAGGTATCTGCTGATTAGGTTTTTCATTTAATTTTTCTACCTCTTCCTCCCATACATGTTGACTCATGAAATAAAATTATTTTCATGATGATCTTTTTGCAAATCAAATACTACAATAAAAAACTGTGCATGGCAAAACCAATTCTACCCATTTTTTTCTATGCTTCTTCAAAGAAACTGTGAGCCATCCTTCCATTTAGCTACAGCACCCTTCTGTCTTCTGTTTTCATTTGTAGTGCTGATGCCAAGATTCATATGATTTTCTCAAACAATACATGTACTCATTGGTTACTGGAAAAGGATCTTAGAGTACCAACTGCAAAAATGATCTTTCTAGGATGTTAAAAAATTTTGTGACCTTTTAGCATCCTCTGTCTCCTTTTTCACCACACTGCTGTCATCACTAGAGAATATAGGTGGTCCAAGACTAAGGTCCATTTTGCATTTTTCTTTGTTTCACAAGTTGTCATGGCCAAAGACTTCATCATCAAATGGACAGCCTACTAGTGATGACCCTCCAAAAACAAACACAGCATACTTGCTAATAGTACACTTGAATTCCTTCCTGCATGGTGGACCCTCCTAGAATTTACACTTTGCTAGTATAGGCCTTTGAGAATTCAGATTACTTCCCTATCCTGATAAAGTATTGGAGTAGGACTCTGTGGAGGCACTTAAAGTCTTTCGAAATTATTAATTAAGTTGTCAATATAAGTATTACATTTGCTCTTTTTAAAGCATATTCAGTGGTATATTAAGTAGTCAATAATTCCTTGAGAACATTAAGAAAAAGTTAAGAGGTGTGCTGTCATACCAATTAGTGCAGACATACTGGTCTCATCAAGCGTCATTGCAGTTTTATACCATTTGAGTGCTTCTTTAACTTTTCCTTGTAATATCATTTGATATCCAAGTTCTGTAGCAAATTCTGCATCCTGAGGAGTTAAACCAAATGCTCTCTCTACTAACATTTGGGTTTTCTGAAGGATAAGTTGATTCCGTCCGCACTAAAATAAACAAAACAAGAGCTAGTAATAGAAGACCAATATCATGCCTCACAAAACAATAATACTGTATTTTTTACATCTATCTCTCACAAAAATGTTGTAAGGAAAAAATAAGGAATCTAGCCAAGTTGTAATCATTCAGCCACAAAATTCCCTAAGTATACATGTTCCGATGACGTAAGAAGACTAGATCGTGCCACAACTTATAGATTTACACGAGCACTACCCTTCAAAGTAACTACTATTTATTCCAAGGGGGCTGCCTCAAATTTATTACAGCATCTTCATGACCAAATTGGACAATGTTACTTACAGTAACAATATTGCTAGATTAAATGTACAGCCTCCCAAGTCATTAAAAAAGAAATTTCTGTAAAGTAGTGCTTCTAAAACTAAACAAAGGTTCAAAAACAATCATTTAAAATTAGCAACATTTCCAAAAAATAAACTAGGCTGTGGTTAAAGAAGAAACATTTTAAATTTGAATTAGTTGAGTATGCCCCAATTTGCTAAGTAAAAAGAAAATTTTGAAAAATAGAGCAAATATATATGTGTGTGTATGTATATGTAAAAATATACTCATTCGTACACAAACTTTTCCAAACATGAAACTTATAGTAGAGACATACACAAACAAACCCAAAGAGGGTATTTAAGAATCATTTCTCCTATAAAAATTTTTTAGCTGAAACTGTAGCTATTCTTCAAGGCTCAACACAAATGCTGCTTCCTTCACAGAACCTTTTGTGGGCTAGTCAACCAAATTTCATTTTTTCCTTCTGGAATGTTCATAAAACTTTAAATCACTCATGCATTTTTACAGTCAGGTATTTATTCAGATATCATTTTTCCCTATCATAGTGTGCTCTTTGAGAGCAAGGACTACACTTCATTCATCTTCGTATTTTTCCTTCCTGCCCCACAGTTCTCCTAGCAGAATGATAGGACACAGCAGGCATTCAATAAACGTTTTTAATTGAACAAAAAGGATACTTTTTCCTTAAGAGGAAAGAATGTCAATAAGGTTGTCCTTACAAATTAAAAGTGTTAAATTATTGCTACATAGTAGTTATTATCCTATTTTTTAAATCTTAGTGAAAAAGAAAAATTTGTGCATCTTGCTTCAGAACATAAGGAAGTCTAAATTCTTACAGTTCTGCTGAAAGCTAAAGCCATGTTGTAAAAAAGTTGAGCGTTCTGTGGTTCCACTGCATCTAACATGCTAATCAAATCCCCCAGCTTGTTGGTAGCCTAGAACAAAAATATAAAGTCAAATTTTAAAACATATGCCAAAAAGTTTGTATATATGTATAAAGTATATACATACTTATTAAATATACAAACATTTCCACATCATATTGTTTGATGTATATATGTACACTAGCTACATTTAAAATCACTGCAATCAGTATCTCTTAAATATGAGAGTCTCATTCTCACTTTTGATGAGGTTTCAATAGAAACAGAACAGAGACAAGTTGTTATCCTTTGTTCTTTTATATTCAATATTTTAGACTACTGTAGAAGTGTACAAAATAACTGCTTCTTGTAGTTAAATAAAAGTTTTAGGATCTAAGTTCACCCTCTGTAGGCTCCCTGAAAACACCCTTAATAGCAGACAGGAAAATAAGGATCACACGCATATCATCTTGTTTACCACATGATTCTGGTCTCTGCTAGAGCTCTAAAACATGAAAGCATTTCTTTTCATTTCATGTGGAGATAACAAACATTCATTATAACAAACAGATGTTAAGTTTTTGTAAGTTTGTGGACAGTGGTTTAATCCGTGAAAACAGTCTGGTTCTAGTAGACTTTATTGATTGAGTTCTCCAGAATATTTTGAGGACATTTCTTCAAAATAGGCTTTGTTTTATCAATATGTGAAAAACAGAGAAATTTTGATATATAATTCTAGCCACCAGGTCATATATTGATAGAAACTTGGCAGGTGCCAAATTTTTAAAAGCCCGGAGTGATGTGATACTTAGTTTCTACTTTTCTTGCCTAATATACATTGACTATTATTATCATCTAAGATTAGTTCATAAAATACCTATAAGTCCTTAATTTATGGATTTGATAAAAAAATTTAAAAGAAAATCCTATAAATGATTTAAATTCAAGCTTCTTAATTAAGAGTCCTAACTCTTCTATCATTTCTGGTGACAATGGCCTTGTCATGAATTGCTATTTTAAAAATATTCAGCTTGCCAAGATACACACAAAAACTACAAAAATACAACTACAAAACACTGTCAACAGAAACAGGTGAAATATTAATTGTTTATGGATACTCCAAGCTAATATAACAAAAATGACATTACCTAAATTAGTTTACTTGTTCAGCGTCACAACAAAGTACCAAATGACTACCATATAGAACTAGAAAAAATAACATCAAAATTCATCTGGAAGAAGAAAAGGTCAAGAATATCAAGGAAAATATTAAAAAAAAGAGAAGGAAAGGAGCCAGGCAGTACCAGGTATCAAACTATATACTACAAAGCAGTAATCATCAAAATATTTTGGTACTGGTTAAAAAATAGAGATTGATGAGTGCAACAGATTAGGCTCACAACATATTGGAGCAAATTAACCTATTAACCCAGTGTCTGGATAACACCCAAGACCTCAGTTTCTGGGGGGGAGGGTTTGGTTTTTGACAAATATTGATAGAAAAACTGGACAGCAATCTGGCAGAAATTAAGCTTAGACTTTGCACCATATACCAAGATGGGATATAAATGGATATATGATGTAGATAACAAAGGGTCACATTATAAACAAAGTAAAGAAACAAGGAAGAAAATACCTTTTGTTTAGGGGAAGAGGTCATGACTAAAGGGATAGCATGGGCAACAGAAAATAAAATGGACAATTCTGATTACATACAATTTTTAAAGTTTTTGCAAAACAAATCCAATGCAATGACTAAATGAGAGCTAGAGCATCACATAAGAAAAAACAGAAAATGTTGATTATACAAAATTCAAAACTTTTTACACAAACAAATCTAATATAGTTAAAACTGGAAAGGAAACATTTAACTAGAAAAAAATATTTGCAACAAGTTTCTCTGATAAAGGTCTTTTTTTCAATATATGTAAGGAACCTATTCAGATTTATGAGGATAAGAGCCATTCCCCAGGACATGAAGAGGCAGTTCTCAAGGGAAGGAGTCCAAGCTATCTATAAGCTACAGTAATTTTAAAAATCACCAATAATTACAGAAATGTAAATTAAAGAAACCCTGTAGTTCTACTTCATATCTATCAGACTGGAAAGGTTGATGAAAAATGAGAATGACAGCTGCTGGAGTGGCTATGAGGAAATGTGCATAGCAATGCACTGCTGGTGGAGCCATGAATTAGTTCAACAATTCTGGAAAGTAATTTGGAACTACAATTGTAAAGTTACTAAACTGTGAATATTCCTGTCCCAGTAATATCGCTACTAGGCCTATACTGAAAACAGATCTAAGAAAGAGGAAAAGGTCCTAAATGTACTTGGTGGCTCAGTGGCTAGAGTGCTGGATCTAGAGACAGGGAGACCTGAGTTCAAATTTGGCCGCAGACACTTAATATCTGTGTGATTCTGAGCAAATCACTTAACCTCTGTTTGCCTCAGTTTCCTCATCTATAAAACCAGGATAATAATAGCACCTATTCGCTAGGGTGAGGATTAAATGAAATAATTGTAAAGCGCTTACCACAGTGACTGGCACACAGTAAGCATGATATACATGTTAGCTATTGTTAACCATTATAAATGTGTAAAAATATTTATAGTAGTAATTTTCATAGTGACAAAGAGCTGGAAACCAATGGGCTGCCCATCATTTGAGGAATGGCTGGACAAATTACGGTACAACATATGAATATAATGGAGTACTACTATGCTATAAGAAATGTTGAAAGAGATGGTTTCAAAAAACCTGGGAAGACTTGTATGAACTGATGTAGAACGAAGTGAGTAGACCAGGAGAACAATTTATACTACTACAGCAATATTGTAAAAGTGAACAATTTTGAAAAATTAAGAAACTTGATCAGTGCTATAATCAACCATGACTCCAGAGAATCAATGATGAAGGAGGCTACTTATCTTCTAACAGAAAGGTGATAGACTAAATATGCAGAATCAGACATATGTTTTTAGACATGGCCAATACAGGGATTTGTTCTTTCTCTTTTTTTTCAGTTGAGGGAGAAAATGATGTCTAATTGTTGAAAAAAAACTATTTTAAAAACCTAGCAATATATAAATTCATTTATTTCCACAAACAAATCTGCATGATTGTGTTATTCATTTGATGTTTGTTAATACATTACTGGCTGAATCCATGCGCATTTTGTCTATCGAGGGCCTTTTGATACCATGACTGGATTTTTGCTGTTCCACAGCCTCCATTTAGAAGGGAAATACTTTGGTCTATTTGACAAATCCAATGATGTGTACCTGTTATCAGCCTGGGCTACTGCTTGGTGAAGTGATGTCTATCTATTCCAAAAGTATTCCTGTCCATTTTTAACCCTTTCACAATGTGCTCAAGAATGTCTCTTAGTCCTCTTCCTCCTTTTTTGGTAAAGAAGTGTTTATCTTTCTATAGCTGCCTTAGGGATACAAGCCCTGTGTTTCGTTAATATTATAAGAATTCTTGTTAAATTTATCATAGTTCATTTAAAAGTTAAAGAGATACATTAAGTCTCATATTGTGGAGCTATTAATTGCTTTAAATGTGTTCTTCCTTTCAGCTTGGATTTCAGAGTGCCAATAAGTTAGATTTTCTTTAGCCACAGCCTTCTCTTCAATATCTTCATCCTCAATGTGTCTTGGGTGGAGACTAATGTATTTGTAGGTATCACCTTTATTTAATGATTCAATATGAACTCCAGATTCAAGCAAAGAATCTATGTCATTTATTTGTGTGCATTGAGAATTTCATCCCAATGAATCCAAATGATATTTTTATATTATTGGAGAAAGATTCTATGAGATAATAGATCTGTTTAAAGAGTTTTTAGAGTTAGCTATATAGATTGATATCATTCACATAGATCTCTTATTATAAAACGATAATATACTTTGGTTATACTTCCTCTTTAATTTGGAAATCTATTTAGTTTTATTTAGGAAAAGCATTAACAGATTTAAAGCTAAGCAGAACCATAATGGGCTTAAACTGTCCCCATGGAAAACTGCACATTTTCTATGAATTATTCTTGACGTTACTGTACTCATTGCGTATTTTAAATAGAGAATGGTTTTCCAAAGGACATCACAAACTTGCATTTTCAATAAATGGGTCTATTTTTATGTTTGCAATATATAAATAAACTATGAAAAAATGAGGTAAAGGCTTTACAATAATCAGAAACGGCAGTATAAATGTTACAGCACTTTAAAAGAATCAATGAAGGTAGCATAATTATTATATAGCATTTTGAGGCTACTTTTTTCAATAATAATAACTGATAATAGGTCACACTTTACACCACTAATTTTTTGGCAAATTCTTTTTGTTACTTAGCCAGTACATTGTTTTTTTGTTTTTATAGATTATGTTATTGATGTGTACTGTGAAGGCTTTATATGAAGTGTATAAATAACTATCCTATATTTGAAGGGGTTGCTGGTTTTTAATGTTTTGGTGATTTGATAATAGATATTTCATGTCTTCTGTTGGATGATACATTTGAGATAAAGCTGACTGATATTTCTTATTGATGATGATGATAATGATGATGATGTGCCATCCAACTGGGTTTCATTACTGAAAGATTTGTATTAATATTAATTTGGCAGCTGCATGGAAGATATAAATTAGAGAGGGAAGAAACCAGAAGGAAATCATTTAGGAGGCTATTCAAAGTTCATTTAACACATAAGGTTAAATTGCATAGATTGCAATGAGAGGCATCAATGTTTAATGCCTTGGTATCTAGGAATATTAAGTACTTTAAGATACTTACCTCTTGTATATTTCCCTCCCTACACAAATAGTAAAGGGCTAGCATTCTCAGGGCTTCCACATTTTGATTATCTTGCTGAAGTAACCTGTAGGAAAATATTCCAATCATTATTTTTTTTAATTAATAATTTTTTTTTTAGTGTACAACACTCAGTTTCACAAGTTTTTGAGTTCCAAATTTTTCCCCCTCCCTTTCTTCCCCCTGCCCCTGCCCAAGATGGCATGTAATCTGATATAGGTTCTACATATACATCACCTTAAACTTATTTTCCCAATAATCAAGTTGTAAAGAAGAATTATAACCAATGAAATGAACCATGAGAAAGATGTAACAAAACCAAAAATAAAATAAAATGACAAACAATAAAAAGAGAGAGCAAACAGTTTGCTTCAACCTGCATTCAGATTACGTAATTCTTTCTCTGGATGTGTATAGCCTTTTCCATTATGAGTCTTTTGGAGCTGTCTTGGAACCTTGCATTGTTGAGAAGAGCCAAGTCTATCAAAGTTAGTCATCACAGAAGCAATGTGTCTGTGATTGTGTACAATGTTCTCCTGCTTCTGCTCTTTTCACTCATCATCAGATCATATAAGACTCTCCAAGTTCTTATGAAATCCATCTGCTCCTCATTTCTTATAGCACAACAGTATTCCATTACATTCATATACCACAATTTGTTTAGCCATTCTCCAACTGATGGACATCCCCTTGATTTCCAATTCTTTGCTACCACAAAAAGAGCTGCTATAAATATTTTTGTAGATATGGGTCCCTTTCCCACTTGTATGATCTCTTTGGGATACAGTCTTAGAAGTGGTATTGCTGGGTCAAAGGGTATGCACATTTTTACAGCCCTTTGGGCAGAGTTCCAAATTACTCTCCAGAATGGTGGATCAGTTCGTAGCTCCACCAACAGTGCAACAGTGTTCCAATTTTCCCACATCTTCTCCAGCATTTATCATTTTCCTATTTTGACATGTTAGCCAATCTGACAGGAGAGATGTGGTACCTGAGAGTTATTTTGATTTGCATTTCTCTAATCAATAATGATTTAGAGCATTTTTTCATATGACTACAGATAGCTTTAATTCCTTCCCTGAAAACTGCCTGTTCATATCTTTTGACCATTTATCAATTGGGGAATGACTTGCATTCTTAAAAATTTGACTCAGTTTCCTGTATATTTTAGAGATGAGGCCTCTGTCAGAGACACTGGTTGTAAAAATTCTTTCCCGATTTTCTGCTTCCCTCCTAATCTTTGCTGTATCAGCTTTGTTTGTACAAAACCTTTTCAATTTAACATAATCAAAATTATCCATTTTGCATTTTGTAATGCTCTCTATCTCTTGTTTAGTCATAAATTCTTCCCTTCTCCATAAGTCTGACAGGTAAACTATTCCCTTCTCTCCCAAATTCCTTATAGTATCAGCCTTTAAATCTAAGTCATGAACCCATTTTGACTTTATTTTGGTATATGGAGTAAGATATTGGTCTATGCTCAATTTCTGCCAAACTATTTTCCAGTTTTCCCAGCAATTTTTGTAAAATAGTGAGCTCTTATCCCACAAGCTGGATTCTTCGCATTTATCAAAGAGTAGATTACTATATTCATTGACTACTGCATCTTGTGTACCTAACATTTTCCACTGATCCACCACTCTATTTCTTAGACAGTATCAAGTAGTTTTGATGACTGCTGCTTTATAATACAGTTTAACATCTGGTATGGCTAGGCCTCCTTCCCTAGCATTTCTTTTCATGAATTCCCTTGATATTCTGGATCTTTTGTTCTTCCAGATGAATTTTGTTATTATTTTATCTACTTCTATAAAATAATTTTTTGGTAGTTTGTTTGATATGGCACTAAATAAGTAAATTAATTTAGATAAAATTGTCATTTTTATTATGTTAGCTTGACCTAACCACGAGCAACTGATGTTTTTCCATTTAATTAGATCTGACTTTATTTGCGTGAAAAGTGTTTTATAATTATGTTCATATAGGCCCTGGGTTTGGCTTGGCAGGTGGACTCCCAAATATTTTATATTGTCAATAGTATCCAATCATTATTAAAGTAAATGTGCTTTTCCTTTCCTTTAGGGCATGATCATATGGGTCTTTGGTTATACTGACCCAAATCCACAATTTTTAATTGGTAACATAACCAATTGAACTTTCAAAATGAAGTTAATTTACTAGTGTTAGAAAAAAAAGCATCAAGAGTCCTCTGTGTTCTTCTATTTCAAACCTATGGAAAACAAAGAGTGCACATAGATGTTTTTCCCCATTCCCCTTATACGTAAACAAAGTCAAAGATAATATTTAAGATTCTATCTTTACTTAACCTTTGTGCTGTCTCAACAGTCTGATACCAATCTTGCAGGGCTAACTGCAACTTCATTTTCTTTACAAAAGCAGGAAAAAAGTTGGGGAAGTTTACTGTTATCTGGTTCACAGTCTCCAGAGCTCCTGAATAATTCTGGCGTATTTCAAGGTACTGGGCCTAATGGGAGAAAAATGTCACAAGAAAATAGTGATCCCTATGAAGAGTCAGAACTATGTTAATCCAGAAAAGCTAAATATTCAATACATTTACTTGAAATTCCACAGAGTTTTTAAAATGCCATTGCAAGAGGTAAATAAAAACAGAAAACAAATTAATATGCATTCTAAGCACCTTTTCTAGAACTAAAAAATTTTGGGAGATTAGTAAATAGTATATAGATTTTGATAGGTTTTTTTCATCCTCTATTATAGGAAAAAAATGGGGGAACTATGACATGAATTTTAAAAGCAAAACAAAATAAGTCTAAAATATGGAATTAAAGCTTTGAAATTCAGATAAGAGAACTATTTTGCATGTATTCACTATATTTAGTTTGATATTGATGCCCACTTGGTGAGCTCAGTATCTTCCACAGGTTCATTGATAACTAGCAAATCTATGCAAACTTCTCTAATCACCCTCCTGAATTTGTACCACAATGACAAATATTCACTAAGCCTCTCCATCTGAATATCTGTTTCATCAGCATCTCAAACTGAACATGAACAAAAGAGAACTTTGTCTCTTCCCTCTTAAAAACTATCCTGCTCCTCCCCTCCAAATTTCCCTATTTCTGCTTAGAGCACAAAAAGCTGCATGTCATTGAGTATTCTCTCTCTGGCATATCCAATAAGTTTTCAAGTCTTAGTGACTCCACCTTTGTAAAATCTGTTCTCTTCCTCTCCATTCAGAAGACCACTATCCTAGTTCAATAAAATATTGCAAAAGGCCCTAATTAGTGTCTCTAATTCTAGTTTCTTCCTTCTCTAAATAACAACCTCCTAGCAGTTATCAAATTAATATTCCTAAAGTACAGGGCTATGTCAATCTGCTTCTCAAAAAATCTTAATGGGCTCCCTATTGCCTCTGGGTTAAAATACAAACTCCTCAGCCTGGCATTTAAAGCTCTCTCTACAATCTGGTTCATATCTACATTTCCAGATTTATTTCATGTTACTTCTTTCACACACAGTATATTTCAGGGAAGAAATGAAACAAAACAAATAAACCTAGTCTACTAGCTGTCCCTGAAACTTGCCTTTACACCTCTTTAAACACTGACCCTCAAATCTGAAATGTACTTTTGTCCTCATTTGTCTAGCCTTTTTGAAGGCTCAACTTATGTGCCACTTTCCATCAAAGCCTTGATTGACATTCCTTTAATTGTTAGTACTTTCTTCCTTCTCAAATCATTTCATCTACTTGTCTGTGTACATTCCATTATCTCCCAAGAAGAATGTAAGCTCCCAGAAAGCAGGGATTATTTCTTCTTTTTCTTTATTTCCAGAGTTTAGCACAGTGCCTTGGATATTACAGAAACACCTTCCTCCTTTCCTAGTCTCAACTCAGTCTTTTTTTACTCTCAAATCCCTTGCCCTCTTTTCCTACTGAGGCTCATGTATTATCAAATCCCAACCCTATATTACTCCCAACACCCACCTCTTCTACGTCTACTCACTTGAGGCTGAATAAAACTGGAAGAAGTCACATAATTGTGCAGACTATTAACTACAAATTTGTATTAACTAGCTTCAAATGGGCTCTCCTTGTAGCAAGACAATCATCTTTTCTCCTCCTTTACTTGTTCTCTTTTCTACACTGGCAATTTCAAAGCTCTCTTCTTTCCTTGATTCTCATATTATCCCTTCTTCCCACCATCTCAGCTAAGAAATTAGAAGATATTTATCTCATACTTTATTGAGAAGAGGCTATTCACAATTGACTCCCTTTTGTCCCCTTCTCTACACTTAAAACTCCAATATTCCAAGCTTGGAATATATTCTTTCTTCATTTTGCATCTCAGAGGCCCCAGTCTCCTTTAAAGCTCAGCCAAGTGATACCTTCTACATGAAGCTTTTTCAGATACTCTGGCTGCTAGTGTTATCCCCTGAAAATTATCTTGTATTTATTTTGTACATACTTGTATATGCACATATTGTTTCCTCTGACATAATGTAAGCTCTTTGGAGGCAAGGACAATTTCGTTTTCATCTTTTTGTCCCACAATGCCTGGCAGAGAGTAGGGGTTGAGTAAATGCTTGTTATTTTAATGATTTGTTGAAAACAATTAAATTTTAGTCTATATTGACTGCCTCTTGTTCTCTTGGGTGAGTCTATGCAGGAGAATCAGCATTAACCCCAAACTATGTTAACTGAGCTCAAATGAATTATTAAGATTCTCAGTCTAGTTTTCATTACTGGCACTGGTGTAACTTTGCTACACTATAAAGGGGATGATCTTATGTGTGCACACATCCCCTTTATATTGTACCACATATACATTTGTGCATATATACACAGAGATACATGGCTTTTTATCTTCAGGCATATATTATATAACATTACTTTGATCAACACTGTATTGCAATACTATTATTAGCACATTATAAGCAGACCCTACTATAACATTGATGATTTTATAAAAAGATTCAAGAAACATCTAAGTACATTTCTATATGCAAGGCACTGTGCCAAGCTCTGGAGAACAGATACAAAAAAAAATGAAAGGTTGTCCTGTCCTCAAAAAACATATCCTACTAGGGGATACAATGTAAACAGTTACATAAATACAAGAAAGATGCCCCTTTGGAACTAACTATTGTCTTTAACCCTGTTTTATCTAATGCCATGATTTCTGCAGTACCAAGTGTTAAGTATAAATCCAAATTTATAAAGAATATCGCAGCAGTTGACACAGTTCACGGCATATAGTAGGTACTTAATAAAATGCTTGTTGACCATGATGCACCAAATACTTTAGAACTAATGTATAAAAATTGCATACACTTTACTCCATTTTTAAGAACTCACCTTACCCAGCATAGCAAAAATGTCATTTCCCTCTTGTATGCCTTCGTCAAAGTACCTCAGTGCTTTTTTAGTGTAAGCTTCTTTTCCACTAGTTACATCAAGCCATGCTCTCAAAACTAGTCCCTGTAAAAGGAATAATCTAATCAGATTTCTCTTTGTTTTGGAAATTAAAATACCAATAAAGAGCAGAGAATAAATGTCTTTTGGAAATTGTAATATAGAAAAAGCTGCTTTAACAAACTCATGAAAATACATTTTAGCGCTATAGAGTTAGATTTTGAATACCTGCCAGCAATGAGTCACAGAAACTATAGATTACTGTGGGGCCCAACAAACACCAGTTCACTGTACTTGGCATTAAGAAACATACCAAATATTCCATTACTGCTAAAACTGATTTATTGCTGTTTTCATGCCGATTTGGTAGTTTACCATTGTAATTTTGGTATTTGTCTGCTCTTCTGCGACATGTTAAAAAACAAACTTGAGCATCAAAAGAGACAAGGAAAAGTAGGTCAGTGACAGTGCCATTATATCCATTTTAGGTAAAGACCTAAAATGGTCTTTAGGTAAAGTCACCCAATCTGCCAGAGAGCAAAATAAAAGGATAAATGAGGTCAGAAAGAATGAAGCATTAATTGTTATATATGTTATAACCATTAATATGTTATATATGACCATATATATGTTATATATGACCATTAATATGTACTATGGAATTAAATGTTGGTGAGCTGGTAGATGTTTTTGGATATATGTAATTACAACAGCTAATGTGACTGATCTCACCTGAAAGGGTCAAATAATTTCAACAGGAGATACGCACACACACACACACACACACTCTCTCTCTCTCTCACTCTGTCTCTTTCTCCCTCTCAATCCACTGATACCTTCTGTAACTTAGTATATTGCTTTCATGAGTTACTAAGTCTGAACAGATGCATCGTTTTGCATCTAACCTTGTGATAAGTTTCTTATGAATTTGGGTAGACAATAGACATAGATATCAATAGACGTCATTGGGGTCACACTAGAGTCTTTCCAAATAGATAAGAAGTGTCAAAGCTTTCATTTGGCTAGCATAGTCTATGAGTCACCTTGATGCCATGTTGAGGTATCACAGTAGGTCTTTGGTAGAAGGAATGATTAACCTAAGTTTCCTCATCTATAAAATAAAGGAGTTCTACTAAATGGCTTTTAAAGCTTCTTACAACTCTCAAGCTATGAATCTAAAATAGAATTTCAAGCAAATAAAATTTAACTTCACAGTATTCTTCACATTTTTCCCTTAATAAAACATTAATTTGACCACAAAAATTATAGTAGAAATAAACATTAGAAAGAGACTAAGAACTCAGTTAAAATAAATATTTATATTGTCAATTTGTAGTTCAATAATTGGCTTTTTCAATTAAATGTCAGGCCAATTCTTAAAATGAGCAACTCTCTGTTTCTATTGTAAAGCTTTTATTTAACTGCTTGTTTGTTTTCCATGAAAATACAGATAAGTAAACTGAACTGTTTCCTCTACTGACTAGTTCAGATTAGGTTCTTCACTTAATGGAAGAGAAAATTTTACAGAAAACTCATTAAGTAACACAAATAAAAACCAACTTTTACAACATCATAATAAAATGAGTTAAAATGTTATTGTTTTTAGACATAAAAAAGGAATAAAAAACCAAAGAATCAAAAAAAACAAGACTACATTTTAAAATGTATTAGTAGTGATCAAGAAATGAAGATCTTTTATGCTTGTATTGACAATTAAGAAAACTAACTACCTCTTTACTACCATTAGAAATTTTGATCATTCTGTCAATATACTCCCGAGCCTTATCATGACGACCAATATGCCACAAAAATAATCCAGCATAGAAGAGAGCCTTTGATCCAGCTGTTTTACGATGCTCCTTCATTTTAGCATCCAGTTCCAGGATAGCTTCTCGATCTGGAAGGGAAAAAAAGACCCCCAAAATAAAAATTAATTCTTCTAAATTTAGGATTTGGGGTTTTTAAACTGCATCAATAAATGTTTATACATGGAACAATGATTACTGGATATATATGTCCACATTTCCATACAGATAGGATATATGTCTTATATTTAATTAACTTTACAAATAGTAGGGCAGAGATTTACAGATTCAGGGTACTTGGAGTTAATAATCAATAATAGCAGTTAATAATCTTTTATTCAGATGACTAAGTACTCTTAAATCTTTGGGAAGCGATGCAAAGATTTAGATAATGTTCTTGTCTATGAATATATGGAAGCATACTCGAGTAGTAGAAAGAACACTAGGATCATAAGTCAGAAGACCTAGTTATAAAGTCTGATTGGTAAAGCTCTCCTAACTTTAGTTTCCTCATCTATAAAAATGAGGATACTAGTTGGAACTATCTATCTAAGGTCTTTTTGTAAGAAAAGCAATCTTTAAGTTGTAAACTTTAGCGCAAGAATTTGTGATTTTTACCAGTGCAAGGACTCCTACTAACAATACTCATGGTAATTCCTCTTGATTTAGCAGCAGATTTCTGAGAGTTGCTGTAGCTGAATAATTTTTCACTCTGAGGCTTGTCCTACAAATGCTAGACACGAAAACTTGTGACAAGCCTGGGCTGGGCCAAACTGAATTTAGTTGAATGCTTTTCCTGCATGGTGGGATCTATCAGAGAGAGCTTATGATCTACTAGCATAGCCTTTAAGAAACCAGGATTTTCATACTCTGAGGCAGCAAGGGAAATAATTCTTTTGTAGATTTAAGTATTATATACATGTGAGTTGTTACCTATAGTAGAAGATTAATGATATAAACAAATATGAATTTGAGCTAGAGACTCTAAAACTAGCTTATGTCAACAGTCTACCACAGACATATATTTTTGAAGAGTTTTTCATTTACAACTCATACTTTAATATTTAAGTGGCTCTGTAATCAAACATACCAGGTTACCTGCTAAAATAATGTATATCACAACCCTTTTCATCTTGAGCAACTTTTGAACTTGTTTTCACATAAATTCTTCATAAGGGTTCCACCTAATCCCTTGAAAAACATAATGGAAATCTTCAAGAAGCGGCTGAATGTCCACTTGGTATGTATATGCTGGGGAGGTGGTTCTTGTTCAGATACAAGTTGGACTAGATGGCCTCTGTGTTCTACTCCATTCCTAATATTATGTAATTATAGAAAAAAATGAATAAACTTGGGTGCTGAGATTATTAGTATGGTGAGGGAACTCAAAATCATGAGGGAAAGATAATGAATTTTGTTTTGGACATGATGAGTTTAAGATGTCTACTAGACATCCAGTTTAAGATGTCTGAAAGGCAGTTGAAGATGCAAGGTCAGCAGAAGGATTGGGGCAGAATAGGTAGATATAAGAATCATCAGCATATTAATTAAATCCATGGGAGCTGATGAGATCACCCAGTGAAATAGTATACAGGGAGAAGAGAAGGGACCTGGAACAGAACCTATGATTAGGGGGCATGATCTGGACAAGGATCCTGCAAAGGAGACAGAGGAGTGGTGAGAATAAGTAAGAGGAAAACCAGGAGAGAGTAGCTTCCTGAGAACCTAGAGAGAAGAGAGTATCAAGGAGGAGAGTGATCAGCAGGGTTAAAGGCTGCAGAGAGGTCAAAGAGAATAATGACTGAGAAAAGGCCTTTGGATTTGGCAACTAAGAGTTCATTAGTAACTTTGAAGAGAGCAGTTTCAGTGGAATGACAAGTTTAGAAACCACACTATAAGAAGTTAAGAAAAGAGTGAGAAGAAAGAAAGTGGAAATTCTATTCTAGGATTTTCAAGGAGTTTTGCTACAAAAGGCAGAAGAGAAATAGAATGATAGTTAGCAGGGATGAAAGGCTCAAGTGGGAGATTTTTCAGGATAGGGGAAATATGGGTATGTCTACAAGAAGTAGGAAATGAGCCAGGAGAGAGGAAAAGATTGAAAATAAGTGAAAGAGTGAGGTGATGGAGGGGGTAATCTATTGGAGGAAACAGGATGGAATGCAATCTCTCGAACAAATGGAGGGGTTAGCCTTCATAAGGAGTAAGACCACTCCATAATGTCAAATGGGTGAAAACGGAGAAAATGGAAGTAAGAACCTGCGTGATAGGAGATAAGAAAGAAAGCAGAAGAAGGAATGGCCTCATTTTTTTTCTGTAAAATATGAGACAAGGTTCTCTGCTGAGAGAGTTAAGGCAGTGAAAGCCATGGGAGGCTTAAGGAGGGATGAAAATGTATGGAAGAGACAATACAGAGAATACAGTTGAATGAACATTCAACAAGACTTTTCCAACAATATATAATATTCTGGAACAGTACAGATGGACAGTGAACTGGAACCAGATTTGGAAAGGAAAAGGATTGCATTTGGGAAATTTGCAAAGCACTTTACAGACCCAAAACTTTCTATAAAGCAAAAGCCTACTTTTTCAACACAAATATTTTACTGTTGTTGCTACATGACAGTGGAACTTGGATCACCACTGCTTTTGAAAAACTGAGTATTACACAGAAGGTGATGGAAAGAAAGTACATGGTGTAAGCAGGCTGTAACACGTAATTAACAAGAATGTCAAGAAAGTGTAATGGTAAGAAGGGTGGGACTTTTTTTACTGTTTTCTCTTTTGGAATGCTAAGGTAATCAACTACCTTTGAGTCTTGCCTTTCAAATGTAATACAAGCAAAGTGGGACTTTTTGCTGTTTTTTTGTTTGAGTGCTTCTCAGCACTGAGGTAATCAAGTGCCTTTGATGAGTCTTGCCTTTGTTTCTTTGATTGAATCAAGTCTTTGATGACCTGCTTAAGAAACAAGAAAGCCTAGTTCTCATGGGTTTGAGTAGCATGGTTGTGATGCCCTCTGACCCTGAAGAAGCATTTAAGTCACAAGAAAGCTTAGGTCACATGGGTTTGAGTCATATGGTTGTGACGCTCTCTGACCCTGAGAAGGGTATATAAGATCTGAGGTTGGCATTTTGTTTTGGTGGTTTCACTCATTGAAAGAGTGTTGGTGATTTGGCCAGATAAGACCCTGGGTAGCTGTCAAGAGCACCCCTGGCTTTGAAAACCCAGATGCTGGAGCTTTTCTCTCTGGCAAACTGTTTATGTATTACTTGGACAGACAGTTAGAAGCCTATCTGCTGATTTGGGTTATTTTGCTCTGTTTATATAATTTCTGCTTGTAATTTCTGTTTGTATTTTCTCTGAAGTTCAGGGTGCTGACTTTTTCCCCTGAACTAAGTGAATGCTATATGTATGTTTAATTAAAGTAAGATTGTTGACCCCTTAAAATTGCTTTCCTTAGAACAGGAGATCAAAGAACCTGTGCAAGCAGCCCTCCTGTGTGCTGGTATTATTGGTCTTCCACAGCCACAGTAGCAGGAAGCAGCATCGTTGTTACAAAAGATAAAAGGAGAAGATAGGCAGATCAAATAGTGACAACAAGGGATGACAAGTGATTTGCCAGAGTGCTCTACTAGAATTTTCACTAGGGAGAAAGTGAGAAAGTCCTCCAGCATGTTGGATGGACCTCCAGTGGTTAATCTTGAGTTAGACATGGAGAAGATGGGCACAGAATGGCCAGGCATGGGTGAGATGCCATCTGTATCACTACAGGGAACTCTCAAATCAATGAGATCATATTGAGTGTTTAAGACTTCAAATACTATGGGATTCAGAGAAAAATCAATGTGAATGGAGTAGGCCAAAAGTCTTGAGTGCTTTATTTTTAAATGTCTTCAGTGCTCTGATAAATATAATGTGGATTGTATACTATACCTGGATTAGAACTCATTTTGTGAGCATATATCAATGCAATCAAGGAGCAAAGGGATACATCTTGTTTGTTTTTAATGGCCTCCAATTCTCGAACAGCATCTTGATGTCTACCTAAAAGCCAAATAGGATTAGGATATGGTCAAAGTTTTTTCACCTAACAACAATAATATCAAGCATAAGGAACACAATCACTAATATAGTACATACCTTCCATTAATGAGCCGTATGCATGATAAAACCTGAAAACTGGGTCACCGACATACTTCTTAAGCCCTTCACTTGCAACAGTTACTACATGATGGAAAAATCTCTCTTGACAATAATAGTTGATCAAAGTCTGAAAGAAAAACAAATTTAACAAAGAAAAAATTATATAGCTTTTAGTGAAAAAAACACTGAATGTAGATCAACACGCTCTGAGTTTGAATCCTGAAACTGCCACTTATCTCCGTGACCGTGAACAAATCACTTCACCTTTCTGCACCTCAGTTTCTTCATCTTTCAAAAGAGAGGATTGGATTAGATCATCTCAAAGGTCCATTCCAGCTCTAGATCTACGATCCAAATAAATGAACAAATAACCAGAAGCATTTTTTCCCCAAGAAGGGCCATAGTTAGGTGTGCTGACTACCACTTATTATTCCCCATCTGGAAGGGACTGCGATTATCTAGTTGAAATCCTTCATTTGAAAGCTAAGGAAACTGAGGCCCACAGGAGAACTCTTACTACCAACAGGAAGTAAATAGTAACATCAGGGTTCAATCTCAGATTCTCTAACTTCAAATCCAATTCTCTTTCCAACAAATCACCTTGCCCAAGATCACAGTCACCTCTTCCCTCATCATTAGCTATTTTGGTCCAACCCAGATCTCTACTTCCACTACTACCCATATCTTTTATATGGGCCAAGAAGCATAGTAGAAAAATAGAGTAGATATGTTTAGGAGTGGGGTAGAGAAGTTATTCCACCATGAGAGAGATTAGAAAACTCTAATATGATGCTAGGAAGATACTGGGTAACATGAGGTATTATTCTTGTGCTAAGCAATTTCAGATATTTTTGTGGCATACAGCATAGATCACTAGGTATTTTGGGGTTCAGTGTTGAAGTGATTTTGGCTTAATGTTGCAGGAAGTCTTTCAAAACTTTCCCATCTTCCCACCTTTCCATATATCCATGTTCTTGGCTACCAAATTAACACTCATATCTCAATTCTCACAAGTGGTCAAAAGCAATCTAGACTTTTTCGCATTTCTATCTTAGCAATTCCAAGAAAGATGAAAGAACCACAGAATGTCAATGCTGGAAGAGCCCTCAGTAAATCATCTATTACAACTCACACCAGACCAAAAATCATAGGCAAGGGATCACATATCCTCTACTTGAAAACTTTGTATGAAGAGAAACGTATCAGCTCCTCAGGCAGCCTATTCTACTTTGGGACAACTGTAATTATTAGTAATTTCTATCAGAAATCTAAATCTTTCTCTCTACATTATAGTCACACATCACTCAGTTCTGCTTCCTGTGGTCAAGCAGAACAAATCCAATTCCTCTTCCATATGGCAACTCTCCATCCTTTAGTCGAAGTCTTGTATGTTTCCAGATCCATTTTGATCTCCTTAGAAGTTGTTAGTATTCTTTCTAAAATGTGGACTCCTTTGTTGAACATAATATTCCAGATATGAACTGATTAGATCAGAATACAGCAGAACTACTACTCTTTTTGTTCTGAACATTATGCCTCTTAATTCAGCCTAGGATTAAGTTAGCTTTCTTGGCTTCCAGGCCACATTGCTGACTTATTTTAAGCTTATTAAATCTGAAGATGACATGAAACTAGTAAACTGGATTACAAAGTAAGGATGCAAAAAAAGATATCTATAAGCTTTAACAATAGGCTGTAATAAGATCAAATAGAAAGTTCTATATGTGGGTTCTAATAATCAACTTCACAAGTACAAGATAGGGTAATACTTTAAGTAAGAAAGAATTGGGTTCACCCTCAAAAGCAAAAGAATCACCACACTGGGCCTTGAACATCAAGAGTCTTGGATGTGATTAGAAAAGAGAGGCAGAAAAGGCACTAAAAAGAGACTGAGATTACCAAAGATCTTTGGAAGAAGAAAACTCAATGACCTTGAACATAAGAAGATAAATCAATAGGGAAAACATTAACAACAGGAGGAAATATGGCCTCCCAACCTAGTACACTTCAGGCAAAAAATCCAAGACAGCAAACTCCAAGACATGTAGTGATTAAATTGAACAATTCAGTTCAGAAACAAGTTCTGTAAGAGATTAGAAGAAAGACCTTCAAATACAAAGGAAAGAAAATTTGATGAACACTATGATGAAGACTATTCTGTACTTACCAGAAAACAGGAGGGAATAGAATAACATGTTCCAAAGAACTACAGAGCTCAAGATGCAGCCAAGGTTGACCTACCCTACAAATCTAACCCTAACCATACATGAAACAAGGTGAATGTGTAGTAATAAAGACGCATTTAAAAACACTCTTGGAAAGAAAATCACAACTAAAGAGATCATTTGCTTCTTGAATCCTACAAATATCCCCAAAGGCTAGAGGAATGAAAAAATAAAGCAGCCAAAGAGTGACAGCAAAGAGACTAGTAAAAACTTTCTTTTCTAAATGTATACAAAGAGACAGGGATAAGGGTGTAAATCTGGTGGAGGTAACAGCGAAGATGCAGGCATGAAGCATTATGGACAGAACTTGGCAACACCTTGACTACCTGCCACAGGTGAACAAACTGTGTGTGTGCATGTGTGTGTGTGTGTGTGTGTGTGTGTGTGTGACTACATTACAACATGTGAGGCTAGGTGAAAGGAAGTGTACCAAACCTTGAAACTAAATGACCAAAGAGCCACAGAGGTTATAGGCAAAAACCTTCTAATTCTGTTGGAGGAAGGAAACTAGACACACATGCCAGGGTCTCCTCTAGGACTGAAGAGACCCAAGGCAGCAAGGCTAAACCTTGATATATACAGTTATGGCTAGACAAAGAACCAAGCAGTGAGTTATAACAAGAACAATGAGGCAAGTTTGCCTACTGACAAACAGTTTATTTATAGCAGGGCTTCATGACAGGAATATGGCTCCTGCAGCTGCCTGAGTTCAGGGACCACCTTGGGCTGGTTTTAGCCAATTATGTGATTTTGCTGCAGCAGAGGTCATCCAGAGGGAGAGTGCAAAGGATTGTTGTTATGCCAAGCTCAGGGTACAGCTTGCTTGCTAGGCCTTCGCTCTGCAAAACAAGGTGTCTTCTAACAGCAAGAAAAGAGAAAGGGGAAAAGAGAGGAATGGTCTTGGTATGGGGATCTTCGTAGGGGCAAGTGACCCCTGTGGTCTTAGAAAGAAAAGAGCCTACTGGGGAGTGGATGAGGAGAAGGGGGGAAGTAATGAAAAGGTGGAAAGAAAGGAGGCCTTTCTTTGGTGGTGGAAAGGGGCTCCACTGATGAATACTCTTATGGATAAAGGGAGACCATATAGTCTGTGAAGGGAGACTGGGATCTTGTTGTACGTATAGTCTGGGGGATTTGCAACTTGAAAAGTCTACTCGTCCTATTTCAGGAGTGAGGGAGTTGGGAATTCTTGGGGCAACTGGCGCCTGGGGGAGTCAGAAAGCATGAACAAAGGGAAGAGTGTTTGAGGCAACTGGGGGAAAAAAGGTAACCAAGTGAGAGTATAAATTAGTGATGGGCTATATAAGGGACTTGGCTGGGGGAGGGACCTTGCCATGAGGCAGGGTCCTCTCTGATAATAAATTGCTATTGTTCTAGGAGTGAGGTACAATGGAGAAGAGGAATCCATCCAGCCAAGTCCTGCAAGGTATTGTCAGAAACCACCTACGGGGGAGAGCTTAGAATAGGTACCTCGGAAAATTTGGTTGCATGATACAGAGAAAAGAGAAACCAGATAATTATAGGGCTCATGAATCAGAGAACAGGGGTTTAGATAGAAAGAGAGGATGAACAGTAAAGACAGTGAAAGAAATTCTATTTGCAAAGGGGCACACAAAATGAAATAGAAAAATCTAATGAACAGGACTAGAAGAAGGGAAGGAGAAGAAAGGTAAATCTACTCGACTGAGAGGAAAAAGGGTGGTGGTAGGGAAGCGGGGAGAATCATATAACCAAATTAGAAGCAGGAGAGAAAAATAAACTAATAAGCAAAACCCCAAAGAGAAAAGAGTAACAAATGAAAGGAGGGGATCAAAAGTGAAGGGAAAAGAGTCATAGGAATGAAGCCACCTTAAAAAAGAATGAGGAAAAGTATCTGAAGGAACATAGTACTATGTTTACTACACAAAAAGGAAAAACTCAAAACTCAGGGGAAAAAAAACCCAAAACAACAATATTAAATGGAGGAAAATATAATCCTAACTTGTAACTTTAAATGTGCACAAATAAAAACAATCCAATAAAACAAAAAGATTAACACAATGGATAAGAAAACAAAACCCTACAATCTGTGGCTTAGAAGAAATCACATTTAAAAAACAAAGACATAAACAAAATAAAACTGAGAGGATGGAAAAAAGTTTACTGTGCATCAAGTGAATCCAAAAAAACCCCCCAGGAGTTGCAATCATGCTACCAAAATAAAAAAACACTTAAAAAATTAAAAGGGACAAACAAGGAAACTATGTTATGCTGAAAGGAACCACAGACAACAAATCAAAATCAATAATAAACTTGATGCCCCAAATGCCTTAGCATCCAAATATATAAAGTAAACATTTTCTGATCTACAAAAAGACAAAGACAGTAACACAACAGTGATAGGAAGCTTCAAAATTCCTCTCTTTGTTTTAGATAAGCCTAATAGAAAGATAAGCAAATGAGAAAATATAGAATTGAACAAATTGCTAGAAAAAATTATAGCTAAAAAACTTATGGCACCTTTTAAATGGATCAGCAAAAGGATATACTTACTTCTAAGCACCACACAGAATATTTTACATAAACTGACCATGTACCAGGGCACAGAGACAAATATAAAAAGGCAGAAATAGTTAATATATCTTTTATAGACCATAAAGCAATCAAAACAGTATTTAGTTCAGGGATCATAAAAAAAAAGATAAAGACCCAAATGGAGACTTAACAATGAAATCCTAAATGATGAATGGGTCAAAGAACAAATCACTGAAACCACTAACAATATTAACAATATTAGGGACTGACATTTATATAGTGCTTATGAGGTGCCAGGCATTATACTAAACTCTTTACACTTATTCTAATTTGATACTCATAATAGTCCTGGGAAGTAGGTGCTATTATTTATCCCCATTTTACAGATGAGGAAAGTAAAGCAAAGAGAGGTCACTTGACCTTCCCAGGTCACACTGCTACTAAGTGTCTGAGGCTGGATTTGAATTTAGGTCTTCCGGCCTCCTGACCCAGTACTCTACTCACTGTGCCAAAATTTCTGGGATGCAGCTAAAGCAATCCTCAGGGGGAAAAATCATATCCTTAAAAACATACAACAACAAAATAGAGGTGAGGATTCACAAATATTTTTTTAAAATATTTTTAAATTAGAAAGCCAAAAAATAAATTTAAAATAAGCACAAGGGGGAAATATTAAAAAATTTAGAGGAAACAGATAAATTGGAAACAAAAAAAGAGCCATGATAACTAAAACTAAAAGCTGGTTCTTTGAAAAGATTATTAAAATTGGCAAATCTTTAGCTAATCTCATTAAAGTGAGCAGAAAATAAATCAATGAAATACAAATTAAGCAAAATCACAGCAAGACCAAAAGAAATAAAAAGAATAATCAGAACATATTATGCAAAGTAATATGTTAGACTTTCAAAAATATAAACTACTCAAAATATCGGAAGACCACAGAGAGACCTTAAATAATCCATCTTGGAAAAGGAAACAGATTCAGCTGTAAAGAAACTACCAAAGGAAAAAACTTCTGTTCCCAAAGGATTCATAGGAGAATTCTCTGAAACTTTTAAAGAAAAGTTAGTTTCCATACTTCACAAATTATCCTTAAAAACTAAGAAAACATCCTGTCAGAATCTTTTTATGAGCACTATATAGTCCTAATACCTAAACCAGGGAGAGAAAAAAAAAACCAGAAAGAAAATAATAGGCCAAAATAATTAATGAAGACTGACTCAAGCGTCTAACAAAATCCTATCAGACTCAGCAATTTATGCAAGAGATCATTCATTATGACCAAGTGAGATTTCTGTCAGGGATATAAGGATGATCCAATAAGATGACGATCAACATAATTAATCATATTAAAAACCAAAACATCCAAAACCATATAATCATCTCAGTAAACGCAAAAGAAGCCTATAATAAAATATAACATTCTTTTGTGCTGAAAAACCTAGAAAATTATAAGCATAAAGGGTTCTTTTTTAAAAAATCATAAAAAGCATCTAAAATTTTAAAAATTATCATAAAAAGCATCTATTTAAAACTAAAAGCGAGCATCATATGCAATGATGATACACTAGAATCTTTTCCAATAAATATGGGAGTGAAAGAAGGCTGTCCACTCTCCTCACTATTTTTTGATATAGTTCCTAGCAATAACAATACGACAAGAGATAAAACTAAAGGCATAAAAATATGTAAAGAGGAGATAAAACTGTCTATATGCTTTACTTGTAAAATCCTAGGGAATCAGCAAAGGCACCAACTGAGACAATAGCTTCAGTAAAGTTTCAGGTTACAAAATAAATCTTCAAAATTAACAGTATTTCTATATCTTAATAAAACACAAGAAGCAGTAACAGAAAGGGATATCCCATGCCAAATAATTACAAAATGCATAAAATATCTGGAGATCAACCTATTACAAAAGACTTATAGATACAATTACAAAGTGCTCCTTAAAGAAATGAAGTTAAATAGCTGGAGGCTAAGTGCTTTAAGAAATGAAGGGTGTGATAAATAAGGAGAAGCATGGAATGAGTAATATGGACTGATGCAGAGTGAAATAAGCATAGTCAAGAAAATAACTTTTTTTTTTGGGCAGGGCAATTGGGATTAAGTGACTTGTCCAAGGTCACATAGCTAGTACATGTGTCAAGTGTCTGAGGCCAATTTTGAACTCAGGTCCTCCTGACTTCAGGGCCGGTGCTCTACTCACTGCGCCACCTAGCTGCCCCTTCAAGAAAATAATTTACTCAGTAATTATAATGATATAAATGTAAAGAATGACACAACAAAAAAAATCAAAAATAAACGTAACAAATTTATAAAGATCAAGCAAGATTTAAGAGATATGAGAAGACACTCCCAACCAATCACTTCCAAAAGGTCTATAGGTATTAGAAATTGTATGTTTTCAGACTTTTTCAACATATTGGTCAGTTGTGCTAGGGTTTTGTTTTTTCTTTCTAAAAAATGCCACGAGATGGCTCAGGGCAGTTGAGTGTGGCTCAGTGGTTAGAGTGCTGGACCTGAGTTCAACTTTGACCTCAGACATATACTAGCTGTGTGACCAAGCCTGGGTCAGTCATTTAACCCTTTGTGCCTCAATTTCTCATCCATAAAATGAGCTGGAGAAGGAATGGCAAACCACTCCAGTATCTTTGCAAAGAAAACTCTAAATGGGGTCACAAAGAGTCAGTCAGGTCTAAAATGACACAACAGCAATGATGACGATGATGAGATGGCTCTTTGGGTGGGGGAGCAGGAATACTTGGGATAACCATGATGATGTAAGAAAAAGAAGATGTCAATATTGAAAAAAACAAAGTTATCTTAAGGAAGCTATCAAAGGCTTATATAGATATATAGATGATTCAGTTTGTGAATAATATCGTACTAGTTGCATCAAGCCTCATAACACTGGAGAGCCTCTTGGATGAGACCAATAATCACTAAAAAAAATTTTGTCTAATCATCTGCACAGGAAAAACTAGGTGGATAAACAATGTCTACTGCATATGCAGTTAGAAGGACAACCTAAAGAGCATATCCTTAAATATATCTGTACCTTGGAAAGACACAGCAAATGGTTAAGTTGGGTACAGAATTAAACAGAAGGAAGAGAACAGACTGTATTGCCTATGGACAATTACAGCGTTCCATTAATGACCTCAAACTTCTCCATGAGATAGAGGTCTATATTTTTACTGCTAATATTTTACCAGTGTCAACATATGGCTGAATCATGGAACACTATAGTCTTGGAAGAATTAAAATTGAGCATCACTCTGAGGGTAATGGAGAAGCACAAGGTGGCTGTGAGGATGAAATACATTACAATAATGAATTATGAATATAACCCCGAACAAAGGATGTCATCAGAGAAATATCTGATACAAAAAAGACAGGCTAGATACAGGGAAGAGAAGAAAAAAAACTGCTCAATGACCAGTGTGGTCCAATGGTTATCTTCTCTATAGCAAGGGAAATTGAGGAAGTACTTCAGTATGTGTTCGATATATATGAATACCTGATAGAATGGCATGGAGGAGTTGTGATCTGCATCACTGGAGGGAATATCCATAAGGATAAAAGATCAAGGATTTATTTGAGAATTCTCGCTTACTGATAAATGGATAAGAGATGGCTATACTAATAAATCTAAAGCACAGATGAAATTATCTAAATCAACAAGAAGAAACACTTATTAGGCACCTAGTATAGATCCTGAGCTTGGTTCTCAAGAACACTGTACTCTCTCCCCCAAAATTTCATAATCCACTAAAGAAGTTTACTGTATAGTAAAGGTATTAGAAACAACCAGCTATCATTTAATATCGTGTATTACGATTACAAAGTATAATGCCATGTTAAGTAAAGTTGACAAGAACTGATACTGAAGGAAGGTTTCAAAGTGTCATGTTTTAAAGTATGTGTGAGATGCTGCCAGGCAAAAATAGTGCCAGAAGCCTTCTAAGCACAAGGAAAAGTCTGAGAAGAGGCTGAGACTTAAGAATACACGGTACATGTTAAGGAAGCATGCAGATATCCACTATATCCCGAAGAGAAGAGGTTGAAAAGGTATGGCATAAGGTTGTAAAGGGGTCTTGAATGCCAGGCAGAGGAACTTGAATTTCACTTGGTAGGCAACGAGAAACCACGGGAAGTTTGTGAGCAGAGGAGTGATGTCACTAGATCTGCTCATAAGAAACTTATCAAAATGCTCATCTTGTAATTCACCATTCTCATTCCTGCTACCTGTAACCCAGTGGGCATGAACAATACCAGTCACAGTCCTTACACTAGATCTACAATGCTTGCTTTTCCAGCTGCCAAACATGCATCACATCATTCTGTATTATACCGAATCCCCCAAGTAAGATTCCTATAACTCAGTCCCCTCCTAATGACCCTCCTTTTTCAGCGAAGCCTGTGGAACGACCTGTGCAGCTCTAAATGGGGGGAAGACAATGGGAGGTGTGGAAAGGAAAGAGTCCATTAAACCGGCCTCTTTTGTGTTTAAGCTGGTCTCAGAATTAATTCCATTTTCTCCCTCCCTCCTCAAACGCATTTTTTATTAGGAGAGGAGAAATTGGCTCCCCTCTCTCCAATTAGACAATTCCCTAAACAGGAAGCCGGGGAGATCCACGTATGTTAAAGAACCTTCATTCTGTTATCATTTCAAACCTACCTAACAGCAAATAAACACCATTTGGTAGAGAGGAGCCAGAGTCCAGGCAGGACCTGTGAATTCATCCCAGTGGGGAGATCCTGGTGCGGAAGCTTCCTCCATGGTTGCTGATGATAACAGCTAGTTATCGTTTATATAGTGCTTTAAAATTTGCAAAGCACTTTAAAAAGTTATCTCAATTCGATCCTCACAACAACCTTGTGAGGTTCGTGCTAGTGTTATCCTCATTTTACAGATGAGGAAATAGAGGCAGCCAAAGTATCATGGGGCTGTGTACATTATCACAGGCTCATAAAGCTAGTAAGTATCTGAAGGGGCATTTGAATTCAGCTCTTAGCCCCGCCAGATTCCGGGTCTCCATCCACAGCTCCAGGACGGAAAAGAGTTGGCCTGGCCCCATGGTCATTTAGAATCAGAGCCAGGACTTGAACCCGGGTCTTCTTCGCAATTCCAGGCTCTACCACAAACTAACCGGTAACACGAGAACAAGGACGTCTTTTGCCTCGCTTGGTATCCCCAGTGCCAGGCATATAGTAGGCGCATAATAATTATGGACTGAACTAAATCGATTCGCATTGAGACCATGGCATCCTGTGGCCTCGGGGTCAGGCCCTCGACTAGCCGTTAGACTCGGTAGCAAAGTGACCCCAGTCCCGGGCGTTGGGTGGGACAGCCACGACCCATCCCCTGGAGGTGGGGGCCGCGGGGTCCCCACGGGCCTCGCACCACGCCCCGAATCCAACAGCGTCCGCGGCCCCCGGACCTTCCTCATCCTCATCCCTCGTCCCCTTCCCAGGAGGTCACTCGCTCACCTTCAGACCCTGAGCGTCCATGGTTCGCCGGACAACCGAGAAAACGGGCGACCGTCCCCAAGAGACCCGGCCGAAGGCCCGCCCACCCCGCTGGACCAAGCCCCTCCCACCAGCTTCCTCTCCTCCCGCCTCCAACTCCCGCGGCGCGCGCTCGACTCAGACTCAGAGGATGAGGGGGAGGAGCCTCGGGGAGCCTCACTTTGAGTCTGGAGGCGAGGACGCGCGCGGGGAGGGCGGGGCTTGTGGGGGGAAGGAAGAAGGAGGGAAGGGGGAGGGACTCGAGGCGGGGACGCGCGGGGAGGAGCTCGGAGCGCGGCCCAGAGACAAGGACACGCCTCAAGAGGTAGAGCCCCAACCATTGGCTATCAATACATAGGGGAGGTCCCGCCTGCACTGACAGCAAGGAGGAGGAGGGTAAGGAGCTGGCGCGTACGGAATTAGGGAAAAGGAAGAGGCTGGGAGTAAGGAAGAGGTGTTTATTAAGACCTACCTTAGTAATAGAAATAATAATAATGATAAATAATACAACAACAAGAAACCTTCCCGTAATTCCAGTGCTTTCCCTTGTATATAGCTTACCTTGTATATACTTTGTATCTTGTCTCCCCCCTTAGATTGGAAACTCCTTGAGAGTGAGGACTGTCTTTTGCCCCCTTTTTTTTTTATCCCTAGTGCTTAGTACGGTGCCTGGCACATAATAAGCTTTTAATAAATGTTTATTGAATTGAACTTAAAATAATAACTGATGCTTACATAGCACGTCAAGGTTTTCATAGCATTTTACAAATATCTCATTTGATCCCTAGCATTAAACTGGGAAGACTGGGAATGTGCAATATGACTTGTATGCAAGCTGAAGAATGGCTATTCACTTATTTTCTTCCTTTGTCTTTTTGTGGGAGCAAATTGTAGACAAATATGACATAGGTTAAGAAGCAGGACTCTTCATCTATAATGCCGAGTGCTGTTTAATAACTAGCTAGATCTGGCAGTCACTAAATAGGGTGCTTAGTTCCTTTGGACCCCTCAGCTGGGAAAATCATTGAGCTCTCTCTGTAGGAAGGGCAGCTAGGTTGTGTAGGCAATAAACAGAGTATCAGGCCTGGAGTCAGAAAGACCAGTCTTCCTGAATTCAAATCTGGCCTCTGACGCTAGCTGTGTGTCCCCGGGCAAGTCATTTAACCATGATCACCTCATCTGTAAAAGGAGCTGGAGAAGAAAATGGCAAACCACTGCAGTAACTTTGCCAAGAAAACCTCAAAAGGGGTCAAGAAGAGTCGGGCATGACTGAAACAACAACTCTTTATAGGCAGAAAGATTTTTTTTGTACAAGAGGAAGCTGTTTGGAGACCCCTCTGCCTTAGTTATTACCGCAGCTCCCTTTCTTCTTTCTGTGGAAATGCCATGAATATATTGGTGATTCTGAACTTCTTATAATGGGAAATTACTCCCTCTTCATGCTTTGGATCAATCATAGTGTTTCATTCCTTTTTCTTTTTTCCTCATTGTTGACTATTGGTATAGGGAATTTATGGTGAGGAAACTCCAAGTAAAGGAACTACCCTATGTCAACGCAGATCTGCAACTGATCTGCAATTTACAATCTTAGAAAGTTGCCTGGGGACACAGGTTAAGTGGTTAGCTTAGTCAATCAGTGTTAGAGGTGAAATTTGAACCCACTTAGTGACTCAAAGGCAAGCCCTCTGTCCAGGATGCTCCCACCTCTTGCAGTGCTTTATTTTCATACTGAAAATGTTAGAAGTATAGGCTTTTCCCTGCCTCTAGGTGCAAATCACTGACTGAGGCTTCCCAAGACAGTATTTTTGCCTCTCAGTTTTGGTGTATATTTTCACACTTCTATGCTCAGTTGTGAGAGATTGGCATCATTTGGAGACAATAACTTAGAAAAGATTCAGATATTTGAAAAAGCTAGATTAATTATTAAAAAAAAAGTTGAGTAAGGATGCCTTCAGCCTTCTTTGCATTCAGGCAATCAGGAAGGAAAAGCAATTGAATTGTGGAACAGAAAGCATCAAAAGCCCCAAAAACTCTTGTCACAGGTAGGTATCTTTTCCCTTCAGAGGCCAACAATCTATTGAAGGAGGGTAACCAAGTTTCCTGAAGAGGTATTTGTGAACTAGCTTTCATGGACCTAACTGTGCTAGGAGAGAGAAAAAGAGAGACAGATAAGATCTCTGTGTGGAAGAGCAATATAGCTCTGGGAAGTCTGGTTACCCAGGTGACTTCGCTTGTGGATCTATGTTTGGGTTTTTCTGTGCTCTAGATGTCTTTAGGGAGAGTCTTGAGTAAGGGTCTATACGGCAAAATGCTAGTATTCTTAAGTGAAAACATACACTAAATGGACTGATAAGTGAAAATGTTATTTCACAAGGTCATTGATGGCTTGGTGCTTGACAACACCTGAGCCTTTTTGTATTCTTGCAGATGTATCTGTGCAAGAGGGAGAAATATGATGATTGATAGAATATGAGGCAAGGAATCAAGATAAAATATTTTCAGCGATTCTTCCCTCAGTGTTTATGTTTGCTCACCAGAGTTCTATGGTTGGAAGACCAGGGCTTCTAATCTCAGCGTTGCTGCTTATTAGCTGCTAGGAGGCTCAGTTTTGTCATTTGTAAAGGGGGAAAAACACCTTCTCTGCCAAACTTCAGGGTATAACAATCCCCACCTAGTACAAGCAGGAATTAACCTTAGTCTGGAGGTATAGAGGGTGAGGTAGGGCAGACAGAGAACCAAAGACAGAGGGTCATTTTACATTTTTATGCCTGGGCTGAAGCCTAGGTCACCTTGCACTAAGTACAACTCTGGATGAACTTGCACCTTTACATATCGATAGATGTTCTGATTATTACTTAGGCGAGCATGATCTTGAAGAATATTTTCTTCAGCCACCTTCAATAATTTCCCATCAATTCCTGTTTGGAAGTGACCACCCATGCACCCCTTGAAACTCCAAGGTTCCTCTAAAATTTAAACTCTTCTTATTAGTCTAACTCCAACCTTAATCCTAATCTTTCAATTTCTAAATCTCTACTTTTATATTTTAAAATGTCTTATAGTTAATAGGGAGACATCTTTATGCTAAGCCCTTGGTATCAGTTTTACTATACCTTATCATTGGACCACTGGTCTGTATATGATTATGACCAGATGCCTCATTTCCCTTTGTTTTATGAGAAAAGGGCCTAGGGTTTTAGTTCACTGAAAGATCAATAGAAATCGACAGTATGAAATAATACCCCAAACAGTAATGTAAGCATAAGCTGCATTAATAAGATAGTGTCCAGAACAAGGAAGGGAATAGTCCTATTGTTTTCTAACTTGCCCAAACCACATTTAGAATATGATATTCAATTCTGAGCACCACATTTTAGAAAGGATATCAACAAGCTAAGTATATCCAAAGGTGACCAGAATGCTGAGGGGCCATAAATCATGCTGTAGGAGGTTTGGTTGAAGAAAATGGGCTGAAAAGGGGGAAATCTCAAAGTGGTGAGAAGGACTCCCACTGAAGAATATTCCCATGGGGAGAAGAGAGCTAATCTGTAATGGTAAATGGGGGCCTTAAATGGATTTAATTTGTGGAGATTTTATGCTCAGGAAGAACCATACCTCTGAGTGAGTGGTATGTCTCAATGGTTAGCATCCTTCCTCAGAAGGAGAATCAGAGCTACTGGAGGCAACTGCTATCCAGACAGGTGTGAGAACATGGACCCAGAGAAGAGATTTCATGGAAAATGGGAGGAAATTATTGTGGAAGATAGAGAGGTTAGTAATGAACTGTACAATCAGTGTCATAAAAATTCTGCCATGGGGTAATATTTCTATACTTTCTATCTCCTGTAGGAGCGTGAATTAGTTTAATCACCTACAACTCAAGTCCTAATCCATACCTCACAGTGGTATTATTGTTATTGCATTATTAGTCAATCCATGTTTCTCCCATCCTATATCTGGGTAGTTTGATTTTTATTAACCTAGCGGTAGGATTTTACATTTAACCTTATTGAAATTTTCTATAATCTATTTGTTCCACAGTATGTACCCATCGATGTTTTTTTGGATCCATATTCTGACATCTAATGTATTAGATATTGTCCCTATTTTCACACAATACTCAAATATGATAAGAATAGCTTTATTCAAGTCAGTATACCCTGTATTTCTAGTCAAGCCTGAGGTATTGTTCACGAAACTGCTAATGGTGGAGAGAATGCTAATGCAACACTGCATGATTATATGAAGGTAAGACTTGATGCAAGAGCTTTGGATAAGAGAGACATTTTTCTTCTTTTGTCTTGGAGAAATATGCCATGTGTGATTTCTAATTTTCTTTGGGGATATATATAAATATATATACATACATACACATACACATGTATACATATACACATATGCACATATATATGTATACATATATGTGTGTATACATATGTATACATATATATGTGTGTATATATGTATATTCATATATATATGGAGAGAGAGAGAGAGAGAGAGAGAGAAAGAGAGTGTGTGTGTGTGTGTGTGTGTGTGTGTGTGTGTGTGAGAGAGAGAGAGAGAGAGAGAGAGAGAGAGAGAGAAGCTTTATGTGTATGGGGGCAGCTGGCTCTCAACAGTTCCCTGATTTCCAGCTTGCCTCTCTAGAGACTACAGGAAATTTCCCCTTGGGTGAGACTGGAGCCTCTGTATTTTTTTTTGGTATAATCTAATCTATGTAACTTCTCTGATTTCTATTTTCTGTTTATTTGAATGAATGGGTTACTTGTTACTCACTATTTGTAATTTTTTATAGCTAGCATTTGGTGGGAAGGAGTCAAATTGGTGAATGTAAGCTGAGGGTTACCTTTCCTCTTTTAAGGGGGTTGCAACCAGGAACGCTGGCTTGTTCTGAACCTATGTATCCTTAAATCAGCAATATTGGGGGGGTTATAGATATAATTCAAATTTAATATCCATTCCCCTTCTTGGGGACTGGAGGAAAGAGTGTCCATACTTGGTTATGTTGCAGTCTGCCCATTGCTCTCCTTTCCTCTGTCTACTTACTGCTTTCCCCTTCTCCCCAAACTATCATGCTGGCTCTCCTCTCCTCCCTGAGTGCCACATTTAGACAACCCATGTGGACATATATAATTTATTATGGAGTGCTTTCAGAGATACCAGATTGCTTCATAAAAGAATATTCATCCTTTTAAAGACCAACATTCTGCTCATGATTCTGTATATTTGCTAGAATAAGCTTTGAAAAAAAATTGTTGGTGAGCTAAAGGACACTCTATGGTGGACTTAAAGAGGCAATAACATATTTCCAACAATGGCCTTTGCACAAGGAGTGGTCTAAGAGATATCATCCATTAAGTGTATCATCAGAAAAGGAGAGGGATTGGCTGGTCAAGTAGCAAGAAGGAAGGATAATGGCTAGATAGCCTCAGTCTTGCACTAGTTGCTGCAGAATGCAAAAAGACCTAGAGTCAGCCTTCCAGCACCTTGGTTTAGCTTCTATGGAGATTTCTGAGTCAACATAGGTGAGAGTTCCATTAGATAAGCTGGCATGGATGGCTTGCAGACAGTGATGATGAAGGGAGTACCCACATCATTGAGAAGACAGATCCCTAAAGGTAACTATTGAAATACTGTTGAAGTTAAAGAGATCTAGACCCCTTTCTAACTATGTTTTGTAGTTCCTTCCTGCTACTACCACCAAAGCTCAGGATTTCTGCCCCTTCTACAAGGCAGATCACCCTTAGTCTCAGAAGCAAGAGTTCATAATTCCTGCTATCATCAAATTATTATACATACACACATGTGTATACACACATAAATTTTATATATACACATGTATATAAACATACATGTTCAAACACATTTGTTTATATGTTAATATATTTACATGCACATACACTTACATAGGCAAGTATACATGTATATATGAAGATACAGATGTGCATATCTGTGTGTATATATATATATATATATATATATATATGTATGTATGTATATATGTAAAATCTCCCCTTTTTTCCATTCCCATAGCCACCACTCTGGTGCAGGTCCTTATAACCTCAAGCCTATACTATTGCAGTGGTTTTCTCAATGATCTTCCTGCCGTATTCATATCCAGCTGATTTTCTTATAGTGTAGGTCTCATCATGCCACTTGCCCTATTTAGTAAATTTCAGAAGCTCCCTATTATCTTCCCAATCAAGTATAAAATGCTCTTGGGTTTTTTATATGTTCTTCACAAGGGAAACAGTTGGCTGAGAAAAATATTTGCAGCAAGTTTCTGTCCGAGATATATATGGAACTGATTCAAATTTATCATAAGAAGATCCATCCCCCAATTGATAAATGTCCAGAGGACGTGAATAGGCAATTATTGAAAGAATAAATCCAAGCTGTCTATAACCACATGAAAAATGCCTCAAATCACTAATAGTGAGAGAAATGTGAGTTAAAGCATTTCTGAGGTTCGAAGCTTCACACCCATCAGATTGATGAAGTTAACAAAAAAGGGAAAATTAACAAAAAAGGGGAAAAGGGAAAATGTTTGAAGGGCTATGGGAAAATAAGTTCCAGCCATTATGAAAAGCAATTTGGAACAATGCCTTTGGTTAATAAACTGTGTCTACTTTTTTCACTCTACTATATGACCACTAGGTCTATACCCCAAAGAGATCAACAAAAGAGGGAAAAAGCCACCATGTACAAAATTATTTAAAGAGGCTCTTATTGTGGTGGCAAAGAATTATAAAAATAAAGGGATGCCTATCAAATGGAGAGCTACTGAACAAATTATGGTATGTGAATGTAATGAAATGCCATTGTGCCTTAAGAAATGATGAAAGAGATGGTTTCAGAGAAACCTGGGAAGACTTGAAAGAATTGATGCAGAATGCAGTGATCAGAACTAGAAGAACAATTTACAGAAAAACCACTTTGTAAAGACAAACAACTTTGAAAGACTTAAGAGCTCTAATCAATACAATGGCCAATCACTATTCTAGATGTTTGACTATGGAAAATGCTATCCACCTCCAATCAGAGAAATGATAGAATGCAGAATAAAATCCTTTTTTTTGGGCATAGCATAGGAATTTATTTTGCTTGGTTATGCATATTTATTGCAATGGTTTTGTTTTTCTTTTTTTTTTCTGGGGGAAGGGATGGAGGGAAGGAGAGAAAATAAATAAATGCTTGTTAATTGAAAGATACAATTTAATAAAAAAAATTTTTAATGACCACAAGGGGCCACTCTTGCTCCGTGGAAGAGACAATAAAATGTAGCTTCTAGCAATTAAAAAACAAAAACTAAGAACATTAACCAAGCATTATAACAAAAGTATTAGAAAGGACAAATAAAATATGCTAGATCCCACCCTTGCAGTTCTGCACTAAGGATGTCAATTAGAGTTTCTGCAAAAAGTCACCATTTTGATGCTGAAAATGATCATGACTGGCAGGACAATTTTGATGCTGAAAATGATCATGACTGGCATGGATGGCAGGACAAATAGCAACTAGGTAAGGTTAAGACTTGCACCCCTGGAGGCATTTTAACTTTAAAATCCATTTTAGTTCAGGGCTTTATAAGTCCCAGTCCCTGGGATGAAATGATTTCATCAAAGCTCTAAAATTTGAGGTCTGACCAAAGACCTGGAAATGGCTAGATTTATTGTGTGCCAACTTTGGGTTTTAAATTAACTTCAAGGTATTCTTGGAGGATGAGTTATAGTAGGATCTCAAA
Organism: Trichosurus vulpecula; assembly: GCF_011100635.1. NCBI lineage: Eukaryota > Metazoa > Chordata > Mammalia > Diprotodontia > Phalangeridae > Trichosurus > Trichosurus vulpecula. The sequence continues at coordinate 218,835,063 of NC_050574.1, forward strand.
CTAAAACAGACAAAAAAATTTTTAAATTAGTATTATGTTTTTACATTGCTTACATTTCCCAATTTCTCCCTACCTCATCCTCTTCCCTGTCTCTTACAATAAATAACAAAGAAGGGAGGGGGGACTCCCATGCTCCTAATCAACATACTGAAAAAGTCTGACATTATATACAATAAATAGTCCTAGTTCCTGACCTCAGCAAAGAATTGGAAAGAGGTGGCTTCTCGTATCTCTACTTTAATTAGTAGAGAGAAGACCTGACTCTTTCCAGGTGTTCTTTGGATTCTCATCCCAAGCAATGGTTGTTGTTTTTGTCCTTTGTTTTCTAAGAGGACCATGACATCGGGGAAATGAAGACATGACTTGCAGTTGACTTTGATTTAAATGAGGAAGGGCTGTGCAAGGTCACCAGCCTCACTTTCTCCTCCAGAGTCATCTGGGTCCTGTGGCCTGATATTCATCAGGACAACTGGAGATGGCCCAGGATGCAGTGGGAGACCTTGTCCCTTTTAGTCTAAGGCTTTTTCAGGTTTTCTCTTTGAGTGAGGTAATGCCCATTCAATGAATAGTCCCCTTAAAGAAATGAGTCAAGGGATGGCCCCTTTAATTAAAAAAAATCAAACTGGGAGGGGAAGACGCTATGGGTTGCTGGTCAAAAGAGAAACAGTTGCTATTGACATTCACTCTGAGCCAGGAGGGCCCAAAATATAGTCATTAAATGGTGCTTGGGCAGGGACCTATTATGGTCCAATAAACCTAAGTAATTATAAAGCTTAGCTAAGGCTTATGTGATTACTGAGATAATTTGGATTTTTTTTTTTTTTTACTTTTCACTATTGTATATTGACTTATTAAGTATAGCAGTACCATGACATAGAGAATAGAGAGTCAATCCTAGAACTAGGTCTTCCTGGCCTCATGTCCCATCTCTGATACATACTCATTGTTTGGTCCTTAAACTCTAAGTCCCCCGGCAAACTCTTAAGGCCTTAAGTTGCAGATCTGCATTGATAGAGGAAGATTTCTCATTGGGAGCTCCCAGCACAGATTGATTAAATAATAGGTTTGAACACACCATATTCTCTCTCTCTCTCTCTCTCTCTCTCTCTCTCTCTCTCTCTCTCTCTCGCACGCACACACACGCCCGCACGCACACTTGCTTTATTGATAGACATAGAATGTTAGAATTGGAAAATTCCTTAGAAATCAATCAGTCAATCAAAGAGCGTTAAGTGCTAGGCACTATGCTAGATACTATAGATAATACAAAGATATAAATGAAACAAACCCTGCCCTCAAGAAGCTTACCTTCTACTATCCAAAACTTTCTTTTTACAAATGAGGAAATGGAGGCCCAGGAAGATAATGACTTGCTTAAGATCATTCAGATCTTGCTAGAGATAAGAACTATTCTCTTAATTGATTTGATATTTTATTTCATATTCATTGGTTTATTACTAAATTAATTGAATTTAGGTGAGTGAAAACTTGAAATACTAAGTAGAGGTATTTTATCCAATATTTTTTAGGAAAATGATTAGGTCATTTTCCTATTCATATTGAAAGGCTATTGCAAGCTTTGAACATGTTTTAAAAATAAAGATGTATTCATTGAATAAAAATAATAACCTTTATATCTTAAGGACAACTCTTCTTAGGTAATCAATTTAAAACTGTTTTTCTATGTGTATCTAACTCGTTAGATTTGTAGAAACTGAATGGTGTTAAATACACTGCTAGAAAAAATATGTATCATAGCTCTCAACTGAAAAATACATTTGTTAAATATCATAATTTCCCAATCAGATGTTCTTATATATTGCATGCATTGTTACTTGCAGTTACCCACTGTTTCTGAGAGGTGGCATTGCTGTCCATGTTCCTGCGGCTTTGGTCCATTGCAGCAAAATGTCTTTTTTTGCTTTTGTATTTTATTTCCACAGTTTTCAGACTGCTGTGGTGACTATGTTCTGTGTAGTTGGGTAATTCTTATTTAAGTTACTAGGCCCTTGTAGGGTTAACATTTTTCATGCATCCACAAGGTTGGAATAGAGGTCGTCAGCCAGTCTCATGTGTTCCCTGGCTTATCAGTAGAGACACCTACACCTAGATCCATCTGTCAAGGCCATGCTGTATCCTATTTTTAAAGACACTGTCTGGGAGCTCCTACAAGCTTCCTCAGTACTAGCTGCTAATCCATTCCAATGTATTATCACTGTCATTATTAAGAAAGCCTTTCTTTCATGAAACCTAAGTTCTTCACATTGAAGCATATATCACTTCACAATGTGTTGCATAGGATGGCCTTCTCTGAAGCCCAAAGTAGGGCCCAAGTGTTGCCAGAGTGGGGGAGTCCATCTGCTACCAAGCTGATCCAAAAATGAGGTTATTGAAATTATTCCTTTCTCCCCACTCCTCCAATATATACAAATACAAATCCTGTGGCACTCTAATCCATAGTTAACCTCAAATTCAACTGGACATTGGTAGCTCTGTTGAATCCAAGGGGGTTTAGTAGACCTAAGAATTATTTGGGCTTTGGAAGGGGAAAGGGAGAGAAGAGACTAGGCCTAAAGATCTAGGATATGCTTAGCTAGTTACATGTGCTCTAACAGCCTGGTGATTATTTTAGCATCTACCAAGATATTGAAATATACTATGTGCATATATATATATATACATATATGTATGTATGCATATATGTATGTAAATGCAAGCAACCCTTATCCTGGCAATGTAACCCTTCAATCTCTTCTAGATAGAATTAAATTGGAGTGCTTAGTTCATAAGTCCTATGATAGCAAAACTATTTAATCTACTATAATTTATAAAAGTATAGTTTAGGATTATTCTCAAACATCTCACCTCATCAATTAGCTGTCATTAATAACTTAATATACATTTTCCTCTCAGTAGGACAACTGACTACATTTATTACTGTGTGATCCGCAACAGTACATTCTGCTTGCCTCTAAAAGAAATCTGTGTTTTTTCCAAGTGCAAGAAATACTGCTGATACTACCCCTTCTAAAAGACACATAAATAATGCAGGTGAGAGTTAGACTAAGTAATATTGAAAAAAGAAGGGCAAGAAATCCCCAATACATTTTAGAAGGATAACTTTAACATGGCAGTGCCTGATAGTATCCACATAGCACAGCAGGAGTTGCCTATAAATGCAACTTGAGTTTTAATGTGTTAAGTTTTCATTAGTGAGGTTTCACATCTTTGGAGGATATGCCTTAAGACCTATATTTGGTATATACACACAGATACCAGCACAGTGTAACTACAGAGTAATGAAGCTTACCAGTGAAATTTAAGTAATTGTACTCATTGCACTATAACTATACTTCATAAAACAGCAAAGTCCCACTTATTGGGAACCTTTCAAGATATAGATATGAACCTGGAGGTAATTTATCTATTTGGAATCTCAACTCTGACACTTCCTAAATTTATGATCCTGGGTAAAATAGCTTCTCTGAATTTCAGTTTTCTCATCTTAAAATAGGGTTAATATATTGTACTTCCTACAAGTCACTTTATAACCTCACTGAGTACTTTGGGACACTCTCTAGAAGCGTTTGAATATTTTTAGTCACAGGGAAATAATTATTAAAAATGCTAGCTCCTTGAGAGTAGGGATTGTTTCATTTTTTGTTTTTGTTTTGTGTCCCCAGCATATGGCAAAGCTTCTGCATATAATATGTGCTTACTAAAATGGTTGTTGATTTGTTAGAGAAGGCAACACATTTCATTTTGGAACAGCATCTGTTGCTTGTTGTAATTATGATTGTTTTTGTTGTTTGTCATTCGTTCTCAAAGAAGACCAATGACATCACAAGGGTGATTCATCTGATTGATCTGAAATCTGCCATCCTATAACTACTATTTGCTAGTTGAGTGTCTCTGGAGCTACTTAGAGAAAGTCTAGACCGTCTTTCACATTACACTTTTTAAAAACATTTAAACAGCTATTGTGCCCTTCCTCCTCATCTTCTCTTTTCTAGGCCGAATATTTCCAGCTTCTTCAATCAACTCCCAACTCCATTTTTTTTTCAGTTTCCAAGAAGAAATAACACCAATCTAAGAGTCATAGTAGTTGAATAGCTGTGCGACTTCAGATTTATCTTTTTTTTTGTGTGGTTTGGACTGATTACTAGTCCTTAAGTTCTCTTTGAGCTAGACAATTCAATAGTTCAGTGATTTCATCCTGATCGTGTTGTGCAACTATGTTCCAGTTTGTCAATGTCCCTCTTTGAGTGCCACCCAGCATTAAGCATAATGTTCCAACTTTGATCTGGCTGGTACCAAATACAATGCATAGAGGAGGACCATTTCCTCTCTCAATCTGGTTGCTACATTGCTCTTAAAGTAATCTAAGACAGTGTTAGCTTTTTAGGGCCACATCACATTGTTAATTCATATTAAGCTTGCAGTTAGTTAAAATTCCTAAGCCCTTTTTCACATGGATAGTTAGTAAGCCAGATCTCTTCTATTCTCTACTTACTTAGTTAGTTTTTAGAACTAAAGTGTAAAATTTCACATTTATATTTCTTGCTAGAGACAGCCCATCGTTGCAGTCTCTCAAAACCGTTTGAATCCTTTAAAAAAATGTCACTAGAAACTTCCTTTCAAATAGACAGTTATTAATTAATCAACATCCTGGGTCCTGACATCAAGTTATAAATCTACCTGATTATTGTTATCCATCCTATACTTATCTATTTTGTCCAAAAGAATGTAATGCCTTATTATAATGTAGATACGCTATATTTATGATATTTGACAGTTTCATAAACTCTTAGAATTGAAAAGAACCTCGGAAACCATTTAGCTCAATCTGTACCTGCCCATGAATCCTCTGCACTATATGCTTGCTAGGTGTTAATCTAACCTTCCATTGAAGACCTTTCACGAGCAGAAAGCTAGCATCTCCAGAGGCAGCCAATCCCACTTTTTAAAATCGGCACATTTGGCTATTTTGTCTTGATAGGTTGGTTATTCCTCAATAAACAACCTCCTCTTATAATTTAAGCTTTCTATTAAAAATAGTCAGCAAATCTGATTAATGTAGTGATTTCAACAGACATATGTATGGCTTTCCAGTTTTGTGTTTTACTATTTGTTAACAGAAAGGAAGACTGCATTTTAACTACTACTAACTATTGTATGATTGTATTTCACCTGAGCTTTGTTGCCTTTTAGCATTGCCTTTATTAATATTGTTGCAGTCATTTTGTATTGATATTTTTATTTTTGCTTTCTGTGCTCAGAATCAGTTAATAATAACGGATAACGTTTATTTAGTGCTTTTAGGTTTGCAGAGTACTTTACAGATATCTCTTTTAATCTTCGCAATGACTCAGGAAGGTAGGTGCTATTATTGCCCCATTTTACAGCTGAAGAAACTAAGGCTTACAGAGGTTAAGTGGCTTGTTCACAGGAACACGTAATGAGTGTCAGAAATAGTAATTGAACTCAGGTCTTCCTGTGCCCAGGTCCAGTGTTCTATTCACTGTGCCACCTAGCTGCTTCAACAAAAGGGCAATTGGACAAGTCATTTTTAGGAGAATTTCATTACTTTTGTTGGGTTTGTTATACTAACAATGTTTGGATTATTTTATGTGGAATATGCCTGTGCTTAATTTAATCTCTCTCCCTTTATATACATGTATAATCTCACATTTTATTTATATGTAGGTTATGTGATATATGTCACAGTATATCATGCTAGTGCTGACACTTTTGTTTTAACGTAATGGTTCATTTAACTGCTCCTTATTGTCTCCTAAATCAAATATAAAATCTCTGTTTGGCATTTAAAGCCCTTGATAATTTTTACTTCTTTGTACCTTTCCAGTGTTAAACTTTATCCCCCTTCAAGTCACTCTGTGATCTAATGATGTTGGTCTGCTCGCTCACATGCAACACTCATCATCCAGTGATAGTGGCCTCTTTGTTATCTCTTGCACATGATAATATATCTCTCAGTTTTGTGCATTGACTGCCCTCCCCTGCCCCCCACCATGCCTGGAATGCTTTCCTTCCTCACCTCCAACCCCTAGTTTACCTGGCTTCCTTTAAGAAACAGTTTGAATTCACCTTCTGAGGAGCCTTTTCCTGGTTCCCCTCTCCTGCCCTATAAAATTTTATATATACACATATATATGAAATATATAAAATTTAAATATATTTTGTAAGATTTATGCATTATTTATTTATATTATATTCATCAAATATATTTATATAAATAATGTATAAATATATTGTATCATATTTATATTTAAATTTAATGTATATCAAATATATTAGTATTTGTGATATGTATATATTTACCAAATTAAATATTTAATAAATATAATATATATTTTATAAAATATAAAATATAAAAATTCTATTTATCTACCTATCTCAGGTTTTAGTTGGGGGAGCAGGAAAGGAGAACCAGGAAAAGGCTCTTGTCTAAGGTGGTTAAAACTGTGTCTTGAAGGAAGCCAGGCTAGGGGTTAGAGGTGAGAAAGGAAAGCATTTCAGGCATGGGAGGACAGTCACTGCACAGAATTGGGAGATGTATTGTATATTATAGGTTAAGCTGTTGTCCTTCATTCTTGAAGAGGACCAAAATGACATCACTATGTTAGAGTCAAGTTATAGTGTGTCTGACTGTGGCTGATCAGACTAATAGGAGTTCAGAATGCCCTACCACAGGTTGGGCAGAAATAGACCATGTGAACATTGGGGGTGGACTCTCTAAATTTGGGCATTTTGTGTTTCTTTTGAGTACTTCAATTCTGCTTTGCTCATAGAACACAGCACCTTCTCTGATGAGGGCATGCCATGCTGGGGAGTCCTGTGCCAGTGTCTCCGATGTTGTACGATCAATTCCAAAGTTCTTAAGGGAGCCCTTGAGAGTGTCCTTGTACTGCTTTTTCTGACCCCCATGTGAATGCTTATTTTGTGTGAGTTCTCCATAAATTAATCTTTTAGGCAAGCATATGTTTGGCATTTGAACAATGTGGCCAGCCCACTGGAGTTACACTCTGCAGCAGAGTTTGAATGCTTGGCAGTTTAGTTTGAGAAAAGATCTCAGAGTCTGGTACCACTTTTATTGAATGCAAATATTTATCTTGGAGGGATAAGTCTATGATCAGTCTAGTACTCTGTGCCACATGTTGCCTTCGTCACTCTCATATCCTATCTCTTCTCCTTACAATCACATGGTCTATTAAATGCCAATGTTTGCTGTGAGCGTGCATCCATGAAGTTTTATTGCATTTAGGTAAATGGAAGACAGTATATAGTATAAAAGGAAGGTAATCTCACTATAGTCTACTACTACTACTACTACACACACACACATACACTATATATTAAAAGGAAGGGAATCTATATTCTATACATAGTATAAAGGGAAGATAATCTCATAGGGATTAACAGTGAAGAAGGTGGTGGTGGGGACCAGGATGTATAGTATATACACACACACATACACACAGTTGTATGCATGCATTATACACACATATGTCTTATATGCCATTGCACATTTTCTCCCCCATTATAATGCTAGTATGACTGAAAATAGTGACTATTTTTGTTTTTCTTTGAGTGTAGAGCACTTTGCATAGTGCTTAGCCCTTAATACATATATCTGTTAACTGACTGACTGTCCTCTTTATGGTGCTAAAATGCAACAGCTAACCTTAAGGTGAAAAGACAATCTACCAAGTCAATTCCTTCCCCTGTCACACCTAACAAATATGACACAGATAGCTCCTAATGAAGAGTATAGCCATGAGAGAAACTGGTACTTCTGAGCACTCTTCATTTCCCTCAGCCTAATTATGGAAGAGATACCAAGTTGAAAATTGTATTGGCTGTCATTTTATTTCAAGATGGTAGGGTAATCCATAAATATTATTTAAGGTACATCTTGAGATTCTTTAGTAGTATACCAGATTTGCTGAAATCGATGCACTCCTGGAAGATATCCTTGAAAAAACAAACTGATAGATAAACAAATGGGAAATGCCAAGTGGTCAGACCTCACTTAGTTCAGTCAATAAATAAACCACTATGCGGAGAATCACTTGTTCTAAACCTACACATGGACCTCCTTGGATGTTTAATGCTGTCCTGTAATTGTATGAACCTAAGGATTGAGTGTTCTACTTTGGGAAGGGGTATGGTGGTAGCTAATAATTCACTTAAAATGCACTGATGACAGGAACGGGGAAAGCAATCCAAACTGTCAGTTACCTGCCAGCCTTAGCTCCTTGTGTCTGGCTTGTCTCCCTGATATCTGTGACCCACTGGCCTGCTTAATGGGCCTATGAATTGGCCCCAGTTTCTGATCCAGTTCCAGTTTGACTCTTCTTGCTCTCTCATCGTACATAGTGTTTTGCGCCTACTTCTCTCCTTGCTGTTAGCTGTTCTCTGCTTACCTTGAATTTTTATTGATTCTCCAAACCTTACCTCAGTCTGTCCATGATCAATTCAGGATGCTTATTTTGTCACCTCAACCTCCTGAACCTGGGGAATGGGGATGGAGGATGGTGTGAGAAGAGGAAAATTTGGACCTTGTGGAATAGGACTTCACATTTTTCTTCATTAAAATACTTTCATCAACTTTGGCTCATCATTCTAGCCTATTGAGATCTTTTTGAATATCAATTAACTGTCCCTCCAACTTGATGTTGTCCAAATCATATCATTTTAAATTTCATCTAAGTCATTGATAAAAATATGAAACAGGATAGGACTAAGTACAAAGCCCTGTGCCATGATGATGAGTTTTCCTTCCATGTTGACAAGGACCTATGAATTTTTGAGCTATATATTACCAAAGTACTTAACACCTTTCCTTCTAATCCACAGAGACTTTGAAAAAAAATACCTTTTTGAAATCAAGAAATGTCATTTTTGTTATATACCTTTTATCTATTAGTTAAATAATCATATTTAAAGAGGAAATAAGAAAAAGTAAACACATAAGGTCATTGTGGACATGCTCTATTCTTTGTGAACCTTGCAGCCACTACTTACTTAAATGCTCACAAATGATTTGTTTAATAATTCGCATTACAATTTTGCTAGGGATCAACGTCAATATGCTTTTTCACCTGTACCATCCTCCTGCCAAGAACTAGGACTGAATGGGGTCCACGTTGCAAATTGATCCTTCATAGATTGGGAGCAGGGGAGAAGGACGCTTTGGTATAGAAGCATAGGTATCATTGTGTCAAAAAGTATGTACACGTTAGTGATTTGGAGGGCATAGTTTCAAATTGATTTCCAGAATGACTGGACCCATTCACAGATTCCTCCATACATGCATTGATGTGTCTATTTTGTCATACTCCTCTCAACAACTGTCATTTTCCTTTTTTAAAAAAATTATCTTTACCAATCTGTTGAGATGAAGCGGAACTTCAAAGTTGTCTTTAATTTTGATTTCCCTTATTTGTGATTTGGAGAGTTTTTAAAAATATGATTGTTGATAGTTTGCAAATTGTCTTTTGAGAACTGTTAATATCTTTTTATCATATATCTATTGGGGAATAACTTGAGGCAGCTAGGTGATGTAGTGGATAGACTGCTGGGCATGGAGTTAGGAAGACCTGAGTTCAAATTCAGCCCTAGACTCTTACTACCTATGTGATGCTGGGAAAGTAAATTAGCTACTCTCTGCCTCAGTTTCCTCAATTGTAAAATGGGAATGATAATAACACATCTCACAAGACTGTTGTGAAGATCAAATGAGATAATATTTACAAAGTGCCTAAGCACTTTATGTCTAACATATAGAAGGATCTATGCTCATTCCCTTCCCTCCTTTCCCCCTGCCTTTTTTTGTATTTCTAATAATTCCATGTATATCTTGGCTATCAGATTTTTATCAGAAAAATTTGCTACAAAGATTTTTTTTACTAGCTGACTGTTAACTTCTAAATTCTTACTGTGTGGATATTGTTTATGGAAATATTTTTATATTTTTTTGTAATCAGAACTTGGTTAATTGAGAATTCTCCTCCTTTCCATAGTTGTGATGAGTATTTCCTTTCCTTCTATAAGCTGTTTTAACACATTGTATATATATATATATATATGTATGTATGTACATATTTGTGCATACATACATATATATGTACACACATGTGGTATATTCTTATGGAAATTATTTTAGTATAATGTGTAAGGTGTTGCTTTGAGCCTAATTTTCCCCAGATTGCTTTCCAATTTCTCCAGCAATCTGTAGCATAACAACTTCTTACCATGTGGTTGGTGTCGTATTAACTGAACACTATGTTACTATATTCAAATACTTCTGGGCATTGTGTGTCTAATGATCCCATTGATAAATTTTTCTATTTTTTTAAACAGTACCAAATTGTTTGATTATTATTTCTTTGTAGTCCTGTTGTGATCTCGTACTGCTAGGTTCCCTTCCCTCCCTTTTTTTCTCTCATTATTTCCCTTCAGTTTCTCAATGTCCATATGAATTTTATTATTATTTTATCCAGTTCTATAATGTAGTCTTTTGATAGTTTAATTGGCATGCCATTGAATTTGTAAATGTACATCTTTGCTCTCCCCCTGATCTTACTGGAAAAGCCTCTAGAATTTCACTTTTACAAATAATGCTCACTGTAATTTTTAGATAAATATTCTCTACCACATTAAAGAAGGGTTCACTGATCCTTTTTATTTTTTTAAAAAACATAAATCAGCTTTGGATTTTTTAAAAAAAATCTTTTCTGCATCTATTGGTGCAATCATGCATTTTAATTTTTTCTTATTAAGGTGGTCTATTATGTTCGTTTCCCCCCTCCATACTATATCACTTCTGAATTCTTGGCATGAATCCAATCTACTCACGATCTTACTATTTTTCTGCAGCCTCTTTGCTAATATTTTATTTAGTATTTTTCTCATAGCTATTCATTAAATATATTAGTCTATGGTTTTCTTTCTCTACTTCCTCAGTCAGTTTTTGGGTATTGGGATCATATTTGCCTCATGGAAGTAATTTGGTAGGAAGCCTTTTCACTCTATTTCCCCAACAATTTATGTAACATTTCACTTGATCGTTCTTTGAATATTTGATAGAATTCATTTGTACTCCCGTCTGGTCCTGGTTCTCACTCACCATCCGTCCTCCCCCCAGTTTGTGAATTTCTTTATGGTTTTGTGAACCAGTGAAAACTAGTTTGCTGGTATGGTCCCAGTCCCAAAGGGGCTGTGTATATTAAAGCTGATAAACCCAGAGGCTAGGCATTACCCATTATCCCCATTCTCTGACCAGATGGCACAGTTGGAGTTAAATTCCTCATGTCCCTGAATCTCTGTCCTTTCTCCTTATTCAGTTTATCAAATACTCTCACTCCACTGGTCCTAGCTCTATTCCTATGGATAACAAGACAGTCTTCTTTTAGTGTAGTGTTAGCATTCTGTCTAAAACTCTATATAAGGTGATCTTTTTTTTTTTTGAAGGACTCTTGGTCTTTGACCAGAGTATGAAAGCCATTCCATAGTTCCACATCTGTAAACTATATCATTGTATATTGCCCTTGGCCAAGGACAATGGGTAGGGGGGCCCACACTGAGATTGCTCTCTGCTGGCATCTGTCCTCCCCTAGTGAGTGGTAATGAAGTAACTATCATACCTGTGTGGCTTTTCCATTCTTCATCATGTTAATCTGGTTATTTTATATGTTTGTAAATATTTTTACCTATGTATTTATCAGTTTTGTTACTGTATACTTGGCCAAATCATATGATATAACTTACCAAGATAATATTTATCTGATAGGCTCCTTTATTTCCTCTTTATCTGTAGTAATTTGTTTTTTCATTTTTGATTTTGGATAATGGTTTTTTCTCTCTTGTTAAAAATCAAATTAGACAACAGTTTTTCTATTTTATTAGGTTTAAAAAATTTCAAACCTCCTAATACTTAAAAGAGCTCATTTTCTCTATTAATTCAATAGGGTTTTGTTTTCAATTTTATCTCTTTGATTTTCAAAATTTCCATAATTATGTTTTTTTTTCAAGTTGACATTTTAAGTTTTTTTTAAAAAACTTTTATGTCTAATTCAATGATCTGTTTTTTCTTCTTTTCTTGGTAATGATGTTTAGAGATCTAATCTCCCCCTTATGACTCCTTTAGCCATATATAAAAGTTTTGTTGTGTTATCTCATTTTAATAAATTTTGCAATGAAATTATCTACTGCTTTTATGATTTATTCTTTAACCCACATATTTACTTATAATTTTTATTGTGTTGTAGTCAGTAAAGAATGTGCTTGATATTTCGGCTTTTCTGCATTTACTTATAAAGTTTTTATGACTTGTCATATAGTCAATTTTTGTAAAGGTGCTGTATATATTTGAAAATATGCATACTTCTTTCAATTCCCATCCAGTACTCATCAGAGACCTATTCTATCTAACTTTTATAAAATTCTGTTTCGGTTCTTGACCTTTTTGCTCTTTTTGTTAGATTTGTCTACTGTGCTAATGTGTGAAAAAAGGCATATTGAGGTCCTCAACTATTTAGGTTTCTCCCTACAATTAGATTAGCTTCTTTTTAAAATACTTAGATACTTTGCAACTTGGTTTCTATTTATTAAATATCGATTTTATTTCATTATCTAACATAATTTTCCTGCTTATTTTTTTAACCAAGTCTATTTTTTACTGTATCTGTGTCTGAAATTGTGCTTGCCATACCTGCTTTTTAAAATTCATCTGAGGCCTGATAAATTCGGCTCCAATTCCCCATTTTAATTCTGAGAATCTTTTTGTTTCAAGTGTGTTTCTTGTAAACAACATATTGTTAGGTACTGTTTTGTAATCCATACTTCTACCCTTCACCATTTAATTAATGAATTCATCTCACTCACATTCATAGTTATTTGCATTTTTCTTCATCATACACTCTTATATTTTAAAAAATTCTCTTTGCTTCAACCCTCCCCCGCTTTATGAAGAAGAAAAAAGTGGTGAAAAAAGGAATGTGATCAACACTAGTAATCTATAATTGAAGTAGTCTGCTTGTTTCTACTCCTCTTCCACTCCTCCTTTCACCTGACCTAGATCTCAGCAATTGGGTCTTACACTTTCTTTTTCTCTTTTTACTCCCTTCTTTATGGTGCAATCCCAAGAGTTGGAGGATTTTTCTCTTGGTACTATTTCCTTCCTGACTCTACTTTTCCTCTTAAACCTCTCTTCCCTTTTCCTGTCTGTTTTTTCTTTCCCTATAAAATATAATGTATGTTTACATAAATTCTTTGCCTAGTTGAGTGAGGTTAATGAAGTATTTGATCTCCTCACTTTCTCCTTCATGTTTATATTTCTTCTTCTGGCATACCACAGTTATGAGAAATAGCAAATTCCTCCTCTTTCTTCTTCATACCTTCTTTAGTATATTCCTTCCATCACTTCCCTCATCCTTTTTAGCCAACAACATAAAACAAAATCACTTCCAGCCTTTGTATCTTTCTTATTCTCTCTATATGCCTAATAGTCAAATTCTGAAAGGGACATTTATCTAATTTATCCCATGTGAACACAAGTAATTCATCATTATTAAGGCTTTTCCAATTTGTCTATTGTATTTACTTAAATTTTTCTTATCTTCTATGTTTATATTTTGATGATTCTACCCAGCTCTGGTCTTTTCATCAGAAAAACTTGAAAGTTTTTATTCTGTTAAAGATTTTATTTTCCTCTCATTTTATAGAAGTTATAGTATATTCTTGTGGGCTTCTGATTGTAGTTCCTTGGTACTTGAACTCTTTTTCCTGATTTCTTAGAAGTTATTTTTTCTTTGATCTGGAAGTTCTGATTATGGCTATGACATTCCTAGATGTTTTAAATTTGAGGTTTCTTTTAGGAGGTGAATTCTTTTGAATTCTTTTTGAAGTGTGAATTTTTTTAAAAAATTCTTTTAAATTGAATTCGTTTAAAATTCTTTTTAGTACTTACTCTTCTTAAAACCACTTTTTCCTTTGCTTTTAATAGCTCTGTGCTATTATGATTTCTTGAAATCTGATATCCAAGTTTCTTGTTTGATCATGGTTTTCAAAGAGACTAATTATTGATAAATTATCTCTTCTCAACTAGATTTCCAAATCAGGATATTTAGTTAAAAACTCTTTTTTTTGGCAGTGGGAGTAGATGCCCTACATGTTCTAAAGTTTTTGGCTTTTAAAATTTGTTTTAATATATCTTGTCTCATGGAATCATTGAGTTACGTTTATTCCATTTTATTTGTCAAGGAGTCCACTAGTTGGATAAAGTTTTCCACATATTTTCTAACTATTTATTTGCCTTTCTTTTTTTCCCTGAAGAACTGTATTTTCATCAAAAAGTATCTCATTTTATTTCTCCCGGTCACTGTGCAGTATCTGTGGCCAAGTCATGTACTTATTGTGGAGCTGTTCTTTTCTGGGCACGTCTCTTTAAGTGTTAATTTTTTTTTTTTTGTATTTTGAGTTTTCTTTTTTCCCCTTCATCTCCAGCCTCAGTTCCTGGATTTGGACTTCATACCAAGGCCAGGCCTTGTCCTTTATGCCTCTCTGGGATGGGATGCCCCATCTCTGCTCTAGTTTGTTTCTTACTGCTGCATTTCTGGGTGTATGACGTTAGATCCCTACCCTTTGCTATAATCCGTGGATTCTGTCTCCCTCGGTGGCTCCACGCATTCTTTTTTTGGTCCATCTTTGTCCCTTTTGCCTTGCACAGTCCAACGGAGAATTATCAGTGTCTCTCTTATAGCCAGTCTCTAATAGGGTCTCGGTTTCTGACAGTCCTTAATAGGATATCAGAGATCGCATTAGTCTCATACCTACCGCAAAGTCCTTTGGTATGCATGCCAGATTGTTAAGCTGTCCCTGTCTCTGAATGCTCCAAGGAACATACTACTTGGCCTTGTTTTTCTACACCATGACTTATCAGGAGCTGGCTGTGTATCTCATTACTTTTTTTTGACAGTCTAGGGCCCAGATTTTGATGACTTTAGTTCCTATTTATAGGAGGTCATGCTGGCTTCATGTATCCTGGTGTGTTCCAACTCAGAGCACCTTCAGGCTTCAGGCCTGATTTAATAATGATAATTGATGATTGTGAAGATGATAGTTAACATTTTATAGCACTTTAAGGTTTACATATTACTTTACAAATATTATTTCATTTCATCCTTACCACAACCCTCAGAGGTAGGTGCTAATACTATCCTCATTTTATGGCTGAGGAAATTGATGCAGATAGTGGCTAGACAGAGACTTACACAAGGTCACAACAACTAATTAAGTATTCAAAGCAGGATTCCTTGTCGTTGTTGAGTTGCGTCCAACCTTTGTGACGCCATGGACCATAGCACACCAGGCCCTCCACTATTATTTGAAATATATCCAAGTTCATATTCGTTGTTTTTATGATACTATCTATTCATCTCATCCTCTGCTGTCCTCTTTTCCTTTTGCCTTCAATATTTCCCAACAACAGGATCTTTTCCAATGAGTCCTGTCTTCTCATTATATGGCCAAAGTATTTAAGCCTCAGCTTCAATATTTGACCTTCCAGTGAATAGTCTAAATTAATTGCTTTAAGTATTGACTGATTTGACCTACTTGTTGTCCAAGGGACTCTCCAGCACCACAATTCAAAAGCATCAATTCTGCAGCATACAGCTTTCTTTATAGTCCAACTCTCACAGCCATACATAGCTACTGGAAAAACCGTAGCTATGACTATATGGACCTTTGTCAACAAGGTGATGTCTCTGCTTTCTAGTATGCTGTTCAGATTTGCCATAGCTTTTCTTCTAAGGAGGAAGCATCATTTAATTTCTTGTCTGCAATTGTCTGCAGCGATCTTTGAGGCCAAGAATATGAAATCTTCATTGCTTGCATTTCTTCTTCCTGTTTTCCAAAAAGTAATGGAACCAGTTGCCGAGATCTTAGTTCTTTTGATGTTAAGCTTCAAGCCATCTTTTACTCTCCCCTCTTTCACCCTTATTGAGAGGCTTTTTAATTCTTCTTCTCTTTCTGCCATGAGTGGTTTTGTTTGCATATCTGAGATTGTTGATACTTCTTCCTTGATAATATTGTAACTCTCTAGTGACAAACTATTTTCTCCTAGCTCTTTGGAACTCCTTTCCTACTTGACTCTTTCCAGGACAACAGGCCTTACAAAAGAGACAGCAGAAATGAGTGGCTTTATTTTCTTAATAGAACTGAAATTCTTTGGTTTGAAAGAAATTTTCCCTTTTAAAAAGAGGCAGCATCCTGGTGACCCTTACATTTGGCAAAGAGTTTAGGAAGCAAAAGGTGTGATTTTTACCTGTAGTCTTCAGGGATAGTTGATAGAGTAGAGAGGGTATAGCAAGATACTGGCAATGGTAGAAAGGATATAAGAACAAGCCATAGAATATAGATCCTCTATTCTTCATCTGTTTTTCTTTTCTGGTGGCTTCATTAGAGAAAGCATTGCAATTTCTCCATTTGGGGGAGAAATTTGGTAAACCATAGCTCTTTCTCTGTATTCTTGTATGTGAAGTGGCCTAATGACAAAATATACTCAACAGGGTCTAAGACAAGTGTAGGTTTGTATTCTAATTCCGTCTGTTTGAGAGACATACTTGCATATGTATATTTTTAAAATTATCGTTAAGAATAATATTCTCAGTCCATGAGTAAGTTTTGATAGATACTTTTGTATTGTCAAAAAGTTTTCCCAAAGTCCATGGATTTGCAGATTATTGCATATTACTTTCGTGTTTTCTCAAGTACAATCATCTGAGTAGTTTTCAGTATACCGCAACACCTTAACAGCTACTGCTTAAAAGTTGCCCTTTAATTTGTTAAACTATGCAAATAGGTGGGTAGTTGGTAAATTGTTTGTTTTGCTCCTGGCCACCTGTGGACATCATTGTTGAGAGTTAGTCCAGGGGTTTGCTATCTTTGTCAGTGAATTGCCAGTTTCACAGATGAGCCTTTCATAGTAGGCCCCACCAATATCTGAAAGTAGGAGATGGGTAGGATTGAATCCTAGTCACTTGGCCTGGACATATTCCTAACAACTTACATTCACATAGTGCTTGCAAGATTCAGAAAGTGGTTTACATGATTTAATGTAAACACACAACTTTATTTTACAGATAAAAAACTGGCTTAGAGATATTAAACAACTTGTTAAAGTTTATACATCTGGGAAGTAGTAGAATACAGGAAAGGACCTAAGCCCTTTGACTCAAAATTAAAGTCTCCACTCTCAAACCACATCCACTGTAGAACTTCCCAAGGAACTGAATAAATTGGCATATGGGATTGCTAAAATTTTGTGTGTGATTATCCATCCTTGAGGAATTCCAGAGAATTGGAGAGATTATAAAGCCCATTTATTTGGGGGCTGTCTGAAAATTGCTGTTAGCCAACAGATCATTCCAAAACTGTAAAGCAATCCTGAGGCAATGAAGAGCTCTGTGGTGGGCTTAAGAAATAGTAGGAAACAATGGTTTGTACATGAGTGGCATAAATATATCAAGAAACTGTGTTATTAGAAAGGCATGTACTGGTCATGTAGTGAAAGCAAAAGATGACAGATGAATAGTGTAGTCTATAAAACAGGTGACAAGAGTATTTAAAGACCTAGAGAAAAGCCCTTTATCCACTCATACCTCCCATGGGGGATTTATGGCAGGACATAGACAAGAATCACACTGGAGTCAGAAGGAATGAGTGGATTGCTACTCTCCTTTGGATGGAGGATTCACATCCATGAGATAGATGATGGTTCCTTTGAATTACATAGAGAATAAACCATTGACGTGGAGTTGAAGAAAATAAAGTAACTATTAATTTAGATAGCAATTTGCTTGAGTACAGAGAATTGACTCAAGAAAACTATAGGAACCTCTACTGGTAAAGGAAAATCAACCAAGCAATAATATTAATCAAATACCTACTTTGCAACTAAAATAGTCCAACTTGTAGCGTATTTTCTAATTTCTAGTGGCAGCAAAATCTCTTTGAGAGAAAGGCTATTACGTACTTATGTGAAGAAATAGGTGACTATATAATTTAAAATGAAAAGTGTCCCCCGACATTTATGATTTTAAAAGTGAAACCCAATGTTGTAGTATATAATGTAAGGCCTTTTTATGGCAAGACAAAACCCAGAAGCCAGTATACTAAAGGCTAATGAGCACTAGACTATGAATCAAGGGACCCGACTTCTCTTTCTGGTTAAAGAAAATATTACTTAAATTCTTTGGACCTCAGTTATCTCATCTATAAAATAAGTGACTAGATGCTTTTTCGGGTCCCTTGTACCTTGTATGACCCATAGGCATAACTTGGGGTCCCTATCAAGTCTCAGTTGTTACGGAATATAAAATTAGGAACCAGTGGAATGGGGAAAAAGACTTTTCCACTGATTGCTGTTTTGTTTTATATCTGGACATATGTCATCACTGTAGTAGAAAATGTATAAAATGAGAAGTAGAAAATGTATTAAATGGAAGTTATAGGGCTTATAATCAAATGGGAATACTGAGTAACAATTAAGGACAACAATTCAAATGACCATCAGCTTCTTCATCTGTAAAATGAGGAAGCTGAATTTGATGGTTCACAAGACCATGGATTCAGAGTGGGTAGGTACCTCCAAAATCATTCAGTCCAACCCTCGCTTCCCCAATTGTATAGGAAAAGAAACTGAGGCCAGCAGGATTTAGTGATTCACCCATGGCCCCACAGTGGGAGAAAGAGAAAGAACCCAGGTCCTCTGTCTGACTCCAAATCTGGCATTCTTCCCACTGTACCACATTGCCTCAGTGCCTTTCAGGGCTACAATTCTATAATTCTTAGGATTCAAATCTCAGTGAGACCTAAATATGATTATGATAAACATTACCATTAGCTATAATGAATAAGAAACTTTCTAGATCATTTTACTCAAAGCTCTTAATGGAATGGTATGTTCACAATCTGCTTAATCTTCTCCTTTGTTTCTGGGAAGAAACCAGCAAACAGTAATCCTTGTGTAGAATGCAGAAACCACTGGAGACGCTCCCATATTTTTGGCTTAGCTTGGTTAAAACAGTGAATTTCTCCACCAGCAAAAGAATTGTTTTTTTCTGTGTTGTGGAGAAAGGCAGTGGCCAAAAGAGTGGGATGATACTGTTTGCTCCTAAGCCTATCTTCTGACATGCTCAGGTCATACTTCTCATTTCTCCTGCCCAGCTGAGGCTAATAGATACTAATTATATTAACTACCAGTTACAGAGCACGTCAAAGTTTGCAAAGCACTTTACTTGTGTTGTCTCATTTAACCCTCACAACAACCCTGTGAGGTAGGTACTATTATTATTATTCCTACTTTTTAGATGAGGAAGCTGAGTGAGAGAAGTTAAGTGATTTGCTAAGGGTCACATAGCGAATAAATGAGGCAGAATTCAAACTTATTTTCCTGACTCCAAAACCACCATCTATTCATATCCATTGTGATGCTTCATTCCCTAAGTTCTGATGATATAGTGCTACAGCATGTTGAATGTGTGTGTGTGTGTGTGTGTGTGTGTGTGTCCAGCCAAGTCCAGTTTTTGCTTTAAAAACTTGTTTTGTCTCTTTCCTTCCTCTGAGGAGGAAGCTTCTCTGCTTTTCTAACAATTATAAAGTGCCTACAGTAATCATAAAGGGATATTCCTTAAAGTGATAAAAAGAGGTTAGCTAAACATACAATAAAAAAGTAATCTTTATTATTTTGGCGCATTTGTAATGTTGCTTAGCATCATTTAGGGTAATAGTAGCATTTTCCTGCATGCAGTTCACGAATACAGTTTACTTAAATAGTTTTAAGGGGGGAAAAGGAGTCTACAGTTTGTGTAAGAAATACAAAATGTTCTGATGTGACTGATCATACAAGTTCGCTATTTGGTTCTTGTGAAAAAGAAAATATGGTGGAACCCATATTATATTTCAGACAGTTCTAGTGCTGCATGACTCCAAAGGAATAGAAAGAATGGAAGGTTAAAGATTAGAACCGAAGGGCATGACCACCTTAAATTGTCGATGCAGGCAGTTCCAGAAATTTTCAACAAAAATGCACACCTTTTTCTAATCTCAAAGTATAACTTGGAAGCAACTTGTGAACCCATTGTTTTCTTTTTAAATTTAAGTTATTTAACATTGGCAAATATAATTTGAAAAAGCAGAAATCTACAACTACCCATTCTTCCATGAGAAAGTGCTATGGACAGAAAGTAAGAAAAGTGACTGTGACATCAACCTGAAGTTAATTTTCATTTCTCATTTTATGTACATAATGCTGAAAAATAAAATAAAATGTTTTTTTTACAGTATTTATATTTGGTTATAAAATTCTAAACACATTTTTAACAGTTTAAGCAGTTTGTATCATGTCTGTACAAGTCTGGCTATACACCATAAGTTATTTACTTAAAATTTAAAAATACAAACCCCAAAGCTCTTAAAGTGCTGCAAACTATTGCTTAATGATTTAAAGGAATGAGCTCTGTTGAACAAGTTCCATGACTTTACCACTGACATATGGTTTCCCATATAGGAGAGTCTCAGCAGTGGAAAGAGCAGGATACAGCAGCATAGGCAATATAAACATGCATTGATAGCATCCAAACTATCTCTAATGGTACAGAATACATTATATTACCTGTTGAAAGCTTGCACTCTACACTTCTTGTGGTACATATTTGATGCAATAAATACTGTGCTCTGGTCATTATTTGTTTGCTCAAACATGCACCACAGAGTAAAATGTCTATTTACATAACACAGGGCGTTTTGTTAACACAGACATGTCAACCTTGTTGAGAGCTGAAGATGGCTAAACAAAGTACAGGATTAAGCAGAACTTTATAAAGGGCTCTTTTGGTCAATTCTGTTTTCCAGGGGCAGCCTCATTAAATTATTCAGTGTTCTGTTTTACACAATAAAGAAAAAACATAACATGTGTGACTCCAGACGTTTGTATGAAGTTTGCACCTACTGAGATATAATGACCTGCCTAAAAACGATCCACTTATTATGTTCTTGGGTGGGGATGGGGGAGGCTTTCTGGGTATAAAAAGACTTATCTGGCTTTGATCAAACACAATCAGATAAGCACCTCCAATTTATTACCCAACTCCCCTCCCAGAAACACTGAAGTAATTGAAAAATCCATTGGTTTCCTTGTAACTTTTTCTCATGCATGATCTCTAAGTGCAGCATGCCTTCATGCAAACCATTTCTTTGTGTATATTGGAGGATCCATAGGGTAGAACCCTCAGAGGTCATACCTGTAAAGTAGTTCTCAACCCCGTTTCCCAACATAAACCCCATTTACAAAAATAGTCACATATAACAGTCACATATAATAAACAACATATGAATTAAAAAAAAGATGAATCCACTAACAGATTTTGTAAAAATATGACAAATGTGGCAGTTGAGATGCAAACAGTGGATACAATTACTATACTAAAGTATTTTATGTTACCCCCACCCAAAATTTTAGGTTTGCACCCCCTTTTAAACTGGTCCCTACAGTCTGAGTAGCCATTTGTCTCTTCTCTTCAGCAGTGTCAGCTGGTAGTAAGAACAGTAACCTCTTGTCAAGGTGGTCTCCTCTTTATGCAGAGTCACAGTTTGCTGACGAGGGGTCACTGTCTTATTATAGGCACTGACCTTAGAGTATATTTTTGTAAAAACAGTCAGTTTGGCATAGACCTCTGAATGGAGTCTTGTTGACAAAAATACATCACCTTCCTAGACTGTAAACAATTTGTCACGCAATCATTTTTATTTGCTTTAGTTTACTTTCCCTTGGCCTTGTCATCTTTGTCTTCCCTCTCATGTTTCTCCAGGATTGGCTTTGTTACTCGGTCATAGGAAGGTGGGCAAGCTGCTGTGGACATGGTCAGATCTGTTTTTTCTGTGATAGAGTTTTCAATAAGAATGTCTTCTTTCACCAGAAGGTTTGCCCCACCTTTGAGTTTATTTTTGTTATAAGTAAATGAGGCTTGTTTTACCGTTCGCTTTAAAAGGTGACGTCTGTAAGCCCGTTGAATGATAACAGCAGACACTTCTTCTTGTTTTCGTTTCAGTGTTGTGGTAATTGGCTCATAGGAGGCTTTGGAAGGATTAGAAGCCATGAACCTCTCTTCCATCTGTATTCGGAGGGCATCCATCTCTCCACTCTCTCCCAAAACACGCTTTGTAAAAGCAAATAGGATGTCAAGGCAGTGAATTCGGTCCCCACTTACCATGGGCAGATCCATGGCAATAAGTTGAATTTTGTTTGGTTGTGGCAAATTGAGAGGCGGATCTAGAGCAGCTGCAAACTGAGAAAGTTTTTCGAATTCCATGAATTGAGTAGCATCAGGATCAAACTTCTCCCAAACCTCATAAAACATCTCAAAGTCATCCTCACTGAGTGGCTCAGCACTCTCTTCAGTAGCAACACTGAAGTTTTCTAGGATAACAGCGATGTACATGTTTACTACCACCAGGAATGAGATAATGATGTAACTAACAAAAAAGAAAATCCCAACAGAGGGGTTCCCACAATCTCCTTTGACAGAGCTTCCAGGGTGAACTTTTTGAGGGTCACAATCTGGTGGTCCACTGTTAAGAATGGGTGCAAGCAAACCATCCCAACCAGCAGATGTGGTAATTTGGAAGAGGCAGATCATGCTGTTGCCAAAGGTTTCAAAATTGAACATGTCATCAATTCCAACTTCCCTCTTGACATAGGCAAAGTTGGACATTCCAAAGATAGCATAGATAAACATGACCAGGAAGAGAAGGAGCCCAATGTTAAACAGAGCAGGGAGGGACATCATCAAAGCAAAGAGAAGTGTTCGGATTCCCTTAGCTCCTTTGATGAGACGAAGGATTCTTCCGATCCTGGCAAGACGGATTACACGGAACAGGGTAGGGGACACGAAATATTTTTCTATCAGCTCTGCTAGAAACATGCCTGTTAAAAAATTAAAAGTGAAGGAAAAACATTAATATAAGAATTCTTTTTTACCTCTGAAGGATACAAAATATTAACCTACTGATCTGGTTACCAATATTCATTAATACAACTCCAAATTCAGTTTAATTTTAACAAGTGAACACATTTTAACAATCAATCATTTATTTAGAATTTATTAGGTTGACTGATTCGGAATTTTAGAATATTTAACAGTGCACATAGAAGGCATTCATAAATATTTGCTAATTAAATTGAATTGAATTAAAGACCGGAAGAATTTTAAAAATTATCAAGTTCAATCACCTCATTAATTGATTAAATGCCTACTGTAGATATAGTCCATAGGAATGAAGAAAACAGGCATTTATTAAGCATCTACTATGTGTCAAGGGAAGAGTCAACAAAAGTAGTAGTTCTCATCTCAACTCTCAAAGAACTTACCATACAATAATAGAAAAAAGATGCATATATGTGAAACAACTAGAAAACAACTCAATGCAATATAGAATTTCCTTGTTCTCTTCAAAAGTTTAATAACAACTTGTAGGCTATTTTACTTTATGATAAACATACTCTACACCTGCTTATGATTAATTCTTATGTCTGATCCTTAGACAAAGGAAAAAATGATTATTTTAGGTGAAGAAGTCGACTGTATTGTCTGGCCAGCAGAATCACGAACCATACCAATTGTGAGGAAAAAGTTTAATTTGTCTTTAGTTGAAATTTTCAGGTTGTTTCTACCATCCCTACAGTCTAAGTTAACAGAAGCCTAAATATTTTAAAAGTACACAATGACCTTATGTGAAGGCTCTATGTGAAACATACTATAGTACTATAGACTTAATGGTTCTCAAAATGTTCTCAAAAAGACTCTTTTGGGGATCTACAAGGTTAAAACTACTTTCATAATAAGATTAAGAACTTTTCATTTCTAATATGGTAAATATAAAGGAAAGCTTTTTGGGAGGTCCTCAATAATTTTCAGGGAGTCCTGAGACTATAATTTGAGAACTGTTGAACTATAAGAACAAATTCTGTAGGAATCCAGAGTAGATAAGCATCTTTATATTCTGGAATTGTATTATAGGAGTGGTTTGAAGCAAAGCCGAGCCTCAAAAAAAAGCAGGATTTGGCTTGAGAGAGAAGGAAGAATATTTGAAATATTCTCTAAGGTCTTCAAAATCACAGGAGCTCCAACTTAAGTCAGGGAAAAATGTTGAAAGTTTCAATTGAATATTCATGGTACCAGTTTGCAAAGGAGAGATTTAATGGCAAAAAAGAGACTAGTTCTGAGGCTAGGTTTTAACTGCAATTTGGAAATATAGACTAAGGGATTGCGAAAGTAGTGAGGGTAAGTAGAATGTTGAATAAGTTGATAGGGCTTTAATCAGAATCCAGAGGGAGAAAGAGAAAGTTTCAGGATGTTTTGAATCTCACTGTGATCAGAGGGGTATCAGGAGATTAGAATGCCTATAAATTTGTGAACATTATTTGGAGTCATGCTGGTTATAATTGATTTTGAGCCTTTTCATTATCTCTGAGTTATATTTTAGCTATTTAGATTTTTTTCTTGATAGAGGAAAATGGTTAGAATCATAGCATGATTTAAAATGAACAGAATTCTGTTTATTCATAACATTTAACAAGTGAAAAATTTCAAAATGAATTTGCAGCATGGAATTATTTCAGTATAATATTCTAATATATTATATTAGTATAATTATATTTATAATTATATTAGTATAGTTATACATATAGTATATATAGTATAAGTATAGTATAATATATAGTATATATATAGTATAGTATGTGTATTATAATATATAGTATATATACTTATATATAAGTTTATAGATAGTTTATATATAGTATAATTATAATTATATTAGTATAAATATTATATCAGTATAATATTGTTTTTCTTTGAAGGACCAATAGAAAGACTTCAAATAGTTGCAGTAAAGTTATCCTTTTCTCTTTATCTCATCTGAAAAAAGTATGTTGTAGACTCCTTTGTAAAAATTTAAGCACTTTTTTGGTTTAATATCTGCCTTCTCCAGCTTATTATCCTCTAAGTGAATGTTTGCTTTGTAAGAAGCTGTTGGTCCTTCTGGCTCACACACCTCCAGAAGAGGACAGATAGGCATATCATCCTTGAAAATGGCACACACATCCATCACTTATTGATAGGGTGTGTGAATCTCTTGAGTGAATAACTGCATTTTTAAGCAATTTTTTGGAGGGGGGAGGGCAGGGCAATTGGGGTTAAGTGACTTGCCAAAGGTCACACAGCTAGTTAAGTGTGTCAAGTGTCTGAGGCCGAATTTGAACTCATGTCCTCCTGACTCCAGGGCTAATGCTCTACTCACTGCACCGTCTAGCTGCCCCCGAATAACTGCATTTTACCTATCTATCTGTATCCTGTGCTAGTTTCTAGCAAGGGGCCCTAGAAACAATATTGTAATGCAATCTCATTTAAAGTGAGATTTTTTTTCCTCTTAGAATGATTGTGATATTTGACCCTCTATAGTAAAATAGATCTTAATGGAAAATACATTTGAAATCTGGCATTAAGGTAAAATGTTTGTAGACTACAAGAATAAGAGCCACTTTTGTAACCATAAGTTCAATTATATTTATTTTATATTGATCGCTGAATACCTGTTACAGAATGCCTAACTTGATAAACTTTCTGTAAGATAATTCAGAAATGTATTCAACTATAATTAATATCATATTATTGGCAATAAATTTGTTTAAGTTCAATGTTTTAAATTTGTGATATTGTGTTATTATGCTTAATTTCTTTCACTGCAATTTGGGAAACCATTATATGAGAAATGCTATTAATTTGAGATAATGATACCTAGAGTATAATACATTTATTCTAGATAATTTATTTAATCTGAATGTTATGATTATACTGTAATAGTTAAAGATAGCCCTGAATGTATAAAGGGGACTGCTCTGGTTTGTTTACTTAGAAAGAACTGTTGATTTTTTTATGTGAATGGCAGAGTTTGTTTCTAGTTAAAGAGGATCTATAATATTTTGATGGGGATCTTCTGGCATACTTGGAAACCCCATTGTCTGTGAGATGACTCTGCTAGCCCCACTAAATTTTGCTTATCAACTCTGTGTAAAAGGTATGGAAATAAAGACTTTTGTAAATTCTACCCTGAGACTATAAGTGGCTTGAGTCATTATCTTATGGAGATTCTAAGCCTTTCTCCCAACATACATCCTAAAGTGGGGAATAACTTATTTGTTATTATATGATGAACTCTCTGGTCACTGACACTGAAAATTGTGGAATTACATCCAGAATAGTATGTATTAAAATCACATCTTTGAGCCAACTTAGTGTTACCTGAATACCTTAATACATCCAAGCTAATAGTGACCAGTATTTTTGTTCTGGGTTATTAGTTAATTATTATGTATTCACATTATATATAAACCTCCAAAATGGGAAAATTTTAAAATTTCTTCTTAATTGATTTTTATGTCAGGATATATTTAAACTAGAAGAGTAAAATGATGAATGAGTGCTTTTTGAAAGATCTTGTATGCACTCAATAAGTACTTTCTATGAATGTTTTTAGTGTTATTAATTTTTAACCAACTGTTATTACTTGATAAAAAACAACTATATACAGTGGAACTTGCTATGTGGGACAAAAGTGTAATTCGATTTGCTTCGAATTTTAAATTCAGATATAGCTGTTTTTGCTGTGCCAATACTCCACCATTCAAGGGAAAGGCTCAGAAAAGTTGCCTTCTGGAGACTGCTGTTAGTGAATGCTAATGACTGGGAAGGTCGAGAAGATGACTTTACAAAGGTAATGGTAGAAGCCTGTTGACTCAGTTTTCCCTACTGTGCTGTTTCCTTTCTGAACATGAATGTTTCCCATCTGGGTGATTCTGAGCCTGACTGGGATATTTTGTTGATAATGTGGAACGCTGTTCCGAAGGTATCTATGACTTTTACCTGAAATCAAACAGAGTTATGGGATTTTTTCTCCTTGTATACACTTATGAAAGGTAGTCTGTGGCTATCCTTAAGCCTAAGGAAATAGTCCTGATTTTTTTTTGCAATAGTATCCTTCCTTGTTTCTTAACAGCTTTCTCTAGCAATGGCAAGAGAACTACAAATGTTTTATAATAGATCTTTTCATTATAGTCAGCAAGCATCTCTGAACTGCTATAATGGGGCACAAGGGCAAAAGACCCTATTGCTTTGCTTTTACTATTTTATCTTTGTGCGCATTTCTTGTCTTAACTTCCTCATTTGTGTGACTAGGGAAAATCTGTTCTTAGATTTACACAATATTTTAATAATTACATGTTCATGTCTGAGATTATATAGTATTACATCTTTCTGGATGATATGTGGATAATATATACCCTCAAAGAGGGATAGGATTACATACACCTCTCTCTCTCTCTCTCTCTCTCTCTCTCTCTCTCTCTCTCTCTCTCTCTCTCTCTCTCTCTCTCTTTCCTTCCCTCCCTCCCTCCCTCTCTCTCTCTTTCTCACACACACATGCACACACACACACTTTCTCTCTCTTTACACACACACACACACACACACTCACACATACATTCTCAAAGTGGGATAGGATAAAGATGTGATGTGATAAAGACAGAAAAGTTTATTTTATTCTTTAATGTGGTAGTAAATTTTCCTTTAGTGAAGGCAACAAGATCAGAGTTTCCACCTGAGGACTAGGATATATATGATTGGCTCTCAAATGTTTTATTGGTTAAAGGAACATGCCTAAAACTTCCTGAGATAGCTGTAATTGTATTAGTATCCTTAAAACTTATGCTGTTGTGCCAGTAAAAATAATAGAAAAGGCTAAGTAATGATGACACTCTTAAATGACATACTTTTAAATTTTACCCTGGAGCTACTAGGGAACTACTGGACTTCTTTCATGTACATGTGAATATTCAAAGATGCTACAGATGTTTTAGTAATAGGTTTTGAACATGTTTTATTAAAGGGCTTTAGATATATTTTAGTGATCGGCTTTTGGATATGTTTTAATAATTGTTGACAAAGTCTCAAGTTCGATAGAAACTCTCACATATCGAATTATTTTTAATTGTCAAGAAACTTTTAAAACTACTATACCTGGCAGTACATACACTGGGAAAAGAGAAGGAAATATTTGTGGTCTTCAGTATGAGAAGTGGAAAGCCCCTTATCATACCACATGATGAGTTTTTACAGTCACAAAACCTTAAAGCACTAAACTTTAGGAAAAAAGTTTCACTTAATTTGTTGAAGCTCACACATTAAATGTAGTGGTTGTCCATAATATTTCAGTGCAAGAAAGATAGTTAAACTCATGTAATTTTTAAAAAAATAAAGTCTGCAGTGTGTTCTAATTGCTTGATTAAAGGCCAGTTTTCAACTTACGACAACATTAGGGAGTTATTCATTACAAAGAATGATTTTTAACATCATAGCTAATTTTTTTCTTACTAAAACTTCAAATAATTAAAAAAGTTTCATATCTTATTTTCTGAACTTTTTAAAAAAGGAATTGATTTTTTTCTGTTTGAGATCTTTTTCTCTCTCCTATAATATCAGGAGACAGCAAGGCTTATTCGAACAAAGTCTAATTCTTTGGCCTATAGATAGCATTATCTATATCATGTACAGGGTTCAGGTACACATAAAAAGAACAAATGGTATGTGAAAACTGAAATTCTCTAAACTTTCAGATAAGTTACAGGTAGGCTAATTTGATGTTCTTCCTATAGTTCTGTCATTTATAATATTAACTCCATAACATTTGAACTGGCTTTTATCATATAAAATAATTACTGAAAGGCCAATTTGAGTAGTATTATTACTAGCAGGTTTAAGCAGCATTACCTCTGGGAATCTCTGCAAGTGACTTGGAACCTGGTAAGTGGATCTATTGGGAGAAACATCTCTTTAAAACTGCCCTAGAAAAAAAGGCCCATTCCAGATATTGTTATCAACTGAAACCCCAATTAGGGATACTAGGTTGTTGACTCAGGGATGCATATCTGTGAGTTTCAATATACTGAACTGAATACTTTGTGAAGAGTTGTCGAGGCCAGATCCTTCTGACAAAATTTCTAAGGGAAAATGTTTCCCAGAAGCAGACGACTCTGTGAGGTAGACAGCTAAACCCAGGATGACAAAACAAGAAATATGTTGTTTAAATGACAAAATGACCAAATCCTTAATCTTTTAAAATGGAAATAAAATGCATATAAAACCTTTAAAAAAAATTAAGAAAGCATTAATGAATTACATAAATACCTTGTCTTCCTAGGAAAAAATATGTTTCAGATATGAGGAGAATATAAAACTCTCAAGTCTCCTCAGAGGACACCTTTTAGTGTGCAAGGCTAAATATGAATCAAAGATGAATTCTTATCATCATTTATTGTCAGTCACTCTACACATGATAATTTAGTCTTTCATTTTTATGAAAGGCTAAAATAAGATGAAACCGACCGCTTCTTACCTACAATGGATAGAATGACCACCACAAAATCAAAAATGTTCCATCCTATGGTGAAGTAGTAATGGCGGAGGGAGATCATCTTCAGCACACATTCTCCAGTGAAGAGGACAATGAACACCAGGTTAATCCGGGACAGAATGCTAGTCATTTCTTCACTTTGATCATCAGTCTCTACCATCATGGTGACCATATTGAGGCAGATGAGAATCATTATGCTGATATCAAAGACTTGTCTGGTTACAAAATCAAAGACCATTCCCTGGAATTTGTTCTGAAGAGAAGAAATCACCTTAGTAATCATGCCTTGCATGTGTATATTAACACTGCAGCACTATTTTTTACAACTGGCCCCCAAAAGCATGGAATTATGGAGGCAAAGTGATGTAGTAGGTCATTTTGTCAGCTCTCAGAGAGCTGCATTCTATTCCTCATTCTTAATTAAAAATAATGATAATAATAATAGTAATAATAATAATAATAGCTGACATTTATGTAGCACTGGAAGAGCGATAAAGTGCTTTCTTCACAACAATTGGGTGCTATGTATATTATTAATCCAAATTGCATATCAGAAAATAAGCTTCCAAATATGATGTGTCAGGACCTAGGCCTTTTGTACCCAAGTCTTTCGAGTCCAAGTCAAGCACCCTTCCATGATACCATGTTGTCTCTCTTACTATTGTTTGGAATAATCTAAGCTCCTTATTTTTGAGGAGTCTCCCTCTCTCTAATACAAGGTGAATGATTTTCTAGATTACCAACTTTCAAGGTACTTGGTTTCCCTGATGTACTGGGTATATTTTTACTTTTTACAGTTGGCAAGTTTACTCCCAGAGAGTAGGCTATCTAGTTCTTCACAAAAATAGGAGAGCTATTATTTACCTATCAATAAAGGTAACTTTAATGAAAGCTCACATTTAAGTCATGCTCTGTTTGTCTGCCCTCTACTGAAGTCCTCACTGTGAGGAGTTATGGGAATGATTTCGGATTTTCAAAGAGATTAGCTTTGGCACATCCTTTCAAGCTGGAAAGGCTTCCAGTCTGAGCCTGGTGATGAACCATATGTCCCTTGTCTGACGACCAGTCTAACTAAGTTCAGAGAGACTTATCATAGCAACTCTTGAGCACCATCTACTAAGGTTCAGATGGTTGTTATCTGTGTTAACAGAGGAAGTACCCGTCACAGCAGGAACCAGGGGCATTTGAAAAATTTATAGTCTACAAAATGTTCATGTCAGCTATTCTGTATTGATCAATCAATCAATATTTGTTAAGTGCTTACTATGGGCCAGGCACTGTCATAACATATGCAGCATGTCATGTGAATGTGAATTCTTAGCCTTACTATTCATTTCTAAAGTCTTCTAAATAATCCCTCTAAATTTCTATGGAAAAAGCACAAAGGAAAGAACATCTGACTTGAGGTCAAAAGACCTAGGCTTAGATCTTGGTTCTGCTTAGTTGTTTAACCCTGGGCAAGTCACTGAATCTCCCTTAACCTCAGGCTAACTTGTAAAATGGGAATAATGTTTTCAGGGTTGTGATCAGTGACTTAAAAATGTTAGGCATATATTACATGAAGGAAGTTCGGCAGCATAATGGCTATAGTGCAGGCCTTGGAGTCAGGAAGGTGTAGATACAAATTCCTTCTCTCAAGTTGTGTGACTCTGGGCAAGCATCCTTCCTGAGCCTCAGTTTCTCCATCTTTTAAATGGGTATGATAATAGTACTTACCCCACAAAGTTGTTGTGAAGATCAAGCAAGATAATATAATGTAAAGTGGTTTTTGTAAACCTTAAAGAACTATATAAATGTTAGCTAGTATTAGAAATGCTTTACTGAATTGTCACAGTATGCAGAACAAGATATGCAAGTGTGACTTGTCGGTAGTGGTTACTGAGCCAGCAGCAGCAGCACCTCTGTGCCTGATGAAACAATTAGAATGGATTTTTAATCTGACTAGCTAGATTATAAACTCTGTGAGAGCAGGACTGTTTCTTTTCTATTCTCTCAAAGTACCAAGTAATTTTCACCACATAGCAAGCTCCCAGTAATTATGATTGATTTTGGGAAACTAGTGTTGGAATTGTCAGATGGTAACTTTCTACCCAAGCTCTATTCAGATGCCTTACTGTGATGTGGAGGTGAGATTGGGGTCTTAAGGAGAATGCCAAGAGAATTATAGCTCGGTTAGGACCTAACAAGCTCAAGAGGGCAGAAAAGGACAACTGTAGGCCTGTTTCCATAGCACCAGACAAAATAAATTCAGAGCCTCAACACCATTTTGGCTGCAGGTAATGCATTTTTCAGCCAGTTACTATCTGGTGATGGTGCATCAAGTAGCTAGCGGGTTTGTTATCTGAATTGATGGGACAGAATGGCCATACCAATGAAATCATGTCTTCTTGAAATATTCAAGTTTAAGTAACCCATGTGTTTATAATCTTATGAAAAAACATTTTTTATTTCATTTCTATTTGCACAAAACTCATAGCATGGCTTACCCCTGGCCGTGGTATTGGCTTTTGTGGTTTCTTGGACCCCAGTTTTTTCATTGCATTGTAGTATTTCTTCTGCTCCTCTGTCATGAAGATGTCCTGGCCTCCAAAGTATAGAAATGAAATAAAAATTGGTTAATATTGTCTTTCCATTCAGAATTTAATCCTTAAGACTTACAGATTTACAATAGGAAAGCTATGAAAAAGAAAACAGAAATAGAAGCTTTAAAAGTAGATATAGGCTTTACCTTGAGGTTGAAAAGTTTCATGTATTAATATTTCCCCTGACTAGAATGTTAGACTGGGTCTGTATAGTCTTTTAAAAAAAAGTCATTTCCTGGGATAAGACAATGATCTAGTAAGTTTTTTATTTCTCCCTCAAATACACCCAAGAGGTCAAGAAAACATTTCTATTACATCAGAAAAAATAAGCTACATTTTAATGTCTTTATTACCATTTGGTTCCAAATTCATAGTACTGCTATCTATGTTCAAACTGCAGGCTGCTCTGGTACCCTGAAGACAAGATGGAGGGCCTGAGAAATGCCTCTCTGTGCTCCAAGTTATCAGGAACAAGGAAGAGTTTATTTTTTTAAAAATGCCAAAAACCCAAACTAGGACTTCTATGCGAAAATAAAGAAGTTAAAACATCTGAAGACACAAAGGTGAATCCTGAACTTTGGCAGGAGATGGAATAATGGAAGAATGTCACACAGAAGAGGGAGGGAAAAAACATTAAACATCTGGTGCTGACAACAACAACAGCAATTCCCAAATGAATTTGAAGCTCTTGTTGAAGAGAAGGGAGCTGAATACTAAGAGGAAGCAGATGTTTGTCCTCAGGGAAAAGCTAAAATAGATCCACCAGCACTGAGCTAAGGTATCAACCAAAAGAGTTGTAGTGGTTAATGATTTCACATAGAGGGCAACAAAGGCAGTTATTTGTTGACCTGCTGACAACGGGGACATCTGCTGTCTCCTTGGGGCCAGTATCCAAGACTTGATAGAGACCTTCTAAGACTTGCGATACCTGATGATTCCCAGCTCCAAGCGAGATATTGATGATATTACCAAAAGAAAATTAGAAAGTACAGGGGCCGCTAGGTGGTGCAGTGAGTAGAGCACTGGCCCTGGAGTCAGGATGACCTGGGTTCAAATCCAGCCTCAGACACTTGACACACTTACTAGCTGTGTGACCTTGGGCAAGTCGCTTAACCCCAAATGCCCTGCCTTCCCCACTCAAAAAAAAAAAACGAAAAAGAAAATTAGAAAGTATTGACCAGATGGCAAAGTTATACATAGTAGGTGCTTAAGGATTGTTTATTGATTGATTGGGCAAGAAGTTGAAGGCTATGGGGAAGAGATGGTGTCTTCATCCCTGCTGTCCATTGAATGCAAGGGATGCAAGAGGGAAAATCAGATTTGGGAACTGAATGGTCAAGAAGATGGCATCTGAGGATGGGATTCATATTTCTGGATTATGGCTTAAATTACATAAATAATCTACTTCAGGACAAGGTTGGAGTACATTAACATATGAATGAATTTATATGACATTTTGCAAAGGTAATTTAAAGGGTTTTAAACAGAAAAAGGAGGGGGAAGAAGAAACTCCCAAACATATCCATTAAGCTAAACTCCATAGAGAATAGCTACAGTGTAGGAAGAAAAGCTTTGGAGATATCCAGAAGTATGTAGGAGACAAAAGCTAAAAAAAAAATGAGTAATAAAACTCATAATCTCACATTTTTCTATATAAATGCACAAAACACAGGCAATATGCAAGAATGTGTTGATCTCTAACCTCTTGAGCATAGAATCAAAATTCCATAAAGGCACATGGCCTAGGGCAATGGTGGCAAACTTAAATAAAAACAGACTACTAATCCATACAGAAGAATTTCTACAGGGAACATATTGACCTAGTTTTAAATCTTAATTTTTTCTATCTTTTATTGTATTTTTAATTCATTTTAAAAAGTATTCCAAATCATATCTTAATCTAGTTTGAGCCACACGCAGGAGGGTGTTGGCTACATGCAGGCCATGTGTTTGACATTTCAGGTCTAAAAGATTTTGAAAAAGGAGATGTAGAATACATTCTTGAAAATTTTAAGGATGCAAAAATGGCTCTTCTACTTTCTGCCATGGTACCAATATGAAAACTTGAGGAAGGAAGCTACAAGCCTGGCACAGATGTATCATCTATTAGTAATGAAAATTTTCAGTTATCTAGCTATCTCCTGGAACTTATTCTGTCTGCCAAAAACAGAACACTAATAAGATGTTGATTTGCTTTAATGATGTCATCTTTCAAAAGGTGAAGAGGAAATTATCTTCTGGATATGGTTCTCACTCATATGGAGGAGCTGGTTGCTGGGGTGGAAAAAATGGAGGAAATTCAGTTCAACAGAAATGAAACAGTAACTGTCCTCAAGGACCTTCTCATTTACTTGGAGGAGACAATGTGAACACCAATATGAAACAGTAAATATATATGAAGTAATTAGCTTGATGTAGTAGATAGGGAGCTGGTCTTAAGAGTAAGAAAAACCTGGGTTC
The DNA here is from genome assembly GCF_011100635.1 of Trichosurus vulpecula. NCBI lineage: Eukaryota > Metazoa > Chordata > Mammalia > Diprotodontia > Phalangeridae > Trichosurus > Trichosurus vulpecula. Next base: position 218,869,658 of record NC_050574.1, read on the forward strand.
AAGTACTACTACTGAAATTTATTGGATGTGTAACTCTAGCTAATGCTCTTAACTTTTTAGTTCCTTTGAAAACTTTCTAAAGCTTTCAATTGTGGAGCAGTTACTGATCCACATTAGTAAAGGAAATGTCCTCCCTGTCAGTTCCATACACCAACAGAATCATAGTTCTGAGTCCCAAAAAAGTAAATGTAAAGCAGTTTTTGCATTAAGGTAGGTAATGCCAGCAATTGGTTAATGATTCTGAGGTTATTAATCCCAGTTACTGGAAGGTGGTGATGCCTCAACAGAAACAGGGAAATTAAGAAGAGCGGATTTTTGGGAAGAAGATAATTAGTTCCATTTGGACATGGGGAACTTGAGATGCCTATGGGACATCTAGGGGTAGATGTCTATGAGGCAGCTAGTTGGTGATACAGAACTGGGAGCTTAGGAGGAAGATGAGGGCTGCTTGTATAGATTTAGGAATCTATAAATCACCGAGAGGTCTATAAATCAATAAGCATTAATTGACAACTTGTGCAAAGCACTGTTGTAGGCCCCAGGGATACAAATACAAAGAATGAAACAGTTACTCTCAAGGAAGTTATACGATAATAGTAGAGACATAGATATATAATAGATAAAAGAATAAATACAAAGTAGTTGGGGAGGGAGGGCACTGGTGAGGAGGCAGTACAGATATACAGGATATACAGATGATGATTGAATCAATGAGAATTGAGAAGTTTTCCCTGTTAGAGAATCTAATAGAGAAAGAGAAGGGAATCTGGCATAGTCTGATGTGAATGCTAGAATTTGGAAGAATATATTTCAAAGAGTTCAAAGGAAGGATAAGCGGGAAAGACAGATAAGAAGGACCCTATGCACTAAAATTCTGCATAGGAAGTTAAGTTAGGACGTATAGGAAGCTCTCAAAAATAAAATTTTGAAAATTCAAAGAGAAACAATTCTGAGAAGCAGAGAAAAATAGGATTTGTCTGAAGATATTCAGGTGGATACACAGGGAATTCACCAGTCAATATAGAGTTAAAAAGACATGTGTGAAAGATGGAAGGAAGGGCAGGTAACAAAAACAAATATAAAAGTGTGGCCTGATATTGTAAGAATAATGTCAGTATTGCTAGAGCTCTAAATGGGAAGCTAAGAACACCAAAAAAGGCAGGTGTGTGTGTGTGTGTGTGTGTGCACGTGCGTGCGTGCGTGCGTGCGTGTGTGTGTGTGTGTGTGTCTGTCTGTCTATCTATCTGTCTGTCTGTTTAAAGCTATATTGAGAGAATTGAGGAAGATAAAGCAGGGATTGGACCACTGCTTATGGTGGTAAACTCATGAGAGCTGGCATGTGGAAGAGGGATTAAGGTTTATTCTGTTTGTTCCTTGATGGATAATTAGGAAAAATGGGTAAAAGTTGGAAAGAGGAAAATTCAGGTTTGATTTTAGGAAAAACTTTCTAACAATTATGAGTTTCTAGAAAATTAATACCCCCAAAGGAATGGGTAACCTCAGGAAGTAATATAGTCCTTCTCATTGGAGATCTTTAAAAAGACTGGACCACCACTTATCAGCTAGGTAGCAAAATGGATTTTTAACATATATTTTTCCCCCATCATGTGGCAAATAGGTAGCATTATGCATAGAGTCCTGGGCATTGGGTTTAGAAGCCCTGAGTTAAAATCTGGCCTTAGACTAGCTGTGTGAACCTAGCCATGTCAACTTAATCTCTCTAAGCCTCAACTTTCTTATCTGTAAAATGTGATAATAATAGTACCTATGACCCAGGGTTCTTGTCAGGATAAAATGAGATTAAAATTTGTAAAGCATTTTTCAAACATTAAAGTATATAAATGATAGCTATCCTTATTATTATCATCATTATCATTACAATGTACAGGTTGGATTGGGTAGCCACTGGGGTTCCCTCCAACTCTGGAGTTCTATAATTCTTATTTTGGAACAAAACTACTTTTGAATATTGACTTTTCTATTTTGTATATTGACTTTTCTATTTTAGCAGATTAGGAAGAAATAGCATGATGTAAACACAGAGGTGTCAAACTCTTCATAAAGCTCCATTGGGAACAAACTTAAAATGTAATTGGGAACAAAAGAAATAAAATACAATACAGATAACATTAATTTATGGTTTTCTAACTCCAATGGATCCATTTCTATTTGAATGTGACACCACTGGTATAGTGGATAGAAGGATGACCTTGGATTAGTTACAAAGGTTCTTAACCTGGAGTCTGTGAACTTAAAAAAATTCTTTTGTAACTATATTTAAAAATAATTGGTTTTCTTTGTGATTGATTTGATATATTTTACACATTTAAACACATTCTCCTGGGAAGGGATTAAAAGGCTTCACCAGACTGCCAAGGGGGTCCATAATACAAAAAATGGTCAATAACCCTGGAAGGAAGATGAAGTTCAAGTCTAGCCTCTGTCATGCTAGCTGTATAGGCTTACCTCTTGGTGACCTGGGAAATTCACTGAGAATATAAATTACATAGGAGTTGCTGATATGCATTGGTAGAAGTATCTTCCAAATCAGGCATTCTCTGCCTCAGTGAAATCCCAGAACACAACATTCCCACCCTCACTCCCACAAACCCCAAAACAAATGTGTTAGGCAATGTTATGAATACTTATCTTCTTTTTTTGTTGATTGAAATTATCAATGATGACACCAATGAACAGATTCAAGGTGAAGAATGACCCAAAGATGATGAAAATAACAAAGTAAAGATACATGTAAAGGTTGTCTTCATATTTGGGCTGTAGTTCCACCTACAAAAAAGAAGAATTTACAAAATTTAGTAACATAATTTGATGTTGGAAATATTGATCCTTTTAGAATGAGGATGGACAGGTTTATTATTTATTTATTCTTATTTATTCTGGTATCACTGAATACATTGTTGCCAAAGAAATTTTCAGTGGATCTCTTAATGTTAATGGGCTTCAATGAGAACAAATGACTGTGAAGAATTATTTCAAAGAAAGAGGCAATTTATTCTCACATTTTAATATCTACTTTCAGTCAATAAGCGTAGTTTCAATAATATTGTGACAACTCTCCTTGTTTACTATTCTTGGAACACTCTAAACTTTTTAGGAATTTTCTTCAATCTTTTTTGTTTGTTTTAACTAATAAAAGCTTATGCCTTAATCCCAATATTTATAAGGTATGTTTAGAAATGCCAAGATGTTTGGTATGATGTACAAAAAAGCTAATAACAATAATAGCAATACTTGGCACTTACACAGTGCTTTTAGATTCCCAAAAATCCTAGGAGGTACATGCTATTATTATCCCCAACCTATAGATGAGGGAACCAAGGCAGAGAGAAGTTGTGACTTGCTCAGGGTCACAGCTGGTAGATGTCTGAGGCTAGTCTTGAACTCAGATTTCTGACTCCTCATCCAGCTCTTTATCCACTGTGCCATCTAGACTAGTGATAAATATTTCAGTCTTCATCTAGATGTTTGCACAGATATTAATGAAAATTTAATTTCTTAAATTATCTCATGAGAAATTAATACTGTTGTTTTCCTCCACTAAAGTCTTACTTTCACATCCCCTTGTAATAATTAAGTGACTGTAGGGTCTTTAAGCACACTTGACATGCTAAATTAGAAAGGCTTAGAGAATGGGTCCCTCAATGGACCATATTTATATGGGGTGAAAGTCAGCCTAGCTAATCAATGAGAGAAGTTTAGTCACTGGGTGATGGATTTTTTGGGGGGCAGGGAATAGTATCTCACAAAGATCATCTATTAAGGCACAGAGAGGGTTGATGTCTACATCAACAAATACTTCAACAAATATTTATTAGGAACCTACTATGGACATGACAATGTGCTAGGTAGGGCATAAACACAAAAATGAAATAGTCCTAATCCCCTGCTAGCTTATATTCCAGTGGTGAGAAGACACCAACAGAGATACAAAGGGTAATTACAAATGTAATGAAAGGCAGCAATGAAGAGTACATTCAAGGTATAGGAATGGCTCATATAAATATGTGAGGTATGAAATTGTTTAGGAATTTAGGAAAGTGCAAGCATCCAGTTTAGCTAGACTATAGAATGCATGTGAGGTGGGCAGGAAATGTGAAATGAGTTTGGAGAGATAGTTTAGAGTCAGAATGTGGAAGGCCTTAAATGCTAGGCTAAGGAATTGGTATTCAATACCATTCTCCTCCTGGCCCTGCTCCTGGCTTCCAGACTTCAAAACAATATCTCTGCCATTGTCTTATCTGGAACTTTCCTCAGTGCTCAGGGCCTCCTAATACTGAACATCCAAATACCCCTTTAGTCTTCTCAACCTGGAACATTTCTCTGTAAGACCCATCCTTTTCTCCCACTGGTGAGTTCTTCCTGGAGCCTCCATTTTGTTGAGGGGTCCATGCTGCCTTTCACACTCCTCTTGAACCTGTTCTTTGTTTCTGGACTTCAAAACTATTGCCCTGGTTTCAGGTACTTTTATCTCTCGTCCCTTCTGATTTCTTCCTCCTCCCACCCCACCCCCACTCACCTCTAAGCTTGTTATCTCCCTCTTTGGTTATTTGAATACTTGTGCTTTCACTTCCCTCATTAGAATGTTAGCTCTTGAGGTCTGGGACTCTCTTTCTTTTTGCTTGTATTTATGTCCCTAACAATAAGTACAGTGGCTGGCAAATAGTAATTGCTTAATAAATCCTTGTTTCCTTCTTTCCTTCCATATGCAATAGGGAGGAACTAAATATGTATGTAAAGGTGTCAGTGATAGTAATACTTAATGAAATTAATGATATGTGCTAGGTTTGGGGGATAAAGTGCAAGCAATTCCTATTCACAAAGAGCTCATATTCTAATGGGAAAAATAACAGGTACATGAAGATAATATAAATAAATACAAAGTAGTGAAATATAAAGAAGTCTGAGGAAGATGGTATTAATGGTTAGGAGAGAAAATCAGGAAAGTTTTCTTAAAGATGGTACTTGAGCTGTCTTAATGCAAGAGAAAGGCTTTATGAGGTGAAGGTAATGAGAACTGAATTCGAGGCCTCTGGGATAGCCAGTACAAAAATACAGAAAGTGACCTGGTTGAGGTATAGAGAGAAAGACACTTTGGCTGAATCATGGAGTGAGGAAGGGAAAGGAATGTTTAAGGTGTCTGGAATGGGGCCAGATTGCACAGGGCTTTAACAGTTAGACAGTGGGAGGCAGAGGCAAGATGGTAGAGAAAAACCAGGAAGTTGCCTGAATTCTCCCTAGTTTCCCTTGAAACAACATTAAGTCAAGCCTCTGAATGAATTCTGGAGCCACAGAACCCATAAAAATACAGGGTGAAATAATTTTCCAACCTAAGATAACTTAGAAGGACTGCAGGAAAGGTCTTTCTCACTTGGGTAAAAAGAGAGCACAGCCCACTGCAGGCAGGGTCTGGGAAAACCAGTGGGAGACTCTTAGCAACCACACAGATCAGCAATGAAGGCCTTGTAGTCCTGACTCAGCAGGTCAGAGGCACAGCAGGCCATCTAAGAGGCCACCAGCCCCAGTACAGCAGGCAAACTGGAATCCCTAGTACAACAGGCGAGACTAGGCCAGGCCACCCCAGCTCAGTGGGCAAGCCACCAGCCCTGGAAGCCAATGACCAGGCCCATGGCCTCGAGTGAAAGAAGCTTGGGACAGTGGCCCTGTACTCCAAAAACAGAGCTCAACATTAAAAGTCATGAAATGGCCTGGGAAATGAGCAAAGAACAAAAAAGAGCTTTGGCCGTAGAAAGCTAGTACAATGACAGGGAAGTTCAAAACAGAAACTCAGAAGAGGACAATAATACCTATGTGTGAAGCCTAAAAGAGGAATATGAATTAATCTCAAGCTCAAAAAGTCCTCTTGGAAGAGCTCAGAAAGGATTTTGAAAATCAAATAAGAGAGGTAGAAGAAAAATTGGGAAAAGAAATGAGAGTTATGTAAGAGAATTATGAAAAAAACAATCAACGGCTCGGAAAAGGAAGCACAAAACTTAACTGAAGAAAACAACTTCTTAAAAAGTAGAACTGGCCAAATGGAAAAGGAGGCACCAAAGCTAACTGAAGAAAACAATCCCTTAAAAATTAGAACTGGGCAAGTGGAAGCTAATGACTCTATGAGACATCAAGAATCAGTCAATCAAAATCAAAAGAATGAAAAAAATAGAAGAAAATGTAAAATACCTCATTGGAAAAATAACTGACCTGGAAAATAGATCCGGGAGAGATAATTTAAGAATTATTGGACTATCTGAAAGCCATGATTAAAAAAAAGAGCCTGGATGCCATCTTTCAGGAAATTATCCAGGAAAACTTCCCTGATATGCTAGAAACTGAGAGTAAAACAGTCATTGAAAGAATCCACTGATCGTCTCCTGAAAGATATCCCAAAATGAAAACTCCAAGGAATATTACAGCCAAATTCCAGAACTATCAGGTCAAGCAGAAAATATTGCAAGCAGCCAGGAAGAAACAATTCAAATATTAAGGAGCCACAGTCAGGATTACACAGGATTTAGCAACTTCTACGTTAACGGATTGGAGGATGTGGAATATGATATTTTTGGATTGCAACAAAGAATCAACTACCCAGTAAAATTAAGCATAATCTTTCAGGTGAACATGTACTTGCAGACCTACTTTGAACCTTAAAAGATAGTTTTTGGATAAAGATAACAAAGTATTATTTATTATTCAACACTTCAATAGATACATGATCTCATCAGCATGAGCACTCTCTCAACTGCTCAGATGACTCCTTTTCATTTTTTGTGGGGACTTGTATCAATGTGTTCCAAAACACTGGAGATCTTGTTCTAGTGTTTTAAATATTTTATGGATAACTGTAGCATGGCTGGGCTGTCTATTCATTTACCCTTAGCTCAATATGACAAGCCCACATCCTTTCCTGGCTTTGATCTTGTCATGGACAATGTTTTTTTTTAGGGCTATTTTTGTGCAGCTCATTGTTGCTAACACATAGCAATCTGCTTATAACCACCGCAAATCTTTCCATTTGTCCTTCGGGTCACCCACAATTGTGGTTATTGCCAGACTGCGGTGATCCATGATTCATATTCACATAGGATCCCATGGAAAATAGTTGTGTGTAAAAAGGCAGGCTTTTGGACAGTGAATGGATAGTTTGGGATTATTGAAAGAACCACAGCATATTCCAAATGTTATCTACTGTGATGTCCTGTTGTTCAGTTCTGTGTCACAGACCAACTGAGTGGGCTACCTGCCCGAGTACATATCACAATCACACAATGCCCACTAAGGGCACTCATTTTGTGCTTCATTCTTTCTATCCGGATTGATTGGTCAATCTCCTTGAGCAAGTTTTCTTAGATTTCATTGAAGCAATCAGCAAAATGTCCTCTTCAAACAAGAGAATCTGTAGAACCTCTTTATTCAGGAGAGAATCCCTCTTATATTTAGACTCTGACTAGGATGTTCTGCATGACTTCTAGTCCCTACATCCCTGGATACTTTCCCAGATATTTTGCCACCCCCATTTTTTCCCTCATTTTCCCCCTTTCCAAATCTGACCCTATAGTTATACTAGTTCTACGTATTGTTGTTGTACAGTTGTTCTCAATTATATACAACTCTTTCTGACCTCAAGGGGACTTTTCGGATATTGGAGTGGTTTACCATTTCTTTCTCCAGCTCATTTTACATATGAAGAGACTAATGAAAACAGGGTTAAGTGACTCGCCCAGGGTCACACAGCAAGTAAGCATCCGAGGCCAGATTTGAACTCAGGAAGATGAGTCTTCTTGACTCCAGGTCCAGAATTCTATCTACTATACCATCTAGCTGCCCCTAGTTCTACTTTACAGTATCCTTTATCTAAAATCCTTTCCCCTAGAATATTGCTTTTCATGGATTACTCCCACCATCCTCCTCCTCCTCCACTTCCACTTATATACTTCTGTGAAAGTAACACAATTATTCTGATGAGGTCTACAGTTCATCTTACTTAATCTCAACTAGGCCTTTACTACAGCCAAACTCCTAGGAAAAGGTTGCCTACACTTGTTGCCTCCTTTTTGGCCTTCATTTGCTTATTTTCTTGAAATGTATCTTCTGATTTCATCACTCAGTCAATATTTGATCTAATGTCTTTTTAACAGTCTTCATCCTTGTTTTTATCTTCAGCATTTGACATATTTGACCACCCCTTAATTCCTCTGAGATATTCTCTCCTCTCTTGGTTTTTGACACTGCTCTCTTTATTCTCTTCCTACCTGGTTGACTGTTCTTCCTCACTTTCCTTTGATGGATCATCATACATATCCTGCCCTCAACTGAAGCTCTGTCTCTGGGCCCTCTTTGATTCTCTCTCTCTACTCTCTTAGTGACGTCATCAGCTTCTGTATGTTTAATTATCAGAGTTATTCTGGTAACACCTACAGCTATGAATCCAACCTTTTCTTTTTTTCCCCTTGAGATCCAGTGTTATGTCACCAACTACTACTAGACATTTTGAACTAGATGTACCACAGACATCTCAAACTGAACATGTTCAAAATAGAACTCATCTTCTTCCTTCTAGGAAAACCAACCCCTCTCTAGAACTCTCCTGTTTCCGTGGAAGTGCCATCCTCCTTCCAGCCACCCAAGTATGCAGCCTTGGTGTCACCTTTGACCCCTCACTCTATCCCTTATTCCACATATCTAAGCAATTGCCACGTCTTGTTGATGCTAACTCCACAACTTTTATTCCATCCATTTCCTTCTTTCTATTCACAGAGCAACCAATCTAGTTCAGGTTTGTACCTCTTTCTTGCCTGGAATATGACAATAACTTTATATTGGACTGTCTACCTTAAAAGTCACTTCATTTTAGAGTTTAAGGCAAGTCAACAAGTATTTATCAAGTACCTACTATGTTTTAGGCAGGATGTTATATGCTAGGCATACGAAAAAGGGCAAAACTCAGTTCCTGATCTCAAGGTTCTCAGCCATACTTCACACAATTGTCAAGATGATTTTCCTAAAGCACCTAAAGGTTTGACCATGTTACTGCCTTCCTCGAAACTTCTTGGCTCCTTATTGTCTCTAGGATTCCTGTTTATTATCTAAAGACCTTCATGATCTGGCTTAATTTCCTGCCATTAATTTTCATTCCCTTCACAAAATGGTCTGCTTACTGTCTTTTGCACATGACTTCCCAATTTTTGTCTCTGTACCTTTGCGTAGACTTGTCACAATTTCTGGAATTTATTCCCCTCTCTCTCTCTTCTGCCTCTTAGAAGCCCTAGTTTCCTGCAAAGCTCCATCCAGACACCATATCCTACATTAATCCTTTCATGATACCCTCCTCACCAAGCTAATAGCTCCTTACCTCTCCAAATTCCTCATATTTATTTTACATATGCTGATGTGTGTATAGGAGGCAGTATGACAGAGTAGAGAGAAAACTGGCCCTGTAGCCAGGAAAACCTGCCTCTGACATACAGGCTACATATGACCGTAGCAAGTTCCTTAACCTCTCAGTTTTCTAGGCAACTCTCTAAGATTATAAATTGAGGAGAAGGTATTAATGTATGTTGGTAGGTGAAATTCTTCACCAGGAGCTCCCTACAGCAATGAAATCACAGATCCTGTCCCAATTCCTAGATGTACACTTGTTTTCCCCAATTAAATGTCAAATACTTGAGTGCAGGGATAGTTTTTTCACACAGCACAAGGATTAAAAACACATGTTGAGTAACTAATGATACTGGCAAACAATTGTGGTGATTAATGCCTAATCTTGCTACTCAGGAGGTTGTGGAAAAGACCCTTAAAGATTTCACTTTGTTGCACTAAGTCAAATGAGTTTTTTTTAAACAAACAACAGATATTGTGGGACCTTATTCTCTATTTTCCTTTGTTAGATGTGTGATTATAATGAAGTAGTCTGCTATGGAAAACAATTTCTGAGATCCTGCCTGTTTCTTTCTTTTGTTTTCACCAAGAATACCCTGGATATGTGCAAAGACCATTTTCATAAAGACTTTGTAACCCTGAGAAAGAAGATACATGGTCAGTAGATGCAGATGCTTTTATCTCTTCCTTGAAAGTAATAATATTAGCTGTCATTTCCCCACATTGTGTTTCAAAATTGTGTTCCTTCTGGTATGGAGTTCATCTCTTTGTATTTGGCTAAAGCAGCTCCTCTTTCTAAGTTAATCTTAAGGGTCACTCTCAGTCTCTTGCATGGGTATTGAGAACTGTGAAGAATCAAATCCCATTTATCTCTGCTGATGAGAACAGATTACCATAGAACCAAATCCTAGCAGGTTTGTTCCATTTCATGCCTATCTGTAGTCCTCTTCCCAATTTCATCTACAAATATTCTCAGGATAATCTGATTCATTTGGATATCAAAACAAGCTTTCTGCAGGTTCATTTTCTTCTCAGTAGCTTTTCACTGTTTTGTGAAATGACACTTTTCATAATCTTCCATCTTCCTTTTTATTTTGGAAGGGGGATGTCAGGGGAATTGGGGGTCAAGTGACTTGCCCAAGGTCACACAGCTAGTAAGTGTGTCAAGTGTCTGATGCTGGATTTGAACTCAGGTCCTCCTGACTCCAGGGCCAGTGCTCTATGTCTTCTTCTTTAGTGTTTTACAAATGGGCTTTTAAAAGTTGGTAAAGTTCTGAGGAATGCTTAGATAAATTTAAGGATTTTAAGGACAGTATTAAAAAAAGTTGTTGCTGTATAGGAACAAGACCTCAAGCAACACTGCCTTCAAAGAGATAAAAGAGGAACATCACACAGAAGGCAATAGAAAGGCACATGGTGGGTGTGAGTAGGCTGTAGCATATAACCAACTCCAAACTCCTAAAAGAGTGGGAGTAAAGAATGTTGTTAAAGAATTATATGGCAGAAATGAAAATTGAGTCGGTTATGTAGCTAGAGCAAGGGATTAGAGCTAGCTGGCCAAAATGCTTCACTGGTGTCCTTGAAATATTAGGACAAATCAAGGAAGTCTTTCAGCATAGGATGAGAGTCACCAAGGATGGACAGTCATGTATATGTATATACATATGATGAGAGTTGATGAAATCACTGATCTATCTGAGAATTAAAATAGGATAAAGATGATACAGATTATCTAAATTATCTACAATATGTCCCCATAGTGTACAGGCAGGCATAGTTTCCCATAAAATTTCCCTTAGTACTTATCAGAGGGAGGCTGCTGGATGCAGTGGAACATTTGTCTGACTTATTTTGACCTCTCTCTCTCTTTCTTCATCTTTCTCTCCTTCTCTCTGTCTCTCTGTCTCTGCCTCTGTCTCTCTCTGTCTCTCTCTCTCTCTCTTTCTGTCTCAATCTCTGTCTCTGTCTGGCTCTGAACTGTTCTCTTTTTTTTGCCCCTGGAGGTAGTAGTCATCACTATCATATTTGGATGCAAAACCCGGATGTGACTATATAACATATGCATATATGTATATTATGTAAGTATAAGTATTGCATCAATACTTTGAGGATGATTGCTGTGTAGGTGCTCCCTTCATTGATTTACATCAAAACCTCTTTAAAGCTTTATAGATAACCTTTAAGAATTGCTATGGCCAAAAAATTCATTCATTTTCAGACAGCCTGATGATGGATCTCTCTGAAGTTAGCCAGGTCCTTGGAAAGCAGACATACAGTCTATCACCAGGCCCATTCGATATAAGTACTAAATAGAATATGATACATTTATCATCTATTATTGAACATGAATAATTCAGAATGTAATTTTAGTGGGGCTTTCTTGCAATTTAACTTCTTTAATTTACGTACTTCATGAAATCTTCTCTTAATAATAATTATACTGGTTTTTTCCTTGTTATATAATTCAGTTAATTATACAAGTTCTAGTAATTGCATCTAAGGACTTACAAAACACCCCCAAAAAACCTGCTTTAGTACATTGATTGTACTTACATTTCTTGAGTCAATAGCTGCATACATAATGTCCATCCATCCTTTAAATGTGGCCTGTAAATACGACATATATGTCTAACTTTGGTATAAAACAATGTTAAAGTCTGTCAAGAACACAATGTTTTATAGATGAACTTAGTGATATATTGATAGATATTTAAAACACAATCAATCTGTTAAGAGCATGATGTTTTATAGATGAACTTAATGATATGTTGATGGATACACTAATGATAAATTGATAGATATTTAAAACACAGTATGAGCTCTGTGCATTTTTTCATATAATGTGCTTAATATATCTATCTATCATTTTTCTACTTGCTAATAAGATAATATATACTTCCCATTTTATTAGAAGAATCTCCCACAATTTGTGAACTGTTATTTTTTGTAAAATTTATTAATTTACATATATTAGCATAAGTAAAGCTTATATAAAATTGAAAAAAAGTTAAATCAAAGCATTCAAACTGGAAGATGGCAATTGAGGAAGAGAGATAGCTAAATCACTATTTTCAGGGGTAAGGAACCTACAGCCTCCAGGCCATATGTGGCCCTCTAGGTTCACAAGTGTGGTCCTTTGAATCCAAACTTCACAGAACAAATCCTCTTAATAAAAGGATTTGTTCTGTAAAACTTGTACTCAGTTAAAGGGCCACACTTGAGGACCTAGAGAGCCAATGGGGCCTTGAGGCCCCCTGATTCCCCATCCTGCTTTAGATGTTACAAATTCCTGCATACCACACACTAGTATAGCTTCCCATTAGTTTATGCTAATATGTTAAAAAAAAAGACAAAAGAAATTAAGGATGTTTTCTTTTTCTTAGTGAACAAATTACAAATAAGTGTTTTTTAAATTTTTCATTAACATACACAATAATGAAATGTTGACAGAAAGAATTTACTTACTACTTGAAGTAAAGAGAGATACCCAAATCCTACATTATCAAAGTTTACTTTAACGTTTTTCCACCGGGCAGTCTCATTTCTTTCTATAAGTTCCAAACACTGAGACCGATTATAGACTTCTGAGATGTCAAACATATCACCAGTTGTGGTATTAACACAGTGGTAGAACTTGCCGGCAAACAGATTGACTCCCATGATGCTGAAAATTAGCCAGAATATAAGACAAACCAGAAGCACATTCATGATGGAGGGAATGGCTCCTAAGAGGGCATTCACAACCACCTGGCATACAAATGAAAGGAAAGAAATGTCAGAATGCTTAATCAGTAGAAGAATGAAACATTTTTCTACCAACCAATTTTCAGTCCTTCTAACTTGATCTATTCAAGGCTACTTGAGGCTTTTAAAATGTAAAATGAAACAAATAAAAAAAAAAGTTTACTCCTTTTTAAACATTTAACAGAATAGATCCATTCAGGGAAACAAACAGGGAATGTAACAAACAAACCCACAAGTATGAAAAGTGTAAATGGAAAGCAAAATCAGAAAAACCTTCTGGCAGATAGATGAAGTCAGAATATTTGGTGCTTTCTAGAAAAGAGAAATGGGAAAACATAATACAGAAAATTAACTCATTAAAAAGGCAACACATCAAATAATTAAAACAAGTAACAAAAAAAATTGACAATGGGCTGATTTGATCAACATATTTTTCCTAAGTAAAATTAAAAAAATGCGGATATCATGATCTAAAACCTAAGTGCTTGGTTCAAAATATTATTGAAAGCTGAAATACCTAACATATTTGTGACCTTAATTATTCATGCATTATTATTAAGACTAATAATAATTTTTGCATAAAAAGCAAGACATTTTTGCGTTATGTATTTCATTAGATCATAACAGTTTATTTCAAGCTCCAGTCATGTCATTTGTTTCATTTATTGAGTTTAATTCAATAAACTTATTTTAAATGAAACATCATAAAATCAGCCTTTTTGGGCAAAGAGGATAAGAGAAGGGGTTTGTGTGTATGGTAAGTTGTTCCTAAATTTGAAGCAATTGGACTAAGCTCTATTCTGTGATAATACTCATTTTGCACTTCCTTCCAGAAAATTTATTAAAAGATAAAATGCATTTGAATCTTCATGTTTAGCACTGCTGTGGGGGCTGTAGTATATTAAATTCTGCCCTTGGCTGCTCACACACAATTTCCAAGGGAGCTGCATGTGAGTTGCTATGAGCTAAATTAGGCTTTGAAATGGGCATATATAACTGAAGACAGAAGATGGCCCTGGAATTGAACATCAATAGCTAGGCACATAACTCTACCTAATGTGTCTCTAGTTTTATTAATGCTAGGAATCAATCAAATCAAAAGAATACCACTGGCACCTATTTATATGTTATCCTACTATAATTTCTGCTACTTTGCTGTCTTCTTCTTACTTGGATAAGGTTTTTGAAAGCCAGTCTCCAAACAAAATCTATTTGCCAACTCTTTGTAATGCTCCTGAGCCACTTATGATCTCTTTGAAATCTGACATGGTGTCCATGATTGGATTAATACCTTTGAAGATGCTGAACAATGAGAGAAATGACCCCACAGACATGTTAAAACTACCCAAGACGAAGGTGAGAAATGAACATGAAAAAGCAATCTAGGCTGTGCCTACTGAGAGGATCAAATAATAAACAGAGGTTAGTTGTCTGGTAAGGTGGGCCAATGCAGACTGCTAAAGTAGCTCAGTGGTCTAAATTAGTAGTATGGTTATCTTCATTTATCAATCTGACTGGAAAAATCCCCAATCTCCATTTCATTTTAAATCCGGGGATTTGAGTCTTTCAGTTTTCTTTTATGTTCACTATCTCCAACTTCTTCAACACTTCAAAAGACCTGGGACTTTATCAATGAGACCATTCCAGTGACACTGATTGCAACCTCTCAATACCTTTGGAAATGGTCTTCGTGAATATTTGTGACCTTCTTTCAAAAATATCTCTGGTCAACATTCTGATGATAAGCCTCATTGAACTTAACCTAGTCCTTGGGCAACAACTATATATTCTATTGCTAAACCCCTATTCAAAGCCTTTCAAGCTTGGTCTCACCAGTTAGACCTTGGAAATCATTGGAATAGCCTCTGAGAGCCCAGGGTCACCTTCATTGTCACCATAAAATAATAGCATTAGAATTTAGTGAATTCTTTTTCTAACTTCAAAGTTAATTTGTTATTTATTTCTTCCTCATCTGAGTATTTGAACAACCATCTAGATCAGTCCCTATGGGCTGTATATTGACTTAGAAAACCACAAATTAATATTATATAACTTATATGGTATTTTTTATTTTTAAAAACATTTTAGTTACATTTTACTCTTCATCAAGTTCTGAGTTTAACACATATCATCTAGATAATAGTGAAATAGAGAGAAAAGAGAGTAACAACTCAGAGCTAGAAGGTACTTTGGAAGGAATTTAGACCCACCCTGTTATTTTGTAGATGAGGGGACTGAGACCAACAAAAGTTAAGCTACTTGCCCAATGTCACACAGGTAGTTACTGGCAGAGGTGGGATCTGAACTCAGGCTTTACTGATTTTAAGGCCAGTATTATATCCCTTATGCATGTGGATTTACAGATAATACATAATATATAAAAACATGCAGGTGCTTCAGTTAGGTGAACAGCTAATCCAAAGCAAATAGAATCCTTCAGAAATGATGGATAAATATGCCTCCAGATTTATCATATTACTTCTGGGATTTACAATAGGTGCCTCCACTTTCTTCCTACTCTTTTCTAAACCACTTACAATCTGGCTTCTGACTATCATTCCACTAATACTGCTCTCTCCAAAGTTACTAATAATCTCTTAGTTGCCAAATCCAATGGTCTTTTCTTCATCCTTATTCTCCTAAACATCTCTGCAGCCTTTGACATTGTTTATCTCTCCCCTACCTGATATTCTCAGCTCTCTAGGTTTTCAGGACACTCTCTCTTGGCTCTCATCATTCCTATCTGACTGCTCCTTTGGGTAGATTCTCTTCTAGAACATGCCTTCTAACTGCAGGTGCCCCTCAAGGTTCTGTTCTAAGCCTTCTTTCTCCCTCTATACTACTTCACTTGGTGATCTTATCACCTTCCATGGACTAAATTACCATCTCTATGCTGATGATTCTCAAATCTACCTCTGCTGACTACCAATCCTACATCTCCAACTGACTTTAGACATCTTGAATTGGATGTCCAGCAGACAACTTAAACTCACCCCCAAATCCTTAAATACCCCAGAAGGAACCAGTTATCTTTCCTCCTAAACTCTCCTTCTCCTCCTACTTTTCCTGTTTCTATAGAGGACAACATCATCTTCCCAGTCCCTCAGGCTCACAACCTAGGAGTCATACTGGACTCCTCACTATCTCTTAACCCCCATATCCACACTGTTGCCAAAGCCTCAATTCCACCTTTGCAACATCTTTCCAATGCCTCCTTATCTCCTTTGACACTGTCACCATTCTAGTGCAGGTCCTTATCACCCCATACCTGGACTATTGTAATAGCCTGCTCATGGATCTTCCTGCCTCAAGTCTCTCCCCATGCTATTCGGCTATTAGAATTATTTTCCTAACGCACACATGTCACCTTCTTATTCAATCAATTCCAATGGCCCCTTATTACCTTCAGGATCAAATAAGAAAGATTTTGTTTGGCATTTAAAGGCCTTCATGACCTAGCCCCCCCCCCCCCACCTTTATGTCTTACATCTTACTCCCCCAACAGATACTCTTCAATTCAGTGATGTTGGCCTCCTGGTTGTTTCATGAACAAGACATTCCATCTCTAGGCTCCATATCTACAATGCTTTCCCTCTTCTGCTCTTTCTACTACTGACCTATTAGAATCCCATCTTTTACTGGTATCCTTCCCCAAACTCTCTTAATTCTGTTAATTATTTCCTATTTACCTGTATATAGCTTGCTTTGCACATATTTGTTTGCATTTCTCTCCCATGAGATTGTAAGCTCCTTGTGGCCTGAGACTATTTTTTTTTTCTTTTTTTGTATCCCTTGTGCTTAGCACAAAGCCTGGCACATAGTAGGCATTCAATAAATATTGATTAACCTAAAACTGCTTTGCCAAAAATTGGTTGTAATGAGTTTTGGATTTTTTGATTCTCAGGGTAAATCCTTTGACTGCCATAATGAAGACAATTATGTATCTTTTACTCCTACTGGGAGGTATTTGAAAGTAAAGCTTTAAAGGTATGATAGAAGACAAATTAACACGGAAATAACTACAAAATATCTGAAATTTTTTTTGTTCTGCTCGTTAAAGAAAGGATAGATTCTGCAAAAATTTCATCACTTTAGATAATATAATCACAAGCAGAGCAGGAAGGACCCACAAATATTGTCAAATAAAGTCTCTTCATAATTCAGAGACCTGTTTTTACCAGATTTCTTGAGAGTTAACTGTGTCAATAAGAAGAGTTAAGCAATAGTATACCCATGAGAATGTAGCGAATGCAACCATTTTCTTTTTAGCTTAGTCCAAATTCCCTCAGATAATCCACAGGACCTGGAGGAACAATGGACACTTGAATACACCAGGGCTAAGGTAGAATTTCCTGAATGGTTTGATTGAATATTATATTGCTATATCTGATATCCTCATAACATATAGGCCCATATAACATATCTGTTATATAATATATAATATATAATAAATGGCATAGATGCCATTATTTGTTTGATATTAAGGCAATCACTTAAACTCCCTGTGCCTTATTTTGAATAACTTTTTAAAGTTAACATTTTTGCCCAATTATCTTAATATTTTTTCCTTAGAAAAATATCCATGTTTTCAAAATTATAGGAGTATGTTGTTTTAGTTATTCTTAAGTAATATGATGTTAACACCTATCCAGTTCTAGAAGGAAAATCCAGACCCAATGGGTGGCAGTTACAAGACAGTGTTCTCTAAAATGTCAGTGGATCTGTGATCTCACCAAAGGCAGCATTTTGTCCAATGCTACAGATCACAACCAATCCATGCCCATTTATCCTGGATGACTCTCATGTCCTCATATCAGTTTGCTAAAGGAAGTCCACCCAAGGTGCAGAAGTACTAAAAGAGTAAGCAGGGTGATCATCTAGTTTATTTTGTCCAAATAAAATAAATTTCTAATAATTATAGTTGTCTCCAAATCAAATAGACTTGCCTGTGAGATTCTAAGTTCAAAATTCTTGGAAATATTCAAGGAGATTCTGGATGACTGTCTCTCAGGGACACTGTAATATTAATTCTATTGACAAATACACACATTTGTATCCAGATTCTCCCTATTACTTCTGGGGTCACATTGACTGAGAGGTGATGCAGAAATTTATTAGACCTGATGACTCCTGTAATCCTTTCTAATTTTAATGGTTTTATGAAGTTTTACCTCCATAGTGTATCATTCCAGGAAACAGAAAGATTATAATGTGCAATATTATAATATGTAAAGAGAAGGCTATCTTCTGAACCAGTATGTTCTAAAGAGTTCCAAGCTAGACCAGTAGAATTAGATAACCACTGTCTCAAAGATCTATCACTTATCTTTTATTCTCATGCCCTAGAGCTAGATAGTAGAATTATTTATTTTAAATTCAATTTTATTTTATTTTCGGTTCCCAATGGAATAGCAATGGAAAAAATACTATTACAAAAATCACATAGTAAGATTCTAACATTCTCAATTCTCTAAACAAACTTCATCTTGAATATAATCCCAGGAAGGTACTAAGCTCATAGAAGACAGTTATCTGTATAGTTTCAAGTAAGAAATAAAAGAAGTGGATTTTTTTTCAATTGGAGGAAGGCCTAATTCAATTCAATTAAAAATACTTAGTATTCTTTTACTATATATAGTCATGACACTGTGCTGGGCACTGGGGATACAAAGATGAAAGAAAGAGAGAGAGACAGGAAGAAAGAAAGAGGGAGAGACAGAGAGACAGAAAGAAAGAGGGAGAGACAGAGACAGAGAGACAGAAAGAAAGAAAGGAAAGAAAGAAAGCAAAAGAAGGTGGCTCAATCAATTGAAAGGAGCAGATTTAGGTTTCAGTATACATAAAAAAGAGGTTCCAGAAAGGAGCTATCTTAAATGAGGTAAGACAAACAGAAAATGTACTTCTCTTTGCAGGAAGATTTCTACTTTGACACCTTAAATGTCACCATATGCTTTCTTTAGTCTAGTACTTTCTGGAAAATTTTATAAGATGTATAATTTGAAAATAAAAACATTCATCATCCAATTTTTTATAACCTTATATTCTAACAGTTTATCTTTTGAATAAGTAAGATTAATAATATCTCTTATGCTTAATCTAACTAGGCTGACTAAATATATTTATTTATATAAATGTTTAACTATTTAACATATATAATGTGCAATGTTATAATATGTAAAGAGAAGGCTATTTTCTGAACCAGTATGTTCTAAAGAGTTCCAAGCTAGACCAACAGAATTAGATAACCACTGTCCCAAAGATCTATCACTTATCTTTTATTCTCACTATCTAGCTCTAGATAGTTTCTGAATGATAGGGAATTATCATTCAATCATCATATCTAAGAGATTATCTGTTGTTTTAGTGTTCAAGGAAACAGAAAATGCTAAAAGTATCTAGCCTTGCTCTTATATATTTAATTTTGGTGCCATTTCCCTCCCCCCTTCCCCATCATAGTGGCCCATTCTAGATTGCTCAGTGACTTGAAACCAGTATAGAAGATGGACAAAACTTTGAATTTTCTGATCCCTTTAAAATAAATATCTCTGCATAATTTACATAAGTGGAATAATTAAAGCCCTATAATCATAATACCTAAGGGTCAGAAGAACTTTATAGACCATCTAGTTGAATCTCTTCCTTTTACTGATGAGGAAAAAGAGATGGAATGCCTTGACCAGGATAGTAAACTAAGTGAATAAAGAGCTGTAGTAAAACCGATGCTCCTTGATTCCCATTTCAAAATACTTTCCAATATACTGCACTTTAAAGTCATCCAATCATTAATTTCAACATAAAATGACTAAGGAAACAAACAGATTTTGACAGTGATCCTACTGTAAAGATTACCTGGCCCTTTTCCTTGAATAAATGGTTTCTAAACTTAAAATCAGTTCCATTCATGGGTTTCAATTATTCTGTAATCTCAAAAGAGAGGAAGTGCTGAATTGACTGGTGCCACAGATCAAAATCAAAAGACAACAGACTGAGGAAACTGAATGTTGGGTTGACAATTTTTATGGAATATGGTATTTTAAAAAAAGAGATCCCTTGGTAAAAGGTCTGGAGCAGAGTGGCAGTATTCTTTTTTCATGCAATGACAGCTCATAATTAAAATCCAACCCTGCCTCCCCCTTAAAAATAGAAGCTATATTTCTTGACTAATGCTTTTCTATTTCAAGATTGAAAAAATTTAGACTCTTTTGCTACTAATTTTTGGCTTACATATATGTATTTGTATATATTCATATACATATGCCTTCTAAAGACTAGGAAATCAATCAGTAATGACATATCTCTCTTTAATCAGAAGAAATAATTTCTTGTCTAAAACCTACCAAGACTGTCAGGACTTTACAACAAAAATGATAGTTAAAGACTTAAAATTGTAAAACTGTAGGATGGGAACATGTGTATGGACCCAAGAGAGTGGAGGTTTTTATGATATAATGTGTTTTTTCATTTTCTTACAACAGTAACCTCATAAATTTACTGACCACTTCTCTATTTTCTTACATTTATATTTTGAAAAGAATCTCCAATAAACATACATTTAACAAAGAATGAGAATGGTTACACAATCAATATCGATTCCTATGAAGCCTAGCACACTGGACACTTGTGTCTGCTCAAAGCAGCAGGACAAGAAATCTACTGCATATTTTCTGAGTTTGCAATTTCCATGACTTCAACTTTCTAAGAAGCAAAGGTTATCCTTTCATGACAAGTTTGAGGTTTTAAAACAACCATTCTGTATGAATTGCCCAAGGGTTCCCCCAACCCCCAAAAGGCATCTGAACACGTTTTCTCCAAGTGTGTATTACTTAATTTGTAAATGGTTAAATCAATGTTAATGAACTTTTCCAAATAAATTGATAGCTGGGGCCAGGGATCACACAGACCAAATTCAGGCCCCAAAGGCAAGTTTTGGAGAAAATGTAAAGCAATTGAAAAGGGGAATTGGAATGGAAAGTCTGACTATGATGTCCTACTGTGACACTCAAATTAACCTGTCCACTCCCTCCCACCCCACTGCACATTAACTAGTCACAGCGAAAGGATTAAAGGTAGCAAAAGGGGAAATACAGTACCCATTATAAAGGGTTGAGGGGAGGAACCAGCGCTCCACCCCATCCAAGTTGGAGAAAGATTATCCTATATAAAATAGAAATATATAGTTTGTTATTAGGAACCTGATATGACAGAACATTTGGTGTTAGTTGTTGTATATGATGCTGTCAGTTTCCCTATTAATGAAGTCTAGAGTACTTTTGTAAAATAAGGCATTTATCTTACCAGATTTCTTAGATTAGGAAATTAAAGAAATACAAATTTAATGGTACTATAGATATTTAAAGACATCAATTCTCTCAGTTCAATTTTACATGTTAAAGAATTTGGACTGGAAATTTGAAATACAATAAATGTATAAAGCTGTCAGCCAGAAATGTGCATCAATCATGCAAAACTAAAAGTGCCAGTATGATGATAATTGATAGATCATTTTATGCCTCCTTGTCAAGCACTGTAAAACATGCTTTATTCAGTGATGCTACACATAAGCACATGCTTTGAAATGACCAAAGTGTAATCTAGCAAGCAAACAAAAAAGGCTGCTTTTTATGTTTAGCATACAATTTTGCAGCTACTCAAATTTTGGGCTACAAGAATTAGAATTAAAAAGAAAGTATCTGAACATATTCAAAGCTCAGTTTCTGGGTAGAATCATCAATCGTCATCATCTCTCTCTGGGTCTCCACAGTGAAAACAATTGCAAATGATTGAAAAGAGAAAAAAACTCAGTCAATTGGCAATGCCAAATGGTGTTGGACTGAAGTGGATGGAGGTTTTAGTGGTGTGAAGATCCTGCTGCAAGATGAGACTACATAAATTTTTTACTAATTTGTTGCAAGTAAATAATTTCTCTACTTTTCCTACCAGAGGCTACTAAGAAGCTTACTTCTTAATTTCCATTAGTTAAAAGTATAAAATTATTAAAAGCAGATGCATTTTAGAGAGTTCTTTATTGATGTATAGCAAGGAAAACACTGCAACCAAGATGTATGGTAATCTTAATATGGGCAATACCTCTCTAGAAATAGGTCAGTAGTCATCTGGTATAGAAGATAAATCCTAGAGAGGCACATTGAAGTTAAAAAAAATTGCCCAGGATCCTGATGTAGGATTTGATTCTAGGTTTTCCTAACCTCAAGCTCAACTCTACCCACTATACCAAGATTAAAGATAGTGTTTTAAAAATAAAATAGAATTCTGAGTCTCTTTCTGTGAACGTCTAAACATGTATATTATTAGCAATGATATCACCATGAAAGAGAAACATTTGACTCACGAATTTATAAATGATTTGAGGTTTTAAACAAAACAGTTATATCATAGAAAATTTAAGATGTGACAGCTTCAAATTTGTAGTGTTGTGCAAAACTCAGATTCTATACAAAATTGAAATTTTCCCCAGTAGAAAACACATCTTCAGAACAAAAAAGAAATTGTCAACCCACAATAAAATAAGTGACAGATTTTATGTATAAATCATGCCAATTGTTTTTCATGGATAAACATAAGGTAGTATCAGAATTTCCTGCACAAATTTCTTTATGAAAATATGATTAGCTCTGTAGGAAAGCAAGTAAGACATTCCTATTATCTATATTGCACTTAAAGGCTAGTATCTTCCTGACCTGCCTAAATTAGTTCATGAGTTTACATGAACCATGAATACAAGATAAACCGCATATTCTTAAATCTAATCAGCTAGCATTTATAGTATTATTTGACTAACTTTTGAGACTTTAGGAGTCACATTCTAAACTATTAAGTACAAATTGAAATCTAAAATCACTGTTAGTTTTTAAAATACTAAATCTTAGAGAGCAAAGAGATTGGTCCACAGGAAATCAATCTATTTCACTATGCTTTGTGGAGTTGTAAGTTTAATTTTCTTAAAGTGGAATAGATTTTTACAACACCATAAAAACTCTTTTAAAAAAGAATATGCCTTTATAATAAATGAAAGGAGTAGAATGTAAAAGAAAATCACAGTATACTTATATGATATTTGGTAAATGAGAATGTAAGTTTGGGTTACTTAAGAGCCATAATTCAGTGACAAATTCAAAAAAGTCTGAATTATTTTATTGTTATTTGCTGATGAGAGAATAAGACATATTTAAAAATACATTTGTGACAGCAAAATATAGGTGCTTCCAAAGAGGGATGTAAATTTTAGATTTTTTATGGATTACATTTCAGGTGGAAACTTAAGTTGTAGTCAACATCGAAGCATCCAATAGAAAAAGTTAAAAAAAAATCCCAGTCAATATTTAAGCCTAGCTATGTTAAAACCTGGATATTTCCCATCATTAGTTGCTTTGGTTTTTGCTTGTTTTTAATTTTCGGTCTAGAGCCATGATTACTTTGATGCAGGAAGCACCAGGTAAGGAAACTCCCTCTACTGATGCAGATCTGCACTTATTCAGTCACTTATTGTCTTAGTGAGTTGCTTAGATACTGAGAGGTCAAGTGACTTGCCAGGTTCATAGAGTCACTGTGTGACAGAGGAAGGACTCGAACACAGCTCTTCTTGAATTTGAGGCTGGCTTCTTAACTACTATATTACTCTGTCTCTCATTTGGGATCATAGAAGAAAAAAAACAAAACCCTAAAACAACACCCTAATGATATATTTTACATTTCATCCAGTTCAGGCATTATGCAGATAAAGCCAGTTTTGTAATCAATGACCAGAAGGAAGCACATGGTTTAGAATTCTCTTTAATTCACTACTAGGGCTGGACAAGTGACTATAATAGCAAGTATAACACTCTTCTTATTTGTACTGGCTAATAGAAAAACTCTTGACATTGACCAGGATGTGGGTAAAGCAATTTGGATGAGCCCAGTGATGTGTGATCCCTATTAGTACCAGGAAAGTCCAGTCTTTTGCATATCTCTGAATGGTAAATATGCAACAGATAAGAGGAAGAGTGTAGCATTTCTGCAAAGATTTGCCATTCCTTTTGCATGCATGAGCTCTTTCTACTGCATGCATTACCCTAGTTTCCTTCATTTGTCTTACCCTCATTCCCTCAAATCTTGATAGGGCTCTAAGAGGTCTCAGAGCTCTTAGTGTTCTGAGGGATTTAATGGCACCAAGTTCTGAGTAGCCCAAGGCATTTGCTGTTAAACTAACCAAAGAGACCTGTACAAAAGAGAAAAGCAATGTATTTCTTTTAATTTAGAATGACTTTTGCACATATAACACGATAAGATGAGCATTGGCTTCTAAAAAAGAAAAAATATATAGAACAGTTTCAGGAAGCCATGAAAGAAAAGAACTTTTTCTTTAAGAAAAAGAAATTCATTGATAATTGGTAAAGAAAACCAATTAATTAATAATGCTTGATATGTCTGTATCTTATAAAATACTCCACTGACATTTACTGACAGAGGAAGTCATCTATGTAAAAGAAGCAAGTGAAAAAAATTTTTGATCATAGGTGAAAGCTGTAATTTTGTAATTTTTTTTAAAAAGGTAGCTGCCATTCTGTTCTGTTTTTCTTCAAATCCTGATTAAATCTTATCAACTTGATTGTGGCTCATTGGCAAAAAGCAAGGGCTGATACTCCAACTGAAATTACAGGAATACTGCACTCTCTCATCAGTAGATGCAAATCTACCTTTCTTTGGAAACACATTTACTCCATCCATATATAGCTTGATCTTACCTTTGTGTTTGGCATTTCATTTCAACCTATGGGAAGAATAAACTCTAACAGTGTAACATAGAGGCATTCGAACAAAAATCTACTTTAAATTTCTCCATATTAACGAGTGAGAAGACAAAAGACAAAGCTTTCTGAGTCTGGTGGAAGTTTTTTTAATGTACCTTTTCATTTTCAAAATCTCTTTTCTTTAAAGAAAGGAATAGATAAAACTCTGCCTCTAAGTGCTTGTTTACTCTGCCTTTTAGTTATGCAGCTCACGTTTTTATGGTGCTTTAAGGTCTACATAGCATTCTGACCCCAACACTGTAATGTCATTTTGGTCTTCTTTGATTATGAAGGACAACAACCAACAAAGGAGCATTCAAATGACAATAATCCTAAGGAAGGGAGTAGCATAAACATTATTATTTTCATTTTACTGATGGGGAAACTGATGGTGTGAATATTCCCTACATCAACAGTCAAAGTTCTCTCTATGATGTCATTTTGAGAGCTGCTGTGACTGAAAAGTCATTACCCAAATCTCTCTATTGTTAGTTAAGTTTGTCCTCAGCCAATTGAATAGAGTATTCCAACACTTATTAAAAAATAAAAAATAAGATTTGTGCCAAGCTCAAATATAAACTCTATAGATAAAAGATAAATACATAGAATACCTACATCAACAATCAAAAAGTCTAACCAACACCAGGCATTAGTGAAATAAGTTTGATAGCCGTATGCCACCCACTTTAGAAGCATTTCTAGAATGAAGATGTAAGTGAAAACTTTGTCAGCATATTCCAACATGATTTTAATAGTCTTGCGCTGTTCAATGTAAATGTCTTCAAATGCCTGTATAAAAAGACATATATAATTTAGTATTCATAGCATATTATGATCTGTAAACTAGGTTGAATGGTTAAGAGAAAAATTAAAATACTAATAATAGCTCATGTTGGTAGAGTATTTCAAAATTTGTAAAGCACTTTTTATACGTTAGCTCATTTGATATGGACTATGCCTGCGTGAAGAAGGAGCTAGTATTAATACAATTTTATAGATAAGGAAATTGAGGTTCAGTTTGCCCTCAGAGATTATAGGATTTGCTCAGGGTCATACAGATAGTGTTTCAGATGGGATTTGAATCTAGATCTTTCTGCTTTCCAGTTCATTTCACTATCCACTGTCTTGTGCATGTGTGTGTGTGTGTGTGTGTGTACATACACCTACATACGTATGTATATTACAGCATGGTATATTACTGTATAGTACAGTATGGTATTATTTTGGTCAGTCATGTCTGACTCTTCATGACCCCATTTGGGTTTTCATGGCAAAGATACTGGAGTAGTTTGCCATTTCCTTCTCCAGCTCATTTTACAGATGAGGAAACTGAGGCAACAGGGTTAAGTGACTTACCCAGGGTCACAAAGCTATTAAGTGTCTGAGGCCAGATTTGAACTCAGGAAGATGAGTATTCTTGAGTCTAGGCCAGCTGCTCTATCCACTGCACCACCTAGTTACCCATATGGTATTATATGGCATGGAATGGTATGATAGAGTATGCTATATTATGGTAGCGTATAGGACAGTACCATCTATACAGTACAGTGTAGTATGGTATGGTAGGTTAAGGTAGGTTAGGGTAGGATGAGGTAGATTGAGGTAGGCTAGAGTAGGGTAGGGTGAGATAAGGTAGGTTGGGGTGGGATAGGGTATGGTATGATATAGGATGGCATTATATGGTATCATATAGCTTAGAGTGTAGAGTCTATAACATTTTGATATAAAAAGAATGATTTCTCTCTTTGGGTTACTTCTTGGCCTCCACTTACTTCATTAACAGATGGGATGTAGGAGGCCTGCCTGCTAATGCTGGTTACTGCTCTTTTCTTTCCAAAGGCCTACAGATGTCCAGCATTAAACATTTTGGGTGAAATATGCTTATTACTAGGGAAGCCAAGAAATAAGAAGAAAAAGGTAGGTTTTCACTGAATCAGTTTATCAACAGCTTTATTTGAGAGGTTACTCTAGATTTCAAGTTTTGATTGGCTGCTATTAATTAATTAAAAATAAAGATGAGACCAGAGCTCAGCTATCCAGGTTTAAAGTTGGAGGATTACCATTTTCCCCCCATTTGCTATCCACCTCTTGGCCGTTTTGCTGCTTACTAGTACTACCATAAGTAAATAGAGAAAGTAAAAGCAAATGAATATCCTGCAATTCATGTCCTCATAAAGTAATATTTTGACCCATCCTCCCTCATTCAACCTTTGCTAAATACTGATTTGACCTAGCCCCTTTTTACTCATTTAGTGTATTAGATAGTTTTTATGCCTCAGTAGAGATGAATGCATGACTTGCCATGATGAATTGGAATCACACATCATCTGTAATCCTTAGGATATATCTGCTTCTGGGAACCTCTCCTTCATGTTTTCTACATAGGAGAAATTTTACTTCAGTCACTGGTAGAAGATGGAACCCTAGAGATACGACTTTCAGATAGGATTACACTCAATGTGACGAAATGTAGTCAGATTGAAGTCCTTAAATCATAGGCCTCTATCACAATTTTCAGCTTAAAAAGAAGAAAATGTCCATGCAACAATATGGGCTTTTTTTTTTGGCTGGTCCTCACTGAAATAGAACCATATTTTTAGATGTCATTCACAGGATCATAGGGTTTAGAGCTTCAAGGCATCTTAGAGATCATCTAATCCAACTCCTTTAATTGACAGATCAAGAAACTAAAATCATTCCATCTTTACTTAGTGGTCCTTTTCCCCCTAATGTTTTCTGTAAAACTATACCTTAGGTTTCTTAGGGAGGAAAAGTCTAACTCACTCAAAATGTTGATTGACTTTGATAAGAGTGAAACACTTGCATATTAAAGGAAAATAAAATCTTTTAATGAGCTACTTAGGCATGCTGCCCATTGTTTATTATCATCAACATTTATTGTTTCCTGAGTAGCAGGAGAATACTGAACACAATACTAAATAGATTGAGAAATGATCCCTAAAGACTTAGAGACTCTTTCTCCTAAATTGTTCAAAAACAGAAGAGCACAACTCTGAATATATCCTTGACCCTAGAACCTCGCATAATGTACATATTATTAGATATATTATGTCATAGCTTTGTTTATTTACCTAGCAAAGTAGTAGAAAAACTAGTGATTTATATCCACTGGGTGAATGTGAAAACATTTTAGGCATAAATTTTCAGGATTAACTACTTAACGTCCACAGAAATAAAAAAATTAGTTCATTTAAAGAGCAGCTATGAGAAATGTAGGTCCAGAAATGGATTTGTAGGCTGTAAGTTTATAGTATGGGAGATTTGAAGTGTTGTTATATGAATAAACATTTTGGGTATGACATTGATTTGGAAACAAATTTCTAATTTGAAAATTCTGGGAAATTTCTTTTGTATGAAATAATTTAGCTTAATGTTTCACTCACCAGAGCACCACTACTGAGAAGAATCATGAAAACAATGAAAGTCTCAAACCAGTTATGTTCAACTATCCTGAAACAGGTTTTTCTCAGGTTCCACCACTGTTTTCCTCTGCCTTCTTCCACGCTGACTTGACAGCATTTGAACCTTCGTACACAGCCTGTAGGGAATAGGTTCAAACATGTGGAGCTAAGACATCTCATAGCAAAGTAAATAATTTTGACACTTCCTTCTTAATCATTTAACTAGCATTAACTTATCTTAACTTTCTGGGATATAATTTTCTTTGCATTTTGAACCTTACCATAAAATCTATGGCATTTGACATGTGAAGTAAAAAAAAATTATCAAAAGAAAGTTACCAAGAGAAACTTACAATAATAAAGTCAGCCTCTCCTGACACATTAGGAACATAGCCTTAGAGCTATAAGGGATCGGAGGAGACATCTAGTCCAACCTCATTTTCAGAGATGAGGGAACAGAAGACCTGAGAGAAGTGACTTTAAAACATGGGTAGGAAAGTGCAGAGATAAGATTTGAAACCAGATCTTGTGACTCTGAAGCTGGCGCTCTTTCTGCTTTTGGGTTTTCCTTAGGAGAGTTTAGGGCAGCATTGTAAGTGATTTTCCAAAATTGCATGGTTCAGAAAAAATATGAATGGCCCTGGTAATGCCCACATTTGTCAATAACCCCTTCTTATTTCTTCCAGTTTGTTTTGATGTTATATAAAAATTAAGTCAATAAAATATTTGCTGAGCACGTACTACATATAAAGACGTACTACTACATACTAGACACCCTGGGAATATGAAGTGTGATGGGAGGAGCAGGGAACAAGGACACGAAAAAGTTGAGTAATAACAGTTGGCATTTATAGAGGGCTTTTAGGTTTACAAAGTGCTTTAAATATGTTATTTCACTTGATCCTTACAAGTGCTATTGTCATCCCCATTTAACAGATGAGAAAACTAAAGCCAGAGAGAGGTGAAATGATTTGCCCAGGGTCACACATCTACTAAATATCTGAGGTAGGATCCAAATTCAGGTCTTCCTAACTCCTCATCCAGTGCTCTATCTTACTATGTCACGTGACTCATTTAAATAAGAGTGCAAGAAAGCAACAGAAGAATATCAGGGAACGTTCATGTGGAGAAGGTGGGATGCAAGGTGGGTCTTGAGGGGGGATAGGCAGAGAAGAGAAAGGAGAGCATTCTAGGCTGATAAAGTAGCATGAGGTAGAAAATACTAGGAAGAATGCTAGCCTATAAACTCTCAAGGTCCAAGAGATTCAGATTCCCATGAAAACCAAACAAAATGGGATTAAAAATTCTGGGCATTATCTTAAGCCTACTGTCTTATGTTCAAAAGGCTCATCTCTTTAGTGGCAACTAACTGGTGCAGTAGAGAGAGTTCTAGATCTGGAATCCAGAAGATTGCGTTCAAATCCCCCTTCAGATATTAACTGGCTGTGCAACCCTGGGCAAGTCACTTAACCTCTGTCTGCTTCAATTTCTTCATTTGTATAAAGGGAATACTAATAGCACCTGCCTCTCTGGGTTGTTTTGATAATAAAGTGAAATAATATTTGTAAAATTCTTTATAAACCTTAAAGTGCTGCATATATGTTAGCTATTATCTGCTAGGCTTAATTAGTATTCATTTTCATAGTTCATCTAAGGAAACTGACAAAACACGCATTCTTAACTACTTTACTAAAACTGGGTACAAGTATTTTGTCCAGTTTTCATGCATAGTCAAGTGCCTATAAAGCAGATTCTGTAAATATGAATTTAGACTTCTCTTCAAATGCCAATGGGTCCTAAAGCTCTTCTTTAAAAAAATTAAGGGAACACATTAAATCAAACATCTGTTTTGTTTCCTTTAAGAGAACATGTTTACTTAATAGTAGGCCCAGCGCTTAGCATAATGACTGGCACAGAGTAGGTGCTTAATAAATGTTTCTTGATTGATAGTTAAGATTCCTTTCAGTCACTTATAATTAAGGCAGGAACTACCTTAATTGAAGTGACAGACAAATGCCAGTTAAGAAACTGATTGACCTTCAATAATATCAACAGGATATATTCTGAGGTACAATACTATGGCAAATACTTTTGAATGCACTTGCATATTGTGTTTTCCCCCCTTATTTTTTAGCCCAAATATATTCCTCTGCTTCAGGTATGTTCCACTGTTATCTCAAACTCAACAAGTCCATAACTATCTTTTTAATCTGTTCTTCCTTCTGACATTACTCTACCCACCATTCACTCACTTAATCTTCTATATTTGCCACATTGGTATTATCTTCAACTCCCTCTCCCTCTCCTCTCACATGCAAGCTGTCACCAATTCCTGTACACTGGTTGTACCTTTATATTACCTCTCACATCCATTGCCTCCTTTCTACTTGCATTACCATAGTGTAGGTCCTCATTACCTCCTTCCTAGTGCTTTTTACTTCCCTTGGCTACATGATAGCAGCTCCGATTACTGCAAAAGCACTCTAATGGGTCCATCTGCCTCTCCGCTCTTCTCTCTTCAATTTAGCTTTCATATGACTACCATATTCATCTTCCTTATGCATCAATCTAGTCCACTCAGTTCATATTATTCTATACTCTAGACAACTGGACTACTTTGTCCCTCAAACATTTCTTGGGTCATCTTGCCCCTATTCCTTTGTTTATGTTATTTCATATGCCTAAATCCTCCTTCTCCCTACTAAATTCCTATCTGTCTTTTAAAACTTGAATCAAAGGGAAATTGCTCCATGTAGTTCGGCATCACCTAGGACTGTTGTAGCTTGACATCAAATGTGAACTTCTCTTTTTGGCATATGAAGCCCTCCCCAATCTGGCTAGACCCACTCTTTCCTGTCTTATTTCACCTTATCCCCCCTTTTTTGACTCCAACTCATTGGCCTACTTTCAGTTTCCTACACATGGCATTCCATCTCCTACATCTGGGCCTTTAAAAATCCTATTCATCATCCTCAAATGCTTTCCTTCCTCTCCTCTGTCTCTAGCAATACCTACCCTCATTTAATACTCGCCTTATGTCACATTCTAGAGGATTCCTTTCCTGACACCATCCCCAATTATTAGCAGTTCTCTCTCCCCCTCCAAATAATTTCACATTTACTCTGCATATGTTTCTCTTATATTTATCTTTGTGTACTGTTTTCTCCATTAGAATGAGCCCTTTGAGGGAAAGGGCTGTTTAGTTTTTGTTTTATAAACTTGGTGCCCAGTACAGCACCTGGAACATGTTGGGTGCTTAATAGATGCTTACTGAATTCACACAATATAAAATTATATTTAAATATTGTATATTATTGTATAATATCATTTATATGAGATGCTCATTATTGTATGAGACATAGTATGGTATAGGTTCTCCACCCCTGAAGACTATCATAGACAGCTGGCCTTGGAAGTTGAAAGATCCAGGTTCAAGTCCTGTCTTTGTGAGTAATGCTGGGCAAGTGATTTAACTTCTCAATGCTCTGGGCAACTCTCTAACTGGAGTTCTTAACCTGGAGTCTACGAACTTGCTTTTAAAAATATTTGAAAACCATATTTCAATTTAATTTGTTTCCTTTTCATTAAATGTATTTTATTTTAAGCATCTAAAAATTATTATGAGAAGGGGTTTCACCAGATTACCAAAGGGGTCTATGACATACAAAAAAGTTAAGAACTCCCTGTTCTAAGACTCTTTGTTGTCCAGGAGGTGTACATCTGTACTGGCAGAGGGTGTTCCCTTATGTGGGAGTGCCCCAAGGCAAGGAAATGACAACTTAAGCTCCTGTCCCTATCTTATTTTATTGTTTGCGTGTTTTTATTTTTCCTGGATCCATCAGAGATAAGACCACGTCTTCTCCAAAGTTTGTATTTCCCCCAGCACCTAGCACAAGTGTGCTTCACACAGTAGATGCTTGATAAATATTGGACTGCTTTTCTACTTGCAACATAACTAAGTAGTTCATGGCTTTGTGAGGGAGGAGGTAGACAGATGGATAGTTTCGTTTCTTAATTTGTCATCGTTTAAATATCCCAGGTTACTATGCACCCAGTTCCTTTCTTTCCTTCTGTCTTTTATACAATAGAACAGACAGTTGACTCATTTACCTTCAGTGAAACAGGCTTCAGGTTCAAGGGCTTCTTCAGGCTCTGCTACAGGCTGTTCCTCCTCGGGAAGCCCAATGTCTACCGTGCTGCCTTCAGATGAGCTGCTGCTCTCATTGAGTTTCTGCATAGAAAGGGCACAAAACAAAAGAAACCACTTTATTTCTGGTAACTAACAAAGGACCTGAGCAGCAAGGTGTACTGCTATGAAGGTGATCTAGCACCGAGCTGTGAAATCTTCTTCTAGGAGTTCCCTGGAAGTTAAGAGAGTTAAAGGAGGAAACACAATCAGAATAATGAGAGACGTTATTTCAATACTCGGTGGTGTCAGCAACTAATGTGTGCCCATCACGTAGAATAGATTGTATTAAGAAGTACTGGGGGAGGCGGAAAGAGGAAAAGAGAGATAAGAGACAAAGAGAGAGACAGAGACAGAGAGGAAAACAGAGACTTAGACAGAGAGAGACAGATGGAGTAGAAAGGAGAGGGGGAAGGAGGAAAGACTGTTTTCTTTTTGAGGACAATGACATTGGTTGTGTTATTTTACATTTTAATGATTAATTTATGAATTTTTCCTTCATCTCATGAATAAATGCAGTGGCCTACTTTCACTTTCCCTAGATGGATCTCATAATGTTAGAACTGGAAAGGACATTAGAATTTATATAGTCCAAGTTCCAAATTTTTATGGATGAGAAAGTTGAGACTCACAGGGACCAAGTGAATTGCTCAAATAAACAGTGGAACTTAGACTTGAACCCAGGATTTTTTTTAAAGCTTTACATCCAGTTTCCCCCCTCCCCCCTTCCCATCTCCCCATATCCACTGTATAATAAATAGGTCCTCCTGTGCAATTACCATTATAATGGGTTTCTGCAAAGTTCATCTAGTTTTTGTTGTTTTGTTTTCTTTTGTTTAAGCCCAATTCTTTTACCTTTTACCTACAAAGACTGTGCTGACATAAACCTGGGAAAACTAAGCATAGTGGATGAGAAAATTTTATTTGATCCACAACAAATTATCTATAGAGAACACAGCAAGTTTCCAAACGCTTTCCAATGTATTCTGTGAAACTAGAATGGGTGCAATAGGCTGACCAACAACTCTTAGAATGACTTTCATCAATTTTAGATAGTACTAATGAAATACACATGGTTTTTTTCTAGGATTTCTAAAGAGGCCAGTAATGCTTGAAATGGAATGGTATACACACTTACCTATTTGGATGAGAAACAATATCAAAAATCCTGGATTGTAGAATTTTAAAAGTTTCTGTGAATTTTGGAACTTCTAGTGAGGCAAATTGTTTTACTCCCTGAAATAGCAGCTTGAATACAGTGTGATAAGATAGTCATTATTAATTGCATTTTTGTTGCAAATACATCATGTAAAAGAAAATTATATAAAAGAAAGTTTTAAAGCTGGTTTAATAATGTAAATCAAGCAAGTGAAGCAATCCATCCATATTCCTTGATAACTTTTCACAAATTTCAGAAGTTACTCTCTAAACAGATAACATGATTAATAGCCTCAAAAATTAAGAGAATGAATAATACTGATAAAGAGAAAAAAGACACTTATAGCATTTATAAAATGCTTTAAGGTCTGAAAAATGCTTCATATTTATTATGTTATTTTATCTTCACAACGACTCTATAAGGGAGGTGTTAGATGAGGAAACTGAGTCAGAGGTTCAAGTGCCTTGTCTAGGGTCACACAGCTACTAATTATTTCAGACAAGATTCAGACTAAGGTCTTCCTGACTCCAACGCCCACATTCATTCCATTGAAAACACTTAACTGCCTGTTTTCCAAATTATGGAACTGTAACTGAATTGTTTTACAAGTTTTGGAAAGACCAGAAACAGTCAATTTTCCTCACAGAAATGGTAGATCAGAACTGAGTGCATGTGTCAGAGGCTGCTTTATCAATATTTTTTCATGAACTCTTACAAGTCTGGGTTTTTAAGCAGTTGTAGAAGTGAGCTCTTTTTAATTTGTGTCTTAGCTGATTCTGTCAACATATTTATATCCTTGCTTTGGAGCAAATGTAATAAAAATATAAAGGCAACTAACAATAATGATAGCTAACATTTTTATATAGTACTTACCATGGGCCAGTCACGGCGCTGCACACATTACAATTATTATCTCATTTCATCCTCATAACAACCCTGGGAGGTAGCTGTTATTATATACCCATTTTACAGATTAGGAAACTGAGGCAAACAGAGGTGAAGTGACTTGCCCAAGGCCACATAACTAATAAGGGTCTGAGGCCAGATTTGAACTCAGGTCTTCCTGACTCCAGTCACTGTACTCTGTCTACTTTGCCACCATTCTTTGGCATAATGTTTTGGGGTACTCCTGGGAAATAATGAGAGCACGGCCTTGCTCAATAATACAAAACCAAATGCATTTGTTTCAAAATACAGCCTACTAGACCACATGGAGGAGGCACCTCAGTGGCCTCCCCATCCTGCTAAATTGAAGAAGTCACAGGAGAGGCTCAAATCCCCAGTCAGCTAAGATGAAGCCTGTAATAATGGCAGAACAGTTTGTATATGAACTACACACAGATCTCCTCCCTGTCAGGCAATCAGCACCAGTCCCTGAACTTTGATCTGTATACCACGCTTGTAGCAGCAAGCCTCCCTGATATCTGGTCTTGCCTGACCCAGATAAGTACACTATAAAAACACACCGGATGAGTCTCAGTGCCCCTTTCTAACGTTCCCATCATCCCTGATTGTCTTTCTTGTAAATATTCTCCTTCAATGGAGCTTGGCTTGGTTTACTTTCTCTCTGCTGACTCTTTGTTCTGGATTCTTAGGCTCCATTCTTCCTTGTATAGCATTTTGGAATCCTAAATCTTGCCTGCTGCATTGAGGCACATGGTAGGTAGTTAGAGATTTGGTAATGGATACAGAACTTAAAAGCAGGAACATATGAGGAAAATTAATAATATTAATAATAGCAGTATGACAACATTCTTTAAAAATATGTATTTTCAAATGCCAAAAGAGAAAAATTGTGAATCTTTTCTGAACAAGGTAAAATTGCCAAGTCTACTGTACAATCTTTGCTGATGATGGCAAAATAGATAAGTAGAATTCAAGTGTTATGAATAAGTCATGCTAGATCTTCTTGGGGATGCTCTTTAGATCAGACTGACTTTTCACAGGGAAAAGAGGATGGTCACCAATACATTTTTATCCTTTAAAACTTGGTAAACTAGAATGTAAGCTGACAGAGGTAAAGGATCTACATGTACAAAAATATACTTGCTTCCTTCCAGGGATGGAGGCGATGGATGGAT
The DNA here is from genome assembly GCF_011100635.1 of Trichosurus vulpecula. NCBI lineage: Eukaryota > Metazoa > Chordata > Mammalia > Diprotodontia > Phalangeridae > Trichosurus > Trichosurus vulpecula. The sequence continues at coordinate 218,905,435 of NC_050574.1, forward strand.
TTGAAGTGCAGAAAGAGATTTACATTTTTAGATAGTACTAATGTGAGAATTTGTTTTGCCAGCCTTTGTAGATATAGGTACTGAGGTATCTGTACTTTGTGTTTCCTTAAATGTTTATTTTGCTTAATGGGGAGAGGCTGTAGGGAGAGGGGCAGATTAATTAAAAAATATTTATTACCAGAAATTTATTTTTAAAATAAGAGCAATAGAATATAAGCTTAAGAACGAGGAGTGTAACATTTTTGTCTTTTTAATAATAATAACAAATTAATAACAGCTAACATTTATATTACACTATGTCCCAGGCATTGTGCTAAGTGCTTTATAATTATTATCTCATTTGACCCTCATAATAATGGTGGGAGGTAATAATAATAATAAAAATATTGATAGCTAACATTTATATCTTGGTTCTCACAATGACACAATGTGTTAGGTACTAAAAACACTATACGGCTAGGTCCCAATTAGTGAGAAAGTCTTGAAGTGGTTGCATTATTCGAATTTGCACTGCATGTTTTCATTGGGCTAGAACCAATTACCAAATTTTATATAATGATAACTTTGAATACTACAAATTCAAATACAGGCAACCACTTCAAGACATTATTTCTCAAATTCTTAATTTTCTCTCTCCCACCAGCCCCTCCCCCAACCACTGAGAAAGCAAGCAATATAATGTCATTATAATTTTATTTTATTTTTTATTATTTATTTAATATTTTGTTTTCAGTATTGATTTCCACAAGATTTTGAATTACAAATTTTCTCTCCATTTCTACCCTCCCCCCACTCCCTTCTGTCACTCCACTCCCCCCCATCTCCTTTTCCCTTTCTTATAGGGCAAGATAGATTTCTATGCCCCATTGCCTGTGTATCTTATTTCCCAGTTGCATGCAAAACCAACTTTTTTTGAACATCTGCTTTTAAAACTTTGAGTTCCAAATTCTCTCCCCTCTTCCCTCCCCACCCATCATTATAAGAAGGCAAGCAATTCAACATAGGCCACACGTGTATCATTATGCAAACCCTTCCACAATATGCATGTTATGAAAGACAAACTATATCTTGTCCCCCTATATTCAGTTTTCTCCTTGACCCTGTCCCTTTTCAAAAGTGTTTGCTTTTGATTACCTCCTCCCCCTATCTGCCCTCTTTTCTATCATCCCCACTTTTTATCCCCTTCCTCCTTCTTTCCTGTGAGGTAAGATATCCAGTTGAGTGTGTATGTTATTCCCTCCTCAGGTCAAATCCGATGAGAGCAAGATTCCCTCATTCCCCCTCACCTGCCCCCTCTTCCCTTCCAACAGAACTGCTTTTTCTTGCCACTTTTATGTGAGATAATTTACTCCATTCTATCTCTTCCTTTCTCCTTCTCTCAATATATTCCTCTCTCATCCCATAATTTGGTTTTTTTTTAGATATTATCCCTTCATATTCAAATCACCCTGTGCCCTCTGTTTACATATATATGTATATATATACATGTATATATGTATATATATACATGCATATATGTGTATGTGTATGTATATGTATATGTATATATATATATATATATATATATATATATATATATATATATATATTCCCTTCAGCTACCCTAATACTGAGGTCTCATGAATTATACACATCATCTTTCCATGTAGGAATGTAAACAAAACAGTTCAACTTTAGTAAGTCCCTTATGATTTCTCTTTCTTCTTTACCTTTTCATACTTCTCTTGATTGGTGTGTTTGAAAGTTAGATTTTCTATTCAGCTCTGGTCTTTTCACTGAGAAAGCTTGAAAGTCCTCTATTTTATTGAAAATCCATATTTTGCCTTGGAGCATGATACTCAGTTTTGCTGGGTAGGTGATTCTTGGTTTTAATCCTAGCTCCATTGACTTCTGGAATATCATATTCCAAGCCCTTCAATCCCTTAATGTAGAAGCTGCTAGATCTCGTATTATTCTGATTGTGTTTCCACAATACTCAAATTGTTTCTTTCTGGCTGCTTGCAGTATTTTCTTCTTGATCTGGGAGCTCTGGAATTTGGCGACAATATTCCTAGGAGTTTTCTTTTTGGGATCTTTTTCAGGAGGCGATTGGTAGATTCTTTCAATTTCTATTTTACCCTCTGGCTCTAGAATATCAGGGCAGTTGTCCTTGATAATTTCTTGAAAGATGATATCTAGGCTCTTTTTTTGATCATGGCTTTCAGGTAGTCCAATAATTTTTAAATTATCACTCCTGGATCTATTTTCCAGGTCAGTGGTTTTTCCAATGAGATATTTCATATTGTCTTCCATTTTTTCATTCCTTTGGTTCTGTTTTATAATATCTTGATTTCTCATAAAGTCACTAGCTTCCACTTGCTCCAATCTAATTTTTAAGGTATTACTTTCTTCAGTGGTCTTTTGGACCTCCTTTTCCATTTGGCTAATTCTGCCTTTCAAGGCATTCTTTTCCTCATTGGCTTTTTGGAGCTCTTTTGCCATTTGAGTTAGTCTATTTTTTACGGTGTTATTTTCTTCAGTATTTTTTTTTTGGTCTCCTTTAGCAAGTCATTGACTTGTTTTTCATGGTTTTCTCACATCACTCTCATTTCTCTTCCCAATTTTTCCTATACCTCTCTTACTTTCTTTTCCAAATCCTTTTTGAGCTCTTCCATCACCTGAGACCAATTCATATTTTTCTTGGAGGCTTTTGATATAGGCTCTTTGACTTTTTTGACTTCTTCTGGCTGTATATTTTTGTCTTCTTTGTCACCAAAAATGACTCCAAAGTCTGAGTCTGAATCTGAGCCTGTTTTTGCTGCCTGTTCATGTTCCCAGTCAACTACTTGAGCCTTGAGCTTTTCATCAGGGTATGACTGCTTGTAGAGTACAGAGTACTTTGTTCCAAACTTGAGGGGATGTGCTGTTGTTTTCAGAGCTACATCTACACAGCAAGCTGTGCCACACCAGTGCCCCTTCTCCCCCAAGTACTGCCAACCAGGATTGTGGTCCAGATCCAGGCAGGGCAAAGCAGATTTTGCACTCCTGCTCTAATCTGCCACTTAATTCCTCCCATCAGGTGGGCCTGGGGCCAGAAGCAACTGCAGCTGTAGCTCTGGAAGCAGCCTCAGAGCTGTACCACCTCCTGGGGTGATGGTCCACCAAGAACTCCTTTCACTCTGTCCCAGCAGTTTTTCCCACTAACTTGCTCTGTTGTCTTTGGTGTTTGTGGGTTGAGAAGTCTGGTAACTGCCACGGCTCACTGATTCAGGGCACTAGGGACTGTTCTGCCTGGCTCCTGGTCTGGTTGTACCTGGTACAGCCGACGCTGGGCTCTGCTCTGCTCCCAGCTCTGTGTGATAGATCCTTCCCAGAGACTATCCAGGCTGTTCTGGGCTGCAGCCCTGCTTCCCTCTGCTATTTTGTGGGTTCTGCAGCTTTAGAATTTGTTCAGAGCCATTTTTATAGGTGTTTGGAGGGACCTGGGGGAGAGCTTAAGCAAGTCCCTGCTTTCCAGCTGCCATCTTGGCTCTGCCACCTATCATTATAATTTTAAATAATGGCTGAGATAGCCTAGTACTCTTCAGACATGACAATAATGTCAGCCATATGCAACAGCCAGAGAAAACACTTTTGAGGCAAAGCAGAGATAGAACAGAACTGGTTAAGAGATTTTGACAGCAATACAACTACTGGTTCCTATTCAATGATGAAAGAATATTTAGTTTCTTATGTATGTAGCCTTTTATCTGAACTGAGTGAATGTGATGAGAAATCTATACAGACTCAAAAAAACTGAGCAGCTACTGGCTAGACTTCAGATTAATTTAGATTTGAATCCCAAAGGAATTTCAGGAGTCATCCTGTATCTAAAGTTTCAGGGCAAACAAATGGGTTAATTCCCTTTCATTCTTAATGGATTAAGTAATAACAATTCAGAAAAGGATAGCTTCCCCTCTCCCCATTTCTCAGGTTTTGGAAAACAGAACCAGAATAAATTTTTTTAAAATTGACCAAATGTAATCAAGGGTTCAAATTACTCAGACTGGTTTTGATGGCTTTCCAAAAATCTGACCCAAATCTATCTGATCTCATTTCCTCTACACTTGGGATGACCCTAGTTCAAATCAACGAAGTCACTCAACTTCTGTTCTGCTTTCCTCAACTAGAAAACTGGGATAATGATAGAATCTACCTCCTAGGTTATTGTGAGAACAAAGTGAGATAATATTTTTAAAGTGCTTTGCAAACCTTAAAATCTATATATAAATGCTAGCTAATATCATACTGCTAAAAGTAAATCCTTCCATCTGTGAAGATAAGTCTTCCCAATGTCTCAAAATCTGGGCTATTAAAAAATACAACAACCCCGCTAACCTTATTTGGACCTTGTTTTTTTTTTGTTTGTTTTCACTTAGCATGGAAGGACCATATTTCTGTGTCCTTTGAAAAATAATGTTGTGCCATATTCAGAATGAAAGGAAGATCCCTAAGAGAAAGAGAACTATGGGTGATATAAATAGGACTATTACATTCCTCTCCTCGAGAGGGACTGGAATTTAGAATACTTGGAAGGACCAAGCCTCATCAACTGATGCAGTGACTTTTATTTTATTCATAAGACAAAGAAAATAGAGATAGTAAGATGAAAATTTTTGTTTCAACCTAAAGTTATGTCATCTTGAAATTATATGTTTTCAAGTTGTATTTACACAGGTAGGAGAAAGAAAATATTATCAAATAAATTTCCTTGTCAATTGAAATGCCTGGACTTTCTAGTGTTAAAAAACAATTTAGAATCAGAAAAAAGACAGCAGAGATCACATGAAGAATCTTGGAAATAAAGAGTAAGAACTTTCAAAACGCAGTTAGTAATAGAGTGGCTAGCAGAAAGGAGATAATATGGTACTTCACATTTGTATTCTATCTTGCTCTGAGCTATCAATGAAGACTATTCTTGACTTGGCTTCCTTAAAGCCCCATCTAAAATCCCATCTTTTACTTCGAAGCCTTCTCCAGTACCTTAATTCCAGTGCCTTCTCTCTGTTAATAATTTCCTATTTATTCTGTATTGCTTTGTATATATTTGTTTGTATGTTGTCTTCCCCATCAGATTGTAAGCTCCTTGAGGGAAGGGACTACTTTTTGTCTTTTAAAAAAACCTCCAGTGCCTGGAACATAATAGGCACTTAATAAATGTTTACTAATGGATTGACTACCCAGGATGTGAAAATGGCCTGGAACTGAATGAAGGTAGAGAAATTTAAAAACAAGAATAACAATGAAACCCAGTGTTTTGAGAAAGAGCTTTTCATAAGCTTAAGACAATAGAAAGATATATTAACTGTACTTAGGCTATTTTGTTTTTCTAAAATTTGTTCTATATATATTAGAAAGTGAAATTAACTAATTTATGTTTAGATAGAAATACTAAACTCTCAGTTATACCTGAAGAGATTGAAAACAGTGAACCAAAAATATTACCAACCAAACCCTTTTATTGAGTTGAAATAAAGTTGTCACTAAAAGTTTCACTCTTTTGAATTCAGTTAGTTTTTTCCAATATATTAATTTCATTGATTTAAATTTCCTGTTAATTTGATGAAATAGTTTTTTTTAAAGTGCACCTGTTTTCATGCTGCCTGTTTTCAAGATTGCAACAAAAAAAGTATCTGCACTGTTTTGTTAGCCTTTAGTTAAGATTTATTAACTGTGGAAAAGTCCTACCTGGCAATTCCCGGATGGGCTGACCCATTTGAAAATAGACAGATATTTGCATATGGCCCTTAGCATACTGCATAGATATTTGTGACAGACTGATTTAATGTGTAAACTTTCAGAAAGCAGTGATACCACACTGCATCTATGGACTATACTTGGCTTCATACCCTGTGGACACTCAACAAACATTCAATGACAATAATTGATGATGTCATCACTGAATTATTAAATTATTCCTCTTGAACAAATTTCTTTATATTTGGTTCTGAAAATAAAAGTTGTCTACTCTAGTAGATAATTTTAACCTCAAGGTGGATGCAAGATAATTTCACTCACCAACACTCAAACAGCAAAATTAAACCATTTTTCCTATTCTCTGAATTGGCACATATACTTATTCTATAGCCAACATTTTGGCTAGGCTTGGTAATGTATTCATGAAATTCCTTCTGTAAGGCTAAGGCTGGGGGATTGCTTTAACTCATGAATTCAGACCTGCAATGAACTAAAGCTGATTCAGTTTCTACTATGTCTAGTCCCAGTATGGTGAGCCCCTGGGACCAGTGGTGTGCCAGGCTGCCTAAGGAGGGAGTAATCAGCCCAGGATCTAAAGGGAGCAGGTAAAAGCTCCCATATTTTATCAGTGGAATCTGGCCATGAATGGGCACTGCACTTCCAGGTTGTGTCAAGTCCATTTTTTTAACCATGAATTAAACTAAAAACATAATAAGAGATAAAACAAATTAAAATGGACACAAGACTGAGAATTTAAAGACTTCTGAAATGGTTCAGTATTCATTCATGATATGGTTTCAAGTTGGCTTAAAACATTAACAAAAAGTTAAACATATCACCATAGGAATACCTTAAAGCTTTGTATGCTCTAAAATAAAAATGTGTTGATACTCACATATTATAAATTAATGAGGTTTACTGAAATTTATAAAAAATTAACATTAATTTTTTTATGTCCAATGTAAACCAACAAATATTTCATTCTAGGGCATATGTATACATATTAAAAATTAAAATCAATTCTATGAGAGATTGTCAGTAAGATTGTAATAAAATATCTAAAGGACATTAGTAAGATTTGCATTCCTAAAGAGGCTTTCACCTAATAAACTGAAGTATTATTGACTCACTAATCTAAAGATCATCCCTGGGAGAACAACAAACAATATATCAAGTTTTTTTTTTATTCTAAGTTAATTTCAGTATATTACTGATATTTAGTAAGTACTATACATATTCAGTTCATTTTGGTGGGATGATATGATCTGGATAGGTTATCTCATTGGCATAGGGAACTCCCTGGATGGTGATTTCCTTCACTGAGGCACATTGGCAACTTATTAATTATTTACATTTTTAGAGAGTTGCCTGGGCCACTGAGAAATTAAATAGATATCCTGACAGTCACACAGTATATGTCAGAAGGAGAACTAAAACCCAAGACTTTCTGACCTTGATGCCAAATTAATTCCCTTTTATTCAGTTCAGAATCCAGACTTAATCATGAATTTGCCTGGGAGAAAATTCTAGTCCAAGACATTTATATAAGGGTCTCCTTGGTAAACAGATAACTTCTTTACCCCTAGGGTAACAGAGAGTAACTTATATAGGATCAGACACCTAGAGTTGGAAGGGAACTGAGAGGCCGCTTTGTGCAGTGGTTATTCCTTCCTTGTTGTTGTCCTTTGTGTCCCAATTGGTGCTCACCCAAGCTCAGTTCTCCCCTACAATATTCTTTCAGTCTTCAGTGAAGTTTCCTTGTGAGCATGTGGAATGCAAACATGGAAAAAAATTCCAGATTGACCATGTCCAAAAATTGCCTGTATCATTCTGCAGTCTGAGACTTTTACCTCTTTATCAGAAAGTGGGTAAGCATGTAGTTCTCTGCAATTCTGGTTAGTCATTATATTGACTGATAAGAGTTCATCACAATAGTATTTCATCATATTTTTATATACCATAACTTGTTTACCCATCCCCTAATTTAGGGTAACCCCCTAAGATTCCCCTTCTTTGCCAACTCAAAAAGAGCTATGAGGATTTTTATACATCCTTGGAGTTTGTTTTGTTTAGGACTAATTCCTCATTTAATCTACCCTCTCTCTAATTCTCCTTTCCTCCATTTTCCACTTTCCCTTCTATTTCCCTGTTGAGTAAAATGCATTTTTATACCCACCTCTCCCTCTCCCTCTCTATTCTTCCTTCTTTGACCAGTTCAGTAATTCAGATAAGACAGAGGGTCATGTCAGACACTTCCATCAATCACTTTCTCCCCATTTTTATAGACTTCCTTTTTGTGTGCACTGATTATGTGGGATAATTTCCCCTAAATTCCAGTTCTCCTCCTCCCACCCCCCCGCAATATACTTCTGTTGCCCTGTCTTTCCATTCTTTTCTTAGGATTATCAAGACACAATAGAACTACCCTCAGGCCTTGTTGGACTCCTTCTATGAACCCTGATGAAGATAGGGTTCAGAGGAAAATATGTATCATATTCTATATTTGAATGTAAGCAGTTTATCCTTGTTTATTCCTTTCTTCTTTTTCATTCGTTTTTATCTTTTGATGTTTCTTTTTACTCTTGTGTTAGACTTTCAGAGTTTCTCTATAGCTCTTGTATTTTCATTAGGACTACTTAAAAGTCCTCTATTTCATTAGAGGTCTATTTACTCCTCTTCCCCCCACAGCATTATATTCAGTTTCACTGGGTAAATTATTCTTGGCTGTAAGCCCATATCCTTTGCCTTCTGGAATATAAATTCCAAGTTCACTGTTCCTTTGTAGTTGTGGCTGCTAAATCATGTAATCCTTAGTATGGCTCCTTGGTACTTGAATTCTTCATTTCCAGCTATTTGTAGTAAATTTTCTTGGACCTGAAGCTCTGGATTTTGGCTATGATATTTCTGGGAGTTTCTTTGAGGGAGCTACTGGGAGACTCTTTCTACTTCTACTTTGTCCTTTGGTTCTAAGAGATCTTGGCAATTTTCTTTCCAGATTTTTTGAAATAGAATGTTTAGGCCTTAAAAAAAATTTTTTTTAGTCATGGTGTTCAGATAATCCAATGATTCTTCAATTTTTTTCTCCTTAATCTCTTTTCCAGGTCAGTTGTTTTTTTGCTATGGGATACCTTACATTTTCTTCTATCTTTTCAGCCTCTTGTTGTATAATCATTGGATTCTATTTAGTCTATTTTAATTTTCAAGGAATTGGATGCTTGAGTAAGGCTTTGTGCTATTTGTGCTAAACCGTTAATTCTCATCCCAGTTCTTTCTTCTATTGCTCTCATTTCTCTTCCATTTTCCCCCTCAAAAACTCTCATTCCATTTGTAAAAACATTTTTTAGTTCTTTTAAAATGCTTGCTTCCTATCTTCCAAGGATTCTAGCTGAGTTTGTGCCCAAGCTGTATTTTGCTCTAAGGTCTAGCTTATAGATGTTTTAGAGTCATTCTCTTCTTCTGAGCTTGTGTCTTGAGCATCCCTGACACTTTAATGGATCATTATTGTGTGTGTGTATTATTATTTGGCAATTCTCTTAGCCTACTTCCTGACTTTGAATTTGATGTTAGGGCTCAGCTTGGCTACATGTCTGAAGGGATGGTCTGGATTCGTCCTATTTCTGCTTTCTTTGGGTATTGAGTATTGTGTTATTCCAGGGTCTCAGAGACCTACAAGCTCTCAGTGCTCCACAATGCTATGACTCAGGGCAAAGTCTGATTGTTGTCTCCTGCTCTGAACTCTACAAGTTCTTGACCTGAGTTTGAGTCTGTACAGGAGTAGACTGCTTCTGGACTCTGCTTTTATCAGCCACCTGGAACACCCTATGGCCTCACAGGGGCAGAATTGTAGGCTCCCTTTTGGTCTGGAATTCCTACCTTGCTTATTCCTCTGCAGGCTGAGCTAGAAGCTGGAAGTAAGATTCTGTTCTGATCTAGGAGTCTAAGCCACACCATTCTGCTGTTGCTGCTGGTTTCTGAACTCCTCCTTTCTTGGTACATGTTCCAGCTCTTCTTTACCCTGGGACACCACCTCTGTGAAAAGTCCCCCTTTTTACTTCACCCTGAATCTGTGACCCAGAACTAGAAAATGAGCCACAAAGTTGCCAGTTGACACCTGTCTCCATCATGGAGCCCTGTGGTGACTCTAATGGAGCCCTAGTTAAGTCTGGGACCTTTTCTTGTGCTAGTGCACAGACTCTCTGAGTGCTAGAGGGCTCAGCATGTTTTGTGCCCCTGCCTGTACCCTATCCTCAGTGTCAAGCTGGGCCAGGCAAATGACTCACTGTGACTTTTTCTGGATTTCCTCATCTGGATTTGGTCTGGTACATTTTGTAGATCTGTTTGGAGAAATTTGGGAAGGAAGCTTACTGCAGTGCTTCCTAACACTCTGCCATCTTGGCTCTGTCTCCACCTTATGTGTCTTAAATAACTTCACAGCTATATAAATGTAATATATTACTGAACTGGGTATCTCTTTGTATGTAAGGGTCTCCTATCAATCAATCACCTAATATTTGTTAAGCATTGTGTTAAATGCTGAGGATACAAAGAAGAGCAAATTAGTTCTTGGTCTCAAGGAGTTCAAAGTCTAATGGGTAGACAAAATGTAAATTGCATAAAAATAAGATCTATACAGGATAAATTAGGGATAATCTCATAGGAAGATTAAGGAAAACTGAGAAAGGCTTCCCCAAGAGATACTGTCACTGTTAACAGGCATGACATGGATGAAGATCCACCAAAACAATCACAGAAGGATCAATCACATAGATAGGTGGGGAACCAGGAGGAAGCAGTGTCATGAAAAGAGAGAGAAAAGAATACCAAGGAGAAGAGAGTGATTAATGCTTTCAAAGACTGAAGAAAGGTTTAACAGGATGAGGATTGAAAGTAGACCTTATATTTGGCAATTAAGAGATCTTTAGTAACTTTTGAGAAAGCAGTTTCTGTTGAATAATGAAATCAGAATCAGACTGAAGAGAGCTGAGAAGAGAGAGAGAGAGGAAAAGAAGTGGAAGCACCCATTGTAGAAAGCTTTCTCAAGGAGTTTAGCCACAACAAGGAGGAGAAACACAGGACTACAGATTCTGGGGAAGGAAGGATCAAGTGAGAGTTTTTTGAGAATGTAGGAGTCAAAAGCATGTTTATAAGAAGCAGAAAAGCAACTGGCACACAGGAAGCAATTAACTACTGGTGAGAGAATAAGGATGATATAGGGAACAATTTCTTGGAGAAGATGGGATTAAATAGGATCACTTGGATTTGCTTTGGCACGGAAAAAGACCACCTCTTAATGTGAATAGGAATTTAGGAAGATGTAGTGGCAGAAGTCATCTGAGTGATACAAGATGAGGAACTGAGAAGAAGACGGAGCTTTTAGCAAATGCCCTCAATTTCAGTAAAATTGATCTTAATAACTCTTCTCAGGACTCCTCCTGGTAGAGCTATTTTAATAGTCTTTGCATGGAATTAACATCAAGGAATATTAAAATTCCACTAAGGGAGAAAAGGAAAGTGCTCACAAAAAGTGGAGTAAGGTGCTCTGTGGGAAGCACTTCCTATCATTACTGACCTATGATGCTACTAAATTCCATGTTAGGGTATTGGAGAAAGGGTGGTTTTGTTTGTTTGTTTGTTTTTGGTAAGAGGATTATCGTTGTGGAAATTCTCCCCTGTAGCAGGAGAGTTCTCATCAGCCAATAATCAGGATGTGATAAGAGAAAGGACTTTAGGGATCATCTAGTCCAACTCTACCATTTTACAGATGAGGAAACTGAAGGTCAGAAGTGAATGACTGCTCAAGGTCATGTTGATAATAAAGGGAAGAGGTAAGATTTGAACCTACATCCTCCAATGCCAGCTTTTGTGTCCTTTCCTCTATAACATACTGCCATATCATCTTTTTAAATAAGGTTTCAAGTCAGTCACAACTACTTCTGCCTTCTATTTTTGAACCAACTATATAGCTATATAAGCATAAGATAGAGCTATTTTTGTTGCCATTATCACAATTTTATTATTGTTAGTTTTTTTTGTCCAGCAGTGCTAGACACATAATAAACAAAATAAATATTTATTGGGTTAATAAAAATCTTACTCTTTGTTGATAAAATCACCAATAAATATATATAAAGTAATTGAGATGTTAGACAGAAAATACCCATTTCATATTCCTCCTTTTTTTATGTGTTTTATATGGCTACAAAAATACCTATTCATAATAATGAAGATTTTTGAGGAAAAGTTACCTTAGAACATCAATTTTTGTAAAGTTTTTACAACCCACTGTGTCATCTGTATCTATTTACTTTTTATTTATTTGTTAATTTATCTATTTAACTAAAATAGTTTATTTTATAAGCATTTATAATTTGCCCCTCCCACTGTCCTCTTACCTATTGAACACAAAAGAAATACAAAACTCTCATCATAAATATGCATAGTACAGCAAAACAAATTCAGCCATGCTCAAAATATGTCTCTCTGCATTTTGAGTTCATCATCTCTCCGGCAAAAGTCAACAACTCTTGACCCAGCAATACCACTTCTAGGTCTGTATCCCTAAGAGATCATAAAAACAGGAAAAGGACCCATATGCACAAAAATATTTATATATAGCAGCTGTTTTTGTAGTAGCCAAGAATTAGAAATTGAGGGGACGCACCTCAATTGGGGAATGGCTGAACAAGTTGTGGTATATGAATGTAATGGAATACTATTGTGCTATAAGAAATGAGGAGCAGGCTGACTTCAGAAAAACCTGGAAAGACTTACATGAACTGATGCTATGAACTATGCAGTCTGAATGTAGATCAAAGCATACTATTTGCTCTCTTTTTTTGTTTCTCCTTTTTTGTAGTTCTTCCCATTGGTTCTAATTCTTCTTTACAACACGACTAACATGAAAAGATGTTTAATATGAATGTATATCTAGAGCCTATATCAGATTGCAAACAGTCTTGGGGAGGTGGGAGGAGAGGAAGGGAGAGAAAATTTTGTATTCAAAACATGGAACTGAATGTTGAAAACTAAAATTAAATAAATTTAAAAAAACCCCAAAAGTCAACAACTCACTGTTAAACAAAAACAACAAAGTCTTACAATAATGCCATGATTAAGCTATGTATGTAAATGTTATGTGTTTTATTATCTACCTAGATGCAGCTAAGTTGCATAAAAGATAGACTGGACTTGGAGTCAGGAAGACCTGAGTTAGAATCCTAACTCAGACACATTATCCAAGAGACCCTGGTCAAACCACAACCTTTGTTGACCTTCCTTTCTTCATCTATAAAATAGAAATAATAATTGATGCTTCATATGATTCATATCAACCATAGTGTTGATAAGAACATAAAATCACACAATATATGTAAATTTGTAAACTTTAAAATAGTATGTATGTTTTTATTATTATTACTAGACATATCTCAGATTCACTTATTCAACAAGTTTAAAAAAATTTTTTTATTAAGGTCTTACTGTGTCAAGACACTCTACTAGGCATTAAAGTTAATACCTTGCCTGGCACACAGTAGGTGCTTAATAAGTATTTATTGGTTAATTGATTTAAGCAATGCCTCTCTACTCACAAAGAGCTTTATGCTAATGGGAGATAAGGACATTGTTCTGCAGACAGAAATAACTTTGCTTTCTCTTTGTTGCTTTTGATTAATATTGTAGTCATAGAAACGTAACAAAATCCACTAATAATAACAATAGGAGCTAACATTTGCAACATATGAATGCTTTACATATATTATCTTATTTGGTCCTAACAGCAACTTTCTGAGGTAAGAGCTATTGTTATCTACATTTTACACAAGGTGAAAATGAGACCAAGAGTTCAGTGATTTGCCCAGGGTCACACAGCTAGTCTAAGGTAAATTTTTCATTCAGATCTTTCTGCCTCCAAACAAAATCCAGTGCTCAATCCACTATACCAACCTGCCTCAAAAAGATAGGATAAGACTGAATTTCCAGAAACCACTGGTCAAATTCTCCCCTACAACAAACATATGTGTCATACGTAACCTCAAGGTATTATAAATATTTACATTAGCTACCTTGTGTGACTAAATAAAATTTCACTATGTTGTGTAGTGGGGTGTAATGTTTTGTTTTGTTTTGTTTTCTAGAGAAATGTAAGCTCCCTGAGATTAGAATTTGTTCCATTTTTATCTTTGTATTATCAGCTCCTAGAACAATGCCATGCGCACAGTGGGAATTTAATTCAATATTTGTTGAATTTTGTAGAACATCATTGTCATAACATTAGCAAGAATAAAGATACAGTATTATTAGCAAAAAGAAATTAATAATACTTTTATTTTAATTGCCAATATTGATGACAACATGCTCTTCATTCTAAGTGTGGATTCATGACTATCATTGGTGAAGATATCTGATCCTATGAGTTTGGCCTACATTCATTTTCTTTGAGTATGGCCTCCAGGTTCTGGGAATTATCTGTACATCTTGTCATTTTTGTCTTGTCTAGTGGAGCAGGTGAATCCACACAGAAAGACAGGGACCACACTAATGCATGGAAGGTAAGAGATGGCTATAATGCTTATTAAAACAGAACCAATGTCCAGAGAGACAATAGTGTGGGGAAAAATACTGAGAGAGAGAAAAGGAGATAGATAGATAGATAGATAGAGAGAGAGAGAGAGAGAGAGAGAGAGACACTGAGAGAGACACTGAGAGAGACAGGGGGAGACAGAGAAAGCTAACAGAGAGGGATTCACCTTCATTTCTCTCAAATCTTACTTAAATCTTCCTGATGCCTTTTCTTTGCACTGAATGCAGTGAAAATGGACAATATCTGGAGACATAACATTTCTTACCCCTCTGAGACAAGCCATTAGATTGTAACTGATTGATAGGAATAAACACCCAGAAAAATTATGACGATGGTGACCTCAGTTTTAGAAAGATGCATATAATAAGAATTTCATGGGGGAAAATCTATTTGGCTGAAAGAGAAATTTTTTTTCCTCAAGATCTTATCGAAGCTTACAGAACTAACATAAAAATCTGACTACAAACAGATAGACTTGCTTGTTTAAGTAGATAGTCATATTTTAGAGAGATCAGTGGTCCTTTAGCCGTGATCTATTCAAAAGAATACAGCATCTGGAGTAGCTCACATCTAAAGCTGTAGAAAAAAAACCCTTGTCGTAACTACATTTGGGCTTTTTGCACTGGAATACAGTATTTTTTAAAAAAAACCAAGTAACCAAGTAACATTCAGTACCTATCAGCTTTCATCAAATATTAAAAATGACTCTGAAGAATCAGACAAGCAACCAGACCATGAACAATGTCATGACATTTATTTTAGTAGAAGTCCCCACCCAATTTTGAACTGAAGCATAACGTGAAGCATATCAGCTCCCACTGCAAAGTGGCAAAGTCCATGGCAAAGTCATGAACCAAATTATTTATGGGGAAATGGGTGAGTATAGGAAGATACACATATTGTCAAGCTGGAAACCTTAAAAAATAATTGCCTAAACATTTGTTGTTGTTCTATCCAGCACATGAGGATTCAAAGTAAGCAGATATGTTAAGGTTATTACCATGTTTTTCCCTTACCTTCTCCCTTGTAGGCTCCTCAATGACCTGAAAATTGTGGGGAGGGAGCTCAGCTACTAGCTGCCACCCATTTACTGATTTTCCCTAATTAAGAATGATTCCGATATGATTGAAAATTAAAAAAATGTAACTTCCCCACAAAAAATTATAAATAATGGGAATATCATATTTCTGCATTAGCTTTTGTGGATGCCTATTAAATGATAATAATCTATTTTGGTACCCAGTATGAATCTAAATTTTAGAACACATAGAAAACATTTTGCAAATAAGTCCCCCGGATAGTTCTTTGCTTCCCTGCCTCTATACCGTTTAGCAAGGTCCTCATTATATACCCATGAGGGAAGCTAGCTCTTTTTTAGGCCTCCCTGCATACACTGAGCAGTAAATATATCCTAAATATGTTATCCAATATCATGTTAGTTCCATGATTCCAAGTATATCACTGTCATCTTGATCTGAAAAATATACATTATTCTGTATTAGGTGACCAATAAAATGAGTGTCATTTGACACCTACACTTAACTATATCTGCTTTTCAATTGCCCTTTTGTGTAAGCAGTAATAAAATTTAAACCATACATTATGCTATTTAGTATGGAAAAACACAACCACTGCCCCATTTTTTCATTTTTGTACTGTTTCCACGTACTTTTCACTGATACAAAACTACCATGATTGATATGAGGTTATCTTCCATCAACATTTCTCATCACGGGTACATATTACATTATGTAGGTACATGTATCTATAGCTACCCAGATCTGTAAGACTTACCTCTTTGCTTTCTTCCAGATCTGATTCGCTGCTGAAGTCTTCTGTGTTTAAATTTTCAAAGTCAGATTCTCCAACAGCAATTGGCACTGTTACTGTGAGGCTGGGGTTGTTTATGAATGACATGTAATCACTTTCATCAATTATATATTTTTCCACACTGCTGCCTGTCCCAATCCCACTTGTAGTCCCATTGGCATCTTTCAGATAATCAAGATCTTTTCCTGCTTCTGTTGTGTGATTGGACATGCAGCTATCTTTCTTGTTGTTCAGATCATCAAGTGGTTTGATTTCATCTAAAACCTTCTGTTTTCTGACAAAGGCCTGCTGAATGAATTCGTATATTTTCCTTTTCACATAAGCTACTCCCCGATGCATTCGATCCACAGCAATCTGGAGGTTGTTCATTTCGTTATCATCATCTGTAGCAGCAAGGTTGTCTGCACTAAATGAACTCAGTAGTAAGGCCAGAAACAAGTTCAGTACCTTTAAAAGATAACAAATATATAAGTTACTACTCACTCTTCAGGGTAAAGAAAAATATATTATGACTATATGCTCTGAGAAATAAGGCTCATAAATGCCTCACATTTTGAGAGTGCTTAAAAGTTTACAAAGGGTTTCCCTTAAAACAACCTTGTAAAGTGGGTAGTGCAAATGTTATCACATCAATTTTATAGATGAGAAAACTAAGACTTACAAAGATTAGTTGACATTCTCATACTCACATAGTTGGGAAAGCTAGAATGAGAACTTGAAATGTTTTTTCTAGTATATAACACTTCCCTTTCCCCCATGAGACTCAACAATTGAACAAGATGGATCATAATCTAGTGGAAAGAATGGCGGGTTGGGTTTTAGAAGCCCTGAATTTTAGTTCTGACTCCAAATAATGATTTGTGAGGTCTTTGATACTTTGTTGGATCTGTGATATTCCTGATTTTACTGCTCTGGTACAGATGGCAAGTGATCCACACTTGTAAATTTTTAATTGATTTTTTTCTTTCCTAGACCTGTGATTTAATCTGTGGAAGGAATTCCTGGTGAGGAACTTTCTTCTACCAATGCACAGAAGTCATGGATAATATCTTCTGTTACCTTATTTTTTAATCTAATTTTTCTTTCTTTTTGAAATCTTTCTCTTTTTGAGATGTAGTGAAACCTGAACCCTGGGTGTCCTTAGAATTGTCTTGCCTTTAACACAGATTTATTCTGCATGTATTTGGACTTGTTCTTCCTGACTTCATCTTCTTAAAGGCCACTTTGACTTCCTTACTTCCTATGTTAAATAAGTAGCTGCTGGAATCTAAATTTGGTGATTACATTGCCATTGATGAGTATAGATTGGTATAGAATCAGTAAACAAATCTATTCCTTTTTATTTCAGTTTGGAATCCCCATTCCAGTTTCACTTATTTATACTCCCAGGATGTTAAAAATTATCATAAATTATACCGCATTGGAGCATTATTACAGAGCAAACTGTTGCCTAAAATTACTTAATAACATTGGTCCATAACAATTTAAAACAAAAATTTTCGTAGATGTTACCATACCAAATACTCTTCAAGCTAGATAGAATAAAGAGCTTCCAGAATAGAGGCCTAACAAAAGAAGTCAAAATTGTGTGGGTAGAGGATGAAGTTCCCATGGTCTTGTCCTGATATTGACCAAGGATGCTCTTAGTGAGTCTACAGAAATTGAACTTACATCCTAACACTTTTATTCAACTACAGAAACAGTTATTTTATCTATCTGTGTCATAATCTATAGAAAGGCAGACATAAAAGAATAAGACAAAATAATGATTTATCCCAGGATCATCTATCTGAACTCTATTAAATAAGATAAGGAGAATGAAATGATAATAATAACTTATATTTGCATAATGCCAAAAGGTTTATCAAGGGCTTTCCTCAAAACAACAAGTGAGGGAAGTAATGTAAATTTCAAGCTTTGAAGGGACCTTGTAATGACTCCTGCAGCATCTTCAATCCACTAATCGAAGAAGTTCCTAGGGAAACTTTTGGGGTCATCCTATCAGATTAAGACCAGCAGTAACTGCCCAAAGTCTCTTTTTTCAGCCACTAGGGAGTTGCTAATATGAATTGGTGCCAGTTCCCAGTTTCAGATTTCTCATTTCTTTTTACCAATGCATGGTCCAGCAAGACCCAGATAAGAACACTGTAAAAACTGACCTGATCTGAGAAGAGTACCTTACTCTCTCCAGGGCCCCAGCAGGATTAATCCAATTCTACCTGGGGCTCCAAAAGGCTGAATCTATTTCCACCATCTTTCCTAACTTCATATTCTAAGTATGGCCTCTCAATAAAACTGTCTTGCTTTACTCTCATGTTGTGTGTGGCATGTTTCTTTATATTCAATCACGGTATCTTAAGCCTTCCTAATTCTTTATTAAAACAGACTTCAAAGGCCACCTAGTGAGACCCATATCTGAACATACCTAAGAAGCAATTATTCAGCCTTTATTTAAGGACTCCCATTGAGGAGGAAACCCTCTATTTTCCAAGGAAATCCATTCTACTTTTGGATAATTAATTTTTGTAGGAAGTTTTTCTAGACATCAAGACTAATTTTTTTCTTTGCAACTTCCATCCATTTTCCTTAAATCTACCCTCTGGGACTAATCAGAAAAATTCTGGTCTGTTCTTCTCATGACAGCCCTTCAAATACTTCAAGTACTTAAACACAGCTATCCTGTCGTCCCCATTCCATCAACCATTCTCATTTGGCATGAACTCAAGGTCATTCACCATTTTGGTTGGCCTCCTCTAAATGCTTTCCAACTTATTCATGTCCTTCCCTTCCTAAATTGTCAGTTAGGCAAAAAGCACTCACTAAGCATTTACTATGTTTCAGGCGCTGTGCTAAGGGCTGGGAATTCAAAGAAAAGAATAAATGGTTCCTTTGCTCAAGGAATTTATATTCCATCATGAATATAACTAGGTACATGCAATATAAATACAGAATAGATGGAAGTTTATTACAGCGAGGAAGGCATTAGGCACTGGCTGGGGTAAACATTTTGATCTGTGTCTTAAAGGAAGCCAGAGAAACAAAGACAGAAAGGTGGAGGGAGAAAACTTCAGGCAATGAGAACAACCAGCGCAAAGACAATGAGATGGAGAATTTAGTGATATAAGTGAAGCTCAGCAAATAGGCCAGTGTAGTTTAGATGGTAGAGTGTATGAAAGGAAGTAAAATATGAGAAGACTGAAAACGTAGGAAGAGGTCACATTGTGAGGAACCTTAAATGTAGAATCAAGGAATTTATATTTGATCACAGAAGTAACAGGGGAGCCACTGAAGCTTGTTGAATAGTTGGTAGTTTATTTAGGAGGCAGCATGTAATTGTGGATAGAATAATGGACTTTAGAGTCAGAAAGATCTGGGTTCAATTCCTACCTCAGAAGCTGTATGAAGCAGTCATGTAATGTATTGTCTGTGTGCCTCAGTTTCCTTACAAGTAAAATGAGTGTTGGACTCAAAGGTCTATAATATCGCTTTTGGATCTAAATCTATGAATATGGGGGAGGGTTAACATGGTCAGATCTATACTTCAGAAGAGTTACTTTGGCAGATGAGTAGATAGTTGGAATAGACTTAAGGTAGGGAGAACAATTTGAAGGTTATTGTAATAGTCCAGGTTACAGGTGATGAGGACCTGTGAGAGGGTGGTTGCCGTATGAGTAGAGAGAAGGACACATAAACAAGACATATTGTGAAGGTAGAAATCACAAGATTGGATATCTGGGGTGAATGAGCATGAGGAGATAAGGATGACACCTAGGTTGGGAGCCTGGGTATCTGGGAAGGAAAGAAATAAACCTGTATTAAATGACTATTATATGCCAGGTGCTATGCTAAGCATTTTACAAACACTATCTTATTAATCATCATAACAACACTGAGAGGTAGATACTATGATTATCCCCATTTTACAGTTGAGGAAACCGAGCCAAACAGAACCTCAGTTGTCACACAGTTGCCTAGGGTCATATAGCTAGTGAGGGGAGATTAGTGAGGCCTTCAATAATAACAGGTAAGTTTGGAAGAGGGGTGTTTGGGGAGAAAGATAATAAATTATTTTGAAAATTTTAAATTTGATATACATAGTGGTCATCCAGCTTGAGATGTCCAAAAGTTAGTTATCACTGCAGGACTGCAGTACAAGAGAGATTAGGATTAGATATGTAAATATGAGAATCATTTAAATAGGGATGAAAGTTGAACTCATGGAACCTTATGAGAATACTAACTGGTAAAGTATAAATGGATAAAAGAAGAGGACCAGGACAAAGCCTTGGAGGACACCCACAGTTAATAGGTCTGGCATGGGTAGAGAGTCAGCAAAGGAAATTGAGGAGGAGCAGTCAGAAAGGTAGGAGGAGAATCAGGAAAGGGCAGCATCATTAATACCTAGAGAGGAAAGAGGAGAAAAAATATTCAACAGTGTCAAATGCTGAAGAGAAATCAAGAAGACTGTGGATTTGAAAAAAAAAAGCTATTCAGTTTTGCAATTAACAGATAATTGGTAACTTTGGAGAGGAGGTTTAGAAGGTTTAGAAAAGAGCAAGAGAAGAGGAAGCGGAGGTACCAAATGTGAAAAGTTTTCTTAAGGAGTTTAGCCAAGAAGGTTAGGAGACATAAAGAGCAATACTTAGCAGAGATGTTAGATCAAGTGAAGGGTTTTTTTTAAGAATGGGGAGACATAGGTGTGTTTCTAGGCAAGAGGGAAGGGTCCAATAGATAGAGAAAGATCAAAGATCAGAATGTCTAGTTCCCTCACAACTGTACTACAAAGATCCGAAAAACACACCAGACCAAGTCCTAATTGGGAAATCTAAGAAAAAATCACAGTGAGTCATTTTTTCCAGCCCAGATAAGTAGAGGGAGATAGACAAAGAGGTCTGTAGACACTGGGATTGGAATCTAACTGGGAAGGTCCTGATAGAGTGATGAAAAGAAAGCACTGAAAGAGAGCTAAGGGTATGTACCAGGGAAAGAACAAGCCCTACACTCACACAGAGGCTCCTTACCTTGCTCCACATTCACACAAAGGTGCCAGCTGGCAGCTCTCTATCTCACTACCCATTTTCAGGAAGGAACCTGCACCTAGGTGGTATTCCATGGTAAGTAGTGTTCTGGGCTGGATATTGAGCAAGAAGCAAGTTCAGAAGCAAGCAGCAGTTGGTGACTCTGACCTCAGGAGCAAAGCAGAGCAGGGTCTTAGTTCCAGACACCGGCCCACTCTGAAGCCTACAGTGAAATTCAGCCAAGACAAAAAACCCACACCAAATGGGATCCTGCAGCTCTGTCATTTTAAAACATCAGAACTTTCCAGCTGGCTGATAATGTCTAAGACCAGCAGCAGTCTACTGGAACACCATCAACGAGTAAACCCATAGGTATATTGCTCATACCCAAATTCAGGCCAAGGATTTGTAGGGCTCAAACCAGGAGGGCACCTATTAGACTTTCCCTTGGATCAGACTACTTTGGGAGCACTGAAAGCATTTAAGTTCCTAGGATAAGCTTCTCTGAGATCCCAAAATATAATACAATACTCAGTACCCTAAGAAAGTCACAGAAGGACATCAGTAGATACAAGCTTAGCCTATATATTCACTATAGAAGAAACATACAGAGTCCAGACCTAAAATGAAGTACAAAGTCAGGAGGTAGTCTGGAAGAATGAGCAAATAAAAAAAAGACTCCCACCATAAAAAGCAATCATGGTAACAGGTGCCCTTAAGATAAAAAGAAGAAAAGAATAACTCTAAACAATCAAAATCCCAAGAGCACATTAAACTAGAATTCCTAGAAGAAATGAAGCAGGAAAAAAAGTTTATATAAATGAAATGAGAGCACTAGAGGGAAAACAGTATAAAAGAAGTGGGAGCTGTAGAAGAAAGAATTGATTTGGCAAAGAGGCATAAAACCTTACCCAAGCAACAGACTCCTTATGAAATAGAAGGATCTAATAGAAGTTAATGATTTCATGAGACAATAAAAAATTTTGAAACAAAATGAAAAGACTGGAAAAAAAGAACAAAAGGAACAAAAAAAACATACTTTTTTTCAAGAAATCACAAAAGAAAACTACTTATATCTCTTAGAAGAAGAGGGTAAAGTAAAAATAGAAAAGATCCACCATTGATCTCCACAGAGAAACCCCAAAATTAAAACTTTCAGGAACATTATAATCAAAATTCAGAGATTCCAGGTCAAAGAAAAAAAATACAGCAAACATCCAGAAAGGAAGAATTCAAATATCTAGTAGCCATTGTAAGGATCACAAAAGATTTAGCACCCACCATTATAAAGAAGTCAAGAGTTTGGAATATGATATTTCAGAATTTAAAAGATTTAGGCTCACAACCAAGAATAACTTACCTGATGTGGGAGGAATGGATCTTTAATAAATAGAGTATTTTTAGGTATTACTGATGAAAAGACCAAAACTTAGCAGAAGCTTTGAAGTGCAAATAGAAGCAAATAGAAACATAATAAAGATAATCATGAGTGAACAAAATAAGGGCCTAAACAAGAATAAACTGTTTACATTCTAACATGGGGAGATGATACATGTGTCCCCTCAGAACCCAAGATAATATAGTCATGGATCATAAAGAAAATCTAATGACATAGATAGAGAACCTAGGGGGTGGTTTTGTTATGTTTTAATTTAAAAAACAGAAGTGATGAAGTGAGGAAAATCAGCTCACATAATGAGGATTTTCAAGTAGAAGACAATGAAAACAAGGAAGAAGGGATGGGGAAAGCAAGAAATACTTGTACCTCATTCTATCTGAAGTGGTCAAAGGAGGAAAGAATGTAAACACACAGTTGGGTACATAAATATATTTAATTCAACAGGGAAACAGGATGGAAAGGGGGAATAAAGGAATAACCATTTATATAGCACCTACTATGTGCCACGCACTATACTAAGTGCTTTAAAACCAAAACAAATATTTCATTTGATCCTCATAACAACTCAGTGAGGGAGGTCATATTATTATTCCCATTTTATATACAGTTGAGGAAACTAGGTGAACAGAGGTCGAATGACTTGGCGAGGGCCACACAGGTAATAAGTGTCTAAAGCCTGATTTGAACTTAGATCCTCCTGACTCCAGGACCAGTACTCTATCCACTACACCACCTAGCTGCCTCTGATGGAACAAAATCTGTTGTACTTCAGCTGAAGCGGACTTAAGAACTCTGACCAACTTGAATTCCAGAGGTCTGATGACGAAGCATGCTACAAAAGGGTGATGAACTCAGAGTACAGAATGCATTTTTGGACATGGCCAATATGAGAATTTGCTTGATCATACATATGTTACAAGAATTCTGTTTTTCTGTTTTTCAGTGGAGGAGGATGGTAGAAGAAAGGAAAAACTAATGACTTTTAATTGACAAAAATTAAAATTAAAAAAAAAAAGATTAGAGGGCATGGAGATGATCATGGGGGCAATCTCCTGGAGAAGATGAGAGGACATGGGCCAAGGAGCGCAGGTAGAAGGCTTGTCTTGGTAAGGCAAAGGGACAACTTTTTGCCTGAGAGAGATATGGAGGAGAAATTAAAGAAAGATGACTGGGTGATATGACAGGCAGCTGGGTGGTGCAGTGGCTAGAGTGCGGGACTTAGAGTCAAGAAGACTGTGTGTGTCTCAGATACTTACTAGCTGTGTGACCCTGGACAACTTACTTAAGTTCTCAGTTTCTTCCTCTGTAAAATGGGGATAATAATTGTTCCTATCTCACAGGGTTGTGAGGATCAAATGAGTTGACATATGTATCGTGCTTTATAAACCTTAAAGCACTATATACATACAAGGCATTATTGATGATGATTATGTGATAGTAAGAAGAAGGCATTCTCAGTGAATTGCCTCCATTTTTTTTCTGGAAATATGGAGTGATGTTCTTGGCTGAGAGGGTTGATAGAACGGGTACTATATGAGGTTTGAGGAGAGATAGAAAGATTTGGAAAAGTCACTGTGGAGAAGGGGCTAATGTATCAATCAAGGAAAAGTGGGATCAACTTGCTGCAGTGAAGGCCTGGTTGTGATTAAAAATATAAATTTACAATGGACCCAATCAGCAGGGTTTCATAATTTTGCCTAGCTTCTTTCCATAGCATATGAATAAGAACAAAGGAGGTGGATGGTAGTATTAATTCAGGATTGGAGTCTGGCAAGGTATGATTAACAACAGGACAAGGGGGCAAAGTCTTAAAGGATAGTATAGAATTGAACTGGTTCCCCAAGATATCAAGAGAGGGAAGAGAGAAGGTAATGATTTTGAAAAGAACTGAGAGGTGGAAGAATTGGAAGTTGTAATGAAGATATATATCAGGGTTAGGGGTCATCAGGGTTAGGGGTCATAAGGCATAGGGAATGATGAAATGACAAAATATTATGATCAGATAAAGGAATTTAAGAGTTCATTAATAGACATGAAACACTTGTGGATAATGGCAAGATCAAGGATATAACCGTCTCTGTACAGTTGAGGTACAATGGAGAAGTAGGTCACAGGAACTGAGTAAACTGAAGAACTGGAAAGTTAGGGTACTTCAAGGAGCATAAATATGTTGAAGTCATCCATTTTGAGAGCAAGAGTTGTGGGGGATAAAAATGCTGTGATCCAGTCACTGAACTCATTGAGGAAGAAAGGAGAATGTTCTTGGGTGGGTGGAGGAAGTTGGAATGGAAAGGCATGGATAGATACCAGCCACCAAGATCTTGATTGTATCATGCATTTGAAGAGTATGAACCTCCAAGAAAGAGAAGTTGCTGAGTGACAGTGATATAGGGAGCCTGGAAGTGATAATGGGGGTGGGGGCAAGGAGTATTCTGACTTTCCCAACATAGTGTGAGGTAAAGCGGATACATGAGACAAAAATGTAGTCACTAATGGAAAGGGTGGTGAGGGAAGATGAATCATCAAGAGGGAGCCAGGACTCAGTGAATGCCAGAAAATGGAAGGAGTGAGAAAGCAAGAGGCTTAAGATCAAAGGAAGTTTGTTAATTATGGAGCAGGAGATCCGGAAGGCATAGTGGAGGAGGTGGGAAGATCTAGAATTAGGGTATGAGGTTGAAGTGGATGGTCTTAAGGTAAGGATTGGTTAGGGATAGACAACTGGATTTGTCCACCAGTAGCCAGGGTTTCAGGATCACTGGGATAGGGAGAGTATAAGAGAGCGGGAGCAGGATAGCCATTAAAGAATGAGTCCAGGAAAAAAATGGTTCAAGAGCTATTCATTGAGGGAGGTATGTGATTAGACTGTTCAAGACAGTGACATTGTATCCTGTGAGGCCCTGGAAGGCTAGGCTCACAGCAGGTAAGACTTGGTGGAGTTATGGCCAGGAAAGTCCAGAACTGAGCACAATAAGCCAGACTATTCCGACAAAAATAGAGTACAGAGTGGTATGATTACCACCCTCTTTCTTTAAAAATACTCCACCTGTTTTTAATACAGCTTTAAAATTGATTAGAGTTTTTGATTCATGTTGAGTTCAGAGAGTATTAAAAACCTCTAGATTTTTTCATATGAACTAAAAACCCTATTTCTCCTTAATCTTGTACTTGTGAAAATATTTCATGCTAAATTTTGATTTTAAATTATTCTCTATTAAATTCACTTTATTAGACCTGCCTCTATGTTTTGACCCTTTGAAGCCTGAGTTTGTCATCCATCCTGTTAGCTATCTCTGTAAACACTGTGTAATTTGCAGATCAGACAAGCATAACATCTATGCCTTTGTCCAGGTCATTAATAAAAAAAACGCTAAGCAGAATAAGGCCATGCATAGATCCTTGGGGTACTCCACTGGAGACCTCTTTCCAAGTTGACATCAAATATTAATGATAACCCTTTGGTCTAGATGTTTAACCAGTTCCAAGTCCACATATTTGCTCAATTGTTAAGCCTATGTATCTCTTATTCTCTATAAAAAATCACAATTAATCAAATGCTTTCCTAAAATCGAGGTAAATTATATCTCTAGCATTCTTCTGATCTATCAGTCTGGCAACCTTGTCTAAAAAATAAATGCAGTTAGTCTGGCATGACCTGATCTTCATTAAGCAATTCTGGCTCTTTGTGATTACTTCCTCTTCTCCTAGATATCCACAAACTCTTTAACAATATGTCCAAGAATTTTGTCATGAATCTAAATCAAACACACCAGCCTATAGTCTGCAGACTCCATTCTCTTCTCTTTTTTATAGATTAGAACAACATTTTCTCTTTTCTAATCCTATCGTCTCAATCCCATTCTCTCTGACCTTTCTATAATCACGAGAAACAATAACAGCCACCAATTCTTTTAGCATCTAAAGATGTTCATGTAGATTTGGTAACTTGAATTCATTAAGTGGAGCTAGAAGCTTTCTTACTATTTTCCAAATTATTTTTGACATTAACTCCCTTTTAGCCATTTTCTTTCTGACTTTCCTTGTCCACAGGTCATTCTCCTGCATGATCCTTTCTTCAACCCCTTCCCCAGAGACAAACAAAAAAAGTCAAATGCTTTGCTCTCTCTCTCTCTCTCTCTCTCTCTCTCTCTCTCTCTCTCTCTCTCTCTCTCTCTCTCTCTCTCTTTCTCTCTCTCTCTCTCTTTCTCCAATTTGTTTTTACAATCAATCCTGCCAGCCCAAGCAGCCATTCCTTCTTTGATCCTCCCTTCCCCAATAAAACAACATCAAACCATTGTTTTCTTTAGCTTTCCTAGACTCAGTTTTTTCTCAATATTAGTACTCCTAAACTATTCTTACTAGTGTAAGAACAGTAACAGTACACACTTTTGCATTTATTCATTGGTTCCCTTTCTCCTATCTTTTGTATGTGTCTTTTTTTAGATATAAACTGATTTGTGAATGAACTCCTTGTTCATACATAGCAGTGTTTAGACAACTCCCCTTTTTCTTCCATATCACAATGATGTCTCTTCATATTTTCAGAATGTCATTCTTGAGGATACTCATCACTCCTGGGCTGATTTTCCCTGGAGGGTTTCCACCTATGGGATCTATCCTCTTTCTGAATCCTCTGAAATCTCTCTGCAGCTAGGTGGTGCAGCAGATAGAGTTCTGGACCTGGAGTTGGGAAGACTTGAGTTCAAATTTGGCCCCTGATACTTGCTAGTGGTGCGACCCTGGGCATCACTTATCATCCTTTTGACCCAGATGGCTTGTTTGTAAAATGGGTTAATAATAGCGCCTACTACCTCACAGACTTATTGTAAGGATCAAATGAGATATTTGTAAGGTGCTTTGGCACATATAAGTACTATATAAATGTAAGCTATCATCATCATTATTATTATTAGGGTTCCTGTCAAACCGTTTTGGGTTTTTCTCTCCTATATCAGAAATTCTAAAATTGTATGGCCATTTCCTCACAATATTCTTAGATTTTTTTTCACTCTATTAACCAATTGTTCCTTGAAGATCTAGAATAGAATTTCCCCTTGATTCAAATACCTTTTAAAGGATGGAATTATCATTTTAATTCAAGAAATTATCAGGTGCTCTGCTTTTGGCAGAGAATGCGAGCAAAAATCCGAATTATTGATGTCCCTGATTATTTCTATTAATGTCACTAATTTTACTAAAGAGGAATCTGAGACAAGTGAAGTGACTAGGCTAAGGTTGCATAACTAGAGCTAGAACTCGATCTAATCTCTGGACTCCAGGTCCAGCCACTTTTCACATCACCACATTGCCTCAGGTCTTGCTAGGTTTTAGGTCAACTTGTTTTCCATTGTGTTGCCTTTTAAGACTCATTTTCCTCTCCACTTTTTCTCTCCTTTGCAAGATGATTTCACACTCAATCTTCTGCAGATCTTCTTTGAAGTGTCTGGCAAATGAGCTTTCATTTTAAACTGGTTTTGCCTTTGGTTGTGTGTCTCTTTAGTAAAGAGATCAAATGATTGCTGGCTCAAGCAGTTTCTTTACTCTTTTAGATTCTTTGACATGGCAACTGGTTTATATCAACTAAGCTTTTGTAACAAACATATGATATTATCCCTAATCAATTCACAAAACTTTCCCAGGCTAGTTTCCTCAGCTGCCAAATAAAGGCCTTGGACAAGATGCCCTTCAATTTTTTTTCTTCTTCAAAATGTAGGCTCATAGGAGTCTATGGGGAAAAATTATATATGTATACATACATATATGTGTGTATGTATATGTATACACTATATATATGCTTACACACATCATGTAGCTTAAAATTCCTATTAAAGCTTAAAGCTACGCTAAGTCTGTTGGGACACTCTGTATATATATACACCACAATAAGCCCAGGAAATAATAAAGCTTATAATTATGGCTAAAAACAACAACAAATTGTGTTTTGTGTTATTTTAAAAATTATGATTAGAAACATACTAAGAATAACTTAGAAATTCAATCTGAAATTAATGTTAGTTGAGACATTTAAACTAATTTCCCCAATTTTCTAAGTTTTTCTAAACTGCTTTGTTGTAGTCTGTTTCAGCTGAAATGGCTACTTACAAAAAGAATTCCATCATTAGTATTTTAATGAGCATTGGGTATGCTAGTATTTTCTCTTCCTCTTCAGTTTACTGTATATTACATAATTTTGTACAGCAAACAGAAATAACCCAAATTCACATTAGAGGATTGGAAAGGATTGATCACTTACTCCATTAGCATACTCTCTGGTTGCATTAGTCTTCTTTTGTTTTGACTTATAGCTAGAGGACTCGCTAACCTAGAGCTGTCTGATATATCTGCCATATTACACTTGTAGCAAGTAGATACTGGGGTCACAGTGGGGCAGGATATAAGCGTATGCATATACGCTGATATCAATGTATGCATACATGCAATATCTCTAGTTCCTAGACCTATATTGGCAAAGAAGTAGGGGCATTCATTCCTGATTTTGTAGTGTTCTTAGGTTTGGCTCCTGATGATGAGAAGAGATTGTAACTAGCAATTTTGGTGTCTAGAGCAATCCATTTGTGGTGAGATTGTATAGATGTTTTCTTAACTCCATGACTAGAGACCTTGGGATAACTTGGGGGTGAATTCTTTTGCTTTGGCGAATGGCATAGTAACTACCTTGGGTCATGGCTGTGGGAAAGTGAAAGTGCTGTCTGACCCCTTTAAATTTTAGATCTTCCCCAATTCTGTTCCAGATTGTGTTCTTCCAGTATATAACCCATGCCCTGCTCCCAAGCCTGGATTGGAGGGGGCAGGAGAGTGCAGTGGCAAAGGCTCTGGATTTGGAGTAGGAGGACCTATGTTTGAATTCTAGTTCTGCTATTATCTTTGACCTTGGGCAAGTCACTTCACTTTTCTAGGTTTCAATTTTATTGATTGTAAAATGGGGAGGTTGGGTTCAATGACCTCTCAGCTGCCTTCTAGGAGATCCTAAGGTGAATGCAGTGGACAGATTGTAACAATGTTGTTGAGCATTAAAATGTTATTGGATATTACCATACTAACCTATTTTACTATAACAGGAAGGTGAAAAAGCCCTGACCTAATTTTTTTCCCCATGAATATCTAAAAATTACTTTTAAAATGCTCATTATTCATTAGTGCTATTTTCCTCATCATATTATCTTGTATAACACTTATTTATGTACATATTATATATCCTAAAAGAATGTAAGCTCCTTGAGGACAGGAATCATTTTTCTTTTCTGTCTTTGTATTCTCAGTACCTAGCACAGGGCCCTGCACACAGTAGGTGTTTTAAAATAAATCATAGAATTTCAGAGTTGGAAGGAACCTCAGTGATCTTCTAGTCTAACTCATACCTGAAAAAAATATCCCACCAACCACAAACCTAACAAGTGGTTAGCCAGCTTTTCCTAAAAGGCTTTCAGTGAGGAAGAAGTCATCATCTTTTTCTTTTGTATAGACATAGTTGCTAGAAAGCGTTTTTGTTTGTTTGCCACTTAGCAACTTCTGTCCATTTCTCCTAGTTCTTTCCTCTGGGACCAAGAAGGACAAGAATAACACTTGAAAACAGCTATTATTTCTACTCTTTGCTCTTTTTGCCAGTCTTCTCATGCCCTCTTCCTTCAACCAGTCTATACATGTCATGAACTTGAGGCCCTGCATCATCCTGGCTCTCCTCCTCTAGATGATAGCCATCTTATCAAGGTTTGTTCTAAGATGTGGAGGCTAGAACTAAACACAAAACTCCCAAAGAGGCCTTACTAGGAAAGGGTATAATGGGACTATCTTCCCCCTTATTTCTGTCTTCTAGATTTCTACTGAAGCCTAGGATCTCATTCATTTTGTCACATCTTGCTGTTGACTCATCATGAATTGGCAGCCCATTAACAGCCACAGATTTTCTTTAGATAAACTGCCAAACTGTGTCATCTTGTAATTTTGAAGTTGATTTTTTGAATCTAAGTGTAAGAGTTTCCATTTATTCTTTTAAAAAATTTCAACCTTCTTTCTTCGACCCAATGTTCTAGTCCATCAAGATTTTTAAGAATCCTGACATATCCAGTAAATAAACTGTCCTTCCCAGCTTTGTGTTTGCTGTTTATTAGTGAACCACATTATGTCATGCATCAGGTAAAAATATCTACAATAGTCTCAGTGTGTACTTACCACTAGATTTCCAATCACCATGACCATCATGAAAACAGTAAGACACATGGCTTGGCCAGCAACTTCCATACAGTCCCACATGGTCTCTATCCATTCTCCACATAGTACCCGGAACACAATCAGGAAGGAATGAAAGAAGTCATGCATGTGCCAGCGTGGAAGTTCACAGTCAGGGGCAATCTTGCAGACACAATCTTTGTAGCTTTTACCAAAGAGCTGCATGCCAACCACAGCAAAAATAAAAACAATAATGGCCAACACCAATGTCAGGTTTCCCAGAGCTCCCACTGAGTTGCCAATGATCTTTATCAGCATATTTAGTGTTGGCCAAGACTTTGCCAACTTGAAAACTCGGAGCTGGAAAACAAAAGATGATAATTACTATGCACTATTTTAAAGCTATACAACTGTCATTTGCATCTAGATGTACTAAGAATTTATGCCAAAGTTCTATTTTTTTTCTGATAGAAGTATGGGAATAGTTCTTTTGCCCTCTTTTTTCCACTTTGGTCTAACATTCTGGGTAGATCATATGTATGGAGTATGGACTGAATCTAGGTGCCATGGATTTTATGATACTTTTTAGGGATGTGGTGTTCTAACTTCTACATGAAGGCTCTATTCTTCTGTCCTAGATAGCAGGGAGAGTGATGTCTAATATGACACTTCTCTTCCCCGACCCCAACCCCATCATGTTTCTTTTTCACAATTCCCATATTTATTTATGATGTTTAGGGGCCCTTAGGCCCCTATTCTATGCCAGATTTTTTTCCCACAACTGCATGGTCTAGGATCATAAAACCATGGTTAATGTAAATATGAAGAAACTCCATACGTCTTTCCATTATTGAGAAGGGACTGATGTATGAACTTCCAAAAATGTAGTAACTTCAAAGGCTTTTCTGCTTGGATTGGGTGAGAGTAAACATATTGTTTTACATTTCTGTAATAGCTGTAACCCACTTTGCATGAGATTGCCATCCTTTCTTATAAAGGTATTAATATTTTTTAAAGCTAGTAATACAAAGTGATATCTTCATTTACATTTCCCCCTCCAGATCTGGAAACAAAAGACAAATAACCCCCAAACCAATATTTAGTCAGACATAATGGTAACTGGCTAACATACTAGATTATACAAACAGCTGCCCTCTTTGGAGCAAAGGCATTGCGTAAAACTAACGGAATAGTGTTTACCAGTCGAAAAGAACGGAGAACAGATAATCCTTCCACATTGGCCAGTCCGAGTTCTACTAAACTAAGGGTCACAATAAAACCATCAAAGATGTTCCAGCCTTCTTGAAAATAATAATAGGGGTCCATGGCAATTATCTTCAGAAACATTTCTCCCGTGAAGATCCCAGTAAAGACCTAAGACCAGAAACAAAGTTAATGTACTGTCAAACAACATGGCAAGGTGAGGATATCATGAGTCCTCTTGCTTTAAGCAATACACTCATTGATGAAACATATAGACAATTTCATTACCATCTGTAGTATCTTCCTTATTCAAGTATGTAGGGTAATTGTCATTACAGGTTTATATTCCTAGAGTGCATATATAATTTCTATAATAATTGCATATCATAATGCAATTCAAAAAATCATATGACTTTTCTTCTAAAAACATAAAAATCACTTGACTTTTTAAGGGGCCTTTTTTGGCCATCCCCTCTCCCCCAATTATTCGGGCCCCTTTTAAAACAAATTGGCATTTATTCTATCTATCCATATTAATTAATATCAATAGCTATCTCTCTCTCTGTATCTCTTTATCCATCTCTCTATGTATCTGTCTTGCATAGTTGTATAAGCCCCTCTCCCCTACTCTCTTGCAGGAGTACTTTATAAGTTCCTTGACAAGAACATGAAATGTCTCACTTTTAGATTTGTATCTTCAGCGCCTAATCCATTTCCTGGATTAACGACAAATACTTGCTGATTTATTGACTGGGTATTTAAGAAAGAAAGAGCACACACACACACACACACAAGGTAAAATGAAGACCATTAAACAGAAAGTTTCTTTCTAAATCTCTCAAGCCCCAAAGTAAACTACAAGGAAAAATGCAAAAAATGCTTTAGAGGATTGTCTGTATCCTTAAACAAATAATAGTATAATACTCCAAAGCTACCCAGATTCAATTGACAAATACCTAAATAGTTTATTTTTTCTAAAACATAAAATGGAAAAAAAAACCCCTAAGTGGTAACCTTCGCCAAAAATGGGGCTGCTAAATATCTGATACACAGTGTACTGTAGGTTATCAATATTTTATGGCTTTAATATAAAAGGATAAAACAACACAAGTACTGAGACTCTTTAAGAGGGAAAGCCTGAAATGAGACAATTTATATACTATAAAAGTACACTTGATTAACCCTAAGGCCCTCCCATGCAACAACAGTTAGTTGGGTAAAAAATGTGGGGGAGGGGGGAGACTGCGATTTGGGTTTTCCTGTAGCAATGCAAACTGTAGAAGCAAAGTTCAAAAGCATTCAATTGAACCATGAAAACCAGATACCAATGAAGATTATAAGAATGGAAGCAAAGCTATAGGATCTTCAGACTTGATAAGAACTACATCAATGCTATGGAAATATTACTATTTTGGCACTGCAGAGTTGGCCCATCCTTGAATATATTAGTAGTTTCATTTCTCAATTTTTCCTTTGGCTTTAAGGGCTAGCCCTTCTAGTGGAAAGCAGATATTATCCATTATGGATTTAAAAGAGCTTGTCAATGAACCATCTCTACATCAGAACACTCACAGCCGGATTAAAATACTTAACATTAAATATAGAAGATTGATTGGAGGATACCGATAGGAGGATAGGAGGATAGGAGGATAGGGAATGGTACTCAGACCATTCATTCTCAGCTGATCCCTATCAAGAAAGATGAGAAGAAGCAACAACAACAACTATTACTACTACTACAATAATGGATATGTATTCAACTCCTTAAGATTTTCAAAGTACTATGATGGTGATGCCTAGTTTTCTATAGCACTTTAAGGTGTGCAAAATAATCTTGTTTGATTTTCACAACATTCTTGTGAGGTAGGAGCTTCAACGTGTGACCTCAGTTGAGCTTGATGAGACAGATGACTCTTCATGATTAATGTGTGCATTCTCATAAAACATCATTTTCCTTTTTAATTTTCGGGCTCTGAAAGCCTGCAACTCTTTGCTATGAGCTTTTGAAGGAAAATGATTACTGAAACAATAATTTTAAGGCAAGAAAACTTTTACCTTTCAATATGCTTACCAAGTTTCCTACTGAAAGCACATTATTGAAATGAGGAGTCATTGGATAATGTTCCATGGCCATGAACAGCGTATTTAAGACAATGCAGATGGTAATTGCCAGGTCAACAAATGGATCCATCACAATTAGATTGACAATGTGTTTCACTTTCAACCAGTGTGGGGAACAATCCCAGATTAAGAAAATGTTGGAAAATTTATACCAGCAGGGTGGGCACTTCTGTCTGGATTCTTCAAGTTCTGGAGATAAAAACCAAAACAACAATAAAAATATAGTTGAGTTATTCTCTTTACTAACTGATATATTTCTATTTGCCATTAAAAAAGAAGCTGCCTCCTTATTCTATTACTCCACTAGGATTTGCATCAAGGATTATAGAAGTTACTATGTAATTCCATGAATTTTAGATAATTTTACATAGAAATACACTCTATCTCAATGCATTAGAGAGAATAGTTACTTCTCATACAATAAACCCTGTGGCTACACATGTTCTTAATTTCTTTATAAACTTCTAGACCGAAAGTCCCCAAAGTATGACTAATGGATGCAGGGAGGCAATTTTCTGGGCTGTTGTTCCTAGCATTCTTGTAACTCTGGGGTGCTAGGTAGAGTAGAGATTGTAAAGAAATATAAATCAAGGATTCGTTAAATTTTGGTGGAAAGAAACTACCCTTTACTTCTTAAAAGTCTTAAATCTTAAGTGAGGCTGAGAAGAGATCTTCCAGGATGGCACAATGACAGAAAAACATAATATAATATGTACATAAAAACCAGTTTTATGCTGAATACTTTTATACTGTATTTTATACTACATGAATTAGAATTGATAAAAACCTTAAATATTTAAAAAATTAACAGATGGAAGAAAATGGAACAATGCAATTATCCCATTGTAGACAGTAGATGACTTTCACTATTCATTGTATATTTATGAGGAATTACTGGGAACAAGATTTATATTCATGACTAAAATTTTAAAAGAGTCCATACATAAAACCATTATAACGTAAAGAAAACTAAGGACAGATTAGGACAATAACCATGGCAAATGTGATATTTAAAATTATCGTTTAAATATATAAACCATTTAAAATATGCATAGCCAAAATCCAATAGATCTTCAAAGGATATGAATAATTTGCAAAGGACAAAACTAAAATTGTTAGTATTCACTTGAAAAAAATGATCAATTTCATCATAATCAATGAGGAACATAGTACCTCACACACAAGTATTCAGAAAAAACTCCAAACTTTAAATGGTTTTGGAAAGACAGGTACACTTCTTCATAGCTGATAGAATTGTGAACTTGTAGAACCTTTTTTTAGAGAGTCATTTCAGAGAATGCAGTAAATGTTACAAGTATATTCATATCCTTTAACTCAGTCAACAAATGAACAAATCTACTATGTGCCAGACATCGTGCTAAGTGTTTCAGATATGGAGAATAAAAACAAAACAGTTCCTGCCCTCAATGAATTTATATTTTCTTCAGGGGAAACAACTCATACATACGTAAGTAAAGACAAAGTATATGCACTGTAAATGAAAAACCATTGGGGGAGGCATTCATAGCTGTGACAATCAGGAAAAGTTTCAAGTAAGTAGGACTTGAACAGAACTTTGAAGAGAGCTGTGGATTCAAAGAGGAAAAGGTAAGGAGGGAATGCATTCCAGGAATGCATCTGTTGATGTTTGTAATTTGTTTGTATTTGCTCTGAAGTTCAGGGTGCTGGCTTTTTTCCCTGAACTAAGTGAATGATACTTGTATGCTGGATTAAAGTACAATTGCTAATCCCTTAACGTTGCTTTCCTTAGTAAAGCAGATCAAAAGAACCTGTGCTTGCAGCGTTCTTGCTGTTGGGCTTGTTTTTTTTCACCCCCCACAGAAGCTTCTAGCTAAATTGTCGCAACACAGACTTATTTGTAACTGTAAGCATTTAGAAGCAACATAAGGGGCGGAGTCAAGATGGCAGCTTGAAAATAGAAGCAACATAAATGTCAACAAATGGAGAACTGTTAAGCAAGTTCCATAACTAATGTGACAGAATACCATAATGTGACTAACACTGCTAAGTATAAGGAATACATTGAAATCCAGAGAGATTTATGAAACCATAGAAAGAGAAAAAAAGCAGAACCAGAAGAAGACAGTACACACTATGATCATATTAATAGGAAAAATAAATGAGAAACAAAACCAAAAAACTGATGAAGTCTTCAAGGAAGTGTCTGAAAGGTTGTGATATTTTTTGAGGTGAAATTGATGGAAAGGCGAATAGTTTTACAGCAAGATTAAAAATTGTATTGGTGCTCAATGTTAAGTTTATAATAACTTGCTCCTCCTTCTGATTTCACTATTTCTTCACAATGTTCCTTAAGTTGTATGTTCTCATGTTCTCATATCACTCAACTACTCAAGAACTTTCAGGGTCCTGATGACTGACTGTGAATAACATCTGAACTCCTTTAACTGGCATATAAAGGTGCCAGCTTTCATCTCAGCCTCATCACCTTCCCATATACTCTGTGCTCCAGTTGAACTGTATTACTTGCTTTTCTAAAAGATACTTCATGCTTTTCTGACCCTTTACTTTTTGCTCACACTTTTCTCTATCCAAAATAACTTCCTTTAACTCCATTTCTCTTTTCCTGATGAGAAGGCAGCTAAGTGGTGTGGTAGAGCTCTGGGCCCTGAGTCAGGAAGATTCATCTTACTGAGTTCAAATCTGGCCTCAGATACTTCCTAGTTATGTGACCATGGACAACTCTCTCAACTGTTTGCCTCAGTTTCCTTATCTGTAAAATAGCTGGAGAAGGAAATGACAAACCATGCCAGTATCTTTGCCAAGAAAACCCCAAGTGGGGCCAGGAAGAGTCGGACTTGACTGAACAACAGTAACTCTTTCTGAAGAGCAAAATCTGCCTAATTTTTCAAGATGCAACCTAGTTACCAATTACTCTAAGAAATCTATCCTGATCTTTTAAGTTGGAAATAATTCCCTTCTGTAGAATTCTCATAGTGCTTTGATGGTCCCTTATCATGTTCTATTTGACATCATAGTTATTTGTGTTCTGCTATATCTCTTCTGCTATACATGCTGAAAGAGCAGTGACCATGTATTATTTAATCTTTGCATGTGGTCAGCATCTAACACAATGTAGACAATTAAATGTTTGCTAAATAAATGAGTGAATACATAAATGATATAAATGAAAATGAAACTTTTTACAAACCTTCCACAGTATTGGTTAATATACTGGCTATACTCATTGCTCTTTGCCTTTGGGTAGGATCTTCTAGAAAATCCATGGAAACATGGAAAGAACTTGACCTTCTCTTTTTAAGTTCTGTTTCCGTAGTTGTGCCCTGTAAGGAAAATGATGATGTTTTAAATGACCATTTTGAGCAAAGTAATAATCCAGTAACCAAATTGTGAAGCCACAGGTTTCATGGAGCACATGCACCATGCACCTTCATATCGAATCAGTTTGTGTCTCTAGAGTTTTTGTGTCATTAACTTGGAATGTCTAAATTGTCCTTTAGTTTTACAGTGATAGCAAATGACAATACTTTTTTGAGCCCATGAAGTATTTAGTATGATATGGAGTATGATAAAATTCATAAAAATACAGAAAAGGATCTAAACTAGATATAGTCATTGAACCAAAATTTTTTGATAATCAAATTTAAAAGCATTTCTCAGCAAATAAGAAAAAAAGATGTTCATAACTCAAAGGCCATGTTCAATATTTCTCACATATGGACATCATATGGTTTGGGACATCAACTTTTGACAGGGCTCCTCCTTCCTTCCCTCCCTCCTGCTCTCCATTCCTTCTTTTCTTTCTTACCTTCCTTGCTCTCTACCTCCTTCCTTCCCTTCTTTTTTCTGTCCATTCTACCCTTTTTCCTTCTTTCCTTCCTCCTCCCTCCTCCCTCCCTTCCTTCCTTCCTTCCCTCCTTCCTTGCTTGCTTTCTTTCTTTCCTTCCTTCCTTCCTTCTTCTCCCTTCTTCCTTCCCTCCTTTTTTCTTCTCTATCTCTCTGATGCTTTTTCTTTCTTTCTTTTTCAAATACAAATGATCAAAACATGATGAATTGATAATCCTCATTTTTTTTTGTACACAGGGGTGGATGGTAGTTACCAAATACTAATCAGCATAAGGGAAGGGGGTGAGGGGATGAGGAGCCAAACCAATGCCATGCTTAACAATTTCATCCAAAATGGCAAAGCAATAAGTAATCTAAGCCTGACTTAGTCATGCTTCAACATGCTGATATAATTCCAAGTAAGTGGGCACCCTGGAAAGAGACAAAATCATTTTTGGTACTATCCTATATGCATATGCATATAAGACATATAACGTACATCTAGGTCAGGCATATTTTCATATCATTCTGCAGAAATATGTTCTTTGGTTTCCAAGGCCCTCTCCATTTTGTTTAATTTTTCTTTCTGAAGTGACCCATATCAGCAGTTTTCATAAGGAGAATGGATGAGTACTAGAAATTGTTATCAATATAAGAATGAAGCTATCTATAATTGAGCACAGTGTTCTCTAAAAATCTTCTGAAATGAAGTAGATTCTTAAGGATCAAATTCAGTTGGTAAGATTTATTATATACCCTTTATATCAGTATATCACAATTATTTGTTCTCTTCTATGACAGGGCCACATAGAACTTTCTAAGATCTAAGTTCCAGTATGGGTATATAACAAATTTTCTCATTTGAGAGTATTAATGTATTTTAATGCCTCATTTGTCATAAGCATGTTTGTAAGTAAAGGAATTCATAGTTGCTACATTAGGGAGTAAAGCTTGAGGTTTTCAGTTTTAGTTGGTTAGTCAATTAAAGGTATTACAAGATGCATTTGCATTCACAGCTTGACCAACCAGGGATCATTCTCAAGGGATTCCATTCTGTAGAAACACTGGCTGGTGCAGAAGGAATGGGCCAGCCATGCCTAGACTATTTAAAACTTCCTTACATTGTCATCAGTAGCTGGCTTATCTATTATCACCTCTGGCAGAAGCTGTCCAACAGGCGATGTAGGAGCTGAAGGTCCACCAACCAAGGAAACCACACCATTGCAATCTACAGTGCTGTGCATCTTCCCATTCACTGGAAACACCGCCAGCATCCGGGATGATCTACTGGCCTGACTTATGTTACTGTTGCGCCTTTCTCCATGGCGGCGGGGCACAAAGAGGGAATCTCTCCTGCTTTCATTGTCCTCAAATGTGCTGTGTTCATCATCAGCAAAGTCATTCTCAGATCCCACATCCTTTGCTCGCCCTCTAAAGCTGAAAAGGCTTGTTCTGCTGTTGCGCCTTGGAGAAAACAGGGAGCCACGAATGCTCAACAAGGACTAAAAAATTGACACAAGAGATGAGAATTATCATATATAGTACCTTTTAATGTACTTCTTGATATTTAAAAAAAGAAGTTGATTTGAAGGAAATGTCAGGTTCAGAGAAAACTTGCAGCTCATTCCTTACATATAGATCTCATCAATTCTTATGTTTTCATTTATAATTGCAAATTATATGTGTGTGCATGTGGGTAGGAAGATACTGGGGCCTGGATTGGGGACTGGAGAGTTAGATTACACCATGCTCAATTTGAGTGAAAAAAGATACCTGAAACATTGTATTCTCCAAATTCATGCAGAAAAAAAATGTGTAACCTTTTAGATAGTAAGTAGGAATAAATAAATAAATATTTGTTGATTCACTGTGCTCTCCTCAAATATTCCTCCCAAGTCAAATATGTTTTTAATGATCCCCCTTTTCCCTAAGAATTTCAAGCATTTCTCATTTTAGTTCATCATTATCATCACTACTAAAATTTATAAAGCACTTTAAGGTTTTCACAATGCTTTGTATCTATTATACTTTATTTTATCCTCACAACAAGCATAGGAGATAGGGCCTATTATTTATCCTCATTTGACAGATGAAGAAACTAAAGCAGACAGTTTAAGTGACTAGCCCAAGGTTATATAGCACAAAAGTGTCTGAGGCAGGATTCCAAATTCAGGTATTCCTGACTCCAAGTCAACATTCCTTCCATTAGCTACCTGGAGGTCTCAAATGTCACTTAGAAGTAAGTATAAATGAATGATTATTTTCTTCATATTACCTTTTGGGTAAAAAGTTGTTTTATGACATGTTAAAGGTTTTAAACAAGTTAGTAAAAATAAAAATTACAATGACTAAAATATGACATTTATAAAAAGCCTTTTACAAAAACAAGTATTTTAATTCAATAATCATTAATTAATGAGACAATATTTTATTTATGTTATTTCATTCATTTTTATAACACATCAGTGAAGTGGGTAGCCAAGGTGTAATATTATTCCAATATCCAAGAGAAGAAATTGACTTAGAAAGATTATGGTCACACAGCATAGCAAGGATTAGAACCCAGATCTTCTGATTCAAAGTACAGGATTCTTCCTACTAGTCCATGTAGTATTCATGCGCAGCCTAAATCAAAATCTCTTCCAAATAAAAAGCTAGATCTAAGGAAATAATACAAATCTTACTTCATAGGACTAAAATTAATGGGGCCACTTTAAGTTTCAGTCTGATTCACTTTCTAGTTATTATGAAAGATATTCTACACATTTACTTTACGTATCACTTTAATAAAGACATTGCCATACCTGGTGTGGGGAGGAGTACCTCTTTTCATAGGTCAATCGGTTCCCTTCAATGGAGAATCGGAAGCCTTTCCTCCTAATACTCTCTTCAGATTCAGATTTGTGGAATTCATCCTCATCTTTCTCTTCTCCACCTGACTGTTCTTTCTGTTTTCTTTTCTTCCGCCTGTTCCTTCTTTCTTTTGCACTCTTTGAACTGAGCTTTGAAGCTTCTGAAGAACTCTCTGAGAGGCCACCTGCTGCGCTGGGTTCTCTGGAATGCTCAGAGGCAGTGGCTGCTGCTGCTGCCTGCCACATTAAATGAATAAATGAATTAAAAAACACTTATTAAACACTCACAATGTGCCAAGCACTATACTAAATGCTGGGATACAAAGAAAAAAAGCTAGACTATCCCTGCTCTCAAGGAGCTCATACTTTTATTTGGGGAACCAAAAAAAAATAGAAAGTTCAACTATGGGGTGGAGAAAAAAGCCTGGAAATTTTAAGGGTTCAGGAGAGGGGCAGATGGCAAAGCCTAGGAGTGCTTAAGTTATATCAATAAGTTAGATGGTTTTTCTGGGGGTCCACACTGCTGGGCATAGATGCAGGATTGATGGTAAGTCCTGCTATAACTCTACTAGAAGCATTTTACATTAAATATATCTTTATTATTTCACATGTACATATTTGTTTTTCTTTGAAATGACTCAAGTAGTTTTTTAAAAAATTTAACAGTTGCTATTTGAGTCTAATTGCTAAATTAAACAGTTGCTAAGGTTGTGGTAGCTTTATAAGATAAAATGAGCTTTTTACTTCCCACTTAATAAAGGATTTCAAGGCTAATGTAATTTTCTGTGTCAACTTTTATTATGTCTGTATCTGCTTCCCAGGGAAAAACATTGTTCAAAGAGAATAAATCAGGCATCAGTAAGAACATGAATGCATATTACTTAGTATTAAAATTGGTATTTAATTATCTCAAAAGGACATTAAATTGTAGAATGGCATATGATTAAAATTTCCCACTAAATTTAATGGAAGGATGGAAAGAAATAGAATGAAGATCTTCTCTCAATTGGCACTAGTGCTCACTGGCTATATGTGGTAATATGTACAAGTTATGGTATCCCAGCAAGATTCACTGTTTCCTTCTCAAACTACCATAGTCTACATATTGGCAGAAAGTTAGAGAAGAAGAGTAGGAAGTTCTGATCCTGTTCTTAGTTGACAGAAGATTTTCATTGGCTTTGACAGTATTCCACCTAAAACATAGTCACAGTACATAATCTATTCAGCTCACCAGTGATGCCACAGTTTAGTCAGTAAGTCATGCAACATGGATTTATTAAGTACCAGTATGTGCCAGGCA
Source organism: Trichosurus vulpecula (assembly GCF_011100635.1). Taxonomy (NCBI): domain Eukaryota; kingdom Metazoa; phylum Chordata; class Mammalia; order Diprotodontia; family Phalangeridae; genus Trichosurus; species Trichosurus vulpecula. The sequence goes on from NC_050574.1 coordinate 218,947,463, forward strand.
CTGTGCTAGGCACTGAGGATACAAAGAAATCCCAAACCCATCCCTCCTCTCAGGAAGCTCACAGTCTAATGGGAGATACAGCATGTAGGTAATTAGGCTTGTACACAACGTATACAGAATAGATGGAATGTAACCTCAGATAAGAAGGCATTTGCCACTGAGGGGGACCAGCAAAGAAGGTGAGATTTGAGTTGAATCTTGAAGTAAGCCAGAGAGACCAAGAGGCCAAGATGAGGAAGCATCTCCAAAAGTACAGTGATGGAAAATATTGATTCCCATCAAAATCTTTTTGGATACCTGTGTAATTGATAGTACTATTACATTATCTATTTCTCGCTTATGTAAATAAGACAGGAGTTTGGTGAATGGCATTCACACCTAGAAGACTTTCAGTGGAACAGGAATATGCAAAAGCCTTCAGAAACTGGGGAAATATCTTCCTTTATCATAACCAATGAAAAGGTGATTTTATTTTGATTTTCTCCTAATGGTAGCATGCAGGGTCAGCAATATTCCACCCCTCCAATCATGTAAAAAGGACACAAAAATGCTATTTTAAACTTTCTTATTTCACCCTTTTCTTCTCAGAATCTTAAGGTGATTTACAGATAATTTCCTTCTGAGAAGGGTTTGTTTTAAGTATTTCAAACCTCTTTTTGGTAGTTTAGGAATTAGAATAAATAAAGCAAAATCACCAAGAGTAAGTCCAGATAGAGATGTCACAGAATTCAGGGAAACCTTAGAGAACAAACTTTTCAAATCCCTCCTTAGGAAACTGAGGTGTTGGAATGTGTTGTGACTTACCTCAAAAAATGACACAGTACTAGCCAGGAAAGCTGGGATTTGGACCAAGTCATCTAACACTAGGAAACTGAGACATAGAGTCTTGATATGATTTACCTCAAAATCACACAGACGGTAGCTAGCAATGTTGTCTAATTCTGGATCTAGACTTTCCCATTGCCCCTACTGTAGTTCCCCCAAGTCACTATCTTTTCTTCTTGGATACAACCAATTTGCTCCTTTGGGAGAGTTGTGGAGGATGTGGTATTAAACTAGAAGAAGGGGACAAAGAATGAAGTCAGACTGATGGGTTATTTCCTGCAGAGAATTTACCTGAGCTGCTTCCTGTTGCTTCTTAAGCTGTTCCAGCATCTGCTGAAACTCAGCCTCCTTCTGCTCTGCCTCTTCCAAGGTGGCCTGATTCTGCTCCTCATAAGCCATGGCAACCACAGCCAGGATCAAATTTATAAGGTAGAAAGAGCCCAAGAAAATGACCAGGACAAAAAATATCATGTATGTCTTGCCAGCTGCACGTAGTGTCTAGAAACAAAAATATGAGAGTGACTACTTTCAATGTTTCTTAGGATCATACGATGAGTGATATTGAGCTAGCAGGAACTTCAGAGGCCATTGAGTCTAACCCCTTCATTTTACAGATAAGGATATAAGATCTGGACAACTTAAGTGTACTGCTCCAGGTCACACAGCTAGTAAATATCTGAGGTGGGACTTGAATCCAGATCTTCCTGACTTCCAGTCCTGTGAGCTAAGTACTACTACACCATCAGGTCCAGGCTTCACAGGTATGGACAAAGAAAATTTCCAAGGTATTTTTGTATATATTATTTCAACAGATTCACTCATCAATGACCTAAATAGCACAGTTTTTTCTTTAGAATATTAAACTTTGGAGCTGAAAGGAGTCTCTAAGGTCACCTAGTCCAACCCCCTCCTATTTAAGAGATGAGGACAATGGGCTCAGAGATGTAGAGTGAATTGCCCACGGAAAAACAGCATTGGGAGCCATGATGTAAACTTACTCCATCAAATTCCTACTCTGTTCTCTTTTTAACTATATCACAACATCCTTGTGGTGTCATGAGAGATTTAGAGCACATAGATTAGTTGAATCTGATAATCTTAGCATTCGTTTCTCTAGGTCCTCACCAGCTGATAAAGGTTTTCCCAGAAGTCCTGAGTCATCAGTCGAAACAGGGACAAGAAAGCCCAGCTGAACGTATCAAAGCTTGTGTAACCATAATTAGGATTTCGGCCAGTTTTTACACACATATATCCTTCTGGACACTGGCTACAAATGGAGGAGGAAAGGAAGCATTAGTGGGGACTCTGCTATCTCTCCATGCTAATAAAGCACTGTGCCAACAGTTTGGTCAGAAATATGTATGCATTACTGAAAATAATCCTAGATAGTTGAGAAGCCAATTATTGCAGCAAAATATTACATTATAGAGGGTGTTCAAAAAGTCTCAATGCCAATTTTAAATTAAAGGTAAAGCTTCAAGTGGCCCTAAGATTTTTGGGACACTTTGTATTGCTATCATACTTCAATACTATCAATTTATCACATGGTGTCAAGAAATGTAAACCAGAGAATACCAACTCATTCTCTTTATCCAAAAAAAGGATTTTTAACCATCTGTACTCTTGCTTCACTGATGCCTGATCACAGATATCATAATATCTTGAGCCTACAAATAAGTTCACCTGCTATTAGAGATAACAGTGATGCTTCTTGGTCAGCTAATAATTCTTATCTACCCACTTCAAGAACACTTTGATTAAAAAGATCCAACTAACCAAATAAAGTTCAAAATCAGGTATCACTTAAATATTGAACTCCAAAAAAAGTTTTTCCATGGGAAAAATAAGGAACACATGAAAAAACTTTATAGTTAGTATGCCATATTTCTCTATTTCTCTTAAAAAAATTTAAACTATAAGCTTAAAACTGCACTAAGACTTTTGGTATAACCTGTATAATATTGGCTTACCCGGCATCTGAGCTGTTACCACAGAGGAGCGCATCCATATATCCTTCCAGAACATAAAAATATTCTGTTTTGAAAGATTTAAAGAAAGCAAAACTTAAATGGAGGAAGTTTACACAGCTACAAAATGACTAAAAGGAAAATAGATGTATCAGAGTCAGTTGCTAAGATTAAGTGAAAAATATCTAGTCATAAAGATACGGGGAAGGACCTGTGATTTTTTTTGGTATGGAGGACTTCTGGATAAGAAAACTCCCTTAGCCAAAGCAGGTCAGCACTTTCTCTGCAAATTAAAGAGCTGCCTAGGGCCATGATGTTGAACTCACAGAAGCAGATGTCTGTGGCCTCATATTGACTTAGAAAACCACAAATTAGCATTATCTATATTGTGCTGTATCTTCATTTACTTTGTTAAACATTTCCCGGTTAAACTTTAATCGGGTTCAGACCACACTCCATTCCACAGCAATGAATTTGACTACTCTGGCCTGGAGCACCAAGAGACTGGTGACTAGCCCAGAGACAAACAGCCAGTCTATGTCAGAGGTAGGACCTGAAGTCACATCTTACTGGTTCTAAGAGCAATTCTCTACTACACAATACTGATTCTCAAATCATACTGTGCATGTCAGTGAAACTTCCTCCCCTCCTCATCAGAAATATTTAGAAACTACACCAAGCAGGTATGATTTTTTTAATTGCCTACATTTATTTCTTCAGCATAAATTTAGAAGATAATCCTTATATAATTCTTTATAAGTATTGGTTTTCTCCCACAATGCAACAAGTACAACTATGTCATATGGGTCATAGAAGAATTGTCAATATAATATTTATTCATTTCATCTAAAGATGCCCAAATCTAGAGAGGTACAATAATTTTTTTTGTTTTCCATTTAAACAATCTTTAGCATGGACCATTTTCATTAATCTCTGCCTCCTAGCTTCCTTGGCTTCCTTCAAGTCCCAGTTAAAATCCCTTCTTCTACAGGAAATTTTTCTTGATCCCCTTAAGCCTATTGTTTTCCTTCTGTTGATTATTTCCTATTTATCTTGTATATAGCTTCTCTGTAAATACTGGTTCGCATGTTGTGTCCCCCATTAGATCAAAAGCCCTTGAAGACAGAGACTGTCTTTTTGCCTTTCTTTGTATCCCTAGTGCTTAGCACAGTGTCTGGCACATAATATGTACTTAATTGATGTTTATTGACTAATTTTTCATGAATTTTATTTATTAGTGCTTGTAAAACTGAACTACTATACATCTATTTTGTTTGGTTCTGAGCCATCTGCTTTCATATATGGATGATTAGTTAGCATTCTATCTTGCATATTCTCAGAGGAAAAAAAAATCCTGAAATGATACTTTGATATTCAACTATTTAACTACAAGATCTTCACAGAGAACAACTTTCAGTACCCTGGCAACATGAACACATGCAACATATAAGGAGCCAAGGGTACATCATACTTAATTCCCTTCTCCCTCAATTTCTTCTAATATACCCATTCTTAATAAAAGCTAAGGTATAATTGCATTAAAACGTTAATACATTATATATTATGAAAGATATAGCTTGTCTCAAACCAGTGCCTTTCCTTAGACCAAAAAGATATCAGTTAAATCTTTCCCTTTTTATATATTTAACCATTAATTAAAAAGTATCAACCTAGGCGGAGCCAAGATTGGGGAGTAAGAGCAGACACTCGCTTGAGCTTTCCCCTAATCCCCTCCAAATAGCTGTAAAAAATAACTCTAAACAAGTTCTAGAGCAGCAGAACCCACAAAAAGACAGAGTAAAACAAACTTCAAGCCCAAGACAACCTGGATGGTCGATGGGAAATGTCTGTTGGCCAGGCTGGGAAAGGAGTGCAGTGCAGTGTAGGTCACACTAGCAGAGAACAGGGCCCAACAAACCTGGAGCAGGCCACAGGGGACTGAATCAATGGCAGCTGAGGTAGTTTCCAGACTTTTCAACCCCCACACACCTAAGATAACTTAGAAGGTCAGTGGGAAGGGTCTGTCAGACCTGGGTGAGAGAGGAGGACAGATCAGCCCTGGCCCCAGGGGAACGTCCAGCGGTGGCAACAGCAGCAGCTGCAGCTGTTATCAGAGTTCTCAGCCCACAGATGGTGAGGGGATGGAACAACTGATCAGAAGGAGATTACAGGGAACTCTTTGCTGGCACTGAGGCAGGATTCTGTTGCTTTGCCCATACTTGAATCTGAGTCACAGTCCTGGGTGACAGCCCTGGGGTAAGGAGGAGCTGGCATAGCAGAGCTTATGGCAGCAGTGGAGAGGGAACCCTCCTCACAGTTCCAGGGCAGAAAAAAGTGCTTATGGTCACTCATTGACCAGACCACAGGCCAAGAAAAGAGTAACACCTTTCTGTAATGGCAAGTAATGTGGAACTTTTTGTTATCTTTTGTTTTGGAGTGCTTTCCAGCACTAAGGCAATCAAGTGCCTTTGAGTCTTGCCTTTGTTTCAATCAAGAGTCTTTCATTGAACTGGGAGTCTTTGATGACCTGCTTAAGTCATGGGAAGGCCTAGGCCACATGGTTTTGAGTCACATGGTTGGGAGGCCCTCTGACCCTGAAGAAGCATATATATACTCAGAGGTTAGCATTTTGCTTTGGGGCTCCCTCACTGGAAGAGTGTCATGTGATTTGACCAGATGAGACTCTGGGTAGCTGTTGTTAAGGAGCCCCTCCCCCCCACTTTGAAAATCCACATATTGGTACCTCTCTCTCTGGTAACTATGTAGGTATTGCTATAGTCAGACAGAAATCTGTCTGTTGATTTGTGTTTATTTGCTCCGTTTACATAATTTATGCCTGTAATTTCTGTTTTTGTTTTCTTTGAAGTTCAGGGTGCTGACTTTCCCCCCTGAACTAAGTGAATGATACATGTACATTTAATTAAAGTGATATTGTGAACTCATTAAAGTTGTTTTCCTTAGAAAAACAGATCAAAGAACCTGGGCTAGTGGCCTTCCTGTGTGCTAATGTTATTGGCCTTATACAGCCACAGTAGCAGCAAGTAGCATTGTTGTTACACTCTCCTTAGATCATACTGCTTTAGAAGAACTGAAAACTTACATGTCCCCAGAAGTATATCTGAAAACAGCTACACAAAACCCTGAAGTACAACCTCCACACTGGAAGCAGAGCCCTAACTTAACAAAGAATTAAAAAGTCAAGTAATTGGCTGGGAAAATGAGCAAACAGTGGGAAAAATCTCAGACTATAGAATCTTACTTAGTGACAAGGAAGATGAAAGCATACACTCAGAAGAAGGCTACAAAGTCAAAGCTCATATATCCAAAGCCTCCAAGAAAAATATGAATTGGTCACAGGCCATGGAAGAGCTAAAGGATTTGGAAAATCAAGTAAGAAAAGTAGAGGAAAAATTTGGAAGAGAAATGAGAGTGATGCAAGAAAATAATGAAAAGTGAGTCAACAGCTTACTAAAGGAGACACAAAAAAATACTGAAGAAAACAACAACACCTTAAAAAATAGACTAGATTAAATAGCAAATTAGGTCCAAAAAGCCAATGAGGAGAAGAATGCCTTAAAAAGCAGAATTGGCCAAATGGAAAAGGAGATCCAAAAACTCGCTGAAGAAAATAATTCCTTAAAAATTAGAATGGAGCAAATGGAATCTAATGACTATGAGACATCAAGAAATTATAAAAAACAAAACCAAAAGAATGAACAAAAATAGAAGACAATGTGAAATATCTCATTGGAAAAATAACTGACCTGGAAAATAGATCCAGGAGAGATAATTTAAAAATTATTGGACTACCTCAAAAAAGAGCCTAGCCCTCATCTTTCAAGAAATTATCAAGGAAAACTGCCCTGATATTCTAGAACCAGAGGGTAAAATAGAAACTGAAAGAATCTACTGATCACCTCCTGAAAAAGATCCCCAAAAGAAAACTACTAGGAATGTTGTAGCCAAATTCCAGAGTTCCCAGGTCAAGGAGAAAATATTGCAAGCAGCCAGAAAGAAACAATTCAAGTATTGTGGAAACACAATCAGGATAACACAAGATTTAGCAGCTTTTACACTAAGGGCTTGGGATATGATATTCTGGACGGCAAAGGACCTAGGATTACAACTAAGAATCATCTACCCAGTAAAATTGAGTGTAATCAGTGAGGGAGAAAAATTGATACTCAATGACATAGAGGAATTTAATGCATTCTTGAGAAGCCAGAACTAAATAGGAAATTTGACTTTCAAATACAAGATTCAAGAGAAGCATGAAAACGTAAACAGGAAAGAGGAATCATAAGGGACTTATTAAAGTTGAACTGTTTATATTCTTACATGGAAAGATGATATTTGCAATTTATTAGACCTTTCTCATTATTAGGGTAGTTGGAGGGAATATATATATAGACAGAGGGCACAGAAAAAGTTGAATATAAATGGATGATACCTGAAAAACAAAATTAAGGGGTGAGAGAGGAATCTACTGGGAGGAGAAAGGGAGAGGTAGAATGGGGTAAATTATCTCATGTAAAAGAGGCAAGAAAAGGCTTTTACAGTGGAGGGGAAGAGGGGGGAGGTGAGAGGGAATGAGTGACCCTTATTCACATTGGATTTGGCTTAAGGAGGGAATAACATACACACTCAACTGGGTATGGAAATCTATGGAAAGTAGAGCAGAATTGGATAAGAGGTGGGAAGGGGGTAAAAGAAGGGAGGGAAGATTGAGGGAGGCAGTAATTAGAAGCAAACACTTTTGAGGATGGACAGGGTCAAAGGAGAGAACAGAATAAATGGGGGGCAGGATAGGATGGAGGGTGTGGTGCTAATGGCGGTTAAAGATCTTCCCCCACCCATTTAATAGGCCTCTGGTGGAGCTAGCTAAGGGAAGCTTGATTAGGCAAGGCTTATTTGTAGGCAGGCCCACACCCTTTGCTAAGTAGGTGCTAAGCCCCAGGGTCCCTGTGGGTAGGCATTAATCTCAGACTAGAGAGTTGTAGAGAGTAGAGAGGGAGGCAGAGGTGGAGGTGGAGAAGAAGAACGAGGGGAGGAGGAGGAGGGAGGAGCAGGAGGAGCAGGAAGAGGAGGAGAAGGAGAAGGAGGAGGAGAGGGAGAAGGAGGAGGAGAAGAAAAAGGAGGAGAAAAAGAAGGAGGAGGAGGAGGAGAGAACTACAAGAGAGACTGAGAAATGGAAGGGCTCTGAGAACTGGTAGGGCTTTCAGAACTGCAGGAGGAGAGGACACAGTCAGGCAGATAGTTAGGATTTGTGAGTGAATGTTTATGGGAAGGCCCTAGCAGAAGAGAAGGTTACACGATGGCTTGGCTCTTTGCTGTGATACTGTGCTTTAATCTCCTTGCTCTTACATTGAGGTGGACTTACTGGTTTTGGAATACAATTACTGCTATGTCTAATTGGGGTTATTGGTTCTGGGATTTGGTCCTCTGGTGTGTGAATAAATGTTTTACTTCTTCCTTCTATACAGAAAGTCTCTTGTGCTTTGCGATTATGAACTATACAGGCATATTCATGGTCACCATCGATATCATGAATCTTGCCTTACTGATAGAGGGAAATATAGTTAGTCTTTCACAACATGAATATTATGGAAGTGTTTTGCATGACTACCTACATGCAACTTATATCAAATTGCTTGCTCTTTCAATGAGGGTGGGTTGGGAGGGAGGAAAAGAGAATTTGGAACTCAAGGTTTTAAACATCAATGTTAAAAATTGCTTTTACATACAACTGGGAAATAAGATACACAGGAAATGGGGTATAGAAATCTATCTTATCCTACAGGAAAATAGAAGGGGATAAGAGAAGGGGAGTGAAAGAAGGGAAGGGGTAATCAGAATACACACTGTCATGGGGTGGGGAGAGGGGAGAGATTGGTAGAAAACTTGGAACTCAAAATCTTGTGGAAATGAATATAAAAAACTAAAATAAATAATTAAATTGAAATGTGAAAAACAGTATCAACCCCCTGGTACTTTATTATAATAATTTTTTTAACCACAAATCCCATATTAGTCATACACTTATATGCTATCAACCAATTTTTTTCAATGTAATTGCTTACTAAATAATTCCAGAATTCCAGAAAACAGCTAGGCTTCAAGAGTATTTAAAGTTTTAAAATCATTGGGTATAGTCATAATTTCTCTTAAAAGTATCTTCCTTTCCCTATGAATCATGCTGTGACTCACCTTTTCTTTTCAAATGATAGCACTTGAAGATAATAAGATTAAAGAGGAAGGTGTTGCTACTTTTTTCCTATGAAAAGGAAAGGGATTTTGATGCCAATTCTTTTATTCTTTTGAGAATGAATATTGGCAAAGACATTGAGAACTTGCATCAATACTTGAAATAAGCAAGCTGCTCTAAGTAACTTCTTTGATTGATTTAAAATTACCACTTTCCCCCTCTAGCTATGTGACACCATGTATAGAGAACTGGGCTCGGAGTCAGGAAGACCAGAGCTCAAATTCTGCATCAAACACTTCTAAGTGTGACCATTGGCAAGGCACTTAACTTTTATCTGCCTTAGTTTCTTCATCTGTAAAATGGAGTTAATAATAGCCCTTATCTCTCAGAGTTGTTGCAAGGATAAAGAAGGAGTAATATTTGTAAAGTGCTTTGTAAACCAAAAAGCACTCCATGAATGCTAGCTATTAGTTATTATTATTCACACTAGGCTGCTCTTTATTATAAAGCCCAATAAGATACATTACATTTCTATCAGGCTATCATTTCCTGCCCCCCCCACCACGAATTTTAACATTTTTATTTAAAATTTTGAGTTCCAAATTCTATCCTTTCCTCCTTCCTTCCCCTCCCCTCCCAAGATAGTAAACAGTTAGATATAGGCTATACATAGGCAATTATGTAAAACATTTCCATATAAGTAATTTTGTACAAAAAGACTCAAATAAATGGAAAAAAAAGAAAGTGAAAAATAGCATGCTTCTGTCTATATTCAATTAATATCAGTTCTTTCTCTGGAGGCGTATAGTATGCTTCATCATTAGTCCTTTGAGATTGTCTTGGATCATTGTATTGCTGAGCATAGCTAAGTCGTTCATAGTTCTTCATCAAACAATACTGCTATTACTGCGTACAATATTCTCCTGGTTCTGTTCACTTCACTATGCATCAGTTCATGTAAGTCTTTCCAGGTTTTTCTGAAATCATCCTGCTTGTCATTTCTTATAGCACAATAATATTCCAGTGTAATCATATACCACTTTTTTAACCATTCCACAGTTGATGGATATCCTTTTGATCTCCAGTTCTTAGCCACCACAAAAAGAGCTGCTATAAATATTTTTGTACAAATAGATCCTTTTCTCTTCTTGTGGATATTGTTGGGATATAGATCTAGCAGTAGTATTGCTAGATCAAAGGGTATACACAGTTTTATAGCCCTTTGGGCGTAGTTCCAAATTGCTCTGCAGAAGGGTTGGATCAGTTCACAACTCCACCAACAGTGTATTGGAGTCCCAGTTTTACCATATTCAACATCTAATATTTTCTCTGATATGTGTGATGTGGTACCTCAGACTTGTTTTAATTTGCATTTCTCTGATCAATAGTGATTTAGAGAATTTTTATATGACCATGGATAGCTTTGATTTCTTCATCTAAAAACTGCATATTTATATCCTTTGACCATTTATCAATAGGGAAATGACTTGGAGTCTTATAAATTTGACTCAGTTATCTCTATATTTGAGAAATGAGGCCTTTATTAGAGATATTTGTTGCAAAATTTGTGCCCCCCTATTTTCTGCCTTTCTTATAATTTTGGTTGCATTGATTTTGTCTGTGCAAAAACTTTAATTTTATATAATCAAAATTATCTGTTTTATATTTTTTAGTGCTCTTTATGTCTTCTTTGGTCCTAAATTCTTCCCTTATCCATAAACCTGACAGATAAACTATTATATGTTCTCTTAATTTGCTTATGGTATCACCGTTTATGTGTAAATCACATACTCACTTTGACCTTACCTCAGTATATGGTGTGAGATATTAGTCTATACCTTGTTTCTGCCATACTGTTTTCCAGTTTTTCCAGAAGTTTTTGTCAAATAATGATTTTTTGCTCCAAAAGTTTGGGTCTTTGGGTTTATTATATATGAGATTACTATAGTCATTTACTATAATGCAATTTGCGCCTAAGTTATTCCACTGATACGCCACTCTGTTTCTTAGCCAGTACTAGATTGTTTTAATAATTACCATTTTATAATACAGTTTGAGATCAGGTACAGCTAAACCATCTTCTTTTACATTTTTAAAAATTAATTCCCTTGACATCCTTGAGTTTTGTTCTTCCCAATGAATTTTGTTATTATTTTTTCTAGCTCTATAAAATAGAACTCCCTCTTCTTGCTACTCCCCTCCCCCTTCTATAATCCCTATCCCTTTTTACTTTCTTATAGGGTAAGATAAATTGCTATATCCAACTGAGTGTGTATATTATTCCCTCAGTTCACCATTTTAACTATACTTCAACTTAAGTTACATGATAACAATAACTAATAATACCCAACATTTATGTAGCACTTACTATGTGACAGTTTGTTTTATCAATAAACTCTTACAAGTCTGCATTTTAAGTAGATGTGAGCTTTTTAATTTTTGTCTTCGGTGATTTTACCACATAATGTTATTCTTTCTTTGGAGCAAATGTTGTAATAAAAATGTGAAAGTAACTAAAAATGTTAATAACAATAGCTAGCAATTATGTAGTGCTTACTAAATGCCAAGTACTAAGCACTTTACAATGATTATCTTGTTTGATCCTCACAAAACCCTGGGAGATAGGTGCTATTATTATCCCCATTGTAGGAGGTTAAGCGCCTTGATCAGGTTCATACCACTAGCAAAATGTCTGAAGCTAAATCTGAAGTCAGGTCTTCCTGACTCCAAGCCCAGCACTGTATTCACTGTATCACCTAGCTACCTTCTAAGAGGATCCAACTCCTTCAGTAGAAGAGTGGATAACTTTATAAAAACCATTTCAATTACATTTCCTTAAATAGTAAAACATAATCTAATTTATTTTTATTTATTCATGCTTCTTCAAGGAATCATTGTGAAATATCGTTTTGATAATTTTCCCTTGCATTTTTTTTGGAGGGAACTTCTTGGTATGCAAGCAGGGCTGACAAATCTTCTGGAATTTATGTTGTTGTCATAAGAATATGATTTATTAATAAAGGGCATTTTTCCTACTTGCCATGGAATAAATGTTTTCTGAGAACTCATACTAGCAAGCCATTCTGGTCATGATATTGAATATTTGAGAAGTTAAAGCAAGATTTCTTATTCATCAATATTAACTAAGTTGTACATATAAGAGGAAACTGGTTGAAAAAATGATGCATCAGAGATGTAAAAACAAATACCACATATTTGTTTGTTAGTTCAGTTTCAAGCTTTATATGTTGTAATGGTAAACACAGTATGAATGCAAACTCGATAAATATGGTGCTAATTATTTACAGCCCTTTAGTTTTAATGCTCATATTTCATTGTTAGGCAGAGTCTAGGAAATGTCTGATGGATAAAGAATCTGGAAATGGGAACTCTCTCTACTGTCATCTTGCAACTGAATCCTAGGGATTTGCTGGAAAGAGACGTAAGTGACCTGCTCACAAACAGTATCAGAGGTAGGGTCTAATCTTAGGTTTTTCTTACTCCAATCCTAGTATTCTACAAACTATGCCACCCTTCTGCTACATTGTAAATTACCAAAACTCAAAGAAGTCTTATGATACCAACTCAAATTTATGCAGCACTTTATAAACCTGTTGAATAAACTTTCCATGTGGCAATGTATAAAGTAGTATTACAAGTACCATGACCCCCATTTTTTTCAGAGGAAAAAGGTGAGGCTCTGGGAGTAAATGCTATTACTATGCTTGATAAATGGATGATTTGCTATTATTACTTCACAGCTTTACATCCGTTTATTAGTACAGAGAGTCAAATGGAAGGATGTGGAAAAGGAAGAGAAAATCAATATCCCTAAATCCATCAATGTGTTTGACAAGAGTAGTCATCCTCACACAGTCTTTACTAAAATGAAATGCTATCTCTGATATTTTTTTCCTCTAAAAGGAAACTGGTATTGTTTCTATTTCCTTTTCTCTAACTCACTTCTTAATCCATTCCAGTCTGGCTTCCAACCTTATCAGACAACTTGAACTGCTCACTCTAAGTTAATATGTTTTTTTAGTGGTTTTTGGTCTTGACTTCTCTGCAGTGATGGTAACTCTATCCTTCACGATATTTTCTCCTGCCTGTTTAACTGATACTACTCTGTCATGCTTCTTTTCATATTTTGTTGCTCCTTCTCAGTCTCCTTTGCTGGATCATCATTCATGTACTGTTCCTCTTAAATACCTGGTATTGAAATATTGTTGAAACAATCTACCACTCAAAGTATAGAATGTACCCGCTTCTTTATAGGTTTTAAAAAAACCCCATTACTTTTCCATCTACAGGACACAGTCACAAAATCCAAAATGATTTTCTTCTTGGCTTTGATTCTACAGTTACAGACAACATCTTTTCCCTCCATATCCATACCACAATATTGTATCTCTCACACCATGATGTAATCAAACAGGAAATGAGTAAATCACTACTAGAATTTAAACTCATACCTAGCTTGCTTCATCATTCTCCAAAGTAATGACACAAGCAACATATAGCAGCCAGAAAAGGGATGGTTTTATATGTAATGGAGAGGCAGATTAGGTTAGTGGACAGAGAACCAGCATCAACTCCAAGAAGGCCTGGACTCAATTCTCACTTCTGACACCTACTGGCTGTGTTACTACGGGCAAGTCACTTTAACTCAGGGATCTAGGCAACACTCAAAGACACTAAGTTGAAGAAAAGGTAACAACCTGAATGGGAGAGGAGATTCCCTCAGCCAGAGGCTTCCTATACTAATGAAATCTCAGGTCCAGTCTTTATATATGAGATTTAAATGTTCATGTAACCTTAGAGATCACAAAATATAATTAGAGAATCTGAACGTATCAGTTATCTAAAATCCAAAGGAAGGAAAAAACAAATTAAGAGTATTCTTCATGAATCTTTTAAAATAAATGAATTAACCTTTAAAATAATACATCATGCTATATTATCCACCTTTTTACTTTTCAAGTCTGGATGGTAGGCAGACCAACAATTTAACACCATCTATTCGTCCATCTGTCTATTGTATAAAGCGATCACAACAGTAATTCTTACTTTCATCTTCAATGTAAGATTTCCAGTCAAACTCAAAGATGGTTTCATTCACAAGGGTGCCATTGTAATCCATAGTAACATTCTTTTCAATAGTGTGTTCCTCATAAGAGGAATTGGTGGGAGGCCATTGTACACATTTATTCCTCAGGTTGCCCATGAACAACTGTAGTCCAATGAGAGCAAATACACTCAGACAAAACACAGTCAGGATCATGACATCAGAAAGCTTCTTCACTGACTGAATCAGAGCCCCCACAATAGTCTTCAAGCCTGGAAATGGAAAAGGTATTATTATGAAGGACCAAGGGATCTGAAAAGACTTATGTTGTTTTTTTCTAAGGTACTGATGTTCCATGCAGAAACCTAAGTAAATGGTTGGAATGTTCATGAAAGAACAACACTGTGGAGAGGTGAAGAAGCTCATGGATATGAACTGATGAAACCTGATGGTCACTTGAAATGAATGGAAATCAATGATCACGTTCCATATAAGCTGAGCAAGTGATAATGGGGTTCAAGTTCTTCATGAGCCCCATGTCAAGACAGATCTTATGGAGCTCCTCTTTTATAATGCTACTTGCTCCAAACTCATATTGGCACCAGTTTTATAACAAATCCCAGTTACAGAAAAACAGCAAATATTGGCCAGGAAGTTTGAAAGGATTTTGCTATAAAACTTGAGGTGGTTTGGAGAATGACAGACATTTGTTACAACAAATTCCCCATGCAGGCTCATGCTATTCTTTATTAGCTTATGAATTTAATCTTTTGTTAACAAAATCATGTTTTTCAACTGATTATAGTTCTTAGTCATCAATGTCTACAATAAATGGGAAATTGTAACATACTGGTAGGTTGCCATAAAAAGCAACCCTTTGTATTGACTGTAATAGAGAAGAAGCTTTTGTTGCATCATAAGATGCAGACCACAATATTTTGATTTCTCATGCAAGGATTCATTAAACTCCAAGGCTGATTTCAGAATGAAAGCCAAAAAGCTTATGTCAAAAAACCCCAAGAATCATAGTTCAGTCAAACACACTCTCTTATGATTCCTGGCTTCTTGTAACATTGCGTGGTGGCAAGTGACAAGGCTGATGTTGAAAATCTATGATGAGATAATCAGCCTCGGTGTTTAACCTCTCTCTCACCTGGAATGACTGAAATTGTTTTCAATGCTCGGAGAACTCTGAATGTTCTCAACGCTGAGACATTGCCCAGGTCCACAAACTCTGTCACATATCTGTATAAGGGAGTTCACACACAAACAATAACAGGATACAAAGAAATAACTATAGGTACAAGGGGCCTTATGCTTTACACTAGTTACTTCTTACCTGGAATTACAGAAATAGTTTTCAAAGCTCTCAAGACTCTGAAAGTTCGAAGAGCTGAAAAATTGCCTAGGTTTACAAATTCTGTTACATACCTGTAGAATTAAATCAGAGTTATTCAGGATTTAAGCAGGGTTTATGCTACTTACTTGGGTGTTTTTAAAAACACATTTTCTGGTACTTTTACAAGTTTAAAAAGCAACAATCAGAAATTAAAGTCACTGTCATTAGAGTTCACCTCCAATGTTTTAAGGCTACTGGCTAAATGTATATTTCACAGAAGTATATATCACTGACTTCATTTGAAATTGAATAATAAAAAATAATAATAATAAGAACTTTCATTACTCCACAGAGTGAAGTAAAAAAGCTTGGCTCCAGGAGAATATAAATCCCTTGAAAACAGACTAACAGATGTTTCATTTTTATCTTTACATCCCCAGGACCTAGTACATTGTGCCTTGCCCACAGTAGTACTTAATAAACATCTGTTGAATTGAATTCATTGAGATCTAATTCTGCTTAGAAAGAAGGCAAGGAATGAAATTATTTTATCAGTAACTATGGTGTAAAATGTCACCATCAATATATGAATGTTTTTTTTGACCAGGATAAATATTTTGAAGGTAGTAAGATAAATTAAGACAAAATATTTAATAAGTCCCTGTTATTGGTCCCCCTATCATCACTTCCTCTTAATGTGAAAGAAAGAAAAACTCCGATGGTTCTGCTTTTTTTTCTCTGAAATTCCCTTTGGTCAACCCTGTTACACACCACCTTTCCCCACTTTCTCAATTCTTCTTTTAAATACTGGAGAAAACAAGAAAACCCACAATTAAAGTGTCAGCAAGTAACTTCCCCACTCAGGCCTCAGTTTCCTCATTTGTAAAATGATAGGGTTGGACTAGATAAATTCTATGGTCTCTTCCAACTCTAAGTTTTATGATCTAAGACCAGATGGAGTACCAATGCCTATCACTTTCAGGTTACTCCTAAGCTGCCTCTTATTGTTCTCATAGATCTCTTTCTCTTTGGGAAGAAAGGACAGGTTGAAGAGATGATGAAGCAGATTACAAGGATATAGGATGCTTTTGTGTTGGCATGCATGCATGAGTGTGTGTGTGTGTGTGTGTGTGTGTGTGTGTGTGTGAGAGAGAGAGAGAGAGAGAGAGAGAGAGAGAGAGAGAGAGAGAGAGAGGGAGAGAAGAGGAGGAAAGGAGAGAGAATTATAATCAAGGAAGTACATACTTGTCTTTGTGCCCAAAGTCTAAAATAAATCACTAGAGAATGAAATAAGAACCAATGGGAATGAAATCAGAAGCTGAAGAAAATTAAGTAATATAATAGAGATGTAATAGAATTTATCTCTCCTTCTGATTTTATTTTGGTTGGATTGCTCAGAGCATTTACTGTACGCATATGCCCATGCACTCAGAATCACAGAATCCCTGAGTTGGAAGGGACATCAGAGATTATGTAATCCAAACCAAGTCTGACTGAGAATCTCCTATAACATCCCAAACAAGTGGTAATGGAGGGTTTAGGGAGGGAGAACTGATTCTTTCCTGGGGCGGCTCATTTCACTTTTATACGGTAGCAACAGAGCCCAAATCTGCCTCTTTGCATCTTCCATCCATTGCTTCGAATTCTGCCCTTTGAGGCTAAACGGACTGAACCTAGTCCCTTTTCCACATAACAATCTTACTACTTGAACATTGGCTGTCAAGTTCTCCCTAAGTTTTCTCCTCTTCTGGCTAAACGTCCTCAGGTTCATCAATTTTAATATGGCATGTTTTTGAGGCCCTTAAACAGTGAGTTGGTCACTCTCTCTTGGGAACTTTCCAAGTGATCAATGTCATTAAAATGAGGTGCCTAGCACTGAACATAGGACTCAGTTGACAACCTAACAAGAGAAGAATACAGTAGAATTATAATCTCCTGACTTCTGGATAGTATTTTCCTATTAATGCAATCTAAGGTGGCATTAGGATTTTTTTCAGAGTCAGAGATGGACTGGCATATTGCATTGATGACTTACATTGACCTAATGATTCACAAAAATTCCCAAATTTTTTCCAGATAAACTGTTTAACCACACATTCCTTATACTGTACTTTTGAAATGGAAATTTTGAACCCAAGTGGATGATTTATGTTTATCCCTATTAAATTTTATTTGCACAGATCAGCCCAAAATTCTAGCCTGTTAAATTATTGTTAGATCCTACGGACATCCAGTATTATCCATCTCTCCTAGCTTTATATCACCTACAAAGCTGACAAACATGATACCCGTGCCTTTACCCAAGTCACTACTACAAATGTTAAACAGCAAAGTCAAGGACAGAACTATAGGATACTCTAGTAGACACCGGGTTCTAAAAGTCAAGTGAGCCATGAATTACTACTCCTTGGGTCTAGTCATTCATCCAATTCTGAGTCTGCCTAAATTGTACTATCATCTCATCAATATATCTCCATGTCACACGTGAGGATATCATTAAAAAAAACTTGGTCCAATGCTTTTTTTCCTTAACCTTAAGAAACACTTGGACATAGCTTGGTGAGACACAAAATTTTGGTGGGGAATGAAAAGCAGAACCTTTGTTGTGCTTATGATATAAATCAGTGTGCAAGACTAAAATAGCATGTGTGTATCTGAGTGAGAATGTAGGTGATTATGTACATATATGTGTCTGTAAATATATATCAATGACTGCCAAATAAACATCATGAATAGTTTTTCAGTAGCTGAAATTTTTCTAAGCTATATAACTGATGGGAAAGAAAATTGTTTCATGCATTCTCAGCTCTTACTAAGATTGTACCTATTTGTATGAACCTAAAACATGTGAATCTGAATCTGTAAATCATCATAAAACTTCCTTTAGATGTAGGAAGCCCAGATTTTAAAACAAAGGCATTCAAAACACAAATTTTATTCTCAATTAAGTTTCAAAAAATACTTACGCAAATGTAATGACAGTGAAATCAAGCCAGTTCCATGGATCCCGGAGAAAAGTGAAATCTTCTAAACAGAAACCCCTGGCAATGATTTTTATAAGTGATTCAAATGTATATATTCCTGTGAAAGTATACCTGGAAGCAAATATCCA
The DNA here is from genome assembly GCF_011100635.1 of Trichosurus vulpecula. Lineage (NCBI taxonomy): Eukaryota > Metazoa > Chordata > Mammalia > Diprotodontia > Phalangeridae > Trichosurus > Trichosurus vulpecula. The sequence goes on from NC_050574.1 coordinate 218,965,976, forward strand.
AAACCATAATAAATTGACTTTTTTCCTTTATAGAACATTAATTGCTTATCAAATATTAGTGAAATAAATAGATAAAACTGGAAAGAAATGGAACTAGTTCAAATTTGCATTTATCATAGACAATATTCTATTGATAAATTACATTTAGGAAAGCTAGTTATGCTAATACTTTTGAAATGATAAATTGATATACTCTCAAATAATAACTCTATTGATTAATTTTACTGAACTGTGTCTTTGTTAGAAGAGAGGGGTATGTGCATGTGTGTGTGTGTGTGTGTGTGTGTGTGTGTGTGTATTTCTGAATGTATATGGTGGGGAGTATATTTAGGGATGACTATAATAGCTGCCATAGAGCCACATGTCTGTAGTCCTTGCTACTGAGGCAGCTGAGCCTGGCAGATTCTGAGCTGCAGTGAGGCTAAACTAATCAGGTGTATGAACTAAGTTCAGAGCCAATATAAGTCTCTGGGAGTGGGAGGGTCACCAGGATGCACTAACCCGGGTTGGATACAGAGCAGGTTCTAAGCTTCTGGGCCAAGCAGCAGTGGGGTCAGGCCTGTGAGTAGTTGCTGTACTTCCAGCCTGGGTGAGAACTCAGTCTCAAAAATACCAACAGTAATAATAAAGATAAAGCAACATAAAGTGTACAAATACAAATAAAAACATCAAATTTCTTTAAGCTATGTGAGAACAGTATGAGGAAGTTTGTGGTATAGTGGAATGAAAACTGCATTTTGAGGCAAAGGGTCTAGTTATGAATCCTGGCTCTGCTATTTACATCCTACAACTTTTAAGGCAACTTGATTACCTCCCTGGGGCTTTTTTCCTCACCTATAAAATAAGTAAGTTCGACTTGGTGGCTTCTAAGTTTCCTTCTAGTTCTAAATTTATGATTTTATGGTATGTTCCTAGAGTTTACCTTATTGCTATGTTCTAATATAATGTGATTATGTCCTAAATGAATAGAGCCTCCTGGGAATTGTTTAGGGCATCTATATGACAGATCGGTTAATCAACACTATATCAGAAGCATACATACTTTCCTTCAGCGTGCTAAAATTTTGTTTCATTGATGTTTCATGAAGAAAAGCAAGGCCAAAACAGCTTCACTTTTGTTTTTCTTACTTGTGTTACTTATGTTTCTATCATGGAAAATAGGAAAACTGACAAGGCCGGTGTATTTTATTGGTACTAAGTTGAACCATGATCACTGAGCTTGAAGTCATAAAGCCACTAAGTCACTGAGCCTAGAGTCATAAAAAATTAAAATTTAATGGCAAAAATAGCCTGAGGTAGTGTCAGGTTTTCAATGCTGTTTCCAATGCACACTGTTGTATTTAGATGTGGACAACATCTTTTAGACTATTCATTTTTTATCCATTTCACCTGGATAGTTCTGTCTTCCTGACAGTCAAAGGACAAAGTTACAGATCTAGGGTGGATGGAGGATGGGACCTGTATCTAGGAGTGGCATTCTAGGGTAAGGAGTAGTGAGTCAGGTGATGGGCCCTAGGTTGATATTCTAGCAGTGGAGCAAGGGCAGAAGCAAGCATTATCCTTCCGGCTCTGACCCTAGGAGCAGAGTAGGGATTCAGTTCTATCCTCCAGCCTAGTCTAATTCATGCAGTGGAAAAACCAGGCCAAGAATTTCAGTTCAAAAGAGAACCTGCAATTTTGTCACTCTGAAACTGTAGAGCTTTAAGACTGGCTAGTAGTGGCTAACTCCAGAAGCATTTTATTGGAGCTCCAAAGAGGCAAGCCCACAGGCCTGTTGCTCAGACCCAAACCCAGGTCAGAACTTGCAGAGTTCAGACCAAAAAGATAAAGACAATGGCTAAACATACCAAGTCTACAAGTTTCTCTTCTACTCTAGATAGAGTGCTGGGCCTGGAGTCAGGAAAGACCTGAGTACAAACTCTGAGTACAAACTCATTTACTAGTTGTATGACTCTAGGTAAATCATTTAACCTCAGTTTGCTTCATTTCCCACAACTGTAAAACGGAAACAAAAAAGCATCTCTCCGAGCGGGATTATGAGGGTTAGATAATATTTATAAAGCACTTAGCCCGGTGCCTGGCACATAGTAAATGCTATATAAAGGTGATGATGATGGTGATGATGACTTCTCTTAGAATTAACTACTAGAAAGAAGCCAAGATCTCCACCAGACATTTTCTTTGCCCTCTCTTTTAGGTTCAATAGCACAAAACAATAGATTATTAGGGAAAAAATAGTAAAGACTGTATTATTTCCCTCTGGTGAGATACTAAAGATGTCTCTCCATGATACCATGAGACAAGAGAAAGGCTATGTGGGAGCTGCCATTGTCTTGGATAACTTTTAGTTTAGATTTTTTGACATTAGTTTTGCTACTTCAGCTTCCACTGAAACAGACCTAAATTGTTTTCATAAATTTCATAATAAAAATAGTCCCCGCCTTTGAAACTGACATAGGCCTGAAACTAAAGAAAATGGCAGATGGAAGGTGATGCTGGGCTTCTTACTGTTTTGGTTCTGGAGTGCCCACAGTTCTCCCTGGCTTCTTATTGCATCAATTCTGGGGTGCCCACAGTTCTCCCTGAGGCCCTAAGCTCTCGGGAAGGAAATTCAGCTCTCTGGGATCCTGCCAAAGATTTTACTCTTCATTTATCCTCACAACCATCTTTCCTATAATATGAGAACTACAGAGTAGGACAGTGGCCCATATTATTAGTTCTCATATGACCAGGCCCATTGGTAATCAAATCTTAGCTTTCCTTCAAAATTATCTTTCATTTATTTTGTATCTACCTACATGCAGCTTCAATAGCTTGAGTCTGCACTAAAATTTTGGGACTATACATATACATATATATGTGTATATATATATGTATATGTATGTATGTACATATGTATGTGTCTGTATGTATGTATGTATGGTCTCCCCCAGCTATTCTGTGAACTCCTGGAGGCAAGGATTGTTTCACCTTTGTTTCATATCCCCAGTGCCTAGCAAAGTACCTCCCACGTAGAGGTGCTTGTTAGATGTTTATCATTTGATAGTTTAGGGGTATAATCATATTTCCCAAATGACTAAGTTCAGTGACTTCATAAAAACCATAATACAAAGGTCCAAATGATGTCTTAAAATATATATACTCAAGTTATGGAAGTGATATAAGATAACATTGTTAACTTACTCTACATTCTTCGTCCAGTCAGGAGGATTGCTCATTGTCATAAACACGCAGTTTGTCAAAATAGTGCACATAATAAGCATGCTGAATAATGTAGGTAATAGTTAAGGAAAACACAAAATAATATAGAACTATCTTTTACATAAAGCTAACAAAGTGGAAGTAATTTATTGCATGAAATTCCCAAGGCATTTTAGTGGAAACTATACCTGCAGAACTGAGTTGGGCAGTTTTCTACCAGAAAGAAATAGCTTTAACTCATTCAGAGAACAAAAGAGAAAATTGCTGAGAGTACACCACTCCCTCCCATCCTCGAGTTTGACATTTATGAATTAAGATTTGTCCCATTTGGGTCGATAAAGTCGTCCATGGTCAAAGGGTAGCATGATGCTAGCATTGGGGATACACTTTTTAGGTCAGGTTTATACAAATAAATTAGGATTGGATGTGACTGAGATTGGGTGAATCTATTCCCCTTTAGTTTGTTTACCCTGACAGGCTGAGACAATGACTCTTTTGTGTTCTTTTCTGTTAGTTACATTTACTTCAGTTCCATTCTGTTCGATAAATATTTCTTAAGTGCCAACTGTGTGTAGAACATTGTTTTAGGTGCAAGGGAAGATATAAAGTTTTATATAAGAGAGTTTTCCCATCCTCAAGGAGACTACATTCTCATAAGGCAAAAAGACATATAGATAATAATAATAATAGTAATAACAATACACAATAATATATCAGAAGTGCATCTGAGAGTTATAATACAAAGTGCTGTGCGAGGTCTGAAAGGAAGGATGTTACTGAAAAGGGGCCTAAGGGCAGGCTTGGTGGAGGAGATGGTGCTTGAGTTGGGCTTTAAAGCATGAGTAGGAGCAGAAAAGGTAAACAGGGAAAGCAAGAGAAAAAGATACAGAGGTAGGAAAATGCAAGGCATATGTGGGGGATGCAAGTAGTTGAGTTTCGTCAAAGCGAGTTCATTGAGTGGAGTAATATTAACTGAGGTCAGAATAGCACGATGATGCTAAATTATGGTGGGCTTTGAATGTTAGGAAGCAGTTTGAATTTTGCCCAGGAAAGCAATAGGGTATTGACTTTTTTCAAATTTTTTTGTTTGTTTTTTTTTGTTTTATCTTTGGAGGGGGAAAGGCAGGTCAATTGGGGTTAAGTGACTTGCCCAAGGTCACACAGTTAGTAAGAGTGTTGAGTGTCTGAGGCCGAATTTGAACTCAGGTCCTCCTGACTCCAAGGACGGTGCTCTACTCACTGAGCCACCTAGCTGCCCCTTCAATTTTTTTAAACAGAAAAGGGACATGTCCCTATCTATGCATATGGAAGATTGGCATGTTAAGATGTATGAAGGATAGACTGGTGGGGAGGGTGCAGGAGAGTGCTACAATAATCCAAGTAGTTTATAATGAGTGCTTGTACTTTGCTGGTAGAAGTAGAAATAAAGAGGAAAGAATGAACATGAAAGATGTTGTAGAGATACAGCAGACCTAACTTGATGACTGGTTATAGGCAAGAATGTTACAAACATCGCTGACTGAGTAATAGTCAATACTAAAGTCAGAAGAAGAAGAATCGGGTTTAGGGGGAAAAAGTAAGACGTTTCATTTTTGTATTTGTATTCCCAATGCCTAGCACAGTGTTTGGCACGTAAAAGATGCTTAATAAATGATTACTGATTGATGTTGAGCTTGTGGTGTTGGTGGGACATATAGGTGAAGATATTTTGTAGGAATTTGGAAATACAGCTCAGAGGAAAGATCAGTGCTGGAGATACATAGATGTGAGAGTCATTTACAAAGAAATGGCATTCACAGCAGTGGGAATGAAAAAAGAGAGTGTGAATGACAGAATCATCTAAAGGAATGGTAGCCCATATATCAGTCATATCCAATTCTGCTATATTCATGGTGACCTGACCTTAGAATAATAACATGAAGGCAACAAAAATTTAACATGGAATCACAGGGCTGAAAGGAGGCATAGAGATCATTTAGTCTACGATTAAACCAAGTGTTCATGTTTTAAAGGAAACTAAATTCAAGAAAGGGATGGATAATTTGGTCATTGCCACAGAGCTAGTGACTGTCAGAGTCTGGACTAAAACGTAGACTTGCTGATTCCTGAACCAATTATTCTTCTCCTACCATTTTGTTTTGCTCTTTTTTTTTTCCTAGAGAAAAAGAGAAGTTTTAGAAAATGACCACACGATGGCGCCAAGAGCTGAATTATTGAAAGAAATCTTCCATTTGCATCAATATTCCCCCAAACATGATCTTTCTAATTTTAAAGTTATTTTAAAAGCTTTTTGAAATATGCATTTATGTAAGCTATAAAATAACACAGCCATAAGTTTTAAAATTAAATTGAATGTTTAATGTGAATATTATAGGACAAAGTTAGGGATATAGACTTAGACATAGGACATCAGAGGTCAATTAATATAATGTCCTCATTTTTTACATATGGAAACTGAGGCATAGAAAGCTGTTTATTATTAGGAGATGAGTTATGAAAATTTTGTTTTTAAATATTTCTTTGTTTTTAATTTTGTGGATATTTTAGTTTCATAGTTATTGCTTAAAAAACATACGCAGAAAACTGACCTCTAAAGTTTCTCCTAGTTTTAAGTTAGTGTAATTCTATATTAACAAGTTAACCACTGAAATGACTGATAACTGAGGCACTGTCAGACAAATGTTCAGCACTTAGAGAAAATGCGTTTTCCCGTAGGAGTACAAACAGATTTAGAAGAAGGGCTTTTACTAACAAAACCTTTAGAAGTCCAAAGTGGCTTAAAATTGCAAAGACCTTTGGGACACTGAGTAAGAAAGTTTGCCAAGGTCAAGGCAAACTCTGTGCAACAATGATGAACATTACACAAAGCTAGTACAGACAGCATAATCTTGAACAAAATTTGTGCTAGCAAACTCTGAGAAGCAATATGGTACAGTATCTAGATAGTCAGACAGTACTACAGTCAGAAAGATATGAGTTCAAGTTTTACCCCTGTACCTAGTACCTACGAGACTATGGGCATAGTCATTTTATCCCTCAGTGTCCCAGGGGACCCCATACTATAGATTAAGACTGGAAATTACGGAGGTGTATCTGATCAATGGATTTCAGTCAGAGGGATTTCCATCCTGGCAATTTCTAGAGCTAGAAGTTCATCTGCTTCAATTTTTGTTTTACAGATGAAGAAACTGAGTACTGGAGAGGTTATATAAACAGTTCAAGTTCACATATGTAAGAAGTGACAAAGCTGGGATTTGGCCTATCACAGGTCCAGGTCCAAAACAACCAAACAAAATCTTTTGACTTGGAAGTCACAATTTCTGAACACACACACATGTATTCTAAGCCTATGAGGTCAAATGTCTAAGTAACTTCTAAAGATTCTGTTTATTTCTCTGGCATTTATGTAAATGACCAAATTTGGAATCCACTGGTTTGAGGGAAGGCAAATAAATAGTCTATCAACCAACCCAAAAGGTTGAGAATTTCTCCCAAACTTCTTTGTGAACTGCAATTTAAAAACACATCTGGAAAGAGCAGATGTCAGAAAGTGACACTGGAAATCAACACACTGAAAAAGGATATGAATGTACCAAAATCTTAATAGCTATTTTCCTAAGAGGATTGAAGGGAGTTAAAATGTACAGGGCAGAAGTGGCACTGAATCGGAAGATTGCCTTCCCTTTATTCAATACTATAAAAGTCTGTAAAGAAAGGAACACAACAGGAGAGTGTCAAAGTATAAGCAGTTTAAAAATTAAATTGAACATCGTAAATTTGCCATCATAATTTTTCTCCATTTGGCAGGATAAGCCAGTACAAAGCATGTGAATTTTCCATATGTACTCTGAGTATAAAGCCGTAACAACTTTTAACTTAAAAAAGAAATCTGGCAGCCCCACTTACCTGCTGCTTCCTTGTAGCATGTCTACATTTGATTTTGGAGGCAGTAATTTCTTTTCTTTCATCCTATCCTAACACACAAGAAATCTGTAGAGATTAAGCAAACTTGGTACTTGGATGGTAAATGTGTATGAAATAGAAAGGAAGTTCTTAAATATGTACAGGCTTTGATAATTATTTTAAAAAATCTTTCACATAAAATTTACTTTCTATTATGCTACCAAATTTCACCATTCAGATATTATAAGAAATAATTCCAAAGAATTTTCAATAGAACAAGAACTATTTTTATCCTGAGATAAATTCTATCATCAATGCTTATGAAACAAATATTATCTTGATGTGTTGCAGAATAAAACAACAAAATCCACTCTGCACTTAAATGGGTGCAATCCAATCATTGATTTCTGGAACCAAAGTTCCCTGGAGAGTGTCAGATGTCCTGGAGTGCTGAGTTTTGTATTTGGATTTCTGAGTTAGCTGACAAAATTCTAATCCCATCTGATTCCCCATTTCATGCAGTGCTTATGCAGCAGAGAAAGAAAGCCCAAAGCCTTTAGGAATACATAAGGATAACCCCATACCCCAAGCCGTGCTGCCTTGCACGCATGTTCTGTGTGCTCTCAATAAAAGTGAATGAAATTGATTTTCACAAATTGTGCTTTATCTGAGCAATGAACCTTGAATAGATAAAAACAAAGATGTGATATGTAGATTCAGAATTGTGTTCTTCTTTTCTAAACACCACCCCCCAATCTTCAGACAGAGGCATGGGGGGGATGAAAAAAACCTTTGTCTCCATGAAGGACTTCTTTTGGGGAAGGCATATAATAATGGATATTCATAGCATTTTAGAAATTAAAAATTGAGTCATCAAGAAGCATTTATTAAGTACCTACTATGTATCAGCACTGTGCTAAGCAATGGGAATATTCTACTTTAGTTCTATTTATTTTACCCAGTCTTCAAAAGTGTATCCCAGAGGTCATGGTTTGAGGCAGGGAGGCTAAAATCTTTCTCTCCTAGTCTTTTAAAATGTATATTTACATAAGGTTTTTTATGGGATAGTGTCTGTTTTGGACAGAACCTATTGACTTTACACATTTCCTTTTTTTAGTCCTTTTTAAGGGCTTCTGGAAAGGGTTCAGCTCATTGATCTTCTTCTTCTTCTTCTTCTTCTTCTTCTTCTTCTTCTTCTTCTTCTTCTTCTTCTTCTTCTTCTCTCTCTCTCTCTCTCTCTCTCTCTCTCTCTCTCTCTCTCTCTCTCTCTCTCACTCTCACTCTCACTCTTACTCTCTCTCTCTCATTTTCTAAATAAGGATAGAGGAATCACCCACAAACATTTACTGAGTGTCTACTGGACAAATAATAGAGCACTAAGTGCTACTTACTCAGTGAAGACAGACAAGCTCTAAATCCAGTCCTTCACTGTACATTTCTTTCCCATTTTCTTTTTTAGGAGTGAAATTGTAGAATATAAAGAAAGCTTTAACAGATGCTATTTAGAGCAGAGGAAGTTTGACATTTGTGCATGACTGTAACCACCACTTAAAGCTGTGAGTATTCTTTCTCTTTTTTACCTTTTTCATTTAATACTTCTGTCTCCAAAATGCCTTTTGAGATCATTGTGCAGTAAGCAACATGAACAGACTTGTGCTGTTTAGTGTCATGACAATGTCTTTGCCCATGGGAGTTTGGGAACATAGACTCAGAAAAACAAAACAAAACAACAAAAAACCTGGTGTAGCCTAGACTTAGCTGAAATATGTTAGGATTTCTAATCTTTTTTCAATTATTAGATCTGGCTCTCAGTGTTTCCCTTATTTAACAGTAAGTCAAGTAAAAAGCCTAATTCAGAATTATTGGAGGAGGGGAGGGAAAAGAGAGGGAAAGTTAAGACAGCTTTAATTATACTGAGAAATGTGAAGAGACTGTTTCTTCAGTTGTTTTCCAGTCATGTCTGACTCTCTGTGACCCCATCTGGGTTTTTTTTTCTGGAAAAGATATTGGAATGGTTTGCCATTTCCTTTTCTGGATGATTTTACAGATGAGGAAACTAAGGCAAACAGGGTTAAGTGACTTTCCCAGGGTCACACAGCTAGGAAGTATATGAAGCTAGATTTGAACTCAGGAAGATGAGTCTTCCTGACTCCAGGAGAGAGACTCTATCCACTGGGTCACCTTGCTGTTCTAATCGAGAGAGACTATTAAAGGATATAGAGATAACTAAAGAAGGGAAATACACTTACTAGCAATTGGGTTGATTTAGGAAAGGTTTCATGGAGGAGGCAGCCTCTGAGATAAATCTTGAAGGAAGAAAAGGATTTGGATGGGGGAGATGAGGAGAGTAGAGGAGGTTGAGTGAACCTATGAAGTCAGGAAATGAAATGTCCAGTTTAGAAAAACAGTCCATTCTGGATAGAACACAGAGTGTATAAAAGGGAGTCATATGTAATAAGGCTTGAAAAGAGAGGTTAGAGCAAGATTGGGGAGATCATTAATGGCTGAGCTGAGGTGTTTGTCTTTTATACTAGAGGCAGGGAACCACTGGAAGTTTTAGAGCAAGGGGATGACGTGATCAGACTGCCTCAGGAAGACTATTTTTGGCAGCTTTGAGGAGAATAGATTGGAGAGGGGAGAAATTAGGCTCTATTTATGGTACACTAAATTCTTAGATCAGGGAGGGAGCCCAGTACAGCAGAAAAAGCACTGTTTCTGGATTCAAGTTCAAATCTCACTTGAGAAGTTTACTACTTACATGATTAAGCAAAATAATTTACCCTTCTTGGGCTTGTTACCAGCTGGGAAGCTGTTAGCACCATCCAGGTTATTAGAATTGGCCATAACTTTTTTTTTGTAACTGAATAATAAAAGTATTTTAATGTTAAACTCACCTTCTTTAAGCTCACTGAAAAATCATCTTTGGGATAACTCTAGTTGCAGACAGGATGAGCAGGTTTTAATTTCTTTCATCAAGTTTCTATATTTCAAGAGTTTTTTCTTTTGTGTAGCTTGAAAGGTACGCATATTTCCTAAGTCAATATCTATTTAAAATGTTTAAAAATGGTTATGGGTCCTTGTTATAGGCAATCACAGCCAACAGTTTTCTCCAGTTTATTGTTGAAATCTCAAGGATATTGGGGGAGAGCTTGCTTTTATAGTACAGGGACATTTTATCTGTTAGTTTTTGAAGGATGTGAAGTCTTTATTTGGCCACTTGATGTCTCTATAAATATTCAGATAGCAATTTTTGCAACCTCTTGTACTGTTGTACAGTTTCTATCCTTTCCTTGCAAAATGTGAACTGATCAATGTCTGTGTCTTTTAACGAGGACCTTTCTGTGATTTCTGGAAGCAATGACCTTATCTTTTATAATTATGACTATTACTATTGTTATTTCTAGTAGTAGGGATGGGAGTAGTAGTAGTCAGGGAAGTAGCATGTAAATAGGCAGAAACTCGAAATAAGAGGGAGGGAGTAGTTTATAAGGTAAGCTCTTAGGGGAGGTAGAAGACTCAAGCACAGGAGTTAGTCTTGGCAAAGAGAAGGGTGAAGCAGGCAAGAGTGGGTGAGGATCTGGAAAGGTTTTGTGGTTTGAGAGGAGATGAACCTATCCTGGCGGATGGCTTTGATTTACTTGGTAAAAGAATGTGTAAGGTCATCTCCTAAGAAAAGGGGCGAGGTTAGGGAGGGAGGTCTGAGCTAGGGGCATGAGTAAACAAAAAAAGAAGGCCTGTAACAGCTCCCTCCTTACCCACTTCACTGTGTTGTTGTGAGGTAAATGTTTTCCCAGCCTATAAAATATTATACAAATATAATTTGCCAAGTTCTATATCAGTAACTAGAATGTTTAAGGAATTATTTTGTGTCTTTGTAGTAATGGCCACAAGATGTTCCCTTTACTGTATAGCCACCTAATTTGCGAAATCTTGCATCAATGGAACTTATGTCAGAGAATTCCTCAAATTTTAAGTACAATCAAACTTAAAATTTTGTAACACATAATCCTTTTTTTAAGGGGGTAGCATAAATTAGGTGGTGCAGTGAACTTGAAATCAAGAAGATTCATCTTCACGAGGTCAAATTTGGCCTCTGACATTTACTAGGGGTGTCACCCTGAGCAAGTCACTTAACCCTGTTTGCCTCAGTTCCTCATCTATAAAATGAGCTGGAGTAGGAAATGGCAAAATGACTTTAGTATCTCTGCAAAGCAAATTCCAAATGGGGTCATGAAGAGTCAGACATGACTGAAATGACTCAACAGCAAAAATCTTTTTTTTTTTCTTCTGTTGTTTCATCAGTGCTCCTAAGCCCTGGCACTTTGTTTACACGGTCAGAAACCAAAAAGCTCAGTCTGCAAATGTTAAGAACAGCTAAGAGGTCACTTGCTTCTGGGCCTGCTCCTTGGAAATTCTAAGCATCGATTTCTTCAAATAAGGGTGGTGGTGGTAATAAGATAAAACTCAGGAGAAAATATATAGGGATCTCACATATTGCTTAAGGTTTTTCAGACTCTTTGTTTTATTAGCAAGGAAAGACTCATATAAGAAAAGATTAAGATCTTAGCCCTAGTGATAGAAAAGACTCCAAATTCTATCTAGTGCAACCCCTTCACTTTACAGATAAGATCCAAGGAAGGCCCATTGGTTACAGGCGAAGTCCAAGGAAGTTAAACAGTGAACTCAGTCACATAAGTAGTAAACTTTATAAGTGAGTTGATCTCAAGTCCTCTGATAGGGTTCTTTCTGCAGTACTGGCTTGCCTTCCTGACCTAAGATTTTCCTGTGCTATAAACAGAGAGAGGTTAAATTGAGCAAAGCCTGGATTAGGGGGATAGAGGTCCTCAGTTCAAATCCTTCCTCTTCAACATATTTGGACTACTGCATCTTCTCAGGGACTTCTTCCTCTGTAAAATAAGAACATTGCCCTAGATGATGTCTAAAACGCCATTTAGCTCTAAGCATATGATAAAACACCAATACAGATGTGCCTAGCTCTAAGTCTGATATATGAAATTCAGAATTAAAGAACAGATCAATTTGTATCATTATTCAAATTAGTGGATTTACTGTAGTATTTCAGATTGCATGGTTCTGTAGCATCTTTGAAACATAATTAGATCCACAAAAATTTCACCTAAAAACATTTCAAAGATATGTATTAAACAAAGCAAGTTTTATCTGACAGAACGTGGCCAAGATCAGAGATGAAAGAAGAACAGGAAGTACAACAGCTTTCTACTAGCAATGTCTACCTACTTGAAACCCAACCTTACTTCTATCCTCCTTCCTTTAGCCACAACTTGCTGGTAATTTTCCAAGGTCTGGTGGACACCTCTTGGGGCATGATACCACAAGGAAGAGACCAAGCCAAAAAGAAAGGTCAACAGCAATATAGCCTGTTTTTATGATGGACACACACAAACAAGATGTTTTTGGGCCTTGTGTTAGTATGTGCAGATTTGAGTAACTAGGATCCAAGGGGGTAGGGAGACTCACTGGTTCTAGAACAAGTAACTGTCAATAAAATCAGATAATGGGCAAATTAAATAAAATGCCTAAAATTAAGGAAAGATTAGGTGGTGTATGGAGGTAAAATTATTGTATACGGCAATAGCCTTCCTCTCTTCCCCAACCAAACTTCCTAATAAATCACAGATGTATATTGTTCCTGCTCACATCTGTTTCCTCTTTTCACTGAACTACACTATTCATGATTATATTATCTTTTAAAGTAGGCTGTCCATTCTGTGCGTGTGTGTGTGTGGAGGGGGATCCCATTTAAAAGATGTGTCGTTCAAGTATTTCTTCAATTTATCAATAAGTATCCTTTAATGATCCCCAACTTCTCCCAGAAACAAAAACTGGTCTTCTAATACCAAATCATCTTGGTATTTTCATGTGGCTATGATTCATAGAACACCGTAGCCTCTAAAAGATTTAAAATAAATGTAATATAGAGAGCAATGGAGAAGTGTGTGGTAGGCGTGAACATGTGCAGTGCATAACAGAAAAAGGAACTTCAAAGAAAATCTGAGTAAAGGATTTTTAGGGACAGCACATGGTGTTGTGAATAGAGTGCTAGGCCTGGAGTCAGGGAGACTTGAGTTCAAATCCAAACTCAGACACTTACTAATTGTGTAACCCTAAGCAAGTCACCTAAACTCAGTTTCCTCAACAACAATATGGGGTTTAATAATAGCACCCATCTAGCAGGGTTGTTATGAGGAGCAAATGAGATAATATTTGTAAAGTGATTAGCACAATGCCTGACACATAGTAGGTGTTTGATAAATGCTTGTTTTATTGGAGAAATGTATGAGCAACGGCTGGTGGACAGCCCTGTGGGTTAAGTGCTATTATTGCCCCCATTTTACAGCTGAGGAAACTGAGGCAGACAGAAGTTAAGTGACTTGACCAGGGTCACACAGCTATTAAGTGTCTAAGGCCAGATTTTAATTCAGGACTACTTGATTCCAGGCCTCAATGCTCTACTTTGCCATCTGGTTAGATGACAGAGCCAATGTTTGAATTTAAGTCCTCAATTTAAGTCTGATGCTCTATCTATGGCATTACACTTTTATTCTGGTAGGATGTATTCCTTATAAAACTATTTCTTTATTTCTATATTTATTCTTTTCAAAACTAGGTTACCACTTAGTACTTTTTTCATTTTCTATGTTTTCAGAAAATGATTAGGTTGGGATTTTTTCCGGGATTCTTTCTGCATTGGAAAGAGTAATTTTTTAGATTTATGGTTTCTAGGATGATTGGTTTCCTTTTCTAAATATAGGCATTACATTACCTCCTTATATAAGTACAAGAGCTATGTTCTTTTGACTCGCTATTTTAGACATTAGTTTAAACCTCTTCTTTCACCTAAACTTTTTTTGCTAAGGAAGAAAATACTTCAACCACTGTACTTGTGAACCTTTTGCTGGTGGTAGTACTGAATTACTATCAAAGCCAGGCCAGAAGAGAGGAAAATCTGCAGTGATCTAAAAATTGGGCATTCCATTCTTTAATTAAAATCATTCAAAATCATTCAATGATTCAAGGACTAAGATAAAGTATTGTATTGAATGTTGAATATGCCAGAAGATGAGGCAGTGGAACCTTTCTATTTTTATCTCTTTGGAATTTCTCTTAGTGTTTTGTCCTTTTGAAAGTGTCCAGTCATTGAAAGGAGACAGTGCAAAAGAGCCTTAGGAAGGAAAGGATCCATCGCACTAAACATGTCATCCAATACATTTATACCATTAGAATAGCCTGGGTATCAGAATTTGTCCACAGACTTCCTAAGATGTTCTAATTCTTCTAACACCTGACTCCTTTGCCATACACTCTGCAACCCAGTAACACTGACCTCCTTACTATTCTTCTCACAAGATACTCCAGACTTCATGCATTTTCACTGGCTCTTCCCCCTGCTTGGAATTCTCTCCCTCCTCATCTCTCCCTCCTGGATGCCCTGGCATCTTTCAAGTCTCATCTAAAATCCCACCTTCTCAAGAAGACTTTCCCAATCCTTATTAATGCTGCCACATGTTGGGTGCTTAATAAATGCTTATTGACTAGAGAACTGGATCTTTTAAGGGGGAGTCAGTATCATTCTATTTGACAAGGTCATCTCATATTTGGCGATAAACTCCAAATCTGTTCATGACCTAAATATAAAAGGTATAAAAGCCATAAACAAATTTGAGAAACATGAAAATATTATCTATTAGATCTAAGGAGAGGGGAAAGATTTATGACCAAACAAGGGACAAAAGGATCACAGAAAACAATTAGATAATTTTGATCACATAAAATTAAAAAGTTTTTGCACAAACAAATCCAATAAAGCTAAGGTTAGAGGGGGAACAACTAACTGGGAAAAAGCTCTGCCTCAAAATTTCTCAAACATCTCATTTCCAAGAAATATAAAGAATTGTTTCAAATTTGTAAGAATAACAACCATTCCTCAACTGATTAATAGTTAAAGTATATGAAGAGTCCATTTTCTAGCAAAGAAATGAGCCATTTACAGTTATACTAAAGGATGATCCACATAACTAAGAAAGAAATATAAATTAAAGCAATTAAGAGATTTTACTTCATACACATAAGAATAGCAAAGATTCTTAAAAAAGAGGGGAAGGATAAATATTGGAGGAACAGTGGGAAAAGAGGCATAGCAATGCACTGTTGGCAGACCTGTGAATAGGTATAACCAATCTAGAAATCAATTTGGAATTACACCCAAAAGTTACTCAACTGTGTATATTCTTTGCCCTAGCTATACCACTTATAGACCTATAGCCAAAAGACAACAAATAGGAAAAAGATCCTTTATGTCTAAAAATAATTTATAGCAGTTCTTTTTGTGGTGGCAAAAAAACCGAAAACTAAAAGAATTCCCATCCATTTAGGAATGACTAAGTTATGGTATAGGAATGTTATGGAATGGTATCGTGCTGTAAGAAATGAGAAAACAGATTTCAAAAAGACATGAAAAGGCATGCGAACTCATTGAGAATGAAGTAAACAGGACCAGAAGAACAATTTATACTCTAACATCAATATTATGAAAATGAACAATTTACAAGATTTTTATAAACTGATGGAGAATGAAATGAGCAAAACCAAGAGAACAATTTATATAACAACATTGTAAAAATAATTCTGAAAGCTTGAAAAACTATGATCAATATATCAATGACCATCCATAACTCCTGAGGACCTATGATAAAATATTTTAACTACTTCCTGACAGAGAGGTGATGTAAGGGTCACAGTAAGACACAAAGTAGTGATCACCTTATCTTTTGCCTATACTTCACGCCGCACACGTGTCTCTTGTTTATAAAAATCTTGTGGTGGCCCAAATTTGATTATGACATTTGAATAAACTCTAATGAAATATAGCATAGTCTAGGCCACTTGGTATTAGCTCCCAAAGGGCCCATTTTCATATGGGATGTTACTAAGAAGTTTCAGCCAAGGATACATATTGATTTTTCAGAAC
Organism: Trichosurus vulpecula; assembly: GCF_011100635.1. NCBI lineage: Eukaryota > Metazoa > Chordata > Mammalia > Diprotodontia > Phalangeridae > Trichosurus > Trichosurus vulpecula. The sequence goes on from NC_050574.1 coordinate 218,982,090, forward strand.
AATTCTAGGAACAGAACTTTTTTTTCCTCCTCAAAATCACTAGGAGGTCTCTTAATTCCACTTCACATTTCTGCTGCAATAATCATAGCTTTGGGCCAGTTGTGGGTTTTAATTTATTTTGATTTAAGGAATCTGTTGATGGGAAGTTTTTAACTTCCTATATACTTTTACTTAGACCATTATGTCTCTGGACTTTCCAAAGTAAAAGATCAGGCTGAAAGGGTAGAATGCATTACTCAAGCTCTCCTGAAGTGGATTGTTGGAGAAGACTGGTCAGAGACTTCTTAGGGTTCTCATCTCTGATCTATCAACAACAAGCATCTATCCTACTGAATACTCATGAGGTGAAGCCTCAAGACTTTCCTTGACCCTTTGCATCCAGATATATGGGAGGAAATACAAGACAAAGAAAGCCATATTCTGGATGTTGCACTATCTGCAACCATTTATTGTTTAATTTCAGTCTTTTCTAGGAATCATGAAACTCTACCAAAGAATGATCTTGAACTATAGGTGTCCCTAAAGTCTGGACACATAGGAAATCTCATTAACGTCTCATTAATTGTTTCACCGAAGACTCTGTGTTGTTCAGCGACTTCTTTTTCTGGGGTATGCTAAAGGAGAAGGTGCACTCAATGAAAATCACAGATGCAACACACTTGATTGAATGCATAAAGAGTGGATGTGCTAAAATTGACGGCAATGTGGAGTTATTACATTGAGTTCATGTGAATCTTGCAAAGCATCAATCTTGCACCACAAATGATGGAAATAATATTGAAGATGTTATTTGTTAACATTCCAATTAAATAAAAAGTTGTTGAAAGGTTCATTCATTTCCTTTCTTGAAAATATACATTTTTGCCTATGTGTCCAGACTTTAGGAACACCCTGTATGATAGAGGCCACAGGAACTGCATTATGCAAGTGTCAAGGTACAGATAGGCCAATGTGATATCACCATGCTAATGGCAAAAGTGTTTCTCTAAGGGTGACCTGACAACAGCAGAAAATTTCCGAGCACCTCTTTTAGAGTCATTTTGACATTGGTTTTTCAGGCACACTCCTTAAGGGCTCACCAGAGTCACAACGGGAAACAATCAATAATGTCTTAATTCTAGCAGTGGAATCACCTGATACTCCATCCCTCCTCCCTCACTAGCATAATATAGAAATGGCCCCACTAGCATAATATAGAAAAGTAGCAAAAGGCTCCTCCTTGTTTTTAAAAGACTGTTTTAACAAAGGGTGTTTTAATCCTTACAGGCTAGGAACATTGTATCACAATTTGAAGAATTCTATTCTTTTAGAGTTCCCCATAGTTGTGGGATTTCAAGGAATGGATTTTCTTCCTTAGAATTTTCCGTGGTAACGAGATTACTTAGTCACGTGACCAACAAGATGCAGGATTAGACACTTTCTTTGATACCCGTGACCTCTCAAATGTCTCCGAAATGAGAATTAGGCACAAGAGATTAAACACGTTCGATTTTCCAAACAGTCTAAGAAAACCAAGACCTCTATTACCTAATGAGGCAATAAAAGAACTGTCATTGGGAGATAGGAAAACCTGCTTGTCCCTTCCTTGTCTGATCCTGGATATAGCCCCTAGTTATATTCTTTTCCTACTTTATTAGTTTCCTCAAGGGAAAAATAAAAAAAAATACAAGAAGCTACTGAAACCCTACTGGGAATGAAAAAAAAATAGAACTACAAGAGACAGCATGGCAGAATTGCTACTTCTTTGAATTCACTTTAAAAAGTCTGTCTAATTATGCTGTTTTTCCTCTACCTACTATTAAATGTGAAATGTTCACCTGTGCAAATTCACTGGCAAAAAGGCCCAAAAAAAGATGTTCATATAAAAAGTATGAGAAATCATTTACCCTACTACAAGTAGAATAATATAATTCAATATGTATGGGAAATTTTCTAAATATTGTAACAACCTTGCTCATTAAAAAAAACAATTATAGACTTCAGGCATCTCATTCTCTTCCCCATAAAATGACATATTACTAAAATCCATTTCCTTTCATGGGATTAATGCCTCATCTATAATTTCCAGAAGTATATAACAGAGGAAAAAAGAGATGTTTCTAACAAAGCAGGTGAAGAAATTCACTGAAAATCAAAAGTAACAAAATCACATTTTCAATCACAGGAGAGCTATAAAAAGATTACCACTAGAAAGAAAATGTAGTTCAACACTAAGTTCTGAATATCACTGAATTAATTCTAACAGAGCATAGAATCCTTTTTTTTTTTGGTAATGTTGCTTTCTGGCCCTTATTTTATGTCATTGTTCTTACTTCGTGCTTTTCAAATCCTAAACCCTTTGTGGATCAGATAGGTTCCCACGTTTTCCTTCTGATAAGAATGTGCACAAGAAAATCTCTACCAAGTCCAGGCACCACTGCAGTCTCACTGAAGGTGGCTTAAACCATTTTAGCAATGGTAATGATATATTTTTGGAGAGAGGGCATGAAACTTACATAATTTGCAAAAGTTAAAAAGATAACAGGCACATGTTATACACTGGCAACAATGATCTATTTGTAAAGTCACTGACACTGTGGAACATCACAAATGCTCCAGTGTGATTTGTGCTGGTCCCATCCCTTTAAATTCCTCAGCTACAAAATATACTTTATCCTCAGACAATACATATTGAATTCTGCAGTGGTGTCTAGGACACAGCTACTTTTTCTCACTCAGAATGTTATCAGGAATGAGCCCTAACCCAATGTGATGACGTCAATGACACATTATTCATTTTAGCACTGTAGTCTTGGAGGGAGCAACACAGCATCCCTGATACTTATATAGAACAGCATCCCTTTGGTCCCAGCTCTGCCTCCTTCTCTCTGAAGAAGATTCCCCCTGATGTCAGCACTAGCTGGGAACATCAGAATCAGTACCATTTTCATTGGTCCGCAGCTTGACCATTCTTAACCCTTCAGCTAAACAGGTGATGAAAAACCTGAAGGACAATCTGTGCCTACTGCTTGGTTTTAATAAAAAGCATGCAGCCAATTTCAAATACCCATCACCCAAAAGACATTACTCATCCAAAAAATTAAATGCAATTAATTTTTAAAGGTTAAAATACTGTCAAGATTCCAACTTTAATAAGAACAAATAACTCAGGCATTTAAGGTAGGTTTTTTTTCATGTAATGAAATAGCTCCATTTGTAAAACAGCCCAAGAGTGATGTAGAGATCTGCAAATAAAAATTCAAGGATCTATCACAGGTGGAAATGTTACAGGAAGAGAATGCAAATGTTAACTTTATTTAGTGATATAGCATAAACTTACCTTACCTACATAAGCCATTCTTGCACTTTAGATGAGCTGTGTATATCACTCTAGTTACATAAGGATTTTAAGATGCAAAATATTATATCAACGCCACAATTACATATTTCTAAACATATTTCCTTCATTATTTTGACCAACTACTTTCCTGGCTTTTTATTAATTGTTCACAAAGTATGTATTTATAGACAAAACTAGAGGGAATTAAGAAAAGATGCTAATGCAATGTAGAAACAGTTCCAGCACCAGAATCAGGCTGGATAAACATTCTAGAAAGGCTGAGACTTTCTTCAGGGTTTTAAAGTCTGCCTATTGTCATATCCATCATCATTGGGTATTCCCTTTCAATACAACAACACAGATCCATCTGAAAAAGTTCCTTAAAAGGAATATTTCATGGACTGAATTTAGTTTCTAAATTATCCACAAGAATGAATTTGTTCCTTCCTAAATGTTAATTTGTTGTTATATAATTTTGGGAACAGTACATAGGCTGAGTGCCAAGTTTCTTCTGCTGTTTTGGGCAATGGCGGTTCTAATTTTTTTAGCTAGTTGAGGCAAGTCACGTAGCAAAAGTGAGGAATGAGTGGTGAATAGACCAAGCGCTCCACTGGTATCCATTACATGAGAAGAAAATATGAGGAAGGCTCTCAGCCTATTGGGTGGCATTCCTGACAGGGATTTATAGAAAGAAATGGACAATGGTTACACAGGAAGGGCAGTCAGAAATGGATTTCATGTCCTATTATTGGAGGGAGTATCCACAAAAATGACAGAGATACAGTGAAATATTGGAATCCTGGAGGCTCCAAGCTTGTTTGCAGTGAAAAGTGAAGGGATAACGTTTGCCTTCCTATCTTGGTCTGAAATATGAATTCTTGAGTAGCAAGGGGCTGGAGGGAAAGAAAGGTCGTCACAAATCTCAGACATTTAATATACTTTCATTACAAAACATACTATGCAAAGTGAACAGCTGGTTTCTAGAAGTACATAGAATAATGTCTGAAATCTCTAAATAAATAAACATAAATTTAAGAAAATTCAATCATTTAGAATTTAATTATTTAATATTGAGTTCTAACTACTCCTAGAGTTTGGCTTTTTGGAGGTCACATTACTGCCAAAAATTGATTTTAATGATAAAATTTGATATTCATACTAGTGACTAAAAGAGTGGAGTTATAAAATTGATAAGCTCTCCACTACTACGATTTTATGACAAAGTAAAGACAACAATTATGCAAGTAGAGAAATTAAAAACTATAGACAATGATTATCCCTTCACTTGATGCAAAAGCTTCAAGGTAAAAAATGTACTTGATTTAAACTAGTGTTCAGTTTTGATTCTATATGATTCTATATTTATATTCTATAAAGTTGCCAATTGCATGTGAGTGAGACATTAGCTCTGAAGCTCCTGAGGTACTAGAGTAATAATGACCTCCAAGGACACAGGACCAAAGCTACAAATTGGCTTAACTGGCAGGAGTTTACTCACCGCACAAGGAGGGTTGGGGGTGGTTGTGTGATGTAAAACAAGGCTCTTTAAGGTTTTTCAGGCATTTTAAAGCACGAGTGGACTACAATTAAAAAAACAAACCTCATTTGCTTAATTACCATCTCTCTTGTACTTAGAGCTTATACTGTTCACTCTGTCTTATGCCTTATGAAAGACCATAAAAATAAATAAATTTACTAAGACTATGTGTGATTGAAAAGCAGCAGAGTACAATCAAGACAAGGCTAGCTTTTGTGTCAGAAAGAAATCATCTGGTTTCAGTCCTACTTCTGACACATACTGGCTATGTGACCCTGAGCAAGCCACTTAACTTATGCTTTGTGAAAGGCCTGCTCATCTCCCTTGGAAAAAGAGCTTATTTATTGGGAACTACCTACACCAATGAAAACACAGGTTTAAACAAACAGAAAGCAAAAACTTAGTTTGATTAACCAATTTACTTGAGAACAATAAATGGAAAGAAACGATACCCATCTTTTGATTTCATCTTCAGACACTTCATTTGATTATATTATGATTTGTACTATGATTGAGTGATGTGTGTTTTGTAGATAGGTATGAATTCTGTCAAGTAAAATAAGGCTTCTCTGAGAAAAAGAAGGAAATATTCTAATTTGTGGATTATATATAGCGTAACCTCAAATCCTACTTCAGTGTCTCATTCTCATTATGGTTGGGGGTGATACTGAGTTCTCAAGGGCTATTCAAATGAGGTGCCAGCTTCTGGCAGTCCTACCAAGCTAGGAAGCCTTCACTGTGGGTTTGTGGACACTGCCATCTGAGAACCAGTCATCACTCAGTGTGGAGCCAGCACATCATCACTGTTTTTTAGCTACAGAAATTTATTAGATTATTCACTAAAGTAAGAAGAGGATTCGACTTGTATTAGCAAAGTAGCCACCCACATGAATGAAAGCATGGATCCCTTCAAGTGCTGAAGTAATGTGATTACTATGAAGAACCCTCTAGGTCTCAGGCCAAGAACTAAATATCACCAACATTTATTTAAAATACTTTAATTTGCAATGATTTTAACATTCGTGCATGCAGAAAATATATCAGATAACCAGAGAGGAACTAAACTATTGGGAGAATTCCTAATATGTTTAGGTTGCCTGTTGTTTGAGGCAGCAAATTTTTTATGTATTTATTTTACATATCCATCATAATGCATTTTGGAGAGTTCCATCTTTCACTACAAATCCTAACCCCTGTTAATCAATATGCCAACGTGTGTCATGTCTTAAGCAGCAACATACTATGGTTCTCATGGTAATAACAGCATGTGTTGTTGCTCTAACATTCCTAAGCATGCAATGTACTAGTAATCTGAGAATAAACCTGGTCAAGAACACTCACTTTTTTATTGATATAATATGGGTCCAGGTCCTCCAAGGGCTCAGACACCATTCCGGGTGGAATGTCTCCATAAATAAACGGAAGGGACTTTCCAGCTTCCAAGTCACTATTTGGTTTTGGGCCGTTTTCGTCATCGTCTTTCTTGTCTGGTTTTGGATTCTTAGCTTTCTCTTCTGCAATGCGTTGTTCAATAGCTGCAAGAGATTCTCTGGTGAAGTAGTTGAAGCTGTCAGGTCCCGGTGGTACAAGCACTGTTTGCTCCATCTTGTCATCCTGCACATTTTAATTACCATTTATTCTGCATAGGAAAGTGCTGAGAAAAACAAGAAAACAATTCTTCAGAATGACAGTTATGAGAATAGCAATGGTAGTAATTATACAGGCTTGATGTTATCAGCTACAGATAATGGGGCAGCTAAGTGGTACACTGGTCTTGGAATTAGGAACTTGAGTTCAAATTCAGCCTCAGACACTTCATTGCTGTGTAACCCTGGCCAAGTCACTCATACACTATCTGCCTCAGTTTCCTCAACTGTAAAATGGGGATAATAATAACACCTACCTCCTAAGGCTATCGTGAGAATTAAATGAGATAACATTAATAAAGCCCTTAGCATAGTGCCTGGCACAGAGCAAGAACCTAATAAATGTTTGTTCCCTCCAATAGATAGGGAAGGGAAGGGAAATGATTCCACAGGATTTAATTGTTGCTGAGGATACTTTTTTAAATTAAGTTTAAGCGTCTATTGGTTCTTGACACACCAGTTTTCTGGGCTAAATTTTAATAGGTTCTGATTTTTATCAAACCACAATTTTTATGGATTCAGGAGATGGCCTCAAACAAAGAAGAGAATCTAATTATAGTTTCAACTGAAATAAATGAGGCTAATTTTAGTTGCAAAAAAACTGACTGCTTATGTGTTGTATGACACTGCTCTTTTTATCTTTGCAACCCACCTAGAGGAGGAAAATGGGCTCATGTAGAGACAAATCAAGTCAATAAAGAGAAAGTGGGAGAAGATAAAATCTGCATCTCTAGTTGGTTTGTCAGACTGCCTGCAGCCAGCGGAGCTTGGTGATGCATGCCTGTACGCCCTACTACTGCAGAGGCTGATTACTTGAGTAGGAGAATTCTGAGCTATAGCAAACCAAGCTGATCTGGGGACCTCATTAAGTCTGGCACCAGTATGGTAAGCCTTCAGGACTGAAGTACCACCAGTCTGCCTAAACAGGAGTGAACTGGCCCAGGTAAAAAATGGAGCAGTTCAAAGATTCCTTCTTGATCAGAGCAGACCAAGCTCATGAGTGTCCCTTGCACTTGCAACTTTGGTGAGCTAGGGAGACCTAGATTTTTTAAAAATGTCCACACTCAAACTGGTAGATGGGGTCTAGCATAGTCAGCCTTTACCACTGGTTTCATCTCCTCAGCTAGACTAACTATGACCTCATCAACACTGAATGTTGAGATGGTGTTTAAGACAACAGCTCACATTTCTACAGCATTTTAAGGTTTACTAAGTGTCTTCCTCACAACAACTGATGAAGTAGGTAATACACGAATTATTATCCTAATTTTTACAGATTAGGAAACTGAGTCTCAGAGAAGTTTAGCCACTTGCCTAAGGTTATGACCCTGTGATGCAGGTAGCCCAAGTATTATTAGCCCCATTCTACAGATGTGGGAACTGCAGCTCAAAAAATTAGCAACTTATATCAAGGTCATGAAGTGAACAAGAGTCAAAGCTGAGACCTGGACATGAGCCTCTTAATTCTGAGTTCAATGCTTTTTACATTATGTCTTGATTGTAGGTAATGGGCCACATCGACTGGTTTTGCTGTGCTGGTTTTATTTATTTGGCCACACAGATGCATAGCACAAGGTTGGGACAATTGCTAAAGGTGAAAATAATAAAAGAGGACTAGTTTAGAAAGAAAAGAATCCAGAAGTTTGAAGGAAAAATAAAACACAGGTCGGAGAGGGAAGGTGGATGGCATCAGCATCAGGAGACTGTGGGATAGAGTCTCCTGTACTATGAAAGGTGAGCAGAATGAAACCACGGTGTCATAAACTCCTGTATGAATTGGAGCATTTGTGTTTTCACTATGATGAGGTTATTATGGATCTCCCTATAGTATTAAAAATACTATGGGGACCAGAGGTCTCTGAGCTCTGAGCACCACATTACAGAACTGAATTAGATTTGATGCCAGCTGCCAGGTCCCAAGTGTATTGTTTTAAGGGACATTTAATCTGAGCTCATGTTTCACAGGTGCTACTGAGCCAAATCTTCACAGTGCCTAAGCTACTCTCATTCTGCAAATTAGGCACCTTTGAAAGCTGCATTAACTCCTTCATACCATCAGGACATTATTCAGGGAATTATTATTTCAGTTTAAGTTAATGCTACAATAGGCCTAAAATATACCCCTATAAGATTTCAGAACCTTCTCTCCACCAGAATTTACAGCAGAAGTGTGTATTTTTTGGAGGAAAACGGGATGGAAAAGGGACCCTTTTGCCAAATTTGGCTTTAGGGCCTGGAATGTAAATTCTCATCACTGAGTAGATGTAAGTGAATTTCGTTTATTGAAAATTACTGTAAAATAAACTACCTTCCTCAGTTCTTATGTTTTTTTTATTAAACATCAGGAGCTTCGAGTCTCAACCACACAACTCAGATATCCACTAGTACCTAGCATCAGAGATCTAGAGCTAAAATAGACCTTAGAGGTCTTAGAAGTTCAACCCCCTCATTTTACAGAAGAAGAAACTGAGGCATAGGAATTTTCAAAACTCACAGTGTGTCAGGCATGATAAAACTTCTGAAATATTTTCTGTAGTATCTGGTCTCTGTGTTTCTATACCTTCCCTTTCATTATGCTTATAAGGATTTGGGGTTACATTTTAGAATTCTGTAACTGCAAATGCTATCTTTCTGTACTCTGAGGTATGTAAGTGGACCAGTATTGTTTTCTACAGAATATTTATGCATACACACATTTATGCATAGCTAAATTAATAAACAAGGCTCTTTATTCCCATTAGCATTGTGGTATATTAGGAGTTTGGGGGTTTTTTGTGCCTCTCCTGTGGAATCTGAGTTAGCATTTCACAGGTAGAAGACCAAAACAAGATAGGGAGAACCATAAAGATCTCTGTAAAGTCTTTGATGACTTTCTTGAGAGAACAATCCAGGGTCATTTTCTTGGCACTTTCCAGATATTAGGAATATAAACACTAAGTGTTAATTATCCCTTACTTTTTTGCTTTCACTCATAGAACCAGCTGAGTTTTCTTCACCCTTCATCCAATAACAACATAATAGATAATCCGAATAATATATAGAATGGAGTCACGTAGCCCCATAGCACCTGGGCACCACAATTCTCTAGTTAGTGAATGTTGAGTAATTCAAAGAATGTTCCAGTTTCATATGCTAATGCCCCTCATCAAATTATTGAACTCATATATCTACAAGGATTGATCTGGAAGTAAAGGGAGGAGATGACATCTTGTTTTACCAACCACCATCCTGGAACCCCCAACAGGAGAGAGAATCTCTAAGACACCTCAGCAAAATCTGCAACACTATATTCCTGGAGGAATTGCCACATTGCTACATCATCACTTCAGTGTGAATGTGATTTTAGAGTCCTGTAGCATCTCATTCCTCTCTCTAGCCAGCTGTAAAATATATACTATAATAAAAAACCTTTGGATGCATAAGTGTTGTGCATTTCCTTTTCTGTTCCTTTGTGCATACATAGAGATTCCACATGTTCATCCATTTGGAGAGGCATTTGGCATCAAATGAAGGAATTAAAATGGGGAGGAGAAACTGAGCAAATCTCCTCCACAGTTTTGAATTTCTGGAACTCAGGGAGCATCCAGCTGCTGCAGTATATGCCCCTTATTTACACAGATAAGCCAGGTGGAGGTGATGAGAACCTGCCCCAGGCTAGTGAAAGCATCAGAGGACAAAGAGTTGGTTTAAATGAGAGGTGTTACTTTCAGTTTGTAAATCTCTAATCATTCTCAAGTACTGTGTGCACATAAAACTTCGGAGCCAAAATTAATTTCATAAAATTTTTCCTTATAACAATTTAGAGGAATTAGGAAAAAAGCATCCTTAGATCAAAGGAGAATTTCCATTCAAATGCAGCAGTATATTGAATCCATTTTATATTAAATTAAGATTTAAAGGAGTAGCACATGGTAATTATTATATGAATTGCTATAATAGCTACTATATGAACTGTGATTTTACTATTTAAAATAATTACATAATAATACTTAAAATAATTATATAACAATACTTAACTATTAAATGAGTAAAAATAACCAATTCAAGTCAACTTTCTGTCAGGAACAGGTACTACTTACAAAACCAGTCTCTAATATATTTAATATTTAATAATATTATATGTTATATGAAATATATAAATATATTAAATGATTGAAATATAGTATTTAATAATATATGTATTCTACTATTTTGTCTAAAAATGAAAAAATTGGTAAGTTCCATTTCTCTCTTGAATGAGTCTCCAATTCTTTACTCCCACTGCCACCACTCATGTAATGGCCCTCCTTGCCACCTATTTGTTAACAAGCAATAGCTTCCTAATAGGTCCTCCTTAAATGCAGATTTGTCTATTGACTGCTCTGACCATGCGGTTCCCCTACTCCATTAATGCTAGTGGCTTCCTTTGACTCTAACATAAAATATTAACTCCTCTGTTTTGCTTTTAAAGCCCTATACAACCAGGCACCAACCTCTCTAGCCTCATTGGACGTGACCTTCCCTCCCTCCCTCTCTAATCTAGCCAAATGGTCCTTCTTTCCATTCCTCACACAGGGGATGCCTCCGGTCTCAATGCCTTTGCACTGGCCATCCCACATTGTGACGGGTGAGTTAGAGCCAACCCCTGCCCTCCTCAGACCTCCACACCCAGGGCCTACCGAGGTAAACCCAGGGCTCTGAGTTACAGGAGGAGTGGTCTCGCCTTTGTTGCCCACGTGGCACTTCTGGCTCTTTGTCTGGGCTTGATAAGACCACATGGAGCTTCCGGTTCTTTGTCTGGACTGCCTGACCACAGGGAACTTCGGGTTATTGCGGGGAAAAGAAGGAGAGGAGAGTACACGGAACCAGGGCAGTCCTAGTGCCTATGTAACCAAAGATATAAAAGTTTGCTGCTAACCTGAATAAATCGGAGTTACTGACCACCTCCGCTCCTGCCCCACTCATTGTCCACAAGATCAGGTTCTTTGCTGGACAAAGGCCTGGGTATTGGGGGGGGGGCGGTAACAGACCCCAACAAGTTGGGTGTTGGGGGTAGAGGACCCCAACACCACATTCCTGGAATGCACTCCCTCTTTACTTCTGTTTTCCTTTAAGATTCCTCTCACGTATCAGCTATCTTTTTCATGAAGCCTTTCCTGATTCTCCCAACCACTTCTGAATAGAAATTATTTCCATTCTTTGTGTTTTTATCCCCAGGGACTACAAAAATATTTGACACATATTAGGTATGAACTTGTTGACTTATTGATTCCCACCCCATTACTTCTTTCTTTAAACCATCTTTCATACAACTACCAGAATAACCTTTCTCATAGATCTTGTCATGCTGGTCCTCAGCTTAAAAATCTTTAGTGGCTCCCTATTGCCTATTGAGTAAAGTTCAAATCTTTCCCCGTTCTAGTCTTCAGTTGTGTCTTATCCCCCAAATGCAGCTTATCTAAAATTTGCATTTCCCCTAGTAACTGTCATAGTGCTATGACACATAGCTGTTATTTGTGAATTTTTCTTTTGCTGATTGATTGAGGTCCATTTTCACCTTGAAGAAAAACTCACTGTATTACCTGGAGAATTCAAATGGTTACCTGAGTTTAAGTGACAGCCAAGAAAACTAAGGACTAGAAAAATCTGTATGTTGAGGAAGTGCTTTCAGTTTCTTTGAAAGATTTGTGTACATTATTTCTTTACTTTCACTAAAGTTCAACTCTGATACCTTATCATCACTTGAGTTAGCCTTGGGTTCTCGATTATTTATGTCAAACATATTGGCCCATCAACCCATGATGTCATTGGAAGAATAGCTTGTAACAACAACTGTCATTTATATCGAACTTTAAAGTTCAAAATATTTACATACATTATCTCATTTGAGCATCATACAAATTCTATGAGGTTTCTACTATAATATTATTGTCTACATTTTACAGGTAAAGAAACAAACTCAGATAACCTAAGTGATTTGCTCAAACAGCACTCAGTGTCACAGGTTTGATATGAACCCAGATCTTTCTGACTCTGGGTCGATTATAGACCATGGTGTTTCCATCCTGAGCAAAGAGCAAGAGCTCTTTGCACTAGATGGCTGCTAAAGTCTTTTCCAATCTCGGATTTTCTAATTCTATAATCATATGATGGAAATGTTTTATATAATGATATTTATGAAATGAAATAATTTTAAATATGACTCTTGATAATTGGTAAAATATATTTCTCATTTCTGGAATATACATACATATATATATATATACATATATATATATGTATGTATATATGTTGTTTGTTTGTTTGTTTTGTTTTGGCAGGGCAATTGGGGTTAAGTGACTTGCCCAAGGTCACACAGCTAGTACATGTGTCAAGGGTCTGAGGCCGGATTTGAACTCACGTCTTCCTGACTCCAGGGCCGGTGCTCTATTCACTGTGCCACCTAGCTGCCCCACTGGAATATATTTTTACCTCTAGACAAATTTCTAGATTTGATTAGGGGAACAAGTTGCAGATTTGGTTTCTAGTCTGCTGGCTCTGAATTTAATGCTGGGTGTATTCTACAGAAAACTACATTTTGCTTTTGTCAATGTACAAAGTAAATTTAATTTTTTTTTTTATTTAAGTGATAGGATGATCAGATCTTAAGAGTATGGAAAGAAGACCCCAGCTTCTGGGATAAGAACTCACTATTTGACAAAAACTGCTGGGAAAACTGCAAAATACTATGGCAGAAACTGGGCATAGACCAACATCTTAGAATTGAAACGGTTCAAAGGAAATGCAGGATGCTCAAGTTTGGAATATCTACCCCAAATGTTCACACAGACTATTTGTGTCTAACCCGTGGTAGACCATTCTAAGCTCATATTGGCTTGATCAGCCACAGTTGGACATATTGAATCTTGACTCAAACACAGTGATATCATTTTGGTCCTCTTTGAGAATGAAGGACAACAACCAACACCGTATACCAAAATGAAGTCAAAATGGGCACATGATTTAGATATAAAGGCGGATACTATAAGCAAATAATGAGAGCAAGGAATAGTTTACCTGTCAGATTTATGGAGAATGGAATAATTTATGACCAAACAAGAGACAGAGCACATTATTAAATACAAAATGGATAATTTTGATTACATTAAACTGAAACGTTTTTGTACAAACAAAGCCAATACAACCAAGATTAGGAGAGAAGCAGAAAATTAGGATGGAATTTTTACAACCAGTGTCTCTGATAAAGGCCTCATTTCTAAAATATGTAGAGAACTGAGTCAAATTTATAAGAATACAAGTCATTCTCCAATTGATAAGTGGTCAAAGCATATGATCAGGTAGTTTTCAGATGAAGAAATTAAAGTTATCTATACTCATTAAAAAATGCTCTAATTCACTATTGAATATAGCTCTTTCACTATTGAAATAGCTCTTAGGTACCACATCATGCCTATCAAATTGGCTAGCTTGACAAAGCAGGAAAATGGTAAATGCTGGAGAAGATGTGGGAAAAATGGAACACTAATGCATTGTTGGTGGAGTTGTGAACTGATCCAACCATTCTGGAGAGCAATTTGGAACTATCCCCAAAAGGCTATGAAAATGTGTGACCTAGGAATACCACTTCTATGGCTATATCCCAAAGAGATCATAAAAATAAGAAAAGGACCCACATATACAAAAATATTTATAGCAGCTCCTTTTGTGGTGGCCAAGAACTGGAAATTGAGGGGATGTCCATCAATTGGGAAATGGTTGAACAAGTTGTGGTATATGAATGTAATGTAATACTACTGTGCTATAAGAAATGATGAGCAGGCAGATTTCAGAAAAACCTGGAAAGACATATATGAACTGATGCTGAGTGAAGTGAGCAGAACCAGGAGAACATTGTACGTAGTAGCAGCCATATTGTGCTATGACTGACTTTGATAGACTTAGCTCTTCTCAGCAATGCAAGGACCTAAGACAGCTCCAAAGGACTCATGATGGAAAATGCCATCCACATCCAGAGAAAGAGATATGGAGTCTGAATGCAGAGTGAAGCAGACTATTTACTCTCTTTTTCTCTTTTGTTTTGTGTTTTCTTTCTTGTGTTTCCTCCCAATTGCTCTAATTCTTCTATACAACATGACTATTGTGAAAAATATGTTTAATGGCAATGGGAATGTATCTATAGAGCCTATATCAGATTGCACACTGTCTTGGAGAGGGGGGAGGGAGGCAGAAAAAATTTAAAACTTAAGGAAGTGAATGTTGAAAACTAAAAATAAATAAATTAAATAATAAATAAGAATATAGAAAGAGATTATCTTAATCAATTATATTATCAAGGAACATCTGACATAGGATTCTGTAGTATAATGCTAACAGCAGGAGAATAAGAGACAGATGTAGCATGTATCATCCTCACTACACATAGTTTGTCATAAATGTTTTCCTTCCCAGAGAAAATTTCACGCATAACACTACTAGACCTGACAGGAAACAGTTATTCAAGCCAAGGTTTGCCCTGCAGTAAGGAGGAGGCTATGAATGGTAAACCACATGGTTGTGGTTATCTTTGTAGTGCCCTTGGCATGCCTTTATTTGAGGTAAATTTACTTACTCATGGATTCCTGCAGTCTATCCGACATCGGACTTCGAAACCTCTCCAATCCACACTGAGGTAGAAGAGTTTGTACAGCTCAGCTTGGAGTATTCCATACTAAAGAGGGATGGCAATCCCTTTATATAAATACGCTGTTTCACAGAATCATAGAAAAGTGATCTAGTCTATACCCTTAATTTTATAAGATAAACACATGCTTAGTCTTATACAGAGTTTTATTTTAAGAAAACTGGCTCTAGTAAGTTGGTTTACCATTGAATGGACCATGATCTTTTACACTGAAGCCTCTTGATTCTACCTTCCCAATATCTCTTATGTCCTTACTATACTCCTTTTGCCATTGTCCTCATATAGATCCTCATGACAGATTTCTGAATTATTGCAGTAACTTCCTTGCACATCTTCCTGCATCCATTCTTTTCTGGCCTCTAATCCAACCTTAAAATTGCCAAACTATTTTTCTGTATGTATACAATCTGGTTGGATGGATCTTTTGCCTAAAGATAATTCAGCTGCTCTAATTTCTTACCAAGCTAAGTTCCACATCCATTATCTGGCCTTCAAGGCCTGACATAATCTTCCTGCACCCTATTTTTTCAGCTTGATCTTGTATCATTCCCCTCTGGGTACTCTATAATACAGCCACTGAAGCACTCTCCCCCAAACAGACCCTGTGGCATAACCCTTCTACTTCTATGCCTTTGCTCAGGCTGTCCCCTAGCTTACATATTCTTAGAATCCTAAAATACCACTGCTTCATTGATTCCCCCTTATTAGTAACAACTTTATAGACTCAGACCTCTCCTACTGGTAGCTAACATTTATATAAAGCTTTAAAGTTTTCAAAGTACAGTATCTCATTTTATCTCCATAGTCACCCTGTGAGCTAGGTATTATTATTTCTATCTTACAGATAAATTGAAGATCAGAGAAGTTAAATGACTTTTCCATGGTCATACAATTAATAAGTGTCTAAGGCAGGATTCAAATCTATGTTCTTCCTGACTCCAGGTCCAGTCCCTTTCCCAGCATACCACACTTGCACCTCTCAGATATATTTATTACCTATTATGTATTATAGTTGTTTATGTGTCTTAGCAGGCATTTAGAGAGTAAGTTTCTTAAAGACAGGGACCATGTCTTTTATGCCTCATCCCACTCCCCTAATGTCCTCAGCACAGTGCTTTACACACAATATGCACTTAATAAATTAGTTGAATTGAAACGATTTGAATATAAGACTGTTTTTTTCCACTGAGTCACAGATTAATATGAAAGCATCAATTAAACTTCCCATGAGTAAAAGTCCTTTCTTTTAGTTTTGCTACATACATTAAAAATAAATCTTAGAGAGGCTGCTTGATGTAGTTCATGAAAAGCCAGACTTGAGGTCAGGAATATCTGGATTCCAGGCCTGCTTCTGATACATATTGGGTGCATGACTCCGGGCAAGTCTCAGTGCCCCAGGCATCTTTTTAAGGCTATAAATTGCAGAATAGATACTCATCTTCAGGGATGGAATGAATTATCTCACTAGGAATTCCCTATACTGAAGAAATCACAGGTCCAAATCAAAAAGATCCCAAACAAAACTTTTCCTATTGATAGTTTAAAATGAACTGGAAATATAAAATCCTACTTAGTAAATAAAATAAATAAGAAAAAAAATTAATTTGATATATTTCATTAAGAAAAAAGAGAAGAGGGAGATGCAAATGAAGGTAAAAGTAAAACCTATCTGAGAGAAAAAGAGGTATGCAAAGAGAAGAACGCACACAAGCACAAACACAGATACAGACTCACGAAAGGAGCAAGAGAAACTGATTTTAGAGAAGAGACAAAAAAAGAAAGATGTATGATAAGGTAGGCATGTTTTCTCTATATGTATAATATATGTTACATAACATAGAATACAATAGATACAATAATATGAAATATAATATTAAAACATACATGTACATACACGCTCATGCATATGTATATACACACATGCATGAATTCATGCATACATACATAGATGTCGGTATGATGTAATCACAGAGTAGCAGCTTCCTATTCTTGATTTATATCAATTAGAAAGAACAGGATCTCAAAGTAAGTCCTATAAATGTTAGTTTGTCAATTACTCAATATTAAGAAACATCTTCTACCCTAAGTAATAGTTACTATGAGCAGGGGAGGATATAGAGAAATATCACAGGCTCCACTCTCAAGGAGTTTACAATTTCATTAGCCAGACTAGAATAACATAGCAAAAAGGGCATATGACCGGGAGTTAGAAAATTGAGATTATAATCCTTTCTTTGATTACAATTATAAGATTATAATTCTCCGTCTTGATATGTGACCTTGAGTAAATCCTCTCATTTCTTCTTAAAGCACCATTTCTTCATATGTAAAATGGGGAGGTTTTTGTTTATGTAGGTTATATCTATTTATATATACCATATTAGAAATTAAAATGGCTCAGTATTAATATGAAGAGTTTTGACCTCACAGACCTAACATACTTGGAGAACCACCAGTCTATATAGCATCATTACTTACGACAGTAGTGGTAGAACTATCCTTCCCCTAAAGCTATGAAGCACTTCCCTCTGGACTTTCATTATAGACTATTATTTGCCTCTTGGTACAGAACAGAACTATGGTATGTTATGGGATACAGCAATCTCTTCTTCCTCTGAATTCATAACACTTATTGATTATGCCATTTGTTGTAGGTTAGACCTAACTCAGTCAAGTCTGAAAGTTCAGTTTCAAGATTGGAAAGAAATGAAACACTGATAGATTGTCTAACAGTTAACAAGCCCAGGTCTGGTCATGTCAACTCCTCTAGTCAATAAAATCCAGTGGTTCCCCTATTACTTCCAGAATCAAGTGTAAAATCCTCTGGGTTTTTTGTTTTCCTTATACCTTACTACCTTCTACATATTCTATAATCTAGTGACACTGGACTTGCTGTTACTTGCATAATGTAGCCCATCTCCTGACTCCATGCATTTTCTGCTGGCTATCCCACAAGATCCACTTAATGGCTATATTTTTGGCCCTTCTGGCCTAGAGTGAATGTCAATGGTAACTGTTTCTCTTTGGAACAGCAACCCTAAGGGTCTTCCCCTCCCAGCTTGATTTTTTTTCTTTATTTCTAATTAAAGGGGCCATCCCTTGACTCACTTCTTAAAGAGGCCTATTCACTGAGTGGGCTTTACCTCACTCTAAGTGAGTACATGAAAAAGTCTAAGCCTAAGAGGGCCAGGATCTCCCACTGAATCCTGGGCCATCTCCAGTCATCCTGATGAATAATATCTGGTCACTGGCTCCAGATGGCTCTGGAGGAGAAAGTGAGGCTGGTGACCTCGCACAGTCCTCCCTCACTCAAATCAAAGTCAACTGCAAGTCATGTCATCATTTCCCTGATGTCATGGTCCTCTTGGAAAACAAAGGACAAACACAACAAGAATGTATATGTCCTGTCTTTATTTTGATATGCACAAATCTCCCTGACCATACTATATTTACAATACAGATGTTATCTTTATTTTTTGACAGAGCTGTGTGATTTACTGAAGAGAGCTCTAGAATTGGAGCTAAGTGGAAAGGTAAATTCTAACCCTGGCATCAATAATTGTGAAACACATGATTTGAGTTAGTCACTCAACCTCTAAACCTCTATTCTCTCATGGACAAGACAGGATTAATTATACTTACATTATCTACCTCAAAAGATTGTTGGAAAGAAAGCATTTTGTAAACTTCAAAGTAACTAGCTGGGCTCGGAGACAGGAACACCTCAGTTCAAATACAAACTCACAGATTCTCTAACTGTGAGACCCTGGGCAAGTCATTTAACATCTCTCTGCCTCAGTTTGCTTATCTGTAAAATGGAGATAATAATAGAACCTACTTCAAAAGGTTGTTGTGAGGCTAAAAAAAGATAATATTTATAAAGTATTTTACAAAGCTTTAAAGCTCTATACAAATTCTAACTATTATTATATAAAGCATTAACATAAATGTGATATTGTAATGTCATATTTTATCTTGTTTGATTGAATTTAGATAGGAACAGTCCTGGGCAAAATCCCCATCCTATTATTATTCTTTTATGTTTGATTTTTCTGTGGATTATTGTGTAGGAGGGATAAAATGACTGTTTTTTGTAACTGAACGAAAGTTCTGGGATACAAATTCATCATCCTCCGTGGACTTAATGAAGGCTCTTCAGAACAGCTCTAGTGGCAGACAGGGAAATGGACATAATGTGTTTTTCATCCTGGTCTCACCTAGTTTTGATTTCTTCAGCTAAATTCCTATATTTTTAAAGCTTTTCACTTATTTTGGAGACTTAGAGTATTTGGTATGTGGCCAGATTTACTAAAATTGTTTTTTAAATTTATGGATTAATATTATATCTAGGTGATTACAAGCAGCAGGTTTTTTTGTGATAATGCTATGGTTCTAGTAATTTTATTTATTAAAGTCTTGTATGATATTTTGAGATCTGTTTTTTATAGTATCTAAATTTATCATGTATTCATTTACATAGGATAGAGAGTAAGCTTCTGGGGTAAAATTCTTGATACTTTATCATATCTTTTCAGATATTTGATAGGTCCTAAATTTTTGGAAGACTACAATGGTCTATTGTACAATTTCCACCATTTCCTTGCATAATCTGCATTGCACTAGAAGTCTCTCCTCCTTAAGGGTAACTTTTCTATAATTTCTATGGCAATGACAGCCTTGCACCACTATCATAAACTCCTCCTTCTCTGTAAACGATCCACGTGACCCAACCATTTGTTTAACACCTTTTTGTAGACATATAGTTGGTTGAGTTCACATGGCTGTCACCCATGGAGAACTTTTTGATTCTATGTTCTTGGATCTTAGCCATTTCAAAGCCTCCATCTGGAGGTAAGTCACTTTTAGCTAATTTCATAGGTGCAGTATTCTGTATCTCTTATTTTGTTGTTGTTGTTCAGTCATTTAAGTCATATTTGATTCTTTGTGACCCCATTTGGGGTTTTCTTGGCAAAACACAGGAGTGGCTTGCCATTTTCTTCTCTAGCTCATTTTACAGATGACAAACTGAGGCAAAGAGGGTTAAGCAAATTGCCCAGGGTTACACAGCTAGGAAACATCTGAGGTAGGATTTGAACTCAGGTATTCCTGATTCCAGGTCCCATGATCTATCCACTGTGCCACCTAACTACCCATATTTCTTGTTAGCCTTGACTTTGGCTCAGTGAAAGGATGCCTCTTGGTTCCAGAAGAATTTCTATAAAATTTTAACCTGTTTATAATGTGCTTTGAGAATATCGGTCATTATTATGATTTTAGTAGTATTAGTGTCATAAACACCAGGGTACTTACAATCTTCTCCCTCTTAAAAACTTAGACTAAGTATAAGTTGGCAAGTAATAGAAGGACAAGTTGACAAAGAAAAAAAAAGAATGCTGATACAGAAAAATCATAGATCCAAACACAGACACCCAAGTTAAATCCTGGTTCTGTTGAAAAAAAAAACAAAACAAAACACAGTACTGTGACAACCTGAGCTACCCAGTAGTTTTCTGATACAATGCCCACTGTAAGGGAGAAACCAAACAGACATCTGCCAACAAGGTTGCCAGACCCTTGTTGAGCTCCCTTACTATTCCAGGGATATAAACCATCTGGGCATGCTGCTTCGTGATACAACATTTCCAGTTCATTTCAGTGGTGTTCCTGCCACCCACTTTCCAAAGAATGTCACTGCCAACAACTAGTAAAAATAACAAAGCAAAATGTTATTCTTACAGTTGTGGTCTCACATCTTTTTTTAAACACTCGAGAGAGAAATCATTTTTATTTAGCATTTCAACTGCATATTCAAGACCGTGGTGCAATATATTATGCATTTCATAACAAGTTTGAGAGTGCTTAACTATATAAAGCCCTAATTTTATTTAGGCCTTTTAAAACACCAAAATGTAGTGGTTTTTTTTTCTAAACTACAACTACACACACACACACACACACACACACACATCATGCTTTTTTGTCAACTTATATACTTGCTAACTTAGTATAAGTATTTGAGAGGAAGATTATAATCTAGTCATTCATTAGATTAAAAATGTTTGGATGAAACTATTAGTACTAATACATATATTTATATTTGCTTATGTAAACATATTGGTTATTTCTAAAGGATAATCCAATTGGCAGAAAAGTGAAACATTCAATCAATTAGCTGGCCATTTGTCTATGCCACACCAAACAGCTGGTTTGACTAAACTAAATTAAAACCTCTATTATGGTAAGACTTGATTTAGATTATATACTGCACGATGTACTTTAGCAAAAGGGGTACTAGTCTTGGAGTTCAAAGTCCTGGATTTGAATCTTAGCTCTTTTACTAATTAGTTCTGTGATTTGAAGGAAGTAATTCGATCTCTATGAGCTCCAGTTTCTTTGTCTTTAAAATGAAAATAATAACGTTTGCCTCCTGTTGTAGGTGGGAGGAGTTCCTTCCTGATGTTGGCAGGCAGGCAGGCAGCATTTATTTAGCATTTACTATAACAGATCTTGATTAAGGCAGTTGTTATATTGATGTTATCTTTGTATGGAGGAGGATATGGCCTAGTGGCTAGAGCATTGGTCTAGAATCAGGAAAACCTGAATTCAAATCCAACCTCAGATACTAGTTGTGTGAGCCTGGGAAAATCACTTTGCTTCAGTTTCCTCAACTGTAAAATGGAAATAATAACAGTACCCACCCCCCCAGAGTTGTTGTGAGGTGTAAAGGAGATAATATTTTTTAAAGTACTTATTCTCTTTCCTTCCCTAGTGGACTTCCAAGGCTTCCTCAGTATTCCCATGTAAAAGCAGCCATACAGTGATTCAATTAGATCTCAGGTGCCCTTTGAGGGACAAGCGGCAGCAACCATAAGATCCTCCCCTCCAGGTGGCAGCCCCAACAAGGGTCCATGCCCATGATCCAGGTGATGGAGGTATATGGAAAGGTGGTTTGCCACCCACGCAGCCATACTCCAATTTGTCCATGATGCAATTTCAGCCTACCACAATCCAATTCTTGGTCCCCATAGTCTGGATTGCCAGTGTTACAAATTGCTGCAATGGCAATGGTAAGAACATAATTAATTAGCATAATTCAAAACTCAAGGTTGGCTGAACTGAAGCCACCTTTAGCAAAGACAGCCCTAGAGTCATCCCTGTGGTGGACACATACAAGGAACACCTTTTATCTATGAGATCGGAGAGCTAATACCACGTGCCAACTAGAATAACCACCAATAGAAAGACTGCTTTGTGACATTTAGGAAGTCTAAAAGCCATAGTTCCTGGGTAATAAATCTTTTTATGAATAATGCTAGCATATTACCAATAAAATGGGTCAGTGACACTCTTGCATGCCAAAGACAAATTATGGTTGTGGACTCGCAGTTTACTTGCCCTTGGAAGAGTGGGTGTTCTTGAGGATGACAACCAACTCTGATTGGTTAACAATTAATGAGAAGAATGAAAATCACAATGAGAAATGGACCTATTCTGATGAGGAACTGGGGAGTAGAGAATGTAACTCTGATCTTGTCATTTATTTCCAAATCACCCTCAACCTTGGGGAAAATTTAGACAAAGGATATATACCCCCCAACTCAAGCCTAAGCAGAGCACAGTGGGCTGGGTGTTTTACCTTAGAGTAAATTCTTTGTAAGGTTGGGTAGGGTAGCAAAACCTAGATTGAGGAGATATTAATCCTATCTGCCATCAGTCCTGTTCTTCAGCACCTGAACCTTGAAACTAGGACTTTAAAAAAAAGAACACTCTAGATGTCAATTGGTTATTAATAATTTCACTCAGTTTAAAGTATTAAATACAGTGTTTATCCTCAGTGCTATTTTTTTTTTCAGACCATGAATGGATTCTACCTGGGCAAAATAATCCTTTGGGCCAGGTTTAGTAAGAAAATGCTAGTTTTTCTTCACTTCATCTCAACTGCACCTCAAATTTTCCATATGGATTGAATTAATTTACTCATCAGCAGAACTGTATCAAATATGCAACAGATCACTGAATTTTATATCTTCTTAGATGGAATATGCTTTGAAAACACACACACGCACACACACACACACACACACACACACACACACACACAGCTTGAGATAATATCCCTTAAACCAGGAATGAGTATTAGAAAATTCATTAATCAAGGTCCTGCTTATATTGTTAGAAAGAACAATAAATAGCTTAAATAAGAGCCCTCACCTTCTGGAGAACTTTTGTTCTGTTAAAAAAAATCAATTGAGGATGTCCTCCTGGTATGAAAATGTAATTTCACATACTTTTTAAATGCAACCACCTGTAATAAAATAGGGAAGCTCCACTTGATACTAGCAAATATTTTTATTTACTACAGGAGTATAAACATAAGCCTAACCATTGTTGTCTTAGGATGTTGAGGGATACAGCATCTTTATTAACACTACAACCACGTCTTTCACTTGATAAATCATTTGATTGGTCCTTTGAGGTGTTCTTAAATTCTGGTATAATGCATTTAGAAATCAAATTTTAAAAAATTTTATTACTTATTTTATTTAATTTTATTACTTTTTAATTTAATTTTATAACTGCTTTATAGTGGTTAGTCGTATGGTAACTTTTAAAAAATCATTAAGCCTTTTGTTTTTCTTACACAATAATTTTCCTGCTTTATCTCTCTTTGCAATACTCTCCCATCCATAAAACTAATCTTTAGAACAAAAGTCAAGGAAAAAATACCCAACGTTGTAACCACATGTTGGTATATGCGGAATTCAACATCCATAGTATCCCACCCACACCATCTCAAGAGAAGAATGGTATTTAATTATCTGTCCTCTTAAATGAATATTTAATCATCTAATATGAATTCAGATATCTTTTAGTTTTGTTTCAACTTACATTTTTATGTCACTGTGTAATGTTGCTCTTTTAGTTTTTATCGGTCTCTATCAGTTCATACAAATGTCCAGTGCTTTCTTCACATACGCATTTCCAGAAATCTAAACTAATTTCAAGATACCGTGTAGGTCATAATTGGCTTAGAACCCATAGCTCATAATCACACATTGCTGTGTGTATTTTTTTAGTAACCCTAACTAAAGGACACTTTGTTTTAAAATAAAATGAAAAAAAAAACATTTGGACATACCAGACAACAGCAAAAGTGATAAGAAAGACAGGTTACCCCACCATCAGTGAAGGAGGGGACATACTCATGGAACACATGTCAACTGGGAAGACAAATGGAGAGAAAACTCATGTCTCTGATGCTACTAAGCCACTAAGGCTCCCTGGTGATATTATCATGCCATTCCCTTCTGCTCTCTGTTGGTTATCTTTGCTGAGCAGCCATTGCTGCTCCCTGGTGGGATGTGGGTTTTCTGTTGCAATTCAGCTTCTTCCTCAAAGAAAGAAGAGTTTGTCAGCTCTTTACAGTATCGCCTAAGGGCTATTTTAGCTCCTTTTTGATACATACCTCAATCAGCAGCACCCAGCCAGCTACCTAGAAAAGCCCTTATGTATTTTAAGTCTCTATCTTTGATTTTTTTTTATTGTGCTACCACTTCAGTTTATCAACCTAAATTCTTATTTTACTTATAATTTACTTAGAATATTTTAATTCCTTCCAATTACTTTCAAATGCCATGGAGCCCTGTGGTGTAGGCAAATCTCAGGATGGAGCAGAAAAGATTGAAAGGGCTTGTGACTCTACATCCTTCTAGAAACCAAAGTAGCACTCTCTGTACTTGTTTACTATGTCTCTCTGAATTTGTCACATCTGTCCTTTCTTACAGTGATCTCATTACATTCTTATACCATTATTTGTTCAATCATTCCACCATTAGTCAGCAACCACCTTTTTTCCATTTTTTTCCTATCACTAAAACTACTGCAACGAATATTTTTCATATATATGGTCTTTCTTACTCTATTTTTACCTCATTGGGTTACATAACTAGTAGTAAATTTATTGAGTCAACATATATTAGCAGTTAGTTACTTTTCTCCTGGCTATGTTCTTTAAAACAATCATCAGAAGTCATGGTGGCTTGTCAGCCTCAACACCAAAAGAGTTGGGGAGGGGGAGGTTAGAAAGAATGAAAGTTAAAGTTTCCTCAGTTCTGACCTTACAGCTGCAGTAGCTGAGAAAGAAGTTGACCAGGAGGCCAGATAGGTATTGACCTTTTTGTCCTGACTGAGGGCCTCCTGGGCTTAGAGGTAAGAGCAACATTGACTAGGCCAGAGGTATGAGCAGCCATGATGTAGCCAGGTAGAATTGTTAAGGCAGGGGGGGCTGCTTCTTCCCATTCTCTACTCTCTTTTTCTACCTGCTGTACTGAGAAGGGAACAAAGGAGGAACTTCCATTTACCTCTCAGATTCTTCATTTCCTCCATCTGACTCTCCCTGCTCTTCTCTGTTGTCGTCCATTTCTATCTTTCTGTCACTCTGCATTTTCATCTTCCTCCATTTTTATGGGATTTGTAAAACCCACCCTGTTTAATGACCAAAGCACTGGCTTGAAGTAGTTGGATAGCAACTCTACAAAGCTTATAGAGTTAATGCCAGTAGTATTGCTGCATTTTCTCATGGAGTCCAGGCATTTGTGCTGATTGTGTCACTTAAAGGTGGGTATAATGCAGCTATAAGTAGCAGCTGGGGGAAACAGTGCTGCTGTCAGCATCTGTTCTTACAGCTATGGGATG
The DNA here is from genome assembly GCF_011100635.1 of Trichosurus vulpecula. Lineage (NCBI taxonomy): Eukaryota > Metazoa > Chordata > Mammalia > Diprotodontia > Phalangeridae > Trichosurus > Trichosurus vulpecula. The sequence continues at coordinate 219,007,946 of NC_050574.1, forward strand.
AATTAAAAAAAAGCTCTCAATGTTTTCCTTTTGAAAAGAAAAAAAAACAAAAAAAAACAGTGCTAGTATTTTAAAACAAGATAGAAAAAAAAATAAGTGATTCTTCTCTCAGTATATAACTAACAGCTTCAATCAAACACAATTTTGGAATAATTTTTAAACCTTCCTGGAGTTCTTAATATGGGGAAGGTAGCAGCCTTCGCATTTGTTTATCATTCTCCTTAAGCAAGATATATTCCTTTGTTCATAGATTCTGAAAGCTTGAAAGATCATCAGAGGTCATTCATTCAAACCCTAACCTGAATATAATTTTCATCTACAACATACCTGACACATGTACATCTATCTTTTGCTTGAAGACCTTCAGTGATGGGGAACCTACTACCTCATGTGGCAATCTCATTCCATTTTTGGACAACTAATTATTTGGAAATGTTCTAAATTTGCCTCTTTGTTAACTTTCACCCACTGCTCCTAGTTCTACACTTTAGGACTAAGCAGAACAAATACAATAACTCTTCCATATGATGGATCTTTAGATGCTTGAAGAAAGCTATCCTATTTCCCATATTTTTTTTCCATTATAAACACCTATATTTCCTTCACCCAATTTCTGTATAGCATCATCTCAAGTCTTTTCACCATCCTGGTCACCTTCTTCTGGGTACTCTCCATTTTATCAATGTCCTTCCCAGAAGTAAACAGAATACTACAGATGTATGAGCAAATAAGAATCCAGTGAAGTCATCACCTCTCTCATCCTGACCGTTATGTTTTTGTTATTGTTGCTTAAGATCACATCAGCTTTTTGGGGGTACCCCATTACACCACTGCTTCATATTGAGCTTGTAGTCCCCTAACTTCCTCATATCATTTTTTTACATAAACTATCTATTTGACTTTTGCAAACAATAGTAGGATAGTCAGATATTTTGGGTTCCTTTCCATTGTCATTTACAAACTTGGCTATCTATCTATCTATCTATCATTAAAGTCAAGAATTGATCCAGCTCTTTTGAACATACTCATATTAAGAGGCTTGGTAGTAGAAAGCAAAAGGGAAGGAAAAAAAAAGAATGGCTAGGGTAAACTGACTGAGGATGTGAGATACTCTGATTTGTTTTGTGAAAGAAACCAATCTGTGCAAAAGCACTTTATCAAGTATCAAGAACTGTGCTGTTTCAGCTGTTCAATCTCCGTGTCTTTGATATTTCAGAGATTTCTAATGTCCTCATTTACTCCTGAATTTGGAGGTAAAATGAGCTTATATGCCTATACCAAAAAAAAATTCACAGTCCCCCAAAACTTCATTTTTCATAATGACACTAACTGCATAGCCCTGCTGAATCTTCCTTCAGCTAAGCATATTTTGTTACAACTGGCTGGCCCATTCTGCCAACAACATTCATAATCTAGTTTTCATCATACAAAACCAAAATCCTCTTTCTTTAATGCAGGCCCATTTTTAAAGCTTATATAATTTTAAAATAGCTTTTGGTATATCAAACAAATTAAACACCAAAATAATAATGGCCAGTATCTCTCCCGCATTCTTCCCACCTGTCAGGTTTCCCCTTGCCATATGCCCTTTTCTCATGTGGCTATTACAACGTGTCAACCATGAACCAGTAAAAGAGTTTATTTAAAGCACAACTTCCTGAAGAGGAAATGCATTGTTCTGGATCCATTTCTGCTTTTCTGTGGCAATATGTCTCCAGATATCACATTTCTCAAAAACTGGAAATATGTTCTTCATCTTAGCTTTAAGTCATCTTGGTACTATTTGGCCATTTAAGTGGTTCAATGATCTATTTTATTATGAACTGGCAAATTCATTTTCAGTAAGGTCCAGAGCAAGGGTTCTTAACATGGGGTCCATGGATCTCCAAGTTATCAGTGGATAGATTACTTTGATGGCAAAACAAGTTATATCTTTATTTTTATTAAACTCTAACTGAAATTGAGCATCTTATTCAACCAGGAATATAGGCAATAAAACATTATTTTTAGAAGGGGACCAAAAAAGGTCCATGACACAAAAACTTTAGGAACCCCTGGATTAGAATATTTCTCAAGTCCCTCCCAGTTCTGAAATTCTCAGTCTAGAGGTTTATACCTAAGTTAAGCAAAATAGAAGAGGAAGGAAGGAAGGAAGGAAGGAAGGAAGGAAGGAAGGAAGGAAGGAAGGAAGGAAGGAAGGAGGAAAGGAAGGGAAGAATATACTTGGACTAAGCATTCAGTCATGCAGCAAGCATGTACTGATTGTCCACCATTTATAAATAAAAATAATCACATGCGTGCACACACACACATACACACAGACACATGGAGAGAGAGAGGTAGGGGGAGAGAGAGGAGGGAGGAGGGAGAGAGAGAGAGAGGGGAAGAGAGAGAGAGAGGGGAACAGAGAGAGAGAGAGAGGGAAAGAGAGAGAGAGAGAGGGGAAGAGAGAGAGAGAGAGGGGAAGAGAGAGACGGAGGGGAAGAGAGAGAGAAAGAGGGGGGAGAGAGAGAGAGAGGGGAAGAGAGAGACAGAGGGGAAGAGAGAGAGAGAGAGAGAGAGAGAGAGAGAGAGATCTTTAAGGTTTGTAATACACTTCCCCCCGCCCCCACAACCCTTTGAGGTAGGGAGTATATTTTAAAATTGAGGACAGTGAGTCTCAGAGTGAGTCTGACAGTCCTTGGTCCAGCACTCTTTCCACACTGCCATGCTGCCTCTTACAAAGCGTTTATGCTAAACACTGAAAGGAATACAGAGTTGTGGATTAATAATAATGGATGATGTATAAATAGTGCCTTAAGGTTCACAAAATACTCTACAGACATTATTTTATTGGATCTCACAAGAATTCCATGAGGCAGGTGTCATTAATATCCTCATTTTAAAGGTTAAGGAAACTGAGGCTGATAAACTGTATGACTTATCCAGGGGTTACACAGCTGGAATGTGTCTAAATTAGGTTTGAAATGCAGTTCTTTTTGACTCACTTCCAGCGTTTTATTCATTATCTCAAGAAGACTTAAGCTCCCAAAGGAGCTTAGAATATAATTGAGTAGATATTACTTATAAACAAATAGCTATAATACAAAGCAGGAAAAAATGTCATAAGATGGATATCATAACATTTTATAACATTTCACTCTTCAAAAATATCTCCATATAATTATTTTGATTCTTACACCAAGCCTATGAAGTAAGCACAGTAGACATTATTATTCCAATGTTACAAATGAAAGAAGTGAGGGAACTAAGTAACTTCAAGGAATCCCAGCGAAGCAAGAGTTTCACCTCCCCACTGTTGGCAATCCTTCCTTTCATTTTGTCACACTACTTGAAGCCTAAACAATCATAGATTCATTTGGGTTAATAAACGTTAATTTTTTAAAAAATGCAAACACACCTAGGAAATCTCTCATTCATAACTAAAGTGAGAATTATTTAATTCAGGTCACTTTCCTTCCAATGCCTAATTTCTTACACAGTATAATTTTTTATTAGTTTATTTATTTTTAGTTTTCAACATTCACTTCCACAGGTTTTAAATTTCCTCCCCCTACCTCCCACCTCAAGACGGCCTACAATCCGAAATAGGGTGTACATGTACATTCCTATTAAACACATTTTCCCATCAGTCGTGTCGTCCAATGCCTAATTTCAAGATAGCTGAGGCACTATGAGTTATGATGTGGAAGATAGGAGAAAAGGTAATTTTGTACAATTTTCTCTGGAGTATAGATCTAGGTAAGGTACCAAAGAGTGTCTGTGTGTGTGTGTGTGTGTGTGTGTGTTGTTGCTGTTGTTGTTGTTGTTGTTGTATTGTGTTGGGCTTGGGGGGAGAGGGAGGAAATTTTCAGCATGACAGTAGGGGAAACCTGGAGAAAAGAGCAGAGGAGACCCTGCATTTAGAAAATGGAAACATACAAAGAAGTGGAAGAGACACCAGAGTTCATTTAGTCTTGCTTATACCTAAGTAGGAATCCTCTTTAAAAATAAGTTCCTAAGTTCTCATTCAAGTCCTTGAAAGTGGACAGTAATGGGGAATTCATTTCCTACATCAAGGAAACCAATTCCAATTTGAGATACCTCTAATTGCCCCTAGGAGGTCTCTTGGAAAGTCCTTTAAACCAATACTTCTATGAATTGTTTTGAGTCACTGGACATTCTTATCACCTTCCTCAGGCTATATTCTGACTTGTCAGTGTCTTTCTAAACATGTGCTGCCAAGACTTGAACATAATATCACAACTGTGGTCTGACTGTGGCACAGGACAATGGGGTATCATTTCTCTTGTTCTGGACACTATCATATTAATGCAGCCCAAGATCACGTTAGGTTTGTAATGGCCACTTAATACTGTTGATTCATGGTGAGTTTGCAATCTACTGCAATTTCAAATGGACTGGTGTATAGCCCTAGCTGGTACCTAAATAACTGATATGGCAAACCCATATTTAGGGCTTTATTCTTGAGCAATGTATGTAGAAGAATATTTATACAACCATCATCTTGTGGAGTAAGACCAAGTGAAAGGAGCGGTGAAGGGTGCATATTGACTATGGATGTTGTAATGAGCAGCAGCTGCCAAAAGCAGTGGCATGCAGACACTCATAAGTGGCAGGGAGGGGAATATGGCAGCAATGACTAGCCTCTGTGCCATGGGAAATTGGCTCTGGGCCATGTTTGGTACACATGCCACATGGGTTGCTGATCCCTCATCCACACCATGAAAATGCCTCAGCCCAACTGACTCAGTTGATGATCTTCATTGTAGCTAATATCTTTATAAATGCTGATACAGGCACCTGAAAATATTTTATTGGACTTAGTGTCCTCAAAGGTTTTTAAGATTTTCAGCCTTTAATCACATACAGCATTTCTTGGCTCAAGTTTGGGGGCTTTAGAAGGGGAAGTATGAAAATATTTGAAGGAGAATATAGTTTGGTAGAAAGACCAAAGAGAAGCTGACTTGGGATTTGTTGTAGGGAAGAAGTGGTACATGGATCACCATCTTTTCCACTCTTTCCCAACTAGCCCAGGCCTTATAACATGCTGATAAAGAAGCAGAAAAAAAAAGAGCTGTCAATTAGATTTACTTAAAGAAATGCAGGGGGTTCATGGTAGCAATACGAGACTAGGTTATTGCTACCAGAAACTATAGGGAGTTCGCTCTTAAGATGACCGCACTTATTGATCAATCCCGACTTTACAAGGAAATGGGAGCAACTACATCTGTGAAAGCTGCAAAAATTTGGCACCTGTTGATATCTAGAGCAACAAAATCAAGTAGCCAGAATTATACACCAGAAGCTTGCCACTCTTCATAAAGTGCCAGGTGACAAATCTCCATATTACAAATAGTAACTCCAAAAAACCCTAAAGAATAAAACAAATAAAAAATGGTATCAGAATCAAAGCATTATTACAGACACAAGTACTGCTTACAATCATCCAAACTTAACATAGAACACAAAAACTTAAGAACAATATTTTCAATAGATTTCACTAAACCAAATGTGCAGAACTCCTGAATTACATGAAATGAAATCTCTCAAAATACAGAGACCTAACGGAAGAAATTAAAACTATGTGGGAACAAAATGAAGTCCCTTTGTTTTGTCTGCTACTGAAATTGTCTCAAATACATTTTCAATGATTCTACAGAAGATGACCTTGCATCTGACTCTTTCATTCAAGTACAAAAGTCACTTATTTTATCTGCCTCTTGAAAATGAAACATCAAAGACTCAGTAGAATGGCAGTTCATCTGGAGCCTGTCTCTAGCTGAATTGCATTAAACAAGATAAAACAAATGAAATAACAATAAGATGGTAAGAAGATTAACAGATAATATTGATGATAATAATAACAAACATTGATATAGTGTTTAAGCACTTTACATACACTATCTCATTTGATATTCACAACGCCCAAGTGAGATAGGTGCTGTTATCATTGTTCCTGTTTTATAGATGAAGAAACTGAGGCTAAGAGATGCTAAGTCACTCAATTGATAAATTCTAAGGCAGAATCAAAGCTGGGTCTTCTTGGCTCCAAGTTGAGCATTCAATCTATTCTGTGGAGTTGGAGCAATCCTTTGCTTCTGTGGTGGCAAAGACATTTTTAACCAGTGGCTCAGCTCTGTCAGAAGTCTGTATACACTTGCCAAAAAAATCACACATCAACTCTATTAGGGTGTCTGTTCAAAGAAGCTAATGCATTTAATGTCATGACTTCAAATTACCTAGTAAAGAGTCAATGAAAGCCATGGACACAGATGATTTAGAAATAGCAGAAGCTGCTTCTCAGATTCTGCAAAGAATGGGAAGCACAAGTAGTTCTCAGCTCACCATAATTTTTTTCTACAACTCCCTACTCCCAGGAAGGAGATGTTATAAATCCCAAAACTTTTTTCTGTTTGTATTAAAATAGGAAAGACTTTGAAATATAGACATAATATACACTAATGTGTTTTGGTAGGGCCATGAATTGGTCTAATCATTTTGGAAAGCAGCTTGGAACTATTCCCTTCCACCAGTACCACTGCCCCCCCCCAAAATCACTAAACTGTGCTACCCATTGACCCCATGATACTATTATTAGAAATATTCCCCAAAGAGAATAAAGAAAAAGGAAACTCTAAAATCTTTTTTGAGCCTAAACCCTCCATCTTCTTAATTTTATATTACTGTGGGGGGTATCACTATCCACAAGCTCACAGACCCCCATGGTTCACTTAGGCTCACAACCTAGGTGGCATCCTTGACTCTTCATTCTCTCTCAACCTCAATATCCAATCTGTTGTCAATTCCTGTTTGTTTCTACCTTCACAATACCTTTTGTATACATCCCCTTTTCTCCTCTGATGCTGGTTCAAACTCTTATCACCTCATGCCTGAATTCGTGTAATAGTCTTCTAGTTCATCTTGCTGCCTCAAGTCTCTTTGCCCTTCGGTCCTTCCTCCATTCACTTTTCAAATTGATTTTCCTAAAGTGCAAATTTGACCATTTTATGCCCCATTTTCAATCAACAGCAATGTCTCTATAGCTTCCAGCATCAAATACAAAATCCTGTTTGCCATTTTATATCCCTTTATAATCTATTCTCTTCCCATATTTTTAGTCTTCTTACATCTTCTTTTCCCTTCCTCCAAATGTTCTGTGTTACAACAACGGCTTCCTTGCCATTCCTTGAAATAAACATTCCATCTACTGACTTCAGTCATTTTTACTCCTGTCCCCCATGTTTAGAATATTCTTCCTCCTCATCACCACCTCTTGGCTTCACTGCCTTTCTTTGAGTTTCAGCTAAAATCCCACTTTCTGCAAGAAGTCTTGCATAATTCCCCTTAATGTTAGTGCCTTCCCTCTGTTGTTGTTTAATCATTTCAGTCCTGGCTGACTCTTTATGACTCCATTTGGGGTTTTCTTGACAAAGATACTGGAGTGGTTTGCCATTTCCTTCTTCGGCTCATTTTACAGATGAGGAAACTGAGTGCCCAGGGTCACACAGCTAGTAAGTGGTTGATATCAGATTTGAACTCAGGAAGGTAAGTTTTCCTGACTCCAGATCCAGCACTCTATTCACTATGTCACCTAGAAGCCCCTTTGTTAGTTATCTCCAATTTAGCTCACACATATTGTATTTGTACATAGTTTGCATGTTATTTCCCTTACTAGATGGTAAGCTCTCTGAAACATGGATTGTTTTTTACCTTTCTTTTTATCCCCGGCACTTAAAATAGTGTTTGGTCCATAGCAGTAAATGTTTAATAAATGTTTGTTGATCCTCTGACTTCTCAGTTACCTTGGAAACTATTTTTTGTCATTTTTTATGGTGCAAGAATATTCCATTATATTCATATATCATAGTTAGTTTAGCCATTCACCAATAGGTGGGCATCCTCTTAGTTTTTTTTTTCCTACTGAAAAAAGATTTTAGAGTTTCCTTTTTCTTTATTCTCTTTGGGGCATATTTCTAAAAATAGTATCACTGGGCCAATGGGTAGCATAGTTTAGTGATTTCTTTTTTTTGGGGGGTGGAGGGGAATAGTTCCAAACTGCTTTCCAAAATGATTAGACCAATTCATGGTCCCACCAAAACACATTAGTGTACATTATGTCTATATTTCAAAGTCTTTTCTATTTTAATTCAAACACAAAATGTTTTGGGATTTATGATCTCCCCTTCCTGGGAGTAAGGAGTTGGTAGAATGAAATTATGGATAAAGCCATTTTGCTCTTTGTTCACAATCAACAACATCTCAACTAAATTATTCTTTATCCCAGCTTGAAGCATTTCTTTTTGGATTTTCACCAAGAAGTGTTACTTTCTTCTCCAATCACTAGCTTCTCACTTTCTTTTTGTACTAACTTATGCCTGAAGGCTTTATCCCTTCAAAGAAAAGGAAGGGATGGGGTTTAAGAGACCTGGGAAATGAAGCCACTACATGTGACTAATATTATTCCTCTAATATGTACAAGGAAGCAGATATGAGTCATGGTGATCATAGATTTGGAGCTGGACAGGACATTAGAGGTCATCTATCTAGTTCAATCCCTTCATCTTCAAGAAAAGGAAATTTAAGACCAGGAGGAATTTGGTCCACGGTCCCAGAGGTACTATGATAGTGATGAGATTTGAATTCAAGTCCCCTGCTTCAAGAGTCGAGAGAGATACAACAATGCTTTGTTCTAATATGAGTTCCATTTCTGGCTTTGAACACATACTAACAAAGTAGGAAACTTTGGTATTTAAAGCTCTCTTTAAAAAGAATCTTCAAAGCCAAGATCAAGCACCACCCACTCAGTGAAACCTTCTCCAACCTCATAAACAGTGATAACGATCTCTCCTTCTTCTTCACTCCAGTAGCACTTATTGCCTTTCTTACCTCTCTCCCCTCCCTCTCCTTCTCTTTCCTGTCTCTGCCTCATTCTCTGTCTGTGTCTTTCTCACAAACACACATACATCACGGATCTGTGCTACATCCTGTGCTATTTAATGTGTTTACCAAATGGGTGAAAGCATAGAAGGTATGCTTTTCAAATTTCCACGTAACAGAGGGAACATGTTATGATTTGTCCTTCCTACTGGGTATGCACAGATTTTCTTTAGTTGGCTCTAGTCCAACATGTAGACTTTCAGAAGTCCATGTCCAGACTTTTGTGACTGAGGGCTGATATTTTGTGATGGCGAAAAGAATTATTAGCTGAGTTGTTGGAAGGCTTGCTGACTTAGGAGTTGCTGGGCTAGAATGGAATATGCACACATAAGTAGTGATCTCTTTCTATTGGCTCCTTTTCTTCCTTGGTGGCTTAGAGTCAGGAGGACTACTTTGATCTACTGGATGGAGAAGGGGCAGCTGGCCACACTTCTCCATCTTACCACTCTGTGCCCATGAGCACATATTGCTGCTTTTGTGCGTGTGTTTATTCTTTCCTGACCTTAAATGAATGAATATTTTAAGATGGAAGTGCTCAGACAAACTGGTAAGAGTTCAGAAAATCCAGAGGTCCCTCAAGAATTCTCACCAGAAAACTGAATTGGTTTCAAAGTTGGTGGAGCTAGTAGCAGTGGTCACTAGTAGCTGTGGTTTATGGCAGAGGAAATGCCATAGATAGATGTGGAAAGACCGTCCCATAAGTGACTAGAGGAGGCAGTAGTGGCTGCTAGAGAAGTATAACTGATAATAAAGGAAGTACTTACAGAAGGATGAAGAAAGACTGTCACTGGAAGACAAAAGAAACAATAGTTAGGGATCATAACTCCTGATGAAGTGAAGTACTGGCTATCGACTGAAGAAAGGAACTGCTCCTTGGAGTCCAGCAGAGATTTAACTAGAGGAATTTTATGAAAATTCCATGAAGAGAGGAAGGCCTCTTCCAGGGCCAAGAGTTGGAAGATCCTCCTTTACCACGTGTTAACTACGACTGCCACTCATTAAAATTGCATTTTAATTTTGAACCCATTCTCCTTGAGGATCTTGTGTGTACAAAGCAGTGTGCAACCCAGTTTTGGAGGGATATTTTGTTTCAACTCTTCTTGCTTTTACCTTCTCAGAAATCTTTTTTCTGAATTCTAGTGAAGTTCAACTGGTTGAATGGGAAGCACATTCAATGGAGGCTCAGGAATTAAACTGCTAGAAGTCACAACCCTTCAAGGTTACCCCTAGACCCCTGAGAAGATAATGATCAATCCTTTGGGTATTCCAACCTAAGGCTGCTACAGGCAGAAAACACAAAACATAGAATAGCTACTTTGCTGAGAGGTAGAGTCTGGATCTAGAAAAATCTCAATACCTAGAATAATGGGTTCAGTCAAAGTAGATGGGATTTAGAGAGATGTAAAGTTGTATGCTAAATTCCAAAAAGTCAACTTCACAAATACATGACAGGGAAGCATGACTAGGCAAAATTTCATATGGAAAGGTAGTGAGTCATAGCCTCGATGAGTGGCAACCATGTGACATGGCAATTAAAAAAAAAACTAATGCTATTCTAGGTTTCATTAAGAAAGGGATAGTGTTCGGAATTCTGGCTAACCTCTGTCTTGTTTAGGTCACATGTGGAATACCATGTTTTGTTCTGGTTATCCTACACAATCAACTGGGAGCATATCTATAACAGGTCACCTAAGAGAGAACTAGAATATATGCCATAGTGGAATTGGATGAAGGAAATAGGTGTGTTTAGAGTGGAGAAAAGACTTAGGGGGTGTATGATAGCCTTCTTCAAATATCTGGAAGATTTCATTTAGAAGAAGAAGAATACTTCTTAAGTCTGACCCCAGAGAGCAGAGCTAGGAGCAATGATGGGTGGAATTTGGAGAAAGACAGATTTAGACTTGATATAAGGAAAATTTAAAAAAAAAAACAACTTCCTAATAGTTAGAACTTCCCAAAAACAGGAAGTAGTTATTTTTTCCTCATTAGAGGTATTCGAGCAGAGTATGGATGATCACTTTTGGGTGATGCTGTTAGATGGATTTCTGTTCAGGTATGAACTGGACTAGATGGCTTCTGAGGTCCCTTTCAGTTTTTAGATTTTACAGTCACTGTTATCTAATTCCAGATGGTCAGACACACCTTCATTCAAGCATCAATACACCAATGCATTCCAAAACTGATAGAGATATAAATCTGGAATCTTTTGTTCAATTTATAGGGAAATATTAATCAAGAACTAACCATAGCATCTGTTTCCTGAAAGAAGTTATGTAAAATAACAAGCTTTCTTAAAATTAATGTCTTTCAAAGCATTATATCCTATTTCAGGTAATACACTTTTTACAGAATCATATTCAACACAGAAATAAAAGCAAAGGCACAGTTAATCTGTCTGATTTTTATAATTCTTCCTCATTAGCAATCATAAGAATGGAAGAGCATAAATTTGCACTGAAAAATTGCCGAGCAAATGATGGGCAAGTTCTACTGTGCACAGTTTTACTGCAATGCACCCAATGCAGCAAATAGATGCAGTAGAGAAGCTGAAATTAAAATCATTTCTTTCCAGAGCAGCAGCATTCTCTCTCAGCTGAGACCAAAAGGGAGATTTTCCTTGGTCTGCAAAATTTACATTACTATTTAATATCAGTTCCTTTTAGTAGTAGTTATAAGGAAATGTATTTACTCCAGGAAACAGGATAGCCATTTTAGAAACCATAGACAGTCATATTGATCTTTTTCCATTACCTAACAACCAACAGAATGACATTATTCATGCTAGTGACTATATTAAACAAAGGGCTGGTTAATTTACTCTGCCTTTTGTTTGAGATGACAATGAGGTTCATTTTGAAAGTAGAAAATGGCTATAAAATAATCTGGGAAAAATAAAATCTGCACAAAATATTACTTATGGAACAAAGGAATAACCAAAATATGAAATTTACAGGTTTTATCTGGGTATTAGGAGGGTAATAAGTCCTGATAGGTGTTATATTTTTAAATTTTGCACAAGCTAAATCATGTTAATCTTTTTGCAATTCAAATAAGACTAGTGTCGACTCCTCCAGTTGTGAAATCAAATTCTAGATGGCTGGTAAGTTAAACTCAGTTCTAAGTTCCATAATGCTGTTGCTGCAAATCTGTTGGTTCCCAGTTGCATATTCTTCATAATGATCCATGGCACATGGATAAATAAAAATTCTAAGCTCCAATCAATCACATAATTATCAACATTTATTGAGAACTTATCATATGCTTTACATTGCCCTCAATGTGGCATACACAGTACAATATTAGACTTATCAAACAATTTTAGCATCTAATCAATCCAACAGAGTTGGACTATATTGCAAGGACTAGGAATATTAAGCTTAAAATGTTTAAAACTGTTACCACCCAAGAAACAGAGGTTTTTCCTCTAAGGTACCATAACCTCAGGACTCTAATCTTTTCTTTCTTCATTTTTTTTTTTTGGTGACAGCTTTCTTTTATAATTGAACAATACATACAATACATTTAGAGTGGCCAGTCATTTAGGGTATAAAGTAGCCAATCATTAACTTAGGGTACAAAATTTCATTTCTAAATTATTAGGACATTTTAGGTTGCAACCTATATATAGGCAGGCAGTCTGTGGGCCCACAGATTTTTCCTGAACCAGCTTGCTTCAGTTATCCCAGGAATTATGTGTTTACACTCATTTTTAAAAATTCAATTCTGTGGGAGAGATGGCTTCATCCTCACCCCCAAAAGAAAACAATATATACTGGAAAGGTCAGGGAAGGTTTCATGGAATAGTAGGGACTTGATTTAGACCTTCAAGGATAGATAAGAAGAAAAAAAAAACTGAGGCATTGCAGGAAAGAAGAAAAGAAACAAGCATTTATTAAATACCTACTATGTCGGCTTACTTAACCCTGTTTGCTTCATTCCTTGCTTATAAAGTGAATTAGAGAAGGAAATGGCAAACGACTTCAGTATCTTTGCCAAGAAAATCCCAAGTGGTATCATGAAGAGTTGGGCATGACTGAAACGACTGAACAGTAACAAAAATGTGCCAGGCACTTTAGAGATATCTCATTTGATCCTCACAACAACCCTGGGAGGTAGGTATTATGACTATTCCCATTTTTTACAGATGAGGAAACTGAGGCAGAAAGAAATTAAGTAACTTAAGTGACATGGTCACACAGATGCCAAGTGTCTGAGACTAAATTTGAACTCAGGTCTTCATGAGACTTAACGCTTTATCTACTTCACCACTTAGCTACCACCTTACAGCGGTCAGAGCAGCATGATCTGAAGCACAAAGGTAAAAACGAGCATGATATCTTTGAGTGAGAAGACCTGCCTGAGTAAAATGGAGGGCTTGTGCTGGGAAGTACTGAATTATAAAACTGGTTCTATAAATAGGATGGAGCCAGGTTACAAGGACAATGGAAGCCAGGCTTAATGTTTAGACCTGATGCAATTAAACAGTAAGTATTTTAGCCAAGGGAGTAATAGGCACAAGGAAGTGGCTTTTAGGCTACATTAATGGCATTTGGTGGTACAGCAGGCTAGAATTAGGGAGATCAGCTAGGAAGTCATTTAAATAATCCAAGTTTCGGAGGGTGGTGAGGACCTAGATTAGAGAACGAAATAGAAGGGAAAGATAGACAGTATAAATGTTGTAAAGAGAGAACTGATAGTTTATGAAGTCATCTTTTATTTATTATTTAGAATTTCTTTTACTGCTAAATATTCACTATCTGATAACATAAAACTTGGCCATTCATTAACTATTATGTATTTTGGAATAGAAACAGATTCCCTTGGTATCTGAGGAAAATGCTTGTAGGTCAGAGTTGGAAAGAATGTGGAGAGGTCATTTGTTCCAAATTCTTACCTCCAGGAGAGTCAACGACAAGACTTTCATTCAGTTCAGTTTAACAAGGTTCCGAGCTAGATACAAGGGATGCAAAAATGTAAAGGAAATAGTTCTTGTCCTTAAACAGCTTCCTTTCTACTGGTAGGGGTGGAGTGGGACACAAAGGAATAAAGAAGAAAGAAATACAAAATAATTTCAGGAGGAGGGCACACTGAAAAGTGAGGCAACCAGGAAAGACTTCATGTAGGAGGCGGCACTGGAGCTGTGCTTTGAAGGATGACAAGGATTCTAAGAGGTGAGCATGGAAAGACAATACAACCCCATACAATGGCACAGAAGGAGATATAATGTCATGTATGAGGAATAGCTAGCAGACCATTTTAGCTTAAAACATTTAGGGTAAAAGGCAACTAATTAAATCAATCAATCCATCCACATTTTATTAAGCATCTACTATGTTTCAAGTACTGTGCTAAGCACTGGGCATACAAGAGAAGGCAAAAGAATGTCTCTGCCCTCAAGAAGTTTACAGTCTAATGGGAAGGACAACAAATGAATATAAGGCAAGCTAAATACAGGATAAATAGGAAATAATTAACAGAGGGAAGTCATTAGAATTAAGAAGAACTGGTAAAGGCTTCCTGTAGAAGATGGAATTTTAGTTGAGACTTAAATGAATCCAAGGAAGCCAAGACATAGAGTTGAGGAGAGTATTCAAGCATGGGGCACAGCCAGAGAAAATGCCCAGAGCCAGGGGATGCAATCATGGAACAGCCAGGAGCCCCAGTGTCACTGGATCAGGATGGAAAATAAGGTGTAAGAAGCCGGGACATGTAGGAAAGGGTTAGGTTATAAAGGATATTGAAAACTATCCTGGAGGTGACAGAGACCCACTGGATTTTACTAAGTAGTGGGGGATGTGTGACATGGTCAGACTAGCACTTTAGAAAAATCACTTTGGTAGCTGAACAAAGGATGGATTGGAGTGGGGGTGAAACTTGAAGCAGGCAGACACACTAGCAGGCTATTTCTGCAGTCCAGGTGTGAGGTAGTAAGGGCCTGTGCTAGAGTGGTGATACTGTCAGAGGAGAAAAGAGGGCATATATGAGAGATGCTACACAGAAGTTGGTGAGCTTTGGCAACAGATTGCATATTGGAGGTGAGAGAAAGTGAAGAGTCAGGGATATTTCCTAGGTTTTGAATTTATGGGACTGGGAGGATGGTGGTGTACTCCAGAGTAACAGGGAAGGTAGGAAGGGGACTGGGTTTAGAGGTAAAGATAGTAAGTTTTCTTTTGGATATATTTAGTTTAAGATGTCTACTGGATATCCAGTTTGACATGTTTGAAAGACATTTGAAAATGCAAAATTAGAAGTCAGAGGAGAGTTTGGGGCAGTATAATTAGATTTGAGGATCATCAGCCTGTTGTTCTTCAGTTGTTTCAGTTGTGTCTGACCCCATTTGGGTCTTAGCAAAGATACTAAAGTGGTTTGCCACTTCCTTCTCCAGCTCATTTTACAGATGAGGAAACTGAGGCAAACAGGGTTAAGTGACTTGCCCAGGGTCACACAGCTAGTAAGTGTCTGAGGCCAGATTTAAACTCAAGAAGGTGAGTCTTCCTAACTCCAGGCGCAGCACTATATCAACTGTGCCACCTAGTTGCATAAAAATTGTAATTAAGTCTGTGGGACCTGAGAAGATCACCAAATAAAGTAGTATAGAAGAAGAAAGAAGAAAGTTAAGGACAGAACCCTGAGGGACACCTACAGTTGTCCCTATGATTATGAGATATGATTTAGGTGAAGATCCAGCAAAAGAAAGGGAAAGATTGGTCAGATAGGAAGAGAATTAGGAGAGAGTGGTGTCCTGAAAACCTAGAGAGAAGAGAGTATCAAGCAATAGAAGTTGATTGACAATGTCAAAAGCTTCAGAGAGGTCATATAGAATGAGGAACAAGAAAAGGCCACTGGATTTGGCAAATTTCATCTTTTACAGCTAGTGACACAGTGGATAGAGTGTTGGACCTGGAGTCAGAAAGAACAGAGTTCAAATCCCACTTCAGAAACTTACTATCTGTGTGACCCTAAGCAAGTCACTTAACCTCTGTCTGCCTTGATTTCTTCAACTGTTAAATGGGGATAATAACAGCAGCCATCTTGCATGGCTATTGTGAGGATCAAATGAGATAACATTTGTAAAGTGCTTAGCACATAGATAAATGCCTAGTCCCTCCTTCCTCTCCCCCTTTACAGTTTCTATCATTTTCTGAGTCAACAGTATTCCTTATTCTTAGTAATACCATGGATGAATTCATTCCCAATAATTGATTATGTTTTATCACATGAATATTTCACTGATAATCCATAAGTTAAAAAAAATTCTTGAGTAGCTCCTGTGTATAATCCATTGGTAGCATCTGGAAGTGGATGACCATGAATGGCTGGGCATTCTTCCAAGTGCTATTCATGTATGAACCTCCATATAGAAGGTAAGCTTCCTGAGGGTAGAGACAACTTCATTTTTGTCTTTATATCCTCTGGGTGTAGCACAGAACCTGGTACCTACCTCTCAGGGTTATTGTGAAGAGGAGACAATATTTGTGGAGCAACTGACAAATCTTAAAGCACTATAGAAGTGCTGGCTATACTAACACATGAATGTAGTTACTATTCTTGTGACTAATCTGCCTCTTTAAGCCTCTTTTGTAATTTTCCGATTCTAATCTCCTGTGGTGTAAGAAACCAGTAGGTGGTTTTTTTTAATTGAAATGAACATCTATGTAGTATCAATAAAGGCCTGGATTTAGTGTTGTCCAAATAATTAATTTTGGTCATTTGCAATCCTATAACCTAAATTCAAAATTGGTTGTGGGGATTAATCTAAAACTAAGCAACTAAGTCTCTCTTGAAATTTCATTGACATTTAAATGTATGTTCATTAAAAAATAAAAACAAAGACAACCTGGATTGGGGTTGGATAGGGGCTTCCACATTGATGAGTTGTTGGGTTGTTGGTATGGTGAACTTCTGTTCAAAATCTAATCTTGGAGTTAAATTATTGTTAAGTTCATTTATAATTTCTAGTGAGAAAAAAATCTATTTCTGCAATGAGCATTCAAGAATAAATCTACATTCTAAGGCTTAATAGGAAGATATGGTTTCTGAAAATGTAAACATTGTATCTTAGAAATAATTTATGCTCCTCGAAGTTGCATATAAGGAACATCTTCCTCTTCTTTCTCTTAAGCTATCAGATATAAAACAATACAATGGCTGTCACAGAGTAGGCACTTAATAAATATTTGTTGGATTAAATTGAATTGAAGAGCTGATATAATTCTATCCAATAAGGTGAGCTGGACATTAGTTTGAAGACTCAGACTTTTTTTTTAAACAATCAGCCTAATTATCAACCTATTTTAAAATAATTTATTCTCATATAAGTTCTTTAACCTGCAAATTCATAGACCTCTTTAAAATTTTTTCCTATAATCTCCTAGTCAAGGAAAACAAAATTTCAGACTAAAGCCATAGTTTCTAGCACTTGCCTTGCCTTTCTATTATGTTGCACGTAATAATTTTCAACTCTGTCCCCTACCCCCACCCCCACCCTGAAGCAACTTGAACTGTGGAGCTGCTATTGTTCTCATGCAGGGCTTGGAAAATTGCTTGGTTTCCATCCACGGGAATATCAAACACCAAGTGTCTGTCTTGAAGAACTCTACAAGGGTCTTAATAGCTTAAAATATCCGAGTCTATCAGTTTCTATGAAATAGTAGGGAAGTTATGTATAGTGTTCAAGTAGGAAATTAGACATACTCAAACTCAGTTTGGCTGTTCCAGATATAACCTATCCAAATTCTAGAAAGTACCTCAAGTTAGATTAAAAATAATGAAGCTAATGAGCATCATACAAACACTATTACTAAATTTGGAAATTATTTTCTAATGCTATGACCAAAATAATTTGAATATTTAAATGAATATGTTGTTTTAAAAAAAATAGATTCACTTTTTTATTAAGATTCTAGAATTTCCCCCTGTACTTGGGGAGATTCTAGCCAGAACACAGAGAGGAAATACTTTCACTTGAACCTAATTGAGTCTTTAACAAACCTTAAGTACCTCCTACCTGTGAGGAAAGGTATAAATTACTATTTCATAACTAATATAAATAAAAAATAAAAAGTGATTCTAAGTTGTGTTTAAGTGCTTTGAGAGAACTGTAGCCTATAAGAGGCCTCAGTTTCCTCCTCTGTAAAATAGGGTTTTGGAATAGATAAGCTTTAAAATGAGCTCTAAATCCTATGGTCTGCGACCTGCATACCTATGTTACATATTAGAGACTTAAAAATTCACATAACTCACTCTATGAAGGATACCCAAACATTTGATCATTCATAATGAAACACGTCTGAGTAGCATTCAAAAGCAAAAGAATCAAGAAACATGATTGAAGCTTCTCTGTTATAAACATATTTGAAAGTTTGAAAGCCATCACTACTATCCACGATTCAAAGCTTTTGTTTAATACAATTATAATTTTTAAATTTGACTATGTTTAGCTATCATAATTTAGAAAGTTTCCAGAAATATTTTCACTAAGGATGAAATTATGCTTATGAAAATTAGTCAAATAGTTAAATTGTTTCTAAATATGGATGGTTAATTCAATCTTAAAAGGCATTTTAGAAAATAAAAATTTAAATGCAAAGAAAAATATATAAAAACATGGAAATTAAATTTGTTAATACCAGTTCGTATGTTGAGACAACTTAAATGGATTCAATATTTTAATTTCATAGTTTATTAACTCAGTATCCCTTTGTCTTTCAATATTTCTACTTGAATATAAAAATGTCATTTAAAAAGATAATACCCATTCTGTGACTTCTTAGTGACTTCTTAGATATTTGTACAAATAATTTATTTTTGGAAAACTTTTCTGCACCTCTGTGTATCTTTTTCAATATCTCTATATGTGTATCATGTGTGAATACATTAGTATTTATTGTACTGTTCTTTTTTTCTCTCTGGGTGCTCTATTTTTTCTGTTATGCTCTTTTTCTTCATGATTCTATATATGTGTATTTGTCTTTCCCTTTCTTTTTCTGTTTTTCTCTCTCTTCCTGTCTTTTTTTCCTCTTCTCCATTGATTAATTAGCTATAATATGAAACTGAAATATACTGGCCAAGATGGCGGCTGGTAAGCACAGACTAGAGTGAGCTCCGTACCCGAGTCCCTCCAAAAACCTATAAAAATGGCTCTGAACCAATTCTAGAACGGCAGAACCCACAGAACAGCAGAGGGAAGCAGGGCTCCAGCCCAGGACAGCCTGGATGGTCTCTGGGTGAGGTCTATTCCACACGGAGCTGGGAGCTGGGAACGGAGTGGAGCAGAGCCCAGCCTGGGCAGTGTGGACGATCCAGACCAGAAGCCGGGCGGAGGGGGCCCTAGCGCCCTGAATATGTGAGCTGTGGCAGTTACCAGACCCCTCGACCCACAAACACCAAAGACTGCTGAGAAGGTTAGTGGGAAAAGCTGCAGGAGTGGAAGGAGTTCGCGGTTCAGCTTCCAGCCCCGGGGGCAGCGGAGGTGGGGCAGCTACAGCTGTTGTTACTTCCGGCTCCAGGCCCACCTGGTGGGAGGAATTAAGTGGCCGATCAGAGCAGGAGTGCAACAGCCTGCTGAAGATCTAAGCCCAGCCTGGACTGGGGGTTCTTGGGGAAGGAGGAGTGCGGGTCTGACAGAGCTGGCACCTCCCCCCCAAACGTAGAACATAGAACTCGTTAGTCTACAAGCAGTCATACCCCACTGAAAAACTCAAGGGTCAAGTTAGTTGGTTGGGAATATGGCCAGGCAGCGAAAACGCGCCCAGATTCAGTCTCAGACTTTGGATTCTTTCTTTGGTGACAAAGAAGACCAAAACATACAGCCTAAAGAAGACAACAAAGTCATAGAGCCTACAACCAAAACCTCCAAGAAAAACATGAACTGGCCCCAGGCCATAGAAGAACTCAAAAAGGATTTGGAAAAGCAAGTTAGAGAAGTAGAGGAAAAATTGGGAAGAGAAATGAGAAGGATGCGAGAAAACCATGAAAAACAAGTCAATGACTTGCTAAAGGAGACCCAAAAAAATACTGAAAAATACACTGAAGAAAACAACACCTTAAAAAACAGACTAACTCAAATGGCAAAAGAGCTCCAAAAGCCAATGAGGAGAAGAATGCCTTGAAAGGCAGAATTAGCCAAATGGAAAAGGAGGTCCAAAAGACCACTGAAGAAAATACTACTTTAAAAATTAGATTGGAGCAAGTGGAAGCTAGTGACTTTATGAGAAATCAGGATATTATAAAACAGAACCAGAGGAATGAAAAAATGGAAGACAATGTGAAATATCTCCTTGGAAAAACCACTGACCTGGAAAATAGATCCAGGAGAGATAATTTAAAAATTATTGGACTACCTGAAAGCCATGATCAAAAAAAGAGCCTAGATACCATCTTTCAGGAAATTATCAAGGAGAACTGCCCTGATATTCTAGAGCCACAGGGCAAAATAGAAATTGAAAGAATCCATCGATCGCCTCCTCAAATAGATCCCAAAAAGAAATCTCCTAGGAATATTGTTGCCAAATTCCAGAGCTCCCAGATCAAGGAGAAAATACTGCAAGCAGCCAGAAAGAAACAATTTGAGTATTGTGGAAACCCAAATCAGAATAACCCAAGATCTGGCAGCTTCTACATTAAGTGATCGAAGGGCTTGGAATGCGATATGCCGGAGGTCAATGGAGCTAGGATTAAAACCTAGAATCACCTACCCAGCAAAACTGAGTATCATGTTCCAAGGCAAAATATGGAGTTTCAATAAAATAGAGGACTTTCAAGCTTTCTCAGTGAAAAGACCAGAACTGAATAGAAAATTTGACTTTCAAACACAAGAATCAAGAGAAGCATGAAAAGGTAATCAAGAAACGGAAATTGCAAGGGACTTACTAAAGTGGAACTGTTTTGTTTACATTCTTACATGGAAAGATGATGAGTATGATTCATGAGACCTCAGTATTAGGGTAGTTGAAGGGAATATGCATATATATATATATATGCATATATATATGTTTATGTATATATATAAGTGAATGTGTATGTATGTATATATCTATGTGTATATGTATGTATGTGTATGTATGTGTATATATATATATGTGTTTATATATATATATATGTAAAAGAGAGAGAGCAGACACAGGGTGAGTTGAGGATGAAGGGAAGATAGCTAAAAGAAATAAAATGAAATTAAGGGATGAGAGAGTAACATACTGAGAGAGGGAGATAGGGAGAGATAGAATGGGGTGGATTATCTCACATAAAGGTGGCAAGAGGAAGCAGTTCTGTGGGAGGAGGGGAGAGGGCAGGTGAGGGGGGAATGAGTGAACCTTGCTCTCATCAGATTTGGCCTGAGGGGGAATACCATACATACTCAGTTGGGTATCTTACCCCACAGGAAAGAAGAGGGAGGAAGATAAAAAATAAATAAAAGGGGGGTATGATGGAGGGGAGGGCAGATGGGGGTGGAGGTAATCAAAACAAACACTTTGGAAAGGGGACAGGGTCAAGGGAGAAAATTCAATAAAGTGGGATGGGTTGGGAAGGAGCAAAATGTAGTTAGCCTTTCACAACATGAGTATTGTGGAAGGGTTATACATAATAATACATGTGTGGCCTAGGTTGAATTGCTCAACTTCTTAGGGAGGGTGGGTGGGAAGGGAAGAGGGAAGGGAATTTGGAACTCAAAGTTTTAAAATCAGATGTTCAAAAACAAAAAAGTTTTTGTATGCAACTAAAAAATAAGATACACAGGCAATGGGGCGTAGAAATTTATCTTGCCCTACAAGAAAGGAAGGGAAAAGGGGATGAGAGGGGAGGGGGGTGATAGAGGGGAGGGCTGACTGGGGAACAGGGCAACCAGAATATAAGCCATCTTGGAGTGGGGGGGAGGGTAGAAATGGGGAGAAAATTTGTAATTCAAAATGTTGTGAAAATCAATGCTGAAAACCGAATGTTAAATAAATAAATTGCATTAAAAAAAAGAAATTGAAATATACTGTTATTGTTTATACATTGGTTGATGAATTTTATAGCCCTTGTTCCTAATCTAAGAGGAAAGGCACATTGTGTATTTTAATTAAGTTGATTTTTACTAATATGACACTTAATTTTCATTCACTGAATCAGTGGCTCAAAGCAGAAGAAAAGATTCCCACTTCAGGCCTAGGCCTGAAATCAAACTGGCCACTTCCCCTGAACATGGTGCTGAATTCAGTAGCAAGGAGTTCCTACTAAAAAGGACAAAACTAACTTACTCATCAATAATAACTCAGTGTTGTATATAAATAATAAAAATACACACACTAAAAGTTAAGGTGATTTCTCATTTTATTCTTACATATTTCAGGTACACCTACTAAAGGGGCAATGAATGGAACATCCCCCCTTATGTCTAGATTGTTTTTAGCACATCAAACTGCAAGTAGTTTTTTCTAAGAAAGCACAACATAGATTACCTAAAGTGAATGGTTCTGCTGGGTCCCTCCAGAGAAGATAGAGTACTTTGTCTTCACTTGTGCACACCAAAAAATAGGAGGAAACATTTGTAGACCAGATATTAGGCTATGTATATTTTTTCCTTAAAGAAGCTAGTTATTGATCCTAGCAACTATTGAAAGAGTTATTCTTACTAATTATCACTTTTTAGGACATTAAATCAGTTTGGAGGTAAGAATATTAAATACAGTTTAATATCACTTATGCTAACTTCATTTTGTGTCTACAAAGGCTCTTCTTGCACAGGGGGAAGTATTTTAAAATGTTTTTAACCTTAAAATACTCTACAGTTACATTAAGTTAGTTGAATCCTTGCTGTTATATCACTGAAATATGTAAGATATGTTAAATAACCCATTTAATTTTCCTAGTTGTTTTCCTTTGACAAAGGAATCTTAAGTAGAAGAATGGATAAATTCAACTCTTTAAAGAGACAGCTCCCAAGTATGCTTCCAAATATGCTCCTGATTAGAATCACTATTCAGTGAACTCTAGACTTCCAGTGCAAAAACATCTGTGTGACACCTGCTCATACACTGAATCTTACCTGAAAGACATTAAAATTTGAACAATATGTGACAATTTGAAGCTTTCTAAAATTTTCCATTTTATTTCAAGAAGCACAACGTACTGTGAGTTGAATTTAAGTTATATCTCAATAATTTTTTTTCAATGTACCAAATTTAGGTAAAACTCAATCCATTTCTTCAAAAGTTATCATGGACCAGAAAAAGTGGACAGACATTCATTGAATGCCAAGGCACTGAAATGAAATGCTGATCTCAATGTATTTGTTAATTGTTCTTTTCTGCTGGGAACAGTAGCCAGCACTTAGTCTTTAGCCAAGAATGGAAAACGCAAATGAAATATGCACTCTATTTGTGTGAAATCTAGTATAATTATAATATAAACTATTTGAAAGTCACTTCATTTCTCTGCACTTGTTTCTTCATCTATAAAGTAAGGAGGTTGTACTGACCTCTATGGTTCCTTCTAGGTATATATTTCTAATCCAATTCAATTCAGTTTTTAGGGACATTTACTGGCAATCTTCAGAATAATTTGGTGACTATACAAGAAGAAAACTTTATTAACACATACTGATAAGCTTGAAATAAATTTGTTAATAAAAAATCAGAATTCCTCTTAAACAAATGAATAGTAAATAGTTATGTATTCTCCATCGATGGTAATATTTCTTTGTCAGCTATATTCATTTACTTATTTCCTAATTTCTAAATAAAACTCACCTAGGTGTCCTGGCAATATTTCAGATTTGCCATATCTAAACTAAAATTATAATTTTTCCTCAAAACCTCTTCTCCCCGACTTCAATGTTTCTATCATTCCTACCATTATTGTCCAAGTCACCCTTTCCCTCATAAACTTTTATGTTATCTTTGATTCGCTCCTCTTCCTCTCCTCCCATATCTGATCAGTCATCTCGTCCTGGGATTTGTACCTGCAAAATAGATCCGCAAATCCATCTCCTCCCTCTCCTAGTTTTATTCCCACTGCCACCACTCAAATACAGGCTTCCATTAACATCTTCTTGGTCTACTGCAATGAATTCCTAATGGATCTCTCCACCTTCAGTCTCTCTCCCCTATAATCTACCCTTCATACTACCATCTGATCAATCTTCCTTATACATATATCTGATTGTTTTATTCCTTTGCTTCAAACCTTTCAAAGGCTTGTTACTATGATTGGAATAATATCTATAGTCCTTACTTGGGATTGAAGGTCTTCTGTAATCTGAAACCTTCTTAAATTTTCAGCATGTTTTATCCTACTCTTCACATACAGCCAAGTTGAACTGCATGGATAGCTTTGGTAAACTAGCACTTTGCTACTTCTCCTATTTTGCTCAGTTTTAGAGTGATCCTTGGAGCTGGAAGGAAATTGAGATTTATATAGCACAACAATAAAAGAAGGTCAAAATTGAGCCATAAAAATATCTGTGTTCATTCATTGATTCAACAACTATTTATTATCAAGCACGCACTATTTTCTCTATGTAAAGCACTGTTTTAAGCACTGAGGACAATACTAAGTCCATATGGAATTTATAATGTGTACTGACTAGATTCTATTGGGAGGAAGATAAGAGTCAGACAAGGAATACAAAAATATGCATTATTATAAAATAAGTATATTGTAGAATAGAATACAAGTAGAATAGAGCACAAGTGATACAAGAGTCAGAAGAAAAAAAAATTAAGGGAAGTGGGTCAAGGAAGACTTCCAGGAAGAGGTATCACTTGAATTGGACTTTGAAAGCTAGAAAGGATTTCATAAGCAGAGCTGAGGTACAGGAAGAGTATTCTAGGCCTAGAGAATGGTATAAGCAAAATAGCAGAAGTAGCAAAGTGCTAGAAGTTTACAGAGGTAATCCAAGTAGTTCAGTTTGGCTAAGTGAAGAGTAGGATGAAATAGGCTGAAAACATGAGATTCCATATTACAGAAGGCCTTGAATCCCCAGTAAGGAGTGTGGATATTCTAAAAGATCACAGTTTCACATGAAACAAGCAGATTTTTAAAATTTGAGATATTTGTTCTTATGCCAAAGAAGTATACCAAAGATATTTTTACACTATTACTTCTTGTATAATCATAATTCCCATTTACATAGTATTTTAAGATAACAATACTTTCCACAAAGTCCTTTGAGGTAGAAAGTACAAGTATTAGTAACATTACTTTTTATAGAAGAAGAAATAGAGAATTAGAGAGATGAAGTGACTTGTTTTATTTGAGGCAGCCTGGCACAGTGGAGAATACACTGGAGTAAGAGTATTGAGCCCTGAATTCCAGTTTTAGTGCTGTCAAAGCAAATAAAGGGTCTCAACTACACGACATTAACAGGTGCTTGGGTAAGGTTTGGGACAATAAGTTAGGCAATCAATAAACATTTATTAAGTACCCGGAATTGTTCTAAGTCCTGGGATACAAAGAAAGGCAAAAGCAAGTAAAGGTAAAGGTTCTGTATGTTTGCACCCCTAAGAGCATGGTCATACCATTGACCCATTGCTAACAATGACTAATTTCCAGCTGCTAGGACTGCCCTCAAGATGACTAGCTGATTTGGTTTAAGAGATGAGACTTGTATTAAGTGACACCCCTTTAGCAACTTATAAATAGGAGTTGGAGACAAGTCTTCGCCTTTTAACCTTTTTGCTCTTTCCTTGTTCATATTATAGTAGAGAATCATGTCTATAATTAGGAGGGAGGTGGCCTATGGAGGACACTGTTGCCCTCCTATTCCCTGCCTGAGAATGAAGGGCATGGATGCTTCTTAACTCTAACAATTTGGGTGGGGAAGGGGACATTTTGATTTCCTATGCAATATAATCCAGGAGTCTAGCTTTCTAGTTAGAGAAGGAAGATTTCCTGAATAGTATCACCCCTGGGATTATTTTATGGGTGACATTAAGTTGTCAATTTGCCAAGTGTGAGAGTGTGGGTATTAGCTGTTCTAGAGAGAGGGGCATTTCTGAACATCATTTCTTCTTGAAGATAGAAAAGGATCATCCCCATTGGTCCTTGTTAGCACCCTTCTAGAGGAGCAAAGCCATAAAAAGGGAGAGAAACAAGAAGGACTGGAGGAAGGGAGGAAAGAAATATTTATTAAGCACCAGTATTCCAGGTACTGTGCT
The DNA here is from genome assembly GCF_011100635.1 of Trichosurus vulpecula. Lineage (NCBI taxonomy): Eukaryota > Metazoa > Chordata > Mammalia > Diprotodontia > Phalangeridae > Trichosurus > Trichosurus vulpecula. The sequence continues at coordinate 219,034,024 of NC_050574.1, forward strand.
GAATGCTTAATAAATATTCTCTCATTTGATCCTTACAACAACCCTGGGAAGTATTGCTATCATTATCTCAATTTTATAAGTTGAAAAAACTGAGGCAGATCAGAGGTTAAGGAACTTGCCCTGGAGCACACAACTAGTAAGTTTCTGAGGCCACATTTGAACTTAGGTCTTTCTGACTCTAAACCTAGCCCCCTATGCCAGCCAGCTCCAAGGGATCTAGACTTTGCCAGCTCCCATCATTAGAATGAGCTATTTAGATAATACTAGTCTCATGGGAAAGTAATATACTTTCCCATGTTACGAAGTCATTGAATTATGCTTACTTTTAATAAGAACTCTAAACCACAGGGTGGTACTATAAGTCTTGGAATACTGGAAGAGGGAGGGTATAGATAGGAACATGTGGGAAAGAGGGATTTGTTAGAATGCCAATTGCCTTGATCATAACCCTGCATTCTATTCCTTTACAAAGGAAGTTTATTGGCTATTTGAGAAATTTATGTATTTGTATCTGTTTATGGATTCTTGTGAGTCCTTGTGAGTCTGTGTGGTAAAATAAAGTCTGTCCTACCCGTAGGCATTGCTACCTCAAGTGCCTTGTATGGGAGCCATGTTCTTGTTGCTTACGTTTTTGGAAATATAGAAACAAGCTATATGTAAGATATATTAAGAGATTCTCCTTGAGTAACCTCTAGATGGGGGCAATGAGTGAAGAGAAAAAATTACCCTGGGAATTGGTGGGGTGGTTTATTACTCAGGATCAGACATATGAACCCAGAGTCTTACGGGGGAGGAGGTGGACCATGGGTTAAAACTCTATGACCTTGGATGAATCATTTCATCTGTCTAAGACTGTTTCTTCATTTACAAAAAGAGGGAATTGCAGAAGATGACTTCTTAGGTACTTAAGCGAATCTATGCTTCGTTGTTAGGATTATAACATCATAGTTGTAGAGCTAGAAGGAAACTTGAACATATAATATATGAAACCTAACATATAATCTGTTCCCCTTGTTTTGCAGATGAAGATACTGAGGCCCAGCAAGATTAAATGACTAATGTAAGGTCACATAGGTAGTAAGCAGCAAAACAATTGGGACTCAGATCTTCTAACTCCAAATCTGGCACTATTTATACTGAACCATACTATATAAGAATCACTCCACTGGATAGCACTGTTTCAAGGAAGACTAAGCATTGTTTGGTAAAGAACAATGATAGGGGTTAGCGTTAAATGTGCTTAATATAGATGCAGTTTTAATGGCCAGTTATGGCCCCTTGGAAAACTTTTGATTAGAAAGGCTATGTGTTACAATTTACTTAAAATAAAAGAGAATATGAGGGAGTTTATTGCTATTCTAAAATGCTGGCAATAGCAGAAAGATTAGGCAATAACTTCTAGGCAGACATTTGCACAATGTGCTTTAATTCTTTAGCATCTATTTCTAAAAATAAGAAGAAACTGACTGAGAATATTAATAGATTGGCACAGAAGGCCATTTTCTCTCAACAAAACTGTATTGGAAGTGGAAAAGTGACCTGCAGCCTTAATCTAAGCCCCAGAGGAAGTGATCTGAGGTTTTTTCCCAAATATAGACCAAAATGGGAGCATGAAGGCAGGGGGTAGTGGACAAGAACAAAAGAATAAAAGGGAGTAGATTGGAAGTCAGCACCTCTGAGTTTCTGTCTCATTTCCTACTATCTCCATGATTCATGGCCTGAAATTTTCTGGACTTCCATTTTTTAATCCATGAGAAGGTAAGAAGTTGCACGGCATAATGGTTAGTGGCTTTGGAGTTAGGAAGTCCTGGGTTTAAAGCCTCTGCCACATACTGGCTACGTGACCATAGATAAATCACTTAACCTCTCAGTCAGTGCCCCAGGCAACTGTCAAGACCATAAGATTCTGAGAAGATGACAATTGAATTGGTAGAGGAAGCTCCTCGCTAGAAACTCCTTTTACCCATGAAATCAAAGATCTGGTCCAAAAAAGGAACAATGCACTAACTATTAAAACAATTGTGAAATATGTCATGGAGGGGAGGGCAAGCATCTATTAAAATCTACTATATTCTAAAAGCTTTATAAATATTATCTTATTTGATCCTCTTGAGAACCCTGAGAGGTAGGTGCTATTATTATCCCACTTTACAGTTGAGGAAACTGAGGCAGATAGCAATCAAATGACTTGCCCACAGTCACACAGCTAGTAAGTGTCTGAGACTAAATATGAACTCAGGTCTTCCTGACTTCAGGCCCAGCACTCTATATAATGTGCCACCTAGTTGCCTCATAACTTCCTACATTTTATAACTTCAGACTACAAGAACTGAGACTTTAGAGATCATTTAGTCCAACCTCTTATTTCTCACAGATGGGCTAATTATGATGTGCTATAAAAACCCTCAATGATAATAATATGTGCCATGAAAAAAGAAAAGTTATTTTTATACCAGATGCCAATCATGTAATACCAAGTGATATCTTGATAAAATTTTCAGAGATGAATAAAATGATGAAGGTCATTATGAAGGTTAAAGTTAGTAACAGGGAGAAAAAGCTAGCAATGGAATCATGTCTAAGGACAATATTCAATCAGTTCCTGGACTCAATCCTAGTCTTTACAGAGGTATAAAGAGTGTGGGAACCAGGTCATCCTCTCCCTACTTTTTTACCTATTATTTTCTACCTCTGCTTTATGTATGGTAGAGTGGTAGATGTGGGGTCTCAGGAGACCTAGGTTTAAAACCTCTCTGATATTTATTTAGCTGTGTAACCACAGGTAGCGCATTTAAGCCCAAAGCTTCAGCTCCCTCATCAGTAAAAAGATTAAAAAAAAAACAACTTTTGATACCTTCCTCATACAGGATTCTTGTGAGGAAAAGCACTCCACAAGCTATTCAAACTCTTGTAAAGGAGACTAGACAATTAAAATGCTCAGAATCCAGCTCCCTACAGATGCAGGTGTACAGTTCTGCTCCTTCTTGATGCAGGTAAACTCCATAATCCCCTTCCCACCAGAAAAGATGTATGAGGCTGGATCTTGGAGGAGAACTTTGAACAATCTAAACACTTGCTTCTTTCAATGGTCTTCTCTTCAACCGTAGATTCCTCAACTCAATGCTTAGCATTTTTTAATGCTCTCCTCATCTTCCCTTCCCAGTGATTCTGAACCCTTGGCTGCCAATGTATAAATTCTATTCCCCATCCCTAACTCTCATATTTCGTACTTCCATCTCTCTCACCCCTACCTATTCCCACAATGTCACACTCCAGATACACCCAATCTTTCCAATATGCTCTCTGGAATGCCTGTTCTCTGGTTAAGAAACTTTCATCTTAAACTTTTTCCTTTTTTTGCTCCTTGCTTCTTTTGGCTCTCACTGAGATTTGGCTTCCCCCTGGTGACACTGCATTCCTGGCCATCTGTTCTAGTTGCACTTTCACTCATATCACCCACTCATGGGTCATGGTTAAGAAGTTGAGATAATCTTTGCTCTCCTTTACAACTTCTAGACTCCTCCTTTACTTTCATCATTCAGTAATCTTCCTTTTTTTGTGGTCCACACTCTTTAAATTAATTACCCAAACCGGACCCTGGTAGCCATCACCTATCAACACTCAAGACATTCTCATTTCTTCTTCAATAAATTCAGTATCTGCCTCATGGTTTTTTTCCTTTACTACAACTATACTTGGAGGCTTCAATATAATAGATGCCTCTTCAAATACCCTAACCTCCCAGTGCCTCAGTACACTCAACTTTCCTGACCTATTCTTCCCTTCTGCATCAGCTACACATATAGATGACTATAACCTTGATCTTGCCATTACCTAACAAATGTTCCACTTCCACATTCACCACTGAAATTCTTTTATCTGACCACGATCTTTTATCATGTCATCCTTTCCTATGCTTTACAATCCTTAAGCTTGTTCATCATCACCATGATCTCCAGTCCTTCCATACTTCATTTACCTACACCCTCTTCCTTTTTCTATCTTGACTTCTTGATGAATCAGTTCAATTCCACTGTTCTCTCCACCAGAGGTGTCAAATATATGGGCAGCTGGCCCATAATACTTTGGAGCACAGCCCAAACCAAATTAAAATGTAATTGTAATTTAACAAAGTAAACAAAAATATAATAGAACATAGATAGTGTTTCAATGTGGCTTTTCAACTCAGTGTGTGACCCACAGGAATTCCTCTGTACAGTTTGATGGCCCCCCCCTTTTCTATTTTTTTTTGACACCTCCTCCCTTGTCCTCTTCCCCAACCTTGCCCAAATCTAATTTTGGATTACTCCAAATATCTGTCTCCTTTCCTCTTATTAACGTGCTGCTTAAAATAATGAAATTGGGCTGACTGGGTCCACTACACATTTATGTTGCAAGATTTCAACTAGGTCCTCAGCATAGCAAGGCAATCCTTTTATACTTCTGTAATCAGTTTGCTAACCCATCTACCACAGTGGCTTTCCCAAACATTCTCATCATTCTTTAAAGTCCCCCACATCACCCCTCCCTTACCTTCTTGCTTAATTTGTTGTTCAGTTGTTTCAGTAGTGTCTAACTCTTCATGATCCCATTTAGGGTTTTCTTGGCAGAAATATTGGCATGGTTTGCCCTTTCCTTTTCAAGCTCATTTTACACATGAGGAAAGTGAAGTAAACAAGGTTAAGTAACTTGCCCAAGATCATACAGATAGAAAATGTCTGAGGCCAGATTTGAACTCAGGAAGATGAGTCTTCCTGACTCCAGGCCTGGCACTCTATCCACTTCATCACCTAGCTGCCTTAGCTTACCTAATATTTCCTTAAAAAAAGAGGCCAATCACTGAGAACACCCTCTTCTATCTTCCTCATCTCACATCACTCCGAAGTCTAACTGCTCCTTCACTTCTGTATCACATAGGTGGACCTTCTTCTTGCCTAATCAAACCCTTCTATATGCCCCCTTGATCTCATCCCCTCCCATATTCTCCAGTGGACTGCCTCTCTATCATCCCCACTCATTAATCTTAAACCTCTCCCTATCTATTGGCTACTTCTCTGGGGCCTATAGTCTCCTCCATCCTTACAAAATCCTCATTTGATCTGACCATCTCCACTAGTCATTGTCATATCTTTTCTCCCCTTCCTTCTTGGCTGAACTTCATAAGAAAGCATTCTATACTAGTTGCCTCCACTTCCTCTCCTCTTCTAAAACTTTTGCAATCTAGCTTCTCATCTCAGCATCCAATTGAAATTAATCCCTCCAAGTTACTATCTCTTAATGGAAAATCAAATGGTCTTTTTTCAATACCTAGCTTTTCTTGACTTGTCTGCTGCCTTCGACACCATCAATCACCTTTTCCCCCCAGATACTATCTCCTCTCTATGTTTTTATGACACTGCTCTCTCTCCTGGCTCTCCTGCTACTTATCTGACTATATTTTTCCCAGTGTCCTTTGTTGAATTTATTCAAGTTACATCCATGACCACGGATCTTTCATGGACCCTCTTCTCCCTCTATTCTATCTCACTTGGTTATCTCATCAGCTCCCATAAATTCAATCATCTCTCTTCACATAATTCCCATATATATCTATACAACCTAGTGCTTTTCTTGAGCTCCAGTCTCCCATTACCAACTTCCTTTTAGATATTTCATATTTAACATCTCCAAAACAGAATTCATTATCTTTCCTTCCAAATATTCTACTTTTCTCAACTTTCTTATTCCTGTTGAGGATACTACCATTTTCCCAGTCACCCAGGCTCAAAACCTTGGTGCTGTCCTTGACTCCTCACTCTGAACCACACTGGCTATGTGATTCTGGGCGAGTCATCTAACCTCTCAAGGTCCCAGGCAACTCTCTAAATTTATAAGTTGCAGAGAAGGTTCATTGATACAGGAAGTTTATCCCTAGAAGCTTTCCATTCTTAAAAAAATTATAAGTCTGAGTCTAAAACAAACACAAATCAATGTGTCATTTCAAAAAGTCACAAAATCACTGTTAGCATTACTAAATCTATATATGTATGTGCATATATATGTACACATATATGTGTATATAGCTATATCTGTATCTATAAAATGTTTTTGGGAAACCCTTCTCTCCTAGTTTTCTTCCTACCTAGTTAACCAAATCCTTTTCTGTCACCTTTGCTGGATTACACCCTCTAATCGCAGGTATCCCTCAGGGTTTTGTCCTGGGCCCTCTCTACTTCACTTGGTGATTTCATCAGCTCCTATGGTTTTAATTATCATCTCTATGCTGATGATTCTCAAATCTATTTTTCCTGCCCCAATCCCCCAGTTGACTTCCAATCTTGTACCTCCAACTTCCTTTCAGATATCTCAAACTGGATCTTAAACTCAATATTCTTAACTCATTCTTAAACTCATTATTCTTCTTCCTAAACCCTTCTTCCCCCCTACCTCCCCTATTACTGAAAATGGTAACACCCTCCTTCCAGTCCCTCAGATTTGCAATCTAGGAGTCATCCTGCATTCCTTGCTATCTCTCATCCTCCATACTCAAGCTGTTCCCGAGATCTGTCAATTTCACCTTTGCAACATCTCTCGAATAATGTCCCCTTCTTTCTTGGGCACTGCCACCCCTCTAGTACAGGCCTTCATCACTTCACACCTTGATTACTGCAATAGCCTGTTGGTAGGTCTACCTGCCTCAAGTGCCTCCTCATTCCCCATTCCAATCCCTTATCCATTCAACCACTAAAATGATTTTCCTAAAATGCAGGTCCAATCATGTCACCCCCTAACTCAATAAACTCCATTGACTTCCTAATGTCTCCAGGAGCAAATACAAAATGCTCTATTTGGCAGTCAAATTCTTTTACAACTTAGTCCCAAGCTACCGTCCTTGTCTTCTTATACCTTACTGCCCAACATATACTCTTCCATCTGGTGACACTGGCCTGCTGGCTGCTCCTTGAACAAGGCACTCCATCTTTCAGTTCTGGGCATTCTCTCTGGCTGTCCCTTATATCTGGAGTGCTGTCCCTCCTCTCCTCCAACTACTAACCTCCCTGGCTTCCTTTAAGTTCCAACTAAAATAAAATCTCACCTTCTACAGGAAGCCTTCCAAACTCCTCTTAATTCTAGTGCTTTTCCTCTGTTATTTCCTATTTATGGTGTCTATAGCTTGTTTTGTGCAGATTGGCTCGAATATTGACTCTCCCATTTGATTCTGAGTTCTCTGAGATTAGGGACTATCTTTTGCCTCTTTTTGTATCCCCAGTGTTTATCACAGTGCCTGGCACATAGTAGGCACACAATAAATGCTTATTGATTGATGTATATTTATATTTAATGTACCACAGGCAATAAATGATCATCTTTGGTGTTAGGAAGACCTGAATTCAAGTTCTTCCTCTGACACATACTAGTTTTTTTTTAATACTAGACTCTGGGCAAGTCATTAAAACCTATTAGTGCTGTAGGCAACTCTTAAAGACCAGTTTCTGATCTGCAAGATTTTTCCAGAGGGAGTACCCTACTTGGAACCATTACACTGAGTATTCTCTGGAGAAGTTAGAGTGAGAATCTTCTACTTTTTTTCTGCTTCTCATCTTACTGTTTGCTTTTTAGCTATTTCTTAACTATGTTCAGATATCTTTTTACAAAACTAGGTTCTTTAGCCTTTGCACTGGTTTTGCTCTTGTCCCCCAAATTCCTAGTCACTTCAAACCTGCAACTCTTCATTTCTCAAATAGCATTATGATTTTTGCCAGAATTGGAAATCAGCCTATTGCCTCTTTGGTGTTGTAATGACACACTGACATATAGAGCCCAAAATATCATTGGCCTTTTTTTTAATGGCATATCACATTCCAGGACAATATCAAATTTGCTGTCTAGCATCATTTGTAAGTCTCAGCATAACTCTTTCCAGGATTTTCAAATTCACTGGATGTCTGGGGCTGAAAGCTATAAATAGCATAACTATGGGTCTCCCATCCCCCTTCCCAAACCCACATTTGGTGACTTCAAGCACTACTTCTAAATTCTGATTTTGTCCTTTAACTTTTTTCAGTGGGATGTTCACAGATAATTCTAATTAATTTTTAGTATTAATATCCTACCTCTGACCCATACTGATTGTGTAACCACGGACAAATCACTGAACCCTTTCCATGCCAGAGGTAATCTTTTAAGGCATTTCAGAGAACTTGTCAATTTGCCTTATTATAGAAAGTTTCACCATTTGGGAAGTTCCCTACATCATTGTCATTCCATATGTCATAGATGGGGACCTCCCCCACCCAAAATCATTATGTCATATAATGTGCAAAGTACTCTCATTTCACTCTTACCCAAATATACGCGTTCATAAATTGGAATATGTTTTCCATTATTCATTTAACCTGGTGTCTCTGACTGGCTCAAAAATACAGTTCACAAATGGCCGACTTTGTTATTTGGGGTCTTTGGCAAGTGTTGAAATCATGTGGTACCACCATAATAACCAGTGTGAGTCAATTTAATAAAACTAATATAGTTTAATTCACAAATAAGATCGAGGTATATTACATTTTGCATGTTTTCTAAGATAGAGGTATATTGCATCTTGTAGAGTCATTTAATTTTCTAATCTTATAATTTGATTTCCAGAAGAAATAAAATTGGTTTGGGATCATAGTAAGTTGTTTATCAGCTCATTCTCAGTTGGGTTTTTTTGGCTTTCTTTGCCAGCTAAGGAAGCATTCCAGCATAGCAGTAGAGTGTTAGATTTGGATTAAGAATACCTAGGCTTGAATCCTTGCTCTGAAACTAGTTGTGTGACCATGGATGAGGCATCAGACTTTCCTTAATCTCAGTTTTTTCATCTGTAACACGGGGATCATAAAATTCAGGTAATAATAATTGCAGGTAAAATGCCTTATGGACTTTTTTTACTGTTGTTGTTATTATCTAGTGCTATGTCAGTTATGCTATACTAGGATAAAAAGTTGGATTGCTACACAAAAGGTCAAGACAATGTTCTTTTAACATTTCAAAACTTGTTTCACTTTTTAATTCTCTGGGTTTTTTTTTAAAGAAATGACAATTATGCTGCAGAAAACCCAGTAGCTAAGTTCATCAATTCATGATTAAAGCTATTCTCACTGACTACAGAATGATAGATTTTTAGGAATGGTGACATTCAAATTCTCCAAATGAATTCTCAAGAAATTTCAATAATTAATTTTATTTATAATCTCACCATTACTTACTTCTAAACTTTACAACCTGGCATAGAAGAAAGAGTCAAGAAGACTTGGGTTCAGGAGATTTGCATTTGACACCTCATCTTCCCCATCTGTAAAATTAGAATCATAACACTTGTACTACTTATTTCAGATAGGAAGCATAATACTTTTACTACCAACTTTAGATAGGAAGTAGCTTGTAAGCCTTAATTATGTAATTATTACAAGTTTTTAATTTTTTCTTATAAAAGAGAAAAAAAACTAAAGAAAACTGTTCTGAACCTTAATTTAGTAGTCACTTGTTCAAGCAGATATAACAGAGCCTTTTGATTCATTTAAGGAGGCTCTATCAACAGAATTTGTGGCAACTAGGTGGCATAGTGGATAGAGTTTTGGAGCCAGGAAGTTCTGAGTTCAAATTCAGCCTCAGATACTGGCTGTGTGACACCGGGCAAATTACTTACAGTGGTAGGATTCAAATAAATTAACAACCAGTTCCCTAGCCAAGGCACAGGCCCCGCCCGCACTAACAACCAGTCTGGAGAACCCTACCTGAAATTAGGTACCAGTTCGAGTTAACTGGTGTGAACTGGCTGAATCCCACCACTGGTTACTTAACTCCTATTTGCCTCAGTTCCTCATCTGTAAAATGGGGACACACTAAAGAAGGAAATAGTAAACCACTCCAGTATCTTTGTTAAGAAAACCCCAGGGATGCTGTAGGGTCACAAAGAATCAGACACACCTAAATAACAAACATGAAATCAATACAGTGCTTTTTTAATTCCTTCACTTTAATTCCTAGGATCATAGATTTAAAGCTAGGGAGTTTAGAGGTCATGGAGTTCAACTTTTTCATTTTATAGAAGAGGGGTCTGAGGCCCACTGAGGTTAAGTGACTTATCCAAGGTCACATATTTTAACCTGCATCCTAGTGACTTCAATTCTAGCACTCTGCCCACTCTGCACCAAATTACCTCTCCCTTCTAACCTTGTGCCCTTGTCCACTGATTTTTCCCTCCTTCTAGAACATGAGAGAATAGGGTGCTCAAACTCATGGAAAAATCCCTCCAAAGCCAGAAAATTAATGTTTTCTTACTGTTTTCATAGATGGCACTTTTATTTCCTGTGTCCATGCCTATCAAGTTATCTCCCATGCCTAAAGTATAGCCTTTCCTTATCCAGTCACTTAGAATCTCTACTTTCTCTCAGGATTCACTTCAAGTGCCACCTTCTAGGACGAATGGGTGGCTTACTTCAAGTGCCGGCTTCTCCAAGGAGCCTTTCCTATTCTTCCTAGATGCTAGGGCCTTCCTTCCCATACTATCTTGTATCTATTTGTCCTTCCACTGGTAGACTGAAAACTCCTCAATGGCAGATGCTTTTTTGCTTTTGTCTTTGTATCCCTAGCACCTATCATAGTGCCTGGCACATAGTAGGTACTTAAATGCTTATTATGTCTTTGTATTTCCAGATCATATATGTTCAGCTAAATTCTTCTAAAAAGCAAGATACTGAAATCTTTTTTTGAAAGCAGCTCTTTATAGATTTATAAGGAATTGTGAATTGAAGGCAAAAAATAAAGTTGAATACATACCTCCCTGCTTCCATTTTACTAAAATTATATCCTAATGTACAAAGCAACTCCTGACCCAAGACCCATAATGTCCTGCCACATTTGCTCCAATAAGACCATGTAATTGACATCCTACTGTGCCCAATAGGCAAGGTTACTCTGATTGGAACACTGCCTTGTGTTAATAATGTAGTGAGCTCAGAATATTGTAATGAGGGCAGAGGGAAGGATATATGGTACTATGTATGGCATAAAGAAAGATGAATGGAGAGAGGGCAAAACTTGGAGTAAGGACCTGTGTTCAAATCTCTGCTCTATTACTTATTACTTAGGTAAGTCATTTAATTTCTCTGCACCTCAATTTTTCTCATCTGTAAAATAAGGAGGTTGGACTATCAGGGTGGGGAATCCGCAGCCTCAAGGGCACATGTGGCCCTCTAGGTCCTGAAGCGAGGCCCTTTGACTGAATCCAGACTTCACAGAACAAATCCCCTTACTAAAAAGATTTGTTCTGTAAAATTTGGATTCGGTCAAAAGGCCACACCCAAGGACCTAGAATGTCATATGTGGCCTCAAGGCAGTAGGTTTCCTACCCCTGGAATAGATGGTCTCTAAGGTTCCTTCCAGTTCTAGATCTATGACTCGTTACTGAAGCAGGAAATAGTTGTTCACCCTTCACTTCTGCTGTGGTATTAATGGATGCTAGAGAGCTTGAAGGGGACCAACCCATGGTCATTGGGTGGTTTTCCTGCATCTCTGTTGAGGGTCAGAAGTCAGGAAGAGAGACGTCAGCCGGAATTCAATCCAAGCATGGAACACTGAGAGTTCAAATGACTTACCAATGGTCATACATACGGCCAGTATGTATGTGAGGTGGGAGCTTGAAACCCAAACCAGCTTCCTATCACCCAATATGCATCTCAGGAGTGATATGACATGTACAAACAAATTAGACTGTGATAAATGCATCAGATGTAGATAGAATAGGCTATTAGAGTTCACAAGATACAAAAATGGTTTCTGAAGTGGGGATCAGAGGAGACTCCATGGAGAAAACAGTTATGTGGCCTAGATTTTGAAGGATGAATACAATTTCAATGGGGAGAGGTGGGCAGTGGGGAATAGGGGTAGTACTAAAATGTTTTGCTCTTCTCAATCTCTAAGGATAATTTTATTTTATTTTTTGTTTTTAAACCTCAAGTTTAACATCCTCTTCATTGGACACAGGCTATAAAAACATTTAGCCAATTCTAGTTATTAATCAATCAACAAGGTTTTCTATAAAGGACCTAGTAGGTGCTAGGTACTGTGCTAGATGTTATGGATACAAATACAAAAAAAATTAAATAATTCCTTGCCACAAGGAACACACCTTTTAATGGGTGGACAATAGGTGCATATAAAAATATATACAGCATAAACATAAAGCTCATATGTATACATTTATATATACACACACACACAAAATAGTTAAATAGAAGATACTTTGGAAAGCACTATACTAGTATGTAGGGGATAAGAAAGATATTAATAAAGAAAATGGTGATTGGTTTGCATCTTGAAGGAAGAAAGGAACCCTATGATGTCCTGGCATGGTGGGGAATACAGTACAAAAGCAAGAAAATAAGAGATTTAGTGAGTGATGAAAGGAAGGAAGGCCAGTTTAGACAGATGTAGAACACAAAAGGCAAAGCAATGTCCAATGACACTAGAATTACAGGTTGGGGACAATTTGTCAAGGGCTTTAAAAAATGATCTGAGGAATTCCTATTTTATCTTAGAGGCAAGAGGAAGTCACTAGAGCTGGCTGAATAGAAGAGTCACATGGTCAGATTTGCATCTGAGGAAAACTACTTTGGCAGCTGAGTATTGAGTGGACTGGACTGGGTGGAGAGACAGTGCAAAGAAAACAATTAGGAAGCTGTTGAAATAATCTAGATGAGAGGTGAAGACAAACTAAGATATGAGGTGGAAATGACAAGATTTGGCAATTACAAATTGGCAACAACAATTGTTGGGAACAACAAATATGTGGAGTGTTGCAGAATAGGTAGCCCAGGATAATACTGAGATTATAAACTTGACACACCAGAAACATGGTGATATTTTGATATAAACAAGGAATTTTGGAGGGGCAAGGTTTAGGGGGAAAGATAATGTGTTAAATCTTTTAACAGACAGCATGAACTCAAGGACCATTACCATTCTGTTTCCCCAACCTCTCCAGCTTATTAATGTTCTTCCTAAAAGGAGATATCAAAAGCTGAGTCCAGTATTCCAAATACTGTCTGCCTAAGACAGGGAATAAAATAGGACTATTGATTGTCTTTTTATTCTTGGAAATTACATCTTTTTTTTTTTACTGTGGTCAAAAAGCTAATTTGTGTTTATGATGACATTTTCACACTGTTTACTCACTTTGAGTTTGAAGTCTACTAAAATACTTAGATCTTTTTCAGGCAACCTGTTGACTAATTAGGTTGCCACCATCTTGTGCTTGTGAGGTCAGTTTTTTTTTTTTTAAACAAAGCACAAGAACCAATTATCCCTATGAATTTCATTGTATTAGATTTGGCCCAGTGTTATGGCTGGTCAAGATTTTTACTTGAATGCTGACTAAAATGTCATCTGATATTTTAGCCAAGCCACCTAGTGCTGTACCATTAGCAAGTTTAGTAAGCATACTACCTTTGTGGAGGTCACTGATAACAGCACTGGGCTGAATAGAAATCACTATCTCACTTCACTAGAGACCCCCTACTTTATCACTGAAACATTAATGCATACGCTTTGAGTCCATCCAGCCATTCAACCACTTCTGAATCTAATTAACAGCTACTGTCTAGGCTATATCTCATCATGCATGGGAGTAGATAGTGATTCTACTCTGTAATCTTCCTTGGTTATTTGCTTTCATATCAATCCTAATTAAATGTTTTACTATTTGATTTATAGGTACCATTTAATCCATTGGTACAGATTTCACTGAGTCTTTAAAAATATGTAACGACTTACTGATTTGATATAATAAACATGCTTTTTATCCTTCATAGGTCCTTAATGCGATAATTATAAAGATAATAAAGATTTTGCTCAGCAAAATAAAACATTAACAATAAAGATAATCCATTGAGATATTTTCAGCAGAGTTTAGGGGTTTATTTTTGCCTTTTGTTCCTATTGATTTAAACCAAGCTGTATACAACAGCCATATATTGTTGTGGCCAGGACATTTGCTTGCTATCTCCTTTGCTAGTGTATACTAACTATATTGCTAGTGTACCACATTCCTGTTCTAAAATAATTGGGCCCATTTGGTGATGAGCCTACAAAAACAGTCATTTTTGACAATGGAAATGTGGAGTTCGGGTAATTAGTAGACTCTGGTATAATCTATGGGAAGTTTAAGAGGTAATTACAATCATCTAATAGAAATGATTACTTTATCCTCCTCTTCCCTTCTTTTTTTGTTTCCAAGAATGGATAACTCTACTTCCATGTCTTATAAAGGTCTTTTCCAGCGAAGCAAATAGGTTTATGCTAAAAATATACATGATCATTAAAGATGTCATGGTTGGGCTGCAGGAGAGCATTTAGCAACTGAAAAAGCTGGTCATAAAGCAAACACCATTAAAAGTGAGTAAAGAGAAAATGATGTCCAGGGATGGAAGAAGCATTCCAGTACATCTGGAATGTTCTCAAATTTCAAAGATTTAAAATGCACTCAGATTTCCAAAGTCTGAAAGGTTCCATGACATAGCAGCTCTTCTGAACTGAAGAGAAGTCCTGTTGTGGCTTAGCCAGAGCATTTCTGAACAGTAACATTGCTGAAAACGTCCCTGATAGAGACCTGGCCACAATCAAATAGGTTTTCCTCTCTTCTTTTCTTGAGTCTAATCAGGACTCCAAACAGTTGTGCTCCAATCAGCTGCTTTAAATTGTAAATAGCCAACAGTCACTGAAAGGGCAGCAACAACCAAAGATAGAAGAAATAAGTAAAAAGGGAAAGTGAGATAACACCAAGAGAAAAGTACTTCCATTAAAAGGGAAATCCTAAAAGTTTAAACCTGGTCAAAGTTGGAAGAATAGTGGATGGTTGGTGGTTCAGTCATTACAGTTGTATTGGACTCTTCGTGACCCTGTTTGGGGTTTTCTTGGCAAAGATACCAAAGTGGTTTGCTATTGCCTTCTCCCTCTTATTTTACAGATGAGCAAACTGAGGCAAACAGGGTTAAGTGACTTGCCCAGGGTCACATAGCTAGCATGTGTCTAAGGCTACATTTGAACTTAGGTCTTCCTGATCCCAAGTCTGGTGCTCTATCCACTGCAACAGGGAACAGGCTATAGGTAAAGGAATACCACAAAATAGCTATAGAAAGTGGGTTCTTAGAAGAAAGGAAACTGGAAAGTAACATGAGATTCAATATAGAGATTCATTAATTTTACAAGCATTTACTGAGCCCCTATTTTGAAGTTCTATGGGAAATACAAAGATGATAGAATTTAGAGTCAGGAGTGACTTAACTAGTTCAGCCCTCACAATTTATAGATGAGAAACTGAAGCTCAGAAAAGTTGTGACTTTTTCATGATCACACAGACAATAAAAGCAGTAAAGCTAGAATTAAACTTAGGTCCTTTGACATCAAATACAGGCCATGGCCCCTTACATAGGTAGAGTCATTGTCACTGTCATGGACTTTAAAGAGGTTCTGGTAAGGGAGATAACATGTTAAACAAAGAACTACGTAGTCAAGAAATCCTTGACTATACCTATTCATTATAAAAATTTTGTTTCTCTTTTCTCTACCCTGCCCTCCCCTTGCTTCACCTTTGGGGTAAGGTGGGAAGAAGAGAAAATAGATTTTTTCTAAAGAGAGCAGTGCGGGCAGAGAGGTGCCATAAATGTGAAATGGGAGTAATCTGTAATAATAAGAAATATAAAAACCAAAATATTTCAATAAATCTCCTAAGTAAAGGACTACATTAACAAATAAAACAAAATTCTGGCAATATCATTTCAAGATTTTGTCTGATTCTATAGCTTTTAAGCAATGTACAAAAATGGATGATTCTTGCCCTGTTATTTTAACTGTTAATTAACTGTTAATTAATTAATTCGATTTAAATGTTAATGTAAGTATTTAAATATCTAATGTTATTTTTAAATAGTAAAAATGAAATGCAGAAAAATAGCGAATAAAGCATGAAACTCTAAGACCATGTCTGGTGGAAAAAAATGGCAGGAATTGATTTCTCATACTTACTTTGTGTTCCCATGGTGTTTGCAAAAGTACAGCAACACTGAGCATGTACTTAGTAGGTATTTGCTGGACTGAGACAGAGAAAGCCTGAGGTGCTATGAAGTGGGGTCCATACAACAGAGAATTAACTTAGGACAAATCTTCAATAAAAGAAAAGTTGTAAGGAGGAGGTGGGGGGGGGGGAGAGAGAGAAAGAGAGAGAGAGAGAGAGAGAGAGAGAGAGAGAGAGAGAGAGAGAGAGGAGGGAGAGAGAAGGAGAGAGAAGGAGGGAGAGAGGGGGGAGAGGGGGCAGAGGGAGAGAGGAAGAAAGAAAGGAAGGGGGAAAGAGAGAAAAAGAGAAAGGAAGGAAGAACAAGAGATTGAAAACAAACAATGGCTTAAAGTAATTTGCATTTGTGTCTTTCCTCTGGACAAACCTGGGAGAGGGGTGGGAGGTGCAGGTGGATTGTCCAAGTATTGTTGTTCCATTTTACAAGTGTAACAACATAAGTGGTGAGACCCGTATGTAGAAAAAAGGCCCACATGTGGCAAGGGGCCTGTTGTGTGGCTCAAAGAAGAGAGGCAGAATCTCTAGCTTCTTCTCCCTCCACCCTTCTCTACCCTCTGAAGGGAGACTTTCATTCCTGCCAGGAGGGGAAGCAGGAGATTGAAGGCCACTACTCTGCTCTCCACTGAGAGAGGGGGAACTGGGCTAAAAGTATATCTGTCTGATCCCTCAAATATTATTTGTGTCCTGTAGGGGATATGATCTGGTTCCAGCTAACTTTTGATCACCTTGTCATTTTAGGGGGAAGGGGGACCCCAAGCTCCATATTCAAGGCTTGACTCCTTTCCCACCTAATACCAATTCCTTAATGAACACACATAACGAATAGCAAAGAAACCCATTTAGTTAAATCATAACAAAACAGAAACCAGAGGTGGTATACATAGGATTCTCAATAGGAGAATATATACCAGGCAATACAGAAAGAAGGAGGTCTCCTTTTGGGAGCAAGATAACTCAGCTCAACTGAGTGTCCATGATCTCACTGAAGGGGATACTCCCCGAAGTCTCTGGAGTGGCAAGCTGGGAAAATGGGACATGATGGAGAATGCCTGATCTAATATCTATCCAGTCATTTCCTTCGGCAACCTGAAGTGGTTCATCTTCTCTTGTGAAGCTGGAAACCCGGAATGCCCAAATAACGAGTACCCAAAGGGAGACTGCTGAGAACTGAAGATCTTGCCTCTCACCTATTCTGCCCCACCTCTCACACAGGGCAGAGCCTTCATCTCCACCAATGAGAGAGTCCCATACCAACAGGCTTTGGGACAGGGGTTACACAAATAATGGACACTTGTAGGTGGTCACATAAGAAGGGTTGGAGATAGGCCTTGAAAATAGGTCTCCTGATTTTAAGTTTAAGGCCCTTTTCCTTATATTATACTGTCCCAAAACAAGATTGTCTTAAAAAAAGTTTTCAATCTCTTCTGTTTCTTAAATGATTCTGAAGTAAAAGATATACAATCAGTAGAAACTTAATATGGAAAAGATAAGGACTTTCTATATTTGTAGAACATTTTAGAATAGTATTTTTATAGAAACTGTAAGCTACTAAAGCTTAAAACTGTATCAAGACTTTTGGACACTTTATATGATGCTTTTCTCACAATCATCCTGATAGGGAGGTAGTGCAAATATTATCATCTTCCACCTAGGAAAGTGAGTTTAAGCAAATTGCCCATGCTCACACAGCTACTGAGTAAAACAGGCAGGATTCACAGGCCTCTTACAACAAATCCAGCATTCCTTCTACTTGGCCATGCTGCAACCCAACAAAAGAACAACGTAACATATGGATAAATGACATACTCAGTTATAGTTTTATCAATTTAAAATTTACAGGGATACTACACCTGCATGGCTGTTCTTCTCTCACCTCTGAATTAAAAAGTTAAATCTTTAAAGAACGAAATTTCCTAGAAGTTGCAAAGAGATCAATTTTGCCTTGATATGAGAAAAAAAATCCTAAAGATTATTGCTATTCAAAAGTGAAATAGGAAGCCTAAGGAGATCTATCTCTTTAAACAAAGGTCTTTAAGCAAAGCTTGGATGGCCACTTGTCTGATATGTTATAATAAGAATTCTGGTTCAGTCATGAATTGGCCTAGATAGCCACTGAGCTCCCTTCCAACACTGAGATTCTGTAATCTATCTAGCACCAAATAAACAGATTGGCTTTTAAAGGAATAACATGACAAAGGCTCCCAGCATATTAAAAAGACTTTATGAGGCCAGGAAAGAGAGGAATGGGAAGGTGTGGAGAGCCATACTCTCTCTTAAAATTCTTATTTATAACATTTTGGAAAGGATAAGATTTTGTCTAGGGCTTTAACTCTGCTGACCACTATATCCATCCTGATGTAGAGCTGCATACTTCCTCTCAAAATAGCTACATACACCTACCTGAAAAAAGTCTTTGTCGAAAATATTTCATAGAGAAGATCTAGGTTCAAGTTATCCACAAAACTGACATTCTTTTCCAGAATGTTAATTATTGTATAAACTTGGGCACCATAACAATTTCCTTCTGCTGTTATGGACCAGTGTGGCTTTAATAATTTTTAACTAGTGAGGATCAGTAAAGAAGTAAGATTGAGAGATAACTAATGGACTGCCCTCAGGCTCCAGTGGTATTTATATAATGAATTTATGAATGAAAACGCAGTGTCAAGAGAATGTGAGAAAAGCCACTAGCACGATGTCAGGACCTCCCTTGGTGCCTTTACAGGATTATATGGGCAAGAACAGCACAAGATAGGAAGGCAAGGATGGGATGGAATATGTAATGTTGGAGGGCACGTCCACATCAGTGACATCATAGCTCCACTGGAGCACTGAAATTAAAGTAGCTCTGTTTGAGATATCATCTTAACCTAGCCTACAAGAATGACCATATATTAAACTTATAACTTGAGCCTCAAATCCCATTTGTATTGGACTCTATTGGTGGAGACTGATTACTCAATTGTTAATTAATTACTCAATCAATAATTAATTACTCAATTACACTGAGTGAGGGGCAAAGGTGGGGGGAAAATAGAGATCTTTTTGCTTCTGATTTCTGACTTGACTCTTTAGGTCACTGAAAAGACTTTCTCTGGGAAGAAGTTGACAAGATTGAGATGCTGTTCTTCCATATGTTGTTTTCTTCCCAGAGTCTCTCTCCCTTCAAGGAAGAGTCTAGAGTCTCACGTCTTCTCGCTCAGAGCTGGAAGCCAGAAGACAAGGATCTCACTTCTCCCAAGGTCTCACCAAATCTGCCCCTCACTCAGGAGCAGAGCTTTGAATAATAAATCTCCACCAATGAGGATAATCCCATGCAAATGGACCTTTGAGCCAAGAGTTACAAACTACTGATAAAAAATCAATGTCTACATCTTTTTTTACTTTAAAATGTTCCAACAGTTCAATCAGTTCAGGAAAGGGAGGGGGAACAGAGGAGCAATTACTTGTTCTCAGCAGTTTATCACTCCAACAAGCAATAGATTGAGTCGACATTTCATCTTTCAACTATTACATATGTTTCTACAGGCTCTTGTAGAATCTGCAGCTTGAACAGTATTTTGTTTTCCTATCAAAATGAATGGTGACTTTTATTTTTAAATGCGAGCAACTTATGGCATTCGAGGAACTACAGTATAACTGGCACTCTAAAAGTTGCTCAATCTGATATTTCACGCTTCTTTTTATGAAGATATTTTCTTTGTTTCTGAACATTTTTGTTTTGTTTTTAGATGAAGAGGAAGATTTTCATGCAAGTAATTTCTTGGCATGATTTTCTTAAATGGGCATGTCGTTGACATGCAAGCAGATGTAACAGAGGGGTTGGCTGTAGATATTGTGTGTACTGAACTAATCTGTAACACTTTAGAGCAAGTATGGAGAATCTTGGTCCTTACTGAGATTTCAACTAATGTTAGGATGTATTTGTCTTGGCCACTGAGTGTATGAGAATAATATTCCTACAGGATGTCCTGAGCAGAGAAAAGTTTTGAACAGTGGTTAGTCCAACTAATTATAAATTCAAAGGTCAGCAGTAACACTCTGAAACCCAAGTTTCAGTGAACTGAACGTGTGGCAAGTGTGATTTAACGTGAGAACCTACTGAAGCTTTTCTACCGTTTTTGGTCTCTTTCTTGGTCCCTCTATCTCACTCTTTGAGTGTGTGTGTGAGTGTGAGTGTGTGTGTGTGTGTGTGTGTGTGTGTGTGTATCTGTCTGTCTTGCCCTGCTTCCCCCTACTTCCCCAGCAATGGAATGGGCAGCAAAAGGCTCCCTCATTGATTAGCTATGTGACCTTCATGAAAATATCACTCTCTGGGGTTCATTTTTCCAGCTGCAAAGTAGGGGCAATAATATTGAATAACGGTTTTACAAGTCACACTTTGAACAAACAGAACGGACATCTCAGTCCTTAAAATAAATTATTCACACCCTAGAGCCCCATTCTAATACAACTATGTCAAAATGACCTAGTCTATAATGTCTAAGACATAATTACATATAGGAGATACTCTGGTGCAGCTGCAACTCCTCAGTTGCCCAACTGCCTTACTGGCCATGACTAGAGATAACTCAACACATTTCTCTCTCTTTTTCTTAGTATCCCAAAGTTCCACCTCTAAGTAAAGAGATGGAGGGTTTCTTATTAGATTGTTCTATAGCTTTCTGGATGCTCCACTCCCAGCATGAAGCCAAAGTAACCAATATCAACTGACAACTAGTCAGTCATTTTTTGTTGTTCATTTTCAACTGTGGGGTTTGTTTGGGTTTTTTTGGTCTATGTGTCTGGGCAGGATTTCCTGGGTGACAACTTGGTCTATCACTCCCTGCTAGGCTACCATTTTGCTTACCACCAATCAACTTCTTGATACATTCCATTTACTTCTCAAATACTGTATAATTAATTATGTTACTACTTATACCTATCCTTCTTATAATAAGGATCCCTCTTGGCCAGCCCTCAAAGGCTTATTATTAAACAACTAAGGAGATTTTAAAATGCCTTGCTATTTCAGCAAGAAGGTGCTATATAAATCCAAGTTATTATTATTGGCATTAGGATTTGATAAGTCATTTTAATTTGAATACACCAGATGTTCTGGTTATGGGCCCAAAACAAATTGACATCTGAGTAACAGTTAGACAATGCAATGGCAACAAAAATCACAAAAGATCGAACTTCAATAAGTTTAATAAAACTTATTCTACTATAGATGACATAAATATCCACTTAAGCTTTGCTCTGGTCATTGATAACATCACCTGACCCTCACAACTAAATTCTTTTCCTGTATGTCTCTATAAAGTCATCCATTTCTATCTATATGAGATGTTCCTAAAATAGACACAGTCCAACAAATATCTTCAAGGAGCCATGGGGAGGAAGGCCTGAATTGCCACATTCCTCTTATAAGAGAAACATAGTACCATAAGTATAACTACATAGCCATGTAGAGATTTAAATACTTTTTCCATTTTTTTATTCTGCTCCTAGTGTACATCTACAACGTGAACACAGTGTCAGACAGCTCCTAAATGTGAGGCTGCTCAGAGTTTGGGTTGCATCACCCTGGAATGCCTAGGTATTGCAGCAAACATTAAAGGTAAGCTCAGTCCCTGCTCTGAGAAGCAGGAATTGGGCAGAGGAAACTAATCAAGCAGAATCAGCCAAGACTCTATATGGAATTTTCCCTTTTAGTTTTTTTTTTTGGCATCAGCCTCTTGGGGTGATTTTAAAGTACTTTCCAGAGAAATTTTATGTATGTGACAATATTAGTGCATAGAACAGTCGCAAGCCAACCCAGGCATCCACAGAAAAGAAGCCAGATTTCCTGGGTGTGATCCTAACAACATTTGTCAATCCACAAGTTTGTTACTGCACCTCTGAAATATTTTAAAACACAATCACACACACACTACACTGCACTGAATTTAAATAATTGACTCTAACCTAATGAAAAACAAAACAGTCCATCTGAAACTCCTTCATAAGGACCAATGAAAATCTCCTTTCAATGGAAAAAAAAATACAAATACATCAGAGAACATTGAACAGGCAGCAAGCCTTTTTATACACATACCTCAAACAGGTAGGAATGAAGGAATCCATATTAGAAAAGATGTTGAAAAAGCTTCATGTCCACTTGTGCTGTTTGGGAAAGCAAGACGGTTCAGATTATGAACCGAGCAGCATCTGCAGTATCATTGCTGGCAATGACCTCTATCTAATTAAAAGTAAGTCGGGCTTTCCAATCAGGTATTCCATGGCAAAGAGCTATGTTTTATTATTTCCCTCAGACACGCAATTTGTGTTGGGTGAGGGGGAGCCCAAATATCAAAGACCCCCAACCTGGGCCAAGCCGGGGTGAGGCATATGTCCAAAGCACAGCAGCAGCCTCAAGAAGCTGGACACCCCTGCAGTGCTAGGCTTCTCAAGCAATCCCACCGCCTTCCTCCTATGGGCTGAAACCTGGGCTCCAGCTTTTGCTTCATCCTCAGGAACAAGATGACCTCTATTTAGAGCCTAGCGATTTCAATTCTAAAGCAACAGTGAAGGAAGGGGTGAGGGTGGAGGTGGGGGTGGGGTAAAGGGACCTTGGGCATGGTAGGAAAAGAAATAGAAAATAAACACAAGAAATGGCAAATGTCCAAGGTCTATCAGGCTGACAAAACCCATCTTGAATCAAAATGCTGATCTGCAAAACAGCCCTGATTTCAGCTTGGGGAAAGTGGAAGGGGGTGCTGGTGGGAGGGGGGAGGAAAGGGAAGGAAGGGAGGGGAGGGGAGACTAGTTGGGATTCACATGCAAAAATAGACTTCCTGCTCTGCCAACAACGACAGGCTCTTTTTAAAAGGGTAGCTGGCACATAGGGACCAAGGACTGTAATGAAACAAGCCTTCAGCCGGCTTACCTGAGAAAGAGGAAAATCACCCATCTGCAATGAGGGATGACAGGATCTCCTAGAGCCTGGAGGATAGCGCGCCCTTACTGGGAATTGGCCCGATTTTTTTGTTGCAAAGGGTTACCAACTATTACAACTGCTGCATTCTCCCTGAAAGGAAAGCCTCACACATACACCAAAGAGACCTCTGCAGTATCCTCTCGGCTTCATCCTCGGCTTCCTGTATTGAGGCTCACTCTATGGTACCTAATACAAATCAGCAAATAGCTTGTTTAAAAAAAAAAAAAAAGCCAGAAGACAGCACCTTACATAACAGCTCCATCTACTGGGCAAAAGTTAAATATCTTGTCACCAACTGGATTTGTGTGATCTTTCTCAGCTTCCCTCTTTGCTCTTCCTCATAACCTCCTTCTCCTTTCTCTTCCTCCTCCTTTCTCTATATGCTACTAATTTCCCTGCTCCTTTCCTCCTCTCCTCCCTTTCTCTCTCTCTCTCTCTCTCTCTCTCTCTCTCTCTCTCTCTCTCTCTCTCTCTCTCTTTCTCTCTCTCTCCCTCCCTCCTTTCCTCCCTCCTTCAACCTCATATGTCTCTCATCAATGAGAAAAATTTAACAAAAATGTATAGTCCTGTTCAAAGGTATAGGATCACATAAGGTCACAGACAGAGCTAAGAGGGACATACCTTAGAAGTCATCTAAACTAATCTCATTTTACCAACGAAGAAATTGAAGTCTGGAGAGGTTAAAACAATTGTCTAAGGTCACACAAGTAGTGAGTGACAAAACTGAGATATGAACTTGGGCTCTCTCTGACTTCAAATACAGAACTCTTTCCATTGTGCCACATTGGTACCTTAGAATTTTGCCTTGGTAAACATGAACGTTTCCTCATGTCTATTGTCAGAACCAGGCTGAACAAAATAGTCACTTAAGCAAAAAAAAAAGTTTCTAAAAAGAAAAAAAAACAGATTACTCTGAGCACTCTTCCCATTTTACATAGAATAGCTCTACATTTTCATAAATTTGAAGAAGTAGTTTAAGCAACAGTAGGAAAGTGTCAAAATAGCAGTTTGTAATTTCTATGTTTTCATTCTAATTCTGTGATATTTATGTTTCACATTCTATAACACTTTGCCTCATAAGCATCCTTGTGACTATAAAAGTATGACAGCCACAGTGGTTCTGATTGTCAAGATTGATCCAAGCTAGATTTGATTTTGTTCTTCTTCACTATTTTTAATCTTCTTTACCTCTAGAATACTGAAAAATATGATGAGCTAGACCTTATGGGCCTTTGAAGTCGTTTTTGAAGTCATCCAGAAATTTTCATGGAGTCATAGATTGTTAGATTTGGAAGGGACCCATATTGCTCTAGGTCACACTGTAAGTTCTTAGGTCCACACTTGTAACTTCGTAGTTTTGAACTGCCACCAATTTTTTTCCTTGGTAAGTTATCTGCATAGGAAACTATATCTGGAATTTCAAGGGACTCCAAAGGCCATTTAGTCCAACTCCATCATTGTACAGATGAAGAAACTGAGGCCCAGAGAGCTTAGGGGACTT
Organism: Trichosurus vulpecula; assembly: GCF_011100635.1. Lineage (NCBI taxonomy): Eukaryota > Metazoa > Chordata > Mammalia > Diprotodontia > Phalangeridae > Trichosurus > Trichosurus vulpecula. Next base: position 219,058,573 of record NC_050574.1, read on the forward strand.
GTCCAAGGTAAGAGCCATTATGTTTGAGTGGATGGCAGGGCAGCCTGGGGTCAAGGCTTGCCTCTGATATAAACTAGCTATATTACCTAGAACAAGTTACATAACTTTCAGTACTCCAGGCCACTCTTGAAGTTAACAGAATAGTTGCTAGTCTGAATAAGTAGAGGGAGTTCCCAAAGTCAGAGTCCCTTTCATTAATAAAACAAGAGGTCCTAGCTTCTTTCTTTAAAAAAAAAAAGTCAATTACACATATGGTAACTGTAACCCCCTTTTATGGCTCATCCAAACACATTTTCATATGTGATAGGTGTCATTTCAACTTTAACAAAAGGTCTTGTCGAGCCAGAACAAGTGTTAACCAACGAAGTGACCACAGACATTGCACATGACAATTACTCATGAAAATAACAAAAGGAACCAAAGATACCACTTTTATATAACTTAATTGTCTAAGAATAAAGTATTCTCTAGTAATAGGTTAAAACTGTAGAAGTCTATAGCTTTGGATGTATAGTCAATTCCCAATTTATCTACATGTGGATTCTCCACTTGCAGCCAATATTTGGTTCCAGGCTGACTTCTCCCTTCCAGGCAATATATTCTAAGCTTCCTCTCCACTATTGTCAGCTACTATATGATCAGGAAATGCAAATTTGAACACCACCTACCTCGAGATTCTTATGAGGAAAAGATTTCTTTAACCTTTAAGTGCTAGATTTAGATAAAGATATTGATAGATATGGAAAGGATTTATCATTCCATTGGTGGACCTCTGAGCAACCCTGGCATAACTTAGTAAGTAAGTCTTGGAGAGTTGCCTAAGGATCAAAGAGGGACTTGCCTTTGGTCACACAGATGTTAAGTGTCAGGGGCAAGATTTGAAACAGTCTTCTTGACTCCAGCACTAATAGGTGCTCTATTCACTACTCATGTTGCCTTTGTATTTCTGTGCCTCTGTATGTGAGTTATATTAAGGCTAAGCAAAACATGATTAAGATGTCAGATCCGCCACTCTCTTCCAAAATATGACCTATCCTAAAACCAAAAAAAGTGATTTATGCAAGTCGTTATTTTGACTAATTTACACTTCTACCCTAAGGGTATCTTTTAAAGCTTCTTTTTGGCTGTAACTTTAAAAAAAATCCAAGCAACCACATGGAAATACAAAAAGGAAGTCAGAATTTCAATGTTTCCTAACACACTGCATACTACATTGTATACCATCCTAACTCTGGGCAGCAAGCAGGTATACAAATCTCCATACAACACATTTCACAGGGCCTTATAAAGCACTGGACACTAGAAAAACTTCTGTTAGAGGGAAAGATTAATTTAACCACTTGAATTTTTTAAGGACTTTATTTTAGATGATTCATTTTCTAACCGTGATATGTATATGGCATCCAACAAACATTTATATACCCCATCCCTAAAGTGAGAAAAACAAAACAAAACTCTTTAGCTTTAGACATGATAGATTCTATTTTAGCAATGGAGAAACTTCTTAAAAGAAATGACTTTGGCCTATGTTCTTATGTTAACATTTTCACACAACTTTTATCCAATTTAAAACAGCTAAAATTGAATGTGGAATTTACTTCCTCCTAGATAAATATAGACATGCAGAGAGTGTAATTAAAACCCTTCAGGCCTTGAGCCAAATAGTTTCCCAGCAAGGGTCATGGTATAGTTTTATGTAGGACATATAATCTGTTCGAATCTACACATATTTTGAATCTGGCCCACTAACTTTCGAACATCCTTTAGGTTCAAATGTTGCTTCAGGAAATTGTGCTTTTTCTGTATGTCCCCAAAACTTTTTAAATTGAAAAGTGAAAAGCTCTGTCACCCAAATGTTTCATGTACACAATATCAAACAATTTTTTTTTCACAGAACTGCTTTGGGATTCTACAGATGTTAACTTAGGTCATGGATTATTTTTTCCTCAAGGCTGCCAATCAAAGCCTAAACAATTTCAATAATTGGGTTTCTTGATCCGACAAAAACATCATCATCTAGCACCAAAGGTCAAAATAACAGAAAATCACATTTTTGAGAAAACATTAAATGAATATTTTATAGCTCTATCTCTATAATTATTACCTTGAAACCTTATATATTTTCTTTTTCCAAAATCTCCAAAAAGTCGTACTATATTTCCAAAAGATGTGCTTCCTTAATATATTTTTTTATGAGGAAGGAATTAATAGTAAGATTCTCTCCATCTTGACTACCATGCCATCGTGGAGAATGTGGCATTTTAATCTGCTTGGTCAGATTCGATTCCTCCTCCCTCCCTCCCTCCCTCCCACCACGTTTACCACATCTTTCCAATTTAATTTTCTTCCAACCCCATAAAACATCATTTGAATGCTAAAGCTTACTTGAATTGTACAGAAAGTCCTAATCCTTAGAGAAGAAGAAAATAGTTTCCCCAAATTAAAGTGGCTCTGTTGGATAGGGACTGAAGTATTAATTGATCATAGAAGATCTAGAGCCAGAAGAGACCACCCCCTCCCTTCAGAGAAGAAGAAACTGAGGCTGAAATTGATTCTTTCTAGTTTTCAATGAAAAGGCCTGTGAAATATGTTGTATGGACATTTGTACACCTACTTGTTGCTCAGAGAAATTAGGTTCCATCACTTCAAAATATGACCTATCCTTAAACCAAAAAAAGTGATTTCTGTAAGTCGTTATTTTGGCTAATTTACACTTCTATCCTAAGGGTTATCTTTTAAAGCTTTTTCCCCCCACTTTAGCTAGCATATCACATCTAATTCAGGAAGCCTAGAAACAAGTAAAATGGATTCAAAGGTCTTCTAGCTCACAAAAAATATTTACTGGTTCATAAAATTCATCACACCTTTTCTCACCAAGATCAAAATGAAACCATAACTGATAGGAGTAACCAGCAGTATCATAAAGAACAGTACCAGTGCTCTAGGTTTTCTAATTTAAAAGCTTAGTTGCCAAGAGCCTGATTTCTTTTAGGTCTCTTTCTTGGGTTAATAAATAGTAATAAATACATAATAACAGTATATGTATATTATATATGTACCTATATAATAAATAAATAATAAATCCTTTGCATGTGTTGAAGGTAGAAGAGAAAGATAAAGTGTTCTTATATAGGTTGTTTCCACCTTCTGGCTTTCAATGACTACTGATTTACAGATGATTCTTTAAAAATATCCATGGATGCGATGAACCACTTTTCTTTTGGCCTGTTTCTTCTTTCACAACATGGCTAACATGGAAATATGTTTTACATGATGGCACATACATAACCTTATATTACAGGGTGGAGAGGGAGATAGGGAGAAAATTTTGATTTTTTAAAAATGAATGTTAACAATTATCTTTACATATAATTGGGAAAAAATAAAATATTATTTAAAAAAAAAAGATCAACCAAAAAAATCCCATGAAAAAGAATGGCTGGTACCTTGTAACTATCCCCATCTTGCTACATGAAAGTGCAGAAGAATCTTATAGACTTAGACATACTCTAAATCAACCCTATTATTTATAGATGAGAAAACTTAGATATTTGGAGGATTTTCTAGAGTCATGAAGCTAGTTAGCAGCAGAGTTGGGACTAGGACCAAGTTTTGTAGTATGGCCAAAAATCTCTCAAATTCTTTGCCCTGTCTGTCCAATGAAGGAAATTAATATTGAGTACTTAAAGAAGCACATACCAAGAAAAATGCAAGCATGTAGAGTATTTCTAGAACTATCTCAATTGATTTTCATTCAGTTTGACAGGTGATGAATGTGCTGGAATTTATAAGTGCATTTACTGTTTAAGAAGGTGATAGATTAACCAACACTGGGTTTAGCAAAATATAGGAAAAGTTCATGTACTTTTATCCAGTTCTCTACTAAATATCAACATTAAAGGAAATCTCTGGATCCATCATTGAATATAATGATCAACTTTTCACATGGAAAATCAGAAACCAAGATGAAATCTATGTAGTTACCAAAATTTCAACTGAAATCAGCAAACATTTATTAAGCACCTGATATGTGCTAGGCCCCATTATGGGTGTTGGATCTGGAAAGATTAAAAAGCAACCCAACAGTTTTTGCCTTCAGAGAGGCTATAATTTAATGGAGGTTGAGGACATGACATTTATGTAAATAAACATGGTACAAGGAAGAGTATTTTGGGGACAAAGGTGAAATCTAGACCAAACACCCTAGAAAAATTTAAGAACAGAGAGAACAGTTTTGGTTGGGTGACCAAGTACATTTTCATAGAAAAGGTAGATTTTCAATGAACTACAGAAAGAGAAAGATTTTGATAGGTGGAGATAGTAACCGAGAGCGTTCAAGACATGAGGCACAGTCTTCATAAAAGCACAGAGTCAGCAAAATGCAGGACAGGACTGGGGGTATTGCTGTTAGTCTAGTTTGGCTGCAACAGAATGAGTGAAGAAGAGGAATGTGAAAAATGGCTGGAAATATAGGTTAGAGTTATTCTAAGTGGAAATCTTAAATGATGGAGCTTGTATTTTACCCCATAAGCAGTAGAACAAAGAAGTGACTAGCTAATGATCAGGAAATTATTTGGCAATTGTGTGAAGGATAGACTGGCTAAGGGAGAAAATAGTAGCAGGAAGATGAGTTAGGAGATGATAAGAGATTAAATTAGGGTGATAACTGTGTAAACAGAAAGCAGGAGACTCCTTCCTCCACTCCTTCTAGAAGGATGGATTGTAGTCAAATAAATTCTGCCATTGTTCCTGGATGTGCTGTATCTCTTTACTCCCCAGTGATCCCACTCACCATTCCTTTAAATGTCCTGACCAAAGTGTACTTTCATAGCTACCTTTCAGTAATGTGTGCTGTCCCTAAAAATTATATAACTATATCAGTAGTTGCAGAAAAAGCTTTTTCACAACATACAATACCCATTTCTGTTAAAAACAAAACAAAACTAGAAAACATAGAAATTTAAGAACAGATATAAGCTCCTCTTTATTTCTATCACTGTATCCCTAACACTTCAGTATTATATAGTTATTTTTATATAACAGAGAGATAATAAAAACTTTCATTCATTCACTCATTTTAAATTCTCAGATATAAAGAGTTTACATATCCAAACTACAATTTAGCTATCTGGGTCAGCTAGGGGGTGTAGTGGATAGAGTACTGGGCCTAGAGTCAGGGAGACCTAAGTTCTAATCTGACCTCAAACACTTGCTAGCTGTATGACCCTGGGCAAGTCATTTAACTGTTTGCCTCAGTTTCCTCATCTGTAAAATGAGCTGGGGAAGGAAATGGCAAACCACTCCAGTATTTTTGCTGAGAAAACCCCAAATGGGGTCACAAAGAGTCAGATGTGACTGAAATGAATGAACATTCAGCGACCTTAAGACAATAGATTAAATGCTTCAGATGCCAGAACATAATGAAGTGGATGGATGGTTTATGGCTTTTCTGGTCTACAATCCTCATGACTTTTTGAAGCTTTGGCCATTGTGACTGGATAAAGATAATTTTTGTTATTCAAAATGTTTAATCTCGTTTCATGGAAATGGAAGAATAAGAAGAAAGAATAGAGAGGCATATTTCCATTTGATTTAACAAACATTTATTGAATGCTAACTACATGAAAGGCACTCTATAAAGTTCTGGAGACACAAAGGCAAGAAGGAGTTTTTTGTCTAATAAAAAGGGAATAATAAGAAAGTGTAAGATATTTCTGGGCAAATATGATCTTCCCAATTTTCTGAAGTCAGTCTGTATGTAATATTGTGAAGTACATATGAATTTTACCTATCTCAATTCATTCAATTAACTGTAGTTTGGGGTAGAACAAAAGCCAGTCAAGTAGGTGTTTGTGGAGACTAGCATTACATATTGGTAACAAAATGTAGGATTTATCTTTTAATAATTTATATCACTGACCACATACATGTTAAAGAAATTCAATTGGGTAATTTTTTATGTAGGTGGCTTTCTCCACAGAATTGACAGTAGCTGCTACTTTATGAAGATATGACCTTTGCCAGAACTGATCACAAATATTAAGTTCTTGATTCCCTACACAATTGTTCCCAATATTTTTTTTCCTTTTTGTAAAAATCCAGCATTTAATGTTCCAAGGAAGGATTCAACTCCGGACTATAAGAGGATTGAAGTTTAAGGTCTTGCCATGTCCAATATTGGGGTTAGGTATGGTCTTTTGCCTCAAAGTTAGACATCCCTCTAGAAGAAGGTACTCAACCCTATATTCCCAGCAGTTCCAAGTTCTCAAATGGCATGTGGTCATTCTATATTATATCACATCTGCCCTGGGGAAGAAGAGTCTTATTTGGTCCACAACAAGCTCTCTATTTTAGTAGAAAAGAAATAGACTGGTTATAGGCTGGGGGGGTGAAGGTGGTTCGAGGCACTGCTGGCCAAGGAATTTGAGGGCAGAATAGTCTTAGCTCCTCACTCTGGAATTTCCGAAGTGTCAGTTGAAAATCACAGACTGGGGAAAGACGGTAAAGGAAGAAATTTCCTGTACCAGTCAGTATTTGTAGTTGTTTGTGACTATATTGAAGTCAGTTAATCATTAATTAACAGACATTTATTAAGCAGTTACCATGTGCCAGGTACTGTGCTAAATGCTGAGAATATAAATAGAAGCATAAAGAAAGCCAATCCTTAACACCAGTGATTACATTCTAATGGGGGAAGACAACATATGAAATAAAGCTGGAAAAGTAAAGGTGATAAAGGAAGGTATGGAGTTTGAGGCATGGTAGAAAGTCCAGGGGAGATGAATCAGCAATTCATTCTGGAGGAGCATGAAAACATCTTTGGCCTGGGTCTCCTCCTTAAATTGGAGGATGTGGAAGGAGGAACCAGACAACAAGAAGGTAAGACTTTGAGGCAGGATTGAGGCAGAATTGTGTAGCTCAAGTGTTATCTTTTACATGAAAAGCCTTTCCTCCTCCTCCTCCACTCCTTCCCCAATTTCTAATTACTTTCCCCCTAAGACCACCTTGCATTTCTTTTCTATATAGTTTGTATAAAGGTTGGGTTGAAACCACTGTATTTGGTTCCAGGAACCAGACTAGGTAGGAATACTTTTTAATTGAATCAAACAATCAGAATTGAGTACAAAAAGATTGTAAATGGCAGAGATGAGAAAGGAATTCTTTCCAAAGTATGGGGATGGCTGGGTGGTGAATAAGTGGAGATGGTAAGTTCTAAGGAAAATAACATGAGAGGCTAGAAAAAAAAAGAAGCTGGAAAGGTAGAATAGAGCCAGATTGTGAAGGCCTTTAAATGTCAATCTAAAGAGTTTTTTTTTTATCCTACAGCCAACAGGGAGCTACTTAGGGATTGCTTTGTTTCGTTATATTTAGGAGAGTAACAGGGTCCTGCCAGTGCCTTAGGAAGTTGATTTTGGCAGGATATAAAGGATGGATTTGACAGGGTTGGAAGTGATGATAGGGAGACAAGTTGGAGGACTGTTATAATAATACATCCAAAAGTGAATAAATATCTGAGCTAGAGGGGTGGCCATTTGAATGGCCAGGACTAACAGGTTAATTCAAGGATTGGAATACAATGAAACAATTGCGGACCATAGGGATAGGAGATGGATCTGTGAATCTAATCTGTGAATTAATAATAAAAAAGGAGATTCATTAAGGATAAATCACCAAATCGCCTTTCTAACATCAACCTTTGTAATGGGTTGGGTGGAAAAGGAATAATACCCAGTTAAAAAATGTGTTGAGTGAACATTGATGCTAATATTTCAAATTAAAAATGAGCACATAGGCTACAACAATATATTAAAAATACTATACACTATGACCAAGTTGAATTTATATAGGAATACAGGTTGGTTCAATATAAATTAGACTATGAACATAATATACCTTATTAGTAATATATGTAATAAAAACCATATAGTTCTATCTAGAGATGCTGAAAAAGATTTTTAATAAAACCCAATACTTGTTTCTCTTAAAAACACAAGAAAGCATTGGAACACAATTGGTTTTTCCTTAACATAAAAAACAGCATCTATCTTAAAATAAGAGCAAACACATATGAAGAAGAGTGTGAGGTCTTTCCAAAAAGACTGGGTAAAGCAAGAATGCCCATTATCATCACTGCTCTCTCACATAGCACTAGAAATGCAATAAGAAGACAAAAACAAGGAAATCAATGGAATAAACAACGATGAAACAAAACTTTTGCAGATGATATTTATGGTTCATCTAGAGAACTCTAAAAGTCAACCAAAAATAATTCAAATGATAAGCTCAAAGTTCTAGGATACAAAATAAGTTTATAAAAAGCATCAGAACTCCTGTATCTATCAATTAAATTCATCAGGAGGAGATAGTTTTTTTTAAGTTTTTTTTTTGAGGGGAGAAGGCAGGGCAATTGGGGTTAAGTGACTTGCCCAAGGTCACACAGCTAGTAAGTGGGCCAAGTGTCTGAGCTGGATTTGAACTCAGGTCCTCCTGACTCCAGGGCCAGTGCTCTACTCACTGTGCCACCTAGCTGTCCCCAACACGAAGAGATAAAAAGAAAAACTGCATGCAAAATAACTATAAAATATACAAATAATTGGGAGTCTACTAAGATGCACCAAATAATCTTTACAGAAACAGTGAAATACTCATTGTTCATGGGTTGTTGAGCCAAAATAATAAAAACTATGATACTACTCAAATTAATATGCCATACCAAACTACCAAAGGGTTATTTTATAGAGCTATAAAAAATAATAATGAAATTCATTTGGAAGAACAAAGGAGAAATATTATAAAGGGTGATAATTTTTAAAAAGTCAGAAAGAAGAAGGCCTAGTAGTGTCGGATATCAACGTATACTGGAAAGAACCATTGTGGTGATTTACATAAAAATAATTTGGTACCAGTAAAGAGAGATCTAGATCAATAGTACAGATTAGGTATATATTAGAAGAGCAAACTGATACAATAACACCTTTGGGGTTAATTGCTGAGAACTCACTATTTGACAAAAATTGCTGGTTAAAGTTAAAAACAGCATGGCAGAAATTAATTATAGACTAACATCTAACCCCATATATCAAGACAAACTCCAAATAGCTATAGTATTTAGATATAAAAGGTTTGTCATCATAAAAACTTAGAGAAGCAAGAAGGAAATAAACTTTCCAATCTACAGATAGTGGAAAAGATCACAACCAAATAAGGGAACAAGAGGATCACAAAAGGCAAAATGGGCAATTTTGATTATATAAAATTTAAAAGTTTTTGTATAAACAAAAGCAACAAAGATCGTATTAGAAATGTAACAGGTAACTGGGAAAATTGTTGTAGCAAGGTTATGTAATAAAGATCTCCTATCAAAAATATAAAAAGGAAGTGGTTAAAATTTATAAGTCTAAGAGCTTTTCCCCAATGGACATATGCTCAAAGTATATGAATAGGCAGTTTTCAAAGGAAGAAATCCAAGCTATCAACAAACCACATGAAAAGAGGCTTCAAATCACAATTAGGTAGAAAAATGCAAATTAAAGTCTGACTCTCCACCTTATAAACTCATCAGACTCTGATAAAAATGAGAAAGGGGACAATTACAAATGTTGAAGGAGCTACAGGGAAACAGACTCACTATATACTATTGTGAAGCTACGGATTGAACCATGCATTTTGGAAAGCAATTTGGAAATATGGTCCAAAGTCACTAAGCTGTGCATATCCATTCACACAGTAATACCACTACTAGACCTATATCCCAAAGAGAAAAACTCTTATATACAAAAATATTTATGGTATCTTTTATAATAGCAAAACCCCAAGAACTGAGTGGAGTAGACACTTCTTAGGGTATGGCTAAGTCAACTATGGCACGTGAAAGTAATGAAATATTATCATTTCATAAAAATGATGAAATGAATAATTTCAGAGGAAACTGGAATGATCTATACGAAGTGATACAGAGTGAACTAAACTGAGCCAGGAGAACAATTTACACAATAACAACATCATAAAGGGGGACAAACCAACTTTGAAAGACTTTAGAACTCTGATTAATGCAATGATAAATGATCCAACAAAACATCCCTTCTACCTGAGGCTTCAATAGCTTCAGAAATTTAATAGTCAAACTATTAATATGAATTTACATTAGATCAAGGAAATTTGATAAAAGAGACAATAACCAGACTACATTTGTAACTATTTCTAATATTTAATACATTCCTTTTACTTTCCTGTGAGATTCTAAGCTTTCATCATGGACTGCATCCAAAAAGTTTTTTTTTTAAATTTCACCCTTTTGATTTTTAATTTGTAAGAATTATGGGTCATAAAAATTTCATAAGAGTAGCTCTCACTGGTGCTGCCTGCTTTCTCTAGCAATAGGGTTATAAATCATGGGGTCATAGGTTTAGAATTGGAAGAGATATTACAGGTCAGTGATTCCAACTCCTTCATTTTACAATTGGAAGCAGAGGCCCAGAGAGGTAAAATGATTTGTCTTCACTCATACAGGTAGTAAATTGAAAGATTATGCTTTTAAACCACAATTTTCTGATTCCAAATCCAGCCATCTTTTCGAGTCAAATCAACAACTATTTAATGAGTGCCTACTATATGCTAGGCAATAGGCTAAGTGCTTTTTACTGTGTGAGACTAGGCAAGTGTAATGGTAATTAGGGTGGCACTTTTTTGTTTTCTCTTTTAGAATGCTATAGTGATCAAATACCTTTGATGAGTGTTGCCTTTCAAATATAACGGCAAGCAAAGTGGACTTTTTGTTGTCTTTTGTTTCTTTGACTGAATCAAGAATCTTTAACCAGGGGCGGAGCCAAGATGGCGGCTGGTAAGCACGGACTAGAGTGAGCTCCGTACCCGAGTCCCTCCAAAAACCTATAAAAACGGCTCTGAACCAATTCTAGAACGGCAGAACCCACAGAACAGCAGAGGGAAGCAGGGCTCCAGCCCAGGACAGCCCGGATGGTCTCTGGGTGAGCTCTATTCCACACGGAGCTGGGAGCTGGGAGCTGGGAGCTGGGAACGGAGTGGAGCAGAGCCCAGCCTGAGCGGCGTGGACGATCCAGACCAGAGGCCGGGCGGAGGGGGCCCTAGCGCCCTGAATACGTGAGCAGTTACCAGACCCCTCGACCCACAAACACCAAAGACTGCGGAGAAGGTTAGTGGGAAAAACTGCGGGAGTGGAAGGAGTTCGCGGTTCGGCTTCCAGCCCCGGGGGCAGCGGAGGTGGGGCAGCTACAGCTGTTGTTACTTCCGGCTCCAGGCCCACCTGGTGGGGGGAATTAAGTGGCGGATCACAGCAGGGGTGCACAGCCTGCCGAAGATCTGAGCCCAGTCTGGACTGGGGGTCCTTGGGGAAGGAGGAGTGCGGCTCTGACAGAGCTGGCACCTCCCCCCCAAACGTAGAACATAGAACTCTGTAATCTACAAGCAGTCATACCCCACTGAAAAACTCAAGGGTCAAGTTAGTTGGTTGGGAATATGGCCAGGACGCGAAAACGCGCCCAGATTCAGTCTCAGACTTTGGATTCTTTCTTTGGTGACAAAGAAGACCAAAACATACAGCCTAAAGAAGACAGCAAAGTCATAGAGCCTACAACCAAAGCCTCCAAGAAAAACATGAACTGGCCCCAGACCATAGAAGAACTCAAAAAGGATTTGGAAAAGCAAGTTAGAGAAGTAGAGGAAAAATTGGGAAGAGAAATAAGAAGGATGCGAGAAAGCCATGAAAAACAAGTCAATGACTTGCTAAAGGAGACCCAAAAAAATACTGAAAAATACACTGAAGAAAACAACACCTTACAAAATAGACTAACTCAAATGGCAAAAGAGCTCCAAAAAGCCAATGAGGAGAAGAATGGCTTGAAAGGCAGAATTAGCCAAATGGAAAAGGAGGTCCAAAAGACCACTGAAGAAAATACTACTTTAAAAATTAGATTGGAGCAAGTGGAAGCTAGTGACTTTATGAGAAATCAGGATATTATAAAACAGAACCAGAGGAATGAAAAAATGGAAGACAATGTGAAATATCTCCTTGGAAAAACCACTGACCTGGAAAATAGATCCAGGAGAGATAATTTAAAAATTATTGGACTACCTGAAAGCCATGATCAAAAAAAGAGCCTAGATACCATCTTTCAGGAAATTATGAAGGAGAACTGCCCTGATATTCTAGAGCCACAGGGCAAAATAGAAATTGAAAGAATCCATCGATCGCCTCCGCAAATAGATCCCAAAAAGAAATCTCCTAGGAATATTGTTGCCAAATTCCAGAGCTCCCAGATCAAGGAGAAAATACTGCAAGCAGCCAGAAAGAAACAATTTGAATATTGTGGAAACCCAATCAGAATAACCCAAGACCTGGCAGCTTCTACATTAAGAGATCGAAGGGCTTGGAATGCGATATTCCGGAGGTCAATGGAGCTAGGATTAAAACCTAGAATCACCTACCCAGCAAAACTGAGTATCATGTTCCAAGGCAAAATATGGACTTTCAATAAAATGGAGGACTTTCAAGCTTTCTCAGTGAAAAGACCAGAACTGAATAGAAAATTTGACTTTCAAACACAAGAATCAAGAGAAGCATGAAAAGGTAATCAAGAAACGGAAATTGCAAGGGACTTACTAAAGTGGAACTGTTTTGTTTACATTCCTACATGGAAAGATGATGAGTATGATTCATGAGACCTCAGTATTAGGGTAGTTGAAGGGAATATGCATATATATATATATGTGCATATATATATATGTTTATGTATATATATAAGTGAATGTGTATGTATGCATGTATCTATGTGTATATGTATGTATGTGTATGTATGTGTATATATATATATATGTAAAAGAAAGAGAGCAGACACAGGGTGAGTTGAGGATGAAGGGAAGATAGCTAAAAGAAATAAAATGAAATTAAGGGATGAGAGAGTAACTTACTGAGAGAGGGAGATAGGGAGAGATAGAATGGGGTGGATTATCTCCCATAAAGGTGGCAAGAGGAAGCAGTTCTAGGAGAGGAGGGGAGTGGGCAGGTGAGGGGGGAATGAGTGAACCTTGCTCTCATCAGATTTGGCCTGAGGGGGAATATCATACATACTCAGTTGGGTATCTTACCCCACAGGAAAGAAGAGGGAGGAAGATAAAAAAAAAATAAAAATAAAAGGCAGGGGGATGATGGAGTGGAGGGCAGATGGGGGTGGAGGTAATCAAAACAAACACTTTGGAAAGGGGACAGGGTCAAGGAAGAAAATTCAATAAAGCGGGATGGGTTGAGAAGGAGCAAAATGTAGTTAGCCTTTCACAACATGAATATTGTGGAAGGGTTATACATAATAATACATGTGTGGCCTAGGTTGAATTGCTCAACTTCTTAGGGAGGGTGGGTGGGAAGGGAAGAGGGAAGGGAATTTGGAACTCAAAGTTTTAAAATCAGATGTTCAAAAACAAAAAAACTTTTTGTATGCAACTAAAAAATAAGATACACAGGCAATGGGGCGTAGAAATTTATCTTGCCCTACAAGAAAGGAAGGGAAAAGGGGATGAGAGGGGAGGGGGGTGATAGAGGGGAGGGCTGACTGGGGAACAGGGCAACCAGAATATACGCCATCTTGGAGTGGGGGGGGAGGGCAGAAATGGGGAGAAAATTTGTAATTCAAACTGTTGTGAAAATCAATGCTGAAAACCAAATATGTTAAATAAATAAATTGCATTAAAAAAAAAAAAAAAGAATCTTTAACCAGCTTAAGAAACAAGAAAGCCCAGTTCACACAGGTTTGAGTCCCATAGTTGTGACACCCTCTGACACTGAGAAGGGTATATAATATCTGAGGTTGGTGTTTTGTTTTGGGGCTCTCACTTAGTGGAATAGTGTGTTGTGTGATTTAACCAGATGAGACTCTGGGTAGCCATTGTTAAGAGCCCCCTGGCTTTGAAAATCCAGATGTTGGTGCTGCTGTTTTTGGTAACTATGTATGTGATGTCTTGATCAGACAAAGCCTGTCTGATGATCTATTTGTAGTTTCTCTTTGTGTATTTGCTCTGAAGTTCAGAGTGCTGGCTTTTCCCCCTGAACTAAGTCAACGGTATATGTATGTTTAATTAAAGTGAGATTATTAACCCCTTAAAGTTGAAGTTGCTTTCCTTACAAAAGCAGATCAAAGAACCTGTGCTAGCAGCCCTCCTGTGTGCTGATGTTGTTGGTCTTTCACCTCCACAGCAACTGCAAGCAACATTGTTGTTATAGCAAGTCACCTAATTACCATCTACCTTAATTTCCTTAATCATAAAATGAGGATAATAATAGCACTCAACTCACAGGATTGTTGAGAGAATCAAATGAGACAATAGTTGTCAAGTTGTCAAGCACAGTGCCTGTCACACAGTATGGTAACAACAATGCTACAAGCAACTGCTGTGGAAGTGTAAGATCAACAACATCAGCACAGGGGAGTGCTGCTAGCACAGGTTCTTTGATCTGCTTTTCTAAGGAAAGCAACTTGAAGGGGTTAATAATTTTACTTTAACTCAACATACATATATCATTTACTTAATTCAGGGGGAAAAGTCAGCACCCTGAACTTCAGAGAAAACACAAGTAGAAATTACAAGCAAAAATTATATACACAGAGCAAAATAACACAAGTCAACAGACAGGCTTCTATCTGTCTGGCCACAGCAATACATACACAGTTACCAGAGAGAGAAGCACCAACATCTGGGTTTTCAGAGCTGGAGGGCTCCTTAACGGCTACCCAGAGTCTCTGCACCAACACTCTTCCAATGAGTGTGCCCCCAAAGCAAAACGCTAACCCCTGAATTTATATACACTTCTTCAGGGTCAAAGGGCGTCACAACCATGGAGCTCAAACCCACACGAGTTAGGCCTTCTTGTGACTTAAATGCTTGCTCATGGTCAGAGGGCGTCACAACCATACCATTCCAACCCAAGTGAACTAGGTCTTTCCTTGATGCAAGCAGGTCATTGAGACTCCTGATTCAATCAAAGATTCCTTAATGCTGAGAAGCACTCCTAAACAAAGACAACAAAAAGCCCACTTTGCTTGCCATAACATTTGAGAAGCAAAACGCATCAAAGGTACTTTATTGCCTCAGCATTACAAAAGATAAAACAGTAAAAAAAAAAAAGTCCCACTCTAATTACCATAACAAGTATGTGTTATATGAATTTTGGTTATTATCATTATTAATGCTAACCCTTATCACCAGTAATCAAGAAGAAATGAAGTTAGCAACCAAGCAGACATCCTGATTCTGAAAAGCCTTTTTGAGTTAGGATCTAGGCTTTGATTGGGGTATCAATCAGTTTATCAAACCAATCAAAAAGTATTTATTAAATGTCTACTATACGTCAGACGATATGGTAGTCCCTTGGGATACAAAAACACGATTAACCAGCTGCAGACCTGAAAGAGTTTACATTCTATTGGGGGGAATTTCTCCTTCCTAAATAACTTCAAGGTTTAAATTTTGACATTAGCTACTGTTTTATTCTTCTTTCTATTGAATACCATCCTGACAGTGAGAAAAATGCTGAGGAAGGTGACCCATTTTATATTTATGTAGGGTGATTGTATAGCCAAAATGTTTCTATGTGAAAAGGTAAGGGGAAATCCTGTTCAATTCTAATAATAAATGCTTTTAGGCTTCTATGCATTCCAACCAAAACCAGCTGACAATAAAATTGATCCATCAATATAGCTTCTTATTGGTTAAATTCATCAGAATCCTTTCTTTTTCTCCCAAGGAGCCAACATACTGCATTCAATCTTTAAAAAAAATCGTCTTTGAAGTCATAGTGTTAAAGTAATGATTTTAATAAAGAATATATTAATTATATACATTAAAATGCCCAAATAAAACAAATTGGGAAAATATTTACAATGAATATATCAGTTAAGGCCTTAAATCCAGAATCTGTAAGAAAATGGTATATCTTTTAGAGGAATATTATACAGTATCCAGTGGAGGAATGGTCAAAATACTTTAACAGAAAATTTATAGCAGAGGAACTATAGACAGTTAATAACCCAGAACCAGATCTAGCACTGTGAAGGTGAGGCTTTACCCATGGTAGGGAAGCATTTCTTTTCCCATATCTCCCCATCTCCTGAGAACCTAACCAGCCTGCTACCTAGTTCACCCTCAAGGCTGACACTTCTCTGAGCCCTCAGGGACCCATGCCTTCATGTCACATGTTTCTCTTTCCTGATCCTCTCCTGGGGCCTACCTTCTCACTGAAGCTAAATGCCCACATTACACTCCTTGGCCTAAGGACCCATGCCATAATTGGCATTAACAAAAGCAGAGCATGCCAGATATTGACTCTATCTCCATAGCTAACTCGGGATTAGACCCTCCTAA
The DNA here is from genome assembly GCF_011100635.1 of Trichosurus vulpecula. Taxonomy (NCBI): domain Eukaryota; kingdom Metazoa; phylum Chordata; class Mammalia; order Diprotodontia; family Phalangeridae; genus Trichosurus; species Trichosurus vulpecula. The sequence goes on from NC_050574.1 coordinate 219,074,962, forward strand.
ATTTCTATTCTCCTTTGATTTTTCTATCTATTGGGCCCTGTGGAACTTTCCTTTATTGCTAACAAACTCCCTTTTATCCTAGATTTCTTTCTGTCATATTTCTTCCACCCTCTGGCGCTCATTGAAACTAAGTTTGTCCTGAAGATACTAGGTCTCTTGCTTCTCTCAACACCCCTTCCAAGATGGCAGCTCCTTTTGTGACATAACTTGTTTCACAGAGCCAGGAAGAAGAACTGACATTATTTTCTGCTGGCACTTTCAAACCTTCCCTTTGCCATCATTGTTCAGCAATCCAACTATCAAGTTCTTGTCATCAATGGACATCTAGGCCACTTTCCTTTCTCCCTTCAAAATTTACTACTAGACATAGTTTTTGCCACCTAACTACGGCTACAAATATTTTGTCCTTCAGATTCTTCCATCTCTTCAACTCTTCTGACCTCTGTCTCTAGCTAACTTCAACCATGAACAGAATGGTCATACCTTACATACTCCCCTTTATGGTCCTGGATTCAAATGAAATTGGTCCAGATGCTGGAGTTCCTGGCAGCTCTTTAAGAGCCACATGAAGAATGCACAAAGTCATTCATAATTGGAAATGAAAATCAGAAGTACTTTAAGGTAACCTTTCCATCACTGAGTTGGTAAAAAATAAAATAAAATGCTAAAAGTCCAAGGCTAAAAATTCAGCAAAGCTACAGGGAAACTGGCCACCTTGTTGGTGGGACCCTAAATGATACAATTATTTTCAAGAGCAGTATGACCATATGCAATAAGTCATAAAACTGATCATACCTCTTGACCCAACTATTCCATCACTATCATCTCAAAAACACCATAGAAAAGAAAATAGACCTATTCTTTACAAAGATATCTTCTTTGCAATAGCAAAAAAATGGTCAATAAATGCCAATAATTAAAGAATGGCTAAATAAATCAACAAAATAGAATATAACACGGTATCACAAAAATTATACATTTGACAAGGAAATATGGAGAGACGTATGAGCTGACATAAAATGAAATGAGTGGAATCATAACTATATACCCACATACTGTGACCATATAAAAAAGAAGGAAGTAAACATTGAACCAAAGAGGGTAAACTTTAAGGAAGGCCTGAGAGGGGACATGGATCAAAAGTATTTATTTTGCTTTTTGTTGTTGTTGTTGATTATTTTGGTCCAGCCTTTTTATTAGAGATTTGGAAGCAAGACTTTTGCTCCTGTTTTGAATGTTTATTTAATTTTTTTGGCTGATGGTTATTAAATATAGTAAAAGAACTTCCATTTTTGAAAGATCCATAAAATAAGAGCAGATAAGTAAAATGGATAGAGTATATAGAAGCAATACTGTACATTATATTAGTTGAGCCTATAGTATCAATATTCTAAGGTGAATATTATAATGTAAGTTTTAAGAAAAATGTTACATTATAGCAATTTGCAAATATTGAAGCATTTCTGAAAAAAAATGCCATAGAATCAACCACAGGTGGTAAGGACCTTAAAGATCATCAGGTCTAACTCCTTTATTTTACAGATGAATAAGCTGACTCAGAGAGGTTAAGTGGTCCAAGGTCATACAAAAATTTGAGCCAGAGACAAGAAAAAATACATAGACTACATGCACAATTAAATGGTTTTCATTTACATGGTGTTGTTGTTCAGTCACTCAGTCATGTCCACTTCTTCATGACCCCATGAAGTGTACTGTTACGGGTTTTTTTGGTTTGCTTTTTTTGTTTTGTTTTTGTTAAAGATACTGGAGTGGTTTGCCATTTCCTTCCCCAGTGAATTAAGTAAGCAGAGGTTAAGTGACTTGCCTAGAGTCATACAGCTAGTGTTTGAGGCCAAATTTGAACTCAGGTCTTTCTGAATCTAGGGTCAGGTTTAATCACATGCTTCCTTTTATTCACATGTATTTCATTAATTTTTCATCCACGTATTTATTTTTATCTTGCTTTTTGTGACTTTTAACATTTGATGTGAATAAATCTGATTGTATGTAACAAGAATTGTTTTTATAAAAATTAAATGTACCATTGTTAAATTTGGAATTAAGAATCAGTATCCATAGGTTCTACTACAGCAGAGTGGATAGAAAGTAGGACTTGGAGTGAGGAATGTCTGGGTTCAAATACTGCCATACTAGCCACATCCTAGCCATATACATCCATATACTAACCATATGACCAAAGTTATATCATTTGTTCCTTCAGTGGACCCCACAAAATTTCAAGACTATGGGTTGCTGATCTGTAAGGGAAAAGGCAGTTCCCCACACAAATGGAATCACCAGTCCAGATTATCCTCTCACCCATAAAATGTTTGAAATTAATTTAACACAAAAAAGAAATTGGCAAATGTTAACTTTGACATCCATGATGTAATTATAATTATTTCTACACTAATGATAACATTATAATTCCAAGAACTATTTGAACCATAACTTTTGGCCAAATTAATCAATGTAATCTTCTTCTATAGTGATATAAACTGGTCAAATTACTCCCTCTGACAGTATGAGGAAAACTGAGTTGTCTAACTAAAATTTATCAATTAATATGTTTTTATGAAGCTTATACTCTATGGTTACATGATGGAGTTGAAGGGACCCTGGGATATTAAAGGATATGTTGTCAGAATAAAAACCCTGGTATGTTCTACCCTGCTGGAAAGACTTTTACCATAGTCTTCTTAAACCACAAGGGTCCAGCCTAGCAAACTGTAATGCGATTTGTCACCTACACGTTGACCATGGGTGATAAAGTCTTTGGTTTCATGGCAACTCATGAAACAAAATGTTTAAGTAGTCTTGACTCCTCTGAAGTAATCATATGCTTCCAACATAACAGTGACATAGTAAAAGAAAAGTTTATATGCTAGTTATAAATCATTATTTTAACCATAAGTAATGAATATGTAAGGTTTTTATACAATAAGTAGTTTATACAATTGATTCACAAACAAGGGGAATGAACCACATCAGTGATCACATTCTCATGATTATTGTTGGAAGAGATGTCAGTGGCCTTCTAGTCAAACCTGGACCTGAAAAAATTCTTTCTGAAAAAAAACGAAACAAACAACCAAAACCAAACCAACTCAGCAAATGGTCATCCAGCCTTTGCTTGAAAACTTTCAATGTCCATGACCTTCCATGGCAGATCATCCCATTTTGGGATAGTTCTAAATGTTAGGAAGGTTCTTTTCCAGCCTAAATTTCCCTCTTTGCAACTTTGCCCTGTTCTACCCTGGTGGGCCAAGTGAAAAAAAATCTATTCCTCTTTATTGGTAATATTACTTAAAATATTTGAAGAGTGCTATCATGTATGCCTTGTCTTCTCCAGTCTAAATATCCTTCATTCTTTCAACAGGTCCTCATATGGCATTAAAAATAAATTAAAGACAAAAATACGCTGCAACTAAGTGGAGGAATGGTTCACAGTTTCTCCTTGGAAGGGAAAATAGAGGTATTGGAACAGCTAATTTTGTCATGTGCACCAAGATAACAAGAAACACAATTTCATGGGATGCTTGGTTATCTTACCTCATAACAAAATAAGCAAAAAGAACATTATGAAGAAAATTACAGTTTATACACAAAATTCTGTTGGAGAAGATAAAGTAGGGGTATTTTATAAAAATTGGACAAAATCCTTCTAACCCATTTAAAAATAATTCTTTGATACTCAATAACTTGGATGTGAAGGTGGGAAAAAGGAGAACAGCAGAAAATGCTTGAAAATATGTGTCAGGATAAAGAAATAAATGAGTCCAAAAGCTCATATATTTCTCAAAAGACTAATACCTATATGCCATGAATAATTTGTTGAAGAAGAGAATTTATAACAGCAGATTTGGTTGGCACTGAACAAGATCAGAAAACCTCCAACAGACCAGACACAGCTGGCTACTGATATGGGTGTCATTTCAGACTCAGCTGTCTATGTGAAATCAACTAGTTAGGGCAAAGGCCAAAATTAATGTCAGGTTAGAACGAAAAATATGAAGGGGACACTTCATACAATGACAACAACACTAAGCCAACCTATTTTAAAAAGCCATCGACAATGAAAAATGGCTAAAGATGTTGATGCTTATTATTTCTTTTCTTGGAAAAAATTTAACCTCGTATAATGACATCATTGTACCAAGAACAATTTGGACCATACCTTTTGGCCAAATTGATTAATTTAATCTTTTTGTTTAGTGATGGAATCTGGAAGGATTGCTGCATCTGAAATAAAGTAGTAAATCTAAGCTGCCTGAACAACAAAAAAATAGCCGTTACAGTTAAAAGGTCAAAAGAACTCCCACAGCTACTCAAGCCAGAAAAATCTTGATTCCTTTGCTCAACTGAGGCAGAGACACCAAGAGCATATTGTTTTAGAATATAAGCAAATGATATTTGCAAAACATTATGGAAGTGCATGGCAGAAGACTGTGAGTAGTATTTTCTCACAGAACAGCAAAACAATAATGGAGGGGAAAACATGCTTGACACTAGTCAAAACTGACATAACGAATATGATGGAGGACTAGACATTTCCTCCAGTCTTCATGAAGTCTCAGTACTCTCCCAAATGAGAATCATGCATGAGAAGTAGAATATGTCATCTAAATCTTCTCAGGCTAGGACACCAATGAATCTAATGAGGTAAATAGCTGATAAAATAACAGACTAGAAGGCTAATTCCTAGTTTCTAACATACTAACTCAGCACCTTTTCTGCATTAATCACCTCACTCTGACATTAGGGCATAAACCAGGAACTTGTTCTTAGGAATCCACTAAGCATTTCCCTTGCTGATGATGTCTCTGTCAGCATACCCTACCCTTGTCCTCATGGTAGCATTCTGTGGCAACAACCATCAGACCTCAACACGCACTCCACTCCCATCTGCTGTGCAGAGGAGGAGAGGTATAGGAAAGTGGAAGCATGGCTCAGCCAGAGAATTAAAGAAGAGAGGAAACTGAGGCAGGGGACCAACATGTGGCTGGCCTCTACTTAGGGCCAGTTCTGTCCCCTAAGAAGTCACTGGGGGCAGTGACTGAGGCTGATGAAAAGTGATTTCTCCTCAAGGTGGAGAGAGATGAGATAGTTTTGAGGTCCATCTTTCATGGGTATCTGCCATCTAAGAGGGAAAAAGGCAGAAAGTGAGCAGTAGGGGGAGATAAGCAAAAAAAAAAAACCCACTGAAATTAGCAAATATCTCAGGATGAAGAAAACTTAGTTAAAAACCTTGAGCACAAGAAGAGAAACTAAAAGGGGAAATGTTAAAAGGGAAGACAAGATGGTTACCAGGATGTCTAAACAAGTCCAAACATCTCTACATAAATATTGCATGACAAAGGAAATTGAACCAATACTTGGTGAGGGAGAAGACCCTTTGAGCTCTCAACAGGATGTTTCTACTAAATGGTTTGAGATTGAAATTAGAATGATAAAAGCAGAATGTATGGTCTACAAAGCAGAAGTAATTAGTGAAATAGTAAGACTTTAGTCCATCAGAACAAATCTCTTCCAAGGGAATACAAATACACAGAAGTGAAAGACAATTTGGAAGAAGAAAAGTAAAAAGCAATAACATTAATATTATACATGAAAACATTTACCTTGAAGTTAGGATGCATTAACATAACATCTCCCAGGAGAACACATATGGTAAAATAAACTGAATACCATACTGCAGGAAATAATATGAGAGCTACTTAGAACTTTTGAATGCAGAAAACAAAATACCAATGAAAAGAATCAATAGTTTGCATCTAGGGAAAAACAAAACCCCAAACATCTTATACTGTACACACCAAGACATAGAGTAATTAAAATGAACAATTCTGAAGGTGAACAACAAATTTTATAAGTGACCAGGAGAAAGACCTTCAACTATAAAGGGAAGGAAATTTGAGTAATACAAGACCATTCTGCATCCAATGAAAACTGCAAAAGACAATGCAATAAAATGTTCCAAAAAGCAAAGGAAATCATGATACAACCCAAGGTGACAACCCCATGAATTGAAATCTAATCATCAGTGAAAAAAAAGATGTATGTTCAATAAAAAGAGTCATTTGAAGCATTCCTATAAAAATTAAATACGTGAAGATTATTCCCTTTCAAATAGTCCAGATAACAGAAGTACAGAAAGATAAATATAGCTACCAAGAAAGGCACAAGTAATGAAATGAATTACACCAGAAAAAAAAGAGGAAAAAAGCTAGAAAGAGAAAGACCACCTGTGGGGCAAAAACCAACAAAATAACAACAGAGAGACCATTAGGAAATTTCTCTTTAAAAGTACATAAGGAGATATAGATAAAAACGGAACTTAAATAGAAGCGATTGTGGAGGAACAGGTTTGAAAAGCCATGACTTTAATGCATGCATTAAACTTCACAATACCCAACCTACATGTGAATTATTTTTTGTATGTGTGGGACTTACTTGAAGAATGAGAGCTAGAAAGAAGATACTCTAATCACATCAATGATAAGCAGTGAAAGGGAAATAACTCGTATAACCTCTCAGGAAGAAGTAGTCACTGAGGGAGAATGTGAGAAAGTAAAGGGAGGTATTGAAATTGTGGGAAAAGGAGGTAATCTTCAAATTCAGTGGTGGGAGGGGGCCACTGAAGTACATTCCCACGGGGAGCAGGTTAGCAATGTATTCTGTAATGGGAGAGAGGGTCCTTACAATCAGCATAATCTACAGGGATTTGGTGCTCAGAAGGACTATTACTTCTGAAAAATGTGTCAGTTTTTTCCTCTCCTCTGCAATTCCTGCCTTGCTAGTAGGGTTCATGCATATTGATTCTCTTTCAAACACTCTAGCCACTCAGTTCCTCGACCTATTCATTTCCTATGACCTAGTCTTCCACCTAACCTCAGCCACACACAAAAATGGTCATAGACTTGATGTTGCTTTCACTTATGAATGCAGCACCTTCAGATTCTAGAATTTGGAAATCCCCTTATCTGACCACAATATATTGGTTTTCCATGTCTTCCTGCACCTTCCCTTACCAAACCCTACTCTTCATCCACAAAGTCATCACCCTCAACCCCTCAGTTCTATCCTAGGCCATCTGTCCTACACTAGGTTTTCTCTGCTCTTTTCCCCATCTTTGATCCCTTGGTGAATTAGTTCAATTTTACACTGACCTGTTTAGTCTGTGTCCCCTTTATCATCTTGATGATTGTGCTCTGCCAAGCCTCAGCCTCGAATCACTCCCACCATCTACAACTTCATTTTTTACACACATGCTGCTGAGTGAAATTGGAGAAAAATCACACAACTCTTCCGACTGAATGCACTAACAAACTTATTTTGCTCAGCCTCAGCTGGGCTCACACTGCTAGGCCAAGGATTGCTAGGCAATCCTTCTAGACCTCTCTTATTAACTCATTATCTCCCTGACCACAATAGCCTTTCCAAATCTTGTCATCCCTCTTCCAACCTCCCACGGCTCTCCCCTCCTGTCATCTGAGAAGCTTGCCTCATATTTTACAGAAAAAAATTGAGGCAATTTGCTGTGAACTCCCTTTGCTCCCCTCTTCCTCATCTCATATCATCCAGATGCCTTCTTCCACTATCTCCTCCTTCACCCCTGTGTCACATAAAGAGGTGACTTTACTCCTTACCAAGGCTAATGCTTCAACCTACATCCCATTCCATCCCATTTCCTCCAACAGATTGGCCCCTCTGTCATCTCCATTTTATCACCTATTTTCAGTCTTCCTCTATTATACTAACTAGCTCCATCCCTACTGGCTACAAACATGCCTTCCTTTCCCCCATCCTCAAAAAATCCTAACTTGATCCTTCCACCCTGCTAACTATCATTCTATATATCTTCTGCCTGGCTAAACTCCTTGAAAAGGACATCTGCAATAGGTGCCTCTGTTTTCTCTCCTCTCACTCTTTTCCTAACCTATTACAATCTGACTTGCAAACCTCATTCAGTTGCTGTCTCCAAAATTACCAATGATACCTTTATTTTCAAATCCAATGGTCTTTTCTCAGTCCCCATTCTTCTTGACTTTACTGTGCCTTTAGATACTGTTGACCACTCTATGATATTAATATTTTCTTCTCTCTAGGTTTTTGGAACACCACACTCTACTGGTTTTCCTCCTTCACATTAAATTACCCATTCTCATTCTCTTTTTCTAGATCTTCATCTGGGCCCTACTCACTAAACTGGGATATCTCACATGGCTCTTTAAATTGAAAAAAAAAATGTGAGTCCTGGAACCAATCATAAAATACTACATGTGTTCTGACTAGAATGCAAAAGGACTACTGTCTCTGTGTTTCTAGAAATTTTTCCCATTTCAATGCAGTCCAAGATCCTATTAGCTTTTCTGAATGCCATGTCTCACTTGACTCATCCTGGATTTTCAGTCCACTGTAACACCTTTTTCAGAAAAGGTATCATCTAATGATGATTATTCCACCTCATGTGTGAAGTCATTTTTTTAAACCAGTTGTATGGCTTTACATTTGTCCATATCAAATTGCATCTTATTCAGTTTAGCCCAATGCTCTAGACTTTTAAGATCATACTTGTTCTAATGCTTAGCTTCAGCATTTGTTGCTATAATGGCAACTGATTGACTAATGACAGTCATGCAAATGATATGCAAAGTCTACTCAAATCCTTGTCATGGAACATCATGACTATGCTAATAGAATATATATATATGGGGTAAGTTGTGGTGAGAGATAGAGGGCTGACATTGAAGTCAAGAAGACCTACCGTGTAACCAAAGGTTAGTCACCCTGTCCATGCCACTTGACTGAAGAGGCAACTGTCTAAAACTGGAAGTTAGAGATAAGCTGCTTATTTGTATTTGTGGAGGGAGTGTCTACACCAGGGAATTCTTCATTGCTGAAGAACACAAGTTTAGACCACAAAATATTGTGGTACTCAAGAGAGCAATTTTGTCAGAGGCCACAGAGAAGATAGCTACGAAAAATTGGTACCTGTACTAAAGTTAAATACTTTAAAATGTATTTAATTAATTTAAACATCTAAGTACAATATTTTCATAGCCATCCACAAAAATCTTTCAAATCCCAATGGTTATATCAAGTGTTATACTGTACTATATTATACCTATTTACATAGATACATATAATAGATGAGAGGCATTCACAATGCTTATCCTCCCATCTACTATCAATATTTTCTGAAAGGGATTCTAGCATAATCACTTAATTTCTCTGAGTGCCCCTGTAAATAGAGTAAAATAATATTTGCATTATAATTGACATTATTCAGATATTGTGAGATAACTTGAAAACTAGAACTATGAAAAACTAGAACTTTATGTAAATTATATATAAACTTCAAACTATAAAATACATAAGTTATTATATCCTTAGTTATGTCTTATACTTTTCCAATTAACTCAAGTTCCAGGGAGGAAGTATTACTTTTTTTTTAATTGACAAGAATAATCCAGATCCAAATCCAGATCAAACTTTTTTTCCCTTCTGTGTGGAAGAGCATATACAAAAAAAGTTTTTCACAAGAACATTTAAGCCAGTTAGCATTGGTAGACGCAGTCTATAGGTTTTGAGGTGTGAAAATACAATAATAATAATAGCTAGCATTTATTTAGCACTTTGAAGTTTGTAAAATGCTTTACATATATCAACTCAGTTGATCCTCACAATAATCCTATGAGGTAGGCGCTATTGGAAATTGAGGCTGAAAGAGGTTAAGTTACTTGGCCAGGGTCACACAGGTAGTTAAGTGCTTGAGGTAGAATATGAATTCCTGAGTCCAAGACCTGTTCTCTATTGACTGTGCCACCTAGCTTCCCTAATACTAAGCATACACATGGAATCTCATTTTCTGGAAAATCATACACAACTCTGCCTCGGTGATAGATTCAATGCAGTGATGGCATGAAGAAGCATTTGATGGCCCCTTGAATTCCTCTCTGGATTTACCACCTTCAGATCATGTAATTCTACTGTATAAACATATGTCAAATAAATATATTGTAATATTTTAGAGAATGTAAAATATTTCCGTGTAACTATGTTTCATATGGTAAAATATGATAATAAAATAAATCCTAATGAATCCACATTGCTCAATTAGTTAATTACTATCTGGCTACTGAGCAACAAAAAAATTTGGTTGGATTATTATGACCGTATTATAGTTAACTATAAATAATTTTTTTTGGCAGCATTAGAACTGAGCAGTGTTTTGGAGGAAACAATCTTACTCTAACAAAGTATAACCAGAAAAGGTGTTGTTAACCTGGCTTCTCCTGCAACAGCTAGCTCATGTGTTACCACAAGAACAAATCCTATGTAACAAAAGGCTGATAACAACTACATCATTAAATAGGGATCATAATAAAAGCTTGACAATGTTATCTCAAGGGAACTGAAGCTCTTGAAGATTATAAATGGCAATTAAGTCATTTTTCATTACTTTCCATCAAGATGTTATGAGGAAAATATTAAATGCCTAACTTTTCAAAACCTGCTTAAAAATGGCCTTTACACCAATCTCTTTCTGTAGGGTAAATTCCTTTTGGCATCAATAGCATAAAATAAGATCCCAATGGACTATAATTGCCTAACCAAATTATTTGAGGAAATATGCATATTTTAATCAACGAAGTGAAACACAAAATAATAAGCAATACATTTTCCTCATAAATAATTACTTTCATTTTAATCTTGTCCTAATATTAAATTTACCCCCCCCCAGAAAATCTGCATCAATGAATACTAATACATTATTCATTACTCATATTAATATGAATAAAAGCATACATAGTCTCATAAAAGTTCATATTCTAAAAGTTTCTTTTCAATTTGGCTAGTAGACAATATATTAAACCTAATTAACATGGAATACCTAAATATTTTGAAATGTCTAGAGGTTAGACAAAATCTTAGCTTTTCTACCAGATATGACATCATATTTAAAATGATCTTTGATTTTCATCACATTCTGTTACCTAGTTCCTCCTCTGTATTGCTTTATTTCAGCCAGCATGCCTCAGTTCTGTGCACAGTACTCAACTTTATTTGCAAAGGATTGTAGGCAAGTAAAAACACTTTCAAATGTGTTGCACACACTTTGAATAGCTATGTATTGTCACAATAATGCACTGCCACCTCTAGATGGATCTTCTTATAATTTCTTGACAACATCAGACTTCTGCAGTAACATGACCCTGATATTTCTTGCTGCTTTTTAAAAAAAACATATTCCATCAGTAATTCCCTTCCTCCCCATCCCCCATGATTCTGTGACATAATTTATAAAAGAATCATTTTTAGAATTTCTCACTCATCACTTAAAATTAATTCCACCTCATAATTTCTCTTTGATTTTTTTTCTCAAACTTAGACCACTGCAAGTTTTTTGGTCACTGCAGCTAAACCAAAATTAATTCAGAGCCACCATGAAATGCAGCTCTACTGCAGTGCTCACTATAAATATTACTGAAAATATACCTCAATTTGTGGAGTCACTCAATGGTCAAGCTCTGTGCTCTTTATCACCAAATTGACACAACAGTAGTAAGAAAAGCAAGAACATGAAAACAAATAGCCCATTTTTGAAGGAAGAAAATCTGCAGTCCAGAGGCCAAGGCAATTCGACAGCCAAGAACTGCAGTGAATCATTTGAAGCTAACAGTCAATGCTCTCCCACAACACCTTCAAGCAAATGGATTTCACTCACATTTTAATCAGTCAATTCAGCAATAATCCCAGATGGATAGAGATGTTTGTTAAGCAAACTCTAATTTGCAATTTATTTATTCATGAAGTAACTTAAAGCTGGCTTTGCTAGAAGAATTACTATGCTTACTGAAGTATGCTGACAGTCTTGGTTTCTCCTGGTAATTTCTCCTGCAGCTCGCAGCATGGCTGACAATCATCTGCCAGGACTCTAGTATATTAATCATTGAATCATGCAAACATATTTACCTCCAAAAGATGTAGCAAAAAAAATCAGTCTCCTTCAGTTTCCATAGCCCATGCAGTATTAATGGGAAGGAACAGTCCTATTAGCTTGTACAGGTCAGCAGTGTGTATCTCCTACACTTGACCTAGCCCGCCTTACATAAGGAGAAATCAGTGCTGGATCCTGTGCAGTACAGCTAGCTGAATGTCATCCCTGGCAAGAATAAGGGGTATTGACAGCAGGCGAGCACGCAGGCAGGCTGGTACTTTGCATGGAGATCACGGACTCTTTTCCTCTTTTCTGTTCAGGAAGGAGCGTTAAGAATAGCAACTCAGAGAAGCTGTTCTCATTCTTTTGGGCCGAATTACCGGAAGCCGCAAAAGGTAAAGCTGTCAGCAAGTTCTGAGCAGCTGGGTAAAGAAAGCTAACACAATTGCTTCGAAAGGGCTCTGCTTCCACACCTAAAAGGAAGGGGCAGAGTATTGGCTCAGACACATAGACTGCTGCTGCTGCTGCACGGTTTTGCCTACATTTAACTCCTCATGGTGAGTACAGGGGCAGGCAGGGGCAAGGAACCGATCCCAAGAAGTATACTTTCCTAAAAGCTTATTTCACTTTTCTTGAGCAAATATATTGTTGAATGCAAGACAACAGTGTTTGTGAGCTTTTGTATCAGATCGGGAAGTAGGTAGGTTAACATTCCTATATGGTTAATAGCCAAAAAAACAAACAAAAAACCCCAACGAACAACCCAACCCCCTACCCCTAAAAAAACCCAAAAACCAACTATGCGCTTGTGTTACAGTACTGTCCCAAGCATTGCTTGTTTCTTTAGCCTATGCTTAACCTACTCAGAATGCTTCAGTATCTGAATTTGCAATTATAATTGGCATATTTCATGCATTAAAAGTATTTTCCCAGGGGGGAAGCGAAAAGAAACAAAACTTACAGATCACCTTTGTTGAAATCCGTGTGTTTATCCCTAGAGACTGATGGCAAGTTGAAATGCATGCTCTCATCCACTGATTTTTCCCACTTCATTATATCTAATTTGTGCAATGAAAGATGTCCTTGAGGATGTGAAATAAAAAAAATAGCTTGTGAGAATAGTTTGATATGACACCCTTATATGGGAAGGAATAATATTTTTCCTTGATACATAAAGCAGTTGTAGTTTAATATGGATATTATATCATATTTATAATTTATGAGTCAACACATATCTAGAAGGAACCACAAACCATTTAAAAATAATGGTGGTGTATTGTCATTCCCCCTGGAAATTCCCCTATAATCTGGCCAAATGGAAATATTATAAGTAAATAGAAATAGAATCATAAGATTTTAGGAATGGAAGAAACCATCTTATTTAACTTGGTCATTTTATACTGAAAGTAAATTAGGCAAAAAGGTATTAAGTAACATACTCATCAATACATTATGGGACAATGGAGATTTGAATACATCAATATCTGATGCCCTAGTGAGGATCTTTTACTACCACACCACAATGAATATCTATCATTTGAGGCTAACCAAGTAACTTTTAACCTCATGATGTAGAAGAAAGCTTGGAATCGGCACACTTTGATTTGAATCTCTGCGATCATGGACAAATTACTTGATTCCTCTAGGTCTCAGTTTCTTCATCCATAAAAGGGGATAATAACTTGTACTACCTACCTCATGGGGTTGTTGTAAGAAGTATACTTGTGGTATAAGTGAAAAAGTGCTAGATCTGGTATAAGGAGACATAAGATGAAGCTAAATTCTGCCACTTACTGACTGTGAACACTGGAAATGTACTTAACTTTTCTAGTCCTCAGTTTTCTAATTTGAAAAATTAGATGATGATATTTGTACTACACACCTTCACAGAGCTCTTGTGAGGATATGATGGAGTTTGGAGTGCTAGGAACTCTGAAATGTAAGGGTACGGGACTAGTCTGCCTGGAATGAATTCATGAACTCAAACCTTCTTTCAGTCAAACTGGGAAAGTTTATTCTAATACCAATAGGAGGGAGCAGAAATTCCTAGTGAGTTTTCAATTTGATGAGATTGGGACTGATACTTATAAACAAGAGGGGGATCTGGATGGGATTAAGGAGCGGTAAATAGCTTGGGGTGATCCAGGTGCAACAGTGAAAGGATATCAAGTAGGCTAATTAGATGATGTAGAGGGGATTAAGGAGTATCAAGTAAGCTAATTAAGTAATCAAGGTGGTTTCGGGTGGGCAGTCAGTGATCTAAGCAGCTGAAAGTGTATGGGAAAGCTCAGGGACTGGCTTGCTTAAAGAGACAGTCTTTTCATTTAGTGGTCTAGGTCCCATACCCCCATCAGATAGTGCTATTATTATATATCCTATGAAGCACAGTTACATAGAGATGACATTTTCCATTCTTTAAAATGTTACAATATAGTTATTTGACCTGTTTATACAATGGAGTTATAAAATCAGAAGGTGATAAGTTTGTAGAGGAATCCAAGGGGCCATCAGGTCTATCTTTATGCCAAAACTGCATTGAACCCATCGCTAAAACTTATATATATATATATATATTTAAATATTAATTTAAAAAATTAGATTCCACAAGTAGAATTAGTGTTGGGGTAGCTAGGTGGTATAGTGAATACAGCACAAGACTTAGAGTCAGGAAAACCTGAATATATTAAATAAAAAATATATGTATATTATATAAAGATATAGGATATGACATAAATATATCATTACATGGTCATGTAGTACTATAATAAATAAATTACATATCCATACTTCCATTTTCTCTTGTTCCACCCTTTCTTAACATATGAATTCTAATACTGACAAATTTTTAAAACTTTCTGTATCATATTTCAGGGTATACTGCTTTAACTTCAAAATTAGATGATTGAGATACAGATTTTTTTCAAATCTGGTTCCTACAGTGAAAACATATTTGCAATAGAAGGTTACCTGAGTAATAAGAACTCATATTTAGATTAGCACTATAAGCTTGACAATGAATTTTTAATAAAACAGTACTCTGAGGAATGTAGTATATTTTATCAATTATCCAGATTTTGTAGGGGGGTAAACCAACAAGTGGGCAGTTGGTGGCAAAGTAGATAGAGTGCTGGGCCTGGAGTCAGGAAGACCCGAGTTCAAATTTGACTTTAGATACTTATTAGCTGTTTGACCCTAGGCAAGTTACTTAGCCCTGTTTTCCTCAGTTCCCTCATCTGTAAAACAGGCTGAAGAAGGTAGTGGCAAATCACTCCAGTATCTTTACCAAGAAAACCCCAAATGGGGTCATAAAGAGATGGACTCAGACGTAAAAGCCACAAACCAACAAGTTGCCAGCAGTTAAGTGGATTGTTGAAGATTTTACCGAAAGTAAGTAATAGAGAAAGGATTTAGCATCTAGAGGTCACCTAATCCAGCTTCTTTATTTTTACAAATGAAGAAACTGATACCTGAGAGGTTAAGAGACTTACCAAAGACCGCAAACAAAAAGTTGAATAATTACAAGTCAAATTCAAATCCTTTGGCTCCAAATCATGTTCTTTTCCATTATATCTCCTCCTGCCCCACCCTCAGGTGATTTGACTGCAAAGCCAGAGTTCATCTCACCCACTCCACATTTGAAGATCCACAGAAATCTTGGACTTAGATGTTGTCTTAGAGACTATCTAGTCCAACACATATCTCTGAATTTAAATTTGAATATCTCTAGTGCTGGAGCATCCTTGATGAATGAGTTCCCCAACCAACTTGATTCGATTGGAGAGCATGAGATTTTGTTTGGAGATATTTGAAGGGGTACATCCTCAGGAGAGTGTAAGCCTGGCCTGCTTTGCTAAGAGTTCACAGAAGTCTTGATTGGTTGGCTATTCCCGTTCCCCTCTCTCAGGATGCAGACCTGCTGTTCTATTCAATGCTAGCCTAGGAATATGTGGGAAAAGGCAGAGGGAGAAAGGAGAGAAGGGGACCAAAGGGGAGAAGAGAGGAGAGAAGGGGACCAAAGGGGAGAAGAGAGGAGAGAAGGGGACCAAAGGGGAGAAGAGAGGAGAGGAAGGGATGGAGAGAGTAGTAAAGTAGTAAAACTTTGCTTTCTATAGAAGTTAGTCAAGGATTTGAGAATCCAATTTAAAATTATACCCTTGAGAGTAAATTCTATGAAGGCAAGGAAAATATGTTATATAATTTTATCTCCCCAGAAATAAGTACAATATTCTATATATAGTAGGCTCTTACTATTTGTTGCATCGAGTAGAAATAACCTTTTTAATAGTAGGAACTCACATTTTATACTCATATCTGCCTCAAACTAAAGTGATTTTACAACAGTTTGTAGCACTGACTAAATAGATAGAGTTCAAAGTTTTTATAAGTAATTTTTTCCCCACAAATTAATGTGGATCAGAAGATATGCCTAGTGGCTCTGCTTGTGAGGTCAAGGGGCAGGAGAACAAAGAGATACAAAGTTCAGGGTAAGCTCCCTAGTTATAGTGGACAGAAAAAAGAAAGTTCGCCAGGGTCACAGAGTTCATGCTCCCAGACCTCACTGCCTAGTCCCCCTGAGACAAGTCTTGGGAGGTAGGGACAGTTATTGTATTGGGAGTTTAAGACTCCTATTTTTCAGAATTTCAAACTAAGGAGTCTGCTGCTGTCAAAGTTCAGGGAATTCCAGGGATGCTACTTGTGCACAGGTAAAATGAGCATGTTTATTCAGCACTAACTCATGATCAGAAATACCTCAGGCCGGGGCAGGGACACCACTGGGATGGATTGTCCTCTCCTGGAGAATGGCTCCAGAGATTTTGTTATGTGAGGAGACTTACACAGGGGCTAAAATGGAGTCAGATGGTCCTCTCTTTCCCAGGTCCTAAGTCAAGAGGGTTAGGCATAGCTAGGACATGATGCCAACTAAGCACTACCATGGAAAGGATTCTGGGTTCCCTTGGTTGAGGGGGCTCAGGTCTTGATATGCTAATCAGTCAACCTGAAGGTGGTTAGAAAGATCCTGGTATTGAAGGAGCTAGACTGTTCTGATCACAACACAGAGTGCCCCAGTGCCAAAGATCACTATATCTAACCTGGCTAGAAACAGAAATTGCACATTTTGGGGGGGTAGGGTCCTGAAGATAGATCCTGGAAATGTTTCCCTAGCAGGAAGGTAGACTAAGGAGATTCCGGATTATAGGTTGGAAGTATGTTGTGGACTGGACACAACAGAGCAAAAGTGACCAATAGAGAGTTAATACTCAAGATAAGTAGAGAGATAGTAAGTTACCTTGATGAATTCAATTCACCACGTACAGATGAACTACCTTGCTGAATGAACTGAGAATTGTGATTACTGTAGCATTGCCATTGAAAGACTACAAATAAAGAAACAGGTACTAAAGAACAGGAGAAAGAAAATGTCCTATTTTTTTCCCAAAGGAAAGACAAACCTTCAAATTGTAGACCAGTGATACTGACTTCAATTCCTGGCAAATTTTTAGATTGTATTGTTCAAAGGATGGCTGGTGAACATGACTGGTGAACATCTACAAAGGAAGCAGGGATCACAGTGATACAGCTTGGCCATAACAAGAAGGAAGGAGGAAATGAGCTTTTATTAAGCACCTACTATGTGCCGAGCACTGTGCTAAGTACTTAATAAGTATTATTTCACTTGATCTTTACAACCCGAGGAGGTAGATGCTATTATTATTGTCATTTCACAGTTGAGGAAACTGAGGCAGAGGTTGAATGACTTGCCCAGAGTCACACAGATAATATCTGTCACTGGATTTGACTCAGGTCTTCCTGACTCCGTGTGGTGTTCTGTCTACTGCACCACCTTGCTGACTCTACAGTAGGTTATGTGGAGGTACCATTCATAGCTATGGCTAGGGGGAAAATTCCTGACCATAAATGGAATGAGTGATCATAAAAGACACAATAGTCAGTTTTTATTATACAAAATTAAGAACCATTTGCAAGTCGATATGTTGAAAGCATTTATCAAGTACCTACTATGTGCCAGGCACTGTGCTAAGATGCACAGAAAGGCAAAAGCAGCTCCTGCTTTCAGGAAGCTCACAGTCTAACAGGGAAGAGAGCATGTAAACAACAAAATACAAAATAATACAAAAAATAATACAAAAATACGAAATACAAAAAAATACACCCAGGATAAATTGGACATAATCTCAGCAGGCAGGTAGTAGAACTGAGAGGAATAAGAAAGTCTTTTCTCATAAGGTAGGATTTTACCTAAGACTTGAAGGAAACCATGGAAGGAAGAGACAGAGATGAGGAGGTAGAGCATTTCAAGTAAGGACAGCCAGTGAAAATGCATGAAGTCAAGAGATGATTGCCTTGTTCAAGAAACAGAAAAAAGGCCAATGAAACTGGGGGTGAATGGAATACATAGACAATACATGAGCTCTAACCAGAAAAATCCAGTTTTAGGGAAAGGTATGTCACGTTACTTAAGTGTTTGATTTTGACAAACTTCTTTAGTCAACTGGCTTATTGAAATGGTTTCTAATTCTTGCCCCCGGGGAAGTCATTTTGTTCTCCAGTCAATTTTAAACCCGGGGAATAATGGCAGAATGAAGGTTTTGTTGGTAAAATGCTAAGATGAATAATCAATTTGTGAAAAAATTAAAATTTGATTAAAGTTTTTAAGTCTAACTAAACTGATTGACATGACCAGCCAGATTTAGTCCTGGGTTCCTGTAAGGGTAGGGTTAATCCTCAATAACTCCTGAAGGTACTCATTAGTATGACTTGAACCGCTGGTGGTGGGTTGTGGTAGGCTATGATAGTGGCGGTAGGGGAAAAGTCACAAAACTAACCCAGAAGTAGCTTCAATTGGTAAGCTTGGATCCCAGCCAACAAATGTATTGTTTCTAGGTTTACAGTTGTGTTTCTCCACATTTTTAGTCTGTCACAGATTTCATAGGTTCACCAGTCCAACCATACTATCCTTCCATCATACACCCTCACTTTCCTCCCCTCCCACATAGATATATACCCTAGACAAATAATGTTATTATACAGGAAACACAGAATTTATGGTTTCACAATTTGGACATTAATGTTTAAAATATTCTGGCACAAAAACCCTATTGCTCTACATTACTCCTTCTTTTCAATGCCCTTTCATATTAAGGTCACATCAAGGAGATTGATTACATTAAGGAGAAATTTTCTTTTAGATGCTAATCTCTTTCCTCTTTCTGGCTCTGTTTCTGGCTTCTTGACTTCAAAACCATGCTTTCTCATCCTAAACTTCTCTCAGTTCCTGAGGTCTCCTCATTCTGGAATATCCAACTATTCCTATTATCTTCTCAACATCAAACATCCCTCTATATGGCCTCTTTCCAGCTCCCTTTGATGAGTTTCTCCTGGAGCCTCCATTTTGTGAAGTAGCCTAGCCTGACCCTTTGTTCCCATCACATCCCTATTCTTGGCTTCTGGACTTCAACAATCCCCCATTTTTCAGCTCCCTTTTGTGTGTTGTCTTCCCCTAACAGAACACCAAAACACTATAAGAAATTATGAATATGAGTAATTCAGAGAAACATGGGGTAATTTGTATGAAATGACAGAATGAAGTGAGCAGAACTGTGAGAATATGCACAATGACAAAAATAGCATAAAAGAAATAATATTAGAAGTCAGTTGAATTTACATAAATGGTAAAAATGACCAATCTCAGTTAAGCTCAGGGCAGCTCAGAAAAGAGGCTAGAGTCTATGGCTATTGAATGTGTCATATGCTATCAGATGTAATCATGGTCTTTTTGTTTGGCTTAAATATTTTTCTTTGTTCCAAGAGAAGATTCACAGGGAATATAAATATATACACACACAAAATAAAACATACACACACGTATGCTCATGCGTGCAAGCATGTACGCATGCATACTTTGCCTCAGTTCCTCATCTGTAAAATGAGCTGGAAAAGGTAATGGCAAACCACTACGGTATCTTTGCCAAGAAAAGAAAAAGCTGGCAAAGATACCATAGTGGTTTGCCATTTCCTTATCCAGCTCATTTTACAGATGAGGAACCGAGGCAAACAAGGTTAATTGATTTGCCCAGGGTCACACAGTTAGTAGATTTGAACTCAAAAAGATGCCTTCCTGACTTCCAGCTTGGCACTCTATGCACTGTACTTACCTAGTTCTCTCTCTCTCTCTCTCTCTCTCTCTCACACACACACACACACACACACACACACACACACACACACACCCCTCTTGTGTGATCTTGGACAAGTCACTTAACTTCATTGTACTTCAGTTTCCTCATTTGTAAACTGGGGATAATAATAACCAATAATAATACCTTATGAGACTATGGTGAACAAAGTGCTTCACTAACCTGAAGGTATTAAATGAATATGGACTATTATTCTCTCTCTCTCTTTACACACTACAGTTTTTTTCCAAACCAGGATGTCAGTCTGATTTATGAGCCCAGTGCATTTTTGGTCAGTCAACCAATCAATCCATCAAGAAATATTCATTAGGCATCATCCCTAATTTATTGTTTCTGAAAAATCCTTAAATCGTTTGAGTCAGTATTCCAACTTGTTGTTGGAGTTTGGAACCTGCTATTCAGAATTCAACTTTCTATTCACAATTCTTAGCTTATGACTACAACGTGATGTGAAGATGTCATTATAATAGGGGGAGGGGCAATGAATTAGAGGTACTCTTGTCTTTGCATAGTGTTTTAATTAATAAAATTTTGCTATTTATATAGCACTTGAAGGTACACAAAGTACTTTACAAATATTATCTCATTTTATCTTCATGAGAACCTGGGAAGTAGGTGCTATAACTCCCAATTTACAGATGAAGAAATTGAGGCAGACAAAGGTTAAGTGACTTGCACATAGTAAATATCTGAAGTCATATTTGAACTCAAATTTTCCTTCCTTCAGATTCAGGGCTCTAGCCACTCCAAAGAAAAGAAAACAAAAGGAAAGGAAAAAAAAGAGGAAAGGAAAGGGAAATGAAAAGGAAAGACAAGGCAAGGGAAGGAAACAAAAGCTAAAAATGCACTTAGAGATTTCAGTTTCCTCAAGAAAGCAGATAATAGATATGTTCCTTACCTTATGAGAGCTTACAATCTATGAGGGGAGACAAGACACACCTGCATAATAATGATCACCAGGTTTGTTTTCTTTCCTTTCTTTCCTACTTCCTTCCTTCCCCCTTTCCTACTTCTTTCCTTCCCCTTTTCCCCCTCTTTCCCTTTTTTCCTTCTTCCTTCCCTCTTTCTTTTTATAATAGACTGTGAGAGCTGGAAGGGATTTTTAGTTCCTTGACCAATTACTACTTATGTGACCTAGGGAAAGTCCCTTAACCTCTCTGGGGCTCCATTTCTTTATCTCTAAAATGAGGAAAACAGGGAGTTATTCTAAATAACCTGTAAGGGTCTAAGCTTATTAGACCATCTAAGCTCTAAGTTTATTAGAAGGGAAACCATCTTCTCATTCCCTCAGGCTTACCTAGGAGTCATCCTTGCCTGTTTCACACACACCAGCCCCTCTTACCCAATCTGTTGTCAAGGCCTATCAATTTCACCTTTGCTACATCTCTAAAATATGCCCCCCTTCTCTTCTGACACTACCACCACTCTGGTGTAGGCTCTTATCTCCTCACATCTGGAAAGCGGGTGCATTTGTCTGCTTGCCTTGAGTCTTTCCTTACTTCTCCATTTAGCTACCAAAGTCATTTTCCTAAAGTACAAGGCTGATCATGTCACCTTCCTACTCATTAAATTCCAGTTTCCATCTTGTCTCCAGAATTAAATACATAACACTGTTTGGTGTTCAAAGCTGTTCATAGCTTTGTTCCTCTCTACTCCTCTTTTCCAGTCTTATTACAATTTATTCCCCACCACATACTCTTTGATTCAGTGACCCCCGGACTCTCGGCTTTTCCTTGAACAAGACTCCATATCTCTTGGCTGTAGACATTTTCACTAGCTGTCCTCCATGCCTGGAATGCTCTCCCTCCTCATCTTTGCCCACTGACTTCCCTTGCTTCCTTTAAGTCCTAGCTAAAATCCCTTCTTTTCCAGGAAACTTTCCCAATCCTTAATTCTAGTGCCTTCTCTGTTAATCGTTTCCTATTTATCTATATAATTTGTATATAGTTATTTGCACGTTGTCTCTTCCATTAGATTTTAAGCTCCTTGAGGGAAGGAGCTATCTCTTGCCTCTTTTTTGTATTCCCAGCACTTAGCACATATAGTAGGTGCTTAATAAATGTTTATCGATTGATTATCCTCTGACTCCTTGTGTATAGATAAGGAAACTGAGTCATCAAACTCCGTGTCAACCACTCAAAAGCAAAATTAAAATCTTGGTCCTGTGCCCTCATGCAATGTTCTTTCCACTTTGCCAATACACTGTTATCCACTAATCTAAATTTCTATTCTCCTTCTCGATTGTTTCAGTGTATTTAGCATATGGGGAATCTTTTTTAATTTAATTTTAATTTAATTTAATTAAATATTTAATTTAACAAAACAATTCATTTTTTCAAAATAATCAGTTTAATACTTCTGCATTGACATAACTTGTCAAAAGTCATTACCACTGAAAGAGACCGTGAGAGAAACTACAAAGTCATCTACAAATCATGCTCTAAAGGGCATCCCAGTCATGAAATGGAGATCTTAACCATATATACCAAATGAAAAAAACAAATGGCTTCCTAAACTGGGTTAGATTAAGGATGATTTAACTTAGCAACAACCCATTAAGTGGGAATGCAGAATCCAGTTCAATAAATAAGTCATTCCCTATGATCAGAAGCTGTCAACAAAGTTGTGCCTAGGTGAAGTAGGAACAGAGAGAACTCAGACACTTCAGAAACCAGCACTAGGATTCAGTAGAAGCAACACTGCAGAATCTATAGAATTTGCTTGTTCCCTGTATGCAAGCTTTGTTCTAATTTTTAGCCCAATTTCCCCCTACTTTCTGATGTCCTGCTAGAGCTCTCACATTCGGTTAGTTGCAGGCCTTGGATGCAGCTGATACATGCAACTTCAGAATGCAAATGTGCTGTATTTAGTGAAAATTTAAACATAACAATTTTTCCCCCACAGTGACTGATAATTTACTTAATGGTAAATTATCCTCTTGGTACACCTTTTGTGCACCTGAAGAAAATGATGAGAAATTGGGCTAATGTACAATATCATGCTTAGAAACTAAGCCTCTGTCGAATATTCAAATCTTATGCATGTGGCCTATGGAAGAGGTGTTTATTAACCACAAACTTGCCATGAAACCTTTGTCTTACCCAACATTCTGGTACAACATTTGGTTCTTCTAAAAATATCATCCAATTGTTTCACCCAGAGCTGGGATTAGGATGAGTGAATAATTGTTCAGCTCTTTAAATTTCAATGATGAAAAGGTCTTCAGAAGTGCCGAGCCTTGCAATTCTTTTAAATAGCTATCATTCCCAAAATGACTTATGCTGGAGGGTTGAAAGTCTCAGAAGTGATTAGTCAACTAGCCAAACAGCTGCACATTTCTCGGGATTTAAAAATGCTGTTTTCTTCGCAGCCACATTCTCAATGCAAAGAGATTTTTTTTTTAAAAAGCAAAACCTGCTTTGTCAGCATGATTGACTAAGCAGTACAATTTTATATCTATTCATCCCAACTTTAAGACACTATAAATAAATAAATCATAAGTTGAGATCAGCAATGACAAACTTTATTTTTTTAAACAGAGTAGGAGGAAACCCCAAATGTGGCCCATATCAGCAAAGCTCACCTAGGATTCAGAACTGGAAAGGACCTTAGAGATTGCCTAGTCCAATCCATTCACTTTATAGATAAGGAAATTAGGGCCCCAGAAAGGAGAAGTAATTTCCTCAAGGTCAGAAAGGCTCTCTGATTTCAAATCTCTCACTCTTTCTGCTTTACCATGGTGACTTTGGTTGCACAGAAACATATTTTAACCCTTGTGGGAAAAGCTTTCATGACATGAAAAGGCCAGATATACTTTGGGGGATTTCTCATCTCTTTGGCTTGTTATCTACATCCAGAAAATCTAGGAATATCAAAGTTTACAAAATTCAAAAAGTGGATTGAGGGAGAGGATTCTGGGAAGATGGAAGAATAGGTAAGAAAATTTCAAGTTCTCAAGATTTTCCTCCACAAAAGAGTTAAAATAGTGCCTCTGGGCAAACATAGAACCTGAAAACAAATAAGAGCAGGGGCAGAACAGGAGTCCTTTTGGGATGATCAGAGAAGACCAGAAGAAAAATCCCAGGACTAGATTTCCTCTCTGTAAAGGGTAAACACCTCCATGCTAGGGTCCACTTTAACAAGTCCCAAGCTGCTTAAACAACAAGCTGCAAGCCTTGGGTTAGCTGGGTTGGGAGGCTGCCCCAGCCTGGCCACAGGAACTTTTACCCCTGGGACAGTGATAGGAATTGGGCGTCTATCCTGGAGAAGACCTAGGAAACCTCTGCTGACAAGGAACTCCAGACCCAGCTGTGCTTCAGAAAAGATGTGGGAGGTGGGAGGTAAGGGACCAACCAGCACAAGCCTGATGAGTGCAGAAGCAGTGGGGCAGGGCACCACTAGCTGTGGGCACTTATAGGACAGGCTGGACATCCTGATTTGAGTTCAGGGTCAGAGGGGAGAACTGAAGAGGATCAAAGGCCAGAGGCACCATCCCCCATGCTCTAGGACTAGAGGTGATTATAAAAACTAAATTATTACCGAAAAAAGTACACAGGCAAAGGAGAAAGAATCCAGCTATAGAGAACTACTGTGGGAATAGAGAAGATCAGACAAAGAAGAAAGAATTCAACCAGAGAGAACTACTATGGGAATGGAGAAGACCAGACAAAGAAGAAAGAATTCAACCAGAGAGAACTACTATGGGAATAGAGAAGGCTGGGGTTTGACTTCAGAGGAAGATATTGAAGTAAAGAAACCCTCTTCTACCCCAAAGAGTAATGTCAAATGGTCACCTGCCCAAAAAGAATTCGTTGAAGAACTTAAAAAATGACTTTAAAAATCAAATGAGAGAGATGGAGGAGAAATTAAAAAGAAAAACAAGAATAATAAAAGAAAAACAGGAAGATTATGACAAGAAAGTCAACCAATTAGAAAAGGAGATCCAGAATCTTAAGGAAGAAAATGACACCTTGAAAATCAGAATAGGGCAAGGGGAAGCCAGTGAAGTTATAAGAGATGAAGAAATTAAAAAAAAAATATATATATATATATATATAAAGAATGAAAAAATAGAGAATGTGAAACATCTCATAAGAAAAACAACAGATCTAGGGAACAGATCAAGAAGAGAAAACATAAAAATAATTGGATTACCTGAAAGTTCTGATCAAAAAAGAATCTTGATACAATAATATGAGGAATAATTAAAGAAAGTTGTCCTGAAGCATTATAACAAGAGGGGAAAGTAGAAATAGAAAAATCCACCCATCACCCCCTGAAAGACATCCTACAAGGGAAACTCACTATCTTTTGCCCCTTTTTGTAATTCCAGAACTTAGCACAATGCCTACTACATAGCAGTTACTTAATCAGTGTCTATTGATTGATTGGAATGCCTTTATGGTTTTGTCCTTGCTAAATAAGATGGGTTTTTAGTTAAATTCAATTCATCAAGTTGTGTGCAAAGACAAAAATTAAATAGTTCCTGTATTCAATAAGCTTATGTTCACTTGGGAGATACAATGTGTAACAGAGTCAAAAAAGTTCAAGGTAATATGAGGAGGGAGAGAGTTTACAATGAAGTTAAGAGCTCTGAAAGGTGGAGAAAAGAAGAGACTGCATTCTAGGTAGGAGAAACCAGTTAAATGAACACAACCATGCAAGAGATGGAGTATTAAGTCAGAAGAACATTTCATAATATAATTTGGCTGGGATATTACACAACCCAGGTGCTTCCTTATTCAAGAAGTTAACAGTGCCATTACCTATGGAGAGGTCAACAAAGATGAGGCCTGAGTAAAGGGTTTTACATTTAGTGCTTAAGATTTTTTATAACCCTAGAGCGAGCAATTTCAGCAAAAAATGAGGTCATTACCTATATTGTGAGGGATTATAAGTGAGTCAGTAGTGGGAGTGAGAGAAAAAAATGAGCAATTTAAAGTTTTACCTTTTTTTGGTTTAATCCTGTTATTTATTGGTGTAGAGAACTATCAGCAAGGAAATTCACCCTACTATCACATCTTTAACTCTTCTGTGACTTATATAGTACTATAACATTCATATACACTACATTTTGTACACCCTCTCATATTGATTGAACACTCACTTTTATTTTTACTACTACCCAGAGCTGCTGTAAATATTTTTATTTATATGGAACCCTTCCTTATACCTTTTTCTTCCTTGAATACATATCCTCAGTAGTAGGTTCATTAGATCAAAGAATATGCACAGGTTAGTGGCATTTCTGGTTTGTTCCCCAATAAACACACACTTTCTAAATGCTTACTTCAGAAAATATACCATCATCGCTAAACACACACACACACACACACACACACACACAATGTAGATTAATGACAGTGTGTATTATGACATATACAGAACGCACCTACCAAACTAACCTGTTGATGTTCCCCAAGTCTGGACAGAAAAACAATTAATGTAGGAGCCCAGTTTTGGCAGAATAATTTCATTGTGAACTCTAGAACTCTTCTAGAGAAAATAATGCTCTAGAACTCTTCTAAAAAATTGAAGAACATTTTCCAAACACTGCAAAAAAAAATAGGCAAAGCATAATGTTTGCAGTTATCAGTCAACACTGCTTACTGTTAGACAAAGACTTTAGTTCAAAGGCAGATTCAAATACTAGCTGACCCTGTACAAATCACTTAAACTGTTTGCCTCAGCGTCCTCTTCTTTAAAATGGTGATAATAATATCACCTACCTCCCAGAGTTGTTGTGAGCACAGAATGATGTAATATTTGTGAAGCAATTTGTAAACTATGAAACACTCTATAATGTTGTCTATTATAATTAAGCTATAATTAATTGTAATATCAGTAATAATATTATCAGTAATAAAAACCAGAGGATACTTTTTTCCCACTTAATAGTATTTTATTTTTCCAATTACATATAAAGATAGTTTTCAACATTCACTTTTGTAAGATTTTGAGTTCTAAATTTTTCTCCCTTCCCTGTTCCCTCCCAGCTCCACAGGACAGTCAAGAATCTGATATAGGTTATACATGTACAATCATGGTAAACATATTTCCTCATTAGTCATGTTGTGAAAGAAGAATCAGAACGAAAGGGAAAACCACGAGAAGGAAAAAACAAAACAAAAAAAACAGCAAAAAAGCGAAAATAGTCTGCTTCAATCTACATTCAGACACCATAGTTCTTTCTCTAGATGTGGATAGCATTTTCCATCATGAGT
This sequence comes from Trichosurus vulpecula, assembly GCF_011100635.1. Taxonomy (NCBI): domain Eukaryota; kingdom Metazoa; phylum Chordata; class Mammalia; order Diprotodontia; family Phalangeridae; genus Trichosurus; species Trichosurus vulpecula. The sequence goes on from NC_050574.1 coordinate 219,102,345, forward strand.
CTTTTGGAATTGTCTTGGATCATTGTATTGCTGAGAAGAGCTAAGTCTGTCATAGTCAATCATTGCACAATGTTGCTGTTACTATGTAGAATGTTCTCTGGGTTCTGCTCACTTCATTCTGCATCAGTTCATGTAAGTCTTTTATGGTTTTTCTTAAATTCTCCTGCTCATCATTTCTTATAGAACAATAGCATGCCACAACTTGTTCCCTGATTGATGGGCATCCCCTCAACTTCCAATTCTTTGCCACCACAAAAAAGAGCTGATATTAGTACATGTGGATCCTTTTCCCTTTTTATGACCTCTTTGGGATACAGATTCAGTAGTGGTATTGCTGGATAGAAAGGTATGCACAGTTTTATAGCCCTTTGGACATGGTTCCAAATTGCCCTCCAGAATGGTTGGATCAGTTCACAGCTCCACCAACAATGCATTAGTATTCCAGTTTTCCCCCCTCTTCTCCAACATTTGTCATTTTCTTTTTCTGTCATATTAGCCAATTTGATAAATGCGAGGTGGTGCCTCAGAATTGTTTTAATTTGCATTTCTCTAATCAATAGTGATTTAGAGCATTTTTCATATGTCTATAGATAGCTTTAATTTCTTCATCTGAAAATGGTCATTTGACCATTTATCAATTGGGGAATGACTTGTGTTCTTACGACTTTGACTCAGTTCTCTATATATTTGAGAAATGAGGCCTTTCCCAAGAACACTTGCTGTAAAAATTATTTCTTAGCTTTCTGCTTTCATTCTAATCTTGGTTGCTTTGGTTTTGTTTGTACAAAACCTTTTTAATTTAATGTAATCAGAATTATCCATTTTGCATTTCATAATGTTCTGTATCTCTTTTTTGGTCATAAATTCTTCCCTTCTCCATAGATCTGACAAGTAAACTATTTCTTGCTCACCTAATTTGCTTATGGTATCACCCTTTATGTCTAAATCATGTTCCCATTTTGACCCTATCTTGGTATAGGGTGTGACAGGTTGGTCTATGCCTAGTTTCTGCCATACTGTTTTCCAGTTTTCCCAGATGGTTTTGTCAAATAGTTATTATCCCAGGTGCTGGAGTCTTTGGGTTTTTCGAAAAGTAAATACTATAGTCATCTACTACTGTATACCTAATCTACTCTGCCGATTCACCACTTTACTTCTTAGCCAGGCCCAAATAGTTTTGATGATTTCCACTTTATAATACAATTTTAGATTTGGTATGGCTAGGCCACCTTCCTTTGAATTTTTCCCTTTAGTTTCCTTGATATTCCTGACCTTTTGTTCTTCCAGATGAATTTTGTTATTATTTTTCTAGCTCTATAAAATAATTTTTGGCAGTTTGATTGGTATGGCATGAATAATTAATTTAGGTAGAATTGTCATTTTTGTAATATTAACTTGGCTGACCCATGAGCAATTTATGTTTTTTCCAATTGTTTAAATCTGACTTTATTTGTGTGAAAAAATGTTTTGTAATTGTGTTCATATAGTTTCTGGGTTTGTCTTGGCAGGTGGACTCCCAAATATTTTATTTGTTTACAGTTATTTTAAATGGAATTTCTCCTTCTATCTCTTGCTGCTAGGCTTTGTTGGTAATATATAGAAATGTTGATGATTTATGTGGGTTTGTTTTATATCCTGCAACTTTTTGCTAAAGTTGTTAATTTTTTGAGTAGTTTTTTAATTAATTCTCTAGGATATTCTAAGTATATCATCATATCATATGCATATCATCATATCATATCATCATATCATATTCAAAGAGTGATAGTTTTGTTTCCTCGTTGCCTATTCTAATTCCTTCACCTTCTTTTTTTTCTCTTATTGCTAGTACAATATTGAATAACAGTGGTGGTAATAGGCATCCTTGTTTCTCCCCTGATCTTATTGGGAATACTTCTAGTTTATCCCCATTACATATAATACTGATGGTTTTAGATAGTAGCTGCTTATTATTTTAAGGAAAACTCCGTTTACTCCTATGTTCACCAGTGTTTTTAATAGGAATAAGTGCTGTGTTTTGTCAAAAGCTTTTTCTGCATCTATTGAGATAATCACATGATTTCTGTTAGTATTGTTATTGATATGGTCAACTATGCTGATAGTTTTCCTAATATTGAACCAGGCCAGCATTCCTGGTATAAATCCCACCTGGTCACAGTGTATTATCCTCATGATAAATTGCTATAATCTCTTTGCTAATATTTTATTTAAAAAATTTACATCACTCTCCATTAGGGAAATTGGTTTATAATTTTCTTTCTATGTTTTGGCTCTTCCTGGTTTAGGTATCAGCAGCATATTTGTGTCATAAAAGGAATTTGGTAGGACTCCTTCTTTGCTTAGTTTTTCAAATAGTTTATATAGTATTGGAATTAATTGTTCTTTAAATGTTTGGTAGAATTCACTTGTAAATACATCTGGCCCTGGAGATTTTTTTCTAAGGGAGTTCATTGCTGGCTTGTCCAATTTCTTTTTCTGAAATGGGGTTATTTAAGTATTTTGTTTCCTTTTTTGTGAATCTAGGCAATTTATATTTTTGTAAATATTCATCCATTTCACTTAGATTGTCAAATTTATTGGCATACAGTTGGGCAAAATAGCTCCTAATTATTGCTTTAATTTCTTCTTCATTGGTGGTGAATTCACCCTTTTTATCTTTGATACTGGTAATTTGATTTTCTTCTTTCTTTTAATCAAATTAACCAAAGTTTTATCTATTTTATTGGTTTTTTCCCATAAAAATCAACTCTTAGTTTTATTTATTAATTCAATAATTTTCTTACTTTCAAATCTCTCCTTTGATTTTCAGAATTTCTGATCTGGCATTGAATTCAGGATTTTTAATTTGTTCTTTTTCTAGCTTTTTTTAGTTGCATGCTCAATTCATTGGTCTCCTCTTTCCCTATTTTATTCATGTAAGCATTTAGAGATAAAAAATTTCCCCCAAGAACTGCTTCGGCTGCATCCCATAAGTTTTGGTATGTTATCTCATTTACTCGTTCTCTTTAAGGAAATTACTGATTGTTTCTATGATTTGTTGTTGACCCACTCATTCTTTAGGCTTATGTTATTTAGTTTCCCATTAATTTTTAGTATATCTATGCATGGCCCTTTATTACATGTAATTTTCATTGCATTATGATCTGAAAAGGATGCATTTAATATTTCTGCTTTTCTGCATTGGATTGTGAGGTTTTTATGACCTAAATACATAGTGAATTTTTGTGTAGGTCCCATGTTCTACTGAGAAAAAAGGCATATTCCTTTTTATACCCATTCAGTTTTATCCTGAGGTCTATCATATCTAACTTTTCTAAAATTCTGTTCACCTCCTTAACTTCTTTATTTTGCGGTTATATTTATGTAGTTATGGGGGGGCTATGAGGTCCCCCATTAGTATAGTTTTGGTGTCTATTTCTTCCTATAACTCACTTAACTTCTCCTCTAAAAATTTGGATGCTGTACCACTTGGTGCATTTATGTTTGGTATTGATAGTACTTCATTGCCTATGGTACCATTTAGCAAGATGTAGTTTCCTTCCTTATCTCTTTTATTTTGCTTTTGGTTCATCTGAGATTAGGATTGCTACCCCTGCTATTTTTTAGTTTAGCTAAAGCATAATAGATTCTGCTCCAGCCTTTTATCTTTACTCTGTGAGTATCTCTCTACTTCATATGTGTTTCTTGTAAACAACACATTGTACGATTCTGGTTTTTAATCCACTCTGCTATCCACTTCCATTTTATGGTAAAGTTCATCCTATTCACATTCACAGTTGTGCTTATTAGTTGTGTGTTTCTCTCCATCCTATTTTCACCCCATTCATACTTTTCTCTCCTTTTACCCTGTCCCTCTTTACCAGTGTTTTGCTTCTGACCACCACCTCCCTCAATCTGCCCTGCCTTCTATCAGCCCTCTCCCTTTTCTTTCCCCTTTCCCCTCCTACTTCTGCTGTCTCTTCTGCCCTCCCTTCTATGGGCCTCACCCCCACCCCCAGTGAAACCTGATGAGAGTAAGGTTCAAACAATGCTCCCTCCCTTCTTTCCCTCTAATGTAATAGGTCTTTTGTACCTGTTCGTGGGATATGATTTTCCACATTCTGCCTCCTCCCTACCTCCTCTCCCAGCTTAATTCTTTTTTTTCAAATTTTCAATTTTTTTATGTCATCACATCAATCAAAGCTAAATTACACCCACATCCTCTGTTTATGTATACCTTTTCTAATTGCCCTAATAGAGATGCAGTTCTCAAGAGTTACAAGTATCATCTTCTCATGTATGGATGTAAACAGTATAACCTTATTGGAATGTTATTTTTTTTCTTACCTCTTTACCTTTTGGTGCTTCTCTTGAGTCTCGTATTTGAAGATCGTATTTTCTATTCAGCTCTGGTCTTTTCATCAGGAAAGTTCGAAAGCCCTCCATTTCATCTAATATCTGTCTTTTCCACTAAATGATTATGCTTCACTTTTGCTGGGTAGTTGATTCTTGGTTGCAATCCAAACTCCTTTTCCTTCCAGAGTACCATATTCCAAGCCCTTCAATCCTTTAATGTAGAAGCTGCTAAGTTCTGTGTAATCCTGACTGTGGCTCCTTGATATTTGAATTGTTTATTTCTGACTACTTTCAGTATTTTCTCCCTGACCTGATAGTTCTCAAATTTGGCTACAATATTCATTTTCATTTTGGTATCTCTTTTAGGAGGTGATTGATGAGTTTTTTCAATGACTTTTTTATCCTCTGATTCTAGAATATCAGGATAGTTTTCCTGGGTAATTTCTTGAAAGATGCTGCTGGGCTCTTATTTGATCATGGCTTTCAGGTAGTCCAATAATTTTTAAATTATCTCTCCTGGATCTATTTTCCAGTTGTTTTTTCAATGAGGTGTTTTACGTGTTCTTCTATTCTTTTGATTTTGTTTGACTGACTCTTGATATCTCAAAAAGCTTCCACTTTCCCAATTCTAATTTTTAAGGAATTATTTTCTTCAGTTAGCTTTTGTACCTTCTTTTCCATTTGGTCAATTCTATTTTTAAAGGAGTTGTTTTCTTCAGTGGAATTTTTTCCTTATTTAGCCAATTTTATTTTTAAGGAGTTGTTTTCTTCAGTCAATTTTTTGGGCTTCTTTTTCTAAGCTGTTTTTCTGAGAACCCTTTGTAATCACAGAGATGCAACGAGTGGGTCTGTTTCTTTATAATATGTTAACCCTTCTTCTTTAAGTTTCTAGTGCTCTTTCTATACTGAGCTACAGTAGAACCCTGGCAATAAATCTGTTTCCAGAAGTGTAACAGAAATATCATCTCACTTCTGGAATCCATCCTTCCTCTCAACATTAGGACTGCTCATTCTTTCTCCAAGGGTTAACAGAGCACCCCAGTTGTCACCCAGTTTATTTGCCCAATTTATAGTCTCTCTATATAGGCAAGAATTGTCAGATCACTGGAGACTGAATGCAAAATTCTTATCATGCTACCTATTCTAGGTAACATCAAATTCAACAAACATTGCAGCAAATACAGGTAAGGTCTTAAAACATTGTTTTAACAACAGTTCCTAAAGCATTCAAACCCTAGGATCCCTGCCTGAAATCCTCCTTAGGTTGGGAAGAGGAGTCAGGGCTCACAATCTTGGCTCAAGCTCAGCAGGACTACATTAAAAAATTTCCAGAGGCTGACCAACTGTGCTTCTAGCCTTCTCTTGTAAAATGCTCCCTAAAATGGTTCTGAAACTAGAATTTGTTAACTATTTAATAAAAAGAATTATAGGACGCTATCCATCTTAGTGGTTTACTGGAAGTCTAGCCCTCTAAGACCAAAATCCAATGATCCCAAGACTCTATCACTACAGAGGAGAATGATTAAATTGACCCATTTCCTATGGACCTTCTGAAGATTTGAAAAGGCAATGGTCAAAAAAATGATGTCTGGAATAAAAGAAGTCTGTGTATTACTGTAGGTAATAGGTTACTGTACTCTTACTTCAAAGAAAAATGTAGAGCTACTTTAAGGTTAGGTATTTTGTAAAATGAGCAGTGGAATTTTGTCAGTCACTCAACAAGCATTTATTAAGTGCCTACTATTTGCAGGCACTGTGCTAAGCATAGAGGATACAAAGAAAGTGTGGGGGGGGATAAGCATTTATATAGTGCTTATTATATTCCAGGCACTGGGCCAATGGCTTTTTTTTCATAAATATTATCTCATTTATTCTCACAACAATACTGCAAGATAGGGGCTATTATTCTCATTTTATAGTTGAGGAAACTGAAATAAGCATAGGTTAAATGACCTCACCAGAGTCATATAGGTAGTGTTTGAGGCCAGATTTGAACTCAGGTTTTCCTGACTCCCAGCCCAGTGCTCTATCCAAAGCATCATCAGCTGCCAGGTGCAAAAATCATCCCTGATCTCAAGGAGATCAGAACCTAGTGGGGCAGGGGAGCTATACAAACTACTATGGTAGTACATCTACTATGGTAGTAGTATCATATACATATATGATAAATTGGAGATAATCATCAGAGGGCTTTCTGGATGCTTGCAATATTTTCTCCTTGACCTGATAATTCTGGAATTTGGCTATAATATTCCTTGGCATTTGCAATTTGGGATCTCTTTCAGGAGGTGATTGGTGGATTCTTTCAATGACTATTTTGTCCTCTGGTTCTAGGACCTCAGGGCAGTTTTTTTTTGATGGTTTCTTGAAAGATGCTATCCAGGCTCTTTTTTTTTTTTTCATCGTGAATCTCAGGTAGACCAATGCTTCTTAAATTATCTCTCTTGGATCTATTTTCCAGGTCACTTGTTTTTAGAATGACATATTTTACGTTTTCTTCTATTTTTTCATTCTTTTGATTTTGTTTGACTGATTCTTGATATCTCATAGAGTCATTAGCTTCCACTTACCCAATTCTAATTTTTAATGAATTGTTTTCTTCAGTTAACTTTTGTACCTCCTTTTCCATTTGGCCAATTCTACTTTTTAAAGAGTTGTTTTCTTGAGTGTACTTTTCCCCATCTTGTCAATTGTATTTTTAAAGGAATTGTTCGATTTTTCTTCTACCTATGTAATTTGACTTTTTAAAATCCTTCTTGAGCTCTTCCAAGGAGGCTTTTTGGGCTTGATACCAGTTCATATTCACCTTTGAGGTTTCAGGTGTGGGTATAGTGACAATGCTGTCCTCTTCTGAATTTGTGTTTTGATCTTCCCTGTCTTCATAATAAGAATCTATGGTCTTTGATTTTCTATGTTGCTTCTTGCTCATTGTGTTTACCTTTTTCCTAGCTTTTAAAGTTGACCCCTCAGTGGCACAGGGGCCACTGAGCCACACTGCTTGTGCTGGCAGCTAGGGGCCTGGTTATTGGCTTTATGTGCTGGGGCCTCAGGTTTGGGCTGCTGGAGGCTGTGGCTTACCTGGTGGTGGTGGCTGGTGTGTGCAGATGCCACGTAGAGTTTTATTGCATTTCCCCTGGGGTTGCACTGAAGATCAGGGGTTGAAGTGTGGGGGTAGGGATGGTCTGACCACTGGAAGTCACCTCTTTGCAGGGGCCTGTGCTAGAGGATGGGTAGGCTCAGCTGCTGGTGGACACCTGCCCTCTGCACAAGTGGTGGTTCTCTGTGCTGGTGTCTGCTGGTTCCCCTGTCTCTGCGAAGGTACGTGGGGGTGAGGGTGTGGGGTTGGGGTACTGGTGTTGGTGCTTGCCTGCTCCAGCACCCTGAGGCTCAGGATCTCCCCCTGGTTTGCTGATGTGGGGCTTGCTGCTGGCTGGCCGGGATAGCTCCCATCCTGTACTGGTCCCTTTCAGTCACAGCATGAGGCACCTTTTCCAATTAATGCCTGTAGCCTCATGAGCTAAAAAACTATTGCTCCCTGGCTTTCTGCTGGTTTCACTTTTCTAGGATTTTTCCTGGGGCAGTATTTTCTGGGTTTTTCAAGGTCAGTAAGGGAGAGTGAGAATGACTTACTGCTTACTTTGCCATCTTGGCTCCCAGAAGTGGGAAGACACTAGCATTAAAGGGGATCAAGGAAGGCTTATTATAAATGTTAGAATTTTAGCTTGGACTTGAAGGAAGCCAAGGAGGCCAGATAATAGAGATGAGGAAGGAGAGAATTCCTAGTATGGGGGACAAGCAGTGAATATTCCTGGAGTTGGGAGACAGAGTGCCTTATGCTAAGAACAGCAAGGCATTCAATGTCATAAGACAGCATAGTATGTGGGTTGGAGGATGGGGCAAGAAAGTCATAAACAGACTGGTAAGGTAGAAGAGGATAAGATTATAAAGAGCCAAGCAAAGGATTTTATATTTTATACTCAAAGTAATAGGGGGTCACTGAAGTTTACTGAATAACAGTGTGACATGGTTAGACTTATGTTTTGGGAAGAACAGTTTGACAGCTGAGTGGAGGATGGACTAAAATGGGGAGAGACTTGAGGAAGGGACTGGCCAGAAGGCATTTGAAGTAGTCCAGGTATGAGGTGATGAGAACCTGGGCCAGGGTGATAGCAGTGTCAGAGCAGAAAAGAAGGCATATATAAGATATGCTACGGAGACAAAATTGACAGGACTTGGCAAAAGATTGGATATGAGGGTGAGAGAGTGAGGACATGAGGATGACACCTAGATTGCAAGCCTGGGTGCCCAGGAGGACAGTAATAGAGAAAAAGAGAGGGTTGGGGGAAAAGATGTTGAGTTCAGTTTTAGACAAGTTGATTTTAAGATATCTTCATGACATCCAATTTAAGATGTTTAATAGGCAATTAGAGATAAGAGACTGGAATTCAGGAGAGAGGTAGTAATAATAAATAGATTTGGAAATCATCAGAATAGAGAGGATGGTTAAATCCATGGGAGCTGATGAGACCACCAAGTGAAATAGTATGGAGGAAGAAGAGAAGAGGGCTTGGGAAAGAGCTCTTTAGGACATGAATATTTAATGGACATGACCTTGATGAAGATCCAGCAAGGATGACTGCAAAGGAGTGTCAAATAGGTAGGAGGAGAACCAAGATAGAGTAGTATAATGGAACCCGAGAGAGAGGAGAATACCAAGGAGACAATGATGATCAATGGTATCAAAGGTTAAAGAGAAATTGAGAAGGATGAATACTGAGAAATGACGAGTACATTTGACAATTAAAAACTCATTGGTAACTTTGGAGAGAACAGTTTTCTTTGCGTAATGAGGTTGGAAATTGGATTGTAGAGAGTTAAAGAAGAAAGTGGGAGGAAAGCAGGTGAAGACATTGACTGTAGATGACCTCCAGGAAGACTCCACGAAAGGGAGGAAGTATATGAGATGATAGCTAGGAGGGATGCATAGACCAAGTGAGGGTTTTTATTTTTTTTTTAAATAGGAGATCTATACATATGTGCATTGGCTCCTTTAAGGTAATAATATATAAAACCATGGGAAGAGTTTGATTATGGGAGAACAATCATGGGATGGCATTTATATCACCTGGAGAAAATAACTTCTTCAAAGTATTCCATCAAGCAATTAAATATCTGCATATTTATCTTGAAAAATCAGTGCAATAGGATTCTGAGAATTATCTAATGCCTAAAAGCCTAACTGTTCTTACCTCATAATACAGTTTTAATATATGTTTTAATCTTTTTCTGATTGCAGTAGAGAAGAATATTTTAATATTTCCAAAATGACTCATCTACTTGAAACATATTTCATATATGGAAGTAATTATTCAGGTTTAAAAGATCTTATTATACTTTTAGCCAAATTGTCATTTTGACCTTCTTTAAAGTCAGCTTCTACTTATTTGAAGTATCTTCTCACAAAAATTAAGACTGCCTTTAACCCAAAGCAGTACGTGGAAATCAATTGCTCTACTTAGATTAAAGTCTAAAATATTCCCTTTGTTCTACCATCGTCATTAGGAGTTTGACATCATCTGATATTGTACTGGAAGGCAATGACATCAGAAGATATTAAGGATTTCAGCCCAGTCTTGTCTTATTTTTATAAAAGAGATGTTCTGAGGTTATCACCACAGAAAACCCTTACTATAATCCCTGGCTATGAAACACCTAGTATTAGAAAACATTAGCTCTGTAAGGGACCTTAAAAATTATCTATTTCGATCCTCTCATATTAAAATTTAGCAAACTGAGTTCCTGAAACATTGTGACTTATTCAAGTTCACAAAGTTCTTAGCGACAGAGATGGAATTTAAATGCATTGGGCTCTCAAAGGCTCTTTCCACTACCCTGGGGCTAGAGATATATATTAAGTCTCAGAACTTTTAGAGTTCCCTTGGATTGAGATCCCTTATCCCTAGAGTCCCTCTTGGATTGACCATTCCCAATTACCTAGAAATTCTCTAAAACTGCAAAAATATGGTCATAAAAATGACTAGAAGTATCGTGGAAGTTAAATTGTAGGTCTAAGTTTCAGCTCTATCTTTAACTTGCTGTGTGACCTTGGGCAAAGTCACTCAACCTCTTTGAGCCTCAGTTTTCTAATCTGCAAAATGGGAACAGTAATTCATAGACCACTTTCCTCATTGATTTAATGTGAGAATCAAGTGAAATCATGAGGAAATAGTGTTTTGTAGGCTGGATTCCCCTTGGAGGATTTCAGAAGGATTCATACAGGAGTTTCTCAGCTTCTGAACCATTGGAAGGAGTACCCATGTTGATAAGCTCACACATTCATCAGAGAGCTGAAAGACTACTTTTTTTCCTGAAAATGTAAATATACTTCCTGAAAAAAAAAACAAATGGACAAATAAGCTAAGCAGTGGACAGGAAAGAAGCTGATATTTACTAGAAAATAAAAACTGAAACTATACTTTTTTCTAGGCAGCAAACCTGTAAATGGCAACCAATGCTTGAGTCCTGATAGCTATTTGTCCTTAAATCTCTCTCATGTCCATCTCCAGGCACGGAAGTAGAGATTTTCTTTCCCACTGGTCCTATCTACATATCAGTTGTCAAGTCCCATCATTTCAACTTTTACAACACGCTTTATATATATATCCCTTTTTCTCCTCTGACACTGCCATAACCCTGGTCCAGACCCTCATTACCTCAACTCCTGGACTATTACAGTAGTCTGCTGGTTGGTCTTTCTGCCTCAAGTCTCTCCTTGATCCAGTCCATCCTCCACTCAGTTATCAAAGTGATCTTCCTAAAGTGCAAGTCTGACCATGTCACTGAACTCTACCCCCCAATTTAATTTATCCAGTGACTATTACCTCCAAGATCAAATATGAAATCCTTTGTCTTTTAAAACCCTTCATAACCTTGCCCCTTCCTATCTTTCTAGTCTTCTTATACTCACTCCTCTCCTAAATCTGTGATCCAGTGACACTGGCCTTCTTGTTGTTCCTAGAAGCAGACACTCCGCTTCTCAACCCTGGGATTTTTTTATTGGTTTTCTCCCATTCTTGCAATACTATCCCTCCTTATCTCCCATCTCTGCTGTATCCTAGTTTTCTCTAAGTCTCATCTAATGTCTCACACTCTGCAAGAAACATTTCCCGATCCTCCATAATCTTAGTACCTTCCCTCTGAGACTACCCTCTCTCATTTATTCTGTTTGTATTTAGTTTATTCTTAGTTGCTTACATGTTTTCTCCCCCATGCGAGATTGTAAGCTCCTTGAGAGCAGGACCCTTTTTTTCCTTTTCATTATATACTTGGTGCTTAGAACAGAGCCGGGCACATAGTAGGTACATAATAAATGCTAGTTGACTGATACATCACTACCAGAGTCCCATTGAAAAGATTATAGAAACAGGGGCAATGAACCTAGAACCTTTAGGATTTATAGGTGTGAGGGAGGGCAAAGAGTCATGAAAGGCAAATCTATCAATAAAGGAAGAAATAAGATGGGAAATTTTAAGTGATATGATTGACTTGAGGGTATAAATGGTGATAATAATCCTAACTTTCCACTAGATACCTACTCTAATATCTTATTGAGATGACAATAAGTCCTTGTGGGCTGTGCCAGAAGAGTACAGCTGATGAAATCACATATCCTTTAGTTGTTGTAATGTTAAAATAATAACTAAAATCTTCATACCCTCTTGTTTTTTTAAACTCTTTACATACACAGTCTTATAACCTCTCCCACCCCCATAACAACCTTCTCTTGTCAAGTCTGTACTGTAAGTATTAATACTCATATTCTACAGATAGGGAAATTGAGTCTGGGAAAGTTTATGTAACTTAATGAAGTTCATTGAACCAGGACTCAAACTCTGGTCCTTCTGACTCTAAGTCACATGTTCTTTTGACTACACCTCATTGTTAAGAGGCTCAGTGGTCTTACCACATTGTCAAACTGGTTGCAAGAATTTTAGAAAAGAAAAGGCATGATGATGTTACAGTACATTCACTTTATTTTTTGCTTGGAGCTTTGGGAAAACATTATTGCCATTATTCAGTGGGTATGTAAGTACTTCTTCTATCAGTGTATTTTGTAATTTACCCATTCCTTATCTTTCTATATAATCCATCTCCATGCCCTTCCATAAATCTTTGATAGAGGATCTGTCCAACTATCAAGAAGCTTTCGTCTATGACTTTTAATCTAGGACAGTATTCAGGCTAACCATTTGTTAATTCTTGCTACACCACTAGTCAAACTCTTTGTCCAATTATGAGTCCTTGATGATGCCTTTTATACTGTTTCTCCTGTGTAAAATCATCTCTTTTCCATTTGTTCATTAATTCATTCATTCAGCATTTATTAAGAACGAGCTATATTTCAGGTATTGTGCTTGTCATCAGGGATATACAAAAAAGAATTCTGCTACCTATATATCTATCTTGCATTTTTCCCACTCTTTTTTGAGTACCTTACAAATTTGATTCTTCTTAGATCATAGTATTCCATGACTTGTAGCCATTACTTGGAAAAGTTGGTGTTGGGAACATGAACCATATCAACATCCGCTTGGGATTATTGAAAGCATTGTGCCACTTCGCACGTGTAATTCAGATTGTTCCCCCTCTTCCTATTGTATTATGATGAGATCATTGCCCATGTAAACTGCCTGTCCAAGAAATGTATACTGATGAACTAACTTAACAAGCTGCCCACCCAACTAATGTCATAAATTGGACAATACGTTTGTCATCCACTTGATTTTTTCCTTTTTTAAAATTTTTGAGTTTTTTTGATAAACTGATTTTTATTGAGGGACTATGAATCCTATTCATATGGCAACATAGTGTTTCAGGACTCCATGTAAATGTCATCCACAATAAATAAATATTGAGGAAAACCATCACCACCTATATAAAAAGTTCAATTTCATTAGTTATCTAAAAACAAAATGAAACAGTGATCTATTCCCTAATACTACTACATTTTCCTGGAAATTGAATACAAAATTAGCAAATCCTTTGCACCTCAGAACATCAGAATTTTTAGACATCCCTACAGACTTCTCACAATAAAATTAATTTTGTTTGTTTATGAGCAGGTAATTGGGAGTTGTGAAATCATTAGCCTATGCTTTAGTTAATTTTTATACATGGAATTAAATAAACTTAAAAATGCTTTTCAATGCAAGCTTACTCCTCTCTGGAACTGTTAAAACAGTGTTTAAGGATGGTCTAAAAACCTCTAAAGAAATAGTGTTCAAAGAAAGTAAAGGCTATCAAATTTAACAGCTACCATTTACTTGTTTCCATAAATGAATGAAGGAAACCTGTTAGAAAAAGTCAGTGGGGATGTTTTAAGCAGTAAAACATAACTAGTCAAGAAGTACGCTGACATTTCAATAGCCATGTTAAGAGAAAAAAAAGAAAAAGAGGGAAAGATCTTTTGAGGACAATTTTAAAAGTATTTCAGTGTGTTCATTGTGTGGAAGCACAAAAAAAATGTAAAGGATTAGGTATTGTAAAGCTGTAGATTTTAAGAATTTTTAAATGCAGGCATTTGGGGCAAGCTATTATGTTGTACAAGTCTTAATGCTAGACTTCAAGAGCTCTGATCAGCGTGGCTATCCTCTCTGTGATGCAGATCTCAGCTCCTTCGTGCTTCAGTAGATGGCATTTATGAGTTACTGTTGACAAAAGGAATCCATAGATGGGTGGCTAACCTGGTGGAGAGTCTCTCCATTCTCAGGTAGGCCGGTCTTAAATTGACAGGCATGCATTTCCTCACTGAGCCTAACTTATATTTGAAAATTTAATGACTCAGTAGGTAAGAGCTGTGGGTTGCTACCATATATCTTAGTTGAGCTATGTTTTCACAGCACAATGATGGCACTCAACTAGAACATGAACATTTTTGGTGGAAAAATGGAATGGTTGTAACCAGATAGCAAAGCAACTGATGTAGGAAACATGCATGGGAGCATGGAGCATAGATTTTAGGTGGTAGAGCCCTTAGAGGCTATTGAATCCAATTGTCTCATTTTATTTTGGAGGGGGAGGGGGAAAGGCAGGGCAATTGGGGTTAAGTGACTTGCCCAAGGTCACACAACTAGTAAGTGTGTCAAATGTCTGAGACTGGATTTGAACTCAGATCTTCCTGACTCCAGGGCCAGTGCTCTACTCAGTGTGCCACCTAGCTGCCCTCAGTCACCTCATTTTAAAAACTAAGAAATGAGGCTCTGAGATGTTAAATGACTCATCTAGGATCACATAACTATGCATCTGATGCACAATTTGAGCACGGTCTTCCTGACTGTGGGTCTTTTGGACTTCTGATCTAGCACTCTCTCCATTGAGCTGGACTAGAACTCAGGAGACTTCATCCTGGCTCTCCCCATATTCACTGTGTATTCTTAAGCACTTTTTTGTGAGTGATGCTGCATCACACAGAAGGCCAATAAAACATCCCCATTTCAACAGTTCTGAGTTCCCTGTCAGCACTGCTTTGTGATCAAGCCATTTTTTTTTCTCTGACTCATACTTATTGTTCTCAAAAGTAAAATAAAATAGCCTTGGCTCAGCCCTATATGAACAGTGTGTGCAGTCTTTGGGCTCACTCAGAAGACTCCAACTCAAGGAAACAACTTAAAATCTGTTCTTTTTCAAGAAGGCTTGCTGGCTCTAAATAAGACATGAGAGCTCTTGGCACCCAGGCTGAGAACCCTGCAGTCAGGGATATATTTATTACACAGTTAGCTTGGCACTGATCATTCTTTGGGACAAAAGAAGCAGTGAAATTAACAACAACAACAAAAAACAAATATATAATTCACCCTCCCCTTCATTAATTTTTCTTGGTTTGAGAGAACTGTCATTTTAATATGATAATTAAGGAGCTTATGAAATATTTTGCCAATTTATTGCCTTAGTTTAAAAAATTTGTGTTCACATTCGTATAGCAGCTTTCATAATTATCTCATAAGAATCTTATTAAGTAGGTTGATAAAAATTATCATACCCATTTTACAGATGAAGAAACTGAGGTTTAAATTTCTGATGAATCATTGGGCAGCTTGCCTCAATCATAACTCAGGTAGTGGATCCTTTCTGCTTATTTTTCTATTTATTACTTGCCATTTGGTTTAGAAGTCATTGAACACTTGACTGAGATAATCAACGGGATACTCACACACATGTGTAGATTTTACACTATGAAATCACATCTAACTTGGTAACTCCACTTTTCAGTGAGTTGTAAAACACTGGCCAATTTCTGATTCAAACAGAAATCCTGAATATGGATTTAAGACATTCTACTGTCACATCGCTTTTGCATTTTCTACATTATTTCACAAATCTAGTTGTAACATTTCCCCATAGGGATAGAAAATTGCTTTCAAGGAATATACTGTTATCCTTCATTGTATAAGCTCCCATGTCACTCCTGCTCACTTGTGGTTTGCCCCATGCAGTTTATCTCACGTTGAAAGTTCTTTGGATTGGTATCCCCTCAAAAGCATAGCTCACTTGGAAGTGCATCTTTACAGTGGACATTCTTTTGTTATTTGAACAGTGGACAGAATTAGCCAAAGAAAGGTAGATATAATATTTGCTGCCTGACAACTCCAGAGGAATACCGGGAGCTCAATAGAAGTATGTGCAAAAAAATCTGACCAAGACCTTTGATACTGTCAGCCGTGAGGACTTGTGGAAAATCATGACAAAATTTGATTGCCTGGAGAAGCTCATCAGTATAAGATGGCAATTTCATGACAACATACGCATGGGTTCTGGACAATAAGATGACGTTCTCGTGCTTTCCCAGTCAGCAATGGAGTGAAGCAAGGTTATGTGTTTGTTTCCGTGCTTGTAAATAGTGTGATATTTTCAGCAATGTAGTCAGTTGCTTTCAACAAGGATGAAAACATCAAGGTCAGCTACCACACTGATGGTAAATTATTTAACTTGAAAAGGCTGCAAGCCAAGACTAAAGTGAAGGGAGAGTTGGTGTACAACTTTTTGTTCACAGATAACTGTACACTCAGTTTCTAAGGCTGAGATACAACAGAATGTGACTCAGTTCTCTGCCACTTGTGCTAATTTTGGCATGACAACTAATACCAAGAAACAGAGGCTCTCCACCAGTTAGCATTGCACCATCCATACGTGGAACTATTGGTTATAGTGAATGGAAAGATTTTAAATGCTGTGGATAAGTTCATTTACCTTGGCAGTATACTTTCCAGGGATGTATACATAGATGATGAGGTTGATGCGTGCATTGACAGAGCTAGCTCAGTGTCTGAGAAGCTCTTAAGAAAAGTGTGGTAGAGGTGTCATGTTGCTTACCAAATTAAAGGTTTACAGAGCTGTGGTGCTGACTTCATTGTTGTATGCCAGTGAAACCTGGACAATAAACAGTGCCATGCCAGGAAACTGAATCACTTCTCAAGGTCTCTCTGAAGAACTTTGGAATTGATTGTGAGACCTGGGAAACACTGGTACAGGACCCCCCAGCATGGTGTGCCTGCATAAGTAGTTCAAAAGAAATGTGAGATGTGCAAATTTAGAGACATCTCCACTCCAAATGTTCATACGGACTATTTGTGTCCCAGCTGTGGCAGAGCCTACTGAGCTCATATTGGTCTGATCAACCACAGTCAGACACACCGTACCTTGACCCTGACATAGTGTTGCCACTTTGGTCCTCTTCAAGAACGAAGGTCAAAAATCAACCGTTACGGAATAAACATAAACAAAATTAAAAAAAATTTAAAGAGAGGATATAGAAGAAATATTAGTTTTAAAAACTTATTTTTAATTGATTACTGGTACAAAAAACATTTTTTGCCCAAGTTTAGACTTTTTATAAGGTGTGCACCACTCCTGAGGTAAAAGGTAAGAGAAGGATGGTGTTACATTGAGGGGTTAGTGGGGGTGGGGTGGGGAGAGCAGACCAGATGTGGAAGGATTATGCGCCCTCCTGGCTGTCTTCAAAGAAGTATGAGATGTTGAGTATTCAGAACAATTGCGCTAGGCTCAGGCAGGGGACAGAGAACAGTATGGGGAAGTAGTGGCTACACAAGCTTCTGTAGTGCTAACTTTGCTGCTCCCCTCAGTTCTTGCATTTTCTCTATGTGTCTCAGTGTATTGACTTTTATACTTCCTATATTATGTGTACCCTCTTTGGGAGATCTCTTATTTAGAGACGTATGATGCCTTTTAAAAATAATGCATCTTACTTATATATTTTGTTTTACCTTGGCTAGATTTCCACCTATATCCCTTACTTCCTTCTTTCAAAGACCATTCCTTATAATAAGGAATTTTTTTAAAGAGGAAGAAAAAAATTAATTCACAAAACTGGTCAATATATAGAAAAATTATCTGACAATGTGTGCAGTATTCTACACCTGTGGAATGACTCCTTTTAAAGACCAGATATCTATATTACACCAATTACACATAGCTAAGAGACCCAATTTCTTATAAGCCTTTTTATTGTCTAGTCTCATGTGGTTATTGGGTTAAAAAAATATTTTCTAGCTCCCACTTGATTTAATTCCACCATTTAGTCATATTCCCAAACTAAGGTTCACCACTGAACAATTGCATAAAATAATTACTATTTTAATAGTAAGTATTGCATAATCCAAAGGTTATAGGAACATGGTGGGGAGATGATCAAAAAAGAGTTGTGGGAATTACATGTACCAACAGGTTGGTTATTGGCATAATTAAACAAGGTTACTGGGGATAGAAATACCTGCTCTAGGGGGAAGCTAGGTGGTGCAATGAGTAGAGCACTGGCCCTAGAATCAGGAGGACCTGAGTTCAAATGTGGCCTCACACACTTTCTAGCTGTGTGACCTTGGGCAAATCACTTAACTCCAATTGCCCTGCCTTCCCCCTCAAAAAAGAAAAGAAAGAAATACCTTCTCTAATTTCCTTTATTGCAGATAGGAATATAATAATTTTTAGATTCAATTATTTTCATTCATTTAAAATTAATAGTTAAAATAATTTAATAACAATTAACTAATTTTTAACTAACTCAACTTTGCTATTAGTCTAATTCCCTTCTCTTTGACCCTAAAGATCTTACTCACTGGTATGCCATGACACTTGAAATGTTCACTCTTAGAGATAGATGACAGCTGAGTATGGCCTGTAGGAATCAGGGACCTAAGTTCTGATGAGAAGACAGAAAGAGAGCTACAAATAGGGCACAAATCTCTGGAGCAGCTTTGTCCTTTTGACTTTGAGGCCCAAGGAGCCAATGGCTTTGCTCCACCACCTTCAGCCCCATTTTAGAGATCTTTTGAGAAGCAACTCCAGGGTGATTTTATGATCCAGCCAAGCAACCCCAGGGCAAGGTGGGGAAATGGAATAGTGGAGATAGAACAAGGAAAAAGCAGGCTCCATGGGAGCTATAGACTTAAATGGTCTGCAAAGTGCCTAGTTGCTGGAGGAAAGAGGAAACAGATCCTACAGACTTCATAGGAATTAACCCAGAGTGGAAAATAGACCAAGGAGAAGGGGTTCTTTTGTCCACCGGGCAAGATTTGAGACTCAAGTATAAAATGAGAGAACTCTGTGTGTGTGTGTGTGTGTGTGTGTGTGTGTGAAACAGCTATAGTCCTGTCATCTGAGATGTCAGGATAGTTTTTTTACAGGCCAGCAGCTCAAATCCTTAGTGAAAAGGTAAGAAGTACAGTCAGCTAGAGGAGGACGGAAAAATGGGGAGCAGTGAAGTAGCCGAGGCCGCAAGATTTGGGCCACCTGTAGAGCAACGGAACCTCGGTGGGGGAACAAGAACTGAAAAGCTGGAAAGGCCCAGGGAAAGTTGCACTGACAATGGAAGCTGGGGGTGGGGAGTAGGGGTGATGGCACAAGGGAATGAACATCGATTTCCTGTAGGTCCCAGGGATTTTTCCCATACAGGGGGATACTATAAATTAGGGAGATTGTAATTGGGAGTAGGATGGCCTACTGAAGGATCTCTAAGCTCTATTTAGACTTAGATGAGAGTTCCTTCTGTGTTCTTCAAATAGAACTTGTATATTTTGAAGCTTTGTGAGTTTGAATACTTGTAAAGAAAGCTACTTGCTCTTTTTGGGGGCAGTGGTGTACCAAGTACTGAAGTTCTACCAATTTTTTGTTAGGGACAATAAATCAAATAAAAGGGATGTCATGAAAATGTACCTAAACTCTTCATGCTGGGGACTGGGCAGAGTAGGGTGAGAGGCACATATGGGGTACTGTCCAGGTAGGGCTCGGCTCTGAGGATCCAGAGGCCTATGTGAAGGGGAGGTGGGAGAGGAACATCGAAGATACATTTTGTCTGCTCCCCAAATTTGCCTACATCTAGCATTGATAGTAGAAAACTTTGTGGGGCTTAGAGCTTTGTTTTTCTCATCTGTAAAATGGGGATAAAAATACTTGTAGCAATTACCTCCCAGGATTGTTATAAGGTTCACATAAGATGATGTATATGAATGAATAAAATATTTAATAAGTGCTTACTGTGTGCAAAGTACTGCGCTAAGTACTGGGGGTACAAACAGAAAAGGGAGACAGTCCCTGTTCATAAGGATCCTACATTTTAATGGGGGAAACCACATATAAAAGAGTCGAGCTTCTGCTAGTAACTAGCACATGGAATCAGATGATGACATTCCATAGTCCTTAGGGTTCAGCAGCAAAGCAGATAGGAATGCCAATTCTTTTGATGCATTTGCACTGATAAAAATGATATCACTTTCTGATGTTGAAGCATCTGCAGTGCCAGCGATTCTAGTGGCCAAAACTGAGGGCTGGAGCACCTGCAGTAGCAGCTTCCAGGCTGCATCTCCACGAGGGCTGCTTTTCAGGTGGAAGGCTGAGGGCACTGGGCTGGAAGCATTGTTATTCCTAAGGTTCTCAGGTCCAGGGCCCTGGACTGTCTCCATTAGGGTGTGAGATAAGATGGCGGTCAAGGTGGTGGTGGTTTGACTTGCCTGACACGTTCTGCCTCCTGTTTCCCCCCTTAGGAGGCCTTCTTGTTTCAGCAAGGCTGGCTTGCCTATCCTCCTTTAAATATTTAAAGCTCTATATAAATGGTAGCTATTAATAAGTTATATAACTTATAGAGATTAAGTAAATTTGATCCACAATGTAAGAAAACAACAACAATAATAGTAAATCACCTTTATACAGTACCACATACGGTAGAAAAACCATTTATCTTTATTGACCCTATTTTATTACATAAGAACTCTGTGAAGTAGTACATATAAATGTTATCCCCACTTATAAATGAGAAATTAAGTGACTTTTCCAGGATCAAACAGCTAGCAAGTGGCTTTAGTAGGACTGAAATTAAGTAACTTGATGCCAAATCCAAGAATTCACTTTTTTCTCCTACTAGAAAAAAAAAGCAAGGGAAGGAAAAATAAAATTATCATAAAAGGATATCCGAGTAAAATGAATTCCTACACTGATCATGTCCAAAAATGTGTCTTTCATTCTGCATTTTTATCCATCCTTTCTCGGTCATAAGGCGGGCATTGTTCTTCATTAGTCCACCAGAAGTCCACAGCTGCTCATTGCATTGGCCAAAGTCTTGAAGTTGAAGAATGCCACAGAAGTTCTTTTAAAGGAAGATATTTTGTGAGAAATCATATTTACCTCTTTCAGAACAGTTTAAATGTTTACATAAGGATGGAGTATAAGTCGATTTAGGCTCGAGCTTGAAAAATGGACTGAGAAGTATTTATTTTGGTTGCCAGCAGATGGGGCTATTACATAAAAGGTTAATGAGGTGGAAAAGAAAACAGAAAAATATCTACTAAACTGTATTTTACTTCTGGTTTTTTGTTTGTTTGTTTGTTTGTTTTTTACATTTTACTGAGCATGAACATAGGCATAGCTTGGTGTAGTATAGAGAGTCCTGGGCTTGGGGCCAGAAACACCTGGTATCAAATCCTGTCTCTGACACATAAACAGCTAATTGATGGGAGGGTTGCCTGCCAGGTGGTTCTTATATCACAAGGTTGTCCAGCTAACGAAAGAGCCTTCTCGTGTTGAATCTGGGCATGACGGAGAGAAATTATGGGCTGGATTTAATAATAATAAACATTTATATAGTACCTACCATGTGCCAGGAAGTGTGCTAAGTGCTTAATAAAGATTGTCTCATTTGATCCTCACAACCCTGGGAGATAGATGCTGTTACTATTCCTGTTTTACATTTGGGGAAATGAAGGGAAGCAAGTGTTAAGTGACATGCCCCCAAATCACACAGCAAGTGTCTGAGGCTGGATTTGAACTCAGGACTTCCTGACTCCAGCTTGAGCACTCTATCTTCTATACCACCAAGATGTTTTTAAAGTATTTGCTTTTAAAGTGAAGGGTCACAGTTTATAATCAAGTATTTGTGTCAAGGATCTCATAATCTGTGAATCAACAGGGCATGTGAAGGACTTGTTGATATGCCTTGGGATTCTGATTTAGACTTTTTTGGGGTAGCCAGTATTCTTGGAGATTCTAACAGAGACATAGTGTCGGTATTCATAAAAATAAGGCAAAATCTATGAACATAGTTGTTAATAATAATAACAGAGTTAATAATAAGGGCACTTCAAAGCTGTTTTTGGCAAAATGTCAGGCTGCTATTCACACCTGTCCAGCATGATTTGGCTTATGTGACATTTATACTCTGACCCTATCTCCCAGAGAAAGGCCTGCTATTTTAGAGTACCATGGTGGGGGGATTTTTCTCTACTACCATGTTTTGATCCCCCATCAGGAGGTTAGTAACTGGTAGCCCAGTTCCATTTAGTTACTTATTGATTGACTTTTACAAAGAGATACTTTCTTCAGATATAGCAAGAACAAATATACAAATCTTTCCCCAACACCTTGGGAACATTTTCTCCTGTATTACCTGGGATTCAAGGTTGAGTAGGTTTAACTTAGCTCATTTCCAATGTAATTTCAGTCCCATCAAGTTCATCTCCAGATGTGACGTGATTGCTGAATAAGTCCAAACCTCAGCTGTTCCTGGGCTATGCTTCCAGTAGTCACCCCCAAAGCTTGCTCCTTGTTCCTCAGGGTGTCCGTGCTGAATTGGCTACAGACTGGTACTCTGGAATGAAAGTGTGTCAAAGAGCCCACTAGACTTTAAGTCATAAATTCCACTCTTTTCACTAGTCACGTATCTCCCCCAAAAGTAAAGATAGAAAGAAAGGTGATGAGCCTTTTTTGAATGATTCCACAGTGAATCAACCACTCTAATATCTCTGCTAAGAAAACCCCATGGATGGTATAATCCATGGGGTGGCGAAGACTTGAGCAAGACTGAATGACTGAACAGGGACAGCCATAGCAACAGCAACAGCAGCAATAACCAAAGAATCTCATCTTTGGTTTACTCATACTTGGTTTACTTCCCAGAACCACTTATGGCATGTCTACACATATTCCAGTTACTTCAGGGCACTTACATTGCACATCATCACCGCTCTCAAAGAGGACCATCTCTCCATTGTCCTCTGACCACCATTACACTTGTTTCATACCCAGGGTCTCTCTAATGAGGAAGCATGTTTCAGGGTCAGTCCTCTGAAGCCATGTTTGTCTTAGATTATGATTCATTTAGAGCTGAGGGAACTTCAGAGGCCATCTTGTCCAATTCCCCTCATTTTGTAAATAGGGAAATTGAGGCCCTAAGAAGTAAAGTGACTTGCCTAAGGTTATATAGGGAAAAAGTGGCAGAACTATTGTTTGAATTTAGGTCTTCTGACTGAACCCAGTGCTTTTTCCATAGTACTAGGCAGCTTCCAGTACTGTTAGTTAGCTGGGAGCAGGGCCCTACAGAAGCAATATAGAAGAGGTAATAAGTGTTGACTGGAGGAGGTTAGATAAAATGAGTCAGAATAAAGGAGATAAGGAGCAAAGGTCTGGAAAGAGTATTGAAACAAGGGACCCTGGAGATGCCATAGATACATAAGGTATGAGAAGGGAGAAAGAGAGGGCCCCAAAATGAATATCCCTTAATTTGGCACTTAGGGTTAGCACTAACTCTTCATGTGTGTTTTATGACTAGGTCATCAATGAAGCAAAACATTTGTGCCATTTAAAAAGTTTGAGAGACATAATTTCTGAGTAATTAGTGATTTTATTACTAATACCAGCATTTTAATAAAAGAGGTCTATTGCACTCTTGAATGCCAAAGACAATCATAGCAGCAGGCTCAATGCTTATATGCCCTTGGAAGAGGGGTGTCCCTGAGGGTGACAGTCAACTGTGATCATTAAAGAGAGAATGAATATTACAATGGACCTGTTCAAATGAACTTTGATTATGTCATTTACTTCTAAATTGCTCCCAGCCTTGGGCAGTGTGTTCAAAGAATTTATCCCCCACCCAGGCCTGAACAGAAGGGAAATTCATCTTAGATTAGAAGTCTGATCTAGTTGGGTGGAGTAGCAAAATTCAGAAAGAGGAGAATATTTATCCTATCTTCCATTAGTCCTGTCTCTGAGAGATTGGAAAAGGAAATGGGACAGGGGAAAAAAAGCTGGGGTCTCCCCAGTTTTAATAGTTGGCTACTAATATGAGAGAGAAATAATCATTTCTCTCATATCATCAGTTGGATGGGTAATTTAAAATGGTAAATGAATGAATGGAGTAAATGAATACTGCATTATTAAGTACTTACTGTGTACAAAGCATTGTGCTAAGTTCTGGGGATACTGGTGAAACTAGTAATACAGAAAAGGGCATTTGCCAATTTTGTCTGCTAACTGGAAAGTTGATGAGTCTCAGACTCAGTGTTTTCTGAAACTTCCCAAATGGTTCAATTCAGTTAAGTTTCCTGATTGAGGAAAGAGACATTACAGCTTGTCGCTGTCTTAGTTATAAATCACTTACTTTGTCATCATCTTTATGATATGCATCCAGAAATATTTATTGAGTGCCTATTATGAGAAGGACATGAGGCTAGGTGCTGGCAATAAAATGTCTACTCTTTTTTCCCCCTACCATTCCAAGGTTTTAATTGTTTCCATTTTCAGAGAGCAAATGATCTGGCAAATGGCTATGTCACAAAATAGCACCTAGGGTAACTAAGGGTGAATTGAAGATAAAAATAATGGCTTTGAAAGAGTTTAGGTGATTCATTAAACTGGGGTAAATTGGTGACAATCTAAATGTAATGGAGGGTGAGGAGGAGGATGAAAGACTGTGAGTGCATATCATAGCAAAGATGGGTTGGAAGGACTGGGCTTGTTCAACCGTTAGAAGGAAGGAAAGAAACAAGCATTTGATAAGCATCTACTATGTGCCAGATACTGTGCTAAGCATTTTACAAATATTACCTCATTTGATTCTTACAATAACCCTGGGAGGTAAGTAGTATTATTTTCTCCATTTAAAATTAAAGAAAATGAAACAGACAGAGAGCTTAAGTGACTTGCTCAGGGTCACACAGCTAGTAAGTATCTGAGTTCAGATTCGAACTCAAATCTTTTTCCCCTTTTTGGTATAGCACTCTATCCACCATGCCACCTAACTGCCTACATAGCTAGCTTCAAGTAATTGTGAGACTGTCATGCGGAGATGGGATTAGATTTGTTCTTTGGGGCTCTAGAGAGCAAAACCAGAAGCACTAAGTATAAGTTGAAAAGAGACAGATTTCGGCTTGATGCCAAGAAAAACTTTCTAACAGTTAGAGCTGTCTAAAAAGGTCATCGTCTGCTTTGGAGATGATGGATTCTCCTCCTTGGAGCTTTGCAAGTAGAAGCTGGATGACCACTTGTCCAATATTTTATAGAGTGGATTATTTTCATGCATGGACTAGACTATCTATCTATTTACCTATCTGCCTACCATCTATATTTATTCATCTATTACCTCTATCTATATAAATATGTATCATATCTATCCACCTATCACCTACTTCTGTGTACCTATGTATGTATCTTTTTGCTTATCATCTATATCTATTCATCTATCCAAATATCTATCATCTATCATAATATCTTTCTATCTAAAACCTACTTATATCTATCAGTCATCCATCCATCCATCTATCCATCTATCTATCTATCTATCTATCTACCTATCTGCCTGCCTACCATCTATATTTATTCATCTATCACCTCTATCGATGTGCCTATCTATCATTATATCTATCTACCTATCACCTACTTCTATGTATCTATGTATCTATCTGCCTATCATCTATATCTATTCATCTATCTAAATATCTATCATCTATTATTATAAAATCTTTCCATCTAAAACCTACTTATATCTATCATCCATCCATCCATCCATCTATCTGTCTGTCTACCTATCTATCATCCATCCATCCATCCATCCATCTATCTTTCACAGTCTGACTATAGCCTACCTTTTGGGGGTTGTTGAGGACATCCCCTTTCACACATTTCATGTTTCAACTAAACTGGACCACTTGTTGTTCTCTGTCCATGTCCTTTAATCTCTCATCTCCAGACGTTTGTACAGACTGTTCCCCATGCTTGAAATGCAGTTTCCTTACCTTCACCTCTTTAGTTCCTCTTGCTTTTTTTTTTAATGAGACCCATCCTCATTCTCCCAATTGCCATTGCCTCCTTCCACAACAAAATAGCTTTTTTATATTTTTCCCTCCAATAGGATGCAAACTCTTTGAAGGTAGATTCTATGTGATTTTTGTCTTTGAATCCTCAGCACTTAGCACAGTGCCTGGCACAAAGGATGTGCTGAGCAAATATGTATTGAATGAATGGAAAAAAGTCACAGTAAAGTCATAGAAAATAGGGTATTTAAAAATACTCTAGGCCTCAGAATAGAAAAGGCTGAAAGGCCTGGTACTTCCTTTTCCTCCTGGCTTAAAAGGGATATTCCTCTTGACTCTATTCTTTTATGCTTTCTGAAAGTGCAAAAGGCACTTGGTTACTAGTGACCTAGACCAAGACTGGCTGTCTCTTTTGGTAAGAGTATTTATAGAAAGGGTTTCTCTGTCCTCCTTCAAGTCTCAGCTAAACTCTTACCTTTTCCTAGAGCCTTTCCTGGTTATCCTTGCAACTAATGAGTGATAGAGATAGAATTCAAACCCAGGTCTGCCTGACTCTAGACCCAGCACTCCATCCATTATGGTGCTAGACTGGGTATATAAAGATAAAACGTGACTCAGTCGTTATTTATGTTACTCTTTTCATTCCAGTTATTGACTTTTGTGGTCTAGAAACACCATTGCCAGAGTTACAGTCCATTGGTGGTTCTAGGTCTAGAGCCATTTAAGAACAAGGAGGAAAGTTTACTCGTCTGCTTTCCAGTCACTCCCTCCAGTCTCTGGAGGAACCAGACAGTTATTTCTCCCTATAGCACAGCCTAAGTTCCCTTCAGTGTTTCCACATGTAATTTGTCTCACCGAGATGAGAAAGTTCATTTTGTTATTTACTACCTCCAGGATAAATGGCCCGAGTGACAGAAGAGCCAGTGACCTTCGGAGACTGAAATGGAATGAGATTCACAGGAAAAAGAGCCCCCTTACTGGATAGTAAAGGGCTGTTTACCATTTGGGGAGAGAGCAGCTATAAGGAAAGGAGTTCCCGTGCTCAAGGAATAAACAAACAGAAAGCAGAGCTGCCCAATGTTGGCATTTAAACTACCAAAGTGCTTTTGTAGCTGCTTTCAGGCAAAGGGGCATCATCCTTCCTGCAGCAGGACTGACTTTCCTTACCCATTTGTTCTGTTCCTCCTTTGGTGTCACCCCAGTGAGCAAAGAGCAATCTTGTTCTCTACTACAAAGCCGAAGGGCATTTGCCTACAGTGCTTCTTGCTTATATTTTGGCCCAGGCCAGAACACTGCTATTAGAATTCTAGGGCAGCCATCCCCCTCTTTCAATTTCCCTGGCTCCCTTCCAGAAGTAGCTTATTACTCAGTCTTGACCTAAGTGGTGTTCTGGCTCTCACCCAGGGAGAAGCTCTCTCTCTCTCTCTCTCTCTCTCTGTCTCTCTCTCTCTCTCTCTCTCTCTCTCTGTCTCTCTGTCTCTCTCTGTCTCTCTCTCTGTCTCCCCCCCCTTCTCTCTCTCTCTCTCTCTCTCTCTCTCTCTCTCCCCCTCTCTCCTTCCCTCTCTCCCTGCCCACCTCCCTCTCTCTCTTTTAAATGGACAATCTGTAACGACTTCAGGAATAAACACATATGGGTGGGGGGTAGTTTCAGTTGTCAAAATCAATGCCAAAGTGCTTCCAACAAAGTTATCAATCTTCATTCTGGGTGGAGGGAAGATTCTGTTACTTAACATAGAACTTCGCCCTTTCATTTCCAGGACCGTTAGGGCCCAAAGTGAGATGCTTAGGACAAAACCAGTAAATGAAAGGAGGTAATAGCAGGCAAAGGAACAGGAACATAAAATGGGAAATCTCTTATGTGACAGGTTCCTTTCTTCTCCTCTTCCCTGTCTTTCCCATTCCCTCCTCTGGCAGGAAGAGAGGCTGGAGATGAGAGCAGTGACACGAATAGGCCTACCAGGTTCTGATAAAGTGACTCAGTTAAAATAGGAGAAAATCCAAGAAAAGACATTTGGGGAAAGGTAGAGAGAACCATGATAATTCTACTTTTACATTTCTTCCCAAATACATGTACTTTAAGTGGAAAGAATAGACATATATAGGGATGACACAGTCACACATGGGGCAGACACATAGGGAACACCTGTGGTCAGGGCACACAAGTGAAAGGAAACTCACATTTTTGACACTGAGGGACTATTCACTGTCTCTGTGTCTCCCTTCTACAGTCTGTATTTGGATATTGCATGATGTCTTTGTTGTTCCCTGACTCTCTTTCCTGGGCTTCTCTCCTTCCTATTGGACATTTTGGTCTGTTGGTCTCCAGAAAGCAACATTACAAGTTTCTGTGTTTTATCTCTTCAGGGGTCACCCATTGGACATCTCCAGTTTTCTAGGGTATGATGACCAGAAAGCATCTTCTGGACCAAGGCAGTCACTAGTTATTTATTGATAGATATATGCTATCACCACCATATCCAGTTAACCAAAACCAGCAGAATGCCCCCAGACAAAAATTGTCTTTTCTTGCATCTCCTTTTTATAGGGCTGAAGTCCCAGACTCGCAAATTATCTCTAGTTTGGCATGCAGACAAATTTGACCTTAGAACAAAAATTAAGTCAAGGAGGCAAGATCTCCACCCACCTAGGCTACATTTCTCTCTTTATGATATATATTTATTAAAGGCAAACCCCATAGCTTTTGTATTCTATTTTGGCCAGTGGAAAACCTCTCTGGTTCCATATATACAGATAATAAAAAACTTATTTCTCACTATCAATTTCAACTTCCATGTTTTAGACTAAAACTATTAACAAATGGCAAACTTACCTTTTTTTTTTCTACCTAGCTTCTTTGCCTTCCCATTGATGATCTAATGAATAGGCAAACAATGAGTTATCAAGTTATGCATCTCCGCTGAGGTCAGCATGATGGATTAAAGTGGATTAGATTTCCAGGGGAGAAAAATCACAATCCTCCTTTCAAATCCACCCATTCCAATATTTTCTGTAGATTTTTTGAAAGTTTGCATTTACTACAACAAGGTCCCATGACAATACAGAACATTTATCAAGCCTGCCATGGATCTCAGGTAATGGAGTTTTGTACGTAAATGACACTGAATTTGGAGTTATCATATCTGGCAAATCATTCCCCCTTTTTGGGTCTCTGTGTTCTTATTGGTAGCTTGAAATTCTAGGATCCCTTCCCATACTAGATTGGTCTTATGAGCCTATTACTATATGCGCTTCGAGGGCCCTTTCATCCTATGATTCTCCACAGACCAAGCATTGCCCATCCTTTTCTTTCCCTCTGTCTGTTGTATCACCTCTGAGGCAGATTCAGAATGGTCAATGGGAGTACTAAGTAAGGCTTTCTTTCACAGAGCATCTAATTCCCTCTTGGACACTCCGAATAGAATAAAGGGAACCGATGTACTTGAACCATATGAAAACAGTCAGGTTGCCACAAGTGACTACAGTCATCTGCAATCTGTTTTTTGTTTGTTCATTTTTGTTTTTGATAGGTGAGGAGCAAGGGTGGCCTCATTGTCAAGAAACTCTTGCCCATCTTGGCAATAATTCAGCGTGTTTTATTGACAGCTTCCTACCTGGAATGGGAAATGCCTGCCATGGGACACCACAGAGCATAAGTAGCTAGAGTGTCTGAGATGGTCAGGAAGACTTGGGTTTAAATCCCACCCCTGCAATTTATTAACTATATGACACTAGCCTAACTGATGAGGGCACAGTCTCTGGGAACCCCTTGAATCCTTGAACTCTCCTTGAATCTTCCCACTCGACCTGGCCTTGGCCTGAGGCTATAACATTAAGCCCAAATGCCTACCTTGCCCAGTCCTCTATTGTCCAGCTGTTTCCCACCCTTAATCCTGTTTCCCATCCTTAATCCTGATCAAAATATCTATACCCTAGCTCTGTTACCCCAGCCCTTGATGGGTTGTCATTTCCATATGGCCTTCAGCTATTTCCCCCACCCTGGAGTCTGACCTCGTCCTTAAGTCCCTCCCTAGACCCTTCCTCTAGTCACCCCAGACCACCCCTCAATCCCTCCCACAACCTTTGTGTATATAATCTCCATCTTGCCTCCATGAGGGGGGTCAGAACCAATCTAGCTCAGATGGGTCTGGCCCTTTTTCCTTACAGGCGTCGCAAGGGGTGGGATCTCTCGGGGCAGGCTTATTTGGCTAACTCTTAATAAACTTTGTCCCTTCCCTTGGCTGAGAAGGCTTGAGTCGAATTCTTTCGGCAGGACCCGGCGTGTCGGTACTTTGGGGTGTCGAGCACCTCTCACCCCAAACCCTCATCATTTATGGTTCCCTGACCGGGAAGCACTGCTAATCTCAAGTTCTTCTCCAGCCAAGACTGAAGGTATGTGAGCCTCCCCCTCTCCCAATCTTCCTCCTCGCTCTCCAAACATTTTGGATGTGCTTCTCGGGCCTGACCTCAGCAGGTCCCAGTGGGTTGGACAGCTTGGTCCAGTGGTCTCAGTGAGTCGGACAGTCACACTGTCCTGGTCAACCTGACGCTCTCTGGTGGTTCTCGGTGGGTCGGACAGCTTGGTCCAGTGGTCTCAGTGAGTCGGACAGTCACACTGTCCTGGTCAACCTGACGCTCTCTGGTGGTTCTCGGTGGGTCGGACAGCTTGGTCCAGTGGTCTCAGTGAGTCGGACAGTCACACTGTCCTGGTCAACCTGACGCTCTCTGGTGGTTCTCGGTCCACTCGGACAGCTCGGTCCAGTGGTCTCAGTGAGTCAGACAGCCAGGCTGTCGTGGTCAACTCAACCTGACGCTATCAGGTGGTTCTCGGTCCAGTGGTCATGTCGAAGGACATGGACGGATGCCCCATCCGGAAGCATGTGCCAGATCCTTTCAATTGTTTCGGCGCTGGGAATTTGGGAAAGTTTCAGGTACCTTCTGTATATTTTGTTTTCTTGTTTTATTTTGTTTGTCTCCCGACAATTACTCCTAACTTCTCCTTTACTAAGGAGGAAGGAATTTCCAGCCGAAGGGACCCCACGCCCTGCCTCTACTGCAGGCCCTGCAGCATCTATCACCATGGGCCCTATCCCCAAGGCAATCCCTACTCAGGTTCCAGCCTCGGGCCCTGCCCCCACGGCAATATCTCCTCCCCTAGCCCCTCTCTCTGAGGTAGCACCCACTTGGGACTCTGGGGTATCTTCCCCTCTGACCTCTACCCCTCCTCAGGTACTAGCTGATCTCCCTTGCCAGGCAGATGCCCTGGCCTTGCAGTCTAATCTACCTCAGCCGCAAGCTCCAGGTCCCACAGTGCCTTCAAGGCTTTTTCCCCTGAGGGAAATGCCTGCCTCCCCTGCTGGGACAAGGAGATTGCATGTTCCATTCTCCATTTCAGATCTCATCCAAATTAAAGAAAAACTGGGGAGATACTCAGAAGATCCCACTAAGTTTACTGAGGGTTTTAGGGATCTGTCCCTGCAATTTGAACTTTCTTGGTGTGATTTGCATATCCTCTTCTCTACCTGTTGTACCACTGAGGAGAAGAGGAGAATATGGGAACACGCTCAAAAATTTGGGGACAGTTTGGCTAGCAATAACCCCATAAACTATCCCCCAGGAACAGCTGCTGTTCCAACTAGTGACCCAGGATGGAATTATCAAGGGAGTGAGGATAGAGAAAAGAGAGACCATATGGAAATTTGCCTGTTAGAAGGCCTAAGAACTGCATTTCAAAAGCAAATAAATTTTCAAAAAATTAGGGAGATTACTCAGGGAGAAAAAGAAAACCTTGCCCTTTTCCAAGCCCGGCTAGTAGAAGCTATTAAGAAGTATACAAATTTGGATCCTGATTCTTTTGAAGGGGCGGCAATACTTAACTTGTATTTCATTAATCAGTCTGCCCCAGATATTAGGAGGAAACTGCAGAAATTGGCAATGGGACCCCAAACACCTCAGGCCCAATTACTGGAGACAGCATTCGGAGTGTTCAATAATAGAGACTTAGTCCAGGCAGAGGAAAAAGCCAGAGACAGAGAACATGCCCAATTCTTGGCAGCTGCCATGGCCAGGAGATTGCCGGAGGGTGCTTCTGGCAACTTTGGCAAAGGGGAAACCTGCTTTCGATGTCACAAGGAGGGTCACTGGTCTAAGGAGTGCCCCTCTAGGGCGCCCCCCCTGGAAGAAGCCTCTAGGATCCACGCCTCCAGGACCATGCCCAGCATGTCCCCGAGGCTGGAAAAGTGGTAGAGCCTCCTCCCAGCACCCTGTCCTCCAGTACTTGGGAGGAGGGGAAAGCCTGGGGCTTGGCTGTGCTCCCACTTTCTCCACTTCTCTCGCAGAGCCCTGGGGAAAATCGAGGCAGAAGGTAAGGTTACCCACTTTATCACGGCTGTGTTCTCTTGTTTTAACTAATGGCTCTGGCCCCACATGCCCCTCGACCCATCAGGTCATGGGCATCAAGGATCTGTTGTCTGAACACTCCTTCTCTGGCCCTGCCCCCTTTTGGGGAAGGGACCTGATGGTGAAGTTGGGAAGCCAATTTTCTATAGTTAAACCTCATAACTCCCTTTTCCCCCTGTTTCCCAGACCTCCCCATGTTCCCCCAGAGGCGTGGGAGAGGGTTGAGCCAATTGTTTGGGATCAGGGAATTCCTGGGCAAGCTACTTCTGCCACCCCAGCCATAGTTCCCCTCCATTGCCTTCAATATCCAATTAAGTCCAAGGCTTGGGAGGGACGGCAACCATTAATTGGCACTCAAGGCCCTGACTCACTCCCTCTAGAGTGGGGCCCCTACCCAGCACAAGCTTTTGGGACTTTGAAAACTAAACTGACCACCACTCCAGCATTAGCTTTACCTAATCTAGAAAAAACCTTTCACTCTCTATGTTGATGAAAGGAGAGGACAGGCTTTGGGAATTCTAATCCAGTCCTTAGAATCTGACCCCTGTTTTCCAAAACAATTAGATTCTCTGGCTGCTACAGCCATTCCAATTGAGGAAGCTTCTAAGCCTCTAGCAGACCAGCCCCTAGAAGCTCTGCCTTGCCAGAGCACCCTGGAAGCAGGGGGCCACCAGTGCCTGGCTAACCACAGGCTCACCAAACATCAAACCTTGCTCTTAGATATCCCCGACCTAATTTGGATGTGCTACACACTCCTGAACCCCGAAGCAGAACAAGTGGTTAGGAGAGCTAGGTATGAAATAGTCATCTTTAATTCCCACCAGGGATATTGTCCTTTCTCTGTACTCCTGTACTGTCTGTTTTGTTGTTTGCTTAACTTCCTTGCCAGGTTTGTCTCCTCCAGTCTCCAAGCCATCAATTTCCAGATGACTGTGCACCCCTTGAACTGGACCCATCAAGCCAGCTCTACGCCCCTTGTCAGCAGGAAGCAATTCCAGAAGCTGAGACCTTCGTCCCTGACCCCAAAAGAATTTGGGTCCCATTTGTTTGAGGGGGGAATGATGAGGGCACAGTCTCTGGGAACCCCTTGAATCCTTGAACTCTCCTTGAATCTTCCCACTCGACCTGGCCTTGGCCTGAGGCTATAACATTAAGCCCAAATGCCTACCTTGCCCAGTCCTCTATTGTCCAGCTGTTTCCCACCCTTAATCCTGTTTCCCATCCTTAATCCTGATCAAAATATCTATACCCTAGCTCTGTTACCCCAGCCCTTGATGGGTTGTCATTTCCATATGGCCTTCAGCTATTTCCCCCACCCTGGAGTCTGACCTCGTCCTTAAGTCCCTCCCTAGACCCTTCCTCTAGTCACCCCAGACCACCCCTCAATCCCTCCCACAACCTTTGTGTATATAATCTCCATCTTGCCTCCATGAGGGGGGTCAGAACCAATCTAGCTCAGATGGGTCTGGCCCTTTTTCCTTACAGGCGTCGCAAGGGGTGGGATCTCTCGGGGCAGGCTTATTTGGCTAACTCTTAATAAACTTTGTCCCTTCCCTTGGCTGAGAAGGCTTGAGTCGAATTCTTTCGGCAGGACCCGGCGTGTCGGTACTTTGGGGTGTCGAGCACCTCTCACCCCAAACCCTCATCATAACCACTTAATTTTTCTCAACCTCGGTTTCTAATCTGTAAAACGGTGTGAATAATATCTGCAGTATCCTTCCTCCCAGAGTTATTGTGAGAGTAGAATGAGCTAATGTATATGAAGTGCTTTGTAAATCTTAAAGCAATATATAAATGTCAGTTGTTTCTGTTATTACTGTCGTCATTATTCTTTGTATATTGTCATTACCTGGCTCTCCTTTTCTGAACTCCTTTCAGAGCCCTGTTTTTTCCCATGGATGTGCTGAAAAGGGGGCCTTCAGAAGTGCTTGTATTGAGTTTTGCCTGGAGGCTGCTGCATTTAAAACTATCCCACTTAAAATTCCCTGGAGTTGTGGGATATTGATATGGTTCTGACTCAGTTGAAGTTACTCCCATTTGAGCCACCTGAGAGCTTAGAGCTCAAATTTCCTTTTTCACAGTGGCAGTGGATTCAATATGCTTTTAAAGTGAACAGCAAATAGTTCTAACTGAACTAAACCTGAATTACGTTACCTTAGCTCAGAGGAAGAGGGCAATGTTGTTTTATTTATTTTGGACTTTCTACTTCCCAAATATCCAGGTAGTAGTCTGCATTTCTCCTAAAAATGCATTAAGCCAGAGTTGGTGACACGAGACTCTGAGAAAGCTGGGAGTAAATAGCCATCCAAATGCCCCCCCCACCCCGTTATGGATACGTGACTTAAACACTCGAATAGATCTCTGATCTCATGAATGGGGGTGTTCCCTCCAACCAGCCATACGGATAGAAATCCACGGGTGCCTGTTGTCTAACCTCTGTGACTCTTACCTTTGTTGTCCCATGAGTTCATCACAAAGGCTCTGCCCAGTGTACAGAAGAGTTTTTGGCTTTTGCTTTCTCTTGATATCATGCTAAAGTTGAAAGAACAATGATCTGGAGTCAGAAGGTCAGGGTTCCAGTCCCTCCTCCCATGAACTATGTGATCTTAGCAAAGTCATTTAATTTCTGTAGGCCTCAGTTTTCTCAGATGTAAAATGAAGGATTGGGATTTGATGGACTCTAGGTTTGTTTGAACTTCTAGACCTATGATTCACTTAATTATGGGGATAGCAATAGAGCACACAGAGGTGACTCACTGGTCCTCTCTAGCTCTTGACCATCAATTGACCATCACTTTCCTTGATGACATCTTTTATTCTATTGCTTCATGTTTCTCTGAAGTATGTTGCTCTCCATGTCTCCCATGAACCTTTCCATTGCTCTCCAGCTGAAACGTATTTTTAACTCTTTAGAGATGGTAGTGTTCCATACCTCACAGACATGTAACATACTATATAGAAATTGTAGCTGTAGAAGTTTCTAGAGACTACAAATCATAATTCAATTTAATATGATTCTGTGAATTTGCAGTCATTAGAGATACCAAACAATGGGATGGGGCCTCCTGAGGTGATATATCTCCCTATATTGGCAATGTTCAAGCATAAAACTAGATAATTGTTCTTTAGGAATGTTGTTGTGAGAATTCAGGAATTGTGTGGCAGACTCATTCGATGATTTCTAAGGCTCCTTTTAACCTAATATTCCATAATTCTGAGCAATCCTATTACATACTATCTAGGTGATTTGGGACATCTTGTACATAAAATATTCTGCATGTTGTCTCCCCTATCAGTGTAACCTAGGGCTCAAGACTGACATTTGTATACTACTCTTCTCTAGAAAAAATCTTTCCACTAATGAAGAGAATGATATGCAAATGTCAGGCTTGAGTTCTGGGTTATATTAGAATGTGGGATCCTTGTGGGCAAGGGACTGTTTTTGCCTATCTGTGCAATCCCAGAGTTTATCACAGAGCCTAAAGCATTCACTAAATGTTAATAAATTCCTCCTGGCTCATTATTGACTGACTGACTAATTGGACCTGATTATTCTCATCTGTAAAATGAGAGTAGTGAACTAGGAAGCCTCAAGGACCTTAAATAAAATGAAAAAGTCCTTGCACCAACTATGTACCAACCAATATGTACCATGCACCAACACTATAGTAAGCACTGGAGATAGAAATACAAAAGCAGGGACAAGTCCCTATCCCTATGAAGCATACATTTAAATGGGAAGGGATATTTTGTTTAGGAAGTTAATACGATGCTGATAGAGCTATCTGGATGTAGACTGACACACCCTTTTTCAGTAGCCAAGGCTTTATTGATATGATTAAGGTACCAGAGCTTGGTACCTGGGGAGTTGGGGGGAGGGGTTATGCTAAAGGATGGGGTAGCTAGCAAAAAGATAGCTGGGGTATAAAGTAAAGCATTTCTAAGGCCACCTAAATATAGTGGGCTGTATGGAGTACTCCACAATCAAGGAAAAAAGTAAGAGAAAACTTTGATATTATAAGAAGTATGCTTGAGGAAGGGATAGAGGCCAATACGAAATAGATGAAATTCTGAATTTCAGGACAGTTTCAAATGTAATGTGATTACTTTCAAGTGCAACCAATAACACCACTCATTATCAATAAGTGTGGACATCCGGAGGTTCTGTAGATTCTTCTCATTGTGCTAAAAGGAAAATTAGTAATTGGGTATAAAAGCTTAGGTCTGATCGCAGTACTTCCCTACTCAATAAACTCCAGTGGCTCCCTATTAGTTTCAGGATCAAACATAAAGTTCTCTATTTGGCTTTTAAAGCCCATCACAACCTGACATCTTCTTCCCTCTTTAGTCTTCTTACACTTCCTTCCTTCCATGTAGTCTATGACTCAGCCATCTTGACCCACTTGGCTGTTCCTTACATACAACACTATATCTCTGTCACTTGTCTCTGTGCCTTTACGTGAGCTGCCTAGATGCCTAGAAGAAGATGCCACCATGCCTAGAAGGTTCTGTCTCCTCACCACTGTCTCTTAGTTTCCCTGGCTTTTTTTCAAAATTCAACTCAAGCTATCCATTCTGTTGGAAGTGTTTCTTGGCCCCCATAGCTGCTAGTGCCTTCTCCACGAGATATTGTATTCCACGTATTCTCCATATCTCTTGCATGTACCTAGTTGTTTTCATACTCTCTCCCCCATTCATGTATATGTATGCTGCTTGATGGCAGGAACTGTTTTTGCCTTTCTTTGTGTTTCTAATATCAGAGATATCAAACACATGGTCTGAGGGCAGCATGCCTACAACACTCCTGAGTGCTACCAAATCAGATTAAAATGTAATTTGTTAATATACACATGTGCAATATCACTATATGATATACATATGTCCCCATTGTTTAACATAGTGCCTAGCACATAATAAACATTTAATAAAAGACTGAGAGGAGCTAGTACAAGAATTCTGAATTCTAATATTGCTTGAGTTCTCAGATTTGGGAAAGTTGGAAAACTTGGGAAAGTCCTTCCCCAAGTATCCGCCTTCCCTTGGTATGCATATTTCAAGAGCTTCTTAAGGGACAGTTCTACCTAGAATGTGGGATGGGATGAGGATGGCCTGCATTCACCACTGATCGACTGTCATTTGGACAATTAGCACCCTGTGCCTGAGGCAAACAAACTGAGAGACAACTGGGATGCCCTGCCATTCCCTAGATAATTAGGAAGAAGCCCCTTGGAGAAGGGAGGCAAAAAGTATGCCAGGGTTGGGATGAGGTTGGATTCTCCCTACTTGAGAATGGAGCTCATGCTGATTATTCTCCTGCTGTTTCAGGGCCAAAGTAAGAACTAGCTGAACTGGAAAGAGCTAGCATTTCCACATGAGGAGGATACTGCTGATCTAGCTGACAGTTTATAGAACCATCAACTCTGCCAAAAAAAGCTGTCTCTAATCACTGGCTAGATTATTAGTTCTCATCTTCCCCTGCTAAAATGCAGAGTGACCAAGAGAAGCTGGACATGTCTATTGAAGGCTGAGACAAGATAGCTGTGAAATTTGAATGAAGACAAAAAGGGAAGCATGTGTACATGTGCACACACACACACACAGAGCAGCAGGCAGTGAGCAGAGCATGGTGGTGGAGTAACCCCTTTTCACAGAGGATGATGAGATCAGCTCGCAGCAATGGTGGAAAGTACAAGGGACTTTGTGCTCCAAGGTACATCAGACTTCATCGGTGTGGCTCATGGCAAAATAAGTTCCTTGTAGAATCAAATTTTTCATGCGACAGCTACGCGATGCTGGGGAAGAGGATTTGCTGTACAATGATGAGACATCATGGAATTTAACACTTCTCTGTTTTGGCTGTTGCAGATGAGTTAAGGTTTGTGGCCTTTCTTTTGTCTTAATAACAAATGGTTGTTGATAAATAGTGGCTAGCTTGCTTATAGGTAAGGGAGCTGATGTCAGAAGCAGTGTGGTTAGGGGGAAATTGACCTGCATTGGAAGTCAGAGGATCTAGGTTCTGCCACTACTAGTGTGACTTTGGGTAAGTTGCTTAACTTCCTGGGGCCTCAGTTTCCTCATATGTACAATGATAAATTTGGAATTGACCTTTATGATCATTTCCAGTTACAAATCCAGTTTTAAATCTATGAGCCTGTGAGAATATCAAGCTGGCTGTCCAGTGAAGATATTTTCCTAGGTTTCAGAGTAAGGCTTCCAGCTAAGGGAAGTGTGGCGCCTCAATAAAGTAGTCAGAACCCAAATACATAATTTCCTATGTCTTTGGAAAAAGCTTTTAATTTACTGAGGCCAAATTAAGGGAGAACAAGGAATCTATACTTGGAGCCTTCTGGGTCCCAGAGCTTTCCAGCTCAGGAGATCTTTTCAGTTTGAAATCCAGAGACATCAGCTAGGAGAGGAAGAACATGAAAGAGAAGAGGCTGGAGACTTTAGAAAATGTTAGGCCATATAAGATGTCCAAATATGTAGAATCCAGAGAATCGTGTGAAGACTTGTATGAATTACTTGCTACAGAGCAAATCAAAACCAGGAAAAAAATGTACACAGTGATTACAACAACGTAAATGAAAAAAGTACTAACAGATGCTAGAATTCAGATTAACCAACATCTAATTATTATAGTATAATAAATTGAGATGAAAGTCATGTAGTCTAAACCCCTCATTTTACAGATGATGAAACCAAGGACCAGATAGGTTAAGTGAACTACCTTCGGTCATACTGGTAGTAAGTAGCAGAGCCAAGATTTATATCCCAGTCCCCAAACTCCAAATATTGCACTATTTTCCCTATACCATGACAGTGATTTAACACGATTTTATTTTTGTACAGAGGTTGTAGACTACAGCTAGAGATTGTTATATATTCTGTCAAATGTAATTTCTTTGTTTGTATATTTTGTTTAATGCTTTTTTTTTCTTTTTCTTTGATATTGTTGAAGTGTTATTGGGAAATTACAGTAGTTTAAAAATACAAAAAGAATCAACAAAACATACTAAAATAAAAGTACAGGAGTATGTTTCCTGGGTGTATGTGGTAGGAACAAGTATATTTTGTCTACATATGGCCAGCGTATACATGAGAAAGCACCTCTTAAATGGAACATAGACTGTTTTCCTCTTTTTTGCTCAATTTCTAGACCAAGGTCATTGTCCACTAACAATTCCTGTCTAAGATATGTGGTCAGTGGCCTATGCATTGAATTACATTGTTCACGAAGAATTCCTAAAATATGTGGTCAGTGAGCTATACATTCAATTGCATAGGAGAGTCTGGACAATTGCAGATGATCTTCATCCTCTTCTTTTCTGTGCGAAATGTTGGGTTGAATTCTTTTAAGTGTTTTTTAGATCTCGTTTAATGGATTGTGATTTTTGGTAGCTTGTTGCAGTTAAACGTAAGCCGAGGACAGAAGCATCTGGAGGACCTCATCATCATTTATGCTGTAATTTTTCCATGTAATTTTTGCATTGGACATCCTCCACGACAATAGCAAATACTTTTGGCCAGAAAACATCTCCCTGTCTCAGTTTTCTGATTATCAGTTCAGTTTTCTGGGTCCCTCAAATAAATTTGAGGATATTATACAAGATGTAGACTTTGTTGAGGGTCTCTAAAGATCCCCTCCCATGGAAATAGACTTGTGTATTGACAACTCTACTAATCAGACTTCACAGACTGTGGCTGCCTCCTGCTCATTGATTGAATGAGGCTTAGGAGGAGGCTGTTGGAGGAATTAGACCCTCTGTTGTCTATAAAGCAGACTGGTGTTATAGTATATACAATGTTGAACTTGGAGGCAGTAGGAGCTGAGTTTGAATTCTGTTTCAGATACTTAATAACAATGTGACCCTAAGAAAGTCTCTACCTTGAGAGCAGAAAACAGTGACTTTCAGGAGAAGCATATGGCAAATGGCCTGTTTTTACTCAGTTAAGCTTCAAAGGGTAGTACCTGGAGCTCCAGTGTCTGGTTGCATTCTTTTGATTTTCTGTTTCTTTTACTGAGCAGAGGTCAGAGACTAATGGTTCTTCAAATGAATGTTTCCAGGTAATTCTGAGTTGTGAATCTTCCAGAGTTCAAGAGTTTCAGATTTTGAGAGTTAGGCATTGGCCCCTCCAAGGAAGGTTTCAGTTATAGCATGATTCTTAAAAAAAGAGGATCCTCCATTGAGGTCCAGCTTACAGTAAAAGGACTAAAGTCATTCCATGAGAGACTAAGAGATACATAATATTTTTGAGCTTCTGTAACAACAATGTTACTTGCCGCTACTGTGGCTGTGTAAGGCTGATAACACCAGCACACAGGACGCAGGACGGCTACTAGCAAAAGTTCTTTGATCTGCTTTTCTAAGGAAAGCAACTTTAAGGGGTTAATAATCTTACTTTAATTAAATATGCATGTGTCATTCATTTAGTTCAGGGGAAAAAGTCAGCACCCCGAACTTCAGAGAAAACACAAATAGAAATTACAAGCAGAAATTATATAAACAGAGCAAAATAACACAGATCAACAGATAGGCTTCTAGCCATCTGACCAAGACATTACATACATAGTTACCAGAGAGAGAGAAGTACCAACATCTGGGTTTTTCAAAGCCAGGGGCCTCTTTAACGGCTACCAAGAGTCTCATCTGGTTAAATCATAGGACACTCTTCCAGTGAGTGAGCCCCAGGCAAAATGCTAACCTCAGAGTGTATATACACTTCATGGTCAGAGGGCATCGAAACCATGTGACTCAAACCCATGTGACCTAAGCCTTCCCCTGACTTAAGTAGGTCATCAAAGCCTCCCAATTCAATCAAAGACTCTTGAATGAAACAAGGCAAGACTCAAAGGCACTTGATTACTTTAGTGCTGAAAAGGACTCCAAAACAAAAGACAACAAAAAGTCCCACTTTACTTATCATTACAGCTGCTCAAGTGATGCAGGTCAAAGGGGAATGGACCATATTTGTTTAGCAATCTCCCAAATTATTTTTACCTTCTGGGCAGCATCTAATGGCTTTTATGTTTCTGCATTTGTTTATGGACTTCAGTGAGCCCTTTGTGCCTTATTCATTTTCTGTGTTGAAGGAAATAAAGGTTTTTCATACCTGTTATCAGGGATGTGCTGATAAATGCTTAACAACCAGCTTTTTGAGAAAGAAAAATAAATTCTCAACACTGAAAATTTAACAATAGGGAGCCAGTAAAAACTAGCTCCAGTGCCCTCTGGAGTTGGGAACCTGGTTGGCTACATTTGGGGAAATTGAGACATAAGCCAAACCTAAGCTTTCTGTGGGAGATTGAAGAGCGAAAAAGAGACATTGACCTTAGAAGGTATGGTCTCTATGAAGAGAATCCTTGGGTATGTATCTTGTATTTGCTTTACAAATAATTTATGTGAATTTAACTGCATACACATTGTTTCCTTCTGCTAGAATATAAGCTCCTTAGGGACAGGGACTGTTCATTTGTATCTTTTTAACTCCAATGCCTAGCAAAATTCCTGAAACATAGAAATTGTTTAGTAAATGCTTGTCAAACATTTGTTATTGAGGAGAAGGAATGGAGGAAGGAAGGAAGGAAGGAAGGAAGGAAGGAAGGAAGGAAGGAAGGAAGGAAGGAAGGAAGGAAGGAAACCAGCACTTACTAAGTGCCTATTATGTGCCAGGCATTGTGTTAAATGCTTTACAGTTATCTCATTT
Source organism: Trichosurus vulpecula (assembly GCF_011100635.1). NCBI lineage: Eukaryota > Metazoa > Chordata > Mammalia > Diprotodontia > Phalangeridae > Trichosurus > Trichosurus vulpecula. The sequence goes on from NC_050574.1 coordinate 219,144,368, forward strand.
GAGCAAACAGAGGCAGACAGATGTTAACATTGATTTGCCCAGAGTGACACAACTAGTAAGTGTCTGAGGCTGGATTTGAACTCATGTCTTCCTGTACAACTGTACCACCTAATTGCTTCTAGAGGAGCTAGGCTGTATGTGAGAAGGAGTTTTGGCTTTAGTGCAGTCTCCCTTGTATCATAGATGGAAAACTGTTCTTTCAGCCCTCAGTTGCTACTCTGCCCTTCAAGCTTCCTAGATGCCATCATTTCAGGCTTTGCCCTGTTGTGCAGCTACTCCTAAGAGGAGTGTTGTTTTTCTTTAGAAGGCCAGACTTCCACTCAGCTTAGGCTTTTCAGTTTATCATTCCCTGAATAGCCCCTCAGACTAAACAGCTCCATAGGACCCTAAAGGGGCTGCTTAGGCAGAAACTTCTGCCTCTCCCTATGGAAGGTGTTGTAATAACAGTGTTGCTAGCAGCTACTGTGGCTGTGTAAGACCACCAACAAGAGCACACAGAAGGGCTGCCAACACAGGTTCTTTGATCTGCTTTCCTAAGGAAAGCAACTTTAAGGGATTAACAATCTCTGTTTAATTAAACATACATATATCATTCACATAGTCCAGGGGGAAAAGATCAGCCTCCTGAACTTCAGGGCAAATACAAATAGAAAATCCAAGCATACACTACAAACAGAGCTAATAACACAAACCAGTCTATCCATAGCAATGCAGTTACCAGAGAAGCACCAACATCTGTCTGGGTTATCACAGCCAGGGGAGCTTTTTCAACAGCTTGCCCAGAGTCTTGTCACTCTTTCAATGAGTATACCCCCAAAAGTGAAATGCTAACCTTCCAACACATATACTCTGCTCAGGGTCCTGGGGGTTTAAGACTTACCATCCAGGGTGTGGGAAAGCACCACATCATATACAAATCAATGACTCTTGATGGCCCGCCCCAGTGCTGAGAAGCATTCCAAGACAAAAGATCCCACTTTACCTGCCCCATTCAAACAAAGGCCAGACTCATCAAAGGCACTTGACAGCCCTAGCATCTCAAAAGAGAACAGCAAAAAATCCTGCCCTGATGACCATTACAGGTGTCTAGTCCTTAATTTTACCTGAATTAGAGTGAGTGAATTCCATTGGCTTCTACCATGAATCAGGGTTCAGGCAGCATGTCCCACCCCACAAGGCAGCACCTCCAAATGCCTCCCATGATGCGCGTATTTACTCTAACCCTTTTCCTTTTGCTTTTCAACTCCCAGCTCATACCTTTTTCTAATAGAGGGGTCATGCAAATGATCCTAAAGCTTTTACCAGCTCCCAGGCTCCTTTGGAAGCCCTGGAAGGGGAAGGGACAAAGTGGGCAACCTCCTGGCTCATTTCTGCTGAAAGGACGAGGCCAAAGTCCCTGAGTCTTTTATAGGTGTAGATTAATTTTTAAACCAAAACTGCTATTCAATCATCAGTTGACAGGAGAGAGTAGATTCTAGCAACATGCAATTCAGTTGCAGGAGAAACCCTGCACTGGCAAGTAAGATAGCCTGATTTTCTCTATCTTTTCCATTTATTGGTTGAAAAGGGAGCTTGTTGAGGCTTCACAGTGCTTTTAAAATTAGCTTCCTTCCCGTACAGATCAATTGCTAATGGATGTCTCCAATTACTTCCCTTACAAAGCATTAGGGAATATAGTGAAGTGTGGGGTGTTTGATACAGCCGCTTGTTTATAACTGTACATTATTCATGTCTCCTTTCCCATATGCATTTGATGGCATTGCTGCAGAGATCACGTGTCCTGAAGCCTGCCCACAGCTCTCCCCCACCCCAGGGATGGTAACATAGACTTGCAAGTCATAGACCTGCAGCATGATCTGTTTGTCAGGCCACAAACTAATTTTTGTGGCATAAATTCTAAGGCCAGGGATTAGATCACAGAAGCATCTATGGGCATGGGAAGAGAGGGGTGCTGATCATATAGATATCACTGAGATAAATGGTAGTTATTCCCTGTGAGAAAGCACATTGATACAGCTTCAGTAAACATGCTATGATGGAGAGCCCTGCTAGGTGGCTGGGTTCCTAGGCTGCAGAGAAGACTGGATTCTTTGTGTTGAACCTGGGACTGAGTCCTATTTGTCTTTGTCTTCTGCTACGTAGCATGGTGCCTGATGGGGACTAGGCACTTAATAAACCTTTGTTGATTGATTGGTTTGAAAAGCAAGACTCTTTCCTGGTGCCAAGATTCAAACATTTGAAAGAACAAATAGATACCTTTCTGAGTAAGAGCTACCAAATGTCTGGCTTTGGGGTATATTAATTTCATTAGCATATTAGGAAAGATAAATAATCCAGAAAGAAACAAACCAAAAAAAAAGGGGGGGGGGTTTCCTAACCAACCTCGTTTACTTTGCCAAAAGAGGGCATTAGTGAGGTAGATAATCAACAAAGCATTTGGGGTTTTATCTTAAACTTTGAGGTCACATTTACCTTCCCAATTAAACTTTGTTAAGTTACTACTGAATTATTTTGAGCCTCTAGTTTAAAGGAAGAGGAGGGGGCAAAGTGGATTAGTGAGTCCAGGGGAAAAGGATACTATGAATAACTTACATTTATATGTCATTTTAAGGTTGCCTAGGTGTTTTCTTTAAAGAAGCAAAACAAACAAAACAACAAAACAGAAGGTAGGTAGGCCAACTATTAGTTATAAAATAAAGACTTCTAACTCAGAGAGGTTAAATATATTGTCCTTGATTACACAGTTTGGTAGTAATCAAGGCAAGGGCTTATGATTCCAAGAAAGACGAAATCATGTTGCAGATAATACAGATGTGGTTAATTGAGTTAATTGTAATTTATAGCAGTAACATCTATTGTACTTAACAACAACAGCGCAAATAATGCTTCAGTGTCAACTTGAAAGGAAGTCTCCAAAAGAATTAGAGTTCTATGTTCCTATGTTACTTATATTTTTTATCAATAACTTGATAAAAAAAAAAGGCATAGATGGCATCTTTAGCATATTTGCTGATGCCATGAAAAACTGAGGGGTCATGATGGAGGGTAGATAACAAATAACAGAATTTAAAAAAAAAAAGATTTATAGTAAAAACATTAGTCCAAATCTAATGAAATGAAATTTGGGTGAAAATGGGGGATTGCAATTTCATCAATGCAGATAGATGTTGCAGTGGATAGACTGCTGGCCCTGAAGTTAGGAAGATCTGAATTCAGATTCTGCTTCAGACACTTAGTAGCTGTATCACCCTGGACAAATCTCTTAAATCTGTTTGCCTCACTTTCCTCAGCCCTAAAGTGAGGACTATAACAGTATGTACTTCCCAGGGTTGTTGTGAGGACAAAATAATATAACATTTGCAAAGCTCTTTGCAAAGCTTAAAGCACTATGTAAATATTAGCTGATATTTTTACTATTATTAATAATATTATATAGGGAGCATTCAATGAAAAAAAACCCCTGTACAAGTGGCATTTGACAATTTCTCTGCAATTTGTAGTATTAGAGAGTTGCCAGGGACACTGAGAGTTTAGATGACTTGCCCAGAATCTCACATTCAGTATGTTTTAGGAGTGGCCCTTGAACCCAGGCCTCCCTGACTCCCAGCCTGACCCTACTTTCCACTAGGCTGTATTTCCTCTCTAAGATAAAATTTAGTAGCAAAAATTACATCTTCAGGTAAAAGATGGGGAAGGAATAATTAGATAATTTCCCTGAAAAAAAAAAGATCTGGAAGTTTCAGAGTCCTGCAAGCTTAATGTGTGTAAATGGTGATAAAGCAGCCCTAAAGGCTTACGTGAGAATGAGCTACATTAAGAGAGACATGAAAACGCTTTTCAGTTTGGCTAAAATGATTGAAGGGGAAGGTTGGAGGGGATGTGGAAAAATTGGGACACTAATTCATGCTTAGTGGAATTGTGTAAACTGATTCAACCATTTTTGGAGAGCAATGGGCAATTATGTCCAAAGAGTTATTAAGTGCATTTGACCCAGCAATACCACTACTAGGTCTGTTTCCAAAGCCGAACAAGTTGTGGTATATGAATGTGATGGAATGGTGCTTTGCTATAAGAAGTGATGAGCTCAATAATATTTAAAAAATATGGAGAGACGTGCATGAAATAATGAAGACCAAAATGAGCAGAACCAAGAGAACACTGTGTACAGTAACAGCATTATTGTTTTAAGAACGAATTTGAGCAAATAAGTAATTTTGACTACTACAAATACCTAAATTAACTCTAAATGACATACGAAGAAAGACACTATCTGCACCCAGGAAAGAACTGACAAACAGAAATATGTATAAGGTAATTTTACATATATATATATGTATATATACATATACGTATTTGTGTCTAATGATAGCCATCTCTAGGGTGGGGTGGGGAAAAAAGAGAAATTAACGTGATAACTTTATTATTTGCTTAAAGCAATAGCAAGTTGTAAGTAATATATTTGTAGTTTCATATGCAACCATCTTTTTTATTATACCATATTGTGGAAATGCTTGTTTTATTCCACAATTAAAAAAATAATTAAAAAAGATAGACATGAAAAGAGGTAGAGCTTCTAATTAGGGGCTGATAATCTTGCTGCATCTTACCCTAGTCAGATCATGATTATATATAGAGGATCATCGATTTAGATTATTGGGGACCTTAGAAGTTATCTACTCCAAACCATTTATTTTGCAGATGAGAGAAGATGATGTCACAGAAAGGTTAAAAAGATATCAAATGAAAGAACTGGGATTCAAACCCAGGTCCTCCGACTCTGAACCCAGAGTGATTGCCCCTGGAGCTCTGGGCGCCATGTTTTAGGATGGACACTAAAAGATTCCAGAGGAGGGCATTCAGAATGGTGAAGGGCCTTGGGTTCATGTTATATAAGGACTGATGGAAGGACTTGGGGATGTTTAGTCTGTAAAGGAGACATGACAGCTGTCTCCAAGTATTTGAAAAGCTCTAATATTCAAGAGGATGAAACTTTTCACTAGAATGGACAACTAGGAGAAATGAGTGGAATTTAATGTCAAAGTAACAAATTTAGATTTGATGACAGAAAACCAACTTCTCCACATTAAACATATCCAAAAGTGGGACAGGCTACTTCAGGAGGTGGTGGGTTCTCCAACATTGGGAGTCTTCAAGCAAAGGCTGGATGATGTACTTCACAGGTGTGTGGTATTAGGCATTCTTTTTTTCAGGATGAGTTGGCCACTGGTGCCAGCTCTGAAATTCTGTGATTGTGTGAGTAAGCGGCATTTGCCTGAGAAGATCTATTATACTTTACCAGAATAAAGGATTAACTTAATCAGACTTGAAGTAAACCCTCTGGCCTATGATTATTTGGATTAAAAATTATAATTACTATAAATATTTTCTGTAATTTTGGGGGTTTATTTGAAAACTAATTGAAAACCTCAAATTCATCTGGGGCAAAGGGATGACCTACAAATATGGGATTTTCCATACTTTGAAGAGATAGTGAATTTGTGGCCCCCCAAAATGTCCAAGAAGCTTCTTCTGATTCCTATAGGACATTCGTGTTGGAAGAGAGTCTTTGATTAAGTCCCCCCAAATGACAATAAATGTTTCAAATAACATTGCTGAGGATGAGGATGATAATAGTGGCAGCAGGGCATTGGGGAGAGAGGATCAAGATGACCTCATTTCAAGTCTTTCCTCTCATACAATGTGAAGTTACGTGAGCATGGACAAATCCCTTACGCTCTAAGTGTCCCAAGGAACTAAAGCCACAGATTGTAGAACAGTAATAGAGCTCACCTATTCTTATCTGTTATACATTGCTTACCAATGAATCAATCAACATTCATTTATTATGCACCTCCTATGTGCCCTCAAGGAGCTTACATGCCATAGGATCATGTATACAAATAATACTCACATCTATCCGTAATCTCATTGTTCTGGAAATCCCCTCCAGTGAGGACGTTCACAATTCATCCATACCTGCCCAACCTGAGGGTTCCTCATTCATTTCCTCCCAAAAGGTATCCACCCAACATGTTGGAGAACTTCCTCAGTTTCTCTGAACCTATCCACGTACAGAGCACTCAGGCTGGCCACCTATCAACCTTTGCTCTCAGCATGTGACCCCTCTATATAGTTGTATACAGGATGATCACATAAACAAATGTGGATAGAGAATAAACATACTCGAAAGAAATAGCAAGATAATAATTATCTTTGAAATGGTAGGGAACCACTAGAGTTTATTCAGTAGCGGACACGATTAGGCTTATGTTTTGGGAACATCACTTTGCCAGCTGGGTAAAGGATGGGTTAGAGAGAGATTTAAAGCAGAGACTAATTAGGAGGCTATTGCAAAAGTCCAGATGAGAGGTGATGAACCTGAACTAGGATAACAGCTATGGGAATAGAGAGAAGGCAATAGATATGACAGGTGTTATGGACGAATTTTGTCAAAAGATTAGATATATGAAGGAGGAGTCAAACATGACTCAGGCTGTCGGAAGAGTCAATAGTACAACCTGGCAGATGAAATAAGCTAGTGCAATATTGGATAGTATTGATAGGAGCTTGGTGTTGAAAATAAAGGAATTTATAATTTTGCTTCATGCCACTCTGATTAGATCACATCTGGAGTATTCAAAGAAGTGGGCTTGACTACCTGAAGAAGAAACTATTTAGAAAATACTGTAATCTTTAGTATTTGAAGGTGGAAAAGAGATTGTCATTATTTTGCTTTGATGCCTTAAGGGCAGAACTAGATGTAGTCAGTGAAAGTTAGCAAATACATGTTGATTCAAGATCAGAAAAACATTGCAATCTGAGATATCTAAAAGTGGAATAGGTTTCTTTGGGAGATACTGAGTTTCCCATCACTTGAGATCTCTAAGCAGGAGTTCAATGATTAATGTTAAAAGACATTACTGCTCAGGGATGAGTAAGACAGCATGACCTCTGAGATCCAAGAGTAAGGTAGCAAGTCAGATTATGCCTGTGGCTACATAATGTACAAAATCCTCTAAATTTACCTTAAAGCAAATCTATAGATTATTAATGGTGGCATGTACTAGTACTCATAATGGTAATCATTTCACAAGTTATGTATCTACTGGTGCTTTTAAATGTTTCAGTTTTGAGACTAATATTAAATGGGAAGTAAGAAGGAATACCTTTAACCAAATCAGATATATATTTCTTTTGCTTGGTTTTGTTACAAAATTTTTTTTCCTGTCCTCTCTTCATTCATCAATTTCTTTCAACAGTGAGCAGAAAGAAATCATTTAGTTTAAGTCCACTGATGTGACATTAATGTGCATTTTGTAGATGATGCTCAGCTTAGTTTCATATTCTATCCAACATTTTAAAATTCACCATTATGAATCATAAAACAACATTTTTTCTCATCTTCTTTAGTTCCTAAGGTAAATTAAAAATACATATTTATTTTAAAAATTCAAAATGGCTAATTTCCCCCATTTCTTGTCATGAGAAGAGCAGTTTCAGATCATATAGAAATGGATCTCTGCTGGCTACATATTGACTTAGAAGACCACGAAATAACATCATCTATATTATATTGTATTTTTATTTTGTTACACATTTTTCCAATTACATTTTAATCTGATTAAGGTTACAATCAGAAGTGGCTGTGAGGTTAGGTTAGATGCCTCTGTGAGTACTAGCAAACTTTTTTGGCAGAAACAGTACTGATTAAAATTATAGTTGTTTTTGCTAGAATAGAAGACACATTTATACACAAATGACTTAATTTTTCTAATGGTTTTATTCTCACTTTCTATTACAATGTGTTAGTCCAAATACAATTGGCTTATTATGCTACTGATGACAAATGCCATTTTTTAAAAAAGAGCTAGGGACTTGAAAATTTCATAATTCTAAGTAAACAGCACAGATAAGTTATACTTTATGTTCATGGCCATTTTATTACTTTCATGAAACTGTTTCTCGTCATTGTTTGCCCCCAAAATATTTTAACATAACAATAATGGAAATAAATAATGCCTATATGAAAGGAATATGTTGATATTTCTGAATTCTGTTGCCCTGTTAGTCTCAACATATTATGTGGCCTTCTAGTCTAGCCAGATATCTTGTTCTCAGCTCCATTGAGTGTACTTTTAAAAAGTCATTTTACTAGGTCCTTTTCACCTTTATTCACTTTAATAAAAACAAGAAAGTATACTAATTTATTAGCTTTGGTGGTGGGGCTGGGATTTGGACACACATCCATTAAGGAGAGAACAAAGATTACCAATTTCCTTCCCCAAATCCTGTGTCAGTCATGAAGAACAAACAGCTTTACTTGCTTTCATCTTAGCCATATATTCAAATGGGTGCTCTAGAGATGAACAGCCTCATTCTGCAAACCAGTTTGCTTTCCATTTAAAGTTACTTTGTTATATACAGTAGCTCCTTTACTATGTCATGTTAATTTTGATAAAAATGAAAACAAACAAGAAAATGTAATGAAGATGTTGCCATGATTCTTTAAGTCGGTCTAAGGATAATATAGGTTAGGTGTATGTGTAGCAATGTCTCCTGTAGGCAGCTAACATTTCAAAAAATGATAGTTTAAATTAAAAGATTAGTCTAAATTTAGTTTTTATTTGTGCTACAATCACTAAAACTTCAACTGGGAATATCAATTATCAGTAGAGGGCAACTGTTGTATATGTGCATATATATACATACATATATACAAATGTATACATACTCTATGTAAATGTATGTATACATGTGTGTATATATATATAACATACATATCGTTTCTATAGATGTACATAAAGTTTTAATGGACCTGTGATTTCATTGGCAGAGGAAGCTCCCAGTGAATTATTTCCACTACCAATGAAGATTGGCACATGCTGTCCAATTTATAGTCTTAGAGAATTGCCAGGGTCACTGAGCTGAGAAGTTAATCCCTCAGGTCCCAAAGCCAGCAAGTGTTAGAGGCAGGAGCAGAACCCTGGTTTTCTGGCCAGCTCTTTATTCTCTATGCCATAGTGCCTCTCATTAGTCTCTATTACTGGGACAAAAAAATTCATACAGTCTACCCGTTTTGTTTTGTTTTTTTTTACTTATGAAATAAAGAAAAGGACTTTGAAACTTTTCCTTTCCCAACATGACTTCCAAGAAGTCCACAATTTGAAGTTCCAGTCTCAAAGTTGTTCACGTTAAAATGGTGCAATGTAAGAACATTGACAATGAAAGAAACATGTAACTTTTTATTTTGTGTTAAATTTTCTCAACTAAATATTTATATGGATTTAAAACAAAGAGAAGGAACTTTGAGCATAAATAAAAGGTGATAGTTTGAATGTACAAAATACTAAAAATGATCATCTTTGTAAGTTATTTTATAAAATTATCTTGATCTATTTTAACAAGGTAAGCAGGTATGCAATGCCCTGTGAAGTTTAGGAAAACACTGCATGGTATCTATTTTTTTAAAGTTACTGAAATAATTGCTTAAATTAAAGTTTGGGAACCACTGTCTCTTGGCTTAATTTCATCAGGCCTATGTGATATTTTATATCCTAGAGTTGCAAAAATACAATGCAGCTGTAAAAGTCTGAACTGGTAATCATTTTAAAGGACCATAGCATGGGATTGGGGCTGTTACTCCATGAAAGTCCATATTTCTACATATTGTATCTGTCTCCCCTTCTATGAAGAAAACTTTGTGGTCCTCTATGTATGTGCGTATATCTGTGTTTATGACAGGTTATTGAATACAGTCTTATTTTCTTTGCTATTAATTTAAAGAGATACTATGTCGCTTATTAAAAAAACAACAACAAATAGCAAAGCATTACATTATTTTTAAAAACTCCTGTGGCCCTCAATTATTTTCCTCTAGATCAGTGGCTCTAGATAGAAAAGAAAATCATTCTTTACCTGTTGTTTAAAGTTATTAAAACATAGTGATTTGAACTTTTTTGGGGGGGGTACAAGTCACTAGTGATAGGGCTTGCCAAATCTTTGAAAAGTAGAAAAACAGATGGCAATAATATAGACAAGTCAAATGTGTATTTCTTATAACCTGCAAACTACTAGTACTGTACTGAACCTGAATATAGAATATAGTCAGATAAAGTATTTTTGAGCTGTAGCTTAGCTCCAAAATCGGTCAGCCCACCACTCATTTTGCAAAGGTCGATGAGGCTCAGATTAGGTAAAGGACTCAGTCATGGTCAGCTCATTAGTGGCAGGAGCCAGGATTAGAGAACCAAAATCTTCAAACTTCCAAGCAAATGATTTATTTTACTTCCCTGCTTCCTTTTAGAAGCTCAACAGATTGCCGATGGAAAGCTTGTCAATTATGTATCAGGCGGTATATATTTGAAGCAATAAATACGGTGCCCAAGTCACTTATCTGTTTGCTCAACATACACCATGGTATCAAATTACTATGCATATATCTGCAAGCACATCTCAGCAAGGGTGAGAGCTGAAGGGTCGACCAGAAATACTGCAGGAGAAGGTGTGAATAATGTCACAAAGCAATTTATAGTTGGGCCACTCTTGGTTTCCTAGGGCAGTTAGATGCAATATTTGATTCCAACAATCAAGAAAACACTCAAGCAAGCTTCCTTGCTCTATAAATTGCATACATTTCAATGTGAATAATGCAGACTTCCCCTGGCTTTTCACAGCATGTGAAAAGTGCAGAACTACAGGATAAGTAGAAACACAGGATCTTCAGCACAAACCTTTGGGGATGACTTCTTTGTTGCTTAGGCTAAATAAGAGATATATTAATAAAAGTCAGCCACCTACATATTTAGGGACCATCTCTGAAATTTTACAGGCCTGAAAACAGCTAGTCCTGATGCAACATGAAATGAAATCAAGCACCTTAAAATGGAGAAATCCTTTTATGCACAGTTAACTGCAAGACTTTTAGCAGTAGGTTTTCTTCTGTATAAGTAGACATCTCAGCCATCATGGCTACTTTTGTTCTGGTGTTATAGAGAATCAGAGGAAAACACTTTGTCTTTGTTGCTTTTCTAAATGGAAATGTATCCTTTGGAGCAATTGCCTTTATTATTAATGTATGTTTGTGGGTATGACGAATGACAAACCAAAAAAAATATGAAAAGATAACAGAATTGTCAACTGTTCTGAATACACGTGTTTAACCAAAAGCAGAAAATTTAGATTCTGCTTCCCCTAAATCATAATCCCTATTGTCTGAGAAGACCTTTCGTTCTGCTGCAGGACCAGCTAACAGTGCAAAGAGTGAAACTCTTGTCAAATTTGCTGCTCTTTCTTCCAGAATCACTCTTAGTCAATGAAGGGTCACTATACTGTTAGGAGAACTGACTTTATGTAAAAAACAGTCAGTTTGGCATAAACCCCCCCCAAAAAAGTCCTGCTGACATATAATAGTTTACTTCCCAGGCTATAAACTATTGAATTCTCCATTACTTATTGCCTTCCCTGCCATCTTTGTCTTTGTCTTCCTTTTCTGTTTTGTCTTTTTCATATTTCTCTTTGTCTCGCTTTGTCACACTATCATAAGAAGGTGGAGACGTGGTAGAAGGAGTCACATCATCTGTCTTCTCTGGAGTTGAGTTTTCATTACCCTTACCAAAGACCATATCTTCTTTCATAGGCAGATCAACTCTTTCATCACCTTTGTTATATATGCCTGATATGTTTTTGACATTTTGTCTTAAGCGGTAACGTCTAAAAGCTCGCTGAATGATTGTAGCTGACACTTCCTCTTGTTTTCGTTTTAGAGTAGTGGTAATGGGTTCATAAGAAACTTTAGAAGGATTTGCAGCTACAAACCGCTCTTCCATCTGCAAACGAAGGGTGTCCATCTCTTCACTTTCACCCAACACACGTTTTGTAAAAGCAAATAAGATGTCAAGGCAGTGAATTCGGTCCCCATTTACCATGGGCAGATCCATTGCTATGAGCTGGACCTTGTTTGGTTTTGCTATATGAAGAGGAGGATCTAATGAAGCTGCAAAATCAGAGAGTTTACAGTATTCTATGAACTGGGTGGCGTCAGGATCAAACTTCTCCCAAACCTCGTAGAACATCTCGAAGTCATCCTCACTCAGTGGCTCAGCACTCTCCTCAGTAGCAACACTGAAATTCTCCAGGATAACAGCGATGTACATGTTTACGACCACCAGGAATGAGATGATGATGTAACTGACAAAATAGAAAATACCAACAGAGGAGTTGCCACAATCTCCTTTGACTGAACTTCCGGGGTGAACTGTTTCTGGGTCACAGTCTGGTGGTCCACTGTTAAGAATGGGTGCAAGCAAACCATCCCAACCAGCTGAAGTTGTAATCTGGAAGAGGCAGATCATACTATTGCCAAATGTTTCAAAGTTGAACATGTCATTAATTCCAGCTTCCTTTCTAACATAGGCGAAATTAGACATTCCAAAGATGGCATAGATAAACATGACCAGGAAGAGCAGGAGCCCAATGTTAAACAGAGCGGGGAGGGACATCATCAAAGCAAAGAGCAGTGTGCGGATCCCCTTCGCCCCTTTAATGAGACGAAGGATTCGGCCAATCCTGGCAAGACGGATCACACGAAACAGGGTAGGGGACACAAAATATTTTTCTATCATATCTGCTAGAAACATACCTGTTAAAGAACATAAAATAGAAAATATTTAAATATAGTCATACACACTATGACATTCTCAGGAGGATAAACCATTTTTCCTTTTATCTTTGGTTCTCTAGGCTAAGAATATTGAATTTTCTCTTGCCTCTAGAATTCCAACTCTAACCTCCACCCTGCCTCCCAATCAATACAAATTGGAGGACTGGGCATTTTCATGGCCTTCCATTTTGTGCCTTCACTGGTAGGATTATGGCCAGAATTTTACAGTGTTGGTTACTGGAAAAAAATCAGGAACCAGAGATTCTGGAAAAATGTCACTTTACAAATAATAATAGTACCATGCATATAACCTCCTAGAATTTCAGAGTTTTCAGACATTGGAGGTCATTTAGTATAACTCATCTTACAATGCATGTATCCATTCTACTATATACCTAAAAGTCATCCAACTTCTTCATCACCACCAAAAATGGGGTTATCTTGCCCATAGTAGCACTTAATTTGGTTTGTTGAACTAAACTGAATTACAAAGAAGTTCCTCCAAGTTTCAGATAGTTCTCATTGTTAATAAATTCTATATAGGATGTCTCCAAAGTCTTATTAGTGCTTTTTCTAGGTACAGTGTAGTTTTAAGCTACTAAAGCTTAAAAGTGTATTATGACTTTAGGGACACCCTACGTATCAAGACAAACATATTTCACTTTAACCAGTTGTCCCAATTCTGTTTTCTGGATGAATCTATAATTTCAATCCTATGGGATAATTTTTCTATCAGGGCAGGTAGTAACCCCACCCCTGCATATTCTCTCATTCCATTTAATCTTTGTGCTTATCCTTCCATAAGTCTTCTACAGAAGATTTATCCAATGTGATGAAAACCATCTTCTAGGTAAGGAATTCTTAATCTTTTTTTTGTGTGTGTGTGTGTGTGTTTGTGTTTGTGTCCTGGACACTTGTGGCAGACTGGTAAAACCTATGGGTCCTTTATTGGAATCATGTTTTTAAATGCATAATTAAAAGAAAAAGAAAAACATAGCATTACAAAGGAAGCCAAAGATTAGTGGGGAAAAAGATGTCACTTTTTTTCTCATCCAAGTTTATGGGCCCCATAAAATATATCCATGGATACAAAGTTTAGATTTGGCAATTAAGAGATTTTCTTTTCTAATTCTAGTTTCCATATGTGTGTGTGTGTGTGTGTGTGTGTGTGTGTGTGTGTGTGTGTGTGTGTGTGTGTGTGTTGTCTTCCCTCCATCAGAATGTAAGATCCTTGAATGTAAGCAGAGAGTGCTTATTTTTTTTAATCCCTAGTACTTGTCACACTGTGACTGACACATAAGTATTTAAAATATTTTAAAAATTCATTCATTCACTTTCTAACTATGCAATTTAATTGCCCTTTGTGTTGAAGTCCTCTAGGAAACTCATAAAAGAAACACATTGGTTGGTGACTGTGAGCTATATTTTTTGCATGGAAATTTACCCATACTTATTATGACCTTGACCTTAGGTCAGCAATCATTTGTAAGCAGGTTCTCGTGTGCTACAGGAACAAAAATATAAGACATGAAACAAATTAAAATGGTCCTTCGTCCTTCACATTAACTGAGAGTATTTTTCAAAAGAAAGATTGCCACATAGGGATCCTCTGACCTCCTGTTCCTTTATGATCAAAATTAGTACCTGATATTATAAGTAAAGATTCTTACCTACAATGGACAGAATGACCACCACAAAATCAAAAATGTTCCATCCAATAGTGAAGTAATAATGACGGAGGGAGATCAGCTTCAGCACACATTCTCCAGTGAATAAGATAATAAAAACCATATTTATCCAATATAAAACATCGGTCATGGTTGAACTTTGTTCATCTTTTTCTACCATCATGGTCACCATGTTGAGACAGATAAGCACCATGATTGTAATATCAAAAGCTTGTTTTGTCACCATATCAAATATACATCCTTGGAATTTGTTCTGTAAAATGAAGAGGAATATAAATTGTATAGCAATCTTACAAATAAGATTTAATAGCTATTAGCATACAAAAAACATTTTTGGCCTATCCAAATTTCAATGACTTGGTCCACAAAGAGTTGTACTCACTTTATCCGATAAGATGTGTTCTTTACAGACAGTATAGATTGAAAATGTATAAATAATGTAATATTTATATTATATAATAAAATAATATTTATAATGGTAGAGGTACTCATTAATCTCCAAATGGTAAAGCTTCCTAATACACAAAGTTCCTATTGTTCATTACCTTCTCTGACATTTATTTAATGATCTATAAATAAACACTTAAATGTACCCAATATCTCTTAAGGAAACTACTTGTCATTTGTCAATAGATCAAAAATAGATCAAAATAGGTCAAAGGATATAAGCAAACAGTTCTCAAAAGAATTTCACACTACTAAAACCATATTAAAGAATGATCCAGATTGTTAAGAATAAGAGAAATACAATTCAAAACAATCTTGAGGTTTCAACTTACATCCTGCAAACTGGCAAACATGACAAAAAATGGCAATATTCAACAATGGAAAAGTTGTGGGAAGATAGGTCTGGTAGTACATTATTGGTAGAGCTGTGGATCAATACAGCAATTCTGGAAAGCAAATAATGTGGCTACACTCTCCATATCCTTTGACCTACAGAATCCATTGCTAGACATACACCAAGAAGACCATGGACAAGAAGAAAATCTACACCATCAATGCATTTTATGATAGCAAAGGACTGAAAACAAAGTAGGTATCTATGAACTGAAGAATGACTAAACAAAATTATGGAAGATGTATGTGACAGGATATTACTGTGCTATAGAAATGATAAATATTAATAATATAGAGATGCATGGAAAGATATACATGAACTGATACAAAATAAACAGAGCCAAGAAAAAATATGCACAGTAACTATAAAATAAAGTCAACCACAAAAACACCAAAAGTAAATGTTACAAAAATAAAAAAGAACATGCATGGCTTGAAAAAGAAAAAAAATGAGAAGACACCACCCTCCTTTCCTCCTTTCTCTCTTTGCAGAGGTGAAAAGTCCATAACTGTGTTATGTTGCACAAGATTTTTTTGATGTATTAGTTATGCTGATTTCTCCCCAATACTTTTTTCTTTTACTTTTTTTGTCAATAAAGATATTTGCTAAGAAGATGCTCTTGGGGTGGTGGGGTGATTTACTGGGGGAAATTATGGTCATATAAAAATAAATGACACTAATATCTGTATCTCTACATATAGATGTAGATCTTTTTAAAAACATCAAAAAAATTCAAGGTGTTCCAGTGCACTTGTAAACTTTAATAAAATTCAGAAATATAAATTAATACTCATAAAAACACAACTTGAAATTTTATTTAAATTTCTTTTACATTTATTTAGTATTACAAATTTTATATTAAAAATTTCACTTTAATTTTAACAAGACTGGGCTCCCCTGTGTGTGACAGTTTCAAGATGACATTTTCTCCATCACAGATCCATAGAAGTCATCTTGCTCGACCTCTTTGATTACCTAACCTCCATTAGATCTTTTCTTGTGGAATTCTGTCAGAACTGTCATGTATGCATCAAAACTTCATTTTCTGGTTGATTGTAAGCCTAGGATTACAAATGTAATCCTTTCAGTCCCTGAGCAGTTGCAGCTGATGAAAGTTTTTACAAAGTTTGAAAATCACTGGAGGGACATATTGCACAGGATGGTGGTTATGCTGAATTTTAATAAGACATACCAATGTTTAAATTAAAACAATTTACCTTTAATTTTCTGTAAGTTTGTAGAAATTATACTTCTGAATTTGTTAAAGCTCAAAACAGCACTAAGCACTAAGATTTTTAGGACACCTTATATATTAAAAAGAAGATAGGACTGAGGAAATTATGGTGATTTTAAAATGACTTTGTTTTTAAAAGAAACTATATGATAAATTTTTTAAATTTTATTTTTCTAAAACTTAAATATAGGATAAGAAATTAAAAAGACACGTATTATAAACTTAAATATTAAAACTTAAATACAAAGTAAGATATATTATTCATTTTTGATTAATGTTTCAAAATGTAAAGATATTCTCCTAACGGACTCATTTTACAAATTTTAATTTCTTTTCACAGGCTTTGTTATAACAAGGACATCATATCCATATATTAAAGTAACCACATTATCTTTTTAAAAATATTTGTGCTTCAATTCACTAAGCCAATATATGACCAGAGAAATAAAATCATTGTCTCTATTAAAGATACCCTTTTCATCACCAATTTTCATGAAAACTATATGGAAACAATAGAATGGCAGAATATCTACAAGTTGACCTGAATTCCTTTAGCATATAGGCACGTGTTCCAGTGTTTACTGTATTAAAATATATTAATGTTGACTTTAAGATCTCAGCATCATAAGGCAACATTTACTTAGAGGCTTCTGGTAGTCACAGCTTGATGATGTTGATAACTTCCCATCTCAGCCTCCTACAAGTAGTGCTATCATACTATGGTTTTCCCATCATTACATAATCTTTAAAAAAATTAGTATTTTGTTTTCTCCCAATTACATGTAAAAACATCTACTACAATTCTTTTTTTTTCCAAATTTTGAGTTTGAAATTTTCTCCCTCTTCCCTTTCTTCCCCTCCCCCAATCACTGAGAAGGCAAGCAATTTGACATAGGTTATACGTGTGCAGTCATGCAACATTACATAATCTTCCTACCTCTTCTAGGTTTAGAACATATATATGTGCATATATACATAACATATATTATGCATGGTATAGGTATGTATACATATTTATTACATGCATATACACATACACAAAATACATCTCTAGCTCTTTTTTTAAAAACCAGGATTCTTTAGTCAATATATTTCCATTGGACTCATTAAAAGTACCAACAATTTGACTGCCTAATTATGAAGATAAGAATCAAATAACAGTTTCAAATATGCTCAGAAAGTTAATGTACCCAAAAGACAGAAGACATTTTGTCTTTTTTAGGACCAAGAATCAGAATCTGTTTTAGGGCTGTACTGTTTCCACAAGTGGGAAGGAATTCATGTTTGATCCCACTTCTGAGAGAGAGTCATGGGTCACCCCTTAGTCACTTTCATCCTCATGTTTACCTGGTGATTTTCACTGGAATATTAGAATATAAAATTATAGCAACTTCTATTATAAAAGAATATGTTGTTGAGATTAAAAACACGTTTGCATGTATTTATACATATAGAAAACTTTAGAATTTACAGATATTACAATACACAGTGCTGCACACTTCAATATTTGTTTTCTTTACTAATAATGGATATTTATTCATCAGTAACTTTAAAATGGTCACTGATTTTGGATCCTAAAACAAGCAAGACATCGATTAAAACAAATATAGGCCTTTTTGTAGGTCACTACACCAAGTGATAAACTATAAGTTTAGCTTCACTAGGTACTAGAATATAAACTATTATCACATCGCTACCACTGTGGGAGACAGTCACATCAATGATATCCCAGTATTTTGTTGTTGGTTTTTCTGTTTTTTTTTTCTTTTGGAGGGAGGAAGGGAGAGAATCAAGGCTTTTTGTTCAAACTTTTTTAAAAAACTCACGTTAATTCTTTGAAGAGAAAAATAATCCTATAAAAAGCAGTGGTTCTTAACCTTTTTTGTGTGTCATGGATCTCTCTGACAGTCTGGTGAAGCCTATGGAGCCCATCTCTGAACAATGTTTTTGAATGCATAAATTACATAAAATTACAAAGGAAGATAATTATATGGAAATATGTTAAGAACATATTTCAAAACAAAACAAAATAAAACAATAACTTCATGGATCCCAGGTTAAAAACTCCAGCTCTAAAGGAAGCCCTCCAAAAGTCTTCTAAAATTCCAGATAACTGGGATATAACAGTTTGCTTACCCCTGGCCTGGGTATTGGCTTCTGCGGTTTCTTGGACCCCAGCTTTTTCATTGCATTGTAGTATTTCTTCTGCTCCTCTGTCATAAAGATGTCTTGGCCTCCAAGGTAAAGAAATAAAATAAAACTATTTAAAACCAACTCTGTTGACCTAATTTCCTCCAAATCCTTAATAAACATTTCAAGAACAATGACAGTACAAAATTTGGCCCCTAAGGAATAGGATTCATTAAATATATTGTATCTCTATGTAAAATGTTTTAAAGATCCATATATTTTTGATATACAGATTCTTCCAGGTGTAGAACACACATATACACTGCTTACCACACATGTGCAAAGTGCCTCTTGCTATCTCTTTCTTTTGTAATTTTTTATGATGAGGATATGTATGGCCTTCATACATATGTAAGATATTTATAATCTGAACATAATAATGGTAAGTTTAGATACCTAGTGGTAGAGTAATATGGAGTGTGGCTTAGCAATTCTTTCTATACTGTGTATCCTGTTGGTGTGACAACTATACCATACCACCTTAAGGATAGAGGGAGGAAAAATAGCAAAAAAAAACCCTAGTTTTGTGATTTGGCTCACATTCATGGTTCTTAGAAAATTTATAGAGGAAGTTGAAACCCGTAGCTCAAGTAAAGCCTTGGTTTAGTTGCAATACACTGTATTTCTATTAGCAAAGAAAAACAATGAAATTTAGCTATGTATAATTTCATGCACTGAGCTGAATTTTGTATTTATCATTATTAATGAGATATGTCTGGGGACATGAAATATAAATAACTGGGGAATGGAAGTCAAAAAAGTATATTATATTTCAGTTATGTATAAAACTATTGTTTATAGATATAATTATGTATAATTATAATTGTATAAACAATTATATATTATAATATAAAATGTAAGTAAAAGTAATATGAATAAATATAAAAACATAATCTAACCCTCTCATTTTAAAGATTAAGAAAGTGGGATCCAAAGAACTTAGACTTCCATAAGATATAGATGTTGAACTATTTTTAACAAAGAAATTAAACCTCAGTCTTTAATATTTTAACAGCAATAAAATAATATCTAAATCTAGGGTCAGAAAACAATGATCAATGGGCCAAATCTGGCCTACTACTTGTTTTTATATTGCCTGAGAGCTAAGATAAGAATGAAATTTTATTTAAACATATAAAAACCATTCTTAGCTCACCAGGTGTATTAAAACAGGCAGAGTTGGGCAGACCCCTGATCTAAATAAATGAGGGAATTAATTCACATTCTGTGGTTACACTGGCTATGGTCATGGTCTGTCACATTACTTGGGACATAATCAACAAATAATTGTTAAGTGATGAATTCCTTATGCATCAATATCTGGTTTTGGTTTTTTTTTTTGGGACAATGGCTCCTTTTGTACTCACCAAAATTTTTTAAGAAATCCTACACAACTCTCCCCTTTGAAATCTGTTCTTCTGATATCTAAGATGCATGTTTGATCATTCCCAGTTTTCTTTTCATTCTTTACCATAAATTTCAAGGTAGAATGGTCACTTTTCCCAAAGGTTTCTATCATTTCCACTACAGTAACTAGTTTTTTTCTTGTTGGTGAGAGTCAGTGCCAGGATAAAGTGGCTGCCTTTTGGTTCCTATACTTCTTTTGAAATTGAAACTTTCATTAAGGCAGCTCAGGAAATTAGCAACTCCTTTGCTTTTGCCAGAAAATGCTCTAGTAAATGTCCAAATAATTAAAGTTCCCCATCACTACTATATCACACCCAAGTGATAATCTTGTAATCTTATTGTCCAAATTTATCATTTTGAAAATACTGAAGTTCTGGCATCACTGTGAAATCTTGCTGTCCCCCTTGAGCTGCTAGTGGAGAAGTTGGAAAACTCTTAGCACATGGTACTCACAATATGCAACTAAGAATTTAATTTATCACTTCTGGCATGTTAGAGCAATGTAGGGAAGACAAACTGGCAGGATGTATCTATAACTGCAAAAGTTTTCCTGGGTTCTTGAAAAATGTGCCTGTATAGTACAAGTTCTAGCAAATTTTATCAAGCTGGAAAGAATCTGAATGTGAACTCAAGGATGGGTCTACCTAGCTAACTTTAGAGAGTTTGTTCACCAGAAGTCTTGCCATCAGGCAATAAATTGTTTTGGCTGAGGTGACCAACAAAATGGACAATAATACAAAACGGTTAACAATCCTAATGCTAGAGTGGCAAAGGGGTGAGAATAGAGTGCTAAGAATATCACAATTGATTTGGCAGAACAAAGTGTATAAAGACTCTCTTCAAATAAGCTTCCTCTCATGTATGTATTAAAATTATACAGGACTCTATGATAGAGATGGTTTCAGAGATAATTGTGTTTGACAAATGGCTAGGAATCAACAAGATGCTAGGAGGAAAATGGGAAGACAGAGACACATTAATGAGATCATAGTGGATCTGTGACGTTACCAACTCAGCACTCACAAGCATTCTCAGATCTTCCTGACGAGTCCAGAGCTCTTCACAAGGCCACTTAGCTGCTAAGCATGTGGAATTACATTTGGAAAGTGGGAAGACCTAGAGTATTTGTTGGTGATGATTCTAGGTGTTTTTTACACACACACACTCATGTTTATATGTATGTATGTGTATCTATATATATATATAAAATGAATAAGAGGGGATGAATGATAATTGCTCTGCCCTAAAGATGGCATGTGTGCATAGATGTTTTGTGTATGTGTTATTATTATATGTATTATCCTGAGTTCATATCTCTAGAGTCTAGTGATTCCTTCTACATTATGAATTTCCTCTTCGCTGTAGTTTAAACCCATTTTTATTCATTTTGCTATCACTAGAGATAGAATATGCTTACTACCTTACTGTTTCTTAAAATTTATTTTGTATTTTATTTTTTCCTCAATTACGTGTGAAAACAATTTTTGACATTCTTTTTTTTTAAATTTTGAGTTCCAAATTCTTTCCCTCCCTTCCTCCTTTACCACCATTGAGAAGGCAAGCAATTTGATATAGGTTCTATATGTGCAATCATACAAAACATAGTTCCATGTTGGTCATATTGTGAAAGAAAACACAGGACCCCCCCCCAAATGCTCAGAAAAAAATAAAGTAAAAAAATATATTTCAATCCACATTCAGACTCCATCAGTTCTTTCTCTGGAGACAGATAGCATTTTTCATCATAAGTCCTTCAGTTGTCTTGGATAATTGTATTGCTGAGAATAGCTAAGTCATTCACAGTCGATTATCATATAATATTGCTGTTACTGTGTACAATGTTCTCTTGGTTCTGCTCATTTTACTTTGCAGCAGTTCATACGAGTCTTTCCCAGTTTTTCTGAGAGTATCCTGCTTGTCATT
Source organism: Trichosurus vulpecula (assembly GCF_011100635.1). NCBI lineage: Eukaryota > Metazoa > Chordata > Mammalia > Diprotodontia > Phalangeridae > Trichosurus > Trichosurus vulpecula. Next base: position 219,166,309 of record NC_050574.1, read on the forward strand.
TCTTATAGCACAATAGTATTTCATCACAATTATATACCATGACTTGTTCAGTCATTCCCCAGTTGATGGGTATTCCCTTAATTTCCAATTTTTTATGACTGGAAAAGAGTTGCTATAAATATTTTTATACGTATAAGGTCCTTTTCCTTTTTCTAAAATCTCTTTGGGATTCAGACACAGTAGGTCAAAGAGTATGCATGGTTTTATAGCCCTTTGGGCATAGTTCCAAATTGCTCTCCAGAATGGTCGAATCAGTTCGCAACTCTACCAACAATGCATAAGTGTCTTAATTTTTCCACATCTTCTCTAACATTTGTCATTTTCCCTTTCTGTCCAATTAGCTAACCTGACAGGTGTGAGGTGGTAACTTAGAATTGTTTTAATTTGTACTCCTCTAATCAATAGTGATTGAGAGAATTTTTTCATGTGACTATAAATAGCTTTGATTACTTCATCTGAAAACTGCCTGTTCTTTGACTATTCATTTTGGAGAATGGTTCTTGTTTTTATAAATTTGACTCAGTTTTCTATATAGTTGAGAAATGAATCCTTTATCAGAGATACTTGCTATAAAATTTTTCCACAGTTATGATTACTAACTGTATTTTTCTCCATCCTATTCCCTTTCCCCCATTTATTCTACTCTCTCTCTTTTCACCATGGCCATTCTCAAAAGTGTTTTCCTTCTGATTTCTGCCTCCCCCAGTTTGCCCTCCCTTCTATCCATCTCCCCCTTCTTTTTTCTGCTTCCCTCCTACTTTCCTGAAGGTTAAGATCGATTTCTATATCCAAATTCCCTCTTTGAGCCAATTCCCATGTGAGTAAAGTTCAAGTACCACCCCCCCTTATCTTTCCCTTCACTGTAAAAAGTTTTTTGTGGCTCTCTTATATAAGATATTTTGCCCTCTGCCTCTCCTCTTCCCTTTCTCCCAGTGCATTGCTCTTTCTTACCGCTTATTTTTATTTTGAAATATCATCCCATTATATTCAACTCAGTCTCTAAGTACACTCCTTCTAAATGCCCAATAATGAATAGGTTCTTCTGAATTACAAGTATCATCTTCCCAGGTAGGGATGTAAACAATTTGACCTTAATGAGTCCCTTACAATTTCTCTTATGTTTATCTTTTTATGCTTCTCTTGAGTCTTGTATTTGAAAATCAACTTTTTCTATTCAGCTCTGATCTTTTCATCAGGAATGATTGAAATTCCTCTATTTCATTAAACATCCATTTTTTCCCCTGAAGGATTATACCCAGTTTTGCTGGGTAGGCAATTCTTGATTGTACTCCTAGCTCCTTTTCCCTTTAGAATATCATATTCCAAGCCCTCTGATCCTCTAATCTAGAGGCTGCTAAATCTTGTGTTATCCTGATTGTGGTTCCATAATATCTGAATTTTTTTTCTGGCTGCTTGCAATATTTCCTCCTTGACCTGGAAACTCTGGAATTTGGCTATAATGTTCCTGGGAGTTGTCATTTTGGGATGTCCTTAAATGATTAGTGGATTCTTTCAATTTCTATTTTACCCTCTGGTTGTAGAATATCAGGGAAATTACAAGTTCTTGGATGATGTCTAGGCTCTTTTTCTTAATCATGGCTTTCAGGTAGTCCAATAATTTTAAAACTCTCTCCTGGATATAATTTTCCAGGTAAGTTGTTTTTCCAATGATATAGTTCACATTTTCTTCTATTTTTTCGTCTTTTTGATTTCATTTCATGGCTTCTTGATATCTCATGGATCAACTTCCACTTGCTGCATTCTACTTTTTAAAAATTCCTTCAGTAAATTTTTGTATATATTTTTCCTTTTGGCCAATTTTGCCTTTTAATTTGTTCTCCTCTTAATTGAATTTTTGTGCCTCTTTTACCATTTGGCCTGTTCTGTTTTTCAAGAAATTTATTTCTTCAGTATTTTTTTGTGCCTCCTTTACCAAGCTGTTGACTTTTTTCATTATTTTCTTGCATTACCCTCACTTCTTTCCCCAGTTTTTCCTCTACCTCTCTTAGCTGATTTTTAAAGTCTTTTTTTGAGTTCACGGCCCAAATTCAATTCATATTTTTCCTTACGCCATTGGGTGTAGCATTTTTAACTGTGCTGGTTTTTTTTCCCCTAAGTTTGTGTTTTGATCTTCCCTGTCATCATAGTAAGTTTCTAAGGTCAGGATCTTTTTTGTTGTTTGCTCATTCCCCAAGACTATTTCTTGACTTTTAACTTGATATTAAAGTTGGGCTCAGGATGGAGGGGGCATTGCCCTAGGTTTTTTGTGCAGCTTTTTTCATAGCTATTTCTGGTGGGTCTATAAACTTTCAGTTTTGCAAAAGATAGTATGAACTAAGGTGAGGTATGCTTACTACTCTTGTGGCCTGTATGTAGTCTGTAAGTGACCGCAAGCACTCTTTTCTGTCTCTTGAACTGTGACTAGGGTTCCCACTCTCCCTTTGGCTACAAGCTCTGATGTGTAGTGCTCCTCCTTGCCCCAGGGCTGTGACCCATATCTGAGTAAGGATGATACAACGAAGTCTTTTCCCTAGCGCCAGAAAAGAGACCCCTATAATCTCCTTCTAACTCATTGTTTGATCCCCTTATCTGTGGGCTAAGCCCCTGAAGCGATCATGGCTACTTTAGTTACTTCCAGGGCTTGCTCTTGGTTTGCTGAGGTGCCACCTGCTCAGGCGTTCTATACTCCACTCTTACCTGGTGCAATAGACATTTCCTGCCAACTTTCTATGTTATCTTGGACTGGAAAATTGTTTCACTTAGTCTTTTTGTGGATTCTGCCACTTCAGAATTTGTTTTTAGGTGTTATTTAAAGTTGTTTTGAGGGGAATTTGGGAGAGCTCAGGAGAGTCTCTGCCTTTTCTCTACCATATTAGCTCTGCCTTCCTACTATCTTAATATTAAATCATGCTTGAGATTTCTCTATCAGTCATTTATATTTACTGATTCTCTACTGTGTCAAGAGGGCTGCAAATAATACTAATTTAAATAAGATTTGGAGAGTATAAGTAACTTGCTCATTGTCATATTGCATTAAAGGTAGAATTTCAAGTCCAACACTCGATAGGAGAGTTCTAATATACCATAATGATTCTTGATATTTGCACTGACTTTTTTTTATAAAAAATAATTATATGGGAGGATTAACTCCTTTATTTTACCTCTCAAGAATTGAGCACACAGATTCCTTTGCAACTTCTATCATTTGTTCCTTTCCAGTGGAACCACCATGGTTGACTTCCATATCACCTTATGCCTAGACCATCATAGTGGTCTTCTACCTGGTATTACTGTCTCTAGTTTCTTCTTTTTCCAATTCATCCTATATGTACTTTTCATGTTTTTTTTTAAATGCTGTCTTGTATTTATCACTCTTCTGCTCAAAAGTCCTTAAGGTTCCCCACTGTTCTGAGAATAAAATACAAAGTTTTTAACCTGGAATGTAAGGCACTCAACAATGTAAACCCAATCTAGGTCTAAATCTATCTCCACTACTAACTGCACTGCATAAAGCCTCTTCTCCAGCCAAAAGGTTTTTGAAATATGCCATGCACATTCTTCCCATTAGAATGAAAGTTCTATAAGGCAGTGACTGTCTTTGGTTTTGTTTTTATTTGTAATCCTGGTAAAGAGTTAGTTCTTTATAAATGCTGGTCCTTCCCTTCCCTTTGCAGCTGGTGTCAATGAATCAATTCCATACTTAAATGCAGGGAATTATTATGCCTGATTTTCCTAGGAAAGAGTTCAATATTTATAGAGATGACTGTTAGAAAGAAGTGGAGGCAGGTGAAGTTATTGGGATGGAGAAAACTTAAAAAGTAGAAATGATTAGGTAAGGAAAAAATCCTCACTAAAAGGGTATTAGGAAAGAGACCAAAGCCTGTCAAATAGAAAAAGGAACTAGGAAAAGAAGGTATGAAGTTACAAAAGCAAAGCAAAGTGGAAGGCAACTTAATGAAAAATGAGGATCTAGGAATTACTGACTAACATTCCCAGTTGGCCTCCAATCACATTGGTTTTCTCATCATATAGTCCTTCCTGTCATAGCAATCCCAGTATTAGAAGATGCTCCCAGGATTTAAGATACAAAATAACATAGCCACTGAGCCTATGCAAATACTTCATCTTGAATCATTTAAAATTTAATACACATCAAGTATGCTACAGACATGCAACTAAGTATGGATGTCTCTGAAATGCTGGTGATATTCATTAATGCTGATAGCAAGGAGGAATAATTAGGAAATTTGGGAAATATGGTTCTTTTGCTAACAAATACCTTTTTTCAAGGGAAATAAATATGTAATTCTTATCATTAGAACAATAGGTCTGGACCTTCACCTATAATTCAATTATATGGGAGGATTAACTCCTTTAAATAAAATACTTGATTACAAGTGCTAATCTGTACAAATGTTGGTTGAAATTGGTATTCAGATATAAAACAGAAGGTTAGAAGTTAAAACATACTTGGGAAACGTTAACCATAGATACTCCTACTAAAGGCTAACTAAAGTTCTCACACCGCATTTAAATATACAATTAGCTTTGCAAATCAAAGTGTAGAAGAATGATCCAATAATTTGCTAATAATTTCCCTGCTGTGGCTACTGGTTCCTGTTCAGTGTTTAATTCCTTGATTTTAGACATGAATGCTTTCCTCATCTGTCCCTCCTCTTTTTTTTTCAATTAGAATTGTAATTAAGTTAAATAATCTTTTAAAATGTTGTATTATGTGAGTGTGTACAAGAAGAGGAGAATAAGACTTTCTGTCATATAAATGAATAAAATAACATTAACTTTTACTCATTCTTACAAGTAAGTTGAATAAGCGATGAGTCTTTTAATGACAATGTTTCACATGATGATACACTAAATAGATTGAAGGTTTTAAGCTGACATACATGTATATATGTATATGCATATTTCATATATGATGTATATATAAAGTGTCCCAAAAGTTTTCATGAAGTTTTGAGCTTTTAAAACTGCACTAAAAGCTTAAAACTTCATGAAAACTTTTGGGATACTCTGTATATACATACTCACATACTTAGGACAATGACAAAATGCTTGGAATACTTATCTTCTTTTTCTGTTGATTGAAATTATCTATGATGACACCAATGAAGAGATTCAAAGTGAAGAATGACCCAAAGATGATAAAGATGACAAAGTAAAGATACATGTAGAGGCTTTCTTCATACTTGGGTTGATAATTTATCTACAAAATTAGCAAGAATTAGCGATATAGAGACACTAAGTTTGGGTAGTAACTTAAATTTTATAAAATGACAATTGGCAAAATAATTCTTGGAGGTTATAAGCATTATATAGCATTCCGTCTTGGTTTATTTAAAAAAAATTTCATCATCTAGGCTTAGTAACTCTTCAATATTTCTGTAAACTCTAAATATACTACCAAATCCTAGAGCTGCTAAGTGATAAGTAAGTGAATGATTTGAAACATGGCTTTAATTTGAATTGATCATTATTAAACAAAATCTGCCAAGTTAATAAAGTCAACATCTTCAGCATTCTTTCATTTAGTTACAAAAATAACATTAGAACTTTGGGGATATGAGGTAAACCATTAGTTCTCAAGTCTTTGATGTGCGAATACTCATCTTTTTAATGTAAAAGAAAAGTTTGTTGACTCTCACAGGGTAGTAGCTGGACTTTTAACTGGTTGAGAAACACATAATGGCAAAAAGAATTCAAATGAATTCTTATTAAATTACATCAGCATCTTCATCCATTTGAACAACAGTACTGTATATCTGAGACATACTATTTATTCAGTCTACGGAAAGCATGTTTGTTTCTTTATTATGCAGAGTCATTAATGAGACAGAGTTTTTGCAATAATGCCAAAGCCTATATAAGGGTCCCTAGCAAACAGCTTGGGAAGCAGTTAAGATATATTGTGGTTTTAGGTGATAGATTGTCCAGTACTTACGTTAACTGAATCAACAGCTGCATACATAATATCCATCCATCCTTTAAATGTGGCCTACAAAAACATGACATTTACTAAATTTGCATGTGAAGTTAATACCTTAGAACAAATAAAAGTTTTTATTTTTATGTAGGGCATTTAAAATCCTTTGTTGATTAATAAGAGATTGGTAAGTCTAGTGATGTTTCAAAATACTATTTTAATACTAAATATTCATTTTTATTGCTTTCTCCAAAGTTCAGTGTTAAAATTTTCTATATTAAATAAAGTTAAATTTTTCATAATATTCCTATTTAGTAACTCTTACTTAAATGCTGTAAGTATCTGTTAACAGTGGCAATACATTTTTTCTAGGGAAGGAGAGGGAGAACTTTTCCCCTCTTCTGCAGAATACACTGGGTCTCTGAACAACCCCCTCTCCACAGTTATTACACTGTACTCCATTGGTTCTGAAAGGTATATATCATGTGGAAGTGGGGTGGGTGCCATGGACATTAATGTATTGAGAATGGAATGAACTATGAATGCTGCTTTTGATTTGGGGCATAAAGCCTTTGCTGGAAATAGGTTTGACTCAAACTAGAATCTCTCCTGTTTCTATCTTCACCTTTTCTTGCCTTTCTTCCACTCTGTCATTCCCCATTTTCTTCCTATGTCCAACCCCTGCCAAGTCCCATTAAAGTTTGGATAGTTGTTGAATGAAATTTGATAGAATTAGTTGAATGACAGGTCCAAAATTGTGTTCAATACTGTCTTTTAAACTGGGATCAAGGGAGTTTTGGTTAAGGGGGTGAAGGTGGGACAAAGAAATGTAGGAGAGAAAAACTATATAATCTGAGGAGTAAACTGCTTCAGTCAGGTTTTTTTTAAACTGATTGTTAGGTTGTATGAGTTAAGGGATGCGAAGGCTTCCTACTAAAAAAAAACAAACAAAACCCAGAGCTTTCCCACAGAAAATCTAAAATATCACAATTACAACTTAATTTCTTTGACTAAAACTGAACCTATGTCAATTGCACTTAAAAAACCAAACAGACAGTACAGGGCAAATACATTAATATCTAGGATATGCAAAAAATCTATAGAATTCATGTGTGTGCACTTAATTTTCTATCCCATATCAAAAGGATAGTATCTTAAGTAATCAGAAAAATGCTATATCTAAACATGGCTCTAATTTCATTTTCATTTTTAGTTTACAAACTTAACAAAAGGTTATCTTGAAATATTATTATATTACACAATACATATATACGTTTCTTGAAAAAAGTATCACTTACAACTTGAAGCAGAGAAAGGTAACCAATTCCAACATTATCAAAGTTCACTTTCACATTTTTCCACCGTACATCATCGCTACTATTCATGAGTTGTTGACACTGCGTGTAATTCTCAACCTTGCTCACAGGAAACCTCGTGCCATCTGTGGTGTTAACACACTCATAGAACTTGCCAGCAAACAAATTTACTCCCATAATGCTAAAAATTAGCCAGAATATGAGGCAGACCAGTAGTACGTTCATAATGGAAGGAATTGCTCCTAAAAGAGCATTCACCACCACCTACCACACAAATAAAAATAAACACATTTAAATTTGGGTCAATCAATTAATCATTCAACAAGTATTTATTGGACACTAACATGTCCCAGGAACTATGTTAGGTACTGGGGATACAAATGCAAAAAAGGAAGCTATCCCTCAGCTATCCCTTCATCTGATAAATCAAATGAAGACAATATCAATGAAGTCAGTATCCCAAATTTTATATTACAGAATTAGGAAATCCAATTATGAAATGATTATATCAACCAACCAACCAAGAAGACACATGAAGTGCCTAACAGTATACTCAGTGAGCACTGTGCTAAATAAAGTAGAATAATACTTTGGTCATTCCCTCAAGTTTAGGGTGACAGAGAAGATAAATGGTACTCATGAAACAACAGATGAAAACAAAAGGTGATGAATGACACTTAAAATTGTTAATGGAACTTAAATGAAAAATGTATAAATAAATAAATGGAAACCTGATGTTTGTAAGTTGAAGTCATATATTCTGCATACTCTAGAAAAGAAAAATAAATTAAATGAAATATAGTATATCTGTTTAAATAATGTAATAAATCATAACACAAATGCTGTACAGTCACTTAAAAAAGATTCATGACCTGAGGATTGTCATTTCACATGCCTTCAAATATCAAAGCTAATGTAGATAATTATTATTTTTTTAATTTTGAAGGTAAGAAATTCTGGGTATAGTGGAAAGGACATTGTTCTGGAAGAGTCAAGAGGTTTGGACTATAGTTTTTCTCTACTATGTGACAGATGTGTGACTTTGGGTAAGATAACTGACATCCCTGGGCTTCATTTTTCTCATCTTTTAAGGCATTTAGGTGATCTCTAAAGTTCCCTTTTAGCTCTAAAATTCTATTTCTACATATATTTTACTATATTTACAAAGATGTGTAGATTCATGTCTTTGCAAACATGTAGTCAGGGGTGGCCCTTGGCAAAATTGTATTGCGAGTTGTATTTTCTAATACTTTTTTCAGCTCAGTTTTCAGATCTGTTACCATCACTGATATTAGAATGCTTCAGGTATCCACCCTGAAGCTGCACGGGGGCTGTAATACAATATCTTATTGCTTATAGTTCATGTTCTAGGACTTTTCTCTCCTTTCTCTATGATCTAATCTCAACTTTTTCTGCCCTGTTTCACTCTTTCAACCCAAAGCAAGAAAGTCTAATTTAACTTAACTAGCTAATAGTATCTTAACATTTCAAATACTGTTATGCTCACTGGTATAGATAAAACTTTTAAGCAATTACTAATTGCTCAAACACCATTTTAGGAGGGGAGCTATTGGTGGGCAGACCCCTTTACGGAATCTTTCAAAAGGCCACCAGGGCTGTGAAACGGGATGCATCAGTAGTTTGGATGTTTGCAACATTTGGGGGAAGCTGGGGGCCCTCACTGAAAGGAAGTCCAAGTCTTCTGAAGAAGTTAGTGTACCTCTGGTTTACTATGAGTCATACATTCTGATCTCATTTATAGAAACCATCATTAGCTTTTAAATATTCCCTATCTCTACTGAAAGTGAAAAGAGAGAAAACATTATTTCACCCCTTTTGCAGATATAGAAACAGAAAAGTAAAGGGACATTAGGTCAGTGACAAAGCTAGGCCAGATATCAGGGCTCAAATCTACTAGATCAGGTGGTTTCTGACGTTATTTAGGAAGAAGAAAAATAGTCACCTATATTTCTGTGCACCTATATGAATTCTGAATTTAAATCGGGAAGACAAGTGTTCAAATCCAGTCTTAGACCCTTATCAGCTGTGTGACCATGGACAGGTCATTTAACTTCTATCTAAGTTTCCTCAACTGTAAAACTGGGATGATAAAAGGACCTACCTCCTAGGATAGTTGTAAGGATAAAATAATATGTAGAGTGCTTTGCAAACCTTCAAGCTCTCTATAAATGCTAGCTATTATCACAATGGCTCAGGCTTCCTAACAAGACTATAAAGCTTATCATATATAGATTATATACAAAATTAAAAGGAAAGCATGAAAAGATTCGGTTCATATTATAAAACAGAGTGAGGCATTTGTATAAAAAAAGGTTTATAAAACTTAGAAGTAGTTTGCTAGCTAGAGTTTCTAGTTTACAAAATTGCTCATCATTTCTATTCCTAACTTGTTTATACCCCACCTACGATACACAGGAGTTGTGCGATCCTGGCCAAGCTGTTTCACTGGCACCTCTCAATGACCGTAACAGTGGAGACCATGAGCAGGCTGCCTGTGTAGAGGAAGTTCCTCACCAGGATTAAACTACACTGATTAAATCACAGGAAAGGGCCCCAAACTATGATCATAAAGTACGTGATGACATTTGTCCAAATGGGACTATATACTGTTAATGTTATTCAAGGACAAAGATATCAGAGTTGGAAGGGACATGTGGATTGATCTAGTTTAACTCCCTCATTTTACTATTAAGAAAACTAGTCCAGAGAAGTTGTGACTTGCTTGAGTTCAGACAACTAGTTGGTTGTAGAACTAGGTTGAGACTTCTGGTCTCTAGTATTTTTAGTCCTGTGCTATTTCCATTATACCTAATTAACACTTTTGAGATTTAATACTAAATAATAATAATAATATAAAAATTGAGGAAGAGCAAAGTAAAGCCAGTCATCTAGGCAAACAGTATGTATAACATAGATTATTATAAATCACTTTGCTAATGGGGTTTATATATCAGCATCATATAAGACCAAACTCCTCTGAGTTATAAACAAATCAATAACAATTATAGTTATTGTTACAGTGCTAATTTTGGTATGATTGTTATGGGATGCCTTAAAGAGGAGATCATGTCTCATGTTAAGCAATATTCAAAAGATCTAGAGTGGAGGCAAGAATAGTAATAGTAAACGGTCACAAAACAAAAATAATTTTAAAAAACCATCACCACCAACATAGGGATTTTTGAAGAATGTTTTACTTGATGGAAGTACAGAGACCACCAAATACTAATCAATAAGACAGAAACTTTGCCATTTGATAAAATAATATAATTGGGATTTATCAGTGCAACTTACAGACCATATGAAAATATACATATGTGACTTAAATATATAGCTCATCTAGAGAAGTGGTTATTGAAAGTGAGGACGCAGTCTTGGCAACCAGAGTGACTTTAAATGTGGAAAAAATGGGGCAATCTATCCTTGTCAGTTTAGTGGTACAGTAACACTACAGTTTTCTGACATAGTTGGGGAATGAGGTATTCTGGAATAAAAAAAAAACTTTCTGGTTAATTTAAGGTTAATGTTTTAAGAACCAATACTTAATTCTGTAAAATGGGGATGATAATAATAGCACTTATCTCCCAGGGTTGATGTGAAGATCAAAAATACTAATATTTGTAAAGTGATTTGCAAACCTTAAAGTACAATATAAAAGCTAGTTTTTATTATTTTGTTATTTCAATTCTTTTAGGTGGAAATCTTTCTAAAATATATCACTCATTCTCCTGCCTAGGTAGGCATGGTATAGAGATTATAACATAATCTTTGATTGATAAGTCAGTGTAACCCTTATTATAAATTATTTTCCAGTATTATAATTTGCATATTGACTTGAATTGATAGCAACAGACAGAACTTACCTTTTAAAACCATCCTTCCAGTCAGCCACCTCACCTTAAAACCTTGGTTGTCTTTGAGTCTTCCTTCTTCCTGATAGGCAGTAACCATGTCCTGAGTCCATTTCTAGCATCTTGTCCCATAAATACTCTAATTCAAGCCCTTATTTCCACTCATGGCCTCTTCTCCTCAAGTCTCTCCTCACTACAATCCATCCTTTATAATTAATACCCAAGTAATCTTAATGCATTATTCTGATCACATCACCCCCCCCCCATTGAAAGGGCATCAGGGGATCCCTACTATAAATGAAATATAATTTAACTTCTTAAGCTGGCATTCAAGGACTTTCATAATCTGGGTCCAACCTACCTTTCCAGCCTTGCCTCACACCTTTCACATGTTGTAAATTTTAGCAACACTGTATTATAATCTGTTTTCTTCAGACACCGTGTTCATACTGTCCTCTCTAACAGGAATAAACTCTCTCCTTTTCCTCCTCTCCGCCAGCTTCATCAGATAAAAATACTTCCTTCCATCAAACCTCACCTCTGAGAATAGGTATTTCACAGAGTAATAGCATATTCACAGAAAACCTACAAGATGCTGTTGAAAATTGTCTTTCCATAAGTCTTTTCATGCTTCTTTCCTTCCTATCTCTGTGCCTCTCCCTGCCTCCCTCACTGAAAATGATATCTTCATTCATTAAATTACTCCTAGTGCTTTGAACCTATCTTTTAATTGATTATTTGTGTACATCTTAGAATGTCCCTGATTCCCATCATATTGTAAGTTCCTTAAGGGAGGGTCTGTGTATTCATCATCTTTGTATCCTGTGTCTAACATACCTTGAAGATAGTATGGAGGTGGTGCAGTGGCTGGAGCCCTGGAGTCAGGAAGATCTGAATTCAAATCTAGCTTCAGATACTTACTAGCTGTGTGACACTTAACCTCTGTCTTAGTTTCCTCATCTGTAAAATGGGGATAATAATAGCACCTACCTTTCAGGGTTGATATGAGGATCAAATGAGACAATATTTGTAAGATGCTTTGTAAATTTTAAAGCATCATACAAATCTGATTATTAATATAACTATAAGATTATCATTGTTAGTTGTAGTAGTATTGCTTGATAACCATTGAGTTTAATGGAATAAACATCAATAGTGGCTCAATTTCTTGTCATTTTACTCACAAGATTAAAATGTGGAACGAGCAGTGATATGGCTTCTTGGGGAACAGGACAAGGCTGCCTTCCTGCAAACATAATTATTGATTTCAAAAATAATTAAACCTTTTCTCAATTTGCTGTTTTGCCCCCAAATGAAATTGCTGTCTTTAAAAAATTTGTCACATCCTTTGACTTTTTGGAAGCATTCAAAAGATTGTCATATTTTAGGAATCAGTAACCATTAACACAATAGTCACCTTCAACCCTTTTGTTTTATTGGAAAAGATTGATTCTATGGATTTTTAAGGTAACCCTAAAATTCAATCCCAGGCATGAATGGAAATTCTTAACTTTGAATGTTGGTTTTTAGATTCTCTGTGACTATCAGTACAATTTAACCATTTAGCAATTCATTTCATGTGGTAAATGCAAAACAGGACAAATCTATGATTTCATTGTTGTGGATATTCTCCCCGGTAGTACTAATTGCAGCTCCCCCATCCATTACTTCTAATACTCTGAAATTCTCATCCATTCCATAAATCCTCAATAAAACATACTCTCCACATGTTGGAAGCCTTCCACTGAGTCTGTAATTGTTTCATCTCTATTAGTGCCATTGAGTTATATAAGTTCTGGTGCCAAATTTGGGCACCTCTATCCCTCAGTATTATTTATCCATTCAGTCATTTGACAAGCATTTATTAAATGCTTACTACGTACCAAGCACTGTGTTAAGCCCTGGGGATACAGAGAAAGGCAGAAACAGTCTGTGCCCTCGAGTTCCCATTCTATCGAGAAGACAACATGTAAACTACGTACAAACAGTATATGCAAGATAATTTGAAAGTAATCTCAGAAGGAAGACATTAGCATTAAGTGGGACTAGGAAACCTCTTTGCAGGATGGATTTTAGCTGAGAATTGAAGGAAGGCAGGAGGCTGAAGTGAGGAGGGAGAGTATTCCAAGTATAGGGACAGTCAATGAAAATGAATGGAGGTGTAATGTCTTGTTCAAGGAACAGCAAGGAGATCAGTGTCACTGGAGCAAAGAGTACATAGAGGGGAGCAAATATAAGAAGACTGAAAAGGTAGGAAAGGGTCAAGTTATGAAGGGCAAAGATTTTCACCCTGATCCTGTAGATAACAGAGCCACTGGAGTTTAATGCATAGGAGGTTGTCATGATCTCCTTTTCCAGTTATACAGTATTTTAAATTATTGATATTTCTTAGAAATGAGTTTGATTGAAATAAAATAATTACCACAATGATGAAGTCTTTTGTGGGCAAGCTATTATTGGTAATATGCTATGGGATGCTTACATTCAAAAAGGAACCTTTTCCTTTTCCCATTCAGTCACCAGAAAATTTGATTGTTTTTTCTCCTGATAGTATGGTGTTTCATGATTCATGGCCATACAGCAACACTAGTCAAGTAGAATGAGGATAAAGGCCTTAGGGATTTAGCAATTAAAGAATCATAGGTAACTTTGGAGAGCGCAGTTTCAGTAGACTGTTGGCATTATAATCAACCACTCTAAAGGACTGAGAAAAGTGTGAGGGACATAAGGGACATACAAGAATAGAGACAAAGAGTGTAAAAAAAGGGAGAGAAAGGGAGAGAAGATGACAGATGGAGTACACTGTCATCTTTTATTTCTGTTTCTTTTGAATTGGTTTCAATGACATTTTCTAAACTGTTGGACATGACTATCCATAGACAGCTGATTTTAAATGACTAATTTCAGTAACCTATCAAAATATAGTTAATTTTTTTGGTGTTATCAATGTTGTCAAATGAGATAACATATACATTGTTTCCCAAATAAAGCTAATTATTATTATTCAGTGCTTGCCATTTCGATTTCCTTATGATTTTCTTTTTTGAAAAAATATTTTATTATATAAAGACATGATGCTTTTGAGTAATTTAAATTGATATCTTTTATTTCTGAATTATAATAAAGGGAATTATATGATAAATACCATAACAAAAATGCAAAAAAAATATTATGGCTGTCCAGAAGAGGAGCTTCATTCTCTTTTTGGGGAAACAAACAGTTTTAGTGGAATGTTATCTCAATTTTTGTATCTCTACTTTAAGCCTCAATTTCTTCATTTTTCAAAGAAGGCATCTAGATGGCACAGTGAAGAGAGTAGCTCACATGGAATCTGGAAGGCCTGGATTCAAATTCTACTTTGTGCAAATCACTTAACCTCTCTAAGCCTCGGTCTCCTCATTTATAAAATGGGGGTGATAAAAATAGGATTTACCTCTCAGGATTGTTGTAAGAATTAAATGAGGTAATGTGTAAAATGCTTTGCAAACCTGAAAGCACTATATCTATACTAGCTATTATTATTGTTAATAATAACAATATTATTACTCTTTCTGCTTCTGTTGCTGCTACTACTACTACTAAAATGAGAATATTAAGAGCATCTATCTCACAGAGTTACAAAGAGATTTAAATCAGGTTTTAAAGCTGTTTGTAAACTCTAAAGCACTAGACAAATATTAGCTACTATTTCTAAATTATGATTGAGCTTATTCTTCAACTCACAGAAGGGAAAGAATAAATTTGAAGGAGCAAGGGAAAATGGGAAAGGTTTTCATGAGGCAATTGGGTAATATATTGAATGAGAAGGAGAAAATAAGTACAAAGAAAACACCTCTAAGCATTGAAAAGGGTCAGTATGTTTACAGGACTCTCGGGCCTAACTTTCATACATCTGGCTTTACAGCTTAAATCAAAGGAAAAGAAACACATTAGAAAAATAGGGGAAGGGTTGCTAATGTGCCAACAGGAATCATATTGATAGTAGCAAGAAGGGAAAACTAACAGAGGGGATACTGATGAAAAACATAACTATAAAATATAGACAAAAAAGTCTTGAAAATCAGAGCAGTCTAAGGCTGTTTATTGCGGTGAACAAATAGTTCTATACACCTTAAAAATCCTAAAGGATGTCACTATATCAAAATAATTGATGTTCATAATAATGGCCCATCTGTTCATGAAAGACTAAGTTATAATTCACAGGCTGTTTAAGAAGGCTGAGAAGTAAATGATAGATTTTAGACAGATTTCCACAAAATAACTGGAGACTATTCAAACAGTTAAGTGGCAATTATCTAGAAATTCGCCTATTAGACTATCTCATTCCCCAAATTTGCCAGATAAATGAGGTGCTACATACAATATTTCCATTGATTTTGATGTGAGACTATGTATGGCAACAATAAATATTCAGTACGACAAAAAACATGATTTAGGAATTATATACAAACTTTAAACTTTTTATTCACATTCTACACAGCCCCTTTTCCTCTCCATGGTAGAACACTTCACCAAATTAATTATTTTCTTACCCTCATTCCTTCAAATCTAGATAAAGCTCTGAGTGGTCTTAAAGCTCTTAGTGTCCGGAGAGATTTAATGGGACCAAGGTCTGAGTATCCAAGAGTGCTGGCTACAAGGGTAATTATAGATACCTGCCAAAAATCAGAAAAACACAATAACAACAAAATCCCCCACTTATTGTATCAAACTCCTACATTCAAGTTAGAGTAATTATATAAAAAATAATCAGAGTTCCCAAGAGGTGCTTAATAAATAACCAAATCATGTAAAGCACACAATCATTGCCTAAGAAAACATATATAAAGAAATGGTTTTTAGAGAAATGCAGTTAAAGAGCAAGTTATTTTAATGAAAAATTCTGGCTAGTTTATTCAGAATTTCCAGGTAAACACAGATACACCTAAAAAGTTATGTGTGTAGTAAAAAGAGCTCTGAATTTAGCATCAAGAGATATTGGTTCAAATTCTGGCTATGACAGTTATTTGGGGAAGCAACTTTACTTCTTTACTCTTCTCATCTGTAAAACATGTACTAACAGATGCAATCCCTACTTCATGGAGTTTTTGAGAGCATTTTGTACACCTAGGAGTGCTACAGAAATATGACTTATTTTCGTTTTTAAATTCATTGATTCATGGTTAGCATTTGTAACAGTTTGCTAATTGGAAACTGTTATGAGAGACCAATTTTGTAATTAAGATCAATTTATAATAAGACAGTCTGAAAGGAACACCAGACCATGCTTATATTTATGAATAGCTAAGCCAATACCTGCACATAAAACTTCCACCGATGAGCCAAATGTCTGAGCCAGCTACATATATTATTGAACAATATTCGGATAGCTTTCTGATTTCTACATTCTCTTATTTCCCTAAATGCTACGATTTCAAGCTGGCCTAAATGTATTTTACAACTTCTTAAAAACGGATACTGAAGACATGCTTCTAGTTATCAAAAATTCATTAAGAGTAAAGAGTCAATTGGATCAATAAATGACTGCAATTTAATTGATGTTCCATTGACTATAATTTAAGCAGGGGCGTTATGAGGCTTCAATGAGATAATGGATATAAAGCACTTTGCAAACCTTAAAGCATTATATGTGCCTGTTATTATTATTAACCACCAGGCCTCCAAGTCTGGTGATGACTTCATTCCCGAAACCTTCTATTTAATTCCCACTAAGCTTAAGCAATGTTTATACAGAAATACAGAGGTATACTTGTAAATGTTTAACAACTGGGCCAGGGGTTTTCTGTGAAGTTTGGATTTAGTCAAAGGACTGCACTCGAGGACCTAGAAGGCCATATATGGCCTTGAGGCTGCAGGTTCCCCACCCCTGAACTAGTTGCTACCAAAAAAAATGCACACATACACATTTTTATCTGCATTAAGTCTAGACAATCAACAAAATAACAAATCAAGCCCTTATTTATAATGATTTCTGAGCTAAATGCTCATGTTGAAAATTTGACAATCAGGTCTCGTAAGCCAATTAGAGCTGTCTCTAGAATCACCTGAATTCCTTTTTTTTATTCTTTCTTTTTTTCCTTTTTTCTAAATTTGAAGGCAATCCAGATTAAGTGACATGCCCAGTGTCACACAGTTAGTAAGAGGCTGGATATGAATTCAGTTCCTTCTGACTCCAGGGCTGATACTCTATCTACTGTGTCACTTACCTGCCCCAAGCCACCCGAATTTAATGCTGATTTTATAAAACTGTAGTGTCTAATATTTTTAATGAACTTGGGACACGAATGTCTTAACATATTCAGGAATGTTAACATCATGTTTCAAACTTCAGTCTTTTTTGTATTGTACCCTTCTCTTCTCATCAGTTGCCAAGTCCTTTCAGTTGTAATTCCACAACATTTCTTGCATCTCTCATACTAGTTTAAACCCTCATTAAATCCTGCATATTAATGTCCACCTCCAGTTTCTCTTCTCTCTGTACTATTTTCCACACAGGTGCCAAAGTAATGTCCCTTATACAACAGGTCTGACCATTTTACTCCCCTTCTCAAAATCCTTCCCTTATTTGCTTATGGGGTAAAATATAAACTCCTAAACCTTGAATTAAAGCTTCATGTAATTAGGTTTGAAACTATCTTTCAATCATCATTTCACATTGCTGCCTTTCCTGTACCACCATACTGGCTAGTCATCATGTCTTGATCCCATCCTGCCCTCTCCAACCTCTATGTGTCATTGGAGGCAATGTCCATGTCTAGGATGTGCTCACTTTTTATCTCTACCATTTGGAATTCTTCTCATCTTTCAAGACCCCCCTGAAGTGTGACTACCTTCATGTACCATTCTCTCATTCTCTTAATTAACAGTGATATTTCCCTTCTCAAATTTTCTCACAGGAGGCTGAACCTTTCCTTTGCCTTCATTGCATTTTACCCATCACTATTCTTGGTGATGTATATGTTGCACATACCTTCACACACTAATACACTATATGTTCCTTGTAAGTAGTAACTATATACCATTTACTGTCTTCATCCTCAGTACCTAACACAGTGTTTTGCATATCACAGGGATTTGGTAAATACTCTTTGAATGGATTTTTTAAAAAAATATATGGAGTATAGATGTAAAAATGGGATAAAATGTCTAACAGCAAGAACTGGATTGGAACTATACTCAGGGGTAGGGAACCTGCCAGTTGTTAAGATAGAGACTGGAAGATGGCTAAACTGAAGACTTGAAAAAGTTTTTGAAAAACTAAAATTTTAAGGGATAGCTATCTGGCACAGTGGATAGAGCACTTGCCTGGGAATCAGAAGTACCTGAGTTCAAATCTTGCCTCAGACACTAACTAGCTGTGTCACCCTGGGCAAGTCACTTTACCCTGACTGCCTTCAAAAGAAATACTAAAATTTTAAACAACTTTAACTGGGAAAGCCTATCAATGGAAAACCACTTTCAAAGTCTAAATAAGCAGATGGGCTGCCCCTTCCCACCCCCTCCTCCGCCACCCCCAGCCCTGATCCATACCTTGAGCATGCACATCCTTCCTGTTTTACCCACCCATGATCTCTTGTGTACATCTGCTGCTGGCTTTTCTTTTGCCACTTCCCTAATCCAGCACCCTCATTACCTCATGTATAAGGTAGTTTCTTAACCTATTCCTCCATTTCTGACCTTCCCTCATTAAATCCATCCTTCATACTCAGTACTAGATGGACAGAACTAGCCATGTCACTCCCTTATTCAAGAATTTCCTTTGGTTCCCTAGTCCCTTCCAAATTAAAGCCAAGTTCCTTTGCTTGTTATTCAAGGCCCTATACAAGGTGACCACAAGCTACTTTTCCCTTATAATACTGTCCTGCAAGAAATACTCCATTCTCCCACCAAACTGGCTGACTTTTTCTAATCTTCATGCCATTATTTGTGCTACTGTCTCTGGTTGCTAGATGCTCTGTTTCCAGATCCTCCTCCTAATTATCCTTCAATTCCTAAGCACCATATCCTTCATGTAACCCTCCCTGATTTTCCCAACTGGAAATGATCTCTCCCTCCCCAAGACTCTTGAAGCACCTTGTTAGCATCCCTTTTAGGCACTTCTCATTTTCTATTTTTTCTTTTTTTTCAAGCTATTTGTATGTGTATCCTTAGTCTCCTAATAGAATACAAACTTTTTGGGGGAAGATATGTGCTTAATGAATGTTTAATGAATTCTGCTGATGGAGGCAGGATCATCTGGTTTGGTACTTAAGTAACTAATGCCAAGACAGAAAAAAGGTTCCAATCTGATTATGAAGAAGATATTAAAAATTGACCTGACTACTAATCTTCTGTTCATAGATTGAGTCATCCAGGAAATACACTAATTTTACAGATGAGGAACTGAGGCTCAGAGATGTTAGGTACTTTTACCCAAGGTCACAAAGGTAGTAAATTGCAGAGCTGAAATCTGAACTGAGGTCCCCTGAATTCCAAAAACTCTTTGCACTTTACCTTAATGCTTCTCAATATATGGGACAGACTTTTATAAGAGGGAAAGAATTATCTTATAAGTAGTACCATTAGCACTCACTGTAGAACATAAAGGTTTATTTTCACTAACCAAAAGATTTTTTTTAAGATGTAGCTCACAAAAAAAATCAAAATATTTTGCCACCATTAATACATGCTAAAAATCAGACTCCTAAAGAGGGAAATGAGAAAAACATGTTAAACAAAACAGATCACATTCCTCTGACAGTTATTTTCACAATACATAAGTATAAATGTGTCACTTACAAAGCAACTAATGTAGAAAAAAACTATTTAACTATAGCTATGATTATTTTATATTAAGCTGAGCTTTTTTATTTTATAGTTTAAGATAATGCATAGGGTTGTACATATTTGTCTAAAGATGTCTAATAAAAGTTCAAGGTATTCCTTTGTTTCTCCACTGTAATGCTTGGTCTGGTCAACAAGTGGCTAAATTATCTAAAATTATTTGTATGTGATATATTAGTATACACACTGGACACTATTCTCTATAAGGCTACACACACACACATGTGCATGCAAATGTATATGCACACACACATTTTCATACATAAGAGTGGTATATATATGAATATATTACATGCGTACACATACAGAGATTTAGCATTTAGCTACCAGTTAACTCTGTGTTTATACACACATATGCATATATACACAATCTGTGTGTATATATATGTGTATGTGTGTGTATTTATACACACACACACACACAACCATATGTTGTAAGATAGAAAATAAATCTCCATTACTATTTAAATGCAAAGGCAGGGTATACATAAACATGTCCATATACAAATATTTCCAAAACAGAGTAAGATATGTTCAACTTCAAGGTAACAAGACAGCTAGAAGAGAATGTGCTAGATTTGGATTCAGGATGGTCTGAATTAACCCAAGCCTCAGTTTCCTCATGTGTAAAAATGGGGATAATACACTACCTTAGATGGTTGTTGAGAACATATTGTATGTTTTATGTACACACACCTAACGTTTTTAGGTGAGAACATATGTAGAACGGTTTTCGAACCTTAAAGCACCATATAAATATTACTTAGCCATTAAATACTAGTTATCATCATTATTATTGTAATTATTATGGTTTTCATAATGGTATATAACATACATGTACATTCAGAAAATAAAGATATACACATAACATAGCACACAAATGTGTATATAGTAAAACGTCTTTTAGTGTTTCTGCCCACATTATTTCAGCCATTATGAAAGTATTCATATTTAATAATGAATGTTGGAGGCAGCACCGGAGCCCTCTATAAAAAATTATTTAAAAATACGTACATCAACAATTAAGAAGTCCAGCCAGCACCAGGCATTGGTAAAATATGTTTTATAACCGTAGGCTACCCACTTTAGAAGCATTTCTAGAATGAAGACATAAGTGAAGATCTTGTCAGCATACTCCAGTATAGTCTTAATGGTCTTTCTCCGTTCAATGTATATGTCTTCAAAAGCCTGTGGGAGACAAAATCCAAATTTCAATGCTATCTAACCCTGAAACATGATTTGGGGTATAGAATGAAAAAGAAAATTGATTTCTGTAGATTAGATGGTGATAATAAAGCTAAGGACAAGTTCACATGAGCTAGTTTTCTGTGCTTTCTTTCACAGCCACAGATAATCTCCTTATTTCTAGTTTGTCATCTTACACATGTATCTATGAATCATCAGAGGCACAGGCACAGAGAGCATGGATGGAGGACCCAAAATCCACTGGTGCTACTAGAAACGAACCCCAAAGTTCATGGTGTGTCATTAGCATATTGGCGTCTAAAGAATAGCACCTTATCGTGAGTCTTAAAGAAAGTTTTTGTCCACATCAAGTTCTTGCTTTCAAAAGGAAATAAGACTTCTCTGGCTTTCAATATTGAAAACCTCAATCCTTCCAAGAAGCAAAGTGTAAATGGAATAAATTATGTAAAATTTTAGAATAAATATAATAATAGTTGCTATTGTAAAACCTGATGAAAACGTAACAAAAATTAATAAAATATAAGCAAAGGGCAAGCTTTATTTGAACTTGCCCAGGGTCCCATAGCTAGTAAATGTCAGATGCTGAATTTGAACAGAGGTCCTCCTGACTCCAGGGCCAGAATTCTATCCACTGGTGCCACCTAACTGCCTTGGTACTTATTCTTTGCTGAAGAAAACCAAGCGAATCAAGTATGAAAATAACTTTGCTTCAAAAATCCACATAACAGACATAAACCACCTGTGAAGTTTCATAAAAAATGATTAAAAGAGCTTATAAAATCCATGCTTGCTATTGACATTAGTAATGTGTTTTGAATATATAGTTTTGAATATGTCTGTTAATATAATACAAGAGTCCAAGAAGATATCTTGTAGAATCCTTTAGTAATGGAGACTACATATGCAGCTTCCCAATTTTTCTTTTTTTTGTTGTTGTTTACTGGAGGGGGGAAGGCAGGGCAATTGGAGTTAAATGACTTGCCCAAGGTCAGACAGCTAGTAAGTGTGTCAAGTGTCTGAGGCCGGATCTGAACTCAGGTCCTCCTGACTCCAGGGCCAGTGCTCTACTCACTGCACCACCTAGCTGCCCCCTGATTTTTCAAAGTATAGGAAGCTTGCAACTTAAAAAAAAAATTATGTCCCTAAAGATCATTTCTAAGTTCATTGCATCCATAAAAGAAAGGAACCTTAGATATCACCTAGTTTCAGTGAGTAGTCAATAAACATTTGTTAAACACTTACTACATACCAAGAGCTGTGCTAAGTGCTCAGGATACAAAGAAAACTCCCTCATTTTACAGAAGAGGAAGCAGAAGCATAGAGAAATAAACTGACTTATCCAAAGTCACACAGGTAGTAATTAGCTGACTCAGTATTCAAATTCAGGTGCTCTTATCTAACCCCAGAACTATGGTATACTGTCTGTCTGTCTTTCTTCCTTCTTTCTCTTTTTTCTATCACAAATAGCGAGAGCACCTTTCTTGGCTAAACTACAAAATCTTATTTCTCAGGATCTCAGGGGGAAAGGAGGTTACCTGTCAAAATTCTAGAATTTATTATTAAGCAAATGATTTCTTAGCATTTACCACCACCACCACCACCTCCTCTACAAAAAAAGGTGATCACTAGGAGCCAACCTAGGCATAGGAAGAACAAGTATGTAGTCCAACTAATACACACTCTCTAACAGATGAAAAAAATAGAAGACTAGAAAAGTTGAGTTATTTTAAGGTTCACATAGCCTCTTAGAGGCAGACTTGGGACTTATACCCAGGTCTGATTTAGTACTACAGAAAGAAGACTTAAAATTCTGAGAATTAGCTAGTATTCCTGATGAATCAAGATTCAGAATTATCTCAACAGGCTAGATTGATAGACTGAAACCAACATGATGAAATTTAACAGGGATATTATAAAATCCTCTATCTAGGTGAAGAAAAATACGTGTATAACTAGTGGATGGGGAGTGGGGTGGGCTGGGGCGGAGTGGGAGGTGGTGGGGGGTGGAGAGAAGGGGAGGGTAGAAGGTGCAGTAGATAGAGTGTCAGGCCTGGAGTGAGGAAGACTCATCTTCCTAAGTTAAAATCCAGCCTCAAGCACTTACTAGGTGTGTGACCCTGGGCAAGTCTCTTAACCTTGTTTGTTTTAGTTTCCTCATCTGTAAAAATGAGGTGGGGAAGAAACTATTCCAGTATCTTTGCCAAGAAAACCCCAAATGGGGTCATGAGGAGTCAAACACGATTGAAACAACTAAACAACAACTGGATGAGAGATACCTGACTAAATGAAGCAATTAATTGTGAAAAAAAAGATCCTCCACGATTTAATTGGCTACCAGCTCAACATGAGCCAATGATATGATACAGATATTTTTAAAAATCTAAATAAAATCTTATATTTAAAAGAATAATAAGTATATTATACAGATCAAGTAAAGTAATAGTTGTATGAATAGTTGTATTATTTACACCCATCTAGAGCTTTACATTCACTTCTTGGTATGACATTAAGAGGGTTCCTAAAAAGTACAGAGCATTCTGAGAGGGAGAAGAGATAGATAAGTATCTGAAAATCTATTATCTGATGCATGTTTGAGGGAACAAGGGATATTTTATCAGAAGAAGATTAGTTTTGAAGATGGGGCAAGATAACTTCCTTTAAGTGTTTAAAGCCTTATCATGTTTCTCCAGAGGACAGAATAATAACAATTGAGTTCAAGTTAGAGGGCAACAGATTTAGGATTAGTGTAGGGATGAACTTTTAAAAAATAATTTGAACTGTCCAGTGTAACCCTCTGCAATTACAAGTTTGCCCCTAAGTTATGGCCACTCTTCCTGGACCATACGTTTCCCCTCTCACCTGGAAGCCCACAGGAGTCACCTTCCTACTGGTCCACACCTCTCCTCTGTCCCTTACCCAAAGACCTGAACAGACACTGAGAATGTCTGTCTCTCTTTCCTGTGTACCAGTCTCACGGCAGTGAAAAATTTGTCAACTACACTGTGAGTTATATAGCTTTCTATAATCTAGCCTGTGAACTAAGAACCCCATTTAATTGTAAGATCATAGAATCATAGATCTAGATTTGGAAGTGACTTCAAAGGCCATCCAGGTCAAATACCTCATTTTATAGATGAGGAAGCTGAGCTTGAGGACAGATAAGTGAGTTGGACCCCTATGCTTAAGTCATAGGTGGGATTTCAACCCAGATCCTCTGAGTCAATTCAGTGGTCTGTTTCCTATCTTATGAATATATAATATTGCTCCTAAATGAAAGCACCTTTTAGGATAAGTGAAAAGAAAAGACAATGGTTTGGAAATGTTTTGTCCCTTGCCACTGAGGGGCTGCCTGCTGCTTGGTTTAAGGCAGGACTTAGCAGAGAGGAGAGATTAGTGTGGCTCTAGGAATACCTTGTTCTTCATGTGGTATGCAAATTGTAATTTTGTACATATTCCTAATTTGGATTTCTACAACTCAGGGAGAACCTATCCTTTAATTCTGGTGAAAACAGTAATTTGCAATAATTTTCTGCATCAGTTAAATTCTTAAATGAAATGTTTTCATACACATAGTCCATCACTTACCAAAGCACCACTGCTGAGAAGGATCATGAGGACAATGAAACTCTCAAACCAATTGTGTTCTACTATCCTGTAGCAGGTTTTCCTTATGTTCCACCAAACTTTTCCTTTGCCAGATTCGACGCTGACTTGACAGCATGGGAACCTTCGTACACAACCTAATAGGATGGAATTTTCATGAAAAAATAATTTGAAAGATAAAAATAAGTTGCTCACATGTAGTCATCATCTCTCTATTGTTCCCCAATATATTTCTGAAACACTATTCAATACGAACATATTCATGTAAAACTAGTCATATTATAAGGTCAACATTCAAACCAAACTCAAGAAAAGCATTGCATAGCATAACACACGTGTGAGAGTAAAATGCATTTCTTCCTCCAGGAGACATTTCTATGAAAGAAGTAAGAAGCATCAATGACTTTACTTGACTTAATCCAGAAGTCAATGGAAATACTGCTATCCCCTCAGCAATCCTCAAGGGACTGTGAGTGGATTCTCAGCCATATCCATTCATTACTATCAAGATTAGACAGGATAAGTTTGTTGCCCTGTTTTCTAAAAAAACTTAGGACCCTTATGAAAAGGAGAAAGATTTTGGAGTTGGAAGGAAGCCGAGACTTGAGTCTGTGTAGTCCTAGAAACATGAAACATGGGAAATCATAATAGATATTTTCCATCTCTCCTATAAGTGTCTCTCTCTTCATTCTATACCCTTAAGGTCTGGCAGAACATGTGCCCTTGTTGGGAATGTCTGAGGATCCATTTTCAGTAGCTGTGCTCTTATTTCTTTCTGGGAGATCTAGCAAACAGTCAAAGGTACCCCCAGAATTCATTTCAATAAATTAGGCTTCAAATACTTTTTTTGCATGGAATGTCTTTTATTCTCCTGGTATGGCCACTGGATTATTATTAAATCACCCATTTTGAGAGCATTTGTTAAATAGTTGGGGGAGAGAGAGGGAAGATAGGTGAAGCTGATCTTCCAATACACCTATTTCCCAAACTTCTCCATTCAAGAACTGCCAGTCTTCCTAAACCACAGGTCTAACCATGTCACTTCACTGCTCAAAAATCTTCAGTGACTCTATTTCACCTAGGATAAAATAAAATCTGCAATACTGAGAATGTCTTGCAAACAAGAAGTTGGTCTCAGCATGTGGAGAGTAACAAGCATACATCTTCCCAAGTCTCTTGGGTAGGAGATATGAGCCAAGAGAGTAAAATATCTCTCAAAGTAAACTGAGTCCTATGGGTCTTGAAAGTCTCTGTCAAAAAGGTATACACAAATGTTTAATTATAACCCTAGAAATATTTCCCTCTTTGAATTCTAAAAAAGTTACAAAGGCAATGGAAAAGTAAATAAGATGGATTATTAGTGTATATATATGTGTGTATATATATATATACATACACACATACATACACACACACGTATTATATATATGTATATATATATGTGTATATATATATGTATATATATATATACATATGAATAAACTTAAAATGAAGTCAATCATAGTTAGGATTACCAAGAAAGGGCAATCCTAAAAACAATGTTATTTTCTTCCAAAAATATAACTTAATTGAAAAAATATTATGAAGTAAAAAAATCAGGAGGTTACAAAAATAGCAACTAGTCAGTACTGAAAAGCAATCTTAAGTTAGAGACTTTATGTACCAGGGCACATGTAGAGATGAGAAGAAAATATGATTAGAAAATTTTATAGTATCTTAGCTTTTGGAACTTATCATAATTCTACTTAAATGTGGAAAAAAGCTCATGTGTAGGGTTAGTTATACTTGTTTTATATATATATGCATATATAAATCCCATAGAAGAAAATCATTATGTTGATTAATTAAAAAAAGATTAATATTTGTTTCCTTGAGAGGCAATGTGATATATTAGACAGATGGCTAGACCTGAGTCAGGAAGACCAAATCCTGCCTCAGAAACTAGTGATGTGATCATGGGCAGGTAACTTTACCTCTCAGAATGCTGGGTAACTTTTGAAGTACATATATAGGAAGTTCTACATGGGTTTTGATCTGTACATAGGATCTTACACAGATATGATAGCAAGACCTTGAAGTATTGTTGAGATTAAAAGGGAGAGAAAATATGTATTACTTGATCCTATAATCAAGAAACATACACAATCCTGTGCCTTTTCTCCTCCCTTATACATATCCCAATTAGAAAA
Organism: Trichosurus vulpecula; assembly: GCF_011100635.1. Classification (NCBI taxonomy): domain Eukaryota; kingdom Metazoa; phylum Chordata; class Mammalia; order Diprotodontia; family Phalangeridae; genus Trichosurus; species Trichosurus vulpecula. The sequence continues at coordinate 219,193,259 of NC_050574.1, forward strand.
GTAAGAAAACTTTTCATATGATGAAGACTCATAAATATTGCCCTCTGGGTTTATTTCACTATAGAGAGTTTCATTCTCTTCTTGTGGGACCAGAATACTCAGCCACTTGGCTGATTTATAGACAAAAGTAAATCCTAAGAGAATCTGAACCTACCTGGTTGGCAATGCTATCATACCTCCTTTTATAAAAACCTATTAAATGAATGTAAACATAGAAGAGAGCCTCTCAAACACTTTAATGAGTACCAAAGGGAAAAACTATTTCTCATGGGTGGCTCCATTAGGTTGCTCTGATGATATGTTACATGATGGCTATATCATCTTTCATCATTTTTAACTAAAGCTCTCAGATTTTAAAAAATGTGCACATTATAAAAATTATTATAAAAAATGTGCACATTATAAAAAATTATTATAAAAAATGTGCACATTATAAAAAATTATTATAAAAAATTTAGCACAAAAGCTTAAACCAAAATAAATAACTATTCATTGGTTCAACACTTTAAAAAAAATTCAAGATTTTCTAAAATCAGAGTTAAAATTTTTTTCTTTAAAAAACTTTTTAAAACCCAAGCATTAGATATTGAATTATTTAAATTGATCTTATTATGAAAAGTTGATGGGTATTAACAATTATTTAGGAAGTGGTAGCAAATCATTTGGTTTAGAATTAGCTTTCCAACATGGAGTCATAGAATTTAAGTGTTGTTAATACAGTTGAGTTGGGGTGCAAAATGCTTTATGTTAAGATGCAATGTCATAATATACATTAAAATGCCCTAAAAACAATAAAGCATTTTGAAAATGCCAAGGATTATTATCCAAGACCTTTTATGTACCAGGTACTTAATAAAATTTGTGTTGAATCTGAATTGGGGATGGCAAGGTGGCCTGTGAAAAGGTGTGAACACAGATGGAGCTCTATGTAAAGTGAACATCTGGCAGGGCAGTTGGTCTGGGATGTAAAATTCATGGAAGGAGGTGACTGCTGCCAAATAGAGGATATTATATTTTATTTTTAGTGCAATTTGAGTTTTTTGGGTAGCGGAACATCACTTAGGCAGCAGAGGGAAGAACAGATTGGCGACGGAAGAATCTGGTGGTCAGGGGACCAATTAGCAGACTATTTCAACAGTCTAGGAAAGGGGTGATGAGGGCCTGGAGCAGGGTGATTGTGCTGTTGTGTAAAGAAAGGTGGACAGATATGAGATGTCAAAGGGTTTGATTCCATAAGACTTAGTAACTAACTAGATATGGGAGATGCAGGAGGATAAAAAATCAAGAATGACTCTCTGAAACTATGAACCTGGGTGACTGGAAGGATGGTAGCACCATAAACACAGAAGTTAGGAACTGGGGTGGGTTTTGAGGGAATCATAGTTTTGTTTTGGACTTGTAGTCAAAATGGGATAAGAGCTCAAAAGAGAGACCAGGGCTAGATAAATGTCTCTAGAGTCCTCTCCATAGATATAATACCTAAATGCAAAAAAGCTGATAGGATCACCAAGAAAGAAGAAGGTGTGAGGGTTTGGGGGTAGGGCATGGTTGATGATCCAGCAAAGGAGAATGAGAAGGATCAGCTGGCCAAAGAGAATGAGACCCAAGAAGAAGTGTCAAAAAAAAAGCCATAGAAGATAAAGTAGTCAGGTCAGATTAGAACACATCCATCCTTTCTGTTAACAGTAGACAAACTACAAAAGTAAAAAGCAACATGCCATAAATCAAAAATCTTTCTATTAGAGGAATTTAACTGTTTTCAGAGAAGTTGCTTTGTAGGGGAGTTCATTTGGAGGCTTCTTAGGAGTCATTTATTGTATCGAAACAAAATATATCAATTTTTAGAAATGGAACAATAAAATGGAATGGAGGAATAATCCCCCAAGTAACTCTTCTCTCTTATCTACTAATTGCTCAATTCATCTGCAGTCTAACCTCACTTTCAATCACTCTCCTTAAACTGTACACTTCAAGGTTTCCAGTGATGGCTTTATTACCAATTCTCAGTCTTTTCTCAGTATTTACCTTCCTTAGTTCATTTGCCTCTACAGATTAGTCCCTTCAAATCAGAGGTGGTTGATGTTCAATCTTTTCAGTCTTGAAAAGACTGAACATCAGTTCCTTGTGATCCCCTTTGGGGTTTTCTTGGCAGAGATAATGGAGTGGTTTCCTATTTCCTTCTCCATCTCCTTTTATAGATGATGAAACTGAGGCAAATAGGGTTAAGTGACTTGCCTAGGGTCACACAGCTAGTAAGCGTCTGAGGGCAAATTTGAACCCAGGTCTTCCTGACTTCAAGCCTGGGGCTCTATCCATTTCCCTTCTAGTCAGAGGAACTAGGTTCAAATCTCAGTTTTCCTATTTAATCAATTTGTGATGCTGAACACATCACTTGAGACTATTCAGACCTAAGTTTACTCTCATTTGCAAAGTGATGGGGCTGGGTCACTTCCAGATCTTAATGTTATAAGTTTTCTGATTCTTTTTGCCTGACAGTCTTTCCTGCTCAGTCTCTTTCACTGATTCATTTCATAGGTGACACAGTTGACAAGAAGTATAACTGGATTCTGAACCCAGGTCTTTACACTAAAAATCTAGTTGCATTACATTGTAAGGTTCATGAGAGTAGGAGCTATGTTGTTTTTCACCGTTATACCTTCAGTGCCTATCTGAAGCATTCAACCTGTGATTTGCAATTAAAAATGAAATGACGTAAACCAGGTGATAAAATTTAGCAATGTAGCCTTGTAATTTAAATTAGGGAATATGTTCCCATTGAAAATTAAAATGGTGTTATCCCAGGGTAAGGTAGCTCAAAGCAATCTGAATCTGGGAGCTCTGTGAAGCAGTCCAAGGGGGTCCATGAATAAACAAGGTGTAGTGTTTGACAAACACCAAATAGCAAAAATCATCAGCTGTGATTTCTGTATTGCCCATGCACAGGGTGTGTGTTTACCTGAGGTGCAGAGCCACGAGTGATTGATTATTTTAAATTAATTGTGATCAGCCTTATTAATCTAAATTCAACCTGAAAATGCTAAGGATGAGTCTGGCCAGAGTCTATCTGAGACGAGACCAGGCAGGGATTAGTTTTGACTAAAAGGCAACAGAGCTGTCCTCAGAAACTGACTGGTTGGCTCCTAATCTCCCATGACATAGCTTCCTGGTCAGCAAAGGACAGTAAAAGTTCTATTCATATGGAGCTGGGACTTCTTTGACTTGTCAGAAATCTAAAGACTACGTGAGTTAACATACCCTCTCCTGCTGAGGGGGACTGCATCTATCTAAGCCAAGTGTCATAGTATCCTTCTCGTGTATATCCTTTAATCTGGGGCTAAATAAGCCTTTATTCACTGTTCCCTGACTTATGAATACTTCTTTTGCTCCCAGAGTCTGAACAGTGGTAGCACCTCTCCTGCCAGTTCCATATGATATGGAACATCTGGCCTCCACATATAAACAATATGCCCGTGCATAGGATCATAGAGCAAGACCAGACCTTGCAGGCCCACCTTAACCAACTTTGGCATTTTGCAGAAGAAGACTAAATGACATACCTATAGTCACAAAGGTAGTAAGGGGAAGAGCTCAATCTGAGAATGCATTCTTTGACTTCAATGCCAATACTCTTTCTAGCTATTTACTATCATTATTTCTGTAATGGTTATAATAAATGTTATAATGATCATAATAGATAATTGGGCAAAGTTAAAAAGCATAAATGAAACAAAACCCAAAATCGTTGATAGCTCATTAGACCTGAGTTAGAATAATAACTCTGTTATTATCTGTATGTATAACCTTGGAAAAATCACGACTATTTTTTTCATCTAGAAAATGAAAAATTGGGGTTAAATGATGTCTTTGGTACTTTTTGTCACTAAATCCTATAATCCTACTTACTGATGAGGTAATAAACATCCATGAGCCTAATTCAAGAATCAAATCCCATATACAAAATAAATGACAATATAATTACAGATAGCTTCAGTTGGAGTTTTATTCCAGCATTCTTAATACAATGAGAATTATGTTACCACTAAAACTATAGAAATTTTAAAGTGAAAATATGATGAACTAAAACAATGCCCTCAGATACCAATCTATGTAAATAAAAGGAGGGGGAAGAACAAAATTGTTGCAGAATATCTTGCAAGGTTATCCCTACCATCCAATAGTGTTCTCAGTTATAAAATACTTATTAATATTGAATATTCATCTTCTTCTAAGATGCCCATATTAGAGCCATAATAAAAGTGCTCTTAAAGGTTTTTTTTTATAATTTAAATTAACATTACATCAATTTGATAGTGTTAATGGTCAGTGTTTTTAAAAAGTCATTTGGAAAGATTTTTTTTTTGGCCAGGACTACAGATTTTATTTAATACAAATTGTGCAGCCAGTGCAAAGGCTTGTTAATCCCTGTTGGAGAGGGTAAATGCCATCTTTTCCATATAATGATGGAAGAGCAAGTAGAAAACTGTTAGTATTTCATAATTATTAGTTCTACCACTTTTCCAGTAAAATAAAATAAGCAAAAAGATTTACTTAAAATTCCTTTATACTTTCAGAGGATTGAGTCAAATGACCTCATTTTACTGCTCAGGAAATTTGGGCATTTTATAATAACCTGCATATACCTTTATCTTCCAATTATTCTGTTACTATATAAATATCCCAAAAAACACATGGGGTAGGCGAGGTAATAAATGAATGTGACTCCTACTATATTATGCTTCTCTGTTAGCTCTAATGAGAAAATATTTATAATATTCATATTCAATCTATATTTTCAAGCCAGGAAGTACTATATCAACATCGGTTATTATTATCATCATCATGACTGAACATACACTAGGCAAAAGTTAGGGTGCTAGAACATAAAGTTTTCCACGGCAATAAACATCCCTAAAATTTACAGTTACATCAAGATATTTAAGAAGGAGGTCAGGCAAGGAAGTACAAAAAAGAAATCAGCTCTTTTTGATAACTTTGATTTATTTTTAGTTTGATTATAGGATTAGGTCCCTTCTTTAGGAACAGCTAGCCTTAAATTAACCAGACTAATACGGTCCTTTAAGTCTAGGTTACTTATATAGATTTAGTGGATACACTGAGAAGACATTTAGTAGTAGATAATTTAGAAGATTAAAATAATCATAAGATTATATGGTTTTTCAAAAGGCTAAATCTCCCTTTCCAGCAGAAAGGAACACTGAGTAGAGGCTAAGTTCCCCTTTCTGGCAATTGGAGAAAGGTTAGCTAGAGATCAAGTTTTGTCCTACCCCACCCCAGTCTTAATGGCTAAGTCCCTTTTTCTTTAGCTGGAGTCTAAGTTGATTAATGGACTCCGCTAAGGAAAATGGGGAGTTGGGGGACGAGGGTGGGGGTGGGGAGAGTAACTGCTAACCACTGATTACAAAAGGTACCCACTGGAGGAAAGGACATCTGGCACAGGATTAAGAAAGTCTGGGAAAAGCTAACTAGTCAGGTGACCTGTCTTGTCCAATTGAATTACATTCAAAACAAGTCTATTATTTTTTCCAATACCTCTTTTATAAAAATCATCTCTGTAAATCACTCCTTGTCTCTGACCTCCGAGGAGTCAGGTGACCTGGTTTAAATTCTGGCTTTGCAAATTAAATCATAGATAGCTCTGTAACTTTGTCCTCAGATTCCTTTTTATTTCAGACAATCAGTTTTAACAAGTGTGAAGAGACCAGATGAAGTCTATCCTCAGATGACTCAAATTTCACATCCCAATGATGGTGGGCTATATAAATCAAGAAGCCAAAAGCCAGACACTGTACTATACAGGGTATATATGGAACGACAAAGGCATTATTAACATCACCTTCACAGAGGGAAGACAGCTCATTATTCTAGATTCTAATCTTTGCCTCTGTAGTACTGACTTTCATTTGAGATTATAAAGGCAAATTTGTAACTCAGCTGAAATCCATGACTCCTGATCATATTCATGGTAACCGATATGAATTGGGACTTCACAATCTTCTATCTTCTTACTAATAATACAGACTAATGCGGATATTTATGCAGCTGGGTCATGATGAGTGCAAATAACAATCCTTGAAAAGTGGTCATATTATTGGAATTCATACTGGTTGGAGCCCAATGGAAATAATGCAGTGTGAATTCCAATAATGTGATTACTTCCCAAGATTCATTCAGAGCCTAGCTATGGGATGTTTGAAGGCTCGCAGAGTACTTTATGACAGCTAGGCGGCACAGTGGACAGAGCACTGCACCTGGAGTCAGGAAGACACATTACTAGTTGTGTGACTCTAGGCAAGTCACTTAACCGTTTGCCTCAGTTCCTCATCTGTAACTTGAGCAAACCACTCCCGCGTCTTTGCCCAGAAAACTCCAAATGGAGTCACAGTCAGACACGACTGAAAAACGACCCATAAAGTACTTTTCATACATTCTCTTATTTGAACTTCAGAGCAGCCCTGTGAGGTGCATATTTCATGAATTGCTAACAGATGAGAAAACCAAGGCTCAGACATATTTCCTGACCTTCTCATGATAACAGCTATTACATGTTTGTGGATGTATCTGAATCCACATCTTTCTGACTCAAGTCCTCTCTATTCACTATGCTCCGCCTCCTTGCTCCAAGGCTAGCAGTACCTGCACACGTTGCCTGCTGGATCCAAGTTTGTTAAAGGAAGGATATCAAAGTCCAACAGCACATTTTGAGAAGTGTGAAGCACTCCTTGCAATCACCTGACCACAGTCTTTGTTCTTCTTCACAGACTTGTTAATCGAATTGTAACATCTGAGGGAAGGGGTGAGGCACGTGAATGCTACCTTGGGAGGTAATTTAGTAGTTAAAAGGATTCAGGCTCAGGTATTACCACTGATCCACATTAGCCTTGGGCAGCTAGTGCCACAGTGGATAGACTACTGGGCCTAGAAGCAGGCAGACTCATTTTCCCGAGTTCAAATCTGGCCTCAGATACTCATGTCACTTAACCCTGTTTGCCTCAGTTCCACAACTGTAAAATGAGCTGGAGAAGGAAATAAATGACAAACTACTCCAGTATTTTTGCCAAGAAAAACCACCAAAGAACAACATACTAGCCTTGTCACTGTGAGTTAAGTAAGTTAACATCCCAGAGCCCCATACAACTCTGTAATACCCCAAAGCCAATCTGTAGGGATGAACTCTTTTTAAAAAGCCAAGTCATAGGGAATTTTCCCTCCCCCATAAGAGTGTCCACCTCTCAGCTAATGGGTCTGGTTAATCACAGGTTTCAGATGATTTGGTAAAAAACAACAACCAAAACTCGTCCAATGTTTAATTACTCTTTTCCTGTTCGGGTGAGGCAGAATCATTCTTTTTCATGGAAATCCTTTCCTCCAAGCAACTGTTTCATAAGTAAATGCTGTTAGTCAACAAGTGAGGGGCATGTTGTGTAAGGCTAAGGTGAGTGTGAATGGAAACAGCACCTGGAAAGGTCACTCACTGCACATGCTCTACTGATGTGATTTTAATTAGGATTCCTGTTCATGTTACGACCCAGCCTTCATTCCCAGGAACTAGAATGTTTTGAAACAAAAAAAGTCTCATCCACGACATCATTTTTAAAATGAAGTCTACTAACAATAGCCAAATTACCATGAACAGGTGTCAGTTTCCCTCTTACCATCTGTAAAACAGGCCTCTGGCTCATCGGAATTTTCAGGTTCAGCCACTGCTTCTTCTCCATCCTCAGGGATAGCATTATCAATCGTGCTGCCTTCAGAGGAGCTAGATCGATGTACTCGCTAAAAACAAAACAAAACAAACAAACAAACCCAAAAACCCAGCCACAAAAAAAATAATTTTAGACTTAATTTAACAGAGTGCCTTTAGAATTTCATACTGAGAAGCATGCAACACATTATGCAAAACACAACAATATTGCGGCCATAGAAATGTATAAGCACACATTAAGGTTGAGAAACCTTGCAATGTGTCATTGCTTCATCTTTCTACCCACATCCTGGTGTGGCTTCTATTTTTGTTGATAAACATTGTAAAATAAATATATATTTTAAAAAATAGCAGCACATTTTATTTGTTAAAATTACCTTTATAGAGAAAAATAACTTTCTGATACTAGCACTATACTATTTGCATTATGGCATTGTATTTAAGTCCATTGTCTTACTGTGCTTTATTTTTCATTGCATTTAAAAAAGCAACTAGAAATATTTTAGGACCATCAAGATGGTAAAATCCATAGCATTTCACCAGTTCTCATACTACCTCTATCTCTTTTAACTGAAAACTCAATTAATTTTGATCAGCTGGTGATAAGTGAAGATGTTTTAAATAGTTAAGAATAAAAAAAATCAGAGCAGAAGAAAGCAAGAGAAAATTCCAACAATTTTTAATCCCCCCTTCTTTGATGTAAAGGACATGTATAACAGGATAATATGAAATAGAATTTTTGAAAATAGCATTAAATCAGAATTCAAAAAGCCAATTAAATTTTCTCTTCCAATATCATCTATCTGATCCATAACATTTAAAAGCACTTATACAAAAAATCATTTACACAAAAAGTCAAGACACTAGCTTGTACACTAAGTTGAGTATCACATGTGAACCCTGCACTAAAGATTCAATGAAATCAAACATGATAGACTTACATATAAGAATAATGTACTTAATTTCCTTATGGTCATAAAATTAATTCTAAGACAAAGAGACAGTTTATTTTTTCCATCTCCTATATTATGCCTAAACTTCAAAGAACATTTAAAAACCCACCTTTTTTGTTAGAAATAACATGTATTAGTAAGGATAGAAAAACTTTTAAAATATAATTTTCTAATTTAGACCTTATATAAGGTAGAACAGTAGCTTCTTTTTTGCATATTCATTTGCTCATACATGTATGAACATTTTAAAAGTATCAGCCAATGTGGCACATTAAATAGTCTAGTGAAAATTATAACTAATTTTTAGAGCATCTCAAATCAAGTGTTAACTGTGACTCCCAAACAGAATTAAAAAAACCCTTACATTAGCTGAATCTAATTTGGTATTTAATATTTGCCATAAGATTTCAATTTTTTATTTCTTGATGGCTTTTAGAGTCAGTTGCAAATACTATATTAAATGACAGTAGTTATAAGTGCATGTTTTGGCTAGACTATTACAATCTTGTTATCACACAGAGTATGACATCAGTGAAAACTACACAGATAAAATCCTGTATGAGGGAGGAATGATGTAAGCAGACATAGTCCTCATAAAACTACAATGATCAGAAGAACAGTTGTATGGGTACTTATCATTTTATAATAGGCATTAGAGGCATTATTCCCACTAGGTGGCTGTACTTTGGTTTGGGAGATCAATAATAGGAGTCTAGCATGCTGTAGAAAGCCATAATTTAGAAGCAAATGAAAATCTAGGAATCTAGGAGCTACATGAATGAATATTCAGATATACTCAGAAACTGAGTGGTTTTAGAGAAAATTTTTTTTTCATTTCCCAAAAGATTTGGGGAAGCAAGCAAAAACTAGTCAACAGTTAGTCAACAGTCAGTTATTAAGTGCCTTCTATAAGGCAGGCACTGTGCCAAATGCTGGGGATTTCTTTATAATAATAGAGCAGAATCTAATTTTTGTCTGTATGAGTAACAAAAATAATTTTTGACATATATACACACACACATATCCATATGAATTTTTCTATAGAACCATGACTGTGCAAAGGGACCAATTACTACCCATTCTGTAGTAAAGCAAATTGCCATAGGCATGTGAGACATATGTATGGTGGGACTAACTCATACCTTTCCTAAACCTAAGGCCCTTAGACCCTGAAAGTATGGTGTCAAACAGGTCACAGGGAAGAGTTGGTCACAGCACAAGTGTAAACACATATGTACACACAAAAACATGCAGGTGAATATATGTATATAAATATATATAAATACATATATATAGAGAGAGATACATATAACCATTCATATACATATACCACTAAACCAGAGGTTCTTAACCTGGGGTCAATAAACTTGTGTTTTCAGTATTTTGGTAACTGTATTTCAATATAAATGGTTTCCTTTGTAATACTATGTATTTTATGCATTTAAAAATATAATTCAGGAGTTCATAGGCTTCATGAGGATATCAAAAGAAAAAAATAAAACAAAAAGGTTAAGAATCCCTGATGCTAAACCCTATGCAGTTTAAATAAAGGTGTTTTTTTTTTAACATTTGAGATGTAAGTATATTTTTTTAATGGAAGAATTGCTGAATGCTGGTTAATGAATTTGACTTCAGTAATTTAAAGGCAGTTTTGAGAATTCTTCTTGATCTTCTCATAAATGTCATGAAATATAACATATCCTAAATAAGATAATTCAAGAAGAGAGTAAAATATATTTCTTTTAAGGTAGTGTGCACATTTTAAAAATCTCTTTTTTTGGTCAAGTTTTATTATTTTAATCAATTACAGTAGGAATTCCTTTGACTGAGAGCTGATATCAATCAGGACTATTCATTAGTGCTACTTATTGGAATAAAAACTAAATCTCAAAAACTCAAAATGATTAGTAATGAGAATGTATCATACATAGCACTGATTCTGCTAAAAGGCACCTTTTAAATGGATAATTCTCCTTACTTTTCCAAAATCAACAGTAGATTACTAGCTTCGCCAGATGAGTATCTACTATAGTAATGCTCTAATATATACAGATATATGAACATTTGCAGAAGGAAAAGGAACTGTTTATTCTGCTGTTCCTAATCCTATCTTTTGCTTAGCGGTCACTGTTTTGTTATGCCTATGTTATAAAATACGTTGATGAGGAATAATCAACTTGTTTTTACATAGTAAAGAAGTTAATCCCATACATGACATTAAATGTTCATTCAATATGTGTGCACTGGTCACACTGATATAGTTTGATCACCATAATAACTATGAACGGGGGACGGGAACAAGCATTCATTAAGTACCTATGTGCCAGGCACTGTGTTAAGTGCCTTACAAATGTTATCCCATATGATCTATATCAATTAAGAAAGAAAAGAAGGGTATCTTTTTACATAAAGAAAAACTAAAACATGTAGTAATGAATCTAGGTTCATATCCCAGCTCTAATTAGTATCTTGCATGTTTTCTCATTTTTAAAACTGTGGGATTCAACTATTTAATTGCTAATTTTTTTTTCTATTCCAAATCTATTATCACGTGGTTTGATGATTTAGTAGAAAATGAGAACAAGAATCACCAGGGATAAGAAGGTATCTCAAGGGTCTCAGTAGATATGAATGGAGTAAGTAATCATAGAAATTAAATCACAGATGATGTAAAGGGCCAAAGCAGGAAATGGAAAAAATCATACTAAAATGAAGCCAATTTTCCCCCACAAAAGACTTCTGATGCTTGATTTGGGCATGGGGTTAACCTGGGGTTCTCCAAGACTATGACAGCAGAGGACTACTGACAGGTGGCAGGTTCTATCAAGAGGGAAAAGCCTTTAGTCTGGGCGTGGTGACAGTGTCTGTTATCTGAGGAAGAGTGTAGCTAATTTCAATAAAGCTCATCACTGGAAGGTTGGTCCCCAAGATGATAGTTTTTTAATTATGCTAACCTATTTAAAAAATAAAATATAAAAATAGCCCTCTATGCTATTTAATTTTCTTCACTTAAATTACTTTTAAATCACTTTCCTTCACTTTACCACTTGGTCACTAAGTAAGGCAGAGTGGAAAAGAGTGACGATAATGCAAAGAATTACAGATTGACTTAAGTATTGGTACAAAGTATACAATCCTGGCCAATGGCCAAGTTATCCCTGGAGAAACTAAAACATTTCCATGTTGGCACAGAAGTGATATGTTGCACCAAAACTCAGCTGAATTGACCATGACCAGGGAATAGCTATCCAAGTCACTCTTGTACAATGAATAAAAATGGGAATCAGAAAATAACTCAGTGAAACATGACAGACTGAGACATAGAGGGAAATGACAGTAACCAATAGACTAATCACACAAGAAATATAATGAACCTAGCAAAGGGAAAGTAAAGTCAAAATTCAACTATTTAAATAGCAATCTGAGTTGTAAAATATAGGGAGGGAATCACATGGGTACAAATGGCTAGTGACCAATTTGGCCACGATCTTTGATTGTGAAGCATGGTAAGGATAAACTCTAGTTAAAGACTGTTTTATTTTGCATATTGTTCACAATGTTAGAAATCAGGATAATGTAAAAATGGGCAACTACAGTCACAGAATTTTGGCATTTTCCACCTTAAGCCACTTTTAAGAGATTCCTGTTAAAAAGTTTTATTATCAAACCCACTAGGTCCAATTTTCTGTAAATATGCAGAGATAAACTATATGCTATATAAACTATATGCTAAACTAATGCTATATAAAATATAGCATATAAATGCTATATTTTAAAGAGCTATTCATAAAGAAGTTTTACCAAATTTTCAAATTCTTAACCAGATGACTTTCATAAAAATGTGATTCCTATTTTCTTAAAGTGATTTAGTAAGGTAGTCAAAGGTATTTTGTTAAAATAATATGTATGTTCGAATATAAGTGATTTAAATTCTTTCTTGTCACCTTGACAAAGATGCTTAACTTTGTCAAAGGCTCTATATGCTAAGTTGGCAATGAAAAGGGATCTTTTCACTTGAATTTCTGACAGAAGTACCGGCTTTTGTAGAATCAGCAATGGTTTTTTTTAAAGTTTCAGCCAATTGTAGGTTGTTTTTTATAGTTTAGAAAGAAATTATTTTTGAATGGAATACTGCCTCTAAGTCATTTCAATTTTAGTGCAGATAAATATAATGGAAAACTATATCAGAAGAGGTAGAAGTAAATAGAAAAACCAGAATACACCAATGCGTTTTTTATTATTATTATTAAGTAACACTGTATGAAGCATGTATTTTTATTTGCCCATTATAAATATTTGAGTGAGTTTTGCTTTCATCATTCCACAATGGATTGTAGTGATATAGATGTCACAGCAATGACAGGCTATATTGACGTCATGAACTGGATTATAAAACAAATATTTTCAAGAACACACTTATTTTAAAGAAAAAAGCCATTATATTTCAAATACTCAAAAGTGTCTACTGAGTTTTAAGCTGAATACTCATGTTTTCTTGTCATATTTGTATGTAGCAGCATTGTATAAAGAAATCTATAGCAGCTTTGGCAAATTATATAAACCTAATGTGCCTCAAAAGTTTTAGTAAAGTTTAAAACTTTTTTGAGATATCTTGGGATAGGTCTTAACCTGTAAAAAGAGTAAACACATGAGACTTATAAGTATCTGAGAAACTAAGAAGAAAGGAGTGATCTAAGTCACTTTTTATTATGACCATTCAAATTACAACTAGGACTGTAACTCACAGGCTGTCTTAACATGAAAATACATTAGGTTTCTATAAAGTTGCAGTAATAATTAAATGAAGTAAACAGTTTTATCTAAGGCATCATGTTAATTTTCACTGTACTTGATAATTTATTGAGAAACACAATAAAGTTATACTTTAAATTGTTATTTTTTCCACTGATTAAAATGGGGCATTTTAAATAGATTTATTGCATTTTACTCAACGGTGAAATACTACACGAATCCTTGGTTTCCTTCATAAAGGGAATCTAGAGGAAAGTGAAGGCCTTCATTCAGATATTATAATCCCCCACCAGTGGCTCACTTTGACCTGGGGCAAATGGCATACATAGCTTGTTGCTACAGTTTTCTTTTCTGAGAAGGTTAGCTGTGATGCTGGTTTCAGATTCAGAAGATTTAAATCACAGAATTTCAGAGTTGTAAAGTATTCAGTGGTTATCTAATCCATTTTAAAGGAATTCCCTACTATACAACATGGCTGACAAATGGTCAATTGGGCCTTTACTTAAGTACCTCTGAGGTGGCAGAATCCATTGTCTCTGAAGGCTGACCATTCTTGCTTCTGGGTAGCTCTTAGGAAGTTTTTCTTCCCTCCTGATACCAAGTCTAAATTTAATTTTTTTTTGTAACTTCTACCCAGTTCCTTCTCTGACACATCTTAATTACACAGTCCTGGGCAAGTTCCTTATACTAGATGAGCCTCAGTATTCTCATCTGAAAAATGGTGATAACATTGGTAAAAGTTTGTTATGAGAGAAGTAATTTATAAGCACTTAAAGTGCTATATAAAGATGAGTTATTCTTTTTACTGAAAATATCTGGCTGTATCCAGGAAGCCAGGTATGTTCTAGATTCAACTAAAATTTCCTAAAATTATTTCACTTTTTAGCCAGTCTGTGCTGGAATTTAAACTACATTTTTTTTGGATAGCTGTATCAGAATTAAAATACCAACTATGTGAATCCTCTATATCTAAAATGAAAGTTATAACACTTTCTGGTTGAAAATTTTTTAAAAACTGAACTCGATTTTTTTTTCTCCCAAAGATGTGTTGCTTTGGAAACAAAATGTCAACGAATATCAATTGGAAAAGTGATGTGATAACATAAATAGTCCATTCAAAAATGGGAAAAAAGGTTTAATTGGCCGAAGTCTTCAAGTTCAATGATGTTTTAATGGCTTTGGTTACACCTATTTTCTCACTTTTATAATCCAAATGATAAAAACCGATTGAACATGCAGTTGAGGATGCCAAAGTATTACACAGATGTATCAGAAAACTGTCAGCAAGAGAATCATGAAAAAATGATGCACTGCCCCAAGAACATGCTGTGATAAGAGCCTCAATCCAGGTTATGGAATTTTACTTTATTGCAATGGACTTGGCAGGAAATATATTCAGCTTATTGGCATGCAAGACAAGAGACACTGAAAAAAATATCATATATGTATGATTTTTTTTTTTTAGGTAACCTGTGCAAAAGTTGTCACATTTGTCTCTGCCTGGTTTAAAACCACAGAACTGCTTCCTTGATTTATCCACCTTGCTTTTTACCCCTGTGAGAAGTAAGAATGTAAGGTAACGAAGGTTACACATGTGGTCGTATTAGCTTCAGCTTCTAGAATCAGAGTAGTTATTTCAGCATGACTGAAAAATAAAGAAGATAATGTATCTGGATATTATGATTATTTATGCACCTGAAACATATGATAATGCTGCTTATTATACGCTTGAAGAAAACTCAGAAAGTCATTTGAAACCCACTCAACATGAAGAGACACTCAACATACTGTTAAAAGATAATTCACATAAGAAAAAAAGAAGTAGGCTTAGAAACCATATAATATCATCACTTGGTAATATAAGTACCTTATGAACATAGGTATAACATTTTTCGAGTGTTGCTTTAGAAGCAATACTTTATAACCTTCAAGGCAGCTAGGTGGTACATACACAGACTGCTGGACTTGGAGTCAGGAAGACCTGAGTTCAAATCCAGCCCCAGATACTTACTAGCTCTGTGACTTTGAAAAAGTCACTAAACCTTTCTGTGCCTTAGTTTCCCCAACTGTTAAATGAGGCATTGTAATAGAACAGGATTGCTGAGAAGATAAATAAGGTTGTATTTGTTAAGCACTTATTTATCAGGAAGGCAAGTGTCACAATATCGATGGTGACCATGAATATACCTGTATAGTTCCATACTGCAGAATATAAGAGACTCTCCATAGAGAAAGCAGAAGTAAAACATTTATTCAGACACCAGAGGATCAAATCCCCAAACCAATAACTCCAAGTCAACATAGCAGCAATTATATCCCCAAACCAGTAAGCCCACTTTATCATAACAGCAAGGAACTTAAAACACAATATCACAGCAGTGAGTCAAGCCATCCCAAAACCTTCCCCTTTGTTAGGGCCTTACCATAAATACTCACTCACAAATACTAGCTGTCTGCTTGCCTGTGTCCTCTCCTCCTGCAGTTCTGAGAGAGAGCTTAACAGCTACCCTCAGAGTATATATACCCTTTTTAGGGGTCAAGGGCTTTACAACCTTCCTGACCTAATTAGCAAAAGGGTGTGGGCCTTCCTACAAACAAGCCTCTCCTAATCAAGCTTCCCTTAACTAGCTCCACCTGAGAACTTACTAGGATTAATGGGCAGGGAAGATCATTAATCACATTAACACCACGACTTAGCACAATGCCTGACACCTAGCCAGTGCTATATAATAAATACTTGTATCATTCCTCTCCTTTCCTCCCCAGGACTCTCTCCTATTCAACCCAATGAGGATGTTTAATAATGGAGGCAGAAAATTTTCCATTTCTGTGGTACCTGAACAAACATTTGATCATAATTTAAAAAAGTCACAAATAACTAGCATCAGATGAGTGGAAATCAGTTATCCAAGTCAAAATCTATAGAGCATCCTTTTTCCTATAAGAAGCTTTCTCTGTTCCACAGAGAAGGTTCTCATACCACTGATTGAGCCTGCACTGACTACAGAATCTACTGGCCAAACATGAACTAGCTAATAACCCTGAGATCAAAATATTTACACTAAATTCTAAGAATATTTAAAGAAGCAACAGAAATATGGAACCAAATAGTAAGGTTCCATATTTACTTTTCTTCTCAAAGAGAATACACTAAAATGAAATATATTTTTCCATGGTAAACAAGCATAATGAAATACAGACACACAAAACAAATATATAGAGTTAATTATTATTTCAAATATTTAAGATTGTGGATGAAATAATATTCAGAGCTTTACTTTCCTCAGCATATGCTCTTATCTGTTTCACAGAATCTTTGAGTTAAAATCAACCACAGAGATCATCTATTCCAAATTGTACCTAATTAGCTAAGAACGCATTGTATAACATGTCTCCATTCTTCTTTACCCCTATCCAAATTAGCTAACACTAGACTGAGGACCTCCCAAGTCATCCAATCCACTTTTGTGTGGTACTACTTGTGAGGAAGTTTCCGAAGCCATTATTTGCCTCTCTGAAACATTAACCTACTGATCCTACTTCTGCTTTTCTGCCCTTAAGATATTTGGATATAGTTATCAGTCCTCGCCCACCACCTCTAAGTTTTTACTTTTCTGTGGTTCAGTGGATAGAGTGCTGGGGTCTGGAGTCAGGAAGACTCATCTTCCTGAGTTCAAATCTGGCCTAAGACACTTACGAGCTGTGTAACTCCAGGCAAGTCAACTTAACCCTGTTTGCCTCAGTTTTCTCATCTATAAAATGAGTTGGAGAAGGAAATGGCAAACCACTCCAGTATCTTTGCCAAGAAAACCCCAAATGGGGTCATGAAGAGCCAGACATGACTGAAACAACTGAACAACAAGGATAAAAGTACCCTCAGTTCCTTCAACTAATCCCTATATGATGCAATTTTCATTTCCCTGGCCATGTTCCTTCCTAGTAAAGTGGAACTTCCTTAATTGCAAGGATATCATTTTTCACCACTGTATTACCGGTAGATAGTACAGTATCTTGAACATGGTAAGGGCTTAACGAATGTTTGTTCAATTGAAACTAGTTCCCCGGGCATACAGGCAAGAAGTAAGATCACAATGATGGTCACTTTGGGACAATAAGTCACTGAGTGGAATATAGCTAGGATATGGTATTTACTGCTAAAAGGAGGCATTATCAATAAATTTTATATTCATCATAATTATTAATGAAATAAACTTTTTTTCTCTTGAGTTTTTGTTTAATCTTAAGCCAGGTTCATATTTTCCAAAATGACTGCTAACACCATGCCAAATCTTTAAATTATGGGTATCTCTATTTTTTTAAATCTTTTTCATATACATTAGTTGTGAATAATCAGCCAGAGTAATTATCCTTTGAATCAGAAGAGTAGAAAAGATGATTGGAAGAGAAATAATCAATATATACTAGTATATTTCATGAGCTCTTAAGAAAACCAAAATCATTACAAACAGTACAGCTTGAAGACAAATCTGAAAGACAAATATGGGCACTGTTGGAGAGTCACTGCAGTCTTAAGAATTCATACAGAGTGAGCAAACTCTCTGGAGACATTAATGTAGAGTTTACAAAGGGGAAAAGATGACATTATACTTTTAACATAAAACACAAACAATGGTCCTCAGGGATCAATAACCCATACAGTTGGGAAGAGCTGGTTCAGATATATTACCACTAAGCAACTAATAATTACCCTTAGAAGGTGATTTCTCAGTGATTTGGTATCAACTTTGGGGAAGGTTCTAGTGGTATCCAATAGATGCCTGGCATATGCTCATATAAATTTAACATTTATTGCTGAATTAGATGAAGTAATTGAATGTATTTATGATGTTGTCAGATGTCCTTGTTTAGTCAATCAAAAAGTATTTATTAAGTTCTTACTATACTCAAGGAATGGTGTTAAGCACTATTTAGAGATGAGATATAGTTATTTACGTCTCATAGAAAAGGAATCATTCGATGACAAAATTTCCATAAAGTTAAATATGGAAGCATATTTATGGGTAAAAAGTAAAAGCTAGTGATGGAAGATGAAGAATTATTCTCTAGATATTTCAAAGGTTTGGAAATTAAAACACACCAAACATACTAAATAAGGCAGCAATGTAGTATTCTTGTAAAAAATATATATGCATATCATATTTATATATATGTAGTGTTAGGTTATATTAATAGGAATCTGAAGTGCAAAAAGTAACAAATTATTCTCCTTAGAGATAATTATTTTTTACTAGTTACCAAAATTTAAAAAAGGAGCAAGAATCTCTGTTCCAGGGATCTTAAAAACAGGAATAAAATTATTATCTATATTAAACAGATTAGAAACTTACAGGGGTCAAGAACAGAATATTTAGTAGTATACATTCCAATGCTATGATGTTATTAATTACTTCCAGAGAATGATAAATAGAATATTATAGACAATAATAAAAATAAGCTTGGTAAATATTATTATTTTTCAAACTAAAAACAAATGAAACCAAAAAAAAATCCCCTTGGAATAGTTTTGGAATTTTTCAGAAATAATTAGGAATTGTGTACTTTTCTTGATCTTAAATTACATGTGGGTTTTGGCACACAATTACATCCATTTTGGCTTGATATAGTAATTACAGACATCAAAAACATTGAAATGATGCTAAACTAAATTTTCGTGCTGGAAGAGATCTTCATACACTTTGTCATCTTACTTTCTAATCCATTGCTAACTCTAGCCAGCTCACTTTTCAAAGAATAAATAGGTCAAAAGGGAATCGTCTTCCCATCCTGAAAAGATCCTTTCTCCCTAGCTTTTAAAATGAGTTCAGTAGAATAGTAGAATAAACGATGAGTCATTTAAAATTTACCATGCTTAAAGGATAAAAACCAACACTCTGGGCTAAATTCTAAAATTCTAAATTGCAGGTCCAACCATGTCATCTTCTTCAAATCAACTCCAGTGGCTCCCTGTTGCCTCCAACCAAATATAACATCTTGTTTGGTTTTCAAAGTCCTTCATAGCCTCATTTCCCCCCATTCTACCTTTCCAGTCTTCTTACACCTTACTCCCCACCCTATACTCTTCAGTCTAGTCACAATGACCTCCAGGCTATTCCTTGAACAAGAAACTCTGTCTCTTGGCTCCAGCCACTGTCTCTGGCTGTCTTCTATGCCAGGAATATTCTCACTCCTCATCTCTGCCTCCTGGCTTCCCCGACCTCCTTTCAATCCCAGCTGAAATCCCATCCTCTACAGGAAGCCTTTCCTAACCCTTATTAATTCTAGTGCCTTTCCTTTGTTAATAATTTCCTGTTTTTTTTTCTGTATAAAGCTTGTTTGTTTGCATACATATGCATTTGTTTGTTGTGTGAGCTCCTTGATGTAGGAGACCTTAATCCTCTTTTTATAGCCCTGGCACTTAGCATAGTGCCTGGCACATAGTAGGCACTCAATAAATGTTTAGTGACTGACTGCCTAGAAAAGTGGCTGAAAAATAATCACATCAGAAAACTCAGAGTGAAGACCTTAATATTATTTTAAGAAATAATCATATTAAAAACAAAAGGCTCTGATTTTGATATTATAGCACTGTATACTTCACTAAAAGTATAACTTAGGTGTGACACTTTCAGCATATCGTTTACTATGTAATGTTTTGTATTCTGTGTTTTAGAAGGAATCATCATTTTGAAGATTTTAAACTTAGACAAAAGAAGTGTTTAAATGATTAGTTATTATCATGACAATAATTATAGATAGCATTTATATATTATCTCATTTGATTGCTGAGGTAACTTTATTAAGGAAGCAGGTGGCTCTGTAGATAGTACACTGAGCCTGGAGCCAGGAAGACCTGAGTTCAAATGTGACCTCACATATTTACTTGTATGACCCTGGTTAAGTCACTTAACCACTGCCTGCCTCAGTTTCCTTGATTGTAAAATAGAATATTTGTAAATTGCTTTGCAGCCTTTAAAGCACTAAAATGCAAGGTTTTGTTATTATTCTTATTCTTATATATAATCCCAAGAATAAGGTTAAAATGCTTTTAGTAAGACAGTTTGATGTGTCTTTTAAATAGAGGAGAAAGTAATCTATTATTGGGTGAATGGCAAGGGTATATGTCTTTGTTTCAGAAATAAATTAGAATTTTGTACATTACATGAAAGGATCTTATATTTCTAAGAACTCTTGGTCATCCTGATGACATAGTGAATCACTGTGATGAGTGAAAAACTGGATTTTCTCAGTAGGTTTAATTTAGCATGTCATGACTGTTGTGCTGTGGCAATAACATTCTGACTTAGGCCTAGAGGTGGGCACTCTGGGATCTAATAGGTGGTTCCATCGCTGTGTTCTGAATAGTTGTAACAGTGGCTATACTCTAGTGGTTAAACCACAGATGACAGCATATGCTTTCTAGTTGCAGGAGACATAAATTGTGTCTACATTAGGTCAGTAGCCTTGCATCAAGCACAGACACTGGCGTCTGCAGAATTAAACCAGATTGATTCAGAATGGCAGTACAGCTAAACATTCTGCTTCAATTTAACTGCAATAATATTGGAAGAAGGTTGCTAGCCAAAACAGTTCATTAGCACAGAATGAAGAACCTAATTACAGTTCATACAAGTATATTTCACTGTTTTCTCTACGTAGATCAGCTAAACCAGTAATCAACAAACAAACCTGCCTGGTTGTCAACTGTCAATGGACCAGGGCTGAACTATTCCACAAAGCAAGTTAGGCAAATTCCTACATCTCCAGGTTCTGGCAGTTTCTGGGAAGGCCAGGATAGTGTTACTCCTCCCCTCTCTCAAATACATAGGGGAAATTTCCAAGTAATAACTAGCGTTTATTGGTACTTTAAGGCAGGGCTGTCCAACCTTATGTTTTTATTGAAACAACAGACAATATATTTTGATTTGCCATTTAGTGAGAACTCTGCAGTAGCTCCCCTTCGTTTACTAAAAGCATTTATGTAAATTTCTATGCTTGTAGGCGGGCTGCATAAATCGCACTGTGTCCGCAGGCCTCATTTTGGACAACCCTGCTTTAAGATCTGCAAAACACTTTACAAATATTAAATCTTTTTATCCTCATAATAATTTTGGGAGACAGGTAGATTAGTATCCCCAATTTACAGATAAGGAAACTGAGTCTCAGAAAGATTAAATGGCTTGCCCAAGGTCAAAGAGCTAATAAGTATCTGAGACAGAATTTGAACTCAGGTCTTCCTGATCACAGGTTCAGCGCTTGATCTGCCATACCATATAACTACTTATTTATATACCCTTAGTGCTTAAAAATGAAAATTACAACTTAGACCAAAGAAATCTTCCAGCCCAATGGATCTTAAAAAGAATCAGTTATGGGCCCATCAACAAAAGGGACAACAACAAAAACAACCAGATATAGGGAAAATATTTTTCCCTTTCTTTAAGAGCATTCCAGAAGGGTTTTGGACTGCTTCACTGGTAAGGCTTCTTTGAGAGGCATGTGACTACTCCTATTTAAACAAACAAAAAAAATAACTTACAAGCTGCGTGTTTAATAGCATCTAAAATTTCACCACATGTTCAGCTCTTGAAGTCTGTTTCACTCAAGCAGCAACACAAGGCAGTTAGTACAATCCAGCCACAGAATCAGTCATGTGTCAAGAAGGCACATTTTAAGAACTGCTCCAGGGAGGAAATAAGTATTTCTGTAAAACTGCATTTTTAATCCTTGCAGGAAAAAAGACATTCGTTATTCTTGAATATGTGATAATATCCTGATGTCTTTTCTACATAGAGTTACCAAACTGAAAAAAATCAAACAAGGATGCTTTTGATTCCTTTCTTTCCATTTCAATTCTATATCCTTTTTGAATAGGTGAGTTATAAGAGGGTAGCAAAAGATCTCTCAGAAATGAGGACTAATAGGCAACATGGTGCAGTGGAAAGTATGCTATAATTGGAGTCAGGAAAGATGTTAAGTCCAGATACTTCCCCTGACATGTACTAGCTAAGTGACAATTCATATCATTTAATCTGAGTCTCAGTTTCTTAATTTATATGTAATTAGTATGTAACATATAAAGGCTGAATAATCATAAAGCAGGGTTGAGGAATTTGTGGTCTCAAGGCCACATGTGATCCTCTAGGTCCTTAAGTGAGGCCAATGTATCCTTGAGGCCGCAGTTTCTCCACCCCTTCCATAAAGCCATATAAATAATGGCTATTACTATTAGTTTGAATTTTAAAAAATTCTATGAATTATTCTCTCACTTAAATAAATCTATCATAACTTCCAATGAAATTAAATCATCATACTATGTGAAAAATAGTTTTACTTTAATAGGTTCTCCCCTTCCTAGAATTCCTTTTTATCTCTCTTCTACTGATTCAGTTCCCACCCATCCTTCAAGGCCCATCTCAAGTTTTAGCTCTTTCATGAAACCTTTCCTGAGGTCCTCGCTTAGCTCCTTGTCCTCTGAACTCTCACAGCATTTGTCCATCACGATTCAACATTTCATTAAAAGTAATTTTTGAGATTTTTTTCACATGTCAGTCTTTTATCCTTAACTAAACTTTAAACTCATGAGGCCATCTCTTACCTTCTGTGAATCCTACCGAGTACATATTCAATTCTACCCGATGATTTGAAAAGTCTCCTATCACATGACTTAAGGCAACAGAAATAATCTTCTTAAATAGAACTTGAAAGTAAAATAATTATTTTTTTCCTACAAGGACAAATTTAAAGATATTTTCTGTGCTAATCAACTGGATTTGTTATATAATTTATGAGATGTGAAATTCATTTTCTCATACTAATTAGTGAAGCAGATTTGTTAGGAAATTACTGACGGAAGACAAATATAAAGACAAAAACTTTATGAATGAGTATCCAGTCTTACTATCTCATAACATCAAAAATATGCATAAAATAATCTTACCTCCTTGCTGCCCTCAACATCTGACTCGCTGCTAAATTCTTCAGTATTTACATTTTCAAAATCAGACTCTCCAAGGGCAATTGGTACTGTGACTGTGAGGCTAGGATTGTGAATGATAGATTGATAGTCACTCTCATCCATCATGTATCTTTCCATGCTGCTCCCATCTCTATCGGTGTGGAAGTATTGATCTTTGCTCATTTCAGCAACGGTACGGTTGGGTGCGTAATTTTCCTTTTTAATGTTTTGATCATCCACTCTTCTGATCTCATTTGAAATCTTTGGCTTCTTAATGAATGCTTTTTGAATGAATTCCCGCATGTTCTTTTTCACATAATTTATTCCCTTTTTGATCCTCACCACTGCGAGCTGAAGATTGTTTGTGTCAGTATCCTCTTCAATTGCTGTAAGATTATCTGAACTAAATGAGCTCAGTAACAAAGCCAGAAAAAGGTTCAACACCTATAAATAGGGAAGGAAAAAGTGCAAGGGTACCTTTTATTTTCTGAAGGGACATCAGTATGCACACATAATACATATACATGTAAATGCATGTGTGTATACACATATATACATATACACACATAAATGTGTATATATTTAAAGCCAGTTCTCTTTTTTATCTGTAGATAAAAAATCAGATCTGCCACAAAAAACTTTTCCTTGTTTACATACTGGACAAACATCAGTTCTCACTGTCGATGGGACTAGGTCTTAAGTCAGTCTCTTGATGGGCTATCCCCTGTGTCCAAAAGGAGATGGAATTATTCACACCCATAAAGAAAGACTGTTAATATGTCACTACTAAGAGTATCTCTGGGTGTTGTATATAGCAGGAGGCCAGGAATCTCTGTTGCCAAAAGCAACCTTTTTTAAAGATTTTGAAAAGGAGGTGAGAACAGGGAAAATCTTACAGAATGATTCCTGGTACATACATAAGTATCTGGAAGCTCTGTGCGGTTTTTTTCTCTCTTTTAGCAATGAGAATGGATTATTTATTTGAAAATGTATGGTGTTTTTTTCCAAGGAGAAATGTTAATGAGTAATGAGAAAGATGGACTACCATTTTTGTTTTGTGACATATCAACTAAATTTTAAAATGTAGTGTTATCTATGACTTGCTTCATTTTAATTATTTCATTAAATATTTCCCAATCACATTTTAATCTGGGTCTGGTTGCACTAGTGAGTTGCTGGCTCCACATCTGTGCATTTTGACACCACTCAACTCCATGATTCCTAAAGGCTCCTTTTGAAGTTTCAATACCTGCAGCCTTACTTGTTTCTGAATAAGTTATATATCTTGTCAGTAATGCTTCTTATTTTCTCCTATTATCACCACGATCACCATCTAATGATTATTGGATGTCCTTGTATCATATTAGATAATACCAATGTGAGAGACACCAAAGGAAAAGGTAATGGGAAGAAAAGATGGTTACAGACTATAAAACAAATTCTAATAGTTATAGTCTAAAATTTGAAATTAGTAGACTGCCAATGAATGGAGTATTAAAAAAACACCTTATTTTGTTTTATCAACGAAGGAAATCAGTGATACGGAAGATGGAAAACTGTACTTGATGGAAAGAATTCAGTTTTGTCCTATTACAGCTACTGCCTGTATGACCTTGGTGAAATCATTTCACCTCTCTGAAACTCAGTTTCTTGATATACAAAATGGAGATACTAACATCTTAACGGTCTGGATGTAGAGGGCTGGACTAGATGGCTTCAGGAACTCTAAGACTGAGCTAATATGATTCTGTGCCAACCTTTGCACAAAGAAAATTGTGCAAGTCAATCCACATCTACATAAAGATAATAATCCAGGACAGAAAATTGACCTGTAGATAAAACTAAATGTGGAATGCTTTCTCTCCCTTACTTTGTCCGAAGGGGATAGTGTTTAGAAAACAATCAAACAGAAAATGCATTTGTTATTAACATTTCAATATGATCAAGGCATGTAAAAATAAGTGGCACACAAGCCTAGTTCTCAAAATCACTTACCAAATATTTCTCAGAAGGATGATTAACTTAATTCCCATTAGGGCACAACAATAATTGCTGGAAAGGTATTTGTTAATGACAAAACCCTAACACCAGTAAGTGCTTCACACATCAGCTGGAGGTAGACACATATATATCAAAGCTCTGTCTATCTTCAAGTCGTCTCCTTGCAGTACCACTATTATAACAAATGAGGTTCTGCCATGTTTAATTTTTCAGGAAGGGGCAGGGAATAGGTAATATCAAAATAGGTACTTTCAACACTAAAATTCCATGTGGCTCAGCTGGGCAACCTGATTATCTGATGAGGGGGCTGAAGGCAAGCTGAGACAATTGAGTTGATTCCACATGACACCATCAAACTAGGAGGATAGGAATTCATGGTAGAGGGGAATCTAGTCCCAGGTCTTCATGGGAATTAGCTTCAAATGTCTCAACAGGAAGTAGAAGAGAAGGGAGAGGAAGGGCTTGAAGAAGCAACATGCAAGCATAAATGCCTGCAAAAAGAAAGATGATGCAGTCTAACCATTCAGGTTTGCACAGAAGTACTGATAAGCCTGAGAGCAGGTAGGTGGTACAGTAGGTAGGGTGTTAGTCCTGGAGTCAGGAAGACTCATCTTCCTGAGTTCAAATCTGGCCTCAGACACTTATTAGCTGTGTGACCCTGAGCATGCCATTTAACTCTCTTTGCCTCAGTTTCTTCACCTGTAAAATGAGGTGGAGAAGGAAATGGCAAACTATTCCAGTATCTTTGCCAAGAAAATCCCAAATGGGGTCATGGAGAATTGGACACAACTGAACAACAACAACTGATAAGCCTAAATAACATCCTTTGCCTTTAACAGCCATTTTCATTTTTTACAACAATGACAGAATTTCACCAATGAGAAGTAAATGCTACAGGCATTATTCATAGGATGCCACCATTTTTAACTAGATAAAGTGATAGTGTTGTCTTAGGATGCTATAGTGGAAAGACTAATGGAACTTTGGGTCAAAGGAGTCATACCTAGGTTGCACTGAATCTCAGCCCTGACACGTAGTAGTTATGGATTTTGAGAAATTCACTTGACCACTTGACCTGAGTCCTAGCTTCTTCATGAGTGAAATGACTATTTCTCTCTTGTATTAATAACTAACTTTTTAATCAGGGCCAAAGTTTTTTCCCCTTTTCTACTTCTTCATCCAAGAACCAACC
Source organism: Trichosurus vulpecula (assembly GCF_011100635.1). Taxonomy (NCBI): domain Eukaryota; kingdom Metazoa; phylum Chordata; class Mammalia; order Diprotodontia; family Phalangeridae; genus Trichosurus; species Trichosurus vulpecula. Next base: position 219,219,835 of record NC_050574.1, read on the forward strand.
AGTGTGGTAAATCTTGCTCAAAGTCTTACCCAGGCATCTAACCAAACAGTAAAATAAATTCTAAGTTTAGTCTAATGGGAGGATTCCTGCTCATTGTGTTTACTCAGACAGGTCTTGGAAAATATAGATTCTCCCTTTTGTCAGATAGGTGATATGGAAATTGTGAGGTCTCTTTGACCAAGACTTGGGTGAAGTCATATATCCTAAGACCCACACTTTAATATAGGCCATCTTCCATTATAATATCCATTCTCTCGTTAATTGTTAACCAATCAGAATTGATTGCCACCCCCAGGAACCCCTGCTCTTCCAAGAGCATATAAACTCTAAGCCCACCACCATGAGGGGTTTTTGGCATTAGAAAGTACTACTGACCTCTTTTTTAATTAATACACATACTAGTCTTTTTAGTAAAACGATTAAAATTACCCAGAAACTATGTCTCTTGAATTTTTTATACGCCACATTCATCAGCAACTTGGGGAGAATACTTACATTATGTAGATAACAGAATAGTTGTAATAAAAATGCTTTGTAAATTCTACTGTCGTACAAATATTCCTTATTACTATTACAAACAAGAACAATTAACATACCTATAGTTAACCTAGCTTAAAGACTGTTGAATACTAAGAACTCAGCATCATAAAAAAATAACAGCACACCATGGAATTTTATGGGAGTTTTCTGAATGAATGTTTGAAGTCTTCTGATTACGTACCACTAGGTTTCCAATCACCATGACCATCATGTAAACAATGAGGCACATAGATTGACCTGCAACCTCCATACAGTCCCACATGGTCTCTATCCATTCTCCACACAGCACCCGGAATACAATTAGGAAGGAGTGAAAAAAGTCATTCATGTGCCAGCGTGGAAGTGTACATTCGCTGGAGATCTTGCAGACACATTCTTTGTAGCTCTTGCCAAAGAGCTGCATGCCAACCACAGCAAAAATGAAGACAATGATAGCCAACACCAGGGTCAGGTTTCCCAGAGCGCCTACTGAGTTACCAATAATTTTTATCAGCATATTCAATGTTGGCCAAGATTTTGCCAACTTGAAAACTCGTAGCTAAAAAATAAGCAAACAAAGCACCATCCACATTAATTAAGATAAAGATTTTTCTTTTTAAAGTCCTCAGTATTATAGTCAGTACAAGTTCAGAAATCAAAGTCAGCACATGTATAACCTATATCAAATTGCTTGGCTTCTCAATACGGGGCAGGGGAATGAGGGTGGGAAAGAATTTGGAACTCAAAATTAAAAAAAAAAAACTAATATTAAAATTGTTTTTACATGTTATCAAAAATAAGAGATTAAAAATAAGAAAATCAAGATCAATGTTAGCTTCTGTCATCAGCATGACTCATTGAAAATTTACCTAATATATGTAATTCCTCACTGATTCTCAATATCCATATTATAACACTATTTTCTACAAGATAGAAATCTAGTGCATTTAGGAATTTGGAATTTTATTTAAGGAATAATATCAACATTGTTTACCTCTATTCCCTTGCAAAACATCTTTTATAACATAGCCACAATATAGCATAGAAGATAAAATGACAAATTTGAGGTCAGAGATGCTTAGGTTCAGGTGCTATCTGTGAAACTAACTCTACAATCCAGCGCAAATAAGTCATTTAACCTTTCTGTGTCTTAGAAAACTCTAAGACTATGTAAGTTTTATTATATGACATGATCAGTGTTGAAGGGAGTTTCTACACTGATGAAATCATATGTCTTTAATATGTTGAGGTACTGATATAATATTCAATTTGGGGCAAATATCAACAGCTGTTTTTATAAATAACTGTATAAGTAATAAAATAATAGTTTTTTATGGTATGTAATGGCTATTTTAGGAGGTATTAGCTTCCCAACTGCTCCTAATACATATAATAATAAAGTCAAGCTAGAAATATTGTTTTTAATTTTTTTCTTTTTTTTTTGAGGGGAGAAGGCAGGTCAATTGGGGTTAAGTGACTTGCCCAAGGTCACACAGCTAGTAAGTGTGTCAAGTGTCTGAGGCAGGATTTGAATTCAGGTCCTCCTGACTCCAGGACTGCTGCTCTACTCACCTAGCTGCTCCTAGAAATACAAAAGTATTTGTCCATTTGGGGCACCCCCAACTTCTAACACTTACTGGATTCAGTGCTTGGCACATAGATTGCACTTAATAAATGCTTAGTGATTGATGAACTGCTGGGCAATATAACTTAATCCTTACCCCAACTTAAAAAAAAGTGTTACATGGCTCATTTCTATCCCAGGCACAAATATCAAATTGGAGGCTCTGGGTTTCTCTAGAACCTTAAGATTAACTTTGCATTTTCACTTTCAAATACATTATTCCTGAATTTCCTTCACTTTCCCCATATCTTGTAAGGTCATGTTCTTAGTTCACCTTAAAAAGCAACATTTTATTATGTAAAATAAAAGGCCAGGCAAATGCTACTTTACTTTATTCTTTCTCAAGCGTAGATCTAATCTGTACTTACCAATCTGAACGAACGGAGAACAGACAATCCTTCCACATTGGACAGGAAAAGCTCCACTAAGCTAAGGGTGACAATGACACTATCAAAAATGTTCCAGCCTACTTGGAAATACTCGTATGGATCCAGGGCAATGAGCTTTAAAACCATTTCTGCAGTGAAAATCCCAGTGAAGACCTAAAGGCAAACCAGTATGTTATTCCAGAACTAGCGGCATCCGTACATTCTTATGTTAATAAAAAGCAGGATTTATCTCTTGAGTAGACTTCACACAACTGGTGTACGCAAAGTGGCCGCATCATGTTAAGATTATGCTTTGAGGAAAAACAAAAACAAGAATCTTTACACTACAGATGGCCAAATCTTCTGTGGCAATTTAATGTTAACAAAGTATACACAGTGTTGCTGTGAATTAGGCAAAGTCTTTTTGGAAGATGACAGAAGGATCATAGCTCTTGAGCTGGAAAGGACCTCAGAGGCCACCCAGTTTGGCACTCCCATTTAACTGGTGTAGAAATGGAGGCCCAAGGACTTAAAGTGACTTACCTAAGATCACACAGGTGATAAGCACTAGAGGCAAGATTTGAATTTAGATCCTCTGACTGCAGATTTAGTGCTTTTTTCCAATGTATTACACTGCCTCCCTCTGAAAGTGACAAACCTTTGACACTATCTTATCTTCCAGTGTGAGTATCTCTAGTATTCCAAATAACAATTTTGGCTTCTAGGGTTATTTTTTTCTGCTCCTCCCACCTAATAATGGCTGCCAGCATGTCTTCATCACCAGCAGTCATCCTGGCCCCAGCCACAGTTCTGGGCAAGAACCCATTAATGGGCTGCCTGAGCCGCCGCCTCTTATTGGAATCAGGGCTGCTGGGGGCGGGGGGCTATGTGTACTGGACAGCCCAGCCGCCCCTGAAGCTTGGCTATGTCCCCAGCCCGGGTACCATTTTCCAGATGGTTGCTGGCATCAGTATCGCGTGTTGGAAGTTAGTCATACTGGTGGACCCTGTAGGAAAAGCCCACCCCACAGAATCAAAGAAGCAATGATGATAACAAAGTGATGATGACAAAATTGGCAGCTTCTACAGCAAAGCCACTCATTCCCATCAACTACTCAGCCACACCAATGGACTATCCACAACAGGGGGATAGAAAGAAAGAGACCCACAGATATTCTAGGACAGAGTGATCCTGCCTGAGATCTGTAGTTTCCTGCAGGAGAAGTAGATGAAACATGGTTTCCTATTTCTTTTTACCAAGGCCTGCCCCTCCCTTCACAATTGTGAATAAATTTCTCTGAGAACAAAAAAAAAGAACAATTCTGTGACAAATTGCTTATTAATAGATTAATTTGTAGAAGAGAGGAAAAAATCAAAGTAAGGCTACCAAATTCTGACAAAGAAGCCCACTGTAAGACATCATTAATTATGATTTTAATATAAAAAGTGGAAATGGTGGATAGAATGCCAGATTTAGATTTAAAAAAAAAGGCTTAGGGTCCAAGTCTTGCCTCTGATTCATGAATTTGGTGACCATGGGCAAATCACTTAAGCTGAGGTTGAGAAAAAAATTTATAAAGACACTTTTCTCAGGAACCTCATGATTGATATTTGGTAAATTTATTTTTTTTCTTGAATTATAACATTTATTTAAATCTTAGTAGGAAGAATAATTTTTCTAGCATACAAATGTAATCTTTAAAAATTGGTCACAAAAGCAGAAATAGCATGTAAATCATTACGAAAGAGCAGACATGGCATAATTATTTTATGTGAAAGTTACTTGGCTTCAAGACCCTTCCAAATAACTCAGTATCGTGTTAAATTGAACTCAATCGCATTTGGTAAATTTATGCCAACGACAAATCTGCTCTTTTTTTTTAATCAGCCCCAATGTTGAGTTATTGGGTTGTTTAGGTACTCAGAAAGGATGCACCTGAAGTCAGCTGGACTGGAAAGTGCCTTTCCCCAGGGTCAGAATGTCCATGCTTACTACCTGAGGGTGCAAGGTCAGTGAGAATACTAATGGAATTCTTTCTTTCCATGCCTCACCAGGAATCTGTGAAACCTGAGAACCAAGCTCTGTAGGTTTCACTTATTTTTTCTCTCAAACACTCAAATTTGAACTCTGGGTCTGGCTAGTGCTTTAAGCTTTTCTGTTAGCTACTTTTTACCTACTCAGCATTACCTCTGCATTTATTATTAATCTCTAATCTATTAATTTTTAATCCCTAGTATCCACTGTTACTATAATACTAAAAAGTTGGTTCATTCCCTCTAATCTCTTCCCATATCTCTTTCCATATGAACCTCGCCCTTTCTGGATTGTGCTCTAGTCCTATCAGATAGAGCTAGAGCTAGAGAGCTAGTGTGAACCTTCTTGAAATGAGACTGCTAAATTTTCAATGTGGGCATTTATACCTTGGAAATCAGCAAACACTACAGGACATGGTTTATTGCTTTGTTGATCATTTAGACTTAGGAAATTGATGGAAAAAAATTAATAATATAGATATAATTTAAAAGTGTACATATTTCCCCCAGAGGAAGTTATTAAACATTTACCAGAATAACCCTCACTACATCACCTTCCAAAGTATTGATTGGAACCCTTACTCTATACTAAAGAAATATGACTTTAGTCTCAAACTTTTCCTGAAATACTTTTACCTTACTGAATGAACTGAAGTGTGGCTTCTCCCAGAAGACAACCTAGAGAATGTTATTACGAATCCTTCAACCCATGAGACCAGGAGGAGAGCTGGGTATATACTTTTCTCCCTCTGCTGCCATCAGATAGAAATATGGTTTTCTCATTTAAAAATTACACAATCTAATCATACTACCTTCTACCAATTCTTATTGTCACATACCATCCAAGATCTTCTCAGAGAATAGCTTTCCTCACTGACTTGAGCATCTCTATCAGCCTTCTTTTCCTTTTGAACTCATTCCCTACAATAATCTTCAACAATTTTTAATATTAATGCTTATCAGCCTTCTAATTGAGAAGTAACATGGCACAGCAGATAGAGGGCTAGCTTTGCAGTCAAGGAGACCTAGATTCAAATCCTGCCTCTGAAACACATTAGCTGTGTGACTATAAGCAATCCACTTGCCTAGCCAGTGGACATGGGCCAGTCTCTAAGACCATATATTCGAAATATGTTGTCATTCAACATTGTTGGAGGAGGAGACTTCCACACTGAGAGTTGCGTACAATGATGATATCACCTGTATGGACTGTCTGTTCCCCTTGATCTGTCTTTTACCACAAATCCTTCTAAGACTCTGACTTTAGATTTTCCCAAGAACAATCTTCATCTCCATCCCCTTTAGTCAAACATAAACATGGTATACTTTAGGCTTCACTATGTGTTGAGATACCACTATCTCCAAGATCCTTCACTATGAAATTCTATTGTTTGACCACAACCTCTTGACTTTCTACTCATTCCACTGAATCTACTCTTCAACATTACTGGGCCCATCAGTGTCTTTCCTCCTCCCTACATTCCTACTTCGCTTCCTTCCCTAACCATTCATGACCCAATTCAATTCAGATAATTACTTGCCCCTTTGAACTTCTGCCAATTCCACTTTGGTAATCCTCAACTACGAAAATTCCCCAGAATCTGACTTCTTATTTCCACTCAGGCCACAAAACATAACTGTGCTGTTATTGTCTCTTATAAATACATGCTGTATAAATTCAGTTGAATCTTCGCTCTTGCTTTGTAGTCACTTTCTTCAATATTTGACTCCCAATCACATTCCCTAGGGATTGTTCTAAATCTTCTCATCTCTCAAGGTCTCAATCGCAACTCCATATTACATAATCACAGCAGATGACCTTCCCTTATAAATTTATGTGTACATTAGCCTGATGTAAATTCCTTCTCCAATCTCCTTGTGTATCTCAAAATTCTGTGTCTTCACCCATCTTTTTCCTTCCTGTATCAGAGGAGAATGTGTTCTTCTCACTACCAAGAAAATCTCTTCTGCCTTTGGCTTCCATTCTATTCTTCTTCATGATCTTTTTATTCTATCCCTCATCATCTCTCTCCTATGCATCTTCATACTCTTCCTCTCTCATGACTTCTTCCATCTGCATAGTATAAAACCAAATTCAGGTCTCCCCTACTCTCAAGACAAACTAAATAACACAAAGGGTCTCTGGCCATATCCAATGCATTTCCTCATCCTCAACACCTCACAAGATGGATTTTGCTCTTTAAAACATAACTGAAACCACTCTTTCAGAAGTCACCAATGATCTCTTAAGAGCCAAATTCAACTATCCTTTTAGTCTTCACCCTTCTTGGTGTGTTTGTAGTATTTTGTCCATATTGAACACCTCCTCTTTTTAAAAGGGCCTTCTTTTTGCTTCTGAAATACTCTTCTGGGTTATTCCTCCCATTCCCTGAATGTTCCTTTTGAATCTTTTTTTTCACTTGATCCTTCCCTTCTTCCATCCCTTTAATAGAAGTCCTCCCCATAGTTTTGCCCAGTCCTCTCTTATATCTATATTCTCTCCCTTGATTATTTTATCTGCTCCCTCTTCCAGTCCTGCTGCCTTCCAATATATATTCCACAAAGCTCCCAGATTAAACTTCCTCATTGACAGATCTAATAGTATCCTTCCTCTGTTCAAAACACTCCAGTGACTTCCATCCTATTGCCCACTGAATAAAACCTGGGCCACTTAGCCTGATATTCTAGGCTTTCCACAATTTGACTTTGCATTCTTGTTTTGTCTTACTTTTTTCCTGCCTCATACTATATCCTCAGAGTGATCCATCAACCACCTCAGAATGTTCCTCAAGCTTGTGCTGCCAAAGATGTGATTTGGAACTGAATAGAGTATTCCAGATTTAGTCTGAATGGAGCAGAAAACTACAGAAGTACCATTTCACATTAGACAGTACAATTCTATTAATTCATTAATCAGTGTTAAGGAATACAATTTTTAATTTAAAAAAAAAAAGACCAAAATTTGATGGCATTGCCTTCAATATTTAGAGATAAATCTTTGTAACGATGTCAGTTCAAAATTTTGTTAGTAAGTGACCAAACATCCTCAATCAAAAGACTAGACTCCAAATCTGTCTCAGTGTTGGTGGTTATGAATACAGCCCAATACTGATGCTCAACAAATTTAAACAATTACTAATAGATGCAAAAAACATCGGAAGAACACATAGGGCTATGAATGATGGATACATTAAGCAAAGTATTTGCAATACTTATACGGTAGATCTATGTGAAATAAAACTAAGAGTGATGATCAGAATGAAAACTGTAGTTAAGTGACATATGCACATTGGGAAAGACTTACCAGGTTTCCCACATAAAGCACATTTTTAAATCCTTCAGTCATTGGGTGATGTTCCATGGCCATGAACAGTGTATTTAAAACTATGCAAATAGTAATGGCAAGGTCAATAAATGGATCCATCACAATTAAGTGGACAAACTTTTTGAACTTCAGCCAATGTGGTGAGCAATTCCAGATGAGAAAAGTATTAGCAAACTTATACCACCAAGGTGGACATTTCTGTCTGGATTCTTCAAGCTCTGGAGGGAAAGAATGTGATAAATAAAATCAGATGTTTGATTATTTTGCACTTTCATTATTCAGCTCCTATATTCTGAAAGAAATTTGAAACCAAGTTCTGATTTAGAATTTGCAGACCAAATAGTCCTGTGCCAATTAAAGTATAGTGTTATGCCATAAAGGCCCATGTATCATATTTTTTCCCTAATCGGATATAAATATGTAAATAAGACAAACCAAAAACAGAAAACAAAATACAGGTGCATCTACCTCAGGAAAATACCAATCCACGATAATAGACATGGGAATTAAGAATTCTTTCGGTGGGAAATACTCAAATACATAGAAAGCTACAGTCTTTAGCCAAGAAAACTTTTATTTTTATATCCAACCCATGGATTGGGTTAGAATCACATATGAATCACAGAATAAAAGCGTTAGAAAGAATCCTGGGAAGTTGCTTGGTTCAGATTTGAACACTCCCATCTTATAATTTTAATTTATAGATAAAAAAGATGATTCTATTTTGGTGTTCCCTCCTAGTGTTTGAATACCACATTTTCATAGAATTCTTCCTCTTATTATAGTCTTCCCTAATACTTTATGCTGCTGTTAGAGCTGGTTTTGATTTATTTAAAAACAGAGAAAAATGCCTGATAACTTTGAAGGTGAATATGACCACATACCTTCCATTGTGTTTGTTATTATGCTGGCTATGCTCAGTGCTCTCTGTCTGACAGTGGGGTCATCCAACAAATCCAAAGAAATGTGGTAAGAGCTTGATCGTCTTTTATTTGGGTCTATTTTAGTTGTCCCACCCTGCAAAGAAATCTGAAGAATTAGCGCCTCATCTCTAACTGCTTACTAACTCTAAAATAAATGACAGGTCCTGCTAATCTGGTTTAATCTAATTTGCCTCACTATCCCCATCTTCCTATATCTCCAGTGGTTTTAAATAATTTTGTTTGGAAGGATTACAGATTTTTTCAAAAGAAAAATAGCTAAAAGGTGCACGTTTATTTTTGTTTGTTGGTTTGTTTTACAGAGAGATGGGGGACAGGGACAGTGAAGTCTTAGGCAGTCCCTGGTGATTTTTAAGTATTTTCTCTCATTGAATTAACAGAATCAATGGAGTTCTCTCACAAAGGCTATTGTAACTTTTTGATCTATCTCTTGGAAGGGCTGTTTGAGCAGTAATATAGTTAAGCCTGAATCTTAGAATCCATCCTTGCAGGCAAGAAAGCAGTCATCTAAAGATATACAATGCACTTCAATTATATGTGTCACACATGTAAAGAGTCAAGTAAGCCCATTCAGGCTTACTTACGTATCCAAGCGACTGAACAGTCAGGGGAATTTCAGATTGTGGTTCTACAAATTTAACTACAGGGTTATAGTGAGGAACTTTATCAGAGACCTCTATATTTACATAATCCTTCAGCTAAACTTTCTAAAATTGTAGAATTTAGTGGTAATAAAGGTTTCAAATAATCTCCTTGTGTTAATACAGATTTTCTTCTATCCAGATCATGATTCAAGCATAAAGGTTATGTTCTTTTCTCATGCACTTTCAGAGCTAAGCGGTCTACCATGCCAGACTTTTCTTACTCATTGTATTCTTTATATGAGCCACAGAATATCTTCCTCTTGATTTTTCCTTTTACAATAACATTATAGGACTTATTTTTTTTCATAAAATAAAGATTTACAAGGAAAATAATTTGTAATTCATTTATAACAAAAACATAAGCTTATACAATTATAAGTAAGACTAATTTTATGTTTTAGAAGTTGTTCCCATACTAATAAGCCAAAAATAAAAAAATACAACAAACTGAAAAAGTCTGACATTGGATACTTAAAAATAATGGGATAGAGCTACCATGAGCCATACCATGCAAGCATGCAGGGCATACTCCACCTAAAATATACTCATAAACCCATGGTGTTATTTTTAAGGTCAAATGAATCAATGCTTAGTTGATTCATTTTATTAATAGTGTTAAAGTTTAAAAGCAACCACAAGGAAAGTATATTATTTTGATCATGGCATACTAACATTTTCTCTTAAATTGATAAAAATATATAATAAGCCACTTAAACACATGCATATTGCAATCTAGTAACCCACATAGTGACAAATAAAATCATTGGATATATTTGGGCTTCCTTGGGTTTAGTCTTGCTGGGAATATAACACCATCTACTAACATGCAGCATAAATGCAAGTAAGAAGCAAACAAAGTTTTGCTTTCTTGAACAAAGTTACTACTGATATTTAATGACGTACTATATAGCTCTCAGAACTATAGAGCACTATAGTTAATTATTTCACTCTTGAGTTTTCTCAATAAGAAAACCCTAGAGGAAAATGCTTATATTTTATTTTTAGGGGGAATAATGCATTATATCATGCACTAGAATGTTTCTAGGGAAGGAAATTTCTTCCTAGAGGGAGATTCTAATGCAATCATATTCTTAGTTATAAGTGGTGGAAACCAGACATGAAATAAAGACATTGGGAAGCTGGGAAATGATTTAAATTCCTTTTTCAAAGTTGAAAGTTATTTGAGTGGCTATTTTCCAATGGCAATAGCATTTGATGTTCTTCAACAGTAATAGTAGCTCACATTTTGATACCACTATAAGGTTTGTATAGTGCTTTCCTTATAAAAAAAAATTGTGAGGTCATAGAACATGATTGTCCCCACTTGACAGCCATAGAAAGAGATTTTGACAAGTTAAATGATTTGCTCATAGTCAAACAGTTAGTGTCAGAGCCATGATTTAAACCTAGATCTTCTAACTAAATTCAGTGAACTTTCTCCATGTGCTAAGAATGCACTTTTATATTATCATGAAGCAGCACAATTATAAATTTTAAGTATCAAAAGAGGTAAAATGGTGTAATAGTTAACATAGAAGTCAAGAAGACATAGGTTCAAGTTCTACCTCTGACAGATGCTAGCTGTGTGATTGTGGACAAATCACTTAACTTTTCAGTGCTCCCATGCAACTCTAAGATTATACCTAACAAACTGTTGATCTGTATCATTAAAGGAGTTTTCACACTGGAAGGTCCCTGTACTGATGAAACCACAAGTCCAACTCTCTACCCTCCCTCCCTCATCATTAAATTGCTATTTAGACATTTGATATGTATTTAGTTTTATCTGGTATTTATATCATTCTATTTTACAAGTATGCTGAATTGTATACTTCAAGAACTATGGGGCTTAGTGAAAGACTGAGGGCTAATGGCTTTTTTAAAATAAAGGCATTGCAAGATCCTGGGATTGTGCAGAGCAGTGATTCTCAAGAAGGCCCAATCAGCAGAGTAATCAGTTGATGCAACAGTAATTGGCCTGTCATGCCTGGAATATTCAAAACTTTCTTACACTGTCATCAGAAGTTGCCTTATCTATTATCACCTCTGGCAAAAGCTGTCCATTAGGCAGCATGAGGGCTGTAGGACCATCAACCAGGGACACCACACCATTGCAATCCACGGCACTGTGCATCTTGCCATTCACCGGAAGCATCCGAGGAGACCTACTGGCTTGGCTGATGTTACTACTCCGCCGTTCTCTATGCCTGTTTGGCACGAACAGAGAGCCTCTTCTGCTTTCATTGTCTCCAAAAATACTGTGCTCATCATCGGCAAAATCAGTCTCTGATCCGATATCCCTTCCTCGACCCCTGAAGCTAAAAAGACTTGTTCTACTGCTTCGTCTCGCAGAAAGCAAGGAGCCACGGATGCTAAGGGGGGACTGAAAGACAAGCAAATATCAGCAAATATTTCTGAAGTTCTTAAAATTATACACCCACATAATATGTGTATATATGTATATACACACACATAATTTTTTATCACTAAAATTGTTCATCCAAAGAACGCATCCTTGTTCACTGAATTAGGAAAAAAAGAAAGATCCAAAATCAGAAATCTTTTAGGAAATAACTCTTGTAAATGAATGATTAGAGTTCACAGTATCATAAATTTATAGTTTGAAGAGAGTTCAGAGATCATTTGGTCCAGTCTCTACCTTTTGCAGATGACACACCAACCTAAATTACTTACTCATGCCACATGCAGTTAAGTGGCAGATTCCCGATTTAAACTCAAGTTCTCTGCCTTCAGATCTCAGGTTCCTCTCAATATTACATGGTCTCTGAGTTTCAAAAACAATTCTTGTAAACTCAGCTCCATGAAGTTTTTCCTGATCAGCTCAGTTCAAAGCAGTCCTTCCATCTTCTGTAGTAGAAACGAAGTGTCCATACCACTCATTTTGTAATTATGTATTGCCTTGTTAAACTTATTCTTTCTACCAGACTTCCCTCAAGTTAATGTATTTTTCTCCTACTCATCTGGATTGTGTGCTCCTTGTGGGTGTGTGTGTGTGTGTGTGTGTGTGTGTGTGTGAGAGAGAGAGAGAGAGAGAGAGAGAGAGAGAGAGAGAGAAAGAAAAGGAGGGCGAGGGAGGGAAGTAGGAAAGGAGGGAGAGAGATGGAGAAAGGGAGGGAAGAAGGGAGGGAGTGAGAGATGGGGGGAGGTAGGGGGAAAGGAGAGGGGGAGAGGGAGAGAGAGAGAGAGCGAGAGAGAGAGAGAGAGAGAAAGGAGAGAAAAAGAGAGAGGGGTACCACTATTTTTCTAGTCATTCAGGTTGGAAACCTCAGTTATCTTTGACTTTTCCCTATCTCTAACCTTCCACAGCCAATCAGCTGCCTAATTATTTCAATTCTTCTTCCACAATTTTTTTCATATGCATCTTCTTCTTTTTAGAGAATCACACTGCCATCATCTTAGTTCAGGTTCATATCATCTCTGACCTGAACTGCAGCAGTAGTTTTCTACCTTGTATTTTTGCTTCCAGTCTATTCCTTCCTCATTATGTCCTTTGTACATTTCCCCAAATCACTTTCCTAATGAACAGATCTATGTCATTCCCCTCCTCAAAAATCTATCAGTGACGCCCTATCACATACAGGATAACAAGTAAACTCATTAATCTGGCATGTAAGGCTCTCTGCAGTCTGATACCAACTTGCCTTTACAGCCTAATTCTCATTATTCCTCTTCACATATTTTATATTCCAGTCAAGCCAGATAAGTAGCTGGTCCCTGACCTGGACTTGACAGCCTGACAGTTGGTGCAAGTCATGCCCTGTGTCTAACATCCACCGCACTCTTGTCTCTACCTGTTTAGATTCTTCAAGGCTCATCTCAGCTCAGAACTGATCACCTCAATGAACCCTTTTCTTATGATACCAGGTGCAAGTATTCTGTTCCTTCTCCATTTTTTTCCAGAATACTTTGCTTAAATTTTCTATTTATTCCCGGATATTTATCTGCCTACATGGTGCACCAACAATGGTAGAATGTAAGGTGGTTGAAAGTGCAGACTGTCATTTCTGATCTTCGTATTTCTAACGCCCACTGTAGGCATGTAATAAAATATCTGTCGATCAGTGAATGAATGTTTAAGTAGGTGGTACCTGATTGGGAGAAGACATCCTCTTTTCTCGAGATCGTCTATGTCCGTCAACACCAAGATGGAAACTTTTCTTCCTGATGCTCTCATCTGATTCAGATTTGGATACTTTTTCGTTGTCTCTCTTTTCCTCCCCGTTGGCCTGTTTCTTCTGATTCTTTTTCTTCCTTCGGTTGCGCCTTTCTTTAGCACTCTTTGAACTCAGTTTGGATGTTTCAGAAGAACTTTCTGAAAGTTCCATAACTTTGCCTCCACCAAGACTTGTATACTCATCTGCCGCTGCTACTATTGCCTGTGCGGTCAAGAGGGGATTAAATAGAGTTAGAAGCCAAACCAAGAAATTTTCAAAAAGTCAGTAATAATAATAATAGCTAGCTTTTATATAGCACTTTAAGGGTTATGAAGCACTTTACAAATGTTCTTTTATCCTGACAACCACCCTGAGACACAAGTGCTACTGTTATGTCCATTTTTACAGATGAGGAAACTGAGACAGACAGCAATTAAGCGACTTACCCAGGGTCACACGGCTAATATGTTTCTGGGGTGGAATCTGAACTCAGGTCTTCCTGACTCCTGGTCCAGTGCTCTGTCCACTATGCCATTTACCTGCCTGACGTTTGTATGGTGCTTTAACATCTATAAATTACATAACACCTCATCTGATCCTCACCCCCCTTCGCTAACACACTTATGAGGTAGATACTACAGGTCTTATCTTCCCATTTTACAAAAAGGAAACTGAGGCTTTAGAGGGATGAAGCGATTTTCCCAATGTCGCACAGCTCATGAATATCAGAGGCAGAATCAGAACTCAGGTCTTATTTCATGTTTAGCGATCTCTATGCTATACGTGTGCCAGCTCCATACCATAAGGGTGTTATTCTCTCTCACAGAATCATAGATACAGAGGTAGATAGGACGACAGGGGCCGTCCACTCTTATCACTTCACTTTATGGAAGAGGCGACTGAGGCCAGGGAGGCTAAATAACTTGCCCAAAGTCATGTAGGTCATAAGTGCCAGAGACAGGATTTGAACCCAGATCCTCTCACTCTACAGCCATTGATCTTTCCGCTGTATCATGTTTCTTTCCTCAGGTCTTCAACTCTTCATGGATTTTTTTATTTCATTGTCGTGAAATAAAAAAAAAAATCTTCCCACGATTTAGTGGATGTCTCTGAGAGTTTCAAGTGGACCAAAGACTCATCACCCCACAGCCAAAGAGATAATTATCCTTGCTTCCGGTTTTAGCTAGACTCGTACCTCAGCATCATTCAAGAGATGTGGGACTTACTAGAGGTTGGGCTCTCATCAGCTGGAATCCAGTGTTCTTTTGGTGCCAAACTGAGGCGCTAGAACAGGATTTTAGTGGGAATTTGTTTATAACGTGGACTACAATCACACTTGTGTTGTATAAATGATACGCTGCAGCCTGTTTTCTGAACTAGTATGATGCAACTGAGTGCTTAATAGTTTATTACTTGTATAATTGTCTTGAATCACATTTGTAGGATAGATAAAACTTTTTTCTAGTTAATAACGATATATTCATTAAGTACATCAATTCAATTCAATTAATATTCAATTCAAATAATATTTTCTAGTACACATAATGAGGTCTAGGCTTCAAGAAAAATAAAATAATATAGAATATAAAGTCTGGAATTAACTGATAATAGAAATTCATGACTGCAGATCAAGGTGAGATTAAGGAAGTCTTAGAACTTTTAATTAGCAATACTATAAGGCTGCAGAAAAATTCCCACTACATCTACCATGTTTGGGAAGTTTAAGTTCCAACGCCTAGAAGGCAGGAAGTACCCTGACAATTAGTTTAGTCAATCAATCAATTAACCAATAAACATTTATTAAGTAGTCTATTACAAATAATATTAATTAATTTTAGCATAAAATATGATAATACAATTAACAAATAATAAAAATAATAAGCAGAAGTACCCACTGCATGCTAGGTTCTGTGATATGAACTTGTCATATAAAGAAAGGAAAGACAGTGCCTGCCATTGAGAACCTTACAACCAATGTGCAAACAAATATGTATAAACAAGCTATATACAAGACAAATTAGAAATAACAGAGAAAAGGCCCTAGAATTAAGGGGGACTGAGAAAGGCTTCCTTTTAGCTGAGACTTGAAGGAAGCCAGGGAAGGTAGAGGTGAAGGGGGAAAGAGTAAGTGAACATACCTGGAGTCAGGAGATAAAGTTTCATGTTAGAGGCATCACAAGGAAGCCAATCTCACTGGCAGTGGATTAGTAGGGGCTGGTGTCAATGGAGGGGAGGCTTATAATAAGTAAAAAGACTGGGGGGAGGGGCAGGTCATGAAGGGCTTTGAATGTCAAGCAGAAGTTTTTACATTTGACCCCAAAGATAACAGGGAGCCAGTGCATTTTAGTGAACAGGGTAGGGGTGGGGAAGAACACAGTCAGACCTGGATCTAGGATGAGCACTTCGACAGCTCAATAGAGAATGGAATGAAGCAAAGTAGACTAATCAGGGTAGCTGGAAACTGGGAATAGGCAATTCTTTCTCTAAAACATCCTGTTTTCTTCAAATTGTGCTTCAATCACAGTGAGTTACAATTCAATTTAGGAGAAGGAAGCCATTAGAAAAACCTTCTTTGGGAGTCAGGGAATAGGAGTTCTGGAAGTAACTTAAAGAATTCTATTTCTATGAAGCTTTTAAAGTTAGATTTATGCTACCTCTGCCTCCTCTTGTTCTTTTTTTAGCCGCTCCAACATTTGCTGAAATTCCAGCTCTTTTTGCCGAGCTTCTTCGATGGTGGCTTGGTTCTGTTCTTCATAGGCCATGGCGACTACAGCCAAGATCAAGTTTATCAGATAAAATGAGCCCAAAAAAATCACCACGACAAAAAATATCATGTAAGTCTTCCCAGCAGCACGTAAGGTCTGGAGGAGTGGAAAAAAAAACAAAACATAGTTGTACTATTTAGGTTCAATTTATAATTCATTTACAATTCATGCATTACACACCCACCATGTATAAGGCCTTAGGGAGGCAAACACAAAAATGAGGCAGGATCTGTCCTCAAGGAGATTATGCTCTACTAAGCAGACAACCTAACGCAGCAAAGTTTTGTTAGCAAAGTCATTTTTAACCATAAGAGGAAGAAAATCAATGCATATAACACAAGCAATTTAATATGTCAATATGTTATAATTTCATGTTAGGTGCTTTTCCAGGAATAAATTATCTCAATGAAAAACTACTAGTACTAAAACAAACATGTGTATAGCACAAACATGTGCCTACCTCTCATATAAATACTGTATTCAGGCATAACTCTAGATCTCTAGGTTCTCTAGGCTAGAGAAAGGTAGTCAAAGTCACAGTAGGCTCCCCAAACTCCACAGTGTGAGTGAAGAAGGAAACAGATTAAAATGTACTTGGTAACCATTTTACAGGCAGGTACATGACTCAGTGGATAGAGTGCTGGGCCTGGAGTCAGGAAGACTTATGTTTTCAAGATCAAATCCAGCCTCAGACATTTACTAGCTGTGTGACCGTCACTTCACCCAGTTTGCCTCAGTTTCCTCATCTGTTTAGAGAAGGAGAGGCCAAACCACTCTGGTATCTTTGCTAAGAAAATCCCAAATTGGGTCATGAGAAGTTAGACATGACTAAAAAACGACTGAACAAAAATTTTACAAAAACAGCTTAACAGGCAGGTAACTGGGTAGAATTGGGGAAAAGAAGCCATGGAAGTATCTAAAAGGTGGTATGTGGCTATTGGTGATTCATACTATTTAAAAAACTAAATGGTTTTTAAAAAACAGGGCACACAAATAGGGGAGGGGGATAAATAAACAACATTAAACCCAGTGATGAGGTGTTTGTTTTGTCCCATCTCTGCTATGGAAAAATCTTCTTAATTTTATTTGCTGATGATTTTCTCTTTGTTTTCTCCCCACTCCCCAATACACATACACATTCAGAAACATCCTTCTATTCTGTAACTTGGTTTTTAAACCTCTGTGCACCTAATAATTAGTACTATAGAGTTAACTTTAGTAGCCTATTTGTCAGGGAAAAAAAACATTTTTACACTAACATTGAATTAACATTCAATTCCTAATAATTACTTTATAGATAACATTAAATTACTACAGAAATATATTAAGCATTACAAAAAACACAGCATGGCATAATGGATAGAGGTTGGGCTTTGGAGTTGGGAAAACCTGAGTTCATTTATAGCACCTAATACATACACTACCTGTGTGACCCTAACCCGGACACTTAACCCTACCTCAGTAGTTAATCTCTCAGTAACCCAAGTAATGTTTAAGACTGGACTTTAAAAAGAAGTTACCAATGTTTATAGGTATAGAAAATTCCTCACTAGGAACTCCCTACACAGATGATGTCATAGGTGCAGCAAAAACACCAAAAACAAATTTATACTATTCTGATTTATACATTTTTCCTGTACCCTACAAAGTTTAATTTATTAGAAATATACAAACATGAAGGAGATAATAGTAGTGACTAATTAATACTTTGATGTTATTTAGGTCTCTGGCTAACGTATCAGATATGCAGTGAATCCAAAATGTCAGAATGTTTTTGTTTACCATTTTTACTAAAACATTTCCAAATCTGAATTAGCTGGCATTTTTTTAAATACATAAAATATTACATAATAAACTAGGATGTCCGAGCAAGTAAACTATTTCCTAGAAATTCAGTTACATAAATGTGGGAAGTTATAAGAACTCTTTCTGGTCACTAAACTAAAATGAGAAGTACCAATTTACTAATTATCCATGTGACAATAATGTACATAATGGTATACAGTGAATAAGACTTCCTAGTTTCCTCACTCTACTGACAAATTCAATTGGGGCCATTATTAGGAGGGTCTGAATCTATCCTGAGTGAATCTGAGAATCCTGGACAGAATCTAACCTCTGGTGTCTTGGTGCTTACAGAACTGAATGTCCAAATATTAGAGATCTAGACTTTTCATATAAGGGGAGGGTGTCATTCACTCAATATTTAGTAACTTACTTGGATTGTATTAAGAAGGAGATGATTAAAGACTTATATGAACTGATGCTGAGTGAAGACAGCAGAACCAGGAGAACATGGTACACAGTAACAGCCACAGTGTGTGATGACTGACTGATAGACTTAGCTCTTCTCAGCAATGCAAGGTTCTGAGAATTCCAAAAGACTCATGATGGAAAATGCTATCTACATCCAGAGAAAGAAATCTGGAGTTTGAATGCAATGGAAGCATACTATTTGCTCTCCTTGTCTTTTGTGGTTTTGTTTTGTTTTTTCATTCTCGCTATTCCTCCCATTAGTTCTAATTCTTCTTTACATCACGATTAATGTGAAAATATGCTTATTATAAATGTATAAGTGCAGCCTATATCAGATGGCACGCTGTCTAGGGGAGGGTGGAGGAGGAAATTTAAAACTCAGAATCTTATGGAAGTGAATGTTGAAAACTAAAAATAAATAAATTAATTATAAAAATAAGGAAATTCCTTAAAACCAATATAATAACAATAAAAATAAATTTAACTTCCTTTCGCTGTGCATTACAGTAGATTTTTTCAACGGCTTGTCATGTTATCTTCTGTTCCTTCACTTTGTTATAAGTTAAAACTGGAATTACCACTGATGGTGAAACTCAGAACTATAACTAGCGTGAAGCTAACTAAAGCTTCCCATCAGTTATTACTGATCTTGGTTCTGATGCAACTGTTTTGGATAAGGAATAGGAGTGGATGATTTTTATTTTCCTTACCATTTTACACAACATCAGCCTTCATTTTAAAAGTGCTCTGGGGTGGGGGGGGGGGAACTCTATTTACTAATAATGACGAGAGCTAGCATTTAAATAGCACTTTAAGGTTTACAAACACTTTACAACATTATCTTGGAGGTGGGTGCTATGATTACACCCATTTTATAGATGAAGAAACTGAGACTGTGATCCAATAGATAATAAGTGCCTGAGGCAGGATTTGAACTGGGGTCCTCCTGCTGTACTCTATCCCCTGTACTACCGAGCTGCCTAAGTGACACAGTAGTTATTCCATTTCTCAAATTCCATTCCTAATAAGTTTCCAACTATGTTATGCTAAGGTAAGAGAAAATTAAGATTTTGAAGGACTTGAAAATCACAAAATTCTCAAAAGAGGTAAGAAGCAGATCCCTTTTTCTAAGAATTAGGGCTTAGAAAAAAGCTCTTTATTCAGCTCATCAGTATTGAAAATAAAACCAGCCTAATTGTAATGAGATATTATTAAGAGTGTAAATTCTGCCTTAAAATTTCATAAAGTACCTTCCTTAAGAATTCAATCAGGGGAACCAGTTCCCTCTCCCTTTTATGTCATTCACAAAATACAATGTTTGCTTTACCAGGCTCTTACCTGTTGGTAAAGATTTTCCCAGAAGTCTTGAGTCATTAATCGAAATAAGGCCAAGAAGGCCCAGCTGAAAGTGTCAAAGCTTGTGTAGCCATAGTCTGGATTGGAACAGGCTTTCACACACATATATCCTTCTGGACACTGGCTACATGTGAAAAAAAGAGGTATTAAATTTTAGACTGTCTTCAGAATATGTTCAGGGAACAGGTAATGAATACCCCAGAATTAGGATACAAATGCAAAATCTCTATCCGAAGCTGGAAATCTGCTAACAGCTACATAGAAATTAAATAAATATGCCTCTACCCAAAGCAGAACCCTAACAGCAAAAGACTCAGAGTGAATTAGAGATGAGAGTGATCTATGCCTCATAGAGATGTTCAAGTAACCCATTTCCCTCATGAAGGTTCTTGTCAAGCCTTTAAAATTTCTTGAAGGTTAGGCCAGCTGTCTCCAGCATAAGCTGGGAAAGGATTCAAGTATAGGCCTGATACCAGACTTAATGTACTGAAGTGCATTAAATTTTTATTAAGCTGTCCTGGACTACCATAGGTTCAAGTGCTGAGGCACCCGATAGAAAGGCAATTCAACAAACTGATTATGTGCATTCTATGTGTATTACACTGTACAATGTATATAAGAAGATGGAAAAAGCATAAAACCATGGTCTCTATTCGTAAATGCCATTAACCCAAAGCCATGCTTTCCATTTGTTTAGAGTAAGCATAGCTTTATGGCAGTCAGGCCCACAGAAGCAATCCTTAAATCAGGGCCAGGAAGTGGGAAGAATAATTATAATTATCCTAGACACCCTCCCATTTCTTTCAAGGAGAGTCTGAAACCACATCACTACCTTTCAGAGTATGCTCTGACAACAGGATTCTGCCCTACTTTCTCAGCCCTCCAAGTAAAGGGCAGAAAAAAAATATAACAATAAATTAAGGGAGATAATTTATATCTTATTTCAAGCATCACCTAGATGTATAATTTTCAAGCATGTGATTTTATTATTTTTTATGACTTTTATTCAGTAGAACCTTAGATGAATGACATAACGGGGACCTGGTCATTGGTTCTGGTCCCCAGACTGATTTTCATTGTATGTCCACTTGTAGCTTGTGGAACAAAAATTTGATGTCACTTACCCTGCATCGGTGCTATTTCCACAAAGAAGAGCATCCTTTTGTCCTTCCAAATGATAGAAATAGCCTGTTTAGGAAGAAGATTAAAAAGTATCTTAACTAAATAAGTATGCAGAGTTAATATATCACAAAAGTACAGAGATGGAGGGTGCAAGAAGGAAGACATGAAATGGGCAAAGTTCTATTTTCTGAGGTTGTGACCTCATTTTCTTTTTCCTCTTTGCTGATATTTATTCCTCAGCCTCTTTCCTTAGGTCTGTGTGTGTATGGATATGTGTACATATACACACATACATAAACATACATATACACACATAATATATGCACATTTGTTTGACTATGTACATGTCCACACATGCATATAAATGTGAACAGTCTCTCTACATACATACATGCACATAGTTCATATGTGTAGGTACCAATGAATTCATAGCTCCACTCTCTATGTATTCAAGTTCCCCTCTATCATGCAGGTATGTGAATGTATATATCTGCACTTGTATGTACATGTTCGTGTACACATGCATGTATGGCTATATGTGCAACGTATGTTATATACTATATAATAATAGCATATACATATGTATATCTATATGTGTGTTCACACACACAATTCATTTGAGATTAAAGAGGCTTGAGAGAGAATGAGAATGAACTTTTGAAGGTAAGGAAATCCCTTCTACCAAAATGGCTACATTGGTTATACAAGCTATAGCCTCTTTTTGGCAATAATAATCTTAGAGATTTGTCTAGAGCAGTGAGAAACTAAGGTACTCTCTCAGGGCCACACAGTCAGTGTGCGTCAGGTGCATGACTTAGTCCCAGGTCTTATCTGGCATCAAGGCCCCCTCTATGCTACACTGCCTTGTTTATAGATGTAGAAATAGCTATGCCCATAGACAAAGATATGTAACTCTATTTTCTAGAAAAGATCTGATCATTTCATTCACGGTAGGCTAAAGAATTTTAGTTCCTTAAGCAACAAGGAGCACTGAAAATTTTCTAGCAAGAGAAATAACATGAGCTTTACTATAGATGACTGATAAAGCATACTCTTATTTCTTCCAAATGTATTTAACTAGGTCCAAATCCCATTTAGTTTAATCCAAAAGGAATGAAACTGTAAATGTGGAACTCTAGGCATCTGCAAACCAGGTAGTTAGGAGGTAAGGTGCAAATTCACACTGCTTATTTCCATCAGGCTATAACCAATGACCACATTTTACATAATTATAATTTCAAGGAGTGTGAATTTAAGTTGCAATTCAGGATTAACTGGACCATAAATACTCTAGGATGAGAAAAAATAATTGCTGATCACTAGCAGAAAATCTATCACTGAAATAAAGCTCCTAGATTAAATGCAAAAATGATGAACCAGAGAAATTAGAGTAATTAAAATCGGTCAGAACATTTCATTATAATCCCTAAAAAATATAGTCATTAAGAATCATTTATCATTGGTCCCATGAGAGTTTTAATGAATTAAAAAAATTAACTGCAATATTACTTTTCAAGGAAAAAAGGAAGAGTTGGATATTGCAAAGTGATCTATTAGTAGACAAAAAAAATCAATCCCTTTGAAAGTGCATCAAATCTTTCTGGCCTTAGTGATATTTATGGCATGAAATAAGTGAGGATTTGGTACATCTCTTTCATCTTCACAGTAAGTAGAAGACCATGACTTGAATACCTATAAAAATATAAATTTATTTTAAATGCACTATACAACTCTGTGGGTCCCTAAAATTAACTATTACATCTGTGGGAATACAAGTGACAATGCATCATGCAATGTAAATTCAAAATTAATTTAGTGGAGGCCAAGGATATGGTACTAATTCTATACAAATATACTTGCACAAAAATCTGTCAAACCTAAAGTATCAATGAAATGAGTGGGGAATGACTAAAATTGGGCAAACTTAGACCATTTTGGTCTATTTTGAACAAATCACTGTCAAAACCATTCTTCTATGATGCCCTATTTTCTAGTTTGGATTCAGTTAGAAGATCACAATTAAAAATTAACCATTTAAACATTATTATTTAAAAATTCAAGAACCAACATGGAGAAAATAAGTTGCTAGAAAATTAAGAGGGAAATGCAGACATATAGAGAGAACTTTCTCAGAGCAAATAACAGAATTAGAAATATAGAGGGAAAAAAACTGTCTTGCCCAGTAAGTTTCTAATATAGAAAAACAAATGTCAGTTGGAGATAAGATGAAAGTGTCAAGGGATTATATTAAGTAATTTTTCTTAAGCACAAAACAAAAAGCTTATCTTAAACAACCCTACTGCAACCAAGAATGTTCCCTTTCAAGTCAAGAATATACACACATGTCATATATGCAATATTATATATATATGTTTTATATATGTTAATTTTCACAATGTCTTTTGCCCTCCATGTATTGTTTGCCAGTTATTTATGTTTCCTTTCATTTCTAGGGATCACAGATCTAGTGGAAATATGAAAATGTTATTGTCAGGCTTTGTGCTATTTGAGTATTAGCAGTTCATTATGGAAAGGATTATATGGATTCATTGTGGTGTGGTGGGAAAAGCATTAGAGTAAAAGTATAACCTCTCTAGTCACTCCCAGCACTAAATCAATGCTCCTATGATCCATGTTCAAATCCTGACTCAATTACTTAATCTGTGACTTTTAGTAAATCACTTTAACCTCTTTATGCCTCAGTTCTTCATCTGTAAGATTCAGTACCTTTTAGATATAAATCTATACTCATATAAACTAGGTTCTTACGATATTGGTAATGAGAACATAAGGCAGCTAGGTGGAACAGTAGATAGACTGCTAGATGGTGCAGTGGATAGAGATCTGGACCTGGAGTGAAGAAACGCATCTTCCCGAGTTCAAATCTGGCCTCAGACACTTACTAGCTGTGTCATCTTGGGTAAGTTATTCAACTCAGTTTCCTCATCTGTAAAATGAGCTGGAGAAGGAAATGGCAAACTACTTCAGTATCTCTGCCAAGAAAACCCCAAATGGGGTCACAGAGAATCAGACACGGCTGAAAATGACAGAACAACAACTAGAACACAGGATGAAGTCCACATTCTGTAGATTTTCTCCTCTTTTCAAAAGCTGACCAGTCCACACTGGAAACATTGTTGGTACTATAGCCAGATAGTTTTTTGGTTTTCTCAAATATTTTCATTGAATGGTAATTTTATAAGTTTAGTCATTTTGTTGATGGTGTTTTTCCTTCTTTACTTGTTCTGTTTTTGTTTATATCACTCAAGCTACTAGGGGAGAAGTAAAGCATGATTGCAGTTAAAGGTAAACTGATCACTGGTTATAGGTGAATACATTTTGGGGTGTTGAGTCTCTGAAAAAAAGAACAGAAAATAAAAGGAAAAATGGCATAATCTGATGTTTTTAAATGGAGTCATATCCTGAGGGGTGATATATTGACTATTCAAAGATGAGCCTCTGTTCTAACAGCACATGGCTTTTATAGACTGGGAATTCACAACTGCTCCTTTTGGGGGACTATAGAACTTATCTGAAAAAAATAGCATTACTGACAGGTTCTCAAATCAAAAAGTATCTTGAATATTAAGACAGTGAATCAACCAATTATTCATTTTAACAGTTTTAAATAAGAGCTTAAAGGACAAAGCCACCTAATTCCAACCACCTCATTTTACAGATGAGGAAATGAGGCCTATGGAGGTTAAGTAACTTGTTTAAAGTCACATAGGGAATAAGAGTCCTTACTCTTCATTCTTTTCTTTTTATTCCCATCATGTTCCCCACATCTCAAGTTGGAGTCTCTTTTTCTTTTCACTATTCTCTGACCTATCTTGCCTTTCTTAAACTTCCCTCCATCTCTCCACCTTCATATATTTTTTGTATCTGTGTATTTCTGCATTATGCTCTGTGTCTAAATGTGTTTGTGTGTTCAATCTTTTTTTTTTGTTTGTTCCAAATGAAAATAAGGTTTATGGTATGCTTTTTCCCCATAACCTTTTCTCTGTATTTGAATATTCTTTATGTTATGTCTCTATCATGTGAGATAGTGAGTACTTTCACTCCTCATTTCTTCCTGAGGATAATCACTTATCACTTTCTGCCTTCTAAGAAATCAAAATACAAATAGATAGATAGATAGATACATAGATAGATACATAGATACATAGATAGACCGACAGATAGATAAATGGATGGAGGGATGGATGACAGTCAAAACAAATTCACCTCCAGCCATCTACCTAGCTATTCAACTTTCTTTACAGATAACAGGATTTTGAGAAGACCTTTGTTTCTTCTCCCCTATTAGCATATAAATAATTCTTCCCCAAATAATTCCTTCCATTTGATCAAATATGTATAACTTTCTATGTTTCTTTTGATTCCTAAATTTTCATTCAAAAGTGTCTACTCAATTCTGGTCTTTTCATCTGGGATGCTTAGAAATCATGTATTTCATTAAATATCTCTTTATCTCCTATAGGGTTACACTCTGTTTTGTCTGAGAGACCATTCTTGGTTGTAGGCCTATATCTTTTGCTTTTGGAGATATCATATTCTCCAGACTCCAATCCTTTATATCAACAGTTGCCAAGTCTTGTGGGATCTTGACTGAAACTCTCTGGCACTTGGTTGGGATTCTGGGGGCTTTTCTCTTGTCAGCATTTTGAGGCTGCCCTCTGTATGTACAAATTCTATTCTTAAAAGACCAAATCACGTATCTGATGATGCAACTGAAATTACAGGATCATAGTCTTTGAGCTGGAAGGACCCTTGAAGGACGTGTAGTAAAACCCTTCATTTTATAGGAGGCAAAATGAAATGGAGTCTTGGGTTGTTGCTCAAGATAAAACATCTAATGGGGGCGGGGGGAAGAGCTGAAGAAGGAAAGAAGAGAAGGGAAAGAAAATGGAGAATGGAAAAAAAAACTACACAGTGGATACTATGTGCCAGACACTGTGATAATTGTTTTTTTAACAAATGTTTTTAAACAAATGTTATCTCATTTGATGTTCAAAATAACCCTCAGATCCAGGGGGGTTATTACTACACCTATTTTACAACTAAGGAAACTGAAGGACTAAGAGATTAAGTGAGTTGCCAAGGGCACACTACTATTTAAATGGCTGAGGTCAAATTTGAATTCAAGTCTTTCTCATTCTTGGCTCTGTGCTCTATCCAGTGTGCCACCAGCTGCCTCTCAAATATTATAATAATGAGAAGAAGAAAAAGGAGAGGAAGGAGGGAGAATGAAGAGAGCAGGAGAAAGAAGGGGAGCAAGAAGAAACATATCAAAGGCAGGACTTGAAACCAAGTCCTCTTCTTTCAGAGCTAGTGTTCTTTCCACTGCAGCACACTGCCTTTCTGATTTTTAATCATCAAACATACAAAGGAAGGAAAACACAGATGAGTTGACTGAACTAGTCAATGCATGCGAATAGTTTTGACAGTGCTAGAAACTCAGCATTTCCATATTTTCCACAAGACAACATGCTTTAAGTCTTATTTCGATAATAGCAGCACTTCTTACTTCTGTAATTTTCTGTTCCACAAAGATCATTAATGTTTTCTAGTGTTATATTTTCAACCTCTAGAGGCCATCGCACACACTTATGCCTCAGGTTGCCCATGAACAGCTGCAGCCCAATGAGAGCAAACACACTCAGGCAAAACAAGGTCAAGATCATGACATCAGAAAGCTTCTTCACTGACTGGATCAGGGCCCCCACGATAGTCTTCAGTCCTGAAAACAGAGGTGTTAATGATAGTAAAATCAAGCACCCTACTGTGACAGTACAAAATCACTCTCCCACAAGTTGTAGGAGACATGCAGTATTCCCTTATCAGTGAAGCCATCTTGTTCACATGAATAGTTCAGATAGGTGAGTGTGTAGCTCAATATTTTTGTCTACGTGTTAACTGTGAAGGCTTGATTACAAGTGGGGTAAGATAGTCCCAAATGCTTGTTAGAATGCCAAAAAGAGTAACTGATTTGTTCATGCTTCATCACAAAACTGAGGTAAAGAAAAATCATCACCTTATCAATGCTTTTCAAACAAACTGACTCCCTTTAATTGTACATTAATAATTCAGAAACAAAGATGCTGACATAACATAATAACATGTACATGTTCAGTTAAGAACTTGTTTGTAGAGAAAAAGCATCTTGATAAAACTATGTCATGCAATACCTCATGCTAATACTGTGCCATCTTTTTATTTTCCTAATTCTACTAAGAGCTAAAGTATGAAAATTATTTGAAATTTTCAATCCTGCATGTACATTAAAGGGAAGAATTTTGGAAGGAAAGAAAATTTCAAATGGAGATGCGAGCCAAAGGGCTGCATACCTTCTGCAAAAGTCATGCAATAATTGATTAAACTCAAAGGCTGATTTTGACTCTAAAGCCAGTGCATTGAAAAGTATTTCTCATTAAAAATGTATGGCTCTTTGCTTCCTGATTTTAGGTATTATGAGTAGTGACATCAAAATCAGCCTCGGTGTTTAATCTCACTCTCACCTGGAATGACTGAAATTGTTTTCAACGCTCGGAGAACTCTGAATGTTCTCAACGCTGAGACGTTGCCCAGATCCACAAACTCTGTCACATATCTGTATAGGGGAGTTCACACACAAACACAATGACAACACACTCATACACACACACACAAAAAAACAACCCACAGTTGGAGATATGAAGGGCCTAATGCTTCACACCAACCACTTCTTACCTGGGATTACAGAAATAGTTTTCAAAGCTCTCAAGACTCTGAAAGTTCGAAGAGCTGAAACATTGCCTAGGTTTACAAATTCTGTTAAAAACCTGTAGAATTAAACCAGAGTTATTCAGAATTTAGACAATTTATGTTACTTACCCATGCCTTTTATGAGGACCTTCTTATGCTTTTGAAATTCATTTTTTTAAAAACTCAGTAATATTTTACATGCAGCACAGATGGTGTTTCTTTCATTATCACCAAGGAAATTGATTTTAATAGAGAGAAAACGAACATATAACTATTTATGCATCATGTACCATATAAAATTTATTGAATAGGAATAATTATATGCCTCAAAGAGCTAACAATATGACAACTTAATTTTCTTGAAAAATATTTTTATCTGTAAAAATATACCATATGAAAGCTAGGATATCCTCTTTTATACCCATTCCTGTGCTGAATAGATAGAGCTGAAGAAAGTTAATTTTCAGTATTTTAGTCCTAGTGCATTTTAGGAAATGCCAACTATGAGGGTTTGATTAAAAAGAGAAAAGTCTCAGCACAGAACACTCTAAATATGCTACCATTTCAAATACCAATAAAGAACATCTTAAAACTACTGTTTCGTTTGAAATTAAAACAGAAAGAATATTAAAAAGGAGTGTGAGTATGGATATACAGATTGTCACAAAAGCTTGGTATTAGTGCAGTTTTAAGCTGTGTGTATCTATGCATATGTGTATATGGGCATGTAGTATTTAGAGGGAACACCTCATAATGTATATTTATTAATACACACAGTGTTCCAAAGGCCTAAGGAAAATTTAAATTATTAAAGCATGCATACATATATGCATACATTTATATATATATGCAGCATGCATGTGCACACAAAATGTTCATGCCAATAACATGCATGCACCCCATATGCACACATATGAAAATGTATAGTGTCATGTGTATACACATTGTGTATATATAAAATCACACAACACAATTTTCATGCATCATGCATATATACACCTATTATATGTATGACATATATATAATATGGAAATGTATTATGATGTGTTAGTACACACAAATAATATACATGTTTGCATGTATATGTATGACCATATATGCAAAAAATTATATATGTAGCATTCATGTGTACATGCTTGCTGTGTGTGTGTATGTACATACACACATACATACATGTATGCATGCTTTAATAGTCTAAAACTGCACTGAGACTTTTGGAACACCCTATATATAGATATGTACATACCCACATTCCTGTTAAATATACTTTCATTTCCAAATGAAGTGATATACTGTGATGTTTTCTTGTTATTTTATTATGTGTTATATATATATATATATATATATATATATATATATATATATATATATATATATATATATATATATACAGGAATGTGCTGGAGCCAGCTCAAAGCAGTTTGCAAAAATCAACTGATAAATTTTCAATGTGAGCATTTATAACTTGGAAACTGGCAAATGCTGAAAATCAGGCATTGATTTATTGTTTTGTGAATTGTCTAGAACTCTAGACTTAAGAGAGTGATGGAAAGAATGTCAAAACTTAGAAGTGGGTTGTGGGCACATTTCCCACCCTGGAGAGCCAGTTGTTAAACATTTACAAGTCTGTGTACGTCTGAGTTTTTTAGTTAAGAAGCCGAGCCTCCAACATTGTATCCCAATCAACTGATTAACCAATAAGCATTTATTAAGCACCAATTATGTGGCAGATACTACATTAGAGACTGGGGATATAAAGACAAAAAGAAACAGTATTTGACCCCAAGTTGCTTACATTCTATAGAGGGATACCTACACAACATAAATACAGGGTACTTATTTTGAGGAGGATAGCACTAGTAGCTTGGGGGAGCTCAAGCCTATATACAAATACCATATACATATATACACATGTATTTAAACATCCGTAGGTATATGATACATGCTATACATGCATGTATACATGTATACACATATACAAAGAGTGAGAATGAGAAAGACAAAGATAGAGATTAGCGTTTAAGCTCATCCCAGCTGCTCCTGATGCCCATCCTCCCCCAAAATCTTATCACATTTATTTATGTACATGTATCCCCCCCAGAGAATGTAATCACTCTATGCTTACAACTCCACAACTATTATTGTTTTTTTCCTTCTTATTTGTAGTGCCTCATAAAATGTCCGGCACATAGTTGCTTCATAAATGCTTATTTGGAATGACTGATTCAGAGGGATACCTGTTGGAGAGACTTCCCTTCTTATTAAAATATTTTGTCTTGAATTTTTATGCATTTATTGGTACCCAAACAATGTGCCTAGTTAAATTTTTCGGTAGATTGATTTTCCAGTTTTGTATATGAACCTGAACAGTGTAACCTATGCATTACTCTTTTAGCTAAGAAAAATGGATAAAGCCTAGTTCCTACTTTTCTTTAGAATCAGATTCTGAAAATTAAATACAAATAACTTGAAGATCTTTGGGAGATATACACGTAATTTCAAAATAAAAATTGATAATACTTACGCAAAACAAATGACAATGAAGTCAAGCCAGTTCCAGGGATCACGAAGGAAAGTAAATGGCCCTATACAGAATCCTCTTGCAAGGATTTTTACCAGTGATTCAAAAGTATATATTCCCGTGAAAGTGTACCTGAGGGTAAGTATCCAAAAGAGCATTACAACCCCAAATAGCATAACATCTGTGACCAAAGGAGCTGGAATTGGTGTGAATCTATATAAATAATTTCCCTAGAGTAGAAACCTAACACTCAAGACATTCTATGGGATCACTGTAGTATTCATTTTTTTCTGTTAAAATGGGCCACAGCCAAAGATGGGCAATCTATTGAATATGCTGTTAGTTTCATCACCAAGGAAGACTGTAAACTTCTCTATAACTTAGTACATTGTTTTAGAGTTATAGGCAACAAATGTATCACCCTCTGGCCAAATTGATGATGAGCCTCTCTGAACCTAACCAACTTGGTCCTTGTTTCACAGCATCACAAGCTTAGATCCCATGAAGTACTCTCTGAGTAGTTCAATGACATCTATAATAATCCTCATTTCTCAAAGGCAAAAAAAGTATAACAGCTATAAAACTGTAACATAAAGAGAGATGAACACCAAGATAATGACTTCCCTAAAGGGATAAAGAACATTCTAGCTCAGAATAAATTAAGGAATATTCAGCATTTAAAATCTGCATTTTGGGGGGCAAACTTACTCAACATTCTTTGTCCAGTCTGGAGGGTTACTCATCGTCATAAATATACAATTAGTCAGGATGGTACACATGATGAGCATGCTGAATAAGGTAGGTCAGAATCAAGGAATGTAGTATAATAAGCCGTATTAGATACATTATATGCATTCAATTAAGACAATTGTCTAAATTAATGAAAATTTAAAATCTCTGGTGAAATACTTTTCCCACAAAGATCCTCTTTCCCCCACCTTACACAGTTGTGTATATACAGTGCTAAATATTTGCACAGTCTCTAAATGCTGACTTAATCTCTATGTAAATGCATATCTGGAAATATATTGGATTCAATCAAGTGGAAAAATTAAAACAAGTGATTTTTTCAAAGTAGAAAAGCATCATTTGAAGATTGAAAGAGAATTCTATTCATTCAGTAAAAGTTGGTTTTTAAAAGAAACACACTCAAAAAAGTCACTAGAAAAGGATATGAATGAACCAAAATCTTAATAGAAATTCTTCTAATCAGGTTGAAAGGTGTTAAAATGTACAAGGCAGAGGTGGCACTGAATCGGAAAATTGTTTTCCCTCTATTCAATACTATGAATGTCTGTAGGAGAAAAATGAATATGGTGTGAAATTGAAAATTAAAAATTTAAATTAATTACATTGCTTTTATTTCTTCATGACAATGTGTTTCAATCATTGACAGTCTCCCAACCTATGGGTAGTGTAGATTAAGGAATACTGGATGAACACCAGCTATCACACTAACAATAGTAACAGTTGACATTTTTATAGTGCTTTAAAGTTTGCAAAATAGGTTGTCTACATCATTCCACTTGATTAGCTAGTGTTGGGACCTTGAGCAAGTGCCCTTTTCTCTCTAGGTTCCAGTTCCTATATCTATAAAATGAAGGGACTGAACAAGATAGTAATTAAGGAGAACTTCCATCGGTACCCTGATTCCTTTTACTGATATTGACTGATATGCCCTTATATTTCAAATCAGTTTTGATGACTTGTGGTTAAAGTGATTATATTTAAATTTATCATGCAACTTTCTTCTCTGCTAGTATGGCATATTCAGATAAACCAACTAGATTTTAGCCATATACCTATCAATGGGCCAGAACAGAGAGCTGTACTTTTGAAGGAAAAATATATGCTGAATTTTCATGAAAATTAAAGTTAAGTAAAATCAAGATGCAATGGTATATTGCTATTCTTGGGGTGAATTATGGGAAGAAAATTTTCTTCCTTATTTGAAAAACTAATCAGATGTAGGATTCCAAGTATCATTGAAATCATAATATATTAAGTTAATGCAGGGGCAGCCAGGTGGTGCAGTGAGTAGAGCATCGGCCCTGGAGTCAGGAGGACCTGAGTTCAAATCCGGCTTCAGACACTTGACACACTTACTAGCTGTGTGACCTTGGGCAAGTCACTTAACCCCAATTGCCCTGCCTTCCCCCCTGCAAAAAAATAAAAAAATTTAAAAAATGATGCTTAATGAAAAAATGGCAGCATTATATATACTATTAGAGAATAGCTATATGAAAAGCCAATAAAAGCTTTCTATATGGCTAGATTAATAGTAAAAGTAATTTTTCTTCTTAATGATGTACCTTAAATCTAACATCTATGTAAAATTAAAATTTCATAGACTCATGGTATTTTACAGATGGTTGGATTGCCTTAGACCAGACACCTTCTTTTTCAGATGAAGAAAATGAGATTAAATTTCTTAACCAACTTTATTTGGCTAGTTGTCTTAAGAGAAAATCAAATAATACTAATTGGACAGAAAGTACTTAAACATATTAATATACTGATAAAAATACAACAAATGTAATATTCACAATAAAAATATTTACACTTAACCTCTTCTCTAAGAAAATATATTCCTACTACACAATCCCTGAAATCATTGAGAATGGTGTAAGGGTAAGATTTATCATTTTAAAAATTTTCATCTTTTGGTTATTTTCTTCCCCTTTCTTCACCAGACTTCTCTTGTTTCCAATTTGATGAGAATGATAAAGAGCATACTGGGAAAGGTTGTTGGAATAGAATCACATAGTGTCATATCATGAAGGGACATTTGAAATTACCTAGTCCATCTCTCTCTTGTTAAAAGGGAGTCAGCCTGTTTCCCAGAGAATAGAAACCTTTCCCTAAGTAATCATTATCTTACTACCAGTCTCATTTCAGGCACTACTTCTACTTTCAAGTCTTCCCTGATCCTACCTCCTTCTTCCTGAAGTTCAAATCTGGCCTCAGACAATGACTAGCTGTGTGACTCTGGGCAAATCACTTAACTCTGTTTGCCTGAGTTCTTCATCTGTAAAATTAGGTGGAGAAGGAAATGGCAAAGCACTCCAATATCTCTGCCAAGAAAACCCATATGGAGTCACAGAAATTTGGACACAACTGAAAAATAACTGAACTCCTCTTCATATGCCTCAATATTTATATATTTATATATGTACTGTATCCTCCACTAGAATATGGTTTCTTGAGGACAAGAGCTGTTTAATTTTTGTCTTTTTTATGCCTGCCACCATAACAATGCTTTGTATACCGCAATTGCTTAATAAATGTTTCCTGGACTGCTGACAAAGCAAAAAAAAATCCCTATCAGCAGATTAATTTCACTGTAACCCAAACAACATCTCTTCCATCATACGCCTTTCAATTTATTTCTTGGGTCATAACACTTGTAAAATGAGAATCAGCTGAGGTAAAAAATTGCTAACTCCAGCTTTAATGGACAAATCATTCACAATATAGTCCTTACCCCATGGTACCACAGTCTTCTACAGTCAAACACAAGTATGTAGTAATCAGCAAGCTTGCTCTATATTACCATTTCAATAGTGTGAGCTGATTAGACTAGAGACAACACATTAACAATATAGTTGTTGTTATTAACAATAATAACAGGCGATACAGCAGATAGAGTGCCAGGCCTGAAAGTCAGGAAGACCTGAGTTCAAATTCGGCCTCAGATACTTACAGGTCACGTAACCCTAGGCAAGTGACTTAACCCTGTTTGCCTCAGCTTCCTCATCTATAAAATGAGCTAGAAAAGGAAATGGCAAACTACTCCAGTATCTTTGCCAAGGAAACCTCAAATGGGGTCATGAAAAGTCAGACATGACTGGAACTACTGAACAATAATGACAGAAAACATCATCATCATCACCATCATCATCATCATTATATCCTCTTGATAGATCAGGGTTCTTGATCCAATTTTCTATTTCCCATCTCTAGGAACTTCAGTTATGGTGTTACATTATTTTCTTTTCGATATCATATAAAAACACTAGGTAACTTTCCATATTCAAAAAGGAAAAGAGCTTTACTGTCCTAATGTCTATATGGACTATGAACCTAATGAGATTGGTTAAGATTTCATTTCAATGACCTTGAATGATTTTATCTCATTACAAAACAGTCATAATTATTCATCTCTACCTTTTAATATATTATTCTATCAAGATTCAAATCATTGCAGTTGCTAAAAGGAAA
The DNA here is from genome assembly GCF_011100635.1 of Trichosurus vulpecula. Lineage (NCBI taxonomy): Eukaryota > Metazoa > Chordata > Mammalia > Diprotodontia > Phalangeridae > Trichosurus > Trichosurus vulpecula. Next base: position 219,254,452 of record NC_050574.1, read on the forward strand.
CATACTGACACTTCCAGCTTCTCCACTGTTTCTTCTAAAATGCTTTCTAAATTTAAATATTTGTTTTTTAAATGTTTTCAGGTCTTTCTATGATGTATGAGTTTTCCTTTCTAAATAATGTGCTAGGTTTGTGCTTCCTTTTAAGTTAAATTGTCATCTTATGACCTGTCATCTAATTTGTTGCTCCCCACCACCACAAATATTGTGCTTATGTTTGTCCTGCCATAAAACAACATTTATTCTGCATGCTAAAACACACATTTGGGCCAGACTTTATAGAGAGTAATTCATAGATTTTTAGTGCTTGGCTACCAGAAGCTGATACTTAACCTCTTCAAAATTCCCTAGAAAATTCATTTTTTAATCACTAGACAAAAAACAATCATACCTCCTCCAACAGGTTTTTGGGGGTAACAATCAACATGGTTGTAGAACATTTTATTGCAATTTGGATGGAAAACCGAAAATTTATAAATATAAATTCATTATCCTTACTCAGAATGTAAACAATGCTCTATTTTCCTTCTTTCATTTGGTAACAAGGATTTTCCTTTTTAAACAGATTTAAAATTTCATGGATATAGGGAGTTGTTGTGTGGAAAATCTTCTACTTGGTGCTGCCTCTCAACTTTTCTGCAATTTAAATAGTCTTGGAGATTCTAAGATCATTTAACACACAAACTGTAACAAAACATTAACTAGATTAAATACAAGAGTATATCTAAACCATTAGATATATGCTTAAATTTAATCTCTAACCATTTTAGAAATTCTTGGTGTTTATATTTTTTTATTTTACCTTGCATAATTTTCTTCCTGCTCAGTTTAAAATGCTTCCTTAAGGTCTAGTCCATGGATTTCTGCATCATTAACAATAAGGCAAAAAAATCACTCTATGCTCTTTGCTCTAGAAAAGGGATGCATGCTGCACAATTTCTATGACATATAATGAAGAATCTATTTTTTAAAGTGAGGGGCTGCATTTTGCAAGCCTCTTTGAAAATATTTTCATGCTGTACTCAATCATCATGATGCTCATAATAGCTAATATTTGTCTACTTTAAGGTTTGCAAAGTGCTTTACAAATATCTCATTTGAGCCTCACAATAAACCTATGAGGTAGACTCTTATTAATCCCATTTACAGATGAGGGAACTGAGGCAGACAGAGTTCAATTGATTTGCCCAGGGTCACATAACTAGCAAGTATTTGAGGCTAGATTTGAATGTGGGTCTTCCTGAATCCTACTCAAGCACTCAAAACATTGCACTAGCTCCCTCTACAAAACAACTGGCTCAGATGTCCTTTTAGCTTTGAGCTCTGATTTCTTTCTCCACAGCACCTCTCTGTATGTCCCCTTCTCTCCACTCACACAATCACTGTTCTAATTCAGCTCTCATCAACTCTCACTCAATAAGATCCTAATGGACCTCCCTTCCTAAGGTATTATGTACTCAAATCCACCTTCCAACATAGCTTCCAAAGCGGGTTTTGTAAAATATATGTCTGTGTCTCCCTCTTATTCCATAAACCCCCTTGCCTTCTTGTTAGCTCTATGGATCAAATAAAAATATATCTGGCATTTGAAGCTCTTCACAACCTTGCCCGTGTCTGTATCCCCAGGATTTTATGCAAACACTTTATGATCAAACAACATTGTTTACTTGGGGTTCCTCACACTTTATGCTCCACCTCCCCACTTCATGCTTTTGTACGGTCTCTCATGACTTGAATGCTCTCTCTCCTCACCTCTACCTTATAGAATTACTAGCTTCCTTTAAGACTCAGTTCTAATGTGACCCTCTGCAAGAGGATCTTTCTAAGTCCCTCAAACTGCTGATCCCTCCATCCTATAAAATTACCTTGTTTCTACCCTGCATCTTATATACCTATTTATGTCATGTTGTCTCTCCCATTAGAATGTAAGCTTCTTGAAGGCAGGGACTCTTTCTGCTTTCCTGTATATCCCCAAGTGCTAATCACAGTACTTGACACATGCTAAGTACTATAATATACTTAGATACATGCTATATTACTATACTATATATACTATAATAGATGCCATTTATATTATAATGAATGCTTATTGATAGTTTATACTAATCGATCAGATTGAAAAAAAGAAAAGGCAAGCAATACATCATTTTGGCCAACTCACTATGAATTCCTCATAATATCTAGATATTGAGTGTTTTATTCTTCCTGACTGGTGCTCCCAGATGCCACATTGGGTTCTCTCCTGTGTCCCATTCCCACAAGGTTTTATTCTTAATTAGCCAGCAGTAGAGAGCAATCTGAAACTAATCCCTACTTTTGATAATGGTTTAAGGTAATTCCTAAGGTCATGTGTATTTTAATAGGGAACCACTGAAAACAAAGGAATGATAAATACTTTAAAGGGTTAATTTGAAATAATTGAATTGAAGACTCTGTGAATAATGTGAGATATTTAGGGACAATATACATCCTTGCTTCCTGGGCACCTTGAAGTTTTAGTTCAATACCCACCTTCTACAAGGAGCCTTTGTCGGTCCTCAATCTAAGTGCCTTCCTTCTACAATCATCTCCAACTCTTCCTATATATTTTCTGCATATTGTCTAATCCACTTGACTAGGAGTTACTGGATAGCAGGAACTACTTTTTGCCTTTCTTTGTATTCTAACAACTTAGTACAGTGCCTGACACACAGCAGGTGCTTAATAAATGCTTACTTAATGACTGATTGAATGAGTGGATGAGCCCTACTCAAAGCCCTAGCTCATTACTGATTCTTACTATCCCGCTTCGTCTAAGTTCTGAATGGAACTTAGCAGTCCTGTTACTTCTCTCTCACAAATACTCATTAATAAATTATTGCATTTACAGTGAAGATTCATACCATTAATATAAACTCCTCCCACCTCCATCTTCATCAAATTCCCTAATCTTAATTTAAAATTTCTTCCTGTATGGAGAGTGAAACCAAAACATTATCTTTTGGGTTACAGTAAATACTCACTTTTTTATCCATGTAGTATGGGTCCATATCTTCCAAGGGCTCTGACACCATCCCTGGAGGAATGTCCCCATAAATAAATGGAAGCTGTTTACCAGCTTCCAAGTCACTACTTGGCTTTGGGCCTTCTTCTTCCTCATCTGTTTTCTCCTCTTTAGGTTCCTTAGATTTTCCTTCAGTAATGCGTTGTTCAATGAGTGCAAGAGACTGTCTGGTGAAGTAGACAAAGCTCTCAGGTCCTGGAGGAGGCAACATTGCCATCTTTTCATCCTGTAAATGTTAATTCTCTTTCTTTTCTTTATATAAGAGGCCTGCATGAGATAGGGTAGGAGGTAAGAGCAGAAAATATTCATGAAATCAAGTTAATATTTTAATTATAACCAAAAAAGCACCATTTTCCCAAAATATGAAGTATCATATATACATTTAAAACTAGGATTGGGAGCTTCAAGTGAATTCTCCACTAAACTTGACTTTAAAGCTGAAAGCAAATGAAATCAACCCAAAGTTCACACATTATTATGGTTTGTGATTATTTCCCTTCAGATCAGGAGACTGTAACCTCTGTGAATTATTTAAAATGATAATATTTCACTCTAATTTATTTCCTTTATAATCCCTCAAAATTTTGATTTTGCATATATTTTATTAATATATCTCCACTAACCTACTTTATTAAACTTTAACCTCTTGATGGCTTAGCTACAAATTATTGCATTGTACTATGGTATCATTTTAGGTGTAACTGTAGGTGTCTATCATTCACAGAGTAGAGGGGCCCCTTCAGAGAATACTGTGAGCTAATGAACATAAAGGTCGGTATCAGACCCCAAGCTCCTAAATACGCAAATTCTGGAAAACCAGCACTGTTAGATCTTGAACTCAACTGATGACCTAGAATTAGCCTATTCACTTGCTGTTTTTTTTTTTTTTGGTGGGGGATGTTGGGTCCCTCTCCATCCTTTCTTACATACCTTTCCCTTTCCCAATTCCCCATAGCCCATTTGCCACAGCTGCCAAACTAGTAATTTGTATGCATAAATCTGGTAATGTCATTTTTCTGTTGGAAATTATGAAGCAGATCTTTACAGTCTGCCTAGTCAAGTTTCATATCCTTATTCAGACATTGAACCCCCCTTACCCTTCTCTGACATTCTTCCCCTTCACATACTTTATGCTCCAACCAAATAACTAGTCTCCCTCATATTCCTCATACAAGTGTTCTGTGCCCATTGATTGCTAGGGTTCAGGACCTCAAAGAGTCACTTTGGGGACAACCGGGAAGGGACTCAAGAAGAGTACCCCATAATATTGCTATTGTTGGTCTTGTCATACATAGTCACCATTGCTTGGTCCTTAGGTATATTCCATTCCTGAGGTCTTAAGTATTTCACAGTGCTGCTCAATGCACAAGACTTTACTCAGGGACATTAACAGCTCAAGGGAACATAGACAGAGACATTCAGGGAAAGACACCCAGGTAACCAGACTCCCCAGAGCTGCCCTGCTCTGCCACTGCAAAGTGTCACCTGACTTTCTTGCTTTCTCCTTCCTTCCAAAACACATCATCCAACCACCACAATAGAATGGACCAACATGAAAGCCAGTCTAAATATCCAGACTCTTTATGCTTTCTATGTTCTGCCTACAGACACCTTCAGAGTAGGAGAGGAGCTGATGCCCCCATTATGTTAGTTAGCAGTAACTTTTGATTTCTTGCTCCACAAATCAACTATCTTTCTGACTGTAGTTACACCCTGAGCTTTCTGACTGCTACATCTTTACTCATGGTGTTCCCTGTACCTTGAATTCACTCCCTAGCTGAATTCCTATCAGTATTTTAAAATACAGATAAAAAAGTTACCCATCAGTTCTATGGATAGGAGAAAAAGTTTATGATCAAATGAAGAATACAGAGGATCCAGGAAAAAAATGACTGATTATATAAAATTATTATTTTTTTTTACACAAAGAAATCTAATAAGCTAAGACAAAAAGGGAAACTAATTGGGAAAAAAATTTTTTTGCAGAAGTTTCCCTGATAAAGGTCTCATATCCAAGATACATAAGGAGCCAATTCAATCTATAAGAATAAGAGTCATTACTCAATTGACAAATGGTTTAAGAAAAAACAGTTCTCGGTAGTTCGATTGGTATGGCACTGAAAAGATAGATTAATTTAGGTAAAATTGTCATTTTTATTATATTAGCTCGGCCTAACCATGAGCAACTGATATTTTTCCATTTATTTAGATCTGATTTTATTTGCGTGAAAAGTGTGTCATAGTTATGCTCATATAGGCCCTGGGTTTGTCTTGGCAAATAGACTCCCAAATATTTTATAGTGTCTATATTAACTTTGAATGGAATTTCTCTTTCTATCTCTTGCTGTTGGGCTTTGTCAGTAATGTATAGGAATGCTGAGGATTTATGTGGGTTTATTTTATATCCTGCAACTTTGCTAAAGTTGTTTATTATTTCAAGTAGTTTTTTATTTGATTCTCTAGGATTCTCTAAATAAATCATCATATCATCTGCAAAAAGTGATACTTTAGTTTCTTCTTTTCCTTTTCTAATTCCTTCAATTTCTTTTTCTCCTCTTATTGCTACAGCTAAAGTTTCTAGTACCAAATTGAATAATAGGGGTGATAATGGACATCCTTGTTTCACCCCTGATCTTATTGGAAATGCATCTAGCTTATCCCCGTTACAGATAATGCTTGTCGATGGTTTTATGTAGATACTATTTATAATTTTGAGGAAGGTTCCACTTATTCCTATGCTTTCTAGTGTTTTTAATAGGAATGGGTGTTGTACTTTGTCAAAGGCTTTTTCTGCATCTATTGAGATGATCATATGGTTTCTGCTAGTTTTGTTGTTGATATGGTCAATTATGCTAATAGTTTTCCTAATATTGAACCAGCCTTGCATTCCTGGAATAAATCCTACCTGGTCATAGTGTATTATTCTCGTGATGATTTGCTGCAATCTTTTTGCTAATATTTTATTTAAAATTTTTGCATCAATATTCATTAGAGAAATTAGTCTATAATTTTCTTTCTCTGTTTTGACTCTACCTGGTTTGGGTATTAGTACCATATTTGTGTCATAAAAAGAATTTGGTAGGACTCCTTCTTCACCTATTTTCCCAAATAGTCTACAAAGTATAGGAATTAGTTGTTCTTTAAATGTTTGATAGAATTCACCTGTAAAAACATCTGGCCCTGGAGATTTTTTCCTAGGCAGTTCATTGATGGCATGCTCAATTTCTTTTTCTGAGATGGGGTTATTAAGAAATTTTACTTCCTTTTCTGTTAACCTGGGCAGTTTATGTTTTTATAGATATTCATCCATATCTCTAAGGTTGTCAAATTTATGGACATACAGTTGGGCAAAATAATTCCTAATTGTTGTTTTGATTTCCTCTTCATTAGAGGTGATCTCACCCTTTTCATTTTTGATACTGGAACATTGCTACATTGCTGGTGGAGTCGTGAGCTGATCCAGTCATTTTGGAGAGCAATTTGGAACTATGCCCAAAGGGCTATAGAAATGTTCATACCCTCTGACCCAGCAATACCACTTCTAGGGTTGTATCCCAAAGAAATCACACAAGCGGGAAAAGGACCCATATGTACAAGGATATTTATAGCGGCTCTTTTTGTGGTAGCCAAGAAATGGAAATCAAAGGGATGCCCATCAATTGGGGAATGGCTGAGCAAGCTGTGGTATATGAAGGTAATGGAATACTATTGTGCCATAAGAAATGGGGATGATACGGACTTTGTAACAATCTGGAAAAACCTACACGATATAATGCTGAGTGAGCGGAGCAGAGCCAGGAGAACATTGTACGCAACCACAGATATATGGATTCTGTGAGGACCAACCCTGACATACTTTGCTCTTCTCAGCAATGTAAGGTGCAAGGACAAATCCAGGGGACTCACGATGGAGAATGCTATCTCCATCCAGGGAAAGAACTGTGAAGTTTGAATACAGATCGAGGCACACTTCATGCTCGCCTTTTTTCTTCTCTTTTGTTTTTGTTTTTGGGTTTTGTTTTTTTTTTTGGTTCTGTCTCTTCTTTCTCATGATTCACACCACTGGTCATAATTCTTCTCCACAACTTGACTAGTGTATAAATTAATTCAATGAGAAGTTATACATGGTAGTTATGTGAGATTCCATGCCGTCTTGGGGAGGGAGGGGGAGGGAGGGGAGAAAATCTGGATCTCAAAATTATGTAGAACCATGTGTTGTAAACTAAAAATAAAAAAAAATTTTTAATAAAAAAAATTAAATTTTTTTAAATAAATAAAAAAAAACAGTTCTCAAGACAAGAAGCTCAGTCTATCTATAGACACTAGGGAAAATGCTCCAAATCATTGCTAATTAGAGAAATGCAAACTAAAATAATCTGAGGTTCTATCTCACATCTATTAGAATGACAAAGATAACAAAAAAAAAGGAAAATGATACGTGTTGGAGGAGCTATAGGAAAAGCAGGCACACTGAAGTACTGTTTGTAGACGTGTGGATGAGTATAACTGTTACAGGCCGAGTTGGAGCCAAGCCCTGTCCTCCTCGGACCTCCAGGCCCAGGGGCCTGCTGAGATAAACTCAGGGCTTTGGGATGGGGGTGGAGCCAGGAGGAGGGGTCTCACCTTTGTTGCCTCCCTGGCAATTCCAGGTCTTTGCCCGTGCCCAGACCTGCCTGACCTGCCTGACCTGCCTGACCACGTGGAACTTCCGGCTCTCTGGCAGAGCATGTGGAACTTCCGGTTCTTTTCCCGTTACTGCCTGCCCGCAGGGAGCTTCAGGTAGGGTGGGAAGAGAAGGGGAGGAGAGTAGGCGGAGTCGGGGCAGTCCCAGGACCCAGGTGTATTGAATTTTCACCTGTCCTTCACCCATGTAACCAAAGAATGTACCTACGTCACTAAAGATATAAATGTGCTGCTTGCTGAAATAATAAACAGAGTCACTCACCATCTTTTCGGCTCCCACCCCATTCATTGTCTGCGAGATCAGGTCCTTTGCTTAGGCAAAGGCCTGGGGCTTGGGGGGAACCCCGAGCATAGTTACGAGGCTTAGGAAGCTCGTAACATATAACCATTCTTGAAAGCAATCTGGAATTACACACAAGTTGCTAAACAGTGTGTGCCCTTTGACCCAGAGATACTACTGCTACACCTATACCCAAAAGAGATCAAAGAAAGAAGAAATGGTTCTTTACGTATAAAAGTATTTATAACAGCGCTTTTAGGTGGCACCCCCAAAATGGAAACTAAAGTGATGACACCTCCCATATAAAATCTTTCCTGATTCTCCTAGTATTTTTAAATTATTCCATATTTAAGTCTCCTCTTGAAATTACTTTGTATTTACTTATCTGTGTATATATGTATATCCACAATAAAATATAAGCTCCTTGAGTAAAAGGACTTAATGCTTTTTGTCTCTGAATTCTCAGTTCCTAATACAGAATAGATGTTTAATAAATGCTTGCTGAATTAAATTACTGGATTATCCTGCCAATACCTACTCTGACCAGAAATGGAATTTAAGGAACAAGTTACTCAAAGACATCATTTATAGCAGAAGAATTAAGAAATCCAACTCTAGCATCTTTGACAAGAAAACCCTAAATGGGGTCATGAAGAATGAGGCACAATTGAAACGGTTGAACAACAACAAGAACACCAGACTATTGAGAAACTGGAGCCCACAAAAACCGCAACCAGTATTTGCAGCCAAATAGTGGCTGCTGAGGCTAACCAACAGAGCTCTGGTGCCATCTGGATCTCAGCCAGAACACTGAAGATGAGGAAACTGGAGTATTCCATCGAAAAATGTAGAAAGCCACCTAAGCCACCAACCTCTGCACAGATAGAAGAGCTAGGCTAATCTGAAAGTAGTCACCTCTCTGATAAATCTTATGATATCACACTTGTGTAAGGTGTTCACTTTTTAAGAGCCTATACCTGATTCTCTTTTTTGTTCTAGTTTGAAAAAACAAATGGCTTGATTCCAGACCAAGTAGGAACTGAAGGTATTTTAGGGACCAGTGGGATGGGACCGAAGCTTCACAATATAGTCCTTCAAAGTGCACTGTTACAGCATCCTTTTCCTTCTATACCAGTCTATAACTCACCATAAGGTAATCCTTTCACTTTCTTGTTCCAAATCACATGTACCACTTGTTCTTGATACTTCATGGCAAGGATCATTCAATCGATAAATATTGACTGAACGATCATTATATGGGCTTTATCTGTCATGTCAAGAGAAAAGAAAGAGAGAGGACTTCTAGGGATAGAAAGAAGCTCCAGGGAATACAGTGAGGTAGAGGAAAAGAAGACAAAAGAAAAGATACAAGAGAAGAGAAATTTGGGTGGTATTCACTGTTATGCCTTTTACCTGTCTAAAATTAAGTATTATATATTTAATAAAATTTTGTAAAAATTTATAATAGGTGCATTTTAATATTTATGATTATCTACTTTATAATCCTGATGCTATATAGTACAAAATATATTTATATTTTGTATTAGTAATATGAAATTTAAATTAAATAAAATTTCTATGTGAATTTTGCATTAAAATAAGAATAGGGATGATATAAGGGTGAAGGAAAACATGAGAATGGATTATTCCCTCTTCTTTAGTCCCTCAACATCTTTCCCATCCATGCTGCCTCTCTCCTCATCACCATTCCTACTGCTCCAGTATAGTACAGGTCCTCACTAGCATCCATATGTACTACTGTGATAATCACTTAACAAATCTTCCTACTTAAACTCACCTTCCTTGAAACAGCTGTCAGACCCATCTTCCTTATACATTGATATGGTCATGTTACATCTCTACTTAAAAATTTCAGTAGCTCTCTATTGCATAAAAAATAAGGGGCTGAGGGCTAACCTCCTCTGCCTGGCATTCATAGCTATCTGGTACTGCCAGCTTCATCCTCTAGTCTTACCTTATTATCTTATTATTCCAGACACTCCACCACCATATGCCAATATGATAAAAATGACAATCCTACTTAAATTAATTGACCATTCCAATGCCATGCCAATCAGACTACCAAAGGAATAATTTATAGAAATAGAAAAAATAGTAGCAAAAATCATATGGAGGAACAAAAGATCAAGAGGCTCAGGGGAAATGCTGAAAAAACTGCGAAGGAAAGGGAGTCTGTTAGTAATATATCTAAAACTATATTATAAGGCAGGAATGATTAAAATGATTTGGCACCAGTAAAAAATAAAGTACAACACATTAGGCACACAATACAAAGAAGTAAAACACACACAGAGTAGCACAGTATTGGATAAACCCAAAGACCCCAGGTAGTGGGGACAAGACTCACTAAATAGAAGAAAAAAAAAATTGCTGGGAAAGCTGTACAACAGAAAAATTAGCTCCAAATGGATATGTGATCCAGATATAAAAAGTCACATTATAAACAAATTAGAGGAGCAGGGAAGAAATTATCTTTTGGATCTATGGATAGAGGAAGAATTCATGATTAAACAAGTGACAATGAGGCTCAAACAAGATGAAATTGAGTATTGATTAATGTTTTCGAACTAATGTAATGTAGCAAAAATTATAAGTGAAATCATTAACTAGAAAAAAATCTTTGCAACAAATTTCTCTGATAAAAGTCTCTATTCAAGGTATATGAGGGGCCAATTAAAATTTATAATAATAACAGCCATTTCCCAATTGATAAATGTTCTAAGGATATGAGCAGGCAGTTCTCAAAGCAAAGAACCTAGGTATCTGTAGGTAAATGAAAAAATGTTTCATTTTATTAATGGAAAAATTCCAATTAAATTAGCTTTAAAATTCCATTTCATATTTATCAGACTGTAAAAAATGACAAAATAGGAAAATGACAAATATTGGAGACGTTATGGGAAAACAGGTACACTGATGCACAACTAGTAGAACTGTGAATTGATTTAGTCATCCTGGAAAGCAATTTGGAACTATCCTGAGAAAGTTAACAAAATATACATATCCTTTGACCCAGCAGCACTACTAGGCTGATGTATCTAAAAAATCAAAGATTAGGATGAAAAATATCATGATAAAATATTTATATCAGGTTTTTTTGTGGTAGCCAAAAATTGTAAATGATGGGAGTGTCCTCCTGTTGTGGAATGGCTAAACAAATTATACTATATGAAAGTAATCGAATGTTATTATACCTTAAGAAATAATGAAATACACAATTTCAGAAGAAATTGGGAAGGAAATTATGGACTGATGCAGAATGAAGTGAGCAGAAACAGGAGAACAATTTATAAAATAATAACATTTTAAAGAAAATCAGAAAGGCTTTAGAACTCTCTGATCAACATAATAAACCATGAATCTGAAGAAATGAAGATGAAATATTCTACTTCCTTATAGAGAGATGATGAACTTAAAATCAGACATATTTTTGGAGATGGCTAGTGTAAAAATTTGCTTTGTTATACTATGAAGTTATGTAATGAAGGCTCTGTTTCTTTTCTTTTTTTTCCCTTTTTTTAAAAAAAAATTCCTCTACAAGCTGAATAATAGGAAGGAGAGATTAATTTAAAAATACTTGTTATTCGAAAAGTAAAAATAAAAGACTATTTAAAAATAGAATGTTAAACTCCTTGAGGTCAGGTAGGGGGCACTGTGGATAGAGCACCAAACCTGGTGTCCAGAAGACTTATTTTTCTGAGTTCAAATCTGGCCTCAGACACTTATTAGCTGTGTGACTCTGGGCAAGTCACGTAACCCTGGTTGCCTCAGTTCCTCATTTGTAAAATGAACTGGAGAAGGAAATGGCAAACCACTCTAGTATCTCTGCCATGAAAACCACAAATGGGAAATGGGTTCATGAAGAGTCAGACACGACTGAAAAAAATGACTGAACAACAAAAAGTCCTTAAGGGCTGTGATTTTCTTGCTTGCTTGTTTTTGTATTCCCGGGGCTTAGCACAGTGCCTGGAATACATTAAGTACTTAATAAATGTTTTTTTTTTTTATTTATTCGTTTCCCTATCCCAGACCACATATAACACTTTGCATTATAATTCCCTAATACATAGGTCTTAAAAGTGGGCACCGCAGGTCCCAAGGAATGTATAATTAATGAATATAATCGTGGGAAAATGAGTTGCATCATGCTTTTTTCACAACAGGCAACCATACCTAACCTTCACTCACTATCCCCTTCATTCACCCTCCTCCCACTGATATGCAAGCTCGCATTCTCCCACTTCTGAGACAGTCATTAGCACTTTACTGAAGTTATAACCTAATCATAACCTGGGTACCCATAGCAGAAACCTCAGTAAGTGCTACTAGGAAAATTTCCCCATTTCTAGCATATCAGATCCCCTCCTTCCACTAATCATCTCACAACTCTAAGAGGCTCCTTAGAGGATTGGCTTTTGATTGGTTAGTGTTAATAGTTTTGCAGAGAGAAAAAAAGGACTTTTGTGAACCATTAATTCAAAGATATTTTTACAAAATTTAATCTTTATCTCTTCTGTTTTCATTTCTATTTTTTATGTTTCATTATATTTGCATATGTAAAATTTCAATACCATAATACATTTGACTTTATTTGTACATAATTACAAATATATCTATTTTGGAGGTATGCTCAGAAAATTTTATTGATGGGGGAGCTATCAAAAAATTGGAGATTATTGCTTAGTAGGGATTATCATGAGAAGGTAATCCACCAGCTACAGATGCCTTCCCCATTGAGAGTACCATTTTCTACTGTCTATATCTTTTATGTAGTTAGTTGTCTTCATGTCTTCCTCATTACACGGTGTACTCTCTGAGGGCAGAGACTGTCTTTTTTGCCTCTCTTTGCATCTCTGTGCTTAGGTCAGTGCCTAATATATCAGAAGCACTCCGTAAATATTTGGTGACTTGACTAAATACCCTTGTTGAGAAAGTATGGGTGGCAATCTTCATTAATGCAAGGAATATCAACATTAATTAGCTCACATATGTATTGATTTATTAATGCATTTATCACGCAATATTCCCTGTATAACAGAGGAAATATTCCAGAATTTTTTCTTTCTTTGCTGTCTATGCATCTATATACAAGACCGGAAGTTCCATTAGAGCAAGGATAATGTCTTAAGTAAAATTTCTATCTTCCCCAGGGACCAGCACTGTGCACTGAAGCTAGTAAGGGATTCATAAATGTTCGTTGAGATGAACTTATCGAATTAATGGAGGAGAGGGGTCATTACACATGGGAGGAATGGCAAACTTTGTCAACTTCAGCATTTTGCTCAAGGGCATCCCTGAGTGTCAAGTCAACAATCTATAGATGATAGCTTGTTGTATTCCTGAAGCTTAGCTCATTCTAGTTGAATAGGCCTCCTCCCCCCAATGAAAAAAAAGTTATAAAATAAAGATTTCTTTCAAGAATAGAAAATCACTGAGGAAAGTGAAATCCTGAAGCTATCTTAGCAATATCCTCAATGCTGTTTTTAAAATGGTGTTCTTAAAGCATGGGTTATAAATGGCCTCGTAGATATACTGGTCTCTTATCTCTACACATTTTTCATCTAAATTTCTTGAAATTCACTAGATAATCTGTAGCACCAATGCAATACCCACAGCGAATGCTATGAATATGCTGGCCTAATGCTGAATCTCAAAATATAACAGACTCTGTCCATGGAAAACAGAACCAAAACATTTATTCAAACACTAGAAAGCCAAATCCCAGCACCAAAAAGCCAAAATGTAATGCCAATCATGGCAGCACACTTGAGGATTGCTGCTGTGAATAGCTTTAAGGGTCTAATCGCATAGTATAATGAAATCTCTATTTATTCAAAACTAAACCTTATTCAGGAAGCTAAAGCATAACATTCACAATAACATAACAACTTATTACTAAGGTGGCCACATAGTCTTAAACAAAACATATCATTCAGTGATAGATATCATTCAGATATAGCATTCCTCAGAATATTCACACAGCATATATAACTGCATCATCAAAATACTTGTTTACATAGGCCTGAGTCTTCCCTAGCACAACATATCATCCTTAAGGGATAGCAGAAAATACAAATATCATCTACCCCTACATCACAGTAAGTTACAATCTCCTCAATAAATACAGTGTCCAAGTAAAGTCCTCTTTCACCTTGACTGAAGGTTGACTTCTAAGGCCCTTGGCTCTTCCTCCATGGGCCTACTGCTCCCAGCTCTTGCCTGGGTTCACACGGAGGCAACTCTCTGCTCCTGCTCAGCTCACGGGGACTGTTCCACTCTAAGTTCTTCCTGCTTCTGCCTGATAGCAGGCTCTGGAGGCTCCTGACCAAAGTTTCTATTTCTGGGAAAGCAAAGCTTAACAGGGCTACAAAACTATTTACACACATTACCAGCACCATCATTAACACAGATCAACACATTAACACATTAACACAGACCAACTGACAGGACTTCTGTCTGAGAAATTAACACAGACCAACAGACAGAAACAAACACATCAAAAAACATTCTTTCTGTTAGGCCTCCCCACAAGCAAGTTCCCCTAGACTGCTCAAGCTTGCTTCTGTCTCTCAGGTCGGCTTCTCTCTATCCCATTCTCCCTCCAAGCAATCCAATATATACTGTTTCCAATCAAAGACTCTTGATTCAATCTCTGTTTCCAATCAATTAAAGGGAAGACTCAATCAAAGGCACTTGATTGGCTTAGTGCCTAGAAGTTTGGAGGGCGGGCACTTAATTGGATTAATGGTTAATTAAATTAACCTTACATTAAGCACTTAATGTGTTACAGAAACTTAACTCCAAAAGAAAAAAAACAGCAAAAAAATCCCAGTTTGCTTGCTCTTACAAAATTTCTTTGTCAAAACTTTCCAAATTAAGACAAAAAAGGCCCAAGTATATAAAAGGGAATTTCCATGAAAACTGAGATAACAGATACCTTTATATATCTGAAATAAGAAATCATTGTTGAGAAATACAGTACATGGGCAGATGTTCTAAGGAAAATTGAGTGTAGTTTGACATTGATTTTGTTCTTTGTTTTGTATTCTGCCAGTTAAGTTGTAGTTTTTTTCTGAGAAAAGATTACATTTGACAAATAAAAACAAGGAGAGTAGAAGTCTAAGCACCCAGCTGATAGAATGGCTCCAAATGGGATTCTACCTGATTCCCAAGCAGTATGAAACATTAAAGGGAGTGAGTGGCGCCACTCTATGACTGCATCAGACACCACCTGGGACACAACAATCGAGAATATACAGCGAAGAAATGGTGATTTGGAGAAAGTGTATTTGATCTGATGCCATCACACACAGGCAGGGAGTGAACTAAAATCCACTTCTTTTTTTAGGTTCATATTAGCAATTTCAAGCTAAATATAAGAATCAACTGAGTCAAAATAACGGGCCTCACAATGTAAGCAAGGATGCAATAAAGGGTTAAAGGTAATTATGTTCCTCCAGCTTTCCCTTATTCCCACATCAATTAAAATAAAACATTAATTACATTTAGAACAAAATATTGACTTTCCCATTATGTTCCAGCGCAATGACAAATACAAGTAATCCATTGCTACAGGTTTTATAGGTTGGTTACAAATTCAAAAAATCAACTCACATAGACATGACATTTTAATCATTTAAAAACTTGAAGAGTATACAAATTCAACTCTTCTTTAAAATATTTTACTGAAATTTGTCATAATTTGAATTAATGGACATAGCTATGATTTTCTGTATTAGATGTTTCTTCTTTGAACCTAAAACATTTTCATATTAAAAAGAATGAATAATTTATGAGTCCTCTTCTAACTCTAAAACACAGTAACTCTAAGATCTAAGTATTCACAGTTTTATGACATCATAACAAACCCCATAAAAGATTTGCAGATTGTGGAAATCATATGATTATTGTCCTTAAAGACCTCACACCTCATAAAGAGTATCTTCCTTACAGTGTTGTTGTAAAGTTCTGAGATAATTTATGCAAGGCATTTTACAAACTCAAGAACATATTGCAACTATCAGCTAATGATGATGATGATGATGTCGATTATTTGAGGTTAATGACTTGAATTCAACCAATTAACAACCAACTAACAATTCAATTAATAACTGCCCATTGTATTTCAGACACTATGCAAGCTGTTAGGGAAACAAAGACAGAAAGCAGCTATTTCTGCTTTCAAGGAGTTTCTGTTCTGTTTGAGGCCATCTGTTTCTTATATTACACTGCTTTTTTGGCAGGGGGAGGGAGGAAGAAGAAGAGCTTTGCCCTAGGGCACAAACATTCAGTATTTTTTCCCCAATTACATGTTACAACAATTTTTAGTATTCATTTTTTTACAAGATTTTGAGTTCCAAATTTTTCTACCTCCCTCCCCGCCCCTCCCTTCTTCCTAAAATGGGAAGCATTTTGATATAGGTTATGCATGTGCTATCATGTAAAACATATTTCCATACTAGTCACGGTTGTGAAAGAAGAAACAGATCAAAAGGAAAAAGACTATGAAAAAGAATAAAGCAAATGAAAAAAAGTATTCTTTGGTTTTCATTCAGAGTTCATCAGTTCTTTAGCTGAATGTGGATAGTATTTTCCTTCTTGAGTCCTTTGTACCTGTCTTAGATCATTGCCTTACTGAGAAGAGCTGAGTCATTCATAGTTGATCATCACACAATGTTGTTTACACCATGTACAATGTTTTCCTGGTTCTGCTCATTTCACTTTGCATCACTTCATACAAGTCCTTCCAGGTTTTTCTGAAATCTGCCTGTTCATCATTTCCTATTGTGAGAAATAAGTCATTTGGATCCGTACTCTATTCCAATCAGTATTAATTAGTTTGACAGTCTACATAAATCATATAGGGACAGATTGGTTCTCATAGTGGGCATAAAATTTAATGCAATGTTCACTACTTGTTTGACAAGTTATGAGGCTCACCTGCATAACCATAGGAATGCTGACAAAGATATCTCCATCCTCTTTTGCTCAAATTCCATGACCAAACCAAGCATGGGTGGTGGCATGGTACAGAAAGTCCCTTCTGATATGTTCTTGGAGTATATATATATCTTATACCATCTACTCCTGCCTAAGCCAAGGAGGAGCCCATCCATCTTGTGATTACCTAGTCAGTAGAGATATTTCTTAACTTCAGCCAGCTAGTGACCCTGCTGACAAGACATTTTTGCTTATTTTAGCTTATGCATCATATGTCCACCAATGGAATTATTCTTAATTTTGTATAGTCACTTTAGAATGTTGAGGTATCAAACTCTATAAATATAATGTCCTGGAAGAAGGCAGCATCCCAGATTGTGAGGAAGATCTGAAGTCCATTTCATTAGAGGGGACCAAAGAACCTTTAATAAAAGCACCAATGGCTCAGAGCTTTGCCCCAGTCTCTTTTATTGTAGGTTGGACAATTTTAATGCTCACATTGTTGCACAATAGTATTCTATCACATTCACGTACCACAGCTGGTTCAGCCATTCCTCCATTGATGGGCATCCCCTCAATTTCCAATATGTTCCCATGAAAGGGACCGTTATTATTTTTGTACATGTAGGTATTTTCCCCCCTTTTTATGATCTCTTTGGGATACAGACCTACTAGCAGCATTGTTGGATCAAAGGGTATACACAGTTTGATTGCCCTGTGGGCATAGTTCCAAATTACTCTCTAGAATGGTTGGATTAGTTCACAATTCCACCAATAGTGGATTAGAGTCCCAGTTTTCATATATTCTCTCCAATATTTATCATTTTCCTCTTTTTTGTCATGTTAACCAATCTGATAAGTGAGGTGGCACCTCAGAGTTTTTTTAATTTGCATTTTTTTAATCAAAAGTGATTTAGAGCACTTCATATGCTTATAGCTTTATTTCCTTCATCTGAAAACTGCTTGTTCACATTCCTTGATCATTTATCAACTGGAAAATGGCTTGTATTCCTATAAATTTTAGTCAGTTGAGAAATGAGGCCTTTATCAGAGACACTGGCCATAAAGTTAAGCAGCTTTGCCTTCTCCCGACTTCATTTATCATTATCCTCTCTCCCCTGAGAGCCCCAAATCCATCCCTTCTTTGATCTTTTCCTAACTAGAGCTTAAAAAAGAAAACACTCCTTTTCATTGTCTTTAGCTTTCCTTTCCATCCTCCTCCCCATGTAAGTTTAATATGTCTGACACTTTTTATAGGATAGCACCACACCTCCCCATCACCTTCTTTTCTTTCCTTCTATAGGCATATATTTTGAG
Source organism: Trichosurus vulpecula (assembly GCF_011100635.1). Lineage (NCBI taxonomy): Eukaryota > Metazoa > Chordata > Mammalia > Diprotodontia > Phalangeridae > Trichosurus > Trichosurus vulpecula. Next base: position 219,272,733 of record NC_050574.1, read on the forward strand.
GCATACAACTTAACTTCTAGTCATATGTGTCTTGAGTCACTTGACTAACTTTCATTTGGAAGTTGGAAAAATATTGGAAAAACTATTAGGGTATTCCAAAATAAAGTCCAAATGGGTACATGATTTAGATATAAAGGCTGATACTATAAGCAAATCAGGAGAGCAAGGAATAGTTTACCTGTTAGATTTATGGAGAATGGAGGAATTTATGACCAAACAAGAATTAGAGAACATTATGAAATACAAAATGGATAATTTTGATTACATTAAATTAAAAAGTTTTTGCACAAAGTCAATGCAACCAAGATTAGGAGGGAAGCAGAAAACTGGGAAAGAATTTTTACAACAAGTGTCTCTGATAAAGGCCTCATTTCTAAAATATATAGAGAACTGAGTCAAATTTATAAGTCATTCCCCAGTTCATAAATTGTCAAAAGATATGAACAGGCACTTTTCAGAGGAAGAAATTAAAGATATCTATAATCATATGAAAAAATGCTTTAAATCACTATTGATTACAGAAATATAAATCAAAACAACCCTGAAGTACCACATCACACCTCTCAGATTGGCTAACATGACAAAACAGGAAAATTATAAATGCCGGAAAAGATGCAGGAAAATGGGAACACTAATGCAACATTGGTGGAGTTGTGAAATGATCTAACCATTTTGGAGAGCAGTTTGGAACTATGCCCACAGGGCTATAAAAATGTGCATAACCTTTGACTACCTCTAGGGCTATATTCCAAAGAGATCATATGCATAGGAAAAGAACCCACATATACAAAAATATTTATAGAAGCTCTCTTTGTGGTGGCCAAGAACTGGAAATTGAGGGAATGCCCATCAATTGGGGAATGGCTGAACAAGTTGTGGTATATGAATGTAATGGAATACTATTGTGCTATAAGAAATGATGAGCAGGCGGACTTCAGAAAAACCTGGAAAGACATATAAATTGAAGCTGAATGAAGGGAGCAGAACCCAGGAGAACATTGTACACAGTTACAGTCACATTGTATGATGACTAACTGTTGTAACGATCTTGCTAGCAGCTGCTGTGGGTCTAAGATCCACCAACAACCAGCACCCAGAAAGCTGCCCACACAGGTTCTTTGATCTGCTTTACCAAGGAAAGTAACCTTAAGGGGTTAACAGTCTCAGGTTCTTTGATCAACTTTACCAAGGAAAGTAACTTTAAGGGGTTAACAATCTCAGTTTAATCAAACATACAATTATCATTCACAGTTCAGGGGGAAAAGATCAGCCCCCTGAACTTCAAGGCAAACACAAACAGAAACTACAAACGTTAACAGACAGACCTTGTCTGATTAAAATCACAATACATAGTTACCAGTGCCAACATCTGGGTTGCAAAGCTGGGGGGCAGTTTGCAGCTTGCCCAGAGTCTCAACACTCCTTCCATGAGTGTGCCCCAAAAATCAAATGCCAAGTTCTCCTCAATTATATCCAGTTTGGAGCCCTGAGAGCTCTGACCTCACCCAGGCTGGGTCTGGGAAAGTTCTCCATCCCCAGGATAACATCATATACAAATCAATGACTCCCAATTGTCTCAGTGCTGAGAAATACTCCAAGACTAAAAGATCCCACTTTATCTCCCCCTTCAAACAAAGGCCAGAATCATTAAAGACACTTAAGAGAAGAAAAGGACAAAGTCCCACCTTAATTACTATTACACTAACTTTGATTCTAAGACAACTCCAAAAGGCTCATGAAGGAAAATGCTATCTATGTCCAGAGAAAGAATTATGGAGTCTGAATGCAGATCGAAGCATACTATTTGCTCTCTCTCTTTTTTGTTTTGTTTTGTTTTGTTTATTCTTTCTCATGGTTCATACCATTGGTTATAATTCTTCTTTGCAACATGACTAATGTGAAAATATGTTTAATGTGGATGCATATGTAATGTGAATGTGTATATATATATATATATATACATATATATGTACACACACACACTCACACACACACACACACACACACACACACACACACATATATATATATATATATATATATATACATATATATCAATCATGTTGTACGCCGTCTTAAGTAGGGGTGAGGGGAGGGAGGGGGAGAAAATCTGGAACTCAAAAGCTTGTGGAACTGAATGTTGTAAACTAAAAATAAATAAATTAACTAAAAAGAAACCTATTAGGTAGAGGCTATGGATCATGGATCATCCTGTTGTTTATCTGTTGTTTACCAATGGAATTTTTGAGGTAGTACAAAAACAAACAGGATTTCAGGAATAATCTATCCAAACAGAGAACATTATATTAGATACTGAGAAGTAAGGGAGGCAATAAAAAGTCACATGGACATGGGTGAAATAAGGATGCCTATTATAAATAGGACAATCTGGCTTTGTAGAGTTTGGGCTAGAATATACGGTGATTGATGCTTTATAAGTTCTGATAATGAGGTACTCTGTAATGATAGGGAGAGTCATGCTATAGAGTGAAAAAATTACTTTAAAAATCAGAATCCTATTGTATTTCAGAACTATCAAAGATTTAAGATATTAAGGATATTTTGCATTCTCTCTCTTCCCTGACTTCTCCACCTGCTTCTTTCTCCTTCCCCCTCCCTCTAATTCCTTCTCCTTCCTCCTCTCTTCCAGTTCTTCGGCCTAAATGTATCTACAACATCCTGTATAGTAAAGTCTATTCTAAAAATTTGTATTTGATGATTTGTATTTGCATATTGATGTATTTGATGTATTTGAATTTACAAGTCACTTTACCTTTCTGATCTCCACTTTCCTCATACATAACATAGGACATGATTTTTATAATTAACATTCCACTGTATCTGTTATCTCTTACTAAGTGAGCCCAGCACACTTTTGCTAATACTTTTTGCATGGCTGTTTTTTGTTTTGGCACATATTTTTCACACCGGGGTATCATTAACATGAATTTAAGCATGTCTTCAAAATACTTCATGCAATTCAAAGTCAGCAACATTTTTTTTTTACATTTCTGAACAAATACTCAGATGTGTGCTACATATTCAGACAGTGTAATTAGAGTACAGTGTAACCCCCACCCAAACACATACACACATATTTCTCATATTTCGAGAAGGAAGAAGGGAGGAGCGAGAAGGGAAGGACAGAAGGGCAATAAGCTGTGATTAGAGTATGGATGTGGAGAAGAAGGACAGGGGAGTGGAAGTAGATTGCATCAACCACAGAACACTAGTGCTGAGAACACTCTTCTCCCATGACTCTCTTAATTATAAAGAGGGGAAGAAAAGAGTAAAGAAAGGGAAAAAAGAATCAAAGAGAACAAGATGAAGGTAATATATAAATAATGATCATAACTGAATGTGAATGGGATAAAGCCAAACACAAACTATAAGAGAATAGCAAAATGGATTAGAAATCAGAATCCAACAATTTATCATTTATAAGAAACACACTTGAAACATAAAGATACACAGAATTAAAATAAGGGAATGGAGCAAAATCTATTATAATACTTCATTCAGCTACTGTCAAATATTTAAGAGTAACAATCATGAACTCAGACAAGGAGATGGCAAAAATAGCCCCATTAAAGGAGATAAAAAGGGTAACTACATTTTGCTGAAATGTGTCACAATCAATTAATCTAAATACTTAATATATGTATACTAAATGATATAGCATCTAAATACTTAAGGGACATACAAAATGAGTTACAGGAAGAATATAATAAAATACAACAATGGGGAATGTTAATGTACTCTTTTCATAGGCAGACAAATCTAAATAAAAAAAAATAAACAAGAAAACATTAAGGACCCAAATACTATTTTCTACAAGTTAGCTATACTACATCTCTGTTGATCACTGACTGGGATTTAAAAAGGCCATGCATAATCTGAACTATGCAAAGAACTTTACAAAAATTGACCTTATCTTAGGACATGTAAATACCTCACAAATATCCAAAAGCAATTATATTAAACACATGCTTTACTGATCACAATGCAATGAAATAGTCAATAAAAGCCAATGAAGAAAGAAAGAAGAAGCAACCAGTGACTAAACCTAATCCTAAAGAATTGACAGATCAAAATATAAATCATAGAAACAACAGATGTAATTTTATTAAATATAATGACAACAATGAGACCATATATCAGAATTTTAGGTATTGATCAAGGAATTGAACATGCAACTTAAAAAAAATCCTAACCTAACCCTACTGAAATCTTTTTCCTTAGTAGAAATTAATTTTTTTTATTAAATTAATTTATTTTTAGTTTTCAACATTCATTTCCACAAGATTTTGAGTACCAAATTTTCTCCCCATCTCTCCCCTACCCCCACCCCAAGATGGCATGCATTCTGATTACCCCTTCCCCCAGTCTGCCCTCCCTTCTATTACCCCATCCCCCATCCCTTATTCCCCTCCCCATTACTTTCTTGTAGGGCAAGACAGATTTCTATACCCCATTGCCTGTATATCTTACTTCCCAGCTGCATGTAAAAACAATTTTGAACATTTGTTTTTAAAACTTTTCCAGATTCTCTCCCTTCTTCCCTCCTCACCCACTCTCATTGAGAAAGCAAGCAATTCAATATAGGTTATACACATGTAGTTATGCAAAACATTTCCATAATATTGTGAAAGACTAACTATGTTTCCTTCCATCGTATCCCCCTCCATTCTATCATCCCTCCCTCTTATTCCCTTCCCCACTACTTTCCTGTAGGGTAAGATACCCAAATGAGTGTGTACATTATTCCCTCCTTAAGCCAAATCTGATGAGAGTAAGACTGACTCATTCCCTTTCGCCTACCTCCTCATCCCTTCCATCATAACAGCTTTTTCTTGCCTCTTTTATGTGAGATAATTTACACTATCCTCTCTCTCTCTCTCTCTCTCTCTCTCTCTCTCTCTCTCTCTCTTTCTCCTCCCAATATATTCCCCTCTCACCCCTTAATTTTATTTTTATATATCATCCCTTCATATTCAATTCACCCTGTGCCTTCTGTCTACACACACATACACATACATACACACACGCGCGCACACACACACACACACACATACATATATATTCCCTTCAACTACTCTAATACTGAGAAAGGTCTCATGAGTTACAAATATCATCTTTCCATGTAGGAATGCAAACAGTTCAACTTTAATAAGTCCTTTATGATTTCTATTTCCTGTTTCCCTTTTCATCTTCTCTTGATTCTTATATTTGAAAGTCAAATTTTCTGTTCAGCTCTGGTCTTTTCATCAAGAATGCTTGAAAATCCTCTATTTCATTGAATGTCTATTTTTCCCCTTAAGTATTATACTCAGTTTTGTTGGGTAGGTGATTCTTGGTTTTAATCCTAGCTCCTTTGACCTCCAGAATATATTCCAAGCGCTTCAGTCCCTTAATGTGGAAGCTGCTAGATCTTGTGTTATCCTGAATGTGTTTTCACAATACTCAAATTGTTTCTTTCCAGCTGCTTGCAATATTTTCTCCTTGATCTGGGAGCTCTGGAATTTGGCGACAATATTCCTAGGAGTTTTCTTTTGGGGATCTTTTTCAGAGGTGATTGGTGGATTCTTTCAGTTTCTATTTTACCCTCTGGCTCTAGAATATCAGGGCAGTTTTCCTTCCTAATTTCTTGAAAGATGATATCTAGGCTCTTTTTTTGATCCTTGCTTTCAGGTAGTCCAATAATTTTTAAATTATCTCTCCTGGATCTATTTTCCAGGTCAGTGGTTTTTCCAATGAGATATTTCACAAATCACTTCCATTTTTTCATTCCTTTGGTTCTGTTTTATAATTTCTTGATTTCTCATAAGTCACTAGCCTCCACGTGCTCAAGTCTAATTTTTAAGGTGGTATTTTCTTCAGTGGTCTTTCGGACCTTCTTTTCCATTTGGCTAATTCTATCTTTCAAGGCATTCTTCTCCTCATTGGCTTTTTGGACCTCTTTTGCCATTTGGGTTAATCTATTTTTAAGGTGTTATTTTCTTCAGTATTTTTTGGGGTCTCTTTTAGAAAGCTGTTGACTTATTTTTCATGATTTTCTTGCATCATTCTCATTTCTCTTCCCAATTTTTCCTTTACTTCTCTTACTTGATTTTCCAAATCCTTTTTGAGCTCTTCCATTGACCTCCACCAATTCATGTTTTTCTTGGAGGCTTTGGATGTAGGATCTTTAACTTTGTTGTCTTCTTCTGGTTGTATGTTTTCATCTTCTTTGTCACCAAAGTATGATTCTATAGTCTGATGTTTTATGCTGTTTCCTCATTTTCCTAGCCAATTACATGACTTTTGAGCTCTTTGTTAAGGTAGGACTCTGTTTCCAGAGTGTAGAGTGCTCTGTCCCAAGGTTCAGGGATTTTGTGCAGCTGTTGTTAGAAATACTTCCAGGCACCTGTAAATTTTCAGTTCTTCTAAGATGGTATGATCAAAGAGGAGGTGTTTACTCCTCTCCTGGCCTTTGCTCTGTTCTGTGAGTAACCACAAGCACTCTTTTATGCCTTGGAAGTGTAAGGAGGATTCCCTCTCCACTGCTGCCATAAGCTCTGCCACACAAGGACTCCTCCTCACCACAAGAGGGCCACGCAGGGCTGCAATCCAAATCCAAGCAGGGCAAAGCAAGAGAATCCTGCCTCAGCACCATCAAAGAGATCTCTGCAATCTCTCTCTGATCAGTTACTTGATCCCCCAGCCACTGCTGCCTCTCACCCAGGTCCAACAGAGTTTCCCCCTTTGTCTTTGGCATTTGTGGGTTGAGAAGTCTGGAAACCACCACAACTGCTAGTGATTCAATCCCCTAAGGCTCGCTCCAGCCCTGTTGGTGCTGGAGCAGCCCACACTGGGCTTAGCTCCACTCCCAGCCTACTGCAACAGACCCTTCCTGTTAGCCTTCCAGGTTGTCTTAGGCTGGAGATCTGTTTCACTCTGTCATTTTGTGGGTTCCATAGCTCTAGAATTTTTAATAGATATTTGGAGGGGCTTGGGGGAGAGCTCAAGCAAGTCCCTGCTTTTACTCCACCATCCTGGCTCTGCCCCCAAATCTTAATATTATAAACATATGATCTTTATACCTAAACATGGTAGAGTCAAAACAGAAAAAGATAACCATTGACCAATATCCCTATTAATATTGATGCAAATATTTTAAAGAAAATATTAGCAAAAAGCTTATAGCAATGTATCACAGAGTATACAGTTTGGCTTTTTATCAGAAATGAATAATTGGTTCAATATTAAGAATTCTACAAAAACTCTTTACCATATTAATATAAAGAATAATAAGAATCATGATTATGTCAAAAGATACAGGAAAACATTTTTGGAAACACACAGCACCCATTTTTCCTAAAAACATTAGAAAATAACAATAAATAGATCTTTCATTAATAAAAGAATTATATATTTAAATCGAAGAGATAGTTTCATATGTAGTGGGAATGAAAGAGTCATTTCCAATATCAGAGATAAAGTAAACATTTCTATTGCTATCACCACTACCTAGATACAGATCTAGACATTCTATCTATAGCACTGAAACAAAAAAAAATAAATTGGGGGAATAAATTTAGGCAACGAAGAAACAAAATGATCATTTTTAAAGATGATATGATGGTGTACTTAGAAGACTTTAAGGTGACAAGTAAAAATTAACTGAAATAATTAATAATGTCAGCCAAGTTACAGGATGTAAAATGCATCTATAAAATTTACCAGTTTTTCTGTATATTGGCCACAAAACTCTGCAGGAAGAAATAGACATATTCCATTTAAAATAACTACAAAATATATACAATATTGGTAGGCCACTTACAAAATAAATACAGGAAATATATGAATTTAACTATAAAAATATTTATAATGATAAAAACAGTACTAAATAACTAGAGAAATATTAATTTCTTATAAGTATACTTAGGCAATAATAAAAATGAGTAAAAGCAGTCTACAAAAGAATTACTTTAAAGAACTAGAAAAAAATAACAAAATTCATTGGAAGAAGCAGATGGTTAAGAATGACAAAGGAAAGAATGAAAAAATAAAGTGGGAACAAAGCGAGCCTAGTAGTACCAGATCTCAATGTATATTACAAAGCATCATTAAGATAATTTGATACTGGTTAAAAAATAAGAAAAGTAAATCAGTAGAAAGGATTAGGTATACAACATACACAAACCAACGAATCTAGCAGTCTAGTGTTTGAAAAACCGAGACCGCATTTACTGAAGTAACTACTCACAGTTACTGAAGTAACTACTAAAGTAAATATTCTATCTCACACACAGACACACACAAAAACTTTTGGGAAAACTGGATATCAATCTGACTGAATTAGGTTTATACTAACAACTCACACTATATACTAAGATGGACTTCAAATGATACATGACTTAGATATAAGGGTTACATCATTTTTAAGAAATTGAGAAAAAAGGGGAAAAATCCTTTGGATCTGTGAATACAGAGAAGAGTTTATGAACAATCACAGATGATAAAATGAACATTTTTGATTTTAAAAAATTCAAGTTTTTTGCATAAACAAAACCAGTGCAGCTAAGATTACAAGGTAAACAGTTACCTAGGAGTGGGGAAGAAGGAACTTTGCAGCAAATTTTTCTGCTGTCTCATTTCCAAGATATATAAGGAAGTGATTTGAATATATAAGATTAGCCATTCTACAACTGACAAATGGTCAAATGATATGAGTTGGTAGTTTTCTAGGGAAGAAATCCAAGCTATGTATAGCTATCTGAAAATGTTCCACATCACTAATATTTAAAGAAATGATTAACTGGTTGTCGTCCTTCATTCTTGAAGAAGACCAAAATGATATCACTGTTACAGTTAAGTCATAGTGTGTCCAGTTGTGGCTGATCAAACCAATGAGCTCAGAATGCTCTACCACAGGTTGGGCATAAATAGTCCATGTGAACATTTGTGGTGGATTCTCTAAATGTGTGCATCTCATATTTCTTTTGAGCTACTTCAATTCTGCTTTGCCCATAGAACACAGCACCTTCTCTCAAGAGGGCATGCCATGTTGGTTGAGTCTGTGCCAGTATCTCCCATGTTACACAATCAATTCCAAAGTTCTTAAAAGAGACTTTGAGGGTGTCCTTGTATTGCTTGTTTCTGACCACTATGTGAATGCTTGGTAATGGGAGGGAGAGAAAATAAATACTTGTTAACTGAAAAAATAAAGAATCCATTTAGCTTTATTGTAGAATTTATTTTGCCTCCAATAATGTGCTGCTTTGGCTGAAATAAATCAATACTATGAATCTGGCTTAGGAAAAAAAAAACCTAAAAATCTAAATGCTCCGTATTTATCTAGGCAACAGAAGACATGCTCCCTGCCCCCACAACTCCTAGGACCTTAAAATCAGTATCAGGTAACACACTTTTCATGGAGAAGGAAAATAATATCAAACTCAACATGCCTCTCACAAGAACAAAAAGAAAAAAACACCAATTTACTAGATAGTAGCATCAAACTCAAATAGAAGTTGGGGCCACTAAACTATGCATAAAGATTTGTGGGGACCACATACTCACTTAGTTTTTTAAATGTAATATCATCTATGTTTATTTTATTTTTATTTATTTTCTTTAACATTTTCCAATTACTTTTTCATCTGAGTTGTGATGCAATTGAGAGTGTGGCAAACTGCAAGGGTCAACTTTTTGTACCAGATGATACTTAGGAGATGTACAGAAATGCCTTTCATAAAGTGAGAGAAATCATAAAATTAGTTTCCTACTGAGCAATAGCTTAATCAGTCTGCTCAACTCTAATCAGAGAAATGTCTTCCAGACTCTCTCTAAATGCAAAGCCTTATCTATATGGGAATGAAAATATCTAAAAATTAAATAAACACAAAAGATACTTTTAAAACCCAGTAATAATAATTAATTCATTTTTATTGTAGGGGCAAAAATTATGGTCCATTTGGTTCCCTTTTCTCCTTCTTTAGTGCATTTATTTTAAATGAAAAGTTCGGCATACAACCACAGTTGCTCCCAACCCCTAGTTAGGAGTCCCAAAATTCTAACATTTTGGTAAACATTTACCTCCCTACCTTATTTCCCATTTTAATCTATATCTAGTTAACTGCTGGCCTCTTTGTGATTAAGGCAATATTTAGGTTGCTGGAAATATAAAGACCCCAGTGGTAGAGTGAGGTATAAAATAGAGAAGTAGATCTAAGACTACAATTCAGTGATACTATGTGTGAATTTTCTTTTTCTTAAAATTTCATTTATTTGTTTTTAGTTTTCAACATTCACTTTGAGTTCTAAGTTTTTTCCTTCTCCTTCTACTCTCTCCTCCCCAAGATGGCATGCGATCTGATAAAGGCTATACATGTACAATCACATTAAACATATTTCCACATTAGTCATGTTATAAAGAAGAATTAGAACTAAAGGCAAAAACCACAAGAAGGAAGAATAAAAAGCAGCAAATAGTCTGCTTCCATCTGCATTCAGACTCCATAGTTCTTTCTCTGAGTGTGGATAGCATTTTCCATCATGAGTCTTTTGGAGTTGTTTTAGGTCCTTGTATTTCTGAGAAGAATTAAGTCTATCAAATTTGGTCATCACAAGATGCTGCTGTTACTGTGTAGAATGTTCTCTTGGTTCTGCTCACTTCACTCAGCATCAATTTATGTAAGTCTTTCTAGGTTTTTTTTTTTCCTGAAGTCCACTTGCTCATCATTTCTTATGGAACAACAGTATTCCATTACATTTATATACTACAACTTGTTCAGTCATTTCCCAATTGATGGGCATACACTCAATTTCTAATTTTTGGCCACCACAAAAAGAGCTTCTATAAATATTTTATGTGGGTCCTTTTCCCATTTGTATAATCTCTTTGGGATACAGCCCCAGAAGTGGTATTGCTGGACCAAAGGGTATACACAGTTTTATAACCTTTTGGGCATAGTTTCAAATTGATCTCCAGAATGGTTGGATCAGTTCACAACTCCTGTGTGTGAATTTTCACTAGCTATCCTGGCTTCCTGCAAAACTCAGTTAAAATTCCACTTCTGCAAGAAGCCTTTTCCAGTCCCATTTAATGTTAGTTCCATTCCTCTGTGCTCATCTCCAATTTATCATTATGTAGCTTCTCTGTACATACATGTTTGCATATTATCTTCCCCATTAGACTGTAAGCTCCTTGAGGGCAGGGACTCTTTTTACTTTTTGTATCTTTGGCACTTAGCACCATGCTTCACACATAGGAGATGCTTAATTAATGCTTATTTGTTGATTTGATTTGACTAAGTGTAGCCAGCTAGGTGGCATAGTGGGTGGAGTGCTGGGACTGGAGTCAGGAAGACTCATTTTCTCAAATTCATATCTGGACTCAGATACTTACTTGCTGTGTGACCCTGGGCAAGTCACTTAACCCTGGTTGCCTTGGTTTCCTCATCTGTAAAATAAGATGGAGAAGGAAATGGCAAACCACTCCAGTACCTTTGCCAAGTCAACCCCAAATGAAGTCATGAAGAGTTTGACATTATTGATAAATGTCTGAACAACAACAAAAATCCATTTCCAAGGTTTCTCAATCAATATCTATCTGGTATACCTCCAGGAAAATAGAAAATGTCTCCAAAAGTTAGAGCAGAAATTTGTTCAGGGGTAGACCAGTGTAGTATGCCTACCTAAGTATAATATACATCCGAGAAGCCCTAGGTCAAAGGAATGCATTAATATGTTAACGTAATATAGTATGACTTCTAATATACAAATATAGAATGCTATAAAGAGATTCTGGGGAATCTCTTTAGTTCATGGGATCCATGAACTAAAAAAATAAAATTGCTATTCCAATATAATTTTTTGCAATCTTCTACATTTTATTTTATGCATTTAAAAACATTATTCTTAGAGCAGGTCCCCAAGTCTCACCAGACTGCCAAAGGGGTCCATTACAGAAAAAAGGTTAAGAAATTCTTTTAGAGAATGTGGCAGTTAGAGATGCAACTGACCTTAGGGATTGCCTAGTGCACTCTTTGTCCTCACTTTAAAGATGGCGACATACGTCCACAGAGATTACATGAGCTATCCCTGGTTATACAACCAGTAAATAGTACATCCAGTCTAGGTCCTCTGTCTACAAAGCCAAATGTTCTTTGTATTACCATTCAATCTCCCATTAATCCTTTCTTCTGCCTGGTTAGTAAAACCCAATGATAGAGCAGTGATATGTATTTTTAAAATTACATAAGGCTAAAATAAGTGTGGACTGAAGTACTTACCCATGCCTACTATCTATAACCTTCTCCATTCGAAAATGAGGTTATATATTTCCTCTATAGAAAAATCCTTGCTCCAATCTGCAAAATTCCTCCCATCCTTCAAGGAAAATTTGAAATTTATCTTTCAAGAAGCCTTCAAAAAAGTAAGTAAAACCAAACGTACATATGAAAATATGCTTATTAGGAGCAGGCTGTCTTTCCTTTTTTCGTTTAGCCATTAACTAGCACAGGGCCAGGAATATAATAAATACTTAAATACCTGCCAAATAAAATAGAATGTGGCACAGAGAAAAGACCCTATTTCTTTATGATAGAGTATAATGGGTAAATAAGATATCTGGCTGGCTTCACCAGATTTATCAGAGAGCAGATGTACAGCAGGGAACGCCAGCTATCAACCAGAAAGAGAGGAACTGCTGTGCCCGATCTGAGGACCTGAGGGGAGAAAAAAAAAAACACAACTACTTTTTTTACACCCTATTAGGATTAGTGGGAGGTTTTTCTATTGTAAGCTCCTCCTCTCAATTCTCCATAAGTATATCTTGCCCTTTATGTAGCTCCTGGTACATGTAGTCCAGGGGCTTTCCATACCCACCTCAGAAAATCTGTTGCTAAGCAACCAGCAGCAAGGAGATCTAGGGCCTTTCCAAAATAAGGAGCCTGACAATCAGCCTCCTCTCCACTTCTTTGCATTAACAAGGCTAAACTTCCATCTTTCATAAATATTGGAAATACTCATTTAAGATGTCAAAGATCAAAATAATTAAGCTAATTATTTCTATGGGGAGAAACACAAAAATCCAAAGCTTATAGACAAAAATGTGGAGGAAAACCTATTAACATTGCAAAAGGGCTCAATATTTGACAAAACTTTTACTGCAGATTTCTGGGAGTACAGTAGGAAGAACATTCATTAGATTTAGAGTCCAAGGACCTGGGTTTGAATACTGGCTTTGCCACTCACAGAAACAGAGTGCACACTGTGTGTGTGTGTGTGTTTGTGTATATTTATGATACATACATATATATATCTAACAAAACTTAAATTGCTGTATAAATGTTATCCATTATTATTATTTATTGTTTTTATTGGCCTTGAACAAATCACTCAGTCACTTCACCTTTATACAAAGGAGGTGTTTACAAGCTTTCCTAGCCTGAGCACATAACAGGACCATTGTCAGTCACTGATCAAATTGAAGATGTTCTTAAGTCTGTCCAAATTCTAGGCTGTCATCCATTGAATGAAGACAAATGAGGGGAGTACAAGTACTTCTACTGATTGGCTGGCTGAAGGGTCAGCTATGTCCCTGATGGCCTTGTTTAGTCAGATCTGTGTAGGTGAGCGTATGATTGTCACCTTTCTCTTCTGCCTCTTGGAAGATGTAACAAGGTAGAAGTTATTTATTTACATTGCTCCTTACTTTCTCCCACCTCTCATCTGCAAAGGAATCTTACAGCATGCAGCTGTACATGGCAGCATCCAGTGGAGTAGAATCCAGGTAGGAGGTCAGTCAGGGCAACAAAAGAAATTAAGAATCCAGTTCTCAGTGCTGAGTCTATGCTTAGAACATGATGGGCTACAGAGATGAAGACTTAAGCTGGTCATATGACATTACAGTTGTTATTGTGTCCCACCTATCGCCCCCACCCCCAAATTATAGCAGCATTCTGGGTCAGGATTTCAACGGAACCCCAAACAAGAGGTAGTGAGGACTATACACCAGAGGCACATTTCTCACCAAGGAAAAGGTCCAGTGGATAAAGAAACAACATTCCCAGGAGAGACATCAAATCTTACCCATTACAAGCATCATGAGGAAATCACAAGGAAAGGTATAAGAATCCAAGGCACCTGAGATATAAGTTACCTTAGTCACATGTGTTCTTTGCATATGTGTCTCTGTTTGAGAGTGGTGTCAACTCTTCACTGACACTATGTATATTTGTGGGAAAACACACTCCAAGTTTGTTGGAGATATATTTTGCCGCAACTTTTCTTACTATGCTATTTTTCAACAAATGGCTATGTTTTGAGCTAATTCTGACTACGTAAACACATCAAATGGGGCTCATGAGCTATAGTTTTAGGATGTGGATCCATGGGTTATCCTTGATTTTGGATTATTCTTCCTGGGGGGAACCTACTATATGCGTTCAATGGGGAGGGGTAGCCCAGAGGGGGCACTTTTTGGGCAAATTACAGGGTTGGTTAGATGACCCTACAAAGTCTATCTTGTCTATAAAGCTATGAGCCTATAAATGTCTCAGTTCCATTTAAAGCATAATTCAATTTATACCTACTTAATTTGTATATAACTCTTTGGGAACTTTTCTATTTCGAAAATATTTATAGCATCACTTTGGGTTGTAGAAAAGAAATGGAAACACATGATTTAACCATCAATTGAGGAATGGCTAAACAAATTATAACTGAATGCAATGGAATATTATTACTGCATCATAAGAAATCACTAAAAGAATATGAGTATTTCAGAGAAACCTGGGAAGACCTGACTGAATTGATGCAGTGAAAGGAGAAGAACCAGCAGAACAATTTACAAAGTGACCACAATAACGTAAAAGAAAATAACTTTGAAAGACTTCAGAAATCTGATCGATGATTGCAATGATGAATCATGACTTGAGAATGCTGATAATGAAACATGCCTACTACTACTCAGCTGAGAGGAGATGGAGTAGGAGTATAGAATCAGATGAACATTTTCAGACATGGCCAATACATTAATTTGTTTCACTTTACTATAACAATTTATCACAAGGGAGAGAGATGGGAGTGTGAGTGAAAAGAAAGAAAGAAAGAAAAAAACCTCAATTTAGAAAGATAAAAAAATGAATTTCAAAAAGGGACAAATACAAATGGGACAATATTGTTTCTATTTTATTAAATTCAGTGTATACTTTTTAAAAAGCAACTCTATGTTACAGAAGTTTAAGATGTCATATGGACCTCTTGTTCTGCTTTGTGTATTATAATGTGATTGTTTATGATTAAGTTCATAGAAAATAAGTCAATTATATAACCAGGATTTAAGGCACATGGACAAGAAGCCACCACCACACCCTCCTCTTTTCATTTACTTTGTGTGTGGTTGCCACACTCTCTATCTTCCCTTCCCAACTCCTCTGATTGTAGTCATGGAAGATAAACATTCACTCTGCCTGCTCTATGCATAATGGACAAAGGCTGAAATATTGGCACCAAACTTATGAAAGCCTGCTAACCTTTTTTCCAGTTTAATTTATAGATTTCTAAGAATAATAAACTGATAGCTTTATTCTAATTTATTAGAGAGGAAAAATATACAGAAAAGTAAGTACCAAATTCATGATTAAGTTTCCTTTTCACATAAAAATTACAATAAATAATAATAATGGTGAGAAAAGGAGCAGTCTTTCTTCACAGGGACTCACTATCTCTACCTTATTATTAAGAAGAATGCATTGCACATAGCATGTAGTAAATGCTAAGATTTTCACTGGGTAAGGGGAATGGAAAAGGAATAGGCATTTATTAAGGACTTACCATGTGCCATGTACTTAACAAATATATTATTTGATTCTCACAATACTCTGTGAGGTAAAGACTATAATTAACCCCATTTTACAGTTAAGGACACTGAGGCATACAGAGGGTGACTTGCCTAGGATGACACAGCCAGTAAGTGTCTGAGACTCAATTTGAACTCAGGTCTTCCTAACTCCAGGCCCAATGCTCTGTCCACTCTATCCCCCACCTGCCACAAAATAATGAATCACTAACCTTCAATTTATGCTCTACTTTGATCACTTTCCTCATATTTCCACATTTAAATTTTTGTTGATCACATTAAAATTGGGGTTGCTTTAATCTGTAGGATATTTAGGTCCTTTAAAAACTTCAGTTGATAAGATTCCTGATAGTCATATGGTGGAGCCTGACCTTGCTCAGGCCTGACTCTAGCTCCATACTGCATTTCTACATAACTTATTGTCTGTTAGTAAAGCCTGTTTTTTTTTTTTTTGGTGTATCACTATTCTGTAGACTACATAATTACCATATATTCAGACGCAGTTAGATCCTAACACTGAGCTGACTTCCTGTGAGATATTTAATTAGCCATAGGAAGAGAGCAATTTGAACGAATTCAAGAAGAGGTTTTACCTTTCATGCATCACTAGGAATCTTCCCAATATTACTAGAATTCTGGGCAACAGACTATTTGATGTTGACTGAACATTCCACTTCTCAAAAGCTCAAAAGCACTAAGGTGTAGGGTGATCACATCTAAGCCCAAAGGTGGAAAATCTAAGAGCCTTCAGACAGCTCAGATGGAAGATGTCCTTCCTTTCATTCATTTATATCTTGGGCTCCTAAAAGTGTAGACGCAAGATAAGGTTTCTATGAACACATGTATAGCAAAATGAGCAGGACCAGGAGAATGTGTACTGACAACAATAATATAAAGAAAAACAATGTTTCAAGACCTTAGAACTCTGATCAAAGAAGTGGATGATGGTAACTTTAAAAGACAAATGAAACATGCTTCCCACCTACTATTAGAGAGATAACAGACTTGAAACACTTGATGAGATAAACATTCTCAGACATGGCCAATAAGTTTCTTTTGTTTTGCTGGACTATACATATTTATTAAACATGAGGACCTCTACTTAGGGATGGAGGGGGTAGTTGGCTAGTAGATAATGTCAGATATGCAAAAAATCAATAAAATATTGTTTTAATGCATAGAATAAAAAAAGGACAGAAAGGGACATAATTAGAACAGTTTTGTTGCTACTTTATTAAATTATAAAGAAAAACATACAAATATACAAAAACAAAGTATACATAGAAATTCAGTTTCTTACATAAGCTTTTGTTTTGTCATGTTTTGGTTTTCGTATATTGGTGTTTGTTTTTCTAAACTCGGTTTACAGTTAAAAAAGAAAAAGTTAAGGGGAAAATGTTATACTGGCAAAAAAGAAGCACTGTATCTACAGAGCTTCAAGGGAGTCATTCCTGCACATAAAACATAAGAGGTCTGATAATATCCATCTTACTGTCATTTACAAGCAGTAAATGACTTGGTAATTTAAATCCTGGTCAAATGAAGACATTTTCTAATGATTACTTGTTACAACATTCAAAGTTATAAAACATCTAAAATGCTATTTTGTACGGTACTAAAAGCAAAATAGATTAAAACTGGTTTTAATAAAATATTGCTAACATAATACCTAGAGTGAATTTTTTTCATGGTATAAAATATTACTACTTTGATCAATAAAGGGCTGCTAAAAACGCTGATCAGTGTTTTTTCATTCATTCTGAAGAGCCAGGTAACTTTCTATTGTGCTCTTGAGTCAGAAGGAAACTGCTTCTTAAGAAGAGAATACTAGACTGGAGACAGAATGTCTGAGTCCTAATTCTGCTTGACAGACAATGAGACTCAGCGGGCCAAGTAACATTTGAAATGTTAAGTTCAGTTGTGTTTTTCCCCCTCACTTTAAAACAGAATAATCATGATGAGCTATTTCAGATTGTTATAAACATTATTTAAAATTATTACAAAAATTATAAACAGCCCAACAAGCACCAGAAATACATGGGGGAGCAGACCCATGCTGACAATCACTTGAATACAAGATGGGCCTTAAAAGAAATTACTGAATATATGTATTAAGAGAAAACGATCATGTAGCAAGGAAGATAGTCAAAACTGGGATAAGCCCAAGTGGAAAACTGATACTTCTGAGATAATTAAAGCATACGGGGAAAACCTCCATCATATGTCATAGATAGCTAAGAGAAAAGACTCGCACAGCATAAGGAGGTAAGAAGGTCTTGTAATCTACATGGGTTGTGAAGATCCCCATACAGTGGAGAAGGTATCACAGATTTAGAGCTGGAAAAGTCATCGCAAATGATCTAGTCCTATCCCTTCATTTTACAATTGAGAAAGCTGAGGTCCAGAGAAATAACTTACTCTAGGTCATACAGGTAGTAAAGTTGGTACAGTTGGTAAAGTTGACATTCAAACCCAGGTCCTCTGACCCTAATCTAATACTTTTTCCATTTGTAATATCAGTTATGGTGGAACTTTTTTAGTATCTTAAAATGATTAATTTAGTGTCTTTGATTGAGTCTTACTAGGTGCTAAACCCCAGACCCAAACCCCTATCTACTAGGTGCTAAGCCTATGTGGGCGTGAAGCCCTCAAGGTCCTAAGGGGAGTTGCTAAGACCAGAGCCAATAGTAGGAGCCTAAGTTCTGGTGCTCAGATGATGTTTGATGATGACTAAAGAGGGTATAAAAAGCTACAACACAGCTGTTTGCGGGGGCTCTCACTCTTGGCAGTGTGCTGATGTGGAGACTCTGGGCAGCTGTAGTTAAGAGCCCCCCAGCTTGTAAACTTGGATGTTGGGACTTTGTTAAACCCTGGTAACTATGCGTTGAGATTTGAATCAAACAAGGTCTGTATGTTGATGTTTGTAATTTGCTTGTATTTGCTCTGAAGTTCAGGGTGCTGGCTTTTCCCCCTGAACTAAGTGAATGATATTTGTATGTTGGATTAAAGTAAGATTGTTAACCCCTTAATGGTACTTTCCTTAGTAAAGCATATCAAAGAACCTGTATTGGCAGCTTTCTGTGTGCTGGCTGCTGGTGGGCCTTTCACCCCCACAGCAGCTGCTAGCCGAATTGTTACAACATCATTGTACTACAATGAAATCACAGATCAAAAGGGTAACAAAGTATATTAAAATTAAGGTAGAAATCTATATGAATTGATCCTTCAAAACTAAGCTTTGCAACATAATGCCTCTTATAACTTCAATGCCTCTCCTTTCTCCCTCAATTTAATACTACCACCCATTATAATCTCACATCATTTTAGTTCCTGCCACTCTAGCCTTGCACTCCTAACCCTGTGGCTATAACCCATTAAATAAATAGATTATGCTATTCAGAAAATCAGTAAAGAGACAAAAGTATAAACAATGTAAGATTTATTATGTATGGGTCTAAATCCAATCAGGTTGCAAAGCATCCATGGATTTACAATTTTGTTTTCTAACAAACAATGAAAATTCATCAGCTAAGCTTTTGTATGTAAAAATTTCTACTTTATCCAAAATATTTTGGTATGTATATTCAGGCAAGTTTGGACAAGGAGACTTACCACCCTTTTTTCTTGGATAGAGTGTGAATCATACTGGAATTATCTAAAAGCTAGAGAAAGAGCCTCCAGTGTCACATTTCATGGAGAGTAGGGATACAGCGATCTTTGAACCTTCCCTGTGTCAGAGATTTCTAGTTCTGCTCCCCAGCAAAGTATCATTTCCTTAGATTCAAGAGATGCTGGTATATTCATGATATGCCTATTGCTTTTTAAACTAGGTATAAAAAGTAGACATGCCTTTCTTTTTACTCATCCTGCCACTTCAACTAGAGCTATCGAGTGATCCACGAGTCTTCTGGTCCCTTAGGGCTCCAAAACCTATGATCCTATGAAGATCTTTTCTTTCTTCACATGCTCAGTGTTTTGTATTCCTACTGGATTCTCTATCCTTTTATTAATTACCTCTCTTACTAGGCCCCTCTCTAGATTTTTGGTCTAACTACTTTCCTAAAAACAAAAAGCTTACAAAAAATGTCAAGAAACCAATTAAGAACAGTGCTTTAAAAATTACACTGGAAGTGTAGATCATGGATTAAAAAAGTACTCATACTGGTCATTATTTTGTTTAATGCCAAGCCTCATTGTTGGTGGAGTTGTGAACTGGTCCAATCATTCTGGAAAGTGATTTGGAACTATGCCCTACTAAAGGCTGTTATAAGCCAAAAGCAATTTGGAACTATGCCCAAAGGGCAATCAAGCTGTGCATACCACTTGAGCCAGCAATTCCACTACTAGGTCTGTATTCCAAAGAGATAAAAAAAGAGGGGAAAGAACCCAGATGTAGAAAATATTTATAGCAGCTCTTTTTGTGGTGGCAAAGCATTGGAAACTGAGGAGATACCCATCAACTGGGGAATGGCTGAGCAAGTTGTGGTATACAAATGTAATAGAATACTATTGTGCCATAAGAAATGACAAGCAGAGAGATTTCAGAAAAACCTGGAAGGACATACATGAACTGATGCAAAGTGAAGTTAGCAGAACCAGAAGAACATCGTACAACATAACAGCAATATTGCGTGAGGATCAATTACGAATGACTTAGTTATTCTCAGCAATACATCAATCCAAGGCAATGCCAAAAGGACTTGTGATGGAAAATGCTATCCACATCTAGAGAAAGAATTGATGGCATCTGGATACTCATCAAAGCATACTAGTTTTCACTTTTTTTGATTTTTTTCTTTTGGTCTATTTCTTCTTTCACAACATGACTAATATGGAAATATGTTTTAAATGATTGCACATAGATAACCTACATAAACTTGCTTATTTTCTCTGGGAGGGGAGAAGTAAGGGAAGGAGGGAGAAAATTTGGAACTCAAAATTTTTAAAAGATGAATGTTAAAAATTGTCTTTACATGTAATTGGGAAAAATAAAATACTACATAAGCAACAAGAAGAACAACAAAATTCCAAGTCTGTATTGTATTGACACTGGACAGCTAGACAGAGCACTGGGTTTGGAATCAGGAAGACTCATCTTCCTCATTTCACATCTGGCCTCAGACACTAGATGTATGACTCTGGACAAGTCATTTGACCCTGTTTACCTCAGTTCCTCATCTGTAAAATGAACTGGAGAAGGAAATGGTAAACCACTCTAGTATCTTTACCAAGAAAACCCAAATGGGGTCATGAAGAGTCAAACACAAATGAAAAATGACTGCACAACAATAACAAATTTACTGACATATTAAAAGTAACTTTAATCATATACCCTACAGCCAGTAAAAATATATTATTTTAACTGTTTTTCATCACATTATTTCAGCGCAAAATATTAGTGCAATTCTCTTCACACAAGTCAAAGTGAGACTGGATTTATAACTCAAATGTTACAGTATAAAGTGTATTTTTGTTTTGTTTTGTTTTTCTTTCAGAGTAATAACTTAAAAGGCAACTAGGTGGCACAATGGATAGAGTGCCATACCTGGAATCAGGAAGGTTCATTTTCCTGAGTTCAAATGTAGCCTCAGACATTTAATAGCTGTGTAACCCTGGGCAAGTCATTCAACCCTGTTTGCCTCAGTTTCCTCATCTGTAAAATGAGCTGGAGAAGGAAATGTCAAACCACTCCAGCAGCTTTGTCAAGAAAACCCCAAATTGGTACATGCAGACACTTTATCTTTTTTCCTAGAAGGTGCATTTGAAATTACTTAAGTTTAGTTGTTTTTCAGTCATGTTATAGAATTAAAAAGAAATAATTTCTTATAAAATTTTACTAAAATATCTAGATTTCTCTAATAGTAAAATGTTTTCACCCAATGAATCAGCAACATCACACTGGTTGTCTTTATTCTTGGATCATGATCCAACTTGTCTTGCATATATATCAATACCAGGACCCAAACATTGGCACTTCAATTTTTGCATTTTGGCACATTCTCCTTAGTTTTCATTACTTTGATCACAAAGCAACATGCCAATTTATAATTTATTTAGAAAATCTGAGGACATTTATAAAATGGTGAATAATTTGATGAAACTGTCTTTGACAAGTGATTAAGTAGCAGAAAAGCCTATTAATGGGTAGTTACCTGCTTTCACCAATAGGTGGTGATAGTGGATCGAATTACCACAAAGTTTTGAATTCAAGTCAAAAACTTACAGTATTAAACACCAATTGTATGCGGAGCACTGTGTTAGATACAAAACTGAACTAAGAATGGCTTTCAAAATGGGGCTTATGGTATCATATGGGGCAAGAGGACATATGCACAAAATATATACTATAAGATAATGCATGATGAGTATAACAAAAAGGGAGAAACTATGTGAGATCTAAAAAGGGGAATGTTTATTATTATTTGTGTTAATCAAGGAAAGCTTCATGGAGAGTGACTTATGAGTTGGGCTTTAAATGATAAGTAGGATTTCTATAGGTTAGTGAAGAAAGGGTTAATTCAGGCATGGGCGGGGGCGGGGGGTGGGGGTGGGTGGACCATGAACAAAAGCATGGTGGAAGAAAAGTATATGGCTTGAATGAGCAATAGTGAGTAGTATAGTTTGGATGGAATGTGAAGTAGTACATAAGAATACATACAAACTATGTTAGGTGTGCCCAGGCACAACCTATCTCAAAACCAAAACCAAACCTGGTATTTTGTGTCTCATTTTTGAAGTTTATATTCTAAATAAAAAGTAGTTGTCAATTTCTAAACTGTTAATAAGCCTTAATTTCTTTAGTTTGATCAATACAAAATAATGTCTACACGATTATAATGCTCAATTAATATCAACTCCAAAATAAAATTCCCTGGATTCATGCCTTAATGAAAAATGCTGCATACACGAATAGAGTACTACGAGTTGGAATAGTAGAAAGGCACCAGATTGTTAATGGCATACAAGGGAACTTGAAACTCCAGCTATCATTATGCTGACCACAGATATGCTTGCCTGTTACTCTGTGAATCATAGTTTTAAACTTTAAGGATACTGTCAGATATACTTTTATCAGTGACAGAGACAACATTTCTCTGGTAGCTCAGATCATTCTAATATATGCATCCTCATACACTTGTACACATGGCAAGATTTTAAAATGATCAGGAGATCAGAAGAGTGGGGTCTTTTGAATGTCATTGGCTATTCAATTTTTTTTTCTCTGAGGCAATTGGGGTTAAATGACTTGCGCAGGATCACACAGATAGTTAAGTATGAAGTGTCTAAGGCTGGATTTGAACTCATGTCCTCCTGACCCCGGGGCCAGTGCTCTATCTACTGTGCCAGATAGCTCCCCCATGCCTATTATATTATTGAGCATCCCAGCGGAACTATGCTGATTTGGTGGTCATTCAAGTAAGAAATGAATATTTTTTTTCTATCATTTTCTTTACACTTTGCTATGTTCCCACATGGCATTTCACCAAAATGACTGCCACCAAGATTAAAAGAGCCACCAAGAATGCTAACACCTGTACTCCTCTCCTGGACCATTGAATTTATCCTGAAGACCATTCCCATACCTGCCCTGAGGAATTAATCTATTCAGCCTTGGAATTCTGCCTGAGGCTGAACTGTTCTGCTTGACTGGTGAGTAAGTACAGAGTCACTGAATCCATTATCTGTTGCAGGTCCTTCCTTCTTTTCTTTCTTCCTTCCTTTCACCTCTTGTTCTGGGAACAGTAATTAAAGCAACACTATTATTGCTACTGGCAAAAAGAATGACACTGTTTCCGCTCGCTCATCATCTTGGTGAGTCCTCAAACCAAAATTCCCTTTCACAGCCACCAGTCTCCTATGAATTTGTCCCTATTAATATACCATAAGCTCTTGAGGGCTAATACTCTCTTACTTTAGTATCTCTGTCCCTAGTACTTAGGGCAGTCACTGGTACGTTTGTTCTTGTTCAGTTGTTTCAGGCATTTCCGACACTTAGTGACCCCATTTAGGGTTTCCTTGGCAAAAATACTGGAGTGGTTGCCATTTCCTTCTCCAGCTCATTTTACAGATGAGGAAATTAAAGCAAACAGGGGTTAAGTGACTTGGCCAGGGTCACACAGCTAATAAGAGTTTATGGCAGGAAGAGAGAATTGATAGTGATTTTAAGAAGTTTTGAGAAGAGGACTTTGTGGGAACTCATATCAGATGGTCTCAATTTTCTCAGGGATAAATGATGATAATTCATTGCTTAAAAGTATGGGAACTGGGGAGCAGAGAAGAAAAAGTTTAGAAAAAAAAATTATTAAACTGTTTTGGAAAAATATCATCTCATAGTTTTTGGAAAATATTATATACATATCTTAAAGTCAACCTGAAATAACTAAATATAGATTTACATATATTTCTTATTGGCATAATTGCAATTTTTGGTTTCTGGCCAGTTTTTGAGAACTGGAGGAGAACTAAGTTCAAGATGACTAATTTCTCTGAATTGCTAAATCAAAGGGAATCAATTATGTTGGTGTCAATTATATGACTCTCTTACAATTCTAAGAAGTTCAATTATGGTTAAAATTTTAGATCATACATCAAAATATTCTATACATTTTTCCTTTTGTCTAAAATGCTGATTTATTATTTCACCAGAAAATAATATCCTCACAAGCAAATGACACTGCAATATTTATTAAGTGATCATATGCATGGGACACTGGGTTTTGTACTTTAGAAATTAAACCAGCCTGCTATATTGTAATCTAGATCCATTTTTGGCTATTGTGCTGATAAAGTCAGCTAAGCATTGGTTAATTCAGTCAATAATTGTTAAGTAACTACTGTGTGTAAAACACATTCCAGATTTTGGAGGCTGTGCATAATTTAGGTAAGATTTAGTCCCTCCACTTAGGGAGCATTCACTCCAGTAAAGAATACGGCACAAATATAAATAACTATAATATACAATGATAACTACATTAGAGAGATTGAAAGCAAAGTGTTAGGTAATCTCCAAGGCAGATAGGTCATTAATGACAGGTATATTAAAGAATCACAGATTTAGAGCTGGAAGGGATCTTAGAAGTCACCAACTCCATCATTTTATAGATGAGAAAAATGAGGTTCAGGGAAGTTAAATTACTTGTCAATGATCACACAGCCAGAAAGCCAGAGCGTGGCTGAGGTGGGATTTGAACCCAGGTCTTCCTGACTTTAAGTCTAGTACTCTATCTACTAAAACATGCTCCCTCTCCAGAAGAACAATCACATGAGGAAACATTTGAACTAGGCTTTAAAGAATGGATAGGGGAATGGAGGGGGCGGAGACAAGATGGCAGCTGGAAAGCAGGGACTAGAGTGAGCTCCCTGCGGAGTCCCTCCAAAAATCTATAAAAAATGGCTTGGAACCAATTCTAGAACTGCAGAACCCACAAAACAAGGGAAGCAGGGCTCCAGCCCAGGACAGCCTGGATGGTCTCTGGGTGACGTCTATCCCGCACGGAGCTGGGAGCAGAGCTGAGTGGAGCAGAGCAGAGCCCAGCGTGAGCGGCGTGGACCAACCAGACCAGGCAGAGTGTGCCCTAGCGCCCTGAATCAGTGAACTGCAGCAGTTACCAGACTTCTCAACCCACAAACACCAAAGACAACACAGGAGGTTAGTGGGAAAAGCTGCGGGGACAGAGTGAAAGGAGTTTGGCCACCACGCCGGGGGCAGCAGAGGTGGGGCAGCTACAGAAGTACAGCTGCAGTTGCTTCCAGCCCCAAGCCCACCTGGTGGGAGGAATTCAGTGGCAGATCAGAGCAGGAGTGAAGAGCTTGCTGAAGATCTAAGTCCAGTCCGGGTTGGGGGTTCTTGGGGAAGGAGGAGTGCTGGTGTGGCAGAGCTGGTGCATCCCCCCAAGCATGGAACATAGTTCTCTTAACTCCACAAGCAGTCATACCCCGCTGAAAAACTCAAGGGTCAAGTTAGTTGGCTGGGAATATGGTCAGGCAGCGAAAATGAACCCAGATTCAGTCTCAGACTTTGGATTCTTTCTTTGGTGACAAAGAAGACCAAAACATACAGACAGAAGAAGTTAACAAAGTCAAAGCGTCTACCACAAAAGCCTCCAAGAAAAACATGAACTGGTCCCAGGCCATGGAAGAGCTCAAAAAGGATTTGGAAAAGCAAGTTAGAGAAGTAGAGGAAAAATTGGGAAGAGAAATGAGAAGGATGCAAGAAAACCATGAAAAACAAGTTGATGACTGTGTTGGTAAGCAAAATGGGCTCCTTAGCATTTAGTTCAACAAGTGCCCTTGAATAGTTTGGCTTTTGTTCCCTTTTGAGTAATTTAGTGTTTTTCATTGAGCCTTACTAGGTGCGAAGCCCCAGGCCCAACCCCTATTAGGTGCAAAACCTTAGTGGGTGTGGATTTGCAACTAAGGTGGGGCCCAAGGTGGGGCTAACTCCAGGGAGGGCCTAGTTTACATGTCTAGGAGAGCAGAGGCTTTTAGACCATGTGGGTTTAAGTCTACCTCTTTGTGATGATTCTAGGTCACATGGGTGAGTCGCATGTGTGACTCACCCTTGATGCTGAAAAAGATATAAAAACCAGGGGTTGGCTGTCTGTTCCTTGGAGCTCTTTGCTGCAGCAGTGGTGGCAAGTGACTCTGGGCCAGCCCTTGTTCTGAGCTCCCGGGCTGAACCTAGATGTTGGTAACTATGAATTGTATTGGGTCTGTCTGTTGATGTTGGTAATTTGTTTGTATTCTGTTCTGAAGTTCAGGGTGCTGGATTTTTCTCCTGAACTAAGTGAATGCCATCTGTATGCTGGATTATGGTAAACCTGTCAACCCCTTCACCTTGCTTTCCTTAGTTAAGCAGATCAAAAGAACCTGTGCTGTTGGCAGCTTTCCGGGTGCTGGCTGTGGGTGGATCTTACATCCCCACAGAAGCTGCTAGCCAGATTGTTGAAACAATGACTTGCTAAAGGAGACCCAAAAAATACTGAAAAATATACTGAAGAAAATAACAACTTAAAAAATAGACTAACTCGGGGCAGCTAGGTGGCACAGTGAGGGGCAGCTAGGTGACGCAGTGAGTAGAGCACTGGCCCTGGAGTCAGGAGGACCTGAGTTCAAATCCAGCCTCAGACACTTGACACATGTACTAGCTGTGTGACCTTGGGCAAGTCACTTAACCCAAATTGCCCTGCCAAAAAACAAAAAAAAAAAATAGACTAACTCAAATGGTAAAAGAGCTCCAAAAAGCAAATGAGGAGAAGAATGCCTTGAAAGGCAGAATTAGCCAAATGGAAAAGGAGGTCCAAAAGACCACTCAAGAAAATACTACCTTAAAAATTAGATTGGAGCAAGTGGAAGCTAGTGACTTTATGAGAAGTCAAGATATTATAAAACAGAACCAAAGGAATGAAAAAAATGGAAGACAATGTGAAATATCTCATTGGAAAAACCACTGACCTAGAAAATAGATCCAGGAGAGATAATTTAAAAATTATTGGATTACCTGAAAGCCATGATCAAAAAAAGAGGCTAGATATCATCTTTCAAGAAATTATCAAGGAGAACTGCCCTGATATTCTAAAGCCACAAGGCAAAACAGAAATTGAAAGAATCCATTGATTACCTCCTCAAATAGATCCCCAAAAGAAATCTTCTAGGAATATTGTCGCCAAATTCCAGAGCTCCCAGATCAAGGAGAAAATACTGCAAGCAGCCAGAAAGAAACAATTAGAGTATTGTGGAAACCCAATCAGAATAACCCAAGATCTGGCAGCTTCTACATTAAGAGACTGAAGGGCTTGGAATATGATATTCCGGAGGCCAATGGAGCTAGGATTAAAACCAAGAATCACCTACCCAGCAAAACTGAGTACCATGCTCCAAGGCAAAATATGGACTTTCAATAAAACAGAAGGAGCTTTCAAGCTTTCAAGCTTTCTCAGTGAAAAGACCAGAGCTGAATAGAAAATTTGACTTTCAAACACAAGAAACAAAAGAAGCATGTAAAGGTAATCAAGAAAAAGACCAAGGAAAAGAAATTGCAAGGGACTTACTAAAGTTGAACTGTTTTGTTTACATTCCTACACGGAAAGGTGATGGGTATGATTCATGAGACCTCAGTATTAGGGTGGCTGAAGGGAATATGCATATATATATATATATATATATATATATAGAGAGAGAGAGAGAGAGAGAGAGAGAGAGAGAGAGAGGACACAGGGTGAGTTGAAGATGAAGGGAAGCTATCTAAAAGAAATAAAATCAAATTAAGGGATGAGAGAGGAATATATCGAGAGAGGGAGACAGGGAGAGACAGAATGGGGTGGATTATCTCACATAAAGGTGGCAAGAGGAAGCAGTTCTGTGGGAGGAGGGGAGAGGGCAGGTGAGGGGGGAATGAGTGAATCTTGCTCTCATCAGATTTGGCCTGAGGAGGGAATACCATACATACACAATTGGGTATCTTACCCCACAGGAAAGAAGAGAGAAGATTAAAAAAAGGGGGGGGATGATGGAGGGGAAGACAGATGGGGGTGGAGGTAATCAAAAACAAACACTTTGGAAAGGGGACAGGGTCAAGGGAGAAAATTCAATAAAGGGGGATGGGTTGGGAAGGGGCAAAATATAGTTAAGTCTTTCACAACATGAGTATTGTGGAAGGGTTATACATAATGATACACATGTGGCCTATGTTGAATTGCTTAACTTCTTAGGGAGGGTGGGTGGGAAGGGAAGAGGACAGAGAATTTGGAACTCAAAGTTTTAAAAACAGATGTTCAAAAACAACAAAAAAAAAGTTTTTGCATGCAACTAGAAAATAAGATACACAGGCAATGGGGCGTAGAAATTTATCTAGCCCTACAAGAAAGGAGGGGAAAAGGGGATGGGAGGGGAGTGGGGTGACAGAATGGAGGGCTGACTGCGGAAAAGGGCAACCAGAATATATGCCATCTCGGAGTGGGGGGGAGGGTAGAAACGGGGAGAAAATTTGTAATTCAAACTCTTGTGAAAATCAATGCTGAAAACTAAATATATTAAATAAATTTTCAAAAAAATTAAAAAAAAGAATGGATAGAAATTCGTTGGGCAGTAGTGGGAGGACAGAATAGTTCCAGGCTAAGAAATGGCATGCACAATGGCTCAGAAGTGGTAGATGGGGAACAGAAGAGGGGAGAAGTAGTCCAGTCTTACTGAAGCATCAAAGGAAATTATATGAGACTAAGATGGTGACAGATTGTGAAGGATCTTGAATGCCAAGAAAATAATTTTGAACTTGATACTATAGGAATTGGGAAAGTACTGAAAATTTTTGAGCAGGACTAACTTGACCGGATCCGTACATACGATTATTCTGGAAGTAGTATGAAGGATTAATTGCAGGGGTTAAGTAGATGCTCAAAGACATGTTAGGAGATTATTGCAACAGTACAGGAAGGAAGTAATGAAAGATTACATTAGGTAACAGGAGGGAACTGCTTGGAAATATGTCATTGATGTCAGTATTTGGAGAGAGAATCAAAGGCAAAAAGCAAACTTTTGAATTTTTTTTTCTATCCACTAAACTAAATGTTATTTTTTAATTCCTTCAGTTCTCAATGATAACCGGGGTTTTAAGCTTGGTGTATTTGCATAGGACTCATTATTACCCCTAATTAACATGAATTTTCACAATTCAATGGACAAAATTTCTACCAAGGTGCATTGGTATCTTTCTTGCTCTTATGGAACATAAGTTTAATGAGAACACATAATTTTGACCCAAACGATACATGAATATATGAATTAATACTAACATGGTTAAATGAAATCTTTTTACTAAATCCTTGCTATAAGATTAGTCTATTTGGAATTCAGTTTAAAACAGATCTTTGATCTCATCCAGGAGTCACAAGAGTCACAAAAAAGACTTATCTGTATAGCAGATTTACCTCCACTATTAGAGTGCACCAGAAGGGAAAAAAAAAAACACCTGATGATGGCATTTTGGTAAAATTTCATTTTATTAATCGTATTTTTGGGCATTAAATTCAAGGGCTTTATGCTGAGAGCAAACTCTTTCCTCTTAACCCCTTCAGTGTTAAAATGAATTATTCTTTACTGAAGTGAAGTATTTTTTACACCAATGGCAGTAAGCTAATTTGTTAAGATGGCTTAGAATCAAGGACAAATTCAAAGAGTGTGGGAAGAGTCCATTAGTCATCATCTACCGGGCCTCAACAACTATTAAATCACTTTGATTGAATACCACATCTCACAATGTAATGATCAGACATTGTGTCATCCCTTTAAAATAACAGAGAGCTATGAAACAGACATTAAAGTTTAACCTTTGATTAACTTTTTAGGAGGTAGCAGGAACTGAAAGCACATTTAGAGTACATCTCATCCCACTGGACCGTGAAGCTGCCTTATCAAAGTTTAAAAAGAAGTCAACTACCCAGTAACCATGTAAATTTAAAACACAGAATTCCAGCATCCCTACCATTCCATTTGTTCTATATATTAGAGGGCCTTTTGTTTTGTTTATTTGTTGGTACTTCCTATAATGGTGTAGTCTAAAATCCATTTACGTCTTATTATTTTGTGACTCTTGTCTATGAATTCCTGTAAATCTTCAACTTGACCCTCTTAGCCTGTCATGGAAACCAGTGGGCCACTAAAGGTATTCATCTGTTATCTCCTGCCCTCCCTAATTGATGGCCTGTCTCTTCTTCTGGCATCAGTCTCTTTAAGAATATCATTTATACTGTTTTTGGTATACAATTTTTTTGGTAATATGCTGCAGGCAATTCATACCCACCATGCATTTCTCCATTCCCCTTTGGATACTCACTATGTAAATTCTTCTGAGTCAGTGGTATTCCATGATGAACAGCCGTATAAAATCACTGAAAAAATAATGGTGTCAAAAAGATGGCTTTTTCCTAAGTTCCTGCTCAATGTCATTAAAATCATAGTACAACTCCCCAAAGCAAATCTAACCTTCTCTCTCCTGTTTAATGCTGAAACCAGATTTGTAACCATCTGCTATGTCTTATCAAAATACATGCATTGATTTACCAGCTTTCTGGGCGGACCATCCAAAGGTACATTAATCTGAACAACCAGCATTCTTCTTCCATCCCACTGGTTTTTCCTATGTGAAGACTTAGTTAACTTTCTTGAGTTAAGACATATGTAATTAAGGAGCCTCCACAACATCATGGGGCTTAGTCAATATAATGTATGCTCACAAACAAATGCATCTGGAAGATCTCACCATCAATAGGTGAGACTTCTATTTGGACTTTACAATGAACAAATTCCATAAGAGTGAAACTATCATTAGTGATCTTGTCTCCTGCTTTATATATCATTTGACAGTCACCAGAGGGTCAATATACAATGTTGCAAAAGACTTGGAACACTCTGTACAGATCCAGAAACATTTATAAAATGTCTAATATGTATAAGGCACTATGAAAGACAAACCTAAAGCTCCTTCCATTATCACGTTTACAGATCACTAGAGAAATCCAATATACATACTGATAAGTTAACAAAAAGTACACACAAAATAATTTAGGGAAGGAGAGAGCAGTACAAACTGGAAGTGAGGGGGGAGTCAGATAAGGAAAGACTTTGTAAAGGAGTTAGTACCTAAGATTTTTGGAGCTAGTACCTAAGACTTTTTGGAAGGAAGACGGGGATTCTCAGAGGCAGAAGTAAGGATGGAGTTTATTCCAGATATGAGGGCACCAATTATACAAAGGTATGGAAGCAGGAAATGAAATGTCATGTTTGGGGGACAGCTCGCAGTCCAGTTTGATTGGAACAAAGGGGATGAAGGAGAATTGGGAATTTAAATCTCAGACTACAGATTTTAATACTATCCTAGAAACAATAGGGAACCAGTGAAGATTTTAAAGAAATGGCATGGTCTTACCTATGTTTTGAGAATATCCTTTTGGTAGCTGTGTGGAGGATAGCCTAAAGAAAGGGTTGAGATTAAACTCAGGGAGATTAATTAGGACACTATTACAAAAATCTAGACAAGTGATGAAGAGAATCAGAGAAAAGGTTGTGTGAGTGGACAGAAGAAATGAATGTAAAGACTGCTATGGAGATAGAGAATCAATTATATAATTGATGAAATACAGAAGAAACATGATAAGAAAGAGAAGAGTCTAGGATAATTCCAAGGTTGCAAACATGAGTGACTAGGGGGACCTTGGTTCCCTCAACAGAAATAGAAAAAATTACAGGACAGATGGGTTTGGAGGTTAATGTGAGTTCTGTTTTATACATATTGAGTTTGAAGTGAATCCAATCTATATAATGATATCCCTTGGACAGCTGGTAATATGGGATGGAGATTGAGATTATAGCAACCTACAAGGTGGGACCTGATTCCTTTCAATGAAATTCTTCCTTAGAGTGAGTGGTCAACAAGCACAATGTTTCCTAAACTTTCCATATCTTTCAATCATACATGTGACTACCAAAAAAGTGGTCTACTGTAGAAGGTCATTTGGGAAAGCTTGAGAGCTCACTTCTTAGACTTGAATAAAAAATGCCTTCAATATGTGTATAGATTATTCTCTTAAAGATTTTGTATATATGGGAAAGCAGGAATAAGAATGAGTTAGCATTTGTTCTTATTTTCTGGATCCCCATCTTTAAGCAATATTAAAAATCAGTAATTTTCTACATTCCCCTCCCTCTGACATCTTGAAAACTGACTTTCTACATGCCCTCACTGGGTATAACCAGCACTGAATTCTTCTGCGTGCATCTGGTCCAGTCCAACCCCTCTTTCCATCCTTGTCTATTACTGCAGCCTCTTCACCTCCTCATATGGCACATCAGGGATTTGGACAGTGGAAATATGATGGCTTTACTATTAACAGTGGAGAAAATAGTCTGCATAAAATTCCTGGCATATATTTTCCATTTTGCATTTGATTACTGTCCTCCCTTCAGTTTAAAAACTTAAAATGTTTTAACCGGGTCTCTTTCTGAGCCTTCAGTAATTCCTCCCCTCCACAATCACTTTTCACTATTTTCTGAGCTAATGCTATTCACACTCCTCCTCCATCCTCTTCCATAAGAATCCACAAATGAGCTCACATTACAAATTCCTACCACCTCTGCCCAACCACATCTCTCCCCTTTAAGAAGAATTCAAGTATTATCTGGATTTTAGTCTTCTTGTAACGGAGATTGATTTATATTGTTTCAACTTCCTTAGAAAATGGTAATAACTTTTATCAATGATTGTTCTTTTATCCCTTTTCCATTTGGGGCACTAAGTGATTTTAAATAGGCAGGTTAAAGCTCTTTGGATTATACACAGTAACTTCTCATTTTATCTTTTTAAAAAAATAAGTATTACTTTATTTTTTTCTCTAACAAATAGATGGTCTGTACAAGGAAAGATGATTCAGGAATGAATTCTCTCTCAGTAATCAGTCACTTTCTTTCTATTAAGACACACTCAAGTTTATTTTTTTAGGGAAATTTTTTCAATGTTCACCATCTCCAGGGCCTTGCAATACTTTGTTTCTGAAGAAAGTATTAAGATACGTAGGTGTGCGGCTTCTATAGTTTCAGGCTTCCAGACTCTTTGTTTTTGAGTCTTGAAACACATTTTTCACTTTCTTCCCCCATGTCCACCTTAGAATTGAAGTTAATGAATATCACAGTTTGGTCCAGACCCATCATTTCATCAGTAAAGGGAGCTCCTTAATGAGAAAACTTTTTCCACTCATTGAAGATCAGTATTTGCTCTGTAACTGATAGTCTCAGAGAGGTACAGAGTATGGAAAGGTTGTGACTTGTCTCAGTATCTATCACAGGGGGGATATGAAACCAGGTTATCCTGAATCTTAAGACAGTTCTCTATCTACTACTACATACTGCCTCTCTATTAAAGTATGTGTTGATTTAATTTGTAAGTTCTTACAAATTGCTCTTCAATTCTGTGTATTTGCGTTCTCAATCTGTTGTCCTCTTATTTTTTTTCCTCCTGGTAAGGTTTGCCACCATGGATTCAACTTTTTCTATTGAACCAATTATTTCCTCCACACAGGCTATGATTTCTGATTTCACAAGTCTTATTTCTCTCTTAAATCATCTGGGAGTATCCTGCAGTGGTTGTATGCTTTCTTGGGAATTCACAGGGTCCTCTTTCTTCTCTGTTGTTGATTCATTTTTCTTAGTCTTACAATATTTATTTATAGATATCTGGACTCATTTATAATTTGATAATTTGCTACAATTTTACAATTTGTAGAATTCCTCCATCTCTTAATCTCTTGCATGATGCTTTTTTTTTTACAAAGTGTTGTCATGAAAACTGCACTGATGTTCATGTTGTACATAGAACAGTGTCTGGCACATAGTAGGCACTTAAATGTTTATAGAATGATAATAAAATACAATACTACTTATTTTTGTTTGCTTTTTCAAGTAGAGTGTCTGAGTCATCTTTCCATTAACCTAAATCTTATTTGATCTGCTGGTTTCATCTATCTATACTGAGAATGTCAGGAATCCTAGTACCAGAGGGTTAGAACTGTGAGAGAATAGATGAGTATTCTAGTCAGCTCCCACTCCTAGCTTCATTTTACAGTTGAGGAGACTGAAGTACAGGGGGAGCAAACGGGCCACATCAGCAGTAAATGAAAGAGATGAAATTCAAACCCCTCACTCCTTATGATTAAATCCCTTCAGCTGTAAGTCTACTAGTGTAGGACAAAGATTCCATATTATTGTATTTATCATTATTATTATCATCATTATATGCCTGTCATATTCTAACACATTTTCCATGTAATGGGAATGGAGAGTGGAAGAAATGAGAAGGTATGAAGATGCCAGTCAGGGTGATGAATAGCAGGAACTTCATATGCTTTGGAATCATTAAAGATGTGAAGGCTGGGCAAAAACCTGGAAATACTGGAACATTGGGATATTCCTGATTAGATTAACTAAAATGGAACTAGTATTAAGAGTCCAAAAAAGAGATGCAGCAGCATAGGGTTGAAGACTGGTCCTACTCAAAATTGTTGTGATAATTAGTTCAACGTGTAGACTAATTCTATGAATAGCTGGCTTTTGTATTCTGTTCTCACAAAAATACAAAATATACTGAAACAATCAGAAATACTAATGCTACAGTGGCTGGAAATGCTTCAGTATAGACAATGCTGACCTCTAAAGAGACCACAAGGGTACAGGAAATGCACTGACACCTTCACCATGTGCCAATACTATTTTATAATAAAACTGGAAACAGACACTTCTGGTTATTGGCAAGGGCTTTAGACTTCTGTATGTCAATGGTACCCTTAAACTCTTGGTCACCCAACAATGAAGAAAAAGATGATTTTCAAAGAGACATGGAAAGATCTTATGAGCTGATGCAGAGTGAAATGAATAGAACAAGGACAATTTATATCATAACTTCCATATTATAAAAATGAAAAAAAAGTAAAGATATATAACCTTACCTTTGGTGGTTATAGCTGCAGTTTTAACCACAAGAGGAAAAATATATTTATCAAAGAATATTCCTAAAGACAAATATTAGAAATGACTCAAGAAGGCTATTAAAGACCTATAGAAAGGTATTAAATAGTTGTATCAATATATAGGTTTTCAAACCTAGTAAAGTTTTTATTGCTCTTGGTTTATTTATTTTGTTCTTTGGGATAATTTAACTCAGTATTACCTTACACTTCTGGCTTTGAAAAGCAAAGAAAGAAGAAAAGTCCCAAAGGAAGAAGATGTGGAAGATTTCTGTTTGTCTATACAGTCGCACTACTTCATTACAATAAAACCACAATTTGGATCAACATGAAATAGAAAACTTGTGTACTGTCAACATAATGAACAATGAAAAAGTCATCTCTAAGGAGTTTATTAAAATCCTCATTCCTATGCAAAATTGGAAAGCAATGAGGTCAAGTTTATTGGCTTAAATGCTTCACAGAAGTGAATGAATTACTAGCAAAGTACTATACCATTTTCTTCTGAAGTGAAAGCCTCTTTTTTAACAGAAGGCAGCATATATATACTACCAATGGATGAGAATCAGTTACCCCCTCCAAATATAGACCAATTACGTTTATGTCCTTCATACAAAGCATTCACAGCTTGTGTCACTAAAAATATATCAATAGATGCTTATGAGAAAACAATATATTGGCTGAGAAACAAAGTAAAATAGAAAAAAAATGAAATTACTGATTTGGCGATTTTTGAACAAACCATCTGAAAGAATTGGAACATTAATGCTACATTTATTACTTACTGAAAAGTGTCTGACTCAGTTTCACACTCATGGCTTATTAATATTCTGCATACAAAAATTAAAAATACCTCAGTATAATGAAGGGCAGTTAAATGGTACAATGGATATAGCACTGGGCCTGGATTCAGAAAGATTTCTCTCTCTTAGTCCAAATATTGTCTCAGACACTTAATTGTGTGATGCTGGGCAAGTCACTTAATCCTTTTTGCCTCAATTTCCTTATCTGTAAAATGAACTGGAGAAATAAAGAGCAAACCACTCCAAGAAAACCCCAAATGGGGTCACAAAGAGTCGGAGACAACTAAAAAACGACTGGACAAGTCTACATTCTAATAACTCCTATTTAGTTATGTAAACAGTATTTTATCTACCTGTTCAACAATTTATAGAATACTAAATATAAAATAATAGGCAGCTTTGCAGTTTTGTGTGGAGTACTAGACCTGTAATCAGGAAGACCTGAGTTCAAATCTTGATTCAGATATTCATTGGTTGTATGACTGAGCAAATCACTTAAAAAAAATTCTTTCTGACTCAATTTCCTCAACTGTAAAATAATGATAATCATAGTACCTAACTTCCCAGGTTGTTGTAAGTATAAAAGGAGATAATTACAGAGAATTTTGGGGTTTTTTTTGGAGGGGGGAAGGCAGGGCAACTGGAGTTAAGTGACTTGCCCAAGGTCACACAGCTAGTGTGTCGAGTGTCTGAGGCTGGATTTGAACTCAGGTCCTCCTGATTCCAGGGCCGGTGCTCTACTCACCACACCACCTAGCTGCCCCAAAATGAGAGCAGCTTCCAAACCTTAGCGTGCTATAAAAGGGTTGCTATTATTATTGTTATTATTGTCATCAATAATGATGATCAAATAACAAGATAACCACATGTCCCAGGATGATTTCTACTTGAACTCCAGCAAAGATGTGAGTAAAACAGGATTGCTGCTGTATGTTGTTGTACCACCATCACTATTGCTAGCATCCTCTACTTGTGATTTCATTGATATAGAGAACCCCTTCTAATGATGACTTATTTATAACTTATAGTCTCAATGAAATAGATGGGGTATGCACAGTATAAGTTACTTGGTTAGCCACACAACTAGCCTGTGCCAGAGAAAGGATTTGAACACAGAACTTCTTGATTCCAGGGCCAGCCATGATGCCACATTGCCTTGAACAGACTAACAAGAACTAAACCAAATGTTTATAGATACCCTAAAAATTACAATTTTAACACTCTCTTCTTTCTTTTCTTACATCTTACTACCAGCATTGTAGATGTAGAAAGCTGTTGCACAGAACCAAGATAAAGAATCCATCACTAAATGACCAGTCTATTGATTTTGGGGCTAGTTATTCATGGAAAAGTCCCTTAGAAAGCTGATATAGCATGATGCCAAGACTACAGTTGAAGCTTTCCTGCCAGAACCTATGCTCTCCTGGAATGGCTTTTTAGAATCCAGCATCACTTACATTTCATTAATCTAAAGAAGTACAATATGACTAGGCAGATGGAATGAGGGCTATGTCATCTTACAAGACAAGAGCAGAGGAAGAAACAGGAAGAGAGTGTAGGTATTTAATGTTCATAACTATAATAAAATATAGTTTAGTACCAGCTTGTAACGTGACTTAAAGATATTTTTTTCTTCTTTATTTAGCAGCCTTAAATCTGGAAATTGAATTAGTGAGCAGAATATCTGATTCACTATGCTTGAAATCAAATAAAGTCATTGCTAGCATCTTAATAGAAGAGTGATACATTAAATGCCTGCCCACCAGTAACAATCTCAATGACACTGCACAGACAATGGTCCAATGAAAAGACTTGACACAGCATTCTTGATGATGATAATAGTGATGATCACAATTGCTAACACTTATAGCACTACAATGTTTGCAAATTGATTTAAATTTATAATTTCATTTGAGCCTCACAACAACCCTAGAAGGTATATACGTAAGTAGACAGCTGTTAAATCTGTGGTTTCAATTTTTTTTTTTAGTTTAGTAGCTTAGTATAGCTGAAAAAACACTAGATTTGGAATCAAAGGCCTACATACAAATCCCATATGTTACTTACTACCTCTATGGCACTGGACACAATCATTTAACCTCTCTACACTTCATTTTACCCACCTATAGTATGAAGTGGTTGGACCAGATAACTTCTAAGGTGACTTCTAGCTCAACACCCTGTGATACTACATATAATTCAAAATCTCTGCTATCTCACTTTAGGCTAGGTAGCACAGTGAATAGAGCACTAGGCTTAGAATCAGGAACTCATTTTCATGAGTTCAAATTTGGCCTCAGACACTTAATAGCTGTCTGACCTGGGGCAAGCCACGGAACTCTTTTTTGTTTCAATTTCCCAATTGTAAAATGAGCTGGAGAACGAAATGGCAAACCACTCCAGTATCTTTGCTATGAAAATCCCAAATGGGGTAGTGAGTCATGACTGAAACAAATGAACAACAATAACAACAGAATTTCTAAGGTTCCTTTCAACTCAACTTTCTGTGATCCCACACATACTTCAAAATCTCTGCTACCTTACAATAGCCAATAAAAGGTCCATTAAGAGGGAGGGATGGGAAGAGGAAGACGGTAGTCTTCCATCACAATAAAAATGATATGCAAATTCCCAGAAACTCTTATTCCTTTCATGGAACTCTAAGGTAACTATTTATTGTGTACTGAGAAAAGGAAAATAAAATCAAGAG
Source organism: Trichosurus vulpecula (assembly GCF_011100635.1). NCBI lineage: Eukaryota > Metazoa > Chordata > Mammalia > Diprotodontia > Phalangeridae > Trichosurus > Trichosurus vulpecula. The sequence goes on from NC_050574.1 coordinate 219,311,604, forward strand.
TTATCCTGGGAAATAAATACTCCTCCTATAAACTGCATGCACCCCCATCCATCTCTGAAAAGTCAATAGTCATGAATGTCTTCAAATAACAGACACTTTTTACATTATAACTAATATATTAGCTGATGTCTATTCTGAATTTTTCTATTTACAAATCACTCTCTATTCATTATCTCCTATGGCTCTCATAATTACATTAGGTAGCATTAGATAGGTAGCACTAGCTACCTACGCTTTTTACTATGCTTTTTTGACAGATGCATAAATCCATTAAGTAGTTTGCTCACAACTAACATATATCAAAGAAGGACTAGAACCCTGATCTAATGAACTTATGCTTAAATTCATTAGTAACTTAAGTATATTGCAAAAATGATAGTGATGAAAACAACAACAAGGAGCCCATAAAACAATAAGACATTCATTTAAAAATTTCTTTTGAATGTTCAACTAATTATACATGCAAAGTTATCAAACCAAAACTTCCCTTGAAACCGTAAGAAGATTATTTGTGATGGCAGAAGTAATTTTCTCTGGTTATGAAACTGCATGGTATTTAATACTAGAAACACATATGTTTGTACTGCAAAATCCATCACTAGAAAAACAAACAAGCAAGCATCTGCTTTTGATATTAAAGAACATTCATAATTAAAGACAGTAAGAAGGGGGTGGGGGGAATTGCTAAGAATCTGGGAAAGAAAAATGTTGAATGCAAACAGTAAGACTTCTGTCAAGTGAAATTCTATTAGTTTAATTGTAGTTCATTTCTGACTCAGCAAGAAAACCAAAAGCTATAAGCCATCAGCTAGAGAATTAAAACAAAAAGGAATTGAAACAAATCACAACAAAGAGGGAAATTTGGATTTGAACCAGTAATTCTTCCAAAAGATATTTTAAAAGTATGAAACAGTAAATACACACATATTTTCTTCAAGAAAGTAGATTTAATATTTTATTTAGCACCTATTTGTGACACTGTGGCTTTCTTGCTACCAATGGTTGTTTCTGCTTCTGTCCTGTTACTCTGAGTTCTCACTCTTAAATCTTTCCCCTTTCTTCTACTATTTCTTTCTATCATGCATCGTGGTTTCTTGACATGTTTAAAATGTTACCAAATCTTTATTTCATGAATTTCGGATACAAATATTCAAATATATAACTGACTCTTTATGTATTTTGTCCATATTTCACTGGCATGATATATATTTTGGTATATTTTTCATTGAAATTATAATAGAAACATCTCCTCATGTGACAGGACAAAGCTGTTTCTGGGACCTAATTGGCTTCAGCTTCCTAGATTCAGCTTTCTTCCCCACCCCCTCAGCCAACAGGGCAGACCTGTCCTTGGGACCTGATTGATCCTCACTTCTCTGATAGACTTCTTGTTCATCTAGGGGCATAAAAAGTCCCAGCCAGGTGGATTTTAGCCCTTTTAGACTTGATGGGTGTCCAAGACCATTCAAGTCACCAAAACCTGATGACATGCTGACTAGACATATCCCCAGAAAGAGAAAAGGGGGACTGAATCCAGAAAAGCTAAATGTTGCTGTTTGTTTGTTGCATGTTCTTGCCATGTTATAAGAAAGTAAATCTCCTTGGCTAAATGTTCAATGACTTACAAGTGCCTTACTTCTTTCAACACTGAACCTTAACTGGCTGTAGAGATCTGCCTAAAACACCTTATATACTAAGGAGGAGTAGCTTCTGTCAACACACTGTGATCTTGGGCAAATTATGACCTCTCTGAGGCTATTTAACTATCCAATGAAGGGATCAGATTAAACAACCTTTAAAGTTCCCCCCATCTCTAAATCTATGATCCTATTATGCTCTCTAACACCATATCAGGTCTTCTTATTTTCACTAAAAACATTGAATGCAGCAAGTTGTGGCAATGAATTTATGCCACACACATAATACTTTTACTATATACACAATGAAAAAAACTATTTAATTTTCAATTTTTCCTGACTCATTTTGTTTTTACATCAGTTTTAGCAATAACTCCCACCCATTGGCCCTTCTCTTTTAACAAAGGAAAATAATTAAGTGAAATTGACACAGCCGCTATGACTGGTAAATGAAATGAACATTCTGTAACCAGAGTCCTTTATTTCTTTAATGAATCACCACACAATGATTTATTAATTGCCTACTATGTGAGTTTGGAGTTGTAAAGGCAGAAATCAAATGGTCCCTGCCTTCAAGAAGTTTTCATTCTATCAGGGGAGAAAACACATTTATATTTAACTACATATATACACATATACATATATGTGTGTTTGTGTGTGTGAAAGAGACTGTATAAAGGACAGTTTAGTTAACAAGTAGAGTGAGAAGAGGATGGTAATGAGGCTGAAAATGTAGGCTGGAGCTGGGTTACAAAGGCATTTAAAAGTCAAATAGAAGACATTGTAATTGATTTGAGAAGAAATACAGAGTCACTTGAACTTCATGAACAGGATAGTGATATGTTTAGACCACTGATTTAGGAAAATTATTTTACCAACTATGAAGACAATGATTGAAGAGGAAAGAGGCTTGAGCAGACACCAATTAGAACATTATTTCAGTGGTTCTGTCAAAAGATGAGGAAGACATGGACTAAAGGTGGTTTATTAGAGAAAAGGGAATAGAGTTGAGAGATGTGCTGGAGATGGAATTGACTAGATATGGAATTGGGTAGACATGTTCTTGAAAATGAGAGCAGACTTGAGGATCAATTAATTAAACCAGAAACCAAACTCTATTAAATTTTTAATTCTTGACCTAGAAAATGACTGGCTTTTGGAGGGTACCTCAGTTTCCCTCTACATCTAGGGCCTGCTATAGATATGTGTCACTTTACTCCCTTCCCATCTCACCAACTGCCAAGGTGCTATCCAAATAATCCAAACCAAAATATTTCTTCCTGGTCACCACTCCACTAAAGATGTTATCTCCTACAATTAGAATGTAAGCTCCTCGAGGGCAGGAACTATTTTCAATTTAATTTTTGAATCCCTTGACACATAGAAAATGCTTAATAAAGACTTTTTCATTCTTTTATTTATTTAATACTCATTAAGTACCTACCGTTTTGGCCAAGAAAGCCCCGAACAGGGTCACAAAGAGTAGGACACGACTGAAACAACTGAACAACAACAAAATGCACTAAGCACTGTACTTGGCACTGGGGATACAAAGACAAAAAAGAAATAGTCTCTCCCCTCATGGAATTGAGATCTTAGGAGAAACAACATATTATATATATCTAAAATAAATGGAAGATAATTATAGGGCAGTAATAACTCAAGAAAGGAGAGCCAGGAAAATGACTCAAGTTTCAACCCTGGATGACTGGAAGTCTGGAAGAGAGGTGGGAAAAATGATAAATTCAGTTTTGGACAGATTGAGTTGGAGATGTTTACATGACATCCATTTAAAAATGTCCAATAAGCAGCTGAAATTTAGGAGATTTTGTTGTTGTTGTTTAGTTGTTTCCATCACGTCTGACTCTTTGTGACCCCATTTGGGGTTTTCTTGGCCAAGATACTGGAGTAGTTTGCCATTTACTTCTCCAGCTCATTTTACAGATAACCCTGAGGCAAACAGGGTTAAGTGACTTTCCCAGGGTCACACAGCTGATAATTGTTTGAAGCTGGATATGAACTCAGGTCTTCCTGACTTTAGGCCTGGAGCTCCATTTACTGTACTACCTAGCTGCAAATAGCTAGCTAACTTCTTCCCCACTCCCTCAGCCAACATGAGGTAGGCTTAGGACAGACCTGCCCTCGGCACCTGATTGATCCTCGCTTCTTCCATAGACTTCCTGTGCATCCAGAGGCATTAAAAAGTCCCAGCCAGGTGGAGTCTAGGCCTCTCAGACCTGATGGGTGTCCAAGACCATTCAAGTCACCAATGACATGCTGACTAGACATATTTCCAGAAAGAGAAAAGAGGGGCTGAGTTGAGAAAAGCTAAGTGAAAATCATCTGCATAGACATGATAAAATTAAAACCAGGGAAGCTAAGGCCACTAAAAGAGAAAATATAGAGATTAAGATCTGAGACAGAGCCTTGGTGGGGCAGTGGGGGAGGATAGCCACGGTTAGGAACCATGACAGATGATGATCCTGCAAAAAAAAAAAAGTGATCATGCAATTAGAAGAACCAAGAGAGTAAGTTCCCTAAATGCTAAACAACGGAATTTATATTTTATCCTATAGGTGACAGCCACTGGAGCTGGTTGGTGCTGAGATGGTCATATGTATTTAAAGGATAATTTAGCAGCAGTTATTGGATAGAGTTGAATAAGGAGAGACTTGAAGTAGAGAGACCAATTAGGAGACTATTATAATATTCTAGGTGAGGTGATGAGAGCTTGAAGATGGTAGTTATGTGAGTGAAGAGAAGGGATTAGATTCAAACTATGTTATAAAGGTAGAAGTCAAAATATTTGGTAATTGATTGGATATGTGAAATGAGGGAGAGTGAAGAGTCAAGGATAACGATGCAATTACAAACCTGAAACAACGGAATTGACTTTGACAGAAACGGGTAAGTTTGGAAGAGGGAAGTTTTAGGCTGAAAGATGAGTTGTTTAGGATATGTTGAGTTTAAGATATCTCTGGGACATCCAGTTTGAAATGGGCAATAGGCAATCAGTGATGTGGGGCTCAAGTTCACAGGGGAGATTTGGGCTGACTCTACAGATTTGGGAGTCTTTTGTATAGAGATTACAGTTAAAACCATGGTGTCAGGTAACCAAGGGAGAGTGAGAGGAAGATTGAAGGGTCCAGGACAGAAGTGTGGGGCTCACTCAGAGTTAGGAGGCATGATATGCGTAAAGATCCAGCAAAGGAAACTAACCATCCCAAAATACCTCAAAAGTTTCATTTCCTACTAATGTATTTTTTAAATTTGCATTTGTATAGTATGGAATCACTTCCAAAGTCCTTTAAAAACATCATACAATAAAATATAAATTTCTGAGACTATTTGACACTACTTTGAATGTTGGTGTTGATGAATGTAGTATGAATTTAATACATTTTGGTTGAAATTTACATGCAGAATGGTTATCACAAGCATTTTGCAAGGTCAGCAAGGCAGGAATTTTCCTTATTTCATGACTCAGGATCCTGAAGTTTAGAGATTAACTAGAGTCTAGAGTAAATAGCAGTGGAGTTAGAACTACAATTTAATTGGTCTAATCCATTTATCTTCTATTTATCATGGCTGACTGTAGCCATATGACATCTTTGGGAAGCTATCCTTTCTAATAGTCATATTTTCTGTCTGGCTACATTAGACCACAGTCCTTTTTTTGTTGAGAAAGCTCATTAAGGGGTCATTAATGAATCCACGCTTTTGGGAATGTCTGTAAAATTAAGTAATGACTGATATGTGAATGAATCCCCTTAGTTGGTAAGTATAGTGGAAGAGTAAGAGAATGAGAGATTCAGTTACAAAGTCTGACAGATTTCCAATAATTAGTGGGAATTACATTGTTTGTATTTCAGATTCAATAAAACGTTAGTCAAAGAATAGGAAAGCTCTTCTTTTTTCATGTTGTAGAACTTAGTTTGGTGCTGATTTTTTTTTCCTTCAGTAGCTTAATTTGTAGGAAGTACTTAAGGCATGATCAAATTATACAATGGTGGTATAAAAATGTTATTTCATTCTGACATCAAACAACGGGTCCACCTTCACTTTGAGACTACCTGGAGTATTATATTTCCTACTAATTCACTAGGATATTCAAATATCATTAATGTACAGAAGTTCCTAGGTGTGTGTCTCAAAGACATTTGATAGCTTATGTAACCTATTCATCATTAATACAAATTTCAGAGTGCTTTTGTCAAGAAAATGCCTATCAAATTTGAATAATATGGCAATTATGATAAAAACAGGTGAGAATCAGGGAAGGAGTCAGTGAAGAGGTGGCACCTGAGCTATCTCTTGAAGGAATTAAGACTTCTGAAAGACCAAAATGAGGGGGAAATGAGGTATGACCAAAGTAAATGCATTGATTTTCTAGAAATGGAGGCCAGTCTGTGAGAATGTATAGAGGCAAAAGGAACATCAGGAAACAGCTAGTAGTCTAGTTTTACTGAAGCAGAGTGGGGCAAGAATGGAAAGGTAGCCTGGAACCAGATCAAAGAAGACCTCAAACTAAGATAAACTGACAGTAGCCTAAAGGAAAGTTTGACAAGGGGAGAGAATGGAGGCAGAAAAACCAATTAGGAGGCTGTTATAATAATCCAGCCACTGAACTAGGGCAGTAGCAGCATGAATGAGAGAAAGTAGATGTAAATAAACTTGTTTCCATTTGTTTAAAAAAAACTATGAAGGCAAAATTAAAACAATGGATTGGATGTTAAGGTGAGGGAATAGGAAAAGTAAACACTGAGATTTTGATTATATATGGCTAGTATTATGGAAGTGCTATCAAAAGATATATTTAATTTGAGATACCTTGAACATATTCAAGGTAGATGATGAATTCCATTCTGGAAATAGGGTTCTAGATGCCAAGAGGATACTCAATTGGAGATATGCAGTAAGTAGCTGGAAATAAGGGACTCCTGGAGTTGAAGAAAGAGATTGTGAATGGACACACAGATTTGAGAATCACTGCACAGAGTTGAAAAATAAAACCTCTGTATGATGATAAAATCTCAGGAGGATAAAGTACAGAGGAAAAAGAAAAAAAAAGATGGCATAGAACAAGAGACTCCAAGGACAAGAGGAATATAAGGAATTGAGAAAACATGATCAAAGAGAGAGAGAGAACGGTTCATTGAAGTCAGGAGAGGAGAATATGCCTAAAATGACGGTCAAAAGCATCAACTCCTGCAGAAAACTTAAAAAGTTGAAAACCAAGAAAAGGCCACCAGAGTTAGAAATGTCATCTTTCACATTTATGGTTGGAGGAGAATTCTAAGAGATTTTTTTTCCAAAGGAAAAAAAGGGATCAAAGAAAATAAAATGGATAATTTGATTTTGATTAAATAAAAGTGAAAAAAAAAGCTTTTGCATAAGCAAAATCAATGCAGTCAGAATTAGAACTAGGATAAAATTTTCAAGCAAATTTCCCTGATACAGGTCTGTCATCCATGATACACAAGAAATTGATACAAAAATATATAACAAGACCATTACCCAATAGATAAGTAGTGAAAATATATGAAAAGTCAGTTTTTAAATATGAATGCAAGTTTTCAACCATCACATAAACATACTCCAAATAACTAATTGGAGGAATGCAAATTAAAACAACTCAGAGGTTTCACTTCATATCCATTAGAATAGTAAACATAATAAGGAGAAAATTAGAATTGTTGGAAGAGTTATGTAAAGCAAGGTACACTAACATACTACTGGTGGAACTACGTTTATTCTAAACATTCTGGCAAGCAATTCGAACTTAAAGTCAACAACTTTTGACCCAGTGATACCTCTACTACTTTCAAAGATATCAAAGAGAGAAGGAAAGGACTCATGTATTTATAGCCACACTTTCTTGAAGTAAAGCACTGGGGAAAAAAAGTGGATACTCATCAACTGGTATGACTGAAAAAATTGTCAAATATTGATGCAATGGAGTATTCCTGTGCTGTAAGAAATGATGAATTCAGAGAAATTTGGGAAGACTCAACTGATGTATAGTGAAAGAAGCAGAACCAGGAGACATGACTTACATGATTGTTTCAATACTGTGAAGGAAAGCAACTTTGAAAGATTATAAAAACTCTGATGAATATGGTAACCAATCATGATTAATGATGAAACATGCCAACCATCTCTTTGAAGGAAGTTATGGATTTAAAGGGGCAAAATGAGATATGTTTTCAGTGTGTTGACTTAATTTTTTTTTAAGTTGAGCGTATTTCGTTGTCACAAGTGAGGGCTTATGAGTTAATAGGTAGTGATAGAGATGGGAGGAAAGAAAAAAGAAACAAGGAGGAGAAGACTGAAAAAGAAAGAAGAGGAGTGGAAAAGAAAGAGAAGGAAGGGGAAGTGGAAAAGAAGAGAGGGAACAAGGAAGAAAAGGAGAAGAGGAAAAATACATATATATGTATATATATATATACACATACATATATATGTATATATATATATATACACATACATATATATGTATATATATACACACACACATATACAGGAAGGCAAAAAATTCAGAAGGGAACACAAATTGGGTAAATTTGTTACTATCATATTAAATTTAATACGCACCTCAAATAAAAAATATGTAACAGAATTACATAGATTTATATATAATCTCCCTTTCTGTTCTTTATACAGTAAAATGTTCATAGTTGTTGATGATTGTTAGGTTCATCATAAAAATAGTTTTTTAAAACAATATCACTGATGACCTATGCAAAAGCAGTTTCAGTTGGGGTGGTAGAGTCAGAAGCTGGTTCACAAAGCGTCAGTTGAGAATTGAGTGGATCTTTCTATTATTTCATGTGTTTAAGCCCAATGCGGACTTATAAGGCAATGGTCTACGTTATGATAAAAATATATTTCTATACTTCATCTATTTCTATTGTATCCCTTACAGAGCCCAAGTGGGTGATCACTGAGATCACAAGCAATAAAAATTATCAGAAAATTGAAAGCTAATAGTAATAAAAATGGAAAAATTGAAAATCCACAAAATGTATACTCTCCCCTAAATAATTGATAATATTTTTATTGTCATATTTGTCATTTTTATTTGTCATTATTGTCATTTCCCTCATTATACTGACAGTGGTCATGTTCTTGGAGCACAAAGGAAAAAAAATGAAAAAAGAAACATATAGTTGTATTTGAAAAGCATCCTACTGCCATGCTTTTTAACCATTTATGTCCATTTATGTTCACCAAAATGTCCATTTACATTATGGAGAAGGATTCAGAGAGAGCACAACAAGGGCACTAGAAAAATTCTGTACAGGTGGGATGTCTTCCTTTCGAGGGCCAAGCCCCATTGAGGGGCTACTATGGCATGGTGCATTGGCGATCAAGACGGGCTCTTAGCACCTATTCAACCAAGTGTCCTTGAAGAGTTTGGCCTTTATTTCCTTGATTAAATTAGGTAACTAAGGTGGGACTCCAGGTGGGGCCCGTGAAGGGAGGTCTGATTATATCTTCACTCCCAAGTAGGCCCAAAACCCCTAGCTATTAGGTGCTAAGTCTATGTGGGCATGAAGCCCTCAGGGTCCTAGGGGGAGGTGCTAAGACCAGGGCCAATAGTAAGAGCTTAAGTTCTGGTGGCTCAGATGACATTTGATGATGCCTAAAGAGTGCATAAAAATGGAAGACAGAGCTATTTGCTTAGGGCTCTCACTCTTGGTGGTGTGCTGATATGGAGACTCTGGGCAGCTGTAGTTAAGAGCCCTTCAGCTTGTAAACCCAGATGTTCAGACTTTGCTAAATTCTGGTAACTATGAATTGAGATTTGAATCAGACAAGGTCTGTCTGTTGATGTTTGTAATTTGTTTGTACTTGCTCTGAAGTTCAGGGTGCTGGCTTTTCCCCCTGAACTAAGTGAATGATGTCTGTATGCTGGATTAAAGTAAGATTGTCAACCCCTTAACGTTGCTTTCCTTAGTAAAGCAGATCAAAAGAACCTGGGCTTGCAGCATTCTGTGAGCCGGTTGTTGTCGGTTTTACACCCGCACAGCAGATGCTAGCTGGATTGCTGAAACACATGGACCCTGCTAAATACTTAGCGTTTAAGTGGACAATTCAGAGAGAATGTAGTATTCTAATAATCATTGATTTCATATGAAAATAGTTTAGTTCATGGATTTCAGACTTAGAAATCCCTATGTGTAGGGCTATTTATAGCAGGCGAGAGGAGAGGCTAAGTGATAGTATACAGATGATTGTGTAAATACTTCTCTATTCTTTTCCTAATGAATTCATGGGCCTATTAATTGACCTAGTGAGAAGAAACTCACACTGTGTTCTAATCTATTTATACTCTACCTAAATCTGTTTTTCTCTTCACTAAGACTTGTTATCACTTAATATTTGTGCATATATGCAAATATATTTATATGTTTGCATACATACCTATACACACATACATATGTACACACATATATAAAAAGAAACCCTGTGCTAAACTATGTGTATAGTATACATGTATACACACGTATATATAAGCTATATATACATATACGTACATATTTATGTGTATGCATACATATGTACATATACATGTAATGACGACAAGCCTTTGGAGAGAAAAACACGGTTAGATACTCAGAATGTAAAGAGATTAGGACTCAGCTTGAGCTTCTGCTCACTGGGTCAGTTAACAGGCCCATGAATTCAAGGAAAAAAAAAATTAGTATTATGGTCAATAGCCCTTGAGTACATTCCATTGTAAGAGAGTTGACAATAAAGAATCTTACATTCTTTAAAAGCAGTAATTATAGGATCACTCATTTGAGGGAGGAACTCTGCACACATAATAAGGTGCTTTAAAGAGTACATATTTAAAAGTACAAACACTCAGCTCTACCTACATATGTCCACTAAGAACAACTGGGAATTGATGATGTCAATTTTCGGTTACAGGATAGCTACATGCAACTGTAATCTCCCTCAGAGCTATCAAGAGTAATTACTATTTGGGAGATATTAAGGGACCAGTTTTCAGAGAAAAATTAAATACATGAGGCCATTTTGAAAAAGCATTTAAACTAAAGCACTTGAAATGGTACTGGAGAAAGATGTTACATATGTAATTAAATATAGCAAGGGAATTTTAAAAAAGAAACCTATACTAAATTATACAAAAGTTAAGGGGAAGCAGTTTAAAGAAATAATTTTAGAAGGAAAGATACATTTACATATGCATATATATACATATATGTGTTTGTGTGTGTGTGTGTATTTAAGGTTTTGAGCAATGAAGGACTCACCCTTCTGGGGATTTCACATACATTATACAATTATGGGGTGGGGACTGGTTATACTTAAATGTAAATGAAGACCATATCTTTACTTACTATATATATTATACATATGTACATGCACATACACACCTATATGTTTTTGTTTATATGTATATGTGTATGAATATGTGTGTGTATTACAGTATAACACTCTGAACCAGTAATCATTATATTAAACTTGGCCAACAGAACTCTTATAAAACTATTGGCTATAAAGTCTAAAAACAGGCTCTATGGATTATGCCAATATAAAGTTCCTAGGAGAATGTATCAAGGTAATCTAACACTTTTAGATAATTTTAATGCATAAAAAACACTTTGAAACACATTCTTGTTTTATTTAATTTTTTAATTGTTGGGGGTAATGGACCTATAAATAGGTCTCAGATGCAAGAAAAGTGTTAAGTTTTGAAGGTGAAGTTAAACTTCTACTATGCTAAATCAGCTAGGACAGTGATGTGCTTTAGAAATATCCATTTGATAGCTATGTGGAGAATTAACTAGAAAGGGTAGAGGCTAGCTCAACAGGCGACTATTCCAATAGTCCCAGCAAGAAATGATGAGGGCCTAAATTAGGGGTGTGCATGAGTGGAGAGAAGGACTACAAAAAATATTATGGTAGTATAATTAGTAATAACCTGATGACTGATTGGATTTGTGGATAAGGGAGGCTGGAGATTTGATAATGTCTCTGAGGTTGCGAACCTCAGAGTCTGGAAAAATGTTGGTTTACTTTACCCTAACAGGGAAGTTAGAAATAGGAGTTGGTTTAGGGAAATAATGAGTTCCATTTTGGACATAGTGAGCTTCAGATGCCTAACGCTATTGGAGATGTGGGACTGGTATATCAGAAAGAGATGAAAGACGGAAATGTAATGTAGATTGGGAATCACAGTTCATAGAGATGAAACTGAATTCAAGGAATTTTATGAGAACAACAAAACATATGAGGGAGGGAGGGAGGAAGGGAGAGAGAGGGTGGGGAGAGACAGAGAGATGAGAGAGGAGAGAGAAAGGAGAGGGAGAGAGAGGAGGAGGGGGGGAGGGAGGGAGAGGGGGAGAGAGGGAGAGAAGGAAAGAGAGAGACACAGAGAGAGAGAGAGAGAGGGAGAGAGACAGAGAGAGAGAGAATCTCCCAAAAATCCAGGGGGAAGGAAGAGAGAATATACAAGAGAAAGGGTTGGTCAACAGTGTCAAAAACTGCAGAAAGATCTAGAGAGAAAAGTCCTGAGAAAAGACTAGATTTAGCAATTAAGAGATCCTTGATAACTATTTCAGTACTCTGACAAGCACTTAGATTAAAGTGGCAGTATTAGCAAAGGAGGAAAGTAAATGACTAAAGAAACACTGAGATGAAAATACATAACAGAGTTTGTTAACTTACTCAATATGATAAGAAAAGGACAGAGTATTGTGACTTCAGTCCAATGAGCCCCCTCTACTTGCTACTTGTTAAAGACAAATAATTACAAAATGCTCTTAGTTTCTATTCTTTTTGTCTCCCAATTCAGACATCCATTGTTTCTCCTTTTTTAAAATTAATAATGTTGCTTCTAAAAACTTCTTTGCTTTCCAATTTCAGCTCTGCTAGATATTTGTCTTAATACCAGAATATTTCCATCCAAAATATAGTATGATAGTTGGTCAAAAGGGCCTATACTGGTTGTTACTAATGACCAGATTCTCTGAACTCTAAAAATATAATTTCTGCCATTAAATTTTCAAGGGGTATCATTAGATTGAATAAATAGCACAAGAAAATTTATTTCACTGATGTAGTATATATATGCCTTTAGATGACATCCAAAATGTGTGGGTGGAAAAAAAATCACTAAATATTAAAAACCTTACCATTGATATGAAACAGAGTTACAAGCTGGAAAACATTTGAGTCATGTCTATTGTTATCTTGGCAAACAGTTTGGTCCCGAAGGCACTGAAAGGGAGTTTTAACTATCTTTAGTTCCTCATAAAATTGATAAATTGAATTCAGGCTGATATTGTTCTGAATGTAGCTTCAATTACCCTGAGGATTTAAAATATAACAGTTACCATGTAGCACAGGGCAGTTAGTGGGCTGAAAGTAGACCCCAGATGTTGAAAAACACATCTCAGTGTGGGGGAAGATAGTAAAATAATAATATATATGCTGTATAAATCTTCTTAGGGACTCAAAATGCTGTCATCGATTCTATATTATCATAATATCTTTATGAGCTAATATGACAGCTAACCATTCCCAGAATAAGATGAGAGAAAAGAGAAAGTACAGAGGCAGCTGGAAAAAGTATCCAATGGAAGACAAAGTTCCTTGTATTTGGCGTTGTCAGGGACAATGTGAGTAAGTCATTTAGCCATGAAGAAGGCAATTAAGAAAATGGAGACAGTGGGAAGAGCTAAACAAGTTTGACTTTGTTGTGGTCAGTGATTTCTTGAAAAAGTAGACCTGATCCAGGGCAAAAAGAAGTTTTCAGAAGTAACATTACATATTTTAACAAAAGACAAAGAAAGAAGAAAGGAAACAATGGGAGGGTGTGTGACTGGGCAGGAAGGAAAGTGGTGAGTGTAAATCACAGTCAGCTTCTTTCCTATACTCTCCTATATACTATATAATATATACATATATATACATATACATACATACATACATACATACATACATATATATGTATATATATATATATATATATATATATATATATATATATATATATATATATATACTCCTGTTCTCCCCTATCATATAGAAACTATTTTTTCTCCTTCTTAATGTTCCTTTTTCACTGTTTCCTACTGCCATGACTAGGGCCATAGTATAAATTCTTAACTAATTTTGGACTATTATAATAGCCCATTGTCTGGTCACTCTCCCCCAGTATCTTGATCTTCCAATTCAACATGCACTCTGCAATTAAATTAATTTTCTTTAAAATCCAGATTTTATCCTGTCATTTCCACAAATCTTTGATGACTCCTGGTTGCCCCTAGGGTAAAATCCAAGCATACTGATTTCTATAAATCCAGCTCGAGCTTTTGCTATACCTACACTGTACATGTAGGGATCTACATAGCATCTGTATGACAAATCTTGAAGTTCATGTTTTCACTTCTATTTTACAGGCATTCATTAATCATCTGGAAATACAGACGAACACAGATTCAACACAGATCCTGTTCCTAAAGAGTTTATAATACTCTGCTCCAAAAGAGCTTATAATAGATTAGGGGAAAAAGGCAGAAATATGATGATGCATCGGAAAAATCACTAGACCTGGCTGTTTCACAGAAATAGTTCATTACTTCTTGCTACTGTTGTTCATTTTCAACCACAAATCCTTCTATACTTTAACATATCTCATTCTGTTTCATTGTGGGATTGAATGCCCCTTGAAATGCTTGATTTTCCCTACTCCAAGAGTCATTACAATATCACTAACAGTCACTGAAGTGTGCTCTTTTAAAGTTACAATTTTTGCATACTTCCTTGGCATGATATCCATTTAAAAAGAACACAAGGAAAGGGTGCAATGAAACATGTGTATGGCATGAAATCCAGTACTCACTGACAGCACTAAGGTTGAGGAAACTGTCTCAATTAATGCTTCATTTGGTCATGGTTTGATATATTCTGAGTCAGCCTAGTGTCAATTATTTTCATAACACTAAAACATATAGAAATTACTTGTCCCAAGTATTTTGTCTATGACTATCACCTCCCTGAGGCTCAGTATTTTCACCTGTAATATGAGGGTATTGGAGAACATGACCATTACTGATTATGCCTATGATATAATAGAAAATAAGATAAACACAAAGAAGGGGTGGAGGCAATGCCAGAAGAAATTTGAATATAGAGGAGATGTTTTTCACCTTCTGTGGTTAGGGAAGGCTGCAATCTAGAGCCAGATTATAGAGAACCTTAAATGCCAGGATCAGAAGTTAACACTAAACTTGATGGACAATAGGCAGGTCCTGAAGGTTTCTAAGTGGGAGCATCATGGTCAAAGTAATACATTAGGGAGTGAGAAGTAATATAAAGGAAAGATTTTAGTGTGAAAGGAAGAGGGGAGACAAGGTAGTGAGGAAAGCCAATTTGGAAGGCTAGGTGTGAGGGAAAAGAGATTGAAATCTTCAACTGAGGTGGTTTGAGGGGAATATGAAGATGCAAATACAAGACATATTATAGAGGCAGAACTGACAAGACTTGGTCCTTGCTTTAGCTGACATTTTGCTCATCATCTTTCATACCTCACCCTCCATCCCACCCGTACTTGGAATGTCTCCCACCACCACTCATACTTCCCATGAAATCTTCCCTGACCTCTTAAATGTCAAGTGCTGGTTTCCTTCTCTAACTCCAATAGCAAACAGGACCCACTGCTATCTTGTCCCATGGAGAGAGAGAGAGATAGAGAGAGACAGAGACACACACAGAGAGAAAGAGACAGAGAGAGAGAAAGAGAGTGAGAGAGAGAGAGAGAGAGAGAGAGAGAGAGAGAGAGAGAGAGTGTGTGTATGTTAGCTTACCTTCCTCTAAAAGAGTATAAGCTTCTTAAGGACAGGACCTTCATCTTTAACTTGTCTATAAATATAGAGATAAATGTCTTGTACCTTTAAGACTTTGATACAGATTTTGTTTGCCTCTTCTTAAAAAAAATCCCTATAAAAATGAGTGAACACTCAATTCAGTAATATTATTCAAAGAGTATATTTGTGTTTTTCTAAATATATATGAATGATTTATTTTAAATACAATTTTCAATTATCAAGCATTTGTTTTTTCTCCCTTAAACATCTGCCACCCTTCTCCCTTTTTTACTGGAAAACAAAACAAAATCCTTATAATAAAAAGGGCATAGTCATATAAAAGAAATTCCCATGTTGTCTACATGTAAAAATTATCTCATTCTGCATTTTAGTCCATCACCCCTCTGTCAGGAAATGGTTAGCATACTTTATCATGGGTCCTCCGTAATCATGGTCAATCCACAAATTGAACAGTTTTAAGTTTTTCAGAAGACTTCATTTTTACAATATTAATCTTATAGAACAAATTGTTCTCATGCTATTATTCACTTAATTTTACATCAATTCATACAAATCTTCCTGGGTTTCTCTGAAAATGACTTTCTCAATTCCTTACTGCACAGTAGTATTCCATTATGTACACGTCATAATTTGTTCAGTCATGCTTATTTTGAAATTGCTTTCCAATTTATTTTATGTGTGCCATTACTATAAATGAGTTCTAAACCTTACCAAAAGTAAGCATAAAGTCAAGGTCTAATCTTGAAAGTACTCTATGTGTCTCAGACAGAAAGGAAGCTGCATATAAAGGAAGCTTTACACCTTCTACAACACCGGTATCAGTATAATATCCCTGTTTATTATACATAAGTAGGAAAAGGTATCATAACCCATTTTGTTGCTAGAGAAACTGAGGACCAAATGTCAAATCATTTGTTCAAGGTTACTGTTAGGCAGCGACAGAAATGGGATCTGAAATAATTTCTGGTTCTTATTACAAAGCTCCTCATTTTTACTTTGGAAGATATTTTTTAGAATGAGCTAAAAATCTTAAAAAATCATTCTGAGCCATAAGTTGGACCCCCATCCATATTCTAAGGGGTGAATTTTATACTATTAATCAGACTTGGTCTTTTTTTTTTCCTTCTTTAAGTCGATTTCTGATGAGGGACCATAAACACTCTGATGTGTAGCAGTTAAAAACCTACTTTCTAGCAAAAATAGATGATAATATTGCCATGGTCAGTTTTCTAAAACAAATGTGCTCTGATCATAGATAATTTAAGTCATGTCTCACGTAAACTGGAAATTTCTACAAATGCCTAGGAAGTAAAGGTATATACCACATTTGCAGTATGTATTAATATACTATAATCATTTAAAAATGATTTTGGGGGAATAAAACCAGGCATCTAAAGGCATCTGCTATTTAGGTATGTAAGTGTCAAAGTCAAGAGCTTTCCAGAGGTATTTCTACTAACAAATATGAAGTGTTTAGCCCAAGGTGGAAAAAAATCCATCACTTGTTTGTGAAACAGTGCAGCTGCTACCCTGGTAACATTACCAACCACATTCAAGGCCCAAGGGACCCCAGAAGATGCCTGCTATTATTCTACTATGGCTTGGGACTGGAAACTTCCTCAAGACCACAAAGCAAATACAAAGAAATCTGTTGTTCAGTCACCTTTTCTAGGTGACTGGAGGTGACAAGGAGGAGCTCAAAAAGAAATCTTGTTTATGAAAAGAAAAGAGAAGCTAAAATAGCTAATTAGGTAATGCAAGGTTAGAAGACAGGGGTTTAGAAAAAAAGCACTTTCACAATGATATGAAGCAGTCATCTAGATCTGAGGTTCTTAATCTGGTCTGGGGATAGATTTGAGGGGGTGCATGGACTTCGATGGGAAAAATTACATCTTCATTTTGATAGATCATTTTCCTTTGTAATCCTATGCATTTTATTTTATGCATTTAAGAATAATATTCTGAGAAGTCCAAGGCCTTCAACAAACTGCCAAAAATGTCAATGACACAAAAAGAGTCAAGAACTCTTGATTTCGATAACCTGGGGAAAGCTGAACTTGCTTTAATTATTTGTATATTTCAAATAGGAAATACAAAAAAATGGAAGGAAATCAATCTACATTACAATAAAATTTGTGGTCTCTAAAGATAAAGTCTAGTGTTATGATGAATCACTGCTCTTGGAAAGCCTTAAAACCCAAGGGACATTTTCTCAAAACATTAGCTCAGGGATGCCAGCTTCCCTATCAGGTAATCTCACCCTACATCCTATTCATCTTTGTTCCTCAAGGAGCAGAAAATGCTCTTTAAATGGACCCCCAATCGAGGTGCAAAACCTTCACATGGTATGCTTTTTTGTAGTGCTTCCTAACAAATAACTAATTAAGAAATAAAAAACACCCAAGTGCCGCTGTTAGTACTTCTGCATCGTCTTTATAGCTTGTGCAGAGATGAGAGCATAGGTGAACTGCTCATTAAACAGTAAAACTTGGAATAAATACACCCAGAGATGTTTGTCTCAAGATTCCTGGTGCTAACTACTATACCCCACCTTTTGGGTTGCATATTCCTGCAATCAGAATTCAAGAAATTTCACCCATTCTAGTTGATGATATTGTCAGAGGGATCACGGAAAAAAGTGACTGCAAGATTAAAGTTAAGAAAGCCACAAATTTAGTTCACTGATTGGATACAGGGTAAATGATAAAGTTCTGGTGTCCTTTATCATGACATTAATACTTAATGGGTGAAAGCGCAGAGGCAACAAAGGGTATTAACGTGAAAGAGTAAGGCCTGTCACTGCACTCTCACCAAGCACCAAGGACTCTTGGTAAATGATAGCTCCATAAAGGGAATGATGAGGATCACAGAACTAAAGAATCCAAGAGACGTAAGGGACCTCAGAGGCTATCTTTTCCAGTATGTTTCAGAAAAAAAAAAATTCCCTTTCTAGAATTCCAGACAAGCAATATGTCATCCAGTCTCTTGAGTGCTTGAGTGGGGTCAGGCAGGGTGTGTGGGGGATGGGGAAGGGGAGGAGGAAGGGAATGCCTGCTTTCTCCCCAGACAGCTCATTCCATTTTTTGCACAGGTCTAATTCTTCAGACAGCTAGGTAGTGTGGTGGATGAGTGCCTGGCCTAAAGTCAGGAAGTCACATCTTCCAGAGTTCAAATTTGACATAGTTGTATGAACCTGGGCAAGTCAATTAACCTGGTTCTCCTCAGTTTCCTCATCTGTAAAATGAGATGGAGAAAGAAATGGCTGCTCAGATTCAATATAGCTCAGTAGATTGAATCTGACCCGCTTGTGAAAACAGGCGTCACAAAGGGTGGGATTTCTTAAGACAACCCATTATAGTGAATCCCTAATAAACTTTCTTTTTCCTTGGCTGAGAAGGCTTGAGTTGAATTCTTTCGGCAGGACCCAGTGTGATGGTATTTTGGGGTCACGAGCACCCCTAAAAACCTGTGGTTCCCTACCTATCATCATTTTTTTTAACAGCTTCATTTTTGGTTCCCTGAGACCAGGAAAACTGCTCATCTCAAGTTCTTTTCCAGCCAAGACTGGAAGGTAAGCCTCTCCCTCTCCCAACCCCCTTCTCACTCTCCAAGCATTTTGGAGGTGCTTTTTGGTCCCCAGTAGGTTAGACAGCTGCTCGTTGTCTCAGACTCAGCCTGATGCTCTCAGGTTCTCAGTCCAGCGCCCCCAATTTTCTCAGTTCTCTCAGCGCTAGGGAATGGGAAAACCCCAGGTACCTTTTGGTGTTTATTTTTTCCTGTCTTGCTTTGTTTCTTTTTGAGGCTTACTCCCAGATCCTCCTTGCAGAGGGGCTTCCAGTCCCCCAAGCCCACAATGGGTCAAACCTCCTCGATCCCCAAAAATTCACCTTTGGGCTGTCTTACAAAATTGGAAAAAAATTAAGTTCTCTAAAGAACTTAAAAAGGAAAAACTGGTATACCTTTACAATACTGTTTGGCCACAACATCACCTAGAAGGCCATGAAGAGTGGCCGATTTTGGGGACTTTACAATATAATATTCTCTTGCAGCTGGAGCTATACTGCTGGCAAGAAGGAAAATGGAGAGAAATTTCCTACATAATGGCCTTCGTCGAGCTCTCTCGGAATCCCGTTCTCAGAGAAGATGGTAAGATGCTCATAGCTAGAGCCCCACCACAAAGGGGAAATGGGGGTCAACAGGACATTTTGGGTAACCCCCTCCTTATGCCCCGCAGGGCTTCAGGCTCTGCCCCTCCTCCTGTTCCCCAACCTCCCCGGAACACCCTTGTTTCCTGTCCTCCCCCTTCCGTAGCCATTCCCTCTTTCTCTTGATCTCCTGTAGTGCAACCCTCTCTTTTCCTGCCTCCTTAACAGTCCAAGTCTCCTGCATCTCCTCCCATGGCCCCTCCCCCCCTTGGTGACCCCTGCTCAGGTCCCAGCCAAGGGTCTGGTTGAAGTGCCTCCCTCTGTGGCCCCTCCCCCTACTCAGGTTCTGGCCTCATGGCCTATCCCCGGGGCAACCCCTACTCAGGTTCCAGCCTCAGGCACTGCCCCCATGGCAGGCCCCTCTCTCTGAGGTGGCGCCTGCTCAAGTCTCTGGGGTACCTCCCCCTCTGTCCCCTACCCTCCCTGAGGTACCAGCTCATCTTCTCCCTTGCCAGCCAGATCCCCTGGCCTTGCAGTCTAATACAGATCAGCCAGATCTCTCTCCCCAAGCTCCAGGCCCCACAGCGCCTTCAAGGTTTTTTCCCCTGAGGGAAGTGCCTGCCTGCCCTTACTGGGACAAGGAGAGTGCATGTTCCATTCTCCATTTCGGATCTCATTCAAATTAAAGAAAAACTGGGGAGATACTCAGAAGATCCCACTAAGGTAACTGAGGGTTTTAGGGATCTGTCCCTACAATTTGAACTTTCTTGGGGTGATTTGCATATCCTTTTCTCTACCTGTTGTACCACTGAGGAGAAGAGGAGAATCTGAGAACATGCCCAAAAATCTGGGGATCGTTTGGCTAGCGATAACCTCATGAAATATCCCCCAGGTACAGCTGCTGTTCCCACTAGTGACCCAGGATGGGATTACCAAAAGATTGAAGATAGGGGAAAGAGAGACCATATGATAATGTGCCTGTTAGAAGGCCTAAGAATGGCATTTCAAAAGCAAATTTTCAAAAAATTAGGGAGATTACTCAGGGAGAAAAGGAAAACCCTGCCATTTTCCAAGCCCGGCTAGTAGAAGCCATTAAGAAGTATACAAATTTGGATCCTGATTCTATTGAAGGGGCAGCAATACTTAACATGTATTTCTTTAATCAGTGTGCCCCAAATATTAGGAGGAAACTGCAGCAATTGGCAATGGGACCCCAAACACCTCAGGCCCAATTACTGGACATGGCCTTCGGAGTTTTCAACAATAGAGACCTGGTTGCAGCAGAGGAAAGAAAACGCAGGGAAAGAGCTAGAGACAGAGAACACGCTCAATTCTTGACTGCTGCCATGGCCAGAAAAAGAGCCAAGGAGCGCCCCTCCAGGGAGCCCCCTTGGAAGCCCATTGGCTTGGGCAGTGGGGAAACCTGCTTTTGACACCACAAGGAGGGTCACTGGTCCAAGGAGTACCCCCTAGGGCACCCCCTGGAGGAAGCCTCCAGGATCCACGCCTCCAGGACCATGTCCAGCATGTAACCAGAAGGGACATTGGAGGAAGGATTGTCCCCGAGGTTGGAAAAGTGGTAAAGCCTCCTCCCAGTACCCTGTCCTCCAGTTTTCTCAAGACTTGGAAGTCGGGGAAAGCCTGGGACTTAGCAATGCTCCCACTTTCTCCACCTCTCTCATGACGCCCTGGGCAAAATCAAGGCTGAAGGTAAGGTTACCCACTTTATCACAGCTATGTTCTCTTGTTTTAACTAACTGCTCTGGCCCTACACACCCCTCGACCCATGGGGTCATGGGCATCAAGGATCTGTTGTTTGAACACTCCTTCCTTACACTCTCCTCTGGCCCTGCCCCCTTGTTGGGAAGGGACCTGATGGTGAAATTGAGAAACCAATTTTCTCCAGTTAAACCTCATAACTCCCTTTTCCCTCTGTTTACCAGATCTCCCCATGTTCCCTCAAAGGTGTGGGAGAGGGTTGAGCCCATTGTTTGGGATCAGGGAATTCCTGGGCAAGCTACTTCTGCCACCCCAGCCATAGTTCCCCTCTATCGCCTTCAATATCCAATTAAGCCCAAGGCTTGGGAGGGACTGCAACCATTAATTGCCACTCAAGGCCCTGACTCACTCCCTCTAGAGTGGGGCAGCTACCAAGCAAAAGCTTTCATGATTTTGAAAACTAAACTGACCACCACTCCAGCATTAGCTCTACCTAATCTAGAAAAACCTTTCACTCTGTATGTTGTCGAAAGGAGAGGACAGGCTTTGGGAGTCCTAACCCAGTCCTTAGGACCTGACCCCAGGCCAGCTGCCTGTTCTTCAAAACAATTAGACTCCATGGCTGCTACAGCCACTCTAATTGAGGAAGCTTCTAAACCTCTAGCAGATCAGCCTGTAGAAGTTCTGACTCCCCATTGTGTACAGAGCATCCTAGAAGCAGATGGCCACCAGTGGCTAGCTAACCACAGGCTCACCAAATATCAAGCCTTTCTCTTAGATAACCCAGACCTAATTTGGATATGCTACACACTCCTAAACCCCGAAGCAGTGTGGTACATAGAACAAGTGTTTAGGGGAGCTAGGTACAAAATAGTCATCTTTAACAACCCCCAGGGAAATTGTCCTTTCTCTATACTCCTATACTGTCTGTCTGGTGGTTTGCTTAACCTCCTTGCCAGGTTTGTCTCCTCCAGGCTCCAAGCCATCAACTTCCAGATGACTACTCATGTACCCCCTGAACTGGACCCATCAAGGCAGGGACAGCTCTACACCCCTTGCCAGAAGGAAGCAGTTTCAGAAGCTGAGACCTTCGTCCCTGACCCCAAAGGAATTTGGGTCCTATTTGTTTGAGGGGGGAATGATAAGGGCATGGTCTCTGGGAACCCCCTTGAATCTGGAATACAGTCTCTGGGAGCCCCCTTGAACTCTCTTTGAATCTTCCAACTACATCTGGCCCTCCCCTAAGGCCATAAGCCTTACATTATCATTAGCCCCAAATCTCTACCTAGCCTTGCCCTTTGTTGTCCAGCTACTTCCCACCCTAGATACTATCAATATCCATGCCTTCAGCTACTTTCCACCCTTAATCCCATTCTCTTGATTCCTGGAATCTGACCTCATCCCAGTCCCATCACACTCCTCCTCAAGACCCTCCCTAAATCCCTCCTCTAGTCACCCCAGACCACCCCTTGATCCCTCCAACAAACTTTGTGTATACAATCTTCATCCTGCCTCCATGAAGGGGCTCATATTCAATATAGCTCAGTAGATTGAATCTGGCCTGCTTGTGAAAACAGGCATCACAAAGGGTGGGATTTCTTAAGACAACCCATTATGGTGAATCCCTAATAAACTTTCTCTTTTCCCTTGAAAAAAAAAAAAAAAGAAATGGCAAGTATTTTTGTGAAGAAAACCCCAAATGGGGTCACAAAGGGTCAGATAGAGCTGAAACAATTAAAGAACTTCATAGGGAGTTTTTCTCAATATCAAGTCTAAATGTGCCTCTTTGTAACTTCCAACCACTGTTCTTAGCTCTGTCTTCTGAGTTTTAACAAAATGGCAACACTTCAACTATTCGGAGACACCAATCATATCGACACTAAGATTTTTCTTCTCTGGGTTATTTCTTCTTTCCTAGTTCCATTAAACGATTCTCCTAGAGCATGAACTCAATACTATTTAACCTGCCAACTACTGTCCTCAGATTTTGCCCCAGCGTATTATTGTTTTATGTATTAATCCACAAGAATTTATTAAGCACCTACTATGTGCCAGGCAAACTGCCAGACACTGAGGATATAGTTACAAAGAATGAGATGATTTCTACTTGCAATGAGCTTACATTCTAACGGGGAAGAACAGGTACAATTAAAATATGTAAAGCATAAATGTAAAGCAAGTAAATACAAATATATAAAGTAGCTAAGTATGAGGTAGCTATAAAGTTGAGGAGATCAGGGAAGCCTTCACGTAGAAAATGATGTTTGGGTCACATTTTAAAGAAAGAGACTCTATGAGGTAGCGATGAGGAGGGAGTATATTTTAGTCACGTGGGACAGCCACTGCCAAGGCACAGAGTTAAGAGACTGAATGTGAGATAGGGCCAATGCTATAGCGTCTGGGTGATAAAATTGTATTTTAACCCATGTTTACAAAATTGATTACTTAGAAAGTTTTAAAACATATATCACAGAACTTTTCTAATGACTTTTCTAGCCTAGCATAATGGAGGAAAATGGTTCTGGAGTCAAGGGACCTAGGTTCAAATTCTGGCTCTGTTCTTTCCTACCTATGTGGCTGTGTATAAGTCACTTCATCTTTCCAAGCCTCTGTTTTCTAATCTGTCAAATGAGGAGGTTGGAATCAACTGCTAAGGTTCCTTCCAGCTCTAATCTATCACCCTATTATCTAATTTAAGAAACTGTACAATTTCTAAACAAGTCTCTTTACCTCTCATGGCCTTAGTAGTATTCCAAGTGCTTCATAACTGGAGCGTTTTTTCAGTCTTATGACTTACACACACTATTCAGGGATGCTGACCTCCTTGATGTTCCTCAAAAACGATATTCCAAGTCCTAATTCTGGATCTTTTCAATGGCTGTCCCTTAAACCTGGAATGTTCTCCCTTCTCAACTCCACTTCCTGGCTTTGCTGGCTTAATTGAAGTCCCTGCTGAAATCCTGCCTTTTATAAGAACCTTTTCTGTATTTCCCTTAATTCAAGTGTCTTCTCTCTGCTGATTATTTTCAATTTATCCTGTATATAGCTTGTTTGCACACAGTAGATTGCATGTGTCTCACCTCTTAAATGCCTTGAGAGAAGGGTATGTTTTCTGCCTTTCTTTGACTCCTCAGCACAATGCCTAGCACATGGTAGAAGCTTAATAAATGTCAACTGAATGCCTGATGAAGCGCTTAGAAGTAGATCTCTAAAGTTTCTTCTAGCCCTCTTTTATTTTATGATGTGATATGCACAAGACAGCTGGAGAGGGGAGAAGAAGACAGGAGGAGGAAAGACAGAGAGAAATGGGGAAACGATAGCATGATATACTAGAGTAGATTGAGTACAAGATTTGGAGTAAGAGACCTTGTCTTTGAATTCCAGTTTTTCTAACTCGTTGCTTATTACTCATATGTTGTTGTTTAGTCATTTTTCAGTCATATCCAACTCTGTGTGACCCCATTTGGGATTTCCTTGGTAAAGATACTGGAGTAGGTTGCCATTTCCTCCTCCAGCTCATTTTACAAATGAAGAAACTGAGGCAAATAGGGTGAAATGACTTGCTCAGGATCACACAGCTAGTGTCCGAGACCAGATCTAAATGCATGAAGATGTCTTTCTGACTCCAGGCTCAGCACTCTATCCACTGTGCCACCTCGTTGCCCCAACACCTATGTAACCTTGGCCAGACAACCCAACCTCTACAAACGTTAGTTTTTTTCATCTTTAAAACAAATGAAGTTAGAAGGATTGCTTCTACCTCTAAAATTCTAAGATTTGAGCCTTCTGACTTTAAATCCATGATCTCTTATATGGAATGTGTGTGTATGTTTATATACACACACACACACACACACACATTCCATATAAGAGATCATATGTATGTATGTATATATGTATATATATGTAAATGCACACACATATATGTACACATATACATATCTAAATTATACACAGATATCTGACATAATGCTATATTGAAAATTTTATTTTTTCGAAGTTTTTAAAATACAATTATATATGTAGCCAAGAACAGAGGAAATGCAAAAAATTGAGGAAAAACTCTCATAGACAATCTCCCAGATAGAATGTGATTGGGTTGAAATATTGTTGTGGTACAAGAAATGATAAGCTGGTGGATTTAAAAAATACGAAAAGACTTTGATTTATGAAAGATGATGCTATGCACCTTCAGAGAAACAGATGAGAAGTTGAAACAAGCAGAATATGGTCTTATGTATATGTGTTTGAGTGTATATGTGTATGTTTGTGGATATCTATGTGTGTGTATGTATGTATATATGTATGTGTGTATATATATGTATGTATATATGTACACACAGATGCTTAATTGAAGTCTTCTTATGCAGAGGCAATGAGGAAGGAAAATAAAATAAAAAGTGCACCGCAGAGGACAAAAGAAAACATACAAGGAAGCAAAGGAAAGATGGACCTGAAAATCATGTGTAATATTCATTATATAAGTTTTCTTGAAATGGAAATTTATTGCTTTATGTTGAATCTTCTCTTATGTTCTGCTGTGTACATGGCAATGTTCTCTTTTCCTTTTCTTATCGGGTATTTAAGTTTAAAATAAATTTTTAAAAACCCACAATTATATCTCACAATCTCACATCTGTCCATTTATAATACATACTTCTACGAAATTAGTTTCCCCCAGAACACTGTTTTACTGAAGTTTCATGTTTTCATAGAGCCAATGTACAATATTAGGGGTGTTATTGCTATATCTTGAGAAGGGGTCTTTCAACATT
The DNA here is from genome assembly GCF_011100635.1 of Trichosurus vulpecula. Taxonomy (NCBI): domain Eukaryota; kingdom Metazoa; phylum Chordata; class Mammalia; order Diprotodontia; family Phalangeridae; genus Trichosurus; species Trichosurus vulpecula. The sequence goes on from NC_050574.1 coordinate 219,337,745, forward strand.
CTACCAGCATCTAAACATTCAGAGACAACTAAAGTTACATATGCTGCATTTGGGAGTCTGATATTAGGAGATTTAATTTTTGAATACTAATATAAAATTTCCATATGATGAATGTAAGTTCTTTACTTAAACTTATAAGATTTCAGTATGATGAATGAAAGGTCTTACTTAAACTACTGAAGAGTGAAGAATGATTGTGACTTGTAGGTATGAAAACAATATAAATATATTATAATACCATAAAAATAAACTACTCAAAGGCCAACAAGAAATTTTATTTTTTCCAGGCTCTTAAAAATATGTCCCTTAGAATGTTTTACCAATCACATAATTACTCCATAACACAAAGAAAATTATGAACTAAATAAAATCTCGTCACCAGAAAATGGTTTCCTGCTGTCGTGCTGAGGCATTCATGGATGATAAATGTCAAAGGTGGAAACATGTTTCTTTTCTAAACAGGAGAGGTTGATCACATGACAATGTTCATTTCAGTATCTTCATGTCTCTCCTGCCAAAGGACTGATGTATATTTAATCATTTTATCTAATGGATGTTATTGCACAAGTCAGAGTTACCCATTATGAAGGCACTTGTTTTGGCAGAGCATAAGGCTCTGATTACATTTCCTGGCTTTGTGGTTGGAAAGAGCCAGAGTTGATGAAGAATTCCCTGGATGAATCATCTGTCTTTCCTATGGGCACCATGTCAGAGGCAGAAAATCCTCTGTGAGTCATCAGAGTTAGAAGACTGAGTGGAAAGACACCATGAATTCCAGTGTTAGAACCCTTCAAAACAGAACACACAGCCATGCTTAATTATTGATGATTCACACCAATTTGTAAAGTGACACCATTAATTTTGTCTTATTGAAAATCTGACAAATATAGAGCAATTATCAGGCTTATTATCAATATACCTTTATCCTACCATAATAATGTAGTATAAAATAATTAGTTTAATGACCCTGCCATAGCTTTATTTTTTCCAACACAGTTCAATGCAGGGAGAACAGGATTTTGCACCAGGGCATCTGATACCTGGAGAGTAAGGTGACAAACTTCTTCCTCCTATATCCCAGAGGTCCTCTGCCAATCCCACACCAATCCAATCAGGATCAAACCTTACCCTGAAGGGGTCCTATGGTACACTGGTCCCATGAAAGCTATGTTTTTACTTCCCAACAGCCAGCTCAAAACCACTGAGGTACCTTTCCCCACTGCTCTTGATTGGTCACTTCTAGACCTTAGTGGGGCCAGCCTCTCTAAGCGGGGAGCTGTCCCTTCCCCAACATGGTTTCACACAACTAGGGATGAATGTACTCTGGGACAAGCCCATAATGAAATGGAAGGTCACCAGGTGAGAAAGTATACAATCCTAGGGTCTTCTTAAACCTTAAGTGAGCTATTCCACAGCTGACTCTTCCCCTTCTTCTCCCTTTTGTCTCCCCTCAAGCAACCCTAGCAGTGACCTTGGTGTGTACGTTCTCTATTAGTATCATCCTGGGGTCCAGTCTTTGGGAGACCTTTGTCCTGAGTAGGTCTTTCCCCAAAGTGTCTTTGCTCCTATCCTCTGCCCACCCCCCCAGACTAAGATGCTAGAACTGCTAGCTACAGTTCCAGATTGTGGATTTTACTGCACCTTAATTATTTCTCTTTGTGACCAAAAGCACACACTTACAAAACACAAAGCCCAGAGGAATGGCAAAGTTTGTGACAATTAAAAAGTTTTTGTTTTGTTTTTGTTTTCCACATAAAGGTAAATGATCCATGGCAATATCAAACCTTATAATACTTTATAAAACAAGTACATTGCTGGGCCCAGAAGAGTCTGAGACGTGCTATTTGGAATACTGGGGGACTCTAGGCCACATTCTCAGTAATGTCACCAAACCTACATATGTAGAACATGTCCATTTAACCACTTTATTTAATTGAAAATTACAAGCAAATAAATAAAGAATACTAAATTTAACAAATTTATAAATGTTTGCTTTAAGGCTATGAAATAAAGAAGAAGGTAAACTTAAAGTAAGCCAAGTGGCAAAATATGAAAGATACAAAAGAAATGAAACTAACCCAACTTATAGCAAGAATATAGTATACTTTAAAAAACCATAATGAATGAACACAAATGCTATATACCGCCAGAAATATTAGGACCAAAAAAAAGAAACTCTAAATGCCAATAAATTCTTGACAATACTCAAATTGTTCCTATTAATTGTACCATTATTAAAATGTTTAATGAAACATTATAAATGTCCTAGACAACACTCAAATGGTTTCTATTAACTGCACTTATTAAAATGTTTAAACATTTTAAATGTCCTTTCCTGAAAATAGTTAATTGCTTCCTAAAGAATATGTTATATTTACTACTACAAAAAAGCTTTTACACAGAGCTACAAAGTCCTGAAATCTTCCATACTAATCAGACATTCATTTTAAAGGCCTACTTTAGGAACAAAGATTTTGATATCTGAAGGGGCCTCTGTATTGTTAATGTATTGTTAATACAATCTGAAGATTTTAGATTTTTCCATCTATTAACAGGCCCATGTGACCTGAGTCACATGGAAGCCTGAGTCACATGAGCCTGTGGTGGGAGGAGCTTGCCCAATAGGTGAAGAAGGAAGGGGTGGAGCAGAGCTGAGAGGAAGTGAGACAGAGCAGTCAGAGCTGGGAGAGAGGGAGACACAGAATGGCAGCTAGCATGAGTGAGAGCCAGGGAGTGATTTTGCCCTTGTAGTGGAGAGGCCCTAACAGAAGGAAGGTTGGGGGATGGCCATGCCCCCTGCATTGATAATGTATATAGATTTCTTTGTTGGTATGATGGATTTGGCTTTCTGGTGTTTGAATAAATGTTTTGGTTCTGCCTTCAATGAAGAGAGTCTATCATATTTTGCAATTCAGAACTACACCAGCATATTCATAGCCATTGTAGGTGCTGTGAGTATTGCATTGGTGCTACAGCTTCCTCATCCTGTGATAGAAGAAGCAATACCTCAGTGCACCAAGCTTATGCCCATGTATCTGCCACCACAAACGGCACAGTATCTAGAGACAGCACAGGTTAAACTTGTACCAGAAAACTCAGTATCTCATAATTCAGATGGATATGTAGTAAGAGGTCATGTAACCTACAAACCTAACTTGCCTTTAAGATGGAACTTCATAATTCATTACAATTCAAATTAATGTTAATACAGGATTCACAACCATTACTTAAGACTTCAATTGCAGTTTACACATCTGTATCAAGTAATAATACAATATTTATGTAATTTAAAAATATTTCTTTTAAAGGTTGAAAAATATTTTTGTGGCCTTTCTACCATATACAAAATGACATATTTCCTATGCTTGCTTTTTCCTTCTACAAACTAAAGACAACTTAAATGAAAAACCTTTTCATAACTTTGTATTTATAACATTATTACTCCTGCAGGTAATAAACTCCCAAATGGGAATACTGCTTGATATAAAACTGGGGGGACAGGTGGAGGATCTCCTAGCATAGTCGAATTAAGCCCCTTCAATTACAAGACAGTATCAAAGCCTAGTAGCATGAGAGAGAATTACCTTTTTTCTACTACTAAGTTTAAGATAAATCGATGACTTGAACTCCTAAAGAGATGAGAGTGAAAACAAGATAAGGATAAAAAATGATAATCTTAAGCTAATTTTTCATTGTGTATCACAGAATAAAAGTTAAAGATCCAATAAAATCAGATATTCCACACATAGATAATCCAATCTCAAATGCCTAAGTGCAACTCATGGGCTTTGGAATGGGAACTTAGAGATCTTTAATTTAAGCTCATCATTTTACAGATGAGAAAAACTGAAGTCCAGAGAAGTAGTTATTTGGCCAAGGTACAATGGCAGTAACAGAGACAAGGTTTAAGAGCAGGTCCCTGTGACCACCAATTAAGTCAGTGCTCCTTCCATTATAGCAGGGTGTTTGTTTTGAAATGCTTAAGAGTAGAAAACCCAGAAATGATCTATTGCTAAATACTTATTATGCTCTTTGTGAAATCTAAGTACAATAACATTGTAGGGCTGATGATATAACATAATTTTAAATTTCCATTTTCACTTCTCATTAAAAGAAATCAATTTGTACATTGCTGCCATTATCTGCAAAAGTCTTTGCCATGGTGTCATAGGGTGAACAGAATGGAGGTTGAGAAGGTCTGGGTTCAAGTTCAAACTGTTAATTTACTATTTGTAAGATATTAAGCCAGTTACAACTTCTCTGGACCTCAATTTCATCACCTGTAATATGAGGACATTGAATGAGAAGACCTCTTAAGTTTTCTTACTGCCCTAAATCTTGTGATCCTATTTGTCAATACTTATTCTATAATCAGAAGAATTCCAATACAAATGTGTAATAAATTGAAAATAACCTAATTAGAGCATTTAAGTAAATGCATTGGGAAGTAGGCAACTACTTAAGTGAAATCTGTTGTGTGTTATTCTAAATAAAAATTATCTGCAAGAGTCCTATTTCAATGCTTCACATAATATGAAGATAGCCCTGGGTCCTAGTCCTGGAAATAGACTGCAGATTTCTCATCTGGGGACCAAATGAGCTAATTTTGGAGAACTTCATTCATAAGCATGAAGACGTTGACTCCCATCATGAGATCAGCACAGTGCCTGGCACACACAGATAGTTAATAAATGCTTGTTGATTTATCTACTAATGAATGTAGGGAATAGCAATCTATATTCATGGATGGAGTACATATATTGACAAAATCATATATCCCTGAATTATTGAAGTAGGTAATAAACAATAATAAATAATAATAATACAATAATAATAAACAATAAACCTAGCTCCTTCAGGTTTTCCCATAATGATATTGTTTTGTTTGTTTTTGTATACTGTTTTTAAGAGTATACTTATTGAAAATGAAATATTAATCTCAAGATATTAAAGCTAAAAACAGGATCAATTTGGCCACTCACGAAAGAGCCTCTTGAACCTTTGAGATACCATATACATATTCAAGCACATCTATGAATAAATCAATACCAGCTTAGCCAACCATTTTACTTTAATGCTTTCTTCCCAAGTTTCTCCCCAGCTCTTATGGATATTTAGCATGATTACTTCATAATCAGCAATTTTTCTCCCTGGCAGAGATTCTGCAAGTGACAAAAGCATGACTCCATTTGTAAAGCTAATCAAGACATTTCAAGCCAAAAATCCTCCCCAAAGACATCACTTTAATAGTAATAGCAAGAGTCATCCTCCAATGTGCAATCTTTTGAGGGATCAGTATAGCATCAAAATATAGAAAAGTTTAATTTTTATCTAATTTTTAATTAGGTCTTTTGGGGTCCTGCAGATTTATCCCTATGGTTCCTGATTATTGTTGTTTTTCAGTTGTGTCTGACTCTTCGTGACCCCATTCTTGGCAAAGACACTGGAGGGGTTTGCCATTTCCTTCTCCAGCTCATTTTACAGATGAGGAACTGAGGCAAACAGTGTTAAATGATTTGCTCAGAGTCACACAGGTAGTGTATCTGAGGCTGGATTTAAACTCAGTGCTCCTGCCTCCAGGTCCAGAACTTCATCTGATTCACCACCTAGCTGGTTCCTAATTAGTATGTTTATAATAGCTGAATATAGGGGAGCTAGGTGGTGCAGTGGATATCCAACCTCAGATACTAACTGTGTGACTTTGGGCAAGTCAATTAACCCTGTTTGCCTCAGTTCCTCATCTGTAAAATGAACTGGAAAAGGAAATGCCAAACCCCTGCAATGTCTTTGCCAAGAAAACCCGAAATGGGGTCATGAAGAGCCAGACACAACTGAACAACAGCCAATAGCAGAATATAGTTCTTTCATAATCTTCCCCTGTGATTTTTAAAAGTGCAAAGAGGTGCCTGGGTCTCTAATTTAGTAACACACAAAACCTCTTCTTGTAATTTTTTCATAATTTAAAATAGAATAGGACTGGAAGTTTGACAAGGTCATAATAATCAATGAGATAGAGAACCAATATGAATTGAATAGAACCACTGAGTTACATGTCAGCCCAATATAGATATAGAGCACAAATTAGGCACACACAAAATCAACAGGACTTCATACTTTCCTCCACTGGCACATAAGCAGCTAAGTTGTACAGTGGATAGAGCGCCAGGCCTGGAGTCAGGAAGACATCTTCCTGAGTTCAAATCCAGCCTCAAACACTTATTAGCTATGTGACCCTGGGCAAGTCATTTAACCCTGTTGTCTCACCTGTTAAATGATCTGGAGAAGGAAATGGCAAACCACTCCAGTATCTTTGCCAAGAAAACCCTAAATAGGGTCACAAAGAGTTGGACACCACTGACAAATGACTGAATAACAACCACTGATGCTCCACAGTTCTGTAGTAAACTCAAAATTATTCTAAATGGTACGAGTTTCTCAGATTGAGAACTGGTAGAATGGGAATGGCAGAGAGACAGAGGTATGAAAGATTCTATGGTGGCAGTTACCTGAGGCAGTTGACCATGCAGTCAAGACTATAGAGAGTTAAGTGAACCCATAATAGAAGAAATCAGGGAGCAGAGGGAGGATTTGAGTGATTAGAAGTCACAATGAGTGAGAAGAACAACCTTAGTAGTAATGAGAAGTAGAAACATATGTCAAAAAAAGAGCACTAAAAAAAAAGTAGAAGCAATAGTAGGAGGTTGTGGTCAGAAAATGAAGCTTCGAGTTCAGGATCTTAGAAATGGTATTCTATATATTAAAAAGGAAGACAGTATATAGAATCTTGCTGAAGCAGAATGAAGACAAAGTTATTAGAGTAGTAATAAACCCACCAATCCAGATATCTTGAAGTCCTTGAAGATGACAGCAGACATACAATTGAGAGAAAGACTATAGTATTAAAGTCATTGAATAAGTCAATGTCACAAATAGACATAGATCATTAGAGTTCTCAGGAAATTGATACTGTAAAGGGGATTCCTGCTTAGGTATGGGTTAGACTGGATGAACTCTGGTACTGTTTCCAGATTCTATGATTCTCACATATGATCGTAACATTAATGACAACAGTTAGCAACAAAAAAGGAGCAAATCTTACATAATCAGATTGTATGGACTTACTAGGAAGAAAGGTTACTGAGGGAGGGTGGTACAGCATATATAGCTCTTTCAGTACATACACCTTAGTGGAATTATTTTAAAAGGATTCCATTCTGTTTTCCAAATTCTTACACCTAACCCTAGTTAGAAATGGACATTTTAGATTTTAAGCTAGAATTCTAAATTTATTATAATTAGCCATAGATAGGGAAGAAGCTTTAAAAAAAAAGAATTTGAGCTGGAACCCAGGCTTCTTAGAACTGGAAGGGACTCTAGAGACGATTTAGTTCAACCTTTCCCTTTTACAGATGAGAAGACTGAGGTTCATAGAAAAGAAGTGACTTGCCTAAGCTTGGGAAACTAGTGATTGGAAGAAAAGAAACTAGAACTCAGGTGTCCTAACTCCTGGGTCTATGCTCTTTACCCTTTAACATACTACCTCATGTCAACATTATAAAAAATACTAGAAGGCTAATTTGTTTTTGTTATGCTATCAAGGAAACCCTTTAGTGCCTTACTGTTGAAGAAATCTATACAGCTACTGTAGGAAAAATAAAAGTTATGTTTAGTCATTTTTAAAGGGTTCAGAAAAATATGGTATGAATGCTTTCTTAAAAAGCCAGATAAGAAAATGGAAGAATGATTTCCTCAGAGGGAAGAGATCTGCCTGATTCAGGAATAAAAGCAACATTCTGGAATGTTATAGCAGTCCATTTTGAGAAGGGAGATTAAGAACTACAGGACAGATATAGAAGAAAGGGGTTTAGCATTCTGGAAAAATGATGCTTAATTAAAGGTTCTAAGGAAGCAATTAGCACCTTTCCTCTCAAAAATAACTGAGAACTGTCTGGGGCCAAAAGCTGAGAAAAGGCCTCAGATGTGAGAGGTATAAGGAAAGAAAATATTTAGATAAGCAGAGTTTAAACAGGTACTGATAATATCAATAAAACAATAGCTGACTTTATATAGTGTATTAAGATTGGCAGGAGGTGGTGCAGTGGATAGAGTGCCAGGCTAGGAGTTAGGAAGATTCATTTTCCTGAGTTCAAATCCAACCTCAGATACTTACTACCTATGTGACCCTGGGTAAATCACTTAATCCTATTTGTCTCAGTTTCCTCATTCGTAAAATGCTGGCACTGGAGAAGAAAAATGGCAAACTACTCCAGTATCTTTGCCAAGAAAATCCCAAATGGGGTCACAAAGAGTGAACAAGTCACACAAGTGAACAACATTAAGATTTGCAAGGTGCTTTACATTTATCATCTCATTTTTGTCATCACAACGATCATGTGAAGCAGGTGCTATTATCATCTCCATTTTACAGATGAGGAAACAGTGGCTGAGACAGATGATGTGACCAGCAAAGGATCACAGAACTAATAAATATCTCAAGCAAGTTTTGAACTCATGTCTTCCTGGCTCCGCATCCGGTGTTTTATGATAATAATGAAAAACCTATACTCTTCTTTGTCTGAGACCTGATGAGCAATCTTCACTAAAACAGATCTGCAACTTTGCTGAAATTCATAGTCTCAGACAATTTCCATAGACACTGATAGATTAAGGGCCCTACCCAGAGTCACACAGTCAACATATGCGAGAGACTACCCTGAAGCCCAGGTTGTCTCAACTGAGGGGCTGGCTCTCTATCTACCACACCATGCTGTTTCTACAATTTATACTTAGGATTTTGCAATTCTTTTAATCTTGTTCCAATTCAAGTGTAACACTGTCTATGTAGGTATATTAGGCATCTAGGGAATATTTTAGATAATCTGCCATACTCGAGGTTCAAAAGAGCTATGGTTTTTTAATTCTGCCTCAGATGTTTATTAACCGTCAGACCCTACGCAAATCACTTGACCTCTTTCAGTCTGTTTCCTCATCTGTAAAATAATTTCTAAAAAACAGCATCTACCTTCCAGGATTGTGAGGATCCAATGAGATCATATGTAAATCACTTTGCAAACCATAAAACTCTCTACATAAATATTAGATACATAAGTAGAAAGCTAAACACTAACAAATTTGTCATTAGTAAAGAGAGGGGAAAGCATTGTTGGAGACAAAACACAGGTGGATAGAGATTGTGTTGATAACACTTGACTGAACTCCTTTTGGGTCTACGGGATCAAATGAGGTATTATATGTAAAGTACTTTGCAGACCTCAAAAAGATGTGAAATATTATTGTTGTTGTCACTGGTGTTGTCATGAAAAGTTAGGCAGTGTTAAAAAACATGAGACATAGAAACAGAAACCCTGATCCAAATCCTGGCCCTGACAATTAATAGCTTTGTGACCTTGGGCAAGTCATGACTTATTTTCTTTAATTATAAACAGGTTAAAAAAAAATCATACTTACCCTCATGTGCTTGTTATGAGGAAAAGACTTTGTAAATTGTAAAAGGATATACACCTGGTGACAGGTGGCCAACATGAAGGCCTAGGACCTACAAAATTAATTCATCTGAATATGGCAGCCCAAATGCTTAGGCTATAAAACCCATTCCTTTATAATTCTCAACCTGAAAATTCACAGAAGAATATTAAAATTAAATGAAAAAAATAATCTCATTCACTAAGAATTATTGTAATGAAAGGAAATTTCTTAGACTCTACCATAGAAGTCATATGAAGTCATAGAAGTCAAATTTGGTTCAAGCTGGGTATGAGCTTTCAAGAAATATTAGCTATGTCCTAGGGATGACACAAACATCCACTGAGCATTGTTCTTAACACAACAAGGGCTCAAGTGGAGGAGACCTAAGGCCAAACATAATCTGTTCTACACCCCCTCAACTCATTCTCATTAGATGGAAAGGTTTAATTCAACTCACTCTTCCTAGTTCTTGATGCTCTTAAATACTTTGGCAGGAACTGAAAGATCATTGGCCATTATGGTCTTTAATTGCTTATAGTCAGTTAAAAAACCCTAGCTCATGCCTCATTTGCCTATGCTCCTTCCTGAGCTGATACAACCTGGTAACAATTCAGGGATATAGCACATAACAGACCATAGAGGTCATATAATCCAACTCCCTCATTTAAAAATGGAGGAATTGAGGACCAAATAAGTTAAGTGACATGTCCAACAACAGCATAAATTGGAAACAGCTGAGTCACAATTTGAACCCTGGTTGTCTGACTACAAATCTAATACTCTTTTCACTAAGCAGTAGATAGTATGAAATCCACTATTTTTGGAGAATTTCAGCAAGGTCCAAAAGGCTAGGTTTGTAAAGGGCAAGAGATAATGACCAACTGCCCATTTATTGATTCCTCTGAACCTTGTCTTTTTGTGAAAGGGGACTATATAAACTAAGCAACAGTGTCACATAATGGATGCTCAATGTCATTGGTGTTAAATGAGTGGGTATCAATGAAACCTTAATAGGGAGCTATTCTGGTCACTGTCCACCCCTCTATGAGTTTAACATATGTCATCCAAATCATAAGAATAAACCATGTATGTTAAATGGGATCTGCTCTTTGACTTATTTTGGAAGTGTGTGTGTGTGTGTGTGTGTGTGTGTGTGTGTGTGTGTACACACAACACAATTTCCACAGCTTGTGACCAAAAATATTTAATATCTTGACTCTTTCTAGAAGTAATTTAGTTAACTAGTCAAGTGCGTGTGCAACTAAGTCTACTTTTTTTTAAATAGACCTGTGATTTCTTTTGTATAGAGAACTCTCAGTAAGCAAAATCTCTGTGCCAATGTAGATTGGCAGCTGCTATGTAATTTAAAGCTGCCTGGGACACTAAAAAGTGAAGTGATTTGCCAAAGGTCACACCACCAACATGTGTCACTTTTCTTGACTGAGTCTAGCTCTCTATTCACTACTCCTTAATACTTCTCCAATTACAAATACTATAGTTACATCTTCAGATGGGAAACGTGTATGTGTATCAGTATTTGGCATTATTGATACAGGCATTCTACAAATTATGGAACATGAAATCTATTACTGTCTTATCTATAAATGCCTAGTTGTATGATGCCTTTTCTTTCTTCTACTCATGCCAAGGCTTACTCTGCTCCCTGAATAATGCTTTTTCAAGTAAGTAACCAAGATGTTCTGGGTCAATGGTACTAGCTGGTGGCTGGTGTGAGGGATTACGTTGACACCTTCTCACAATACACCAACACCAATCCCTTTTCCTTAAAGGGATCACGTCCACACATTGCTTTTTTTTCCCTCTTTCATTGCTCCCAATTAAGTTCATTTTACTTCAAGAACACAGACTTATATTCACTTTCCCTCTTCTTTCAATCTCTCTCTCTCTCTCTCTCTCTCTCTCTCTCTCTCTCTCTCTCCCCCTCCCTCTCTCTCTCTCTCTCCCTCCCTCCCCCTGTTCTCCCTCCTTTTCCCTCTCTCTCTCTCCCTCCCTCCATCCCTCTCTCTCTCCCCCTCTTTTATCCTCCTCCTCTTTCTCCTCTTATTTTCTTTAACCCTCCTCCTCTCTCTTTTCCACTGGTTGCTCAGTTAGCTCAAAACAATCTCTCTTCTCATTCCAATTTGTGACCCAAAAATAAACTCAACTGTAGCTGAATGAATACACCCAGAATGCTAAAGATATGCCTAGGCTGAAGAGCAAAATTATAAATTCTGACATATGAAATTTGGCATAAGGAACCCATGCCGTCAACTTCTAAAGTCCTTAAAAGTACCAAGTCTCTTTAGAGCTCTCCACAAGAGCCTCCTTCTTCTTCTAATCTTCCTCTTGTCTTTGAATACTGCTTTTCTTCAAGCATTAACATTTGAGTGAAATTTTTAAAAAGCATTAAATTTTATAATCGTTCCTTTTCATTTAATTAGTACTCTCATAAAGACAAAATTCCCTACTATTTTTCTTGCAAAATAATTTTTAGGGCACAATAATAGCTAGTATGATAATATCTAATATTTATATACTCCCTTAAGGCTTACAAAATGTTTTATATTCTCATATGATCCTAACAACAACTCTGGGAGGTAGGTGCTATCCTCATCTTATATATGAAGAAACCAAGTCTAAAAGAGGTTAAGTGACTTGCTTGGGTCACACAGCTAAGTAAGTATCTAGGGCAGCAGTCAAACTAAGGTCTTCTTGACTCCAAATCCATACATCCATCCACAGTGGCCTAAAATGAGGCTCAGAGGCATTAAATGAATTGTCCAGGGTCACAAGGCTACAAAGTATCAGAGGTGGGATTTGAAATCAGATCTTCCTAAGTACAATATTCTATACACTGTTACACTGCCTCTCATATTTGTAAAGAGCTACCATATTTCCCCATGTACAAGACATACCCTTTTTCGAAAAATTTGGGGTCTAAAAACTGGGTGCATCTTACAGTGGTTGCAGTTTTTTTACTTGCATTTCCCAGTTTTTCATGCTTGTTGTCTTTGCGCTCATTGTTTCGCATTTGTATATTAGGTTATATTTTTTGCCACATTCTGCCCAAAAATGGCTCAGAAAAGATTTTCATATAGTGCTGAATTCAAGTTAAAAGTGATCCAGTTTGCAAAAGTGAATGGAAATCGTGCTGCTGAACGTAAGTTTGGTCCTCCTCCAACTGAGACAACAATCCGAGACTGGTTATGGGAAGAAGAAACCCTACTGAAAATGCCAGGGCAGAAGGAGGCCATGAGAGGCAAGTCAGCAAAATGGCCTGATTTAGAGAGGGAATTGAAGATATGGATTGAAGAGCAAAGAGCAATTGGAATTCCTGTGTCCACAAAGATGGTTGAGTGTGAGGCAAGAAGAATTGCTGATGAAAAAGAAGCTACTGGTTTCAAAGGAGGACACAATTGGTGCTTCAGGTTCATGAAACAGAATGCATACATGCACCAGACTTACCCAAAAGATGCTTGAAAGCTATGAGCAGAAGGTCCTTGAATTTCATCGTACAATTGTATGACATTTATGATGGATAAAACTTGAGTTTAATAACTTTATGTAATACATTTTTTTTTCAAATTTTGGGCCCCAAAATTAATGTGCGTCTTATACATGGGGTAATACAGTATTCTCTGTATAAAATGAGGTAAGAGCATTTCTTGAAGTTAATATAGTGAGGTTCTAAGGGTAACTAAAGGAGAAAAAAGAATCATTATTGACTACATTTAAATTCCCCCATGTAATAGTTCCACATGGAAACAGGCAGCTAAAGATCACTAAACAGTGCTGGAAGAGACTATTTAGTTATACCCACCTTCTTTGATTTAAAGTTGAACAAACAGGCCCAGAGATGTCAAAGCACACAGCTAATAAATGACAGAACCATAATTTGAACATGTCTTCTGACTCCAAGTCCAACATTATCTCCCCTCCAACAGAAAATATTCTAAAATCAATTTCCACATAGGAAAAAAAACAACCCATCCACCAAACCTTTAATCCAACAGAACCTGCTTTGGCTTATATTACCGACAGATTTTGGTTTGGAAATAAATACCACAATATGTATTAAATTATTTTTTGAGAGAAATAGATAAATCTAGAAATAGCATCACATCGCAAAAATGTTCAAAGCATTCTTATACTGGCAGTATGAACAAGTCTAGCTACACTTGCAATTATTTAGTAAGCATTATAATGAAATATAAACGAGGAATCTACTCACATATGAGCTACTCAGTGATTCACACATAAAGGCAACATGTTTCTAAAAGAAAAAAAAATGTATTTAATTGTTCTTTTCATAAAATCAATTACATTATTTATTTCAGGCAATAACACCCCTAATTGCAAGTCTGTTCCAAAGGTCCTTTCCAGCACTAAAGCAACTGATCATAAGAGACGAGTGCAAGGTCACAAGCGTAGCCAAGATTCAAACCCAAACTGGAGGGTGAGATGAGGACGAAATGAACGCTCAGTAAGAGAGGGAAGGCTCAGGAAATTTGGAAAGATAGCAAGTTGGCTGCCAGAGAAGGAATTATAATTTAGACTCAGAAATAGGACAAGTCTGAGAAATAATGAGGTTTAAGGGACAACGGAACTCAACTAGACCTATAAATCTAGGCATACTTGGATTTCACAACAGACTCAAGACATCTCCTCCTATATCCATCCAGGTCATCTTGTAATACTTTGCAACCATGTGTATACCCGGCCTTCCACACTCTACCTTGCTCTGGCACAAATGTCAACACTACTCTTGTTTCTGAAAAATGAATGTCTACTGACTAGAAAAAGGATTCAGCTCACCAACTTTGTGACTCTTCTTACCTGGCCATGATTCTCCTATATATGTTATCTCCCTCCATTAGAATATAAGTTCCTCAAGAGCAGGGATAGCCTCATTTTTCTACACAGAGGCTATATGGAATTTATAGAATTTTCCTAGAAGTATACTTTTCTGGTTGTAAGTTTTTACTCTTTCTCCCTGTCAGCTTTACTCATAATAATAACAAAAATTTATATTGAATGTTAACATAAATGTTAACATTCAAAGCCCTGTACTTGGAAGTTTTCAGAAAAAGAAATCAAAGTGATTTATAGTCATACGAAAAAATGCTCTAAAAAACTAGAGAAATGCAAAGTAAATCAATTTTGAGGTACCACTTCACACCTATCAAATTGGCTAACATGACAGAAAAGGAAAATGACAAATGTTGGAGGGAATGTGGAAAAATTGGGACACTAATGCACTGTTAGTGAATTGTGAAATGATCCAGCTATTCTGGAGAAGAATTTGGAATGAGTCCAGAAGGCTGTAAAACTGTGCATACCCTCTGACACTACAATACCACCACATACTCGGTTTGTATCCCAGAGAGATCAAAGAAAAAGTAATAGGGCCCATATTGATAAAAAATATTTATAGCAGATCTTTTTTGCTGTAGTAAAGAATTAGAAATGGAGGGGATGTCCATCAGTTGGGGAATGGCAGAACAAGTTGTGGTATGTGATTATGTTGGAATACTATTGTGCTATAAGAAATGATGAGCAAGATGGTTTTGGAAAAAACCTTGGAAAACTTATATGAACTGATGCAAAGTGAACAGAACCAAGAGATCTTTGCACACAGTTACAGTAATATTGTAACAATGTTCACTTATGAAATACTTATTCTGATCAAGACAATGACCTAAGACTTAAAAAAATGCCTGTACTTAACATTTTCTTCATGGGCTCCTCAATTCCTACCCTATCCCTTAGAACTTCAATATATGAGGGAAGTAGTACAAGCATTATTTCCATTTTACAGACTGGGAAAACTAAAGCTAAGAATAGTTAAATGACTAGATTCACATAGCTAATGCGTGCCACATGTAGGATTCATATCTATGTTTCTTCTAACTGTAAGTTCAATGTTATTATTCTCTACTATGTGCTTCTCAGTTTATCACCCGTGGGTTCCCCTTTATGGTTTCTTTAGAATAAATGAATGTTGGAGCTGGAAGTGACCTTAAAAATTATCTCCTACTAGATGACCTCCAAGTTCCCTTCTAGTTCTAAAATCAATGATCCTGTGACCTAATGAGTTAGCCCAAGTCTCTCATTCTACAGTTAAAGAAACTGAGAACTGGGGTGATGAAATTACTTGTTCAATGACATTCTGCTAGTGAATTGTAAAGCCAGGACCAGAATTCAGGATTTCTCATTCCCAGGTTGGTGTTTGTACCGCTATAGCATCCTGCCTAGTACAGTACTTAATCTTCTGATGTATAGAAAAAGGTTACAAAGTGAAACCATGTAACACTGATTGCTAAATCAATAATCTTAATGTTATGCAAAATTATGTCCCAGCATCATAGGATTTAGACTTGTCAGGGACTTAACAAAACCTAAGCAGGATCTAAAATGCAAGAGCAAATCCATGTCTTTCCTAGAAACTTGACTACATGGCCCTTGTCACTATTATTCTCACTTCCATCCATCCTCAGAAACCTTCTTTCCATTGCTTTTCATTTCTCAGAATGCCTAATTGTCATAAACTAGACACTACTATACTGTGTTTCTTCATACTACATCTTCTACTGGTATGAAATTGCTAGGAAAAAAAATATAACATTAGTCTCAAGTAGATTTATCCATGGGATAACTGATTCCCTTTACAAAATAAATGATTCATGGTGAAGTTCATCAAGTATATAAAAGTAATAGACATATGAATTCACCATGTTTAAAAAAACTATTTGAACATTGATATCAAGGAGGAAATATAGCATAGAAAAAAAGAGCACTGTACTTGAATGTGAATCTTGGATTTGAAACAATGTAGATAGAGTTAAGCCATGTGGTTTATCTGGGCCCTATTTTCCTCATCTGTAAAACGAGGGGGAGTCAACTATGGTCCCTTTCAGCTTTAAATTCTATAATTTGGATCTCTGAACAATTAATCTGTCTTCAACAATTAGGAGACATTTTTAAGTGTCCAAAGCACTGTACTAGACAGCAAAAGATAAATAAAAATAAGAAGCTTTTGCTCTCAAAAAGGTTTCATTATAGACAGAGAAATGATTAAAATAGTAAAGCGAATAAGACAGCAATCTGATTGTTATAAGGATCACACGAAATAATGCATATAAGATACTTTGTGCTATGCCACTCACTACATATATGACCTTGGAGAAGTCACATGAGTCTCAGTTTCCTCAGTGGTAAAATGAGGGGGTTGGACTCAATGACATCTGAAGTACCATCCAACTCTCAATCTATGATCCTATGATTTATAACTGGTAGGCGGAAGAGGGGATTAAGTAATCAAAAACATTTTAGTTGGATCCTGAATGACAAGTAGGATTTCAATAGTAGACCATTAGGAGAAGGGCATTCCAGGTATAGGGAATGAAATAAACAAATCAATGTGTGTGGGGGTGTAGATAGTAGGGGCCCTGTTCGTGAAATGGTTTTGAGTTGACCAATGTAGCAGCAATCAATAACATAAAAAATAATCATGTGTGCTAAGGCTACAGAGGCAGGCTAGAACCATACTGTGGAAGGCCTTGAATACCAGAATGAATCTGAATATATGAGTAGTCGCATGACATAAATAGAGCATGAACATAATGACAAAACAAATTATGTTATGAAGATTAATCTAGCAATGGTATGAAAGACAAATTGGAAAAGAGAAAGACAAGGAGGGATCAATTCGCAGGTTATTTAGTTAGAAGGTTGTAACGATAAAAAGATAAGCAGAAATCTAGGCCTGAATTAGAGTCTTTGAGATAGAAATGGAAAGGGAACAACAGATGCCAGGAATACTGAAAAGGAGAATGAAAGTATTTGGCAACTACCTGGATGTGATGGGGGTACAGTCTCTGGGAACACCCTTGAACTCTCCTTGAATCTTCCGACTTGCCTAAGGCCATAAGCCTTTCATTATCTAGGCCTAAATCTCTGCCTAGCCTAGCCCTCTATTGTCCAGCTGCTTCCCACCCTTGATCCCATCAAAATCCCACTCTCTTGTTTCCAGGAGTCTTGAACTCTAGACATCCCAGTCCCATCCAGTTCCTCCTTAGTCTCCTCCTCAAGACCCTCCCTAAACCTCTCCTCTAGTCACCCCAGACTACTTGACTACCCCTCAATCCTTCCCATAGTCTTTCTGTATATAAGCTCCATCTTGCCTCCATGAAGGCACTCAGATCCAATCTAGCTCAGTAGACTGAATCTGGCCCACTTGTGAAAACAAGCGTCACAAATGGTGAGATTTCTTAAGCCTACCCATTATGGCGAATCTTTAATAACTTTGTCTTTTCTTTGGCTGAGAAGGCTTGAATTCATTCGGCAGGACTCAGCATGTTGGTATTTTAGGGTCTTAAGCACCCCTAAAAACATATGGTTCCCTACCCTCATCATATTCTTTAACCTCGTCAGATGTTGGGGGTAAAAGGGATTCAGTGTTGGTGCAAGATAACTGGCATAGTCTATTAGCAGACGATATGAAGTGATTTTTTTTCTATATCAGTTGTAGTGCCATAGCAATGTGTGTAAGGTCCTAACTCCTATTAAAAGCAGTCTGATGAATGACTGTCATTTTCATTGGGATAGACTTAAAAGCAAGAACAAGGTCAGATTTTAAATGAATGGATTACACATTTTTACGTGTGGAATCATTTACATTAACTAGATAAAAACTCAACTGAAATTATCTCTTAAGATGAAGCAATGAATTTAGCTGAGTAAGCTACCAAATATCTAGGTCAAGAAGTCCTCATAATTTATGATCAATATGATTTTTTTAAAGAACATGAATTTATCTTGTTTACATTAAAATCATAGAATAGCTGAGATTTAGTAAAACTTTGACTGGCAAACCATTTTACATATATTATCTCATCTTATTTTTGCAACTGTCCTGTGAGACAGAGGATATTATTATCCCAATTTTACAGATGAGGAAGCTGAGGTGGAGAAAGCACAAGTGACTTGTCCAAGGTTACACAACTACTAATAGTTGTAGTACACAACTAAATGAAGCAGGATTTAAACTCAAGTCTTCCTGACTTCAAGTCCAGTACTCCATCCCCTACAGCAAGGATGTCAAATTCAAATATAAATGTATTCCCATTGGCTGTCTACTGACTCAGAAAACCACAAATTAACATCACCTATGTTGTACTGTATTTTTATTTATTTTGTGGAACACTTCCCAATTACATTTTAATCTGCTTCTGGTTGCATGAGAGTTATGCAGGCTGGGCAATTTGCAATCCTGTGTGGCACTTTTGTTCTACTCCACCAAGAAAACAGCCCCATTAAAAGTCTGATTCCATCCCTCAACTCCTTGGAATAGCTACAGTCTATTTTACAAAGGACTCTGAATGTAGTTTGAAGGTAATAAAGCTTTTTATGGGATCGGCTTAGAATGTTTATAGAATAAATATCTTCAACTATAGGAAAGGTCAGATAACCAAGGGGAATTTTAAAAAACCCTTTTCCCAGATGGCTTTACTGACTACCTACAAGACAGCATTTATTTATTCTGTACCCTGGTTGATACATATTCTGCTACTAACACAGAGCAATAAGGATATTTATAATCTTAATGAAAAAACCTCAAAATCCATAATCATTACAGACTTGACAATTAAAGACATCATTACCTAAAAGGGTCATTAATTCAGCCTGGTCTCTGCTAACAGTTACCTCAGAGGAACTTTGATAATGCTGCAACACCCATAAAAGCAAATAATTCAGGCACAAAGACTTAGAAGGAACCATTTACTGTTAAAAATATTCCCTTTCCGAAGAAAATACTACTCTTTTACTGTTCCAGATAATTAAAAATCAATAGAGGGATAGCAAAGTAGATAACTAGCTAGAAATAACTACCTAGGAGATGGGGGGAGGGTCAAAGAACCCAGTACATTCCTTAAGTACTTCTCAATCTTAAAGAAACAATAAATAATTTAGCAGAGCACAATCAGTGGCAGAGGAAGATCTTACATTATCATAAGCAGTCTTTCCCTTTTCAACAATAGTTAGCTTTCCATGCAGCATTAGTAGTTTTACATTCCCTTCAAAGTACTCTGAAATTCTAAAGCATGCATCCCCAAGGAATACAAGAATTTAAAAAAAAATCTTAAAAGAGGCTTGACATTTAAAAAAAATAGTTTATGTGCTGATAGGGATGGAGAATGGGAGAGGAAGACAGAGTGTTGCCTCATTACATTTATTAGTTTTTTTTTGTTTTTTCTTTCTCATGGTTTTCCCCTTTTGTTCTGATTCTTCTTTCACAACACAACTACTGTAGAAATATGTGTAACATGATTGTACATGGACAACCTATATCAGGTGTGGGAGGGAGAAAAACTTGGAACTCAAAATTTTACAAATATGAATGTGAAAACAATCTTTACATGTAACTGAAAAAAATAAAATACTATTAAGCAAATTCAGCATCTTGGCAGAATGTCTTTACAACTACATTGTTATCATGAATACTGTCAGTCTGTAAGCTTCTTGATGGAAGAGATTTTTTATCTCCCAGTGTGATTAAAAAGAAGATGCCACCTTATCATTCTGCATTTGAGCAATCCCCTTATTTAGTTGTAGTCCAACTCCCCACTTTACCATGCAAATTATCTCTTGAGTTAGGATCATTATTGAACTATCGATTTATGTGGGAGACGTAGCTGACCAAGATGACAGGAAAGGGGGAGGTCATAGAGTCATAAAGCTTGAAAGGATCTTAAAAACTCAACTAGTGCTTCTAGGCATGTTAATGGAAAAGAAGAGAGAAAGTAAGACATTTTAAGTCACCAAATTTTATGGGTCCCAACTGGGAAAAAAGACTGTTCATCAGAGCCTGAGCAAGTAAAATGTTTCCATTTTTTTTTCTTGATGAGGCAACACCTTTGGTATCTGAATGTAAACCATTTATTGCTC
The DNA here is from genome assembly GCF_011100635.1 of Trichosurus vulpecula. Lineage (NCBI taxonomy): Eukaryota > Metazoa > Chordata > Mammalia > Diprotodontia > Phalangeridae > Trichosurus > Trichosurus vulpecula. Next base: position 219,358,178 of record NC_050574.1, read on the forward strand.
TTGCTCATTATAGATCTTTCATCCATATGGCCCATATTTTTCTCTCATTCTTGTCTCATTCCCTATGTACTTTATTCTTCAACTCTCAGGTACCTCACAGGGTGCTGGTGAGGATCGATAACTAGAAGAGATAATCAAAACCTAGGGAAATGAAGTGAATTGCTTGAGTTTACAAGGGAAGTTGGAGATGGAATTTGAATCCAAATTCTTGGACTTAAAATCTGTTGCTCTTTCTTCCTCACCATTATGTCTCTCAAATGAAATAACATGTCAGTTTTGTAAGAGTAAAGTACTAATGAAGTATAAGGCTTATTATTATTATTACTACCTTGTCCTTTATCCAAGTTCATTTCTGGAGCACAAGATGACCTTAATTTTAGAATGCTACCTTCACTTAAGGAATAATTCCAATTCTATGAAGAAGATTCACTCTCACCAAAGTCCTTCCCTCAAAGTTTTAATAGCTGTAGATATGAGGAAAAAAGGCTAAGTGACTGCATATAAGATGGAGCACCATTTCAATCACCACTCTAAAGCATTATGACGACCACAATGCATCATCTAGACCAGCAGCATTCACATAATCCCCGGTGACAATTCATGCACCGTTTCCAGTGTGTCAGGATTGAAGGAGATTACTAAACCAAGCTTCCTCAATGCAGAATTCTTTATGAAAAGGAAATGTGACTGGGCAGTTGCTAGATAAGAAAAGATTACTCATATATAGTTATCTAACATTAAATTCCTAGTGAAAAATTAAAACATTTGGATTTTCTTTTTACCCCAAAGATTAACTTATACAGTATGACGTATATAAGCAAAAACATGCAACAAAAAAGAGTCCTTTGTATATGCTTGATTCCATGTTTTGGAAATTGTAACATGCTGGGTTTTTTTCTATAAACAAGATGATTTTTACAAATCTACCATTGGTAGAGTATGCAATGTGTGTCATGGAACCCTTTGGCAATCTGATGAAGCCTGTTGAGCTGTTCTCAGAATGATGTTTTAAAAGTATAAATTAAAATATGTAGCATTACAAAGGAAACCAATTATACTGACATATAGTTATTAAATATTTTTAAAAAATTAATGGAATACTTGACATTCATGGACCTCAAGTTAAGAACCTTGGACTTTGAGGTTTTTTTTTCTTCCTTCAGTAATAGTGTTATAGATGCACTGAATCACATATCTTTTGACCAATGGCAAATAAATAAAGTTATTACTTCACAGAGAGCAGTAGATGGTCACAATGGATAAGGGGGAAGGAAAAGGAGAAAGGGACAAAGAAAGGAAAGGGAAAGAAGAAAAGAGAAACACTGAAACTAGAGAAAGGTCATATAACCACCTCTCCCCACCCCCACCCCCAACCTAAGAACTGGAATGTCTGAGACAGATTTTTCTGGGCACATGGCCAACCTTGAACTAATCAACCTCACTAAATATCAGTGGCCCATCTGCATGTGATGCTCTGTGTGTAGGTAACTTGTTATCGTACCCATTAAGTGAATTAAGATCACACAGAGAGAGGCTGCAGGCCACTATACTTCACAAAGTCACTGTAGCTCAGTGCTGCTTAAGGAGCTCACTCCTACAAAAGGAGTGATGAAGATCTGTATCATGCCAATGCTCTAAACCTGTCATTACAAACAGGAATGAGAATTCCCTAAGTGAGTGTACCCAAATGCACATCATATGTGATATGAAATTTGGCCTACCATTGTTCTTTTCTTACGGGTAAATGGTACTGTAGTTTCAGCATTATGGGCAGCTCATTGCATCAGGGTCAAATATCAATCTACAACTAATCAATGGAAATGTTTTTAAAAATTCTGCTTACCAGGATTTCTAGGAAAATGAATCATAGCTTAAGAAAGACTTGGAAATCATGAATTAGAGGTAAGGATAGGATATTCCTAGTTACAATTCTATAATACTTTTTTCTTTGTATATAATCCAACAGCTTTAACAAAAACATTTTTGTAGGAACAGGATTCAAAAATGCAAAGATAAATCAATTTGGAAGGAGAGGAAATACCTAGGGGAAGAATATTACTTGTTTATAAGAGAGCAGATGCATGTTTAAGGTACTACAATCAAAATAGTGATTTAAGATAGGCAATGTAATTCAATGGGAAGATCATACATAGACTTTCCAGTCAGAAGAGCAGTGTTCCAATTCTACCTCTGTCATTTAATACCTGTGTAACTCGAAGTAGTTTACTTAATCTTGATTTTTTTCATCTGTAAAAAAGGAGAAGATTGGACTAGATGGCCTCTGAGGTCCTTTCCAGTGCCAACTCTATGATCCTCTAGGAACTGGGATAAATGAGGAAACATATGTAAAGGGCCAAACAAATCTTAAGCACTATATAGTAGCTATTATAAGTAACTAAGATTCTTTTTTTTCATCTTTCCTTAAAAAGTACTGTTTATCTGTACTCTTTTGAAGGCAGTTAAAGAAAACAAACTTTGCTGTTAAAAATGCCTGCAAAAGAAATAGAATTTATTTATTTTAAAGGCATCTTTTAAAGCCATATGAATAATAACCATGATGCACATTTTATATTTCAGTATCTCAGCCTTAATCCTTTAGCCTCTTTATTATTTTTAACTAATGCCAAAATCTCTCTCTTTCTAAATAATGCTTCTGGGAGGAAGATCCATGAAAAGAGAAAGGGAAAAATGTTTTCAACTGGAAGTTTATCATACATTATCGAAATAATAAACATCATTTCCTTGATGAAGGAATAATTGATTTACAGAAGGCTAACTAGCCTTCCGAAAATCAATTGTTTTTAGGTCGATGCTAAAAAAACCTTTTCAGTGCCCCTTCTGCATCTCCCAAGGGAGTACCAACTATATAGATGCAGCATGTCCTAACTTTCCGGTTAAGAAATGTGAAAGAAACAAATAAACATCCTTCTTAACGTGAGCACTGAAAATGTATCTAAAACCATCCCATATTAAGCAACTCTTTCAAAGGCTTTTATCTCTTTTTTCTCTCTCCACGACTTGAAAGCCTTGCACTAAACAGATACACTCCTACTGAGCAACAGGCAAGGACTGGTCTCGAAATAGAGTCGCTTCTGCTACTCTTCCACTATTTCTAGCGCCACCTCAAACGCCGACCATCCCTTCCCCCCCACCCGCACCCCCCACCTCCACCGCTTAACTTCTTCACCATAATGAACATAGTGAAACATGATGGTGAAAAGATTAACAGGTGAAAGAAAACCCGGAGGGAAGAGACGGTACATGAGGGAGAAGCTGGCAACAGCTAGCCATTACCCCACCCAGTACCAGACGGGCAGTAAAAAAGGCACTTACTTGCTTGCATGCCTGTGTGTTGTTATGCCCACCACCTCCACCTGAACGAGTCTGACCCGTGGAGAGGTCCCGGTTTCCGCTCCTTCCTCTTCTGTGTCTCTTGCCTCACTGCTTCCCTCTTATTTTCCTCCTCTCTTTTTCCGAGCTCCTGTTGCTCAGCAGGCGCCTGAGGTTGAGAGCAGCTCTTGCCAGCTGCTGACACCCCAACCCACGCGAGCACCTGCACACCGCTGGGCTCCTCGGAATTGGAAACACAAACAGCAGCCGCTGGACCAGAGAGAGCAGCCACAGAGGCTGAGCCACGCCTTCTCAGGCGCGCCCCGGCGGTTGTAAGACACCGCCCTCCGCAGGGCAGCCACTGGCTTTTCTCTTCTCCTCCTCCACCTCATCGTCTACCCTCCTTCTCTTCCTCCGCCCTTCCGAGTCTCCTTCCCCACAACAGATACACACACGCACACACTACACACACCCTTCCACTCTGGAGCCCCCTCCCTCTCCTGGCTGGCTCTCTGGGCGGTGGCCGCGAGAATGCTGCAACAGCAACATCTGCTCTGCCCTGCGGCATAGGAAAACGGATGGATGCAGGGAGCTGACCCTCCTCTTCTTCGGGCACCCCCTCCCTTCACCCCAAGTAATTTTCAACTCTAGAGGGCTGATGAGTCTTTCCTTCCCAGCAGTATCGGCTCTTATTCCCAGAAACTATCGAGCTACTTGGTGCAGATTCATGCCGAGGCAGAAGAGATATTCAGACGCCAGTGACAGGAAATGATCATGGAAGAAGCGTATGAGGAAAGACTAGAGGGGGTCTTTGTGAAAAGATTTCTTGGTGCCAGAGATGATTGTAGTGTCTGGGATCCAGAAGCATCTTTCTTCCATTAAGGGTTTGATGAGGTGGTTAAGGCACCGGACTCTGGGGAAAACCACTTCTCAAGACCAGTGGCAATGAGGGCAGAAGGCAGGTGTTGGAAGGGCCATTCATCTGGCTTGTACTTCAGACTCGATTTTAAATGGTCTTGCTGGAAAATGGTAGACACTTAGAATAAACCAACAGAACATCTGGTTTGTTCCTTAGATTTAAAATTATAGAAGGAAGCAGTCATGACAATAAAGGAGCAAAAATAGGATGTAGGCTTTGACCTAGTCCTAGGAGAATTTCAGAAGTCCCTCTAGTCCAGCTCCCTTGTTTAATAGATGAAGAAACTGAGACCCCTGAAGGAGGTATCATAAGGTAGTAAGCAGTTAGAGTAGAAACTTGACCCTGGCCCAACTCTCCTTCCACTGAACAATGCCACTGTAACATTGCACCAGGCTGTAGATTTTCTTTTGAGAATAAGTACATTGTACAGAAGTGGGCTGGGGAAAACAAAAACAAAAAAACAGCCTTTGTTAAATTTACCTCCGTGCTTTTTTTCTCATGTTTATTTCCCCATTTTGTTTTCTTAATTTTTTTTTAATGACGAGGCCCTCAAAAAACAGGTTTCTCTGGCTCTTTAAGAACTCTTCCCTATCGTCTTTGCTGCTCATGAGGAGATTGTAAAGTAAAGACAGGGTTACTCAGATTTCCTGGATAGAAAGAACACATTTGAAAGGAATATTCACTCCAGTAAGCTACCTTCATTAAATTGAGTATTGGTTTCCATCAATATTTCATCCATCCTACTTTGCAGCCAAAGTATTCTGAGGAGTGGGGTGATGGGAAGGATGGTGACACTTAAGAAGAAACCAACAGGACATCTGATTTCTTCCCCTAAGATTTTACATTATAGAAGGTAGCAGGGATGAAGATAGAGAAGAAAAACAGGGTTGGACTATCTTTTCTAAAAGAACCAAGGGAATTTTTTGTATGCAATATATTAGAATACCCACTTCAGGGGAAAAATGATTCATAAGATGGAGATTAAGGGGAGACCAATTTTTGAATCTTCAGCTCCTACACCATAGCAAATCATTTTAATTTGCAAATTTGTGTGATCCATAGAAAAAGGTGTCTGTGGGCCACATACTGATTTAATTTTGAAATGAAATGTTATCTATATTTTATTATATTTTTATTTTGTTAAATATTTCCCAATTATATTTTAATCTCAGCAGTGTTGTACCGCATGCAGTCGGGGGAAGCTTGTTTGAGGAACTTCATTCCGTCATTGAAAACAGCTGTAATTGTGAGGAAATTATTCCTTATTATGAACTGAAATCTGCCTCCCCATAGCTTCTGCACATCAATTCTATCCTAATATCTATTCTAATGCAACAAGTGTAAGCCTCTTCCAAATTATGGCCCTTTGAATACTTCATGGTTATCACGTTCCCATTAAACTTTCACTTTTTCAGGCCAACCATGTCTAGTTCCTTGTATGTATCCAAGCCCCAGCATTATCCATCCTTTTGCTTCTCAGGGCTGAGTCTAAAAATTTCCTTTAAAATCTTCCTACACTATGCCAGATGCTATCTACCCAGAACACAATAGAGTGGGACTATTGTCTCTCTTGCCCTGTACCCTATACTTCTATTAACAGAGAATAAGATAACATTAGGTCTTTTAGCTACTATATTTGGATGCAGACTCCAATCTACATTCAATTTGTAGTACACTAGAATTTTAGGTCTTTTTCACATAAATTATCTACTAACTCTGACTCCTCCACCCTATACTAATGAAACTGATTATGTAAAACCCAATCTACATTCATTCCTATTCAGTTTCCATTAATAAATTTGAACCTTCGGATGTAGAAACCTATTGAATTCCCTTTTCTTTATTCCACCATTTTGCCTAATGCTCCAGCTTTGTACCCTCCACAGCTTTGATGCCATTTATTCCTTCTTCCAAGTAATTAATTAAAAAAAATTCTGAACAAAAGAAAGATATAAAGTGCTTTCTTCAACCTTCAAATGGAGACCTCTGAGTTTTACTATTCTGTGTTCTGGTGATAAAACCTATGTTCATCTCTTCTATATTTCCTCTCTGACTTCATCTTACTAATTCATTATTCTTCTGTTGGAGAGTAGAAAGCTAAGAAGACAGGGAAAAGAGGAGTATAGACCTGTGATCTCATTAATTTAATGTACTACTGGTGTGGAGACTCCCTCTACCAGTATAGACAGATAACTGATCTGTAATTTATCATTTTATAAAGTTTCCTAGGGCATTGTGAGGATAAGTGGTGCCTTAATAAACATTAGCAAAGACCACACTTCAAAGTCCCCTGACATTTGTACAATTTAACTGCAAGATATGACATCTTCCTTAGAGACAAGAGGATAGTCCAGTTGAGAAGAAATAGTGTAATCTTGCATTACATGTATTGGAGAGAGGAAAACCTAGATTTTCCAAAAGCCGACTTTTAGTAGAAACTCTTAAAATGATTACATTACGTTCTTGAGTTTTGTACTTTAAATAGAAAGATAGAAGAACAGAGGCAACTTTGTTCAATGACCTTCTAATTATTAATATCAAATGAGGCCTAAAACAGAAGCACTAATGCTCCACAAAAATGAAGTTCATGGTCAATAAAAAGACTTGATTGTAGGATTCCCTGTAGATGATAAAGTTCACAAGATACTCCTGTTTGCAGATGCCATTGTCATTAACTAAACACTGCAGAGACTCCTAAGTATGATCTAGCCTCACTCAGGAGTTCAGCTTGAGTTTAGCCACAGTAAAACAAAGTGGATGCTTTTGTCTGAGCTATGATATGAAACTTGATGGACAACCCATAGAGCTGGTCCATGAGTAACACTACAGTACAATTGCAATAATTAAATAATATCATAGAATAATGAAGAATGAACAGTAAATTTAAGGAACATAAAGGAAATAAGGTAGTAGTTGGGAGTGTGGTTGAGTGAAGAGGGTTTTTCACCAAAGAAAACTGCAGTTTGTATGAAGTTCACAGTACTTTCTTTTATCAGATGAGTTCAAAGGTGAGTCTTAAAACTTGATGGAGAATGACCTCTTAGCATTAGAAGCTCTACAGAAGAGTATCACCTTTCATTCCATAGTGTATTGTTTACATTCTGTGAGATGGATGGATGTTAAATTGGGAGCCAATCAATCAATCAACAAGCACTGCCAGGCAACAGACTAAGTTCTAAGGAAAGAGATAAAAAAAGAAAACAATCCCTGCCCTGAAGGGTTTTATAAGAAATATACAGAATATATGTAAGGCAACCTTAGGCGTGAAGATAGCTTGGGGGACCAGAAAAGGTCTCCTTCAAGAGGTAGCATATGAGTTCAGTTTCCCAGGGATTCTAAGAGGTGAATGTGAAGATATAGAGCATTCCAGTGAAGGGGTACAGCTACTACAAATATTCAGAGATGACAGGTAAAGTGTCATAGATGAGGAATAACATATAGGCCAATATGGTTGAACCACACAATTCATAAACAGGAGTAATATGTAAGAAGATTAGAAACATAAGAAGAGTGTGAAAGATGTTACATGCCAAATGGAAGAATTGATATTTGAAACTGGAAGTAAAGATGGAGCCAATGGAATTTATTAATCAGGAGAATAATGTGGTTAAACCTGTGCTTTACGAATAAATCTCTGGTAGCTGTGAAGAGGATGGATAGCAAAGGGGAAAAATGAGGTAGAGAAGCCAATTAGAAGAGCAATTGCAATACTCCAGGTAATGCACAAATCAATTCTGAAACTGTCCTTGAGCTTCAATAAACATTACTAGCTATAATGCCAAGCAGGGTGGGACTTTGAGCTGTTTTTTGTTAGAGTACTTCGAAGCACTGAGGCAATCAAGTGCCTTTGGCTGAGTCTTGCCTTTGTTTGAATCCAGAGTCTTTGATGACTCGGGAAGGCCTAGGTCACATGGGTTTGAGTCAAATGGTTGTGATGCCCTCTGATCCTGAAGAAGTGTGTGTGTACGCAGGTACATATGCATATCATTTGCATATATACATATATGCATACATATATACATATACATACATACACATACATATATATTTCAAAGAAGGATACAATTGGTTCTTCAGGTTCATGAAATGGAATGAATTAAGCATGCATACATGCACCAGACTTGCCCAAAAGATGCCTGAAAACTATGAGCAGATGAATAAAACTTGAGTTCAATAACTTTATGTAATATGTTTTTTTTTCAAATTTCAGGCCCCAGAATTAAGGTTCGTCTTATACATGGGGAAATATGGTAATGCTAGAAAAAAAAGATATTTGAGGACCTTGAATTACAGGCAAAGGAATTTAAACTTTTCTCAGTAATCACAGGAAGCATTTGAGCAGAGCCATGTTAAATTCAGAGCTTGTCGAATATAAACTCCCAGAGATCAAGAACTGTTCCATAGTTGTTTATTTCTTGCACCTAAGACTGTGTCTGGCACATAGTAGGATCTTAATAAATGCTTGTTGATTAATTGATTGAACTGTGCGTTAGGAAGTTTGGCTTGGCCCCAAGGTGAAGGATCTACAGCACAGGAGGCTATTTTAATAGTCTAGCAAGGAAGTAGAAGAGCCTGCTCTGCAGCAGAAGAAAGTACTTTGATGTGGGAAAGAATAATGTTCCACATAGCTACCCAAATGCAATTTATTAAGTACTAGCTTTACATGAATGTCATATTGGCCCTTTATTTAAGAAGTGCCAGTTACATTGCCTACGTTGTTGAGACCTGCATATTAATAGCAATCACTACATTCCTCTCGGATGTGAACTTTGTCAACCTATGTCTGGAATTGTAATCCACTTTGGATCTTTCTAATAAAGGAATTGAAAAGCAAATTATGTAGATAGTCAGAGGGAGAGAGAGAAAAATCAATCACTAGTCTAATGTTGTCACTCCTCCTCCCTCCCTTAACCCCCAAGAAGCTAACCTGGCTCTTTCTGGCTTCTAGGATTAAATACAAACTATTCTGTTAAGCATTTAAAGCCCTTCCTATCTGGTTTCAGCTGATCTGTATAGATTCTTTTGCACATTCACATACACAAGGTTCTATCCAAATTGACCTACTTGCTCTATCTTATCTGCCTCATCCCATCCCCCATCTCTGTGTCTTTGCCCGGTCTAAACATTCCAAGTCCTTTTGCTTGGAATGTGCTCCTAGCTTCCTCAAGGTTTAGGTGAAGTTCTACTCCAATGAGGCCTAATAAGATTCCACCACTAGGAATTAATTTGCATATATACTTTGTATTTACTTGTCTGGGTATACAAGTATGTTGTTCTCCTCCCCCTTGACTGCCTACCCCCTCTGCCCCTCATAGAATATAAGTTCCTCAAGAGCAGATACCATCTTGTTCTCTTTACATATCCAGTGCGTGCCCATGTCTGGCACATAGGTACCTAATAAATATTGACTGACTTGGTGTTACAGTAAAAACCAAAGAATGAAAAAGTACTGAATTAATTCAGTCTTGCTTGCTCATAGAGACAAATATGGTAGGTACCAAATGAAAGGTTTAGAATAAAACAATATAGAAAGACAAAAAGAACTATTGTTGTTATACTATCATAAGAGAAGCAGCAACAGAACTAAAAAGCTAGTGAAATACATAAGGAAAAAAAATCGGATCAAGAAGATCTGACAATAGTGAGAGAGACAATCAATTATTTATGACTAGCTAGAGGAAGGGAGATTGCCCAAATTTGTGCAGAGATCAATGGGGGTTCCTCAAAGTTAAATTGCTTCATTTCCATAGGCTCAATATTTCAGAGCACTGTCTTTTGTCCAAGCTCTGGTGTGTGTGTGTGTGTGTGTGTGTGTGTGTGTGTGTGTGTTAGAAAGGACTTAAATGTAGCACCAAGCACATAGAGTATCTTCTGTGTTATATGCTCTCAATAAGTATTAGCTGATTGGTTAACTTTATTAATCACTTAATCTTTCATTGCTTCAAGTCATCCCCTGCCTTTCTTCATATTCAAGTTGCTTTCAAATCCCCTGGTTTCTACTTCTTAATATAATTAATTGCATTATGGTATATATGTATTTATATATTTATTTTATTTATTATATGTAATATATAACAATATATTAGTATTATATATTTTATATAATTATATATAATTATAATATCTTTTTCTCCAAAATAACTTCTTTCTCTATTGCTTTTGAGGGCACCACCGATCTCCCAGTCACACAGGCTTACAACTTTGGTGTCATACTTAACTCCTCTCTCTCATTCACTCCACATATCCACTTAGTTGCCAAATCTTGTCATTTCTACCTTCACAAAATCTCTTGTATATATCCCCTTCTATCTAATTAAACAGCCCCAGCCCTAATTCATGCCCTTGTGATCTCTCACTTGGACTATTATATTATTTTTCTAACTTACCTCATCTCCGTCTCAAGTTTCTTCCCATTCCAATCCATACTAAGCCATCAAAGTAATTTTTTTCCTATGGTATGGGTCTGACCGTATTAACCTTGTTAGAAATATGCTTGACACTGAAATTCAGGAATCAAGGACAATTTATTATTATTGAGGAATTCAATGGAATTGGTAAATGTTCCTGGCCAGGAGTGGACTCCACCCTTTTTGAGGAAGGGGGAGTGGAGAGTACAGGACCAGCTTTATTCTGTTAGACTGACATAAATGGATGCATTATCAGCTCAGTAACTCCCTTCAGAGAACAGACTGGGCCCCTCCCTTCTGGGTTACAATCTTCCTTACACGCCCCTGGCATGTTCTTTCCTTGATATGTACAAGCATGTCCCCCCTCCCTCATCATACATCCCATGTTCAAAAATGGCGGAAAACTCCTCCCTGTGAGTGTGTGTGAGATAATATTAATTAGCCAATTAAGCATGCGTGGTAGCCATTTGACCCAGTTTTCTCTTCAACCCTGACCATTATCTGGCCAGTTTCGACCAGTTTTGCCTATATCCTGAATCTGTGGTTTCTGCAAAACCACAAACTCTATTCCCATTGGCTGAGGACTCTCATCCTGGTTAATTTTTCCTCCTTCTTTGTTCAAACTGACACTTAATTAATTATTCTGTGGATCTCAATTAACTCTTCTGTGGAAACCTAACATTCCCTAACTTTTACCCATCTCTCACAACCTTCTGCTAAATTAGTATTTGCTATTGCCCTATTATCTCCACAATCAAATATAAATTCTTTTGATGGGGGGAGGGGCATTTAGAGTTCTATGTATCCTAGCCCCTTCCTACACTTTTCTAGGCTTGGCCAATGTACTCCCCTTCATGAATTTTACAATCCAGCTATATTGGTCTACTTGGAGTTCTTCAAGCATGATACTCCATTTCCCAGTTCCATGCTTTTACATCGGCTGCTCCTCATTGAATGCACCCCCATGGGTTCATTCTTGGAATGAACTTGCTAGTGATTTTAAATTATAGGAGGTAGCATTTATGGAGATAAAGGTGCAGCACAGAGTTGGACTATCCCAATAGTCCCTTTACTTCAGCTTTTTAGTTTCCCTAGTTTCTTTAAGGATTAAGCTTAACACCTAAATTTTCTAGGAGGCCTTTCCTTATCCCCCTAGTTCCTAATACCTTTCCTTTCTGATGTCTTTCCATGACATTTCCTTAATACATTTGCATGGGTAGGTATCTAGCTATCTACCTGATGTCTCCCCCATTTGAATACGTATTCCTTTAGGATGCAGGCACAGTGTTTCTTACTTTCTATTCCCAGTGCCTAGCATCATGCCTGGCAAATAATAAATGCTTAATAAGCCATCCTTGGTATTGTTATTGTTGTTGTTGGTCTCTATTCCCATTGTTACTTCTATATTCCAAGCTCCCGTTGCCATCATCTTGAACAGTTATTGGAAGAGCTTTGTAACAAGTCTTCCAATTCCTTTTCTCTCCAACCCCCCAGTCCATCCTAGACCAATCTTTCTTATGCATAGATCAGGTCATATAAGTTCTTTTTTTAGAATCCTTCAAAGACTGCTACCACAGTGGAGGAATCTGTGCTTGAAATCAGGAAGACCTGAGTTTCAATACAGCCTCAGACACTTACTAGCTATGTGTCTCTAAAAGACTCATTTAAATCTCTGTCTGCCTTAGTTACCTCAGTTGCAAAATGGGAACAGTAACAGCATCTACGTCCCAAAGCTGTTATGAGACTCAAATGAGATAATAAATGTAAAGTGCCTGGTTCCTGGAACACAGCAGGTACTTAATGGCTGCTTTTTTTCTCTTTTTGCCCATATAGCCCACTGAGTAAAGTTCAAACTCAGCATGGTATTTCAAAGCTCTTTACAATTTGGTGCCCAATTCAACAGCAACTCAATATTATGAACTTTTATTAAGTGTCTGCTATGTGTAAGATAGTCTTAGGGACAAAAGGATGAAAAGAATGGCATCCTTATGCTTTGAAGGCCTTGGAATCTAATTGTGGGTTACACGTTCACAGATAAATCTAGTATAGGCTCATTCATGGCTAGAGGGAACATTGGCAATGGGGCTAATTAGGGAAGGTCTGTGGGAGTGGCACTTGAATGGAGCTTTGAAAGAAGAGTAGGATTCGAAGTTCACAAAGATGACCATGAAGATCATTCCAGACATGCAGGATAGTCTGTGCAAATGCATAGAAACAGGACCGGGAATGTGAGGTTCAGGGAATAGCCCATAAACCAATTTGGCTGGAATGTAGAGTTTGTGAAAGGGAGTAATACAAATTAGATTTTAAAAATGTTGGATGGAGCCAAGTTGTGGAGAGCACTCAATGCCAGTCTGAGGAATTTCTGCTTTGTCTCAGAGGGAATGGGGAGCCCCTGAAAGGTTTTTGAGAAGAGTGATGGTTAGAGCTGTGCCACTGGAATGTTATTTTAGCTTCTGAGGAAGGGAGAAAATGAAAATAGGGGCACCAATTAGAAGGCTATTTCAGTAGTCTAGATAAAAGTTGATGAGAATTAGGGATATACCTAGGTAGGTGGAGGGAAAGGGATAGATGTGAGGGTTGTTGAAGAAGAAGAATCAACAAGATTTGATGACTTATTGGATGTGGGAGATGGAGAAAGGGAAGACTCTCAAGGATGTCTCTAAGGTTACTAACCAGAATAACTGGAAAGATCAGAGATACCATCCACAGAAATGGGGAACTTTAAAGGAGGGACAGTTGTAGGGGAGAAAATAATGATTTCTGTTTTAAACACATTGACTTTGTGATATCAGGAAGAGTTATTAGCAGGCTATCAACAATGAGGAACTAGAGTTTAGGAGGGAGATTAGAGCAGAATATATGATTTAGGAGTCATTTATATTTAATTTTCATTTATTCTCTATAAACTTACATATGTATATAGTACTCCTTTAGTCAAGAAGTTGGAGCAGACACTGAAAAGGAATGTGGTGTGTAACAACAATATTGCTAGCAGCTGCTGTGGGGGCATAAGACCAACCAAGGAGGGCTGCTAGCACAGGTTTTTTGATCTGCTTTTCTAAGGAAAGCAACTTAAAGGGGTTTACAATCTCACTTTAATCAAATATACATATATCATTCACTTAGTTCAGGGGAAAAAAGTCAGCACCCTGAACTTCAGAGAAAACGCAAACAGAACTTACAAACAGAAATTATATAAACAGAGCAAACAAACACAAATCAGCAGACAGGCTTCTAGTTGTCAGTCCAAGCAATACCAGAGAGAGAAGCACCAACAGTTACCAGAGAGAGAAGCACCAACCTCTGGGTTTTTCAAAGCCAGGGGGGCTGCTTCAACAGCTACCTGGAGTCTTGTCATCAACACCTTTTCAATGAGTGTGCTCCCAATGCTAACCTTTGAGTTTATATACACTTCTTCACAGTCAAAGGGTATCACAACCATGGGACTCAAAACCCACATGACTTAGGCCTTCTTGTGACTTAAAAGGCTTGCTCAGGGTCAGAGGGCAGAACTACGGCTTCCCTTGATGTAAGCAGGTCATCAAAGACTCCTGATTCAATCAAAGATTCCTTAGTGCTTTTCAGCACCCCAAAACAAAGACAACAAAAAGTCCATTTTGCTTGCCATTACATTTGAAAAGCAAAACTCATCAGAGGTACTTAATTACCTCAGCAATCCAAAGGAGAAGACAATAAAAAAAAAAGGTCCCATCCTAATTACCATAATGCAGTGTACACCACTTCACAGACTAAATGATCTGTGACTATCTGATAGGACAGTCTCCCTCTCTTTCATCCTGAAGGAAAGGAGGAAGAGCAGAAATATCAAGGAAAGCCAGAAGTGAGCTGAGGTAAGGGCATTTGCACTACTCCAGGAAAAGTTTCAGTGCAGCCACAATAGAGTACACCAGAAGAGGTGCGGGGAAATGGGAATTGGCATCAGTACCTGTAACAGCCTATTAATCCAAAAAGATTCTGACAAAAAGCCATGATGACCTAGGAGAGGAGGATACTATGACACCAATACTGTGACTTCGTCATCAGAGCAGAATGTAAGCTATACAGAGTGAAGAAGAAGGTGTACCCATTCTGCTTCAGAGGCAGAATCTGGTGAATTCTAATATACTTCCATCCTCTGCATCTTTCCCTTATTCTCTCATTTTCTCTGGAGGGATGAATCTATTTTTACCAATATATATTCATTAAGAGTCTGTTTTTTGTCACTTGCTTCAAAATAAGCTATTTCTCTAAGACCAGATGGCCATTATTACTGTGATGTCTTTGTTTGCTCTTGGGGGCTAAGTACTTCCATGGGAAAGGGGGTAAATTGGTTATGACATAATGGAGAAAAAAATATTTCAATAACTGCAGGGAACATCCTCAGCGTGGGGGCTCAGAGCTAGATAGGAAGGATATATTATCAATTCATATTTTATAGCTTCCCTAGAGTAGAGAAAGTTAATCTCATCTAAAATGAAACTAGACATAATTTAATCTTTAACAGTTCTCTTTGGATCTGGGGGCTGGGAAAAGGGTTAGAGTTAGATAGTCTAATGTATTCAATGGGTTCATGAACCTTATGTCCCTCTCTTCTTTCCCTTTTGGTTTAAGGAAACCCTTCCCCAACTGGGGAACCAGTATCAAAGAGAAGGGGATGCTTTGTGAGCTAGGATGCTAGTAGAACTGGGGTATACATACCATGAGTTTTTATTTTTTGTTTAATCACAATCTGCTATACATGCCTACTAGATTCTGAACTTCATAAGTGCAAGGACCACATCTTTCCTAAATTCTTACTTTTTCCTACCTCTAGAATAATCTTTATAAAATAGTCACTTTATATATATATATTTTAAAATTTTATTAGAAATTCTGCAATAAAGAATCATAGAGGCTAATGTGGGAATATGTTTAATATGATTGTACATGTATGACATATCAGACTACTTGTTATCTTGGGGAGGGGGGAGGAAAGAGAGGGAGGGAGAAATTTGGAACTCAAAGTCTTACAAAAATTAATGTTGAAAACATATAATTGGAAAAAATAAAATACTGTTTACCAAAAATTAAAAGAATCATAGAATTTATATGAATTATATATTTCGAATGGGAAGACATTTTAGCAGTCACCTAGTCCATCTACTTCATTGATGAGAAAACTGAGGCTCTGGGAATTAAGTGACTTGTTCAGCACAAATAGTAAGAGGCAGAGTTAGAATTTGAACCTAGCTCCTCAGTCTTCCACTGTGATTCTCTTTCAACTATATCAGAGTCCCCCTGAGGCTTCCATTTAATCTTCTCTGGTTGTTTTTTTAAAGAAGGAATTATTTGTGATATGAAATAAACAAACAATTGTGGTCCGGTGATTTGCTTCCTCATTCTGACAAAGCTTAGTTTTACAACGCTCTTTCTCATGAACAAAGTAATTATGTTTTTTCACTTTTATCTTTATATGTGGCTCTAAATGACTTAGGGCTATCTCCAAAAAATCAATCCCACCCTCAAAATGACAAAGAATTGCTACCACTAAACATATTTCAAGGAATTTGGTTCATGCAAACTTTGAGGGCAATACCTACAAAGTGAAATTCATTGATTGAATTTAAGATTTAGCACTTAGAGTTACCTTACAGTTGAAGAGCAGCCTTAGAGATCAACCAGCTCAGTTCTTCACAACATTTGGAGTAATGACAACACCATTAGGATTTGTCTAAATAGGCTTTAAAGTGACTTCTTAGAAGAGGGAGTAATTTGCATGTACAAGTTTTGAGATATTCATTAAATAGTTTTCTCATTTTATAGCCAGACCCAGGGTTGTGCTAAAGTTGACTCTTAGGTTTGAGAAAGCTAATTGTTAAATTTTTAGTGTGAGCATTTACACCTCAGAAGTCAGCAAATACTACTAATCAGCATTTTATTTTGTTGATTGTCTAGACTTAAGAAAGTGTTAATAACACATATTAAACACAAAAAATGTGTGTATATTCCTTTCCCTCTTCCCTCAGAAATTTGGTTATTTATTGGCATATCCATGGCCAGCTTCATTATTTGATACATATGATCTCAACTTCAAGTTCACATCCACAATTTTAAAAGATCAATTTCACTGAAGTACAAAGAAACACATGGTCAATGATTTTAAATGACAAACTGTTGCTTCAAAAATGGCCTATTTAATCCTCAGAGAAAAAGCAAATAATTTCATGTACAACTGGAAGGGGTTGTTACTGATTCATCTACAATGTGGTATAGGCTCCTTGAAATTAGAAGAACAATGAGAATATCAATAAAAAATAGCTTCTAACCATTGCTATGAAGAAAAAAGCTTTGTCATGTATTGTTCATACAAACACTAGAGAACTCAAAATTGAAAACTGTCATTTTTCCTGATGGAGCTTATTTTTGCATTCAGAAGTAGTCTAGGTGAGCCTATAGAACCACAAAGATACTCCCTCAAACTTTTTAATTTCTCAATTCTTGTTCCTTCTTAAATCATATGACCTACTTCTTCATTCCACTGCAGTCACATATAGGGATGGTCACACACCAGATCTCATCATTACCTAGTGTTTTGCTTCCCTAGTTAGAAGCTCTGACAATCTCCTATGTGACTACAACTTTCCATTATTCCATCTCTCCCTATGCCTTACACCTCCTAAGCGTATTCTTTGCCCTTAGTGAGACCTTCAGTCCCTCCATACTCTAGTACTTCCTTAGATCATTACCCCTCCTCTGACTTCATTTTTATCCTCTAGTTTCAACCCAGTAGCTAGCCATTTCAACCAACAAAAGACTGCTTTTAGCCATTTGATAACAGTCATCAGCTATCAAATATCTCACCACTTTGTCCTTTTGCCACTCATCCCTTGCCAAACCTCAATCCTGGATTACTTCCACCATCTCCTTCCTTCACTCTCACTCATGGACTGTTAATGATATCTTGAAGAAGTCTCACAACTGTGATGACTAAGGAAATTACAAATTGATTCCCTACTTTAATTCCTACAGAAACTCTTATAAACCTTCTCTTCTATGTTTAAGTCTTCCATACCTTTCCCTTTCCCCCTCCCTTTCAGCTGAGGACCTTGCATCTTATTTTACTAGGAAAATTGAGACTCTTCCTCACAATATGATCTACTTCTCCTCCTCTTCTTCTCGCAAACCCCTCTCTCTTTCCTCCTTTCCCCCAGTCTCTAACAAAGAGGTGGCCATACACCTTATTAAGGCCAATGCTTCTGCACGTGCACACTTGATAGCATTCCCTCCTGTTTTCATCAGTAAATTGATCTTGAATCATCTCCTCCCTTTCTCATATCTTCAGCCTTTGCCTATATACTGGTTCCTTCCCTATTACCTTCAAATAAGCCCTTCTCCCTTATCCTAAAAAAAGCGTTTATTATTCCCAACCTTCCATCCCCTTAATCTGTCATCCTAAAGCAAACTCCTCGTAAAAAGGTGATTACAGTTATTGCCTTGCTTCCTCTCTTCTCACATACTCCTCAACCCTTTGCAATTAATCTTTTAACCTCATCATTCAACTGAAACTGCTCTCTCTTTCCAAAGCTATCACTGATCTCTATATTGCCAAATGTGATGGTCTTTTCTTAGTTCTTATCATTATTTGTTTAAGGCTTGTTTTTTTCAGAAAGAAATCTAGCTAGTAAGCCCCAAGTTAAGGAGGCAGCCTTCAGCCATTGAAATGGAGCGCGGAGAGGAGGCAGAGGCAGAGGCAGAGGTGGAGGCGGAGGCAAAGAGGCAGAGGCTACTCCTGGGGTATGTTTGAGCTTTGTTTTCAAAGAGAACCATGACATCAGGGAAATGATGACATGACTTGCAGTTGACTTGGATTTGAATGAGGGAGGGCTGTGCAGCCTCACTTTCTCCTCCAGCGCCATCTGGGTCCAGTGGCCTGATATTCACCAGGATGACTGGAGATGGCCCAGGATGCATTGTGAGACCCTGGCCCTTTCTGGCTAAGGTCTTTTCAGGTTCTCACTTTGAGTGGGGTAACACCCATTCAGTGAATAGGCCTCTTTAAGAAGTGAGTCAAGAGATGGCCCCTTTGACAAAAAAAAAAAAATCGAAACTCCAAAAAAAAAAAAAACAAACCAGATATCAAACTGGGAGGGGAAGACCCTCAATGTTCCTGGCCAAAAGAGAAACAGTTACTATCAGAGCTCATAGAATGGAGGATAGGTCCCTGCCCCTGCACAGAGTGAATGTAAATACCAAATAGTAAGTTTCTCTTTCGGCCAGGAACCTTGAGATCTATCTATCTATCTATCTATTTATCTATCGTCTTTCTATCTTTCTATCATCTATCATCTGTCTTTGTATCTCTCATCTATCTATCAATCTTTCTATCATCTATCTTTCTGTCATCTATCTTTCTAGCTCTTATCTATCTATCTATCTATCTATCTATCTATCTATCTATCTATCTATCTATCTATCTATCTATCATCTTTCTGTCTTTATCTATCATCTATATCTTTCTATCTTTCATCTATCTATCTATCTATCTATCCATCTATCATCTATCTACCTTCTATATCCAGCCAGAATTTCTCCCCTGAACTTTAGTCCTGATTCACCAACTGCCTAGAGGAAATTTCAAAGTGGATATCCCAGAGACATCTCAAATTTAACATGTCCCAAACTAAACTAAGCTATTTCTCCGGAAACCCCACTCTTTTCCAGACTTTCCTATTTCATTGAATGTACTACCATCCTTCCTATCTCAGGTTCATTACCTTGGCATTGGCCTTGACTCCTTATTCTCCCACACCCCACATATCTAATAAGTTGCCAAATCTTGCCATTTCTGTCTTCACATCCTCTTTTGCATCTGATCCTTTTTTCTCCTCATATAACAAGTCGGTTAAGAGGCTCATAACCTCTAGACTAGATTATTTCCACAGCCTCTTAATTGGTCTCCCTGCCTCAAGTCTCTGCAACCTCAGTCTATTCTCCCCACTTCTGCAAAGGTAATTTTCCTTAAACAAAGAGCTGACTGTGTGACTCCTACTCAATCAATTCCAATAGCTTCTAATTTCTTCATAGATAAATGATAAATTCTTCTCCTTAGTTTTTAATGCCTTTCATAATCTCATTCTATCTTTGCTGACTCATTGGATATTACCCCCACCCCTAGCATGCTACCATTCAGCCAATTGCCCTCCTTTCTCTTCCTTACACATTCCATTACATATTTCAACTTTATGCATTTCTATAGTCTATCCCATATACATGGAAAACATTCCTTTCTAATTTCTCCTTCAGAGATTTGCTCCTCCTACCTTAAGTCACAACTCAAGAACTATCTTCTACATGAAACCTTTTCTGTACTCCAATCTCCAATTGCTAGTATTTTCCCTCTTTAACTGTCTTACATTTAAACACTTTGCATAAAGTTCTATTTATTTACTTTTTATTTATGCTACACATATTTATATATGTATTTTTTGTCTCACTCATTATAAAGGTCTTTATAAGTAGATTTTATTTCCTTCTTTATACTTGCATCCTCAGAGTCCAGCATAGTGCCTAGCACGTAGTAGGCACTTAATAAATGCCCATAGATTGCTTGATTTAGACATCTACTTTAGACTGTAAAACATAAATCCAAAAAAGCATTCAGAGGGTTTTATTTTTACTTCCAGTGGGCTTTGGAGTTTTGCTCCCACAGAGCGAATGATGATCTCTGATAGAGTGATATGCTGAGAATGTTCCTAAAATTCCCGCATGGAGATGGACTCCTAGAACATGACCATATACCGTGCCACATGTCTCACAAGGTTTAGAAATATATCTAAGAAACGGAGATAAACATGTTTAAATGACTTGGAATTCTTTTGATTTAAATCTCATTAAAAATCTGTGGGCCATAATCAAAGCTAGACCCAGAAAAATGGACTCTTAACAAGGTAAGCTAAATAGTTGATGTGATTTAAAAAATGGTTTTCTGATGAAAAATTAAATAATATTCATGAAAATCTCCTGACCTCAATTCCAGATCATGGACAACAAATGATTACTGCAAAAGAATGTTATGTTATACATTAAATTTTTTTCAGATTTGTAAAAAATTACAAGGGTTTTTTAAGTCAATGGATTTTACTTTGTCCCAGTTATTATGACTGGAAAAGGAAATGTCTATTTTCTTCTAATGAAAATAATAACAAATTATAATCCAATAGTGATCAGGCCCTTGTCTATGCTTATACATGAACTATATTAAAGCTTATGCTTATATTGTTCATATAAACAGAAAATTAATCTAGAACCAAAAATTGAAGCATGGATAGAATGAACCTTTTTTTCATGCATCAGATAACTTAATTAGATGACCTCTAAAATGTCCTAATTCTCAGAGTAAATAGAAAGAAAACATCATTTCAGGCTATAAATTATGAGAGTAAAAATACTATCTAATATTAATCATGCTTACTATCACATGAAGAGCCAAATTTTGCTAAATCAGACAAATCAAACATATTTTTCCTTTAGTTTTTCTAAAAGTTCTCTAGGAAAATTAAAGTTCGTTACTGGGCAACACTTAATAAGTGACCAATGTATGAAGAGTATACAACCTTGAAAGAATATAGAAAATCTCATGTATCTAATGTTTTAAGGCTTTCAAAGCACAATTTTTACATCTACTTCACATAGTTGTTGTGAGGGGCAAATGCAACAACCCTGTGAAGTAGGTGTTATAATTATCTACATTTTACAGATGAGGAAACTGAGGCTGAATGAATTTCAGTGCTTTGCCCAGAGTTAACACAGCTATTATTAGCTGTGTGGCTATCAGCATGTGAGGTAGGGCTTGACCTTAGGTCTTCCTGACTCTAAATCAGGAACACTATGCATTATGCCACCTGTATATCTCCTAGATATGCAGTTATTAAGTTTAATTAAATTATTAACATAATTAATAGTTAGTTATTAAATAAATTATTTAAGTTATCTCTTAAAATGAGTCTTAGTCAATTAGAGATCTGGACCATGTATGATCCACCAGCTTTCAAAAATATTTTGATAACTTTTAATATAATTGATTTCCTTTATACTGCTATGTATTTTACTGTATACATTTTAACACATGATTCTGAGAAGGGGTCCATGGGTTTTACTTGAATGCCAAAGTGATTCCACAAAAAGATTAAGAGTCAGATGAGACATAATATTAATGACAGAGTGGATAAAAAGTGTAAAAGAGGGGTGGAGTCAAGATGGCAGCTGAAAGGCAGGGACTTGCCCAGGGCTCTCCCCCAGGACCCTCCAAACACCAATAAAAAATGGCTTTGAACAAATTCTAGAAGTGCAGAACCCATGGAATAGCGGAGGGAAGTAGGGGTCCAGCCAGGACAGCCTGGATGGTCTCTGGGCAAGGTCTATCGCAGGGAGCTGGGAGTGGAGCACAGCAGAGCCCAGTGTGGACTGCACCCAGACCAACCAGACCAGGAACTGGGCAGAATAGGCCCTAGTGCCCTGAGCTGTGGCAGTTACCAGACTTCTCAACCCACAAACACCAAAGAAAACAGAGAAGGTTAGTGGGAAAAACTGCTATGGGGGACAGAGTGAAAGGAGTTCCTGGTCTGGCCACCACCCCAGAGGCAGTGGAGGAGGTGCAGCTACAGAACTACAGCTGCAGTTGCTTCTGGCCCCAGGCACACCTGGTGGGAGGAATTAAGTGGCAGATCAGAGCAGGAGGGCAGAGCCTGCTTAGATCTGAGTTGTAATCCAGGTTGGTGGTTCTTGGGGGAGGAGGAGCACTAGAGTGGCAGAGCTTGCTGTGTAGAAAAAGCTCTGAAAACAACAGTGCAGCCCCTCAAGCTTGGGACTAAGTACTCTCTACTCTACAAGCAGTTATATCCCAATGAAAAACTCAAGGGTCAAGTAGTTGGCTGGGAACATGGCCAGGCAGCAAAAACGGTCTCAGATTCAGACTCAGATTTTGGAATCTTTCTTTGGAGACAAAGAAGACCAAAACATACAGCCAGAAGAAGTCAACAAAGTTAAAGAGCCTACATCAAAAGCCTCCAAGAAAAACATGAACTGCTCTCAGGCCATGGAAGAGCTCAAAAAGGATTTCAAAAAGCAAGTAAGAGAAGTAGAGGAAAAATTGGGAAGAGAAATGAGAACGATGTGAGAAATCCATGAAAAACAAGTCAATGACTTGCTAAAGGAGACCCAAAAAAATACTGAAGAAAATAACACCTTAAAAAATAGACTAATTCAAATAGCAAAAGAGCTCCAAAAAGCCAATGAGGAGAAGAATGCCTTGAAAGGCAGAATTAGCCAAATGGAAAAGGAGGTCCAAAAGACCACTGAAGAAAATACTACCTTAAAAATTAGAATGGAGCAAGTGGAAGCTAGTGACTTTATGAGAAATCAAGATATTATAAAACAGAACCAAAGAATGAAAAAATGGAAGACAATGTGAAATATCTCATTGGAAAAACCACTGACCTGGAAAATAGATCCAGGAGAGATAATTTAAAAATTATTGGACTACCTGAAAGCCATGATCAAAAAAAGAGCCTAGATATCATCTTTCAAGAAATTATCAAGGAAAACTGCCCTGATATTCTAGAACCATAGGGTAAAATAGAAATTGAAAGAATCCACTGATTACCTCCTGAAAAAGATCCCAAAAAGAAAACCCCTAGGAATATTGTTGTCAAATTCCAGAGCTCCCAGATCAAGGAGAAAATACTGCAAGCAGCCAGAAAGAAACAATTTGAGTATTGTGGAAACCCAATCAGGATAATACAAGATAGAGCAGCTTCTACATTAAGGGATTGAAGGGCTTGGGATACAATATTCCAGAGGTCAATGAAGCTAGGATTAAAACCAAGAATCACCTACCCAGCAAAACTGAGTATCATACTCCAAGGCAAAATATGGATTTTGAACAAAATAGAGGACTTTCAAGCTTTCTCAGTGAGAAGACCAGAGCTGAATAGAAAATATGACTTTCAAACAAAAGAATCAAGAGAAGCATGAAAAGATAAACAAGAAAGAGACACCATAAGCGACTTACTAAAGTTGAACTGTTTTGTTTACATTCCTATATGGAAAGATGATGTGTATGATTCATGAGACCTCAGTATTAGGGTAGCTGAAGGGAATATACATACATACATACATACATACATACATACATACATACATACATATATAGATATAGATATAGATAAATAGAGGGCACAGAGTGAGTTGAATATGAAGGGATGATATCTAAAAAAAATCTTATTAAGGGATGAGAGAGGAATATATTGAGAGAGGGAGAAAGGGAGAGAGAGAATGGGTTAAATTATCTCACATAAAAGTGGCAAGAAAAAGCAGTTCTGTAGAAAGGGAAAAGGGAGCAGGTGAGGGGGAATGAGTGAATCTTGCCCTCATTGGATTTGACCTGAGGAGGGAATAACATACACACTCAATTGGGTATCATCCCACAGGAAAGAAAGAGGAAAGAGATAACAAAGGGGGGACGAGAGAAGGGAGGGCAGTTAGTGGGAAGAAGTAATCAAAAGCAAACACTTTCAAAAAGGGACAGGGTCAAGGGAGAAAATTGAATAAAGGGGAGTAGGATAGGAAGGAGCAAAATATAGTTAGTCTTTCACAACATGAGTATTGTGGAAGGGTTTTGCATAATGATACACATGTGGCCTATGTTGAATTGCTTGCCTTCTTGGGGGGGGGGGGGAAGAGGGGAGAGAATTTGGAACTCAAAGTTTTAAAAGCAAATGTTCCAAAAAAAGTTTTTGCATGCAACTAGGAAATAAGATATACAGGCAATGGGGCATAGGAATCTATCTTGCCTTACAAGAAAGTAAGCGAAAAGGGGGTGAGGGGGAGTGGGGTGACAGAAGGGAGGGCTGACTGGGGAACAGGGCAATCAGAATATATGCCATCTTGGAGTGGGGGAAGGGTAGAAATGGGGAGAAAATTTGTAATTCAAACTTGTGAAAATCAATGCTGAAAACTAAAAATATTAAATGAATAAATAAATAAATAAAAGTGTAAAAGAAATATTGAATGGATGAATCAACAAATGAGTGAATGAATGATGTGTGGCTCAGCACAGTGAATACTGAACTTATAGTCAGAAAATATTGTTTCAAGTACTGTCTCTGCCACTCGTTTTAGATATGTGATTTGCACAAGTCATTTAGCTTTCTTAAATCTCAGTTTCTTCATGTATAAAATGTTTGTGGGGATGGGTGGAAAAGTAGTGAGAGACACTAGGTACAGAATGGATTGACAAAAATCCTTTTTTTTTTCTTCTTATCTGATCCAAAGAACATGGGCAAGAAGGATATATTTTAAATAAAAGCAATATTCTACTGCCACCTGGTGTTTAAACTGCATATAGTATGGCACATTTTAATATCTATACTGTACATATTATGTTGCCATTAAGTGTGTGTGGGGTTCAGATTTCAGATTCAATTCAAATAGAACACAATCCATAGAACCTCATAAATTAGAATGCTTCAGGTGGGATTCCTTCTCTTTCTTATTCTCACAACAGCTTCAGTTCATAAGTCGGTGCGAACCCTTTGTCTTTTATTTAACACCTCATTCCCCTCCACACACACACACACACACACACACACACACACACACACACACACGCTTTCCTCCCACCCCGCCCCCAAAAAACACATTCACATTTCCCTTAGCATTTCCCAGATCTAAATTATAGGGAAACCTTGATGAATACCTTAAAACGTACTCACTTTTTCTGTCAATTTTTTTAAAGTAATGCTATCCTAGCTGATAGTACTGTGTTTTTTGAATTAAAAGAAAGTCCAGCATTAGTCATTACTTGGTCTAAAGATGGAAAACTAGGTCATGATTCATGGTAAGGAACTTTAGGATGAATTTTGTTAAAACTGAAGAGGCATTGTAAAAAACAGCATTTGAGGGAATTTATGGCTGAGACATCCTTATATTTTCCTTTAGCAATAAATTTTTCCCATGCCTTTGACCCAGATGGGTAGTGTAACTGTTGATGCAAAAACTTGGCAAAACTAGTAGCTTAACTGTGATGGTTGCCTTTGTGAAACTATTATGGGGCTACCAGGCCTTCATCCCAGTTCCAGTATGGGAAGGGAGAGATGCTTCCTACTTTCCCCTTTTCCCTTGCCCACCATGAAGAACCAACTTCCAGACCCACTTCCTTCCTTGCCCAACTCTAGAGTCCTCATGGCTATCATACCCTCTCCTGGGGCTCATTTTCCCATAAGAGCAGATTGTTCCCAATGTTCTACCCATGTGAGAGGTAGGGATGGAGTCAGCCACTTAGAGTGGCAGCTGTTTCTTTTCTTCACAGTAAACTCATTTGTAACCCTTCCACTCCCTAACCTCCTCTGCTGTCCCTTTCTATAGTGCTCTGTGGAACCCTTTCTAATAAGCTTATTTTTGTTATTTTTGCAGGAGGGAATAAAGAGAAAAGCATCAACTCGATTGAATGGGCACACAAGTACTATTTCTTCACATGTGAATTTTTACATTTGTTTCTATATGCAGTTATCCCTTCCACATCAAGACTTTCTCTACTGTAGTTTTGATATGTCGTGGGTTGGCATAACAAATTAAGTGCGAATTTTCGGGGAGTTTTGCAGAAGGCACAGATAATGTGGGAAGACCAGCAGAAACACAGAAAAAAGTTTAGAAACTCAGAAAAGAAGAACTGTTTAAAAAAGGCATTCTGATAGACTCTGGCATCATATAAGACAAGGCTTAGTACTTATGTGATTTCCTAAATGAAAATGAAGGTGAATGAATTCCCTATGGATTTTATGTGGATTTTCCAGATTGCAGGGGTGCTGTGTCCCTAACCCCATGATTTGGAAGGGATAACTATATATAGAAACATATAAGTACATATATACATATATAACCTAGGTATATACACACATATGTATAACTTACATATCATGTATATTTATATATGTATATATGCACACAATCAAGCATGGAGATCAATGGACATGTTAGGACATGAAATCAGGATGTCCTGTCTTCAAATGCTACCTCTGTTCAAGTCATTTAAGTTCACTGAGCCTTAATTTCCTCATCTGTAATTTGATGCTAATGATACCTCTAGTTCCTCTAATGTGCCTTGAGGATGAAATAAACTATTGTATATAAAGTACTTTGTAAACTTAAATATATATACATATATACACATACGCATATCTATGTCAGCTATTATTATTTTAGATAGTAATGGTTATTATTACACAATCTAAAAGAAAAATTTTTAAGTTCATGCTTGCCAGCAAAGTGAAAGTTCTTTCAGGCCCTAAAAATTAAAATAGCTGTAAGACAGAGTATGTATATCTTTCCTTTGAGAACCAGCCTTGCTGAATTCACAGAAGCTCTTTACAACAAGGTCAGCCATGAAGTTCTGAATTTTATTAGCCACAACAAGTCACAGCAGCTATTTTCTAAGATGTAGGGGCTTTGGGATCTCTATCAATGGAAGGAATATCCAAACCAATGAAATCACACATCCTTTAAGTATTGAATTAAGCAGTAAATTCTTCATCATTTCAATCCCTGCATAACTTCTTCAGATGAATCCATCAAAATGATACAATGAAAATGTATGAAATGTACAGAGAGAAACCTATTGTCAAAAGAGATAGATATGAATGGTGTGATTCAAACTAGTATCATTATTACCAAGTGAAATATATGTGTCCCTATAAAGAACACTTGTCAGAACCAATATTAAACACTATTCAGCCCCATTTTCATTAGGTATGCAAACAAGCTATGACATACATATGTCAATCACCAAGCATTTATTAAGTGCCAGGTACTGTTATATATATGAATGACATAAAAACATTTCCCATAGGTGAGGAACTTTGTTGATGTAGAACTTCACCATATGGTTTTAGAGAGTTTAATGGGGCACTGAGATGATAATTTAGTCATTATAAAAGGATTTATTCAGGGCTTATCATGTTATTGGGGACTGTGCTCAATGCTGTGGCCACAAAGAAAAGCAAGAAATGAACCCTGATATCAAGGGACTCACATTAAAGTGGGGAAAACAACATGTCATTAACTAAGTACATAGAAGAGCAGGACATTAGCATTTGGGGGAATGAGGAAAGACCTCCTGCAGAAGGTGGGCTTTGAGCTGAAGGAAGCTAGGGAGGCATAGAAGCTGAGATGAGAGGGAGTAGCATTTCAGGCATGAGGTACACCCAATGCAAAGATGTGGTATTGGAAATGGAGTGTCATGTGCCAAGAACAGCAAGAAGGCCAATATCATAGAATACTTGGAAGAAAGTAAAAGATAAGAAGATTGGAAAGACAGGAAGGGCTCAAGTTGTGAAGAGCCTTAAATGCCAAACAAGTAGGTTTGTATTTGATCCTGGAAGTAATAGGGAACCACTGGAGTTTTTTGAGTAGGGGACTTCAGACTTATTTTAGAAAAATCACCTTGGCAGCTGAGTGGAGGAGGAACTGGAAACTAGAAGCAGGGAGACCAGTTAAAAAGCTTTTCCAATAGTCCAGGTGAGAGGTGATAACGGCTTGAAATAAGGTTATGGTTCTGTGGATGGAGAGATGGGAACATATTGTAGAGGTGTGAAGGCAGAAAGGACAATATTTAGCAATATATTGGATATGTAGGGTGAGGGAGAGTAAAGAGTCGAGAAAAAGCCAAAGTTACAAACCTGGTAGATTGTAAGGATGGTGGTGACTTGGACAGAAAAATACAAATAATATAATAATAGAAAAAAAACATAATAAAATAAAATTTAAATTTTGGGGAGTTCTCTTAAGTCTGATTATCTAGTGATTTTTATATGAAAGTTGTCATTTTTCCATCTTTTAGCATTTTCTTTTAATTAATATTTGGTGATTTAGGGCTTGGCAATTCTTTGAGCTTTCATGCTTATCACACACACTGCTGAAGACTGATTATGCTGCTTTTTCTTCATTTCTGATGATCACTTAGAGTGTTTTTCATACTCTAAGAACATTTTATGCATTACCAAAATTAATAAAATACTTATGGTAATGCATATTTTACAAGGAAAAGTCCACATTCAACTTTAGAATATAATTACAATGAAATTCATGATAGATTCCAGGTAACAAAGGACAAATATTTCTTATACTGAAACTCCTCTTCATTTGCACTTCCTCTCAATTGCTCAATTTTTCTTTTCATTCTTTGCTTTTGTTGATACCTTTGGTCTTCATAGTATAGTCGTTTTCTTTTTTTATCTCTCCTACACTATGAGTCTTTGCTTGTAACAAAATCATTTAAGGAGAATCAAAAGAAAGAGCAAATGTGTCATATCATGCACCATGTTTCACTTACAAAGTCTTCCCCCAGTATAGGTCCTAGAGAATTGACAAAACAGACTTCCCCCCCAGTAAAGAGATAATTACAATTAATCAGAGTTCAACTGCCTTTTAGAGTGACTTTCATTTACATGACTATAGCCATTGTGTATATTGTTTTCCTGGTTCTTCTTAACTTTGCCCTGGTTTTTCCATGTTTCTCTAATTCCAAAATACAATATTCTAATACATTCATATGGTATGCTAATAGGTCTTTTGGTTTTGCTTAAATGGTGTGTGTGTGTGTGTGTGTGTGTGTGTGTGTGTGTGTGTGCACGCGGGCACGCACGTGCGCATGTGTATAAAACTTTTCCTTTCTGTCTTTGAACACCCTGAGGCATGTATGTAGTAGTGATATTCACAGATCACAGGGTAGGTGGTTTAGCAGCTTTTCTGAATGTTATCTGAGGTTTAGTTTAGTTTCTAGCATGATTTCCAAATTGTTTTTCCAAATTGTCCAGAATTTCTGGACCAATTTACAGCTCTACCAACAACTTACTAATGTGTCTGTCTTTCTACAAACTCCAGTAAGGACCATTTCCATCTTTTAATATTTTTGATATTTTGAGAGGTATGAGTTAAGACCTTACAGTTGTTTTGATTTATATTTCTCTTGTAGATTCAGTCTTTCATATGATTGTTGATAGTTTGGTCTTCTTGCAGAAAAAGCTTCAGATCCTTTGATCACTTGGCTAGCTATTGAGGAATAGCTTTTACCTAATAATAATAATACATAATTTAATAGATAAAATAATAGATATTTATGCAAATTTTCTCACACTTTACTATTGCTTTTATTCATGCTGCATTGATTCTGTTAATGTGTAATATAGGTCTTGATATTGGGTGAAGTATAATACACAGGGGATGAAAGCCTCTATCCAAGGTTGAAAGACTACCTTGGTGAGCCCATAGGGACTGGGAAAACCTAGAAGTTGGTGGCAGTAGGTAAGTGTCAGTAGAGAGAAAGGAATATGTAAACATGTTTTTTAGCACCGTGGATTAGAGTGTATGAAGGAAAGAACCTTGGAAATGGTGCCAAGAGAAGGGGGTATCTTCAGGGAACAACAGAAAATTGAATTACATGAGAGGAGTGGAGGACAGCTTAGAAGTAATTGAAGAGAGTTTTCTGCCACTGTTTCACATAGTCTATAGTACAGAAGTGGGGCACCTGAGGCCTTGAAGCCACATGTGTCCGTCTAGGTCCTCAAGTGTGGCTCTTTGACTGAATCCGAACTTCACAAAACAAATACTCCGTAATAAAAGGATTGGTTCTGTAAAACTTGGACTCTGTCAAAGGCCACACCCAAGGAGCTAGAAGGCCACATGTGGCCTCCAGGCTGCAGGTTCCTCACCCCTGGTGTACACATATAGCAATAAGGCAAAAGAGAGAAAAAATTAAAGATATAAGCATTCTTTCCCAGAGAACTCTTTGACTTTGCTTCATAGGATGGGTAAGGTAAAAGAGTATATAGATCAAACAATTATCTGAAATCATTTTGGTGCATCAACAAACCACACTATAATCCTTAATATATTTTATCTAAAAGCAGTTGTTATATAAGATTAGCTTCACCTGCACATCATTCTTAAGGTATTTCATTTATATAAAACCCTCGATGGACATAAACCTGAACATACACACTGAACCAACTTTAATTCTTTAATTTTTTAGTCAAAATCTTTAGAGATTTATTGAAACAATCATTCAAATGCCTCATTGTAATTAGTTAACTTATTTAGGAAGTTTATCCAAGGAAACAAAATTCTGCCATTTTTATTTTGTTTATTTGAAAACTCTCCCCAAACAGATTAAGGGGAAAAGGATATAGTCTGGGTTCAGATTTCAGTTGAATTCCTAGTTCATTTTTGCTGTTATTTTATTTTTTTCCTCCCATTTGTTAAAGAAAATGATTAGGAAATAAATCCCCAGAACCAGATTTGAAGTCAGGACCTATTGTCCTCCTTTAGATAAAATTGAATTCTGGTTAAAGGGATTTCCTGAGTATGATGGATAGCAACTGGCATATATTGTTTTATGATAGCTAAACAATCTACAATCATTAAAAGCACTGCCCAAATTTTGAACGAGACCAAAATGTGTAATGTGATTATGTTGTAAATTATATTTATCATACAAGACTGTCAAATCAAAAACTGAAAACATGCAAAAATTCTAAATGTATTTTAGAGGATATCCTTGCTATCCCCAACTATAGGCATGACTACTGCTTGAACAGCTCACAGACAGTATAGGATCCCATAGAAGAATGGCCAAAAGATGAATCAGAACAGAATTTTCACTAACTTGGCTGAGATTGTGAAAGTTAGATAAGAAAAAGAACCAGTTTTTACTCAGGAGGGGTCTTCATAGCCCAAATCCTAAGAGGACCTGTTTTTTGGTTCTAAATAGTCTTAAAATTTGTGGAAAATCCACTTGACCATTACAATCAGCTTAATTTATGCTCATGGGTAGCTTTACATGTATGAATGGATTTTATTTTTTCATTTTTTATTAATTAATTTATTTTTAGTTTTCCACATTCACTTTCATAAGATTTTGAGTTCTAAATTTTCTCCCTCTCCCATGTCCCCCCTCCCCAAGAAGAGGTGCAATCTGATATAGGCTCTACATATGCATTCATATTGAACATTTTCACATTAGTCATCTTGTAAAGAAGAATTAGAACCAATGGGAAGAACCACAAAGCAAGAAGAAACAAACAAAAAGAGAGCAAATAGTATGTTTCATCCTTCATTCAGACTCAATAGTTTTGTTTCTGGCTGTGGACAACATTTTCCATCATGAGTCTTTTGGAGCTGTCTTAGATCGTTGCATTACTGAGAAGAACTAAGTCTACCAAAGTTAGTCATTGCACAATGTTGCAGTTACTGTGTACAATGTTCTCCTGGTTCTGCTCACTTCACCCAGTATCAGTTCATGTAAGTCTTTCCAGGTTTTTCTGAAATCTGCTTGCTCATCATTTCTTAGGGAACAATAGTATCCCATTACATTAATATACCACAACTTGTTCAGCCATCCCCCAATTGATGGGCATTCCATTTATTTCCAATTCTTGGCCACCACAAAAAGAGTTGCTATAAATATTTGAGTACATATGGGTCCTTTTCCCATTTTTATGATCTCTTTGGGACACAGACCTAGAAGGGGTACTGCTGAGTCAAAGGGTATGCATAGTTTTATAGCCCTTTGGGCATAGTTTCAAATTGCTTTCCAGAATGGTTGGATCAGTTCACAACTCCACTAACAATGCATTAGTGTTCCAATTTTCCTACATCTTCTCCAACATTTATCTTTTTCCTGTTTTGTCATGTTAGCCAATGTAGTAGGTGTGATGTGGTACCTTAGTTATTTTGAGGTACATTTCTCTGATCAATAGTGATTTAGAATGTTCTTTCATGTGACTTTAGATAGTTTTAATTTCTTCATCTGAAAACTGCCTTGTCATATGCTTTGATTATTTATATAAATGGATTTTAGGACTGGAATCAAAAGGTCTAGGTAAAAATCCTGTCTCTGTTATTTATTACCGTACCCATGTAACTTTGAGCAAATCCCTTAAATTCTCAGGATTTATCCCCTTTTCTCCAGTCACATAGCCACTACCACAGTTTGAAACTTCATCACCTCTAGCCTGGACTATTTCAGTGTCTTCTGAATCAATTTCCCTGTCTCTAGTTGGTCCCTGTTCTAATCCACTTTCCACAAAGCTGAAAAATTGCAGTTCTCAAAGTATCCATACCACACACCTACTCAAGAAACTTTCAGGTTTCTTTTTCCCTCCAAGGTAGTCCTATGAGATCCAAAGCCCTTTACAATGTGACCCCAATCTATCTTTCTAAGCTGATTTTACATTGCTTCTAGTTGTTCTTCATCTTTTGTCTTTGAAAAGGACCAGTGACATTGCAGGTGATTTCTTGACTTGCACGTAAATGGATTTAAGTGAGGGAGAATTGAGTAAAATCATCTGCTTCACTGTCTCTTCCAGAGTCATCAAAGTCCAGTGGCAAGACAAAAGTTAAGATGTCTGGAGATGGCCTAGGATATAGTGGATGACCTTGGTGTCTTCCACATATGACCATGTTCTAAGAGCTCCAAAGTACCTGCTTCAGCTGCCTTTGTGGCTGTTGAAACAAGTAGTTCTCATCTGCCCACTCAACCAGGGAGAGTCTTCACATTCTCGAGGTAGACAGCCCTCTAACTCACCAGTGGGTTTGAGGCCTGTTGGTTACCCTCAACCCAATTCAGCCTGTTTGCTGAAATGGCTTTACCAGAGTATAGCTGCCTATAGAGCTTCTTGGAGCCATAAGTCAGAGCTGAGTGACAGCTGGACACCAAAGTGGATGAACAGCCCTGAAAAGGGCTTAGCGAGCCCTCACGCCAGAGGTATTAGTGTCCCCTGAATACCCCATGCACCTCACATTACTTCTTATGCATGTACACTCTTTCAGACTATTGATTTATTTACCGTTTCCAGTCTACAGTATCTATCTCCCCTAACCCAACTTGTGTGTTTTTTGTTTCCTTCTGCACTCTGAATCCTTCATCTCTCTGTCAGAAGGTAGGTAGCATGTTCTATCATTAGTCCTCTGGAATCTGGTTTGTTGTGCTGAAAAGAGTTTCTAATTCTTTCAAAATTGTTTGTATTTACCATCCTATTGTCATTATATAAATTGTTCTATTCACTTCCCTGTGTGTCAGTTCATACAAGTCTTTCCAGGTTTGTCTGAAACCCTCTCCATTATTTTTCAGAGCATGATAGTATCCCATCACACTTATATAGCATAACTGTTCATCAATTTGTCCAATTAATGGGCACCCTCACACAGATTACCATTTTTTTTGTTCAAGAAGAACAAATTTTTTTTTTGCTAGGACTGAACTCTCCCTTTATTTCACCTCCTTTTTCTTCCTGTTCTCTTCTGATTCCCTGTTGTGTGAAATGTATTTCTGTATGTGTGTGTGTGTGTGCACATATTCTAACTTCCTTTGAGCAGTTCAGATTAGAGTGCATTTGAAGGGTCAGCTGCTCTCTCTTATTCCTCCATCCTTGTTTGTATAGATATCTAATTTTGTACCCTGATTATGGGTAATAATTTTTCTTAATCTTCCTCCCTTCCCCCTTCCCCTGAGTATATTCCACTTCTCTCTCTTTCCATTCTTCTCTTTAGTTCATCAAAACTCAGCAGAAACACTCCCAGGCCTTGTGTACTTGGGTTCTCTCTCTGATCCCTAAGGATGATAGGGTTTGGAGGGGGCTCATGTATCATCCCTTCATACTAGAGTGTAAGAAGTTTATCCTGGTTTAGTCCTTTCTCATTGTTCACCCATGTTTACCTTTCTAAGTCTCTCTTTGCTTCTGTGTTTGAACTTCAAATTTTCTATGCAGTTCTGCTCTTTTCATGAGGAATGTTTGGAGGTAGGTCATCTATTTCATCAAAGGCCTATTTCTGCCCCCGTCCCCCTTCGCCCCTGGAACATTCTATTCAGTTTTGCTGGGTAAGTTATTTTTGGCTGAAGGTCTAAATCTTTTGCCTTTTGAAATACTGCATTCTAAGTTGTCTGCTCTTTTATAGTGGTGGCTATTGAATTATGTGTGATCCTGATTGTGGCTCCTTAGTACTTAAATTCTTGCTTTCTGATTGCTAGCAGTATTTTTACTTGGGCTTGGAAACTGAATTTTATCTATGATGTTCCTGGGAGTTTTGATTTGAGGGATTCATTCAGGAGATGATCAATGAATTCTTTCCCTTTTTCTTCCAGTTCTAAGATGTATGAGCAATTTTTTTTTAAGATTTCTTGAAATATGATGTCTAAGCTCCTTTTCTGGTCATATTATTGTTTTTGTTGTTGAGGGGTGTACAACTCTTTGTGACCTCATTTGGGGTTTTCTTGACAAAGATACTGGAGTAGTTTGCCATTTCCTTCTCCAGTTCATTTTACAGATGAGGAACTGAGGCAAACAGTGTTAAGTGACTTGCCCAGGGTCACATAGCTAGTAAGTGTCTGAGGCCAGATTTCAACTCGAGGAGATGAGTCTTTCTGATTCAAGGCCTGGTGATCTATCCACTGCACCACCTAGCTACCTTTTTTTTCTGGTCATGGTGTTCAGATATTTCAATGATTCTTAATTTTTTTTCTCTCAATCTGATTTTCATGTCAGCTTTTTTTTTTTTTGCTGTGATGCACTTTATATTTTCTTTTATTTTTTTTTCAGTCTTTTAACTTTGTTTTTGATATTTCTTATCATCTCCTGGTATCATTGACTTCCATTTGGATTTCTAATTTTCAGGGAATTTGTTGCTTGGACAGTTTTGTAAGTGTTCTTCCAGCCTGTTAATTCCCTTTGCAATTCTTTCCTTTATAACTCTCATTAGAGGTAGCTAGGTGGCTCAGTGTTAGGCCTGGACTCAGGGAGACCTGAGTTTAATCTAGCCTCAGCCACTTAATGACCCCGGGCAAGTCACTTAATCTCTGACTGTCTCATTTTCCTAAACTATGACATAGGAATAATAACAGCACATTGTGAGGATCAAACAAGATAATATTTGTGAAGTACTTTGCATAGTGCCTGGCACAT
Source organism: Trichosurus vulpecula (assembly GCF_011100635.1). NCBI lineage: Eukaryota > Metazoa > Chordata > Mammalia > Diprotodontia > Phalangeridae > Trichosurus > Trichosurus vulpecula. The sequence goes on from NC_050574.1 coordinate 219,393,826, forward strand.
AATAGACATTATGAATGTTAGTTCTCTTCTCTTTTACCTTCCCCGCCCCATTCTCTATTTATAAAAAGAAAATTAATCCTTAGAAAACAAAACCAAACAACTTTTGTGTCATCTCTTCCAGGAATCTTAGCTGAACTTTTGGCTAAATTGTGTTTTTCTTCTGAGGCATAGCTTATACACGTTTTGGAATATGTTTTTTCTCCTTGATTTATGTCTTGACTTTCTCTCTTTATGGCAGGATTCTTCTTACCATTTGTTCATTCTTTCAGCCTACTTCCTGACTTCAGTCTTGATGTTAGGGCCGTGCTCAGCAGCACTTCTGGAGGAAAGGTCTGGGTTGGTCCTATTGCACTTTCTTGGAGTATCGAGAGTTGTATTATGGCAGGATTTCAGGAACAGGTGGGGGACCAGAAAGTTTTCAGTGTTCCTAAAATGGTCTGATCAGGGCAAAGTCTGCTTGCTGTCCCCCCTGGTCTGAGTTCTGAAAGATTCTTACCAGGGTTTGGTCTCAGCCAGAGAGTAGACTGCAGCATGATTCAGCCCCTTTCAGCCCACTAGAAAGCTCTGTCGGTTCAGAGTGACAGAATTAGGCTCCCCTTTGATCTGGGTTTCCTGCCATGATTGTTTCTCTGCAGGCTGGGCTAGATGCTGGAATTGAGACTGCTCTGTTCCTGGGATCTGAGCCACACAGTTGCTTCTTACTATTTTTTCCCTTTTAAAAAAATAATTTTTAAGTTATGGAATAAAACAAGCATTTCCATAATATAATACAATAAAAAGATGGTTGTACATGAAACTGCAAATCTACTATGCACAGCTTGCTATTCCTTTCAAACATACAACAAAATTATCATATAAATTTCTTTTTCTTTTTTCTTTTTCTTTTATTCACTTCCCCTACCCAGCCCCCTTTCCTAGGGATGGCTACCATTAGACACAAATAGGCATATATACATATATGTATATACACACACACATATGTGTATATACACATACATCTCTCTCTCTTTCTCTCTCTATATATCTGTATATATATATAAATGTATCTATATATGTATAATTATTTTATATCTACTTCTGTTTATCAGTTCCTCCTTTCTCAGTACACTGCTCAGTCCCTTCCTACCCAGGAATGCTACCCTGAGTATGCAAATCCCCTTCTCAGTCCACCCCTAGACCTGCGATCCCAAATTGGGCAGTGGATGACAAAGCTCTCCCCATCAAGGTGCTAGGGTATGAGTCTGGGGAAGCCCTGTTATGAGTCTGGGACCTTCTCTTGCCCCTGATGCACACCCTCTCTCTGGGGGCTGGAGTGTACCACTGTTTCAACAATCTGGCTAGCAGCTGTTGTGGGGGTGAAAGACCAATACAAGCCCAACAACAGGAAAGCTGCCAAAGCCCAGGTTCTTTTGATCTGCTTTACTAAGGAAAGCAACATTAAGGGGTTGACAAGTTTACTTTAATTTAGCATACAAATACCATTCACTTAGTTCAGGGGAAAAAGCCAGCACCCTGAACTTTGGAGCAAACACAAACAAATTACAAACATTGACAGACAGACCAAATACAATTCATAGTTACCAACATCTAGGTTCAGCCCCGGAGCTTGTAACAAGGGCCAGCCCAGAGTCACGCGCGCCACCATGGCTGTGGGTAAGAGCTCTGAAAACAGAAAAAGCCAATCCCTGTTTTATATCTTTTTCAGGGTCAAGGGTGAGTCACACATGACCTAAAATTGTCACAAAGAGTAGACTTAAACCCATGTGGTCTAAAAGCCTCTGATGTCCCAAACATGTCACTCATACTCATGTGCAAACTAGGCCCTCCCCTGAGGCAAGGAGGTCACCAAGGACTCTCAATCTAATCAAGGAAACAAAGGCCAAACTCTTCAAGGGCATTTGGTTGAACTGAGTGCTAAGAGTTCATTTCATTTACCAACACAACCACATGTTGTGCTCTTGTACCAACCCTGTCCTTAGTGTCTGTAGATGTCTTTGTCTTTCTTCCTATGTCAAGCTGAGATTGACAAATGACTTCCTGGGATTATTTTTCTGGCTTTCTCTATCAAAATTTGGTCCTGGAGCATTTTCTAGGTCTCTTTGGAGGAATTTTCAGAGGGGAGCTCAGTTATACTGTTTTCTACTATTCTGCCAGCTTGGCTCTGCTTTTCTTTAACACTTTTGCTTTAATTATCTGGAAGGGACTGAGACCTAGGCCAATATTTGTTACTTTCTCTGGTCAACTTAAACATTATCCATAATGTTATATTAGTAACAGGAAATAATTCACTTAGAAGACTATTTAGAATCATTAGTTTATATGAGTATAATATCTAATCTAGGGACTATCCCCCAGCTCATGCTCACAGATTGGTTAGCCCAAGAAAGCTGTATGAATCCTAGGTCCTATGATCCCCCACTGACTTTAATTTTTAGCCATTAGAGACAAGTAGCTCAAAGCAAGGGTACTTATTAAGAAGTCATAATAGGAACAGTAACTGCAAAACTTCCTCCCCATAAATCTGGGACACTTCCAAGTGGCAATGGGAAGAGTGAGCATATACATAACACCGACTGAGAGCCAAGCACACACAGAGTTCAAGAGGTTCACAACTCCAACAATGCAGGCCCTGATACCCCATCTCTTCTTGGGGAATCTTCAAGCTGCTCATCCTTGGTCCTAGCATCTTTTTGGAATGGGTTGCTCAACCATGCTCTGTGGGCCTGTTTCTCCAAGCAGCTTGATTTCTAACTGCCAGGGCTCATTATTACTTGACTTCTTACCTGGATTTTATTTGCTGCTGGTTAGGAGTCATTCCCCTTGGAGTTGCCTCCACTCTACTGTATCCTTTACTTTCTGGACCTGCTACCTACTGGGCATGGCATCTCCTATTGGTTGAGTAATCCTACTGTGAGATACAATGGCTGATAAGTGTTGGCAGGAGAATGGTACCTACTTTCTTTTTTTTAACATTATCTATATTTTATTGTATATTACACTTATTTTGTTAATTATATCCTAATTAAATTTTAAAACAAATTTATCATTTATTTATTTTTAGCATTCTTTTCTTTTTAAATTTTGAATTCCTAATTCTTTCCCTCACTCCCCTACCCACTGAAAAGGTAAGCGAAACGATATCAATTATCTTTCTACTGATAGGAGCAGGGTAAACTTGAGAGATATTTTGAAGCAAGGTCAAGGAGAGATAAATGTGGGTCTGGATTTGTTGAGATATTCTTCTTCACCTTTAGCTTTGAGGTGGAAACATAAGATCTACCAGCAAATTTGTTCTTTGACTTGCTTGCACATATACTCCTTTGCCAGTATTTTTGCTGGTGGGTATGTCCCAGAAAGAAAAAAAGACAATCATACAGAATAAGCCAATTTTCTACCTAGGCAAAGTCTTTGCAGAGTATTGGAAGTGAACATTAATCTAACACAGAGATTACCTATAACCAATAGGATAAGATTGCAGAAAGTTCTAACTATTTCTCACAATTCAGACAGGTCCTTACACTTTCTTGTCTTCTTCTTTGGCTCATCCTCCTCCAAGAGAACATATATTGTTCCACAGGTGAATTGTGGAGTCTGAAATTTAAGTTGTCATTCATATTTTGACTAAATGATAACTGTTTCCAAAATGATTAAAATAGCTTTCAACCTCCTCTTCATTTCTACTTAGCTTCCAATGACATAGGCACCAAAGTCTTTTTTCAATGTCTTATCATGTCAAGAGAGGGGAAACACAGATTCCTGAAGGCTGTGATAGCAGCAGTGTGCAAAATCTCTCCCATCCCACTTAGTTGGAAAGGATTATAATATGGGACCAGATGATAAAACTCATCTGTCATCTGAGGACCAACCCAAATAGGTTTAGAGAAGCTTGTTGACAGATTTCTTGTTTTTTTTTTTGTTGTTGTTGCTGTTTTTTGGCCACAGCAACTGTTGCAGAGCATCAGCTGAAAGCCAAGGAAGGCTGGCACTGTTAATTGGTCAAAGGAACACCACCAACAAAATGACAGATCCTTGGAAATATCGAAGTTCTGATGTAGAGAATACTATAACATACAGACATTGTTCTTGGGAAAATGCAGCAAGTCAGGTGCAAACCCAAACACATGATATAGAACTTACAACTCGCTCGCATTGCTTTTAAGATTATCTTCCTTCCTGTTCAGATCAATTGCTAATGTAGGCCTCCAATTACTGCACTTCCAGGGCATTAGGAAGTATAGTTAAGTGTGGGGTGTCTGATACAGCTGCTTGTTTACAACTGTACATTATTCGTATCTCCCTCCCAGCGTGCATTCAATGCCATTGCAGCAGACATCATGTGCCCTGAAGCCTGCCCATGATTTCTTCTGTCTCCTTAGTAATGGTATGACATATGCTGCCATTAATTTTGTTTGGGTTACACTAAACTAGGAACTGTTTGTTGAGCTATTCAGTGAAAGAATTCAGTACAATCTGCAGCAGAAACTAAAACTGATTACAGAAGTGTATTAACTGAGCAGTTAGAGAAGCATATGAACTGAGTTACGGAAAAGAGCCAACACCACAGAAATAAATATTAATTATTCTTTGTGGAAAAACAACATAAGCAGAGCAGCACACACTCATTAAAAAAAAACATGCTAAGAATGCTGGCTTGTTGATGGTCTATATCTCTGGACTGCCTAGCATACAGAGATCTGAGCTGGGGCCTCTTCTAACCCTCAGTAGACTTTCTGCTAACCCATTTCATATAGTAGATATAATGGATCCCAATATAAGAAATATTGGACAGAAATTCCTGAATAAATATTACCTAGTTCTTTATTATGGACATATAGATACTAGTTTATGAATGTTCATAGGTTTAGAGTTGGAAGAGACTCCAGAAATCATCTGATCCAATCCTCTCATTTTACACATGAGGAAATGAAGCCTGAGAGAGGTTAAGTGATTTGCCCAAAGTAACACAGGAAGTATACATGGGACGTGGGATTTGAAACCAGATTTTTTTGACTCCACATTCAATACACTATATTGCCTCTCTGTTAAGAATCAACTTGATAATTTAGGCCATGGACACAACTAATGGCTTCCATCAATATGCACCGTGTGTGGGCTACGCAGGCCTAGGATGACACTTTTTGTTTTGCTATAAACTCTACCTGAGGGGAAAAGCAGACTCTGGGGATCTGGGAAAGACTGTCAAAGTTGAGCCAAGGACATGAAAATGGGTTACTGACTCTGAGAACAGCCTCACTCTGCAGTCAGCCATCTGGTGAGTCAGATTCCAACCCTGCTTTTTTCACTCCCATGTCCCTTCCATCAACTGCAGTGCAGAAAGATCCCAGAGCATAGATCTGGAAGCAGAGATAAAAGATAATGCTGTTTTCCTATCTGGCACTATCAGAGTATCCCCGGGGAAATTATGCCCAAAGATGCTAAAGCTTAGCTCTGGGAGCAGAGGTAACAGATAACACCTTGTTTCTTTCCCAGTCATTGCTCTAGAGTCCCTGAGAAGTAAGGAAAACTGGTGAAACTTCATTGACAATCATAAAAATGAAAATTTCCTGTATAGAAAGGGGAGAACAGGGAAGCCATTTTAGCTGCTTCTCACCTGAACCCCAGGAGCTGATGTGAGACTCTAGGCTGGTGTGAGGAATCTGCAGCCTTGAGGGTACATGTGGCCTTTCAGGTCAAGTGCAGCCCTTTGACTGAATCAGGCCACATTTGAGGATCTAGAGGGCCATATGTAGTCTCCAGGCTGCAGGTTTCCCACCCCAGCTCTACACCCTTATAGCATATTTTATCTCTAGCTTTCCTTAGATCTCTGTCAGCTGTAAAGAATATCTTTCTATAGATCTCATTTAGATGCATACATTTTGTGCATGGGCTTTCTTTGTCCTTAGCACATATGCTGGCTTACCACAAAATACTACGTTTAGGGAAAGATTTGCTGCTAAAAGTGGGAAGCAGTAAGGATATGAAAAATCAATCTCTTCCACTTTCCATATTATCTCTACAGACCTAAATAGTATGACATCTTGATTTAAAACAAAAAAACCCCCAAACCAATAATATTACTCCCCACAGTCTATATTTGACAGAACAAATAGATTCGTTCCCATAAGAACTCTCCAGTGTAGCTGATTTAGGTTCATTTAATTAGTCATCTTGGGAAGGAGAGAAGGTAGTAACTTTTCTAACTGTCAGTTGTCTATGTCAAAAGAAGGCAGAAATAGAAGATATAATCAAAAGATATATTTTCTTTTGTCTTGAACTAATTATGTGCTCTCTTCACTGCCTAGTTGTCTTCTCAGTTATTTTAATAAAGGTAATCCTGAAGCTTTTGTCCATAGAGTGGGAGGAAAAGAAAGATAAAAGTGGACACATTTAGCCATACACCAGAACAACAGGGCCTATATAACATAAACATCTTGCTATCTCCCCTGCTATCCCTTGGAGCATTGGCAGGGAACCTGCTGCCTGAAGGCCACACTTGGCCTTCTAGGTCCTCAAGTGTGACCCTTGGCCTGAATCCAAACTTCACAGAATAAATCCCCTTAATAAAAGGATTTGTTCTGTAAAACTTGGACTCAGTCAAAAGGTCCCACCTAAGGACCACTTGTGGCCTCAAGGTAGCAGGTTACCCACCACTTTCTTGGAGTCTTGCTCTGTTTTTTTCTGCTTCCATATTCCAAGTTTGCATCTACTGACTCCACTTGTCTGCCCAGTACAGCCAGATCACTTTAATTCTGGGAGACCCCTACTTAGCTCAAGAAGTCTTAGACACTCGTGCTAATATAATAAAAATAACAATACCATCCAAGTTAATGTGTACTTTTAATGGTATACCAATTAAATAATTAAAAAGGAACTTTTCAGAACTTGATAAAATAATGACAAAATTTATTGGAAAAAGTAAAAAACCTAGAATATCAGAGAAATAATGAAAGAGGTAGGAATGAATGGGAAATAACACTTTCAGATTTCTAACTCTCTTACAAGACAGTACTCATCAAAATGAGTGGGATGGTGAAGACCTCTCATAAAATCTAAATCTCAGCCTTTCTGTAAAGTGAGTGGGATAAATAAAATTGAGGACTTTTCAGCATGGCTCAGGGCTTTTGTTTGACAGCTAAGCCTAAGTTTTGAGTTACTAAAAATCACCTCAACTGTATCCTCACCAAATAAGGATAAAAGTGTTCTTAAAAGTTGGTATTTGCTAAATTAGTGTTTCCTTATTCCTTGTACCTGGGGTAGATTTCTGCATTTAGATTTTGAGCCTGAACTCCACCAATGACAGTAAAAAGGTCAGTGGTGAGTGAGGTTTGTTTGCATTAGGTTATATAGCTGAGTTCTGCCCTCTAGGCACTGCCTCTTCCTACGGATTGTCTATCCATTTGGAGACCACCCTTTCCCACAGGATCATAATAAAATTCATTTCTACTTTCTACTTGAGAAGCCTCTGAGTTTAATTTTGGGTGAAGTTGCTGTCCCACACAAAAATCATCTGGAATCCCGTGGGTCCTGCCTCAAATGAATTCTACCCAAGCCTTCTTTCAGTAGGAAACAAGGTTTATTAAAACACTATTTTGGGTGGGCGAGTTTTTAAGTATCTTTGCTATTGGCCAGATTTTAAGAACATAAGCATTGGCCAGGCTTTTAAGGAATCTGAGCATTTTGATGGAGGCAAGATGGGCCTTTTATACAGAAGACTATGGGGAAGATCCGGATGTTATCTAAGAATGGCCTAGTAGTCTGGGAAGAGAACGAAAGTCTAGGGTGGGGCCAGATACAGACAAAGAGGGCCACAATGAAAGGATTAGCTGGTTTTTCCTTTTAGGGGTTCAGATCCCATCCTCTTCAGGTTAAAAATAGAGAGGTAGATCAATGGAACAAACTTGATAAAGGAGAATCAGAAACAATGAAACTCAATAATCCAGTGTTTAATATATTGGAAAACATAAATTACTTAGGAGAGAACTCCCTATTCAATTGTAACTCTTAAGAAAACTAGAAAGCCATTTGGCAGAAATTAGACTTAGACTAACATTTTACACTGTATTCTACAGTATATTCTAAATGCATGCATGACTTAAAGATTATACTATTAAAAAAATGGATCATATACTTCTCACAGCTATGGGTAGGAGGTGTATTCTTAACCAAACAAGAGATAGAGAGACAATTGTAGAGAGATAACCTTGATTACAGAAAAGTTTCCTTAGAAACAGAACTAATTCATCTAGGATAAGGAGGGAAGTAGTTGAATAGGAAGGAATCTTTGTATCAAATTTCTCTAATAAGGGTTTGGTATAACAATAACAATAGATAGATATATATGTAGATAACAATAGTTATCTACATAAGACTAAAAGCCAAATGGCTTTTGGCCCAATAGATAAGTGGTCAAAGGGGATGAACAAGTAGTTCTCAAAAGAATTACAAGCTACTAATGCTCCGAATCACTAATAATAAGAGAAATGTAAGTCAAAACAAACCTGAGGTTTCACCTCATATCCTACAAATAGGAAAGATGATCAAAAATTGAAATAGTTCATGTTGGAGGGGCCAGGCATGCTAGTGCTTTGTTGGTGGAGCTGTGAATCAGTACAATTATTTTGTTAAACAATTTGGAATTATTAAAACAAAATGACTAAAATGTACATACCCTTTGACCCAGAGATTCTTTTACTAGCCTTGTATTGTAAGGAGGACACTGATAAGAAGAAAGTCCCATCTACATCAAAATACTAATAGCAGCACTTTTTGTGATAACAAATAATTGGAAACAAATTATATGCCCATCAATTAGGGAAAAGCTAAACAAAAAAACATGAGCAAAGTGGAATATTATTGTGTTGTATGAAATGATGAATATAGAGAAAATTTACATGAACTTATACAGAGTGAAATGAGCAGAACCAAGAAAACACTAAACATAATGACAATAATAATGTAAATGGGAAGAACAACCACACACACACACACACACACACACACACACACATCAAAAGTGAATATTGCAAAATTATCAAGAACAGGCATGACTTAAAAGAAGATTCTCCCATTTTACCCCTTTGCAGAGGAGACCCGTAAGTCTCATACATTGCATAATTTTCAGAGACTTTTTTGATGAATTAATCTGGTAGGCTGATTTTTTCTCTTTTTCTTTTTGATTTCTTAGAAACTATTATGATATATGGGCTGGTTTTCTGAAAAGAGGAAAGGGAGGGATACTAGGGACAACCATGGTAACAAAAATTAATTAATTAAATTAATAATGAATTATAACTTATTTTTCTTTTAAAAGACACCTCAGGCACTGGCCTGACAGTCAATACCAGTATAGCTGCCACTTCTCACATGAAACTTTTTGCATTTCTTTCCAGACTCTTTTGGTATTGGTCCCACTTGTGTGAATTCTCTTCCTCTTCATAGTAGTCTTCCTCTCCACTACTTACATTATGTGTTTTTCTATACACCTTTGGCCCACATTATTTTGAGAAATATGGCCTTTGTTTCTTACAAAGAATGAATTGACCCTTTTATATCAAAAGATGAGGGAAGGGAAAAGATTGAAAAAGTTCAATATGACTGTTACATATTTATTTAAATTGAATTCTTTCATGAGCTTCTTATTAAATTTTATTTTTGGTTTTTGTCTAATAAGAAGAAGTTTAGAAATTCCTCCTTATCTCACATACCTGTCTTCTCTGTCATTGTCAGTGCCATATAGGGAAGTATGGGTACAAAATGCCTAAAGACAAAAGCAATTAACTTTGTGAAAATTTGGTCACCAATCTGATGCCTCTGATACTTCTTTGAAGTAACAGAGGGAGGTAGAAGCAGCAAAAATCTGACCATGTCCCCAGAAATATGTATTTGTGCATTTCCACGAGGTGCCAGAACCTAGAATTGTAGCAATATCTGAAACTTTTTTTGGATGTATCCACAGTTTATAGGTTATGTTGTTTATGTCACAATATTAATAACAACAAACTTTTTGAGCAACCAGGGACCTATGAAATTAATTCTTCTTTCAATTGCACTGATATATAATATGTTGTATCCTTTACAATATTTTGCTGGATCCGTATTTTCATCTTCTGGATATGACTTCCATAGAAGTAGATTACAAATTTTCCTGTCTTCTCATCCCCTTTTTCTTGTCTTCCAATAAACTTTACATATCTAAAGTGGATTCATCCAGAACGCCAACCATCTTCTTGTGCTTTTAAGGTTCCAGGAGGGTGAAGGGGGGGGGTCACCAATGCACCAGTTGGACTGTTGATTTTTCCTAAATCTCCTTACATAGCTAACTTTTTTTTTACTCATATGCCTCCTTCATAATATCTACAAATCATTGTTGGTTACATATGGTGGCCTTATCTCCAATGTGTCTCCATTGTCCTTAATGTTATTTGATTTTTAAAGAAATTATATACTTAGTAACCAGCAGCAAAATCAAATAATGAAATAAACCTATAAAATATAGAGTAATCCCTTACATAAACTCTCTACATTTAACAAAATAGAATCAGATAAATTAACCAACAAAGGAAAAAATGTTTTGTCCTTGTCCTTCCTCCAGACATGCTTGATAGTCTTTCTCTTTCTAACTCTCCCTCTGTCTATTCCTTCCTTCTTTACGTAGGAAAAATGATTCATTATATTGTTTGGGAGAAAGTTACCATACTATTTAAATCCAACCCCATGTGCTCAAAGGTTGTCTGCACCCAGAATGTCATCTAAACCCAGTAACTTTCTAGGAATGCTGAAGATGGATGCTCAATATTTTGGGTTCCCCAGGTCCTGGATCCACCAAAGCTTTCTGTTTTGAGTTGCCATGCCAAGACTTTTGATGGGTCGAAGCTTATGTTTGGAGTTCCCTTGTGTTTTGGCTTCACCCAAATTTTATCGAATGTTTACAATAATGTATACCTACTTCAATCTACCTTACTTTCAAATTGCCCTCTCAACAACTTTGCTTAACTATATATGTGTGGTTCATGTGCAGGTACCCTTGTATAAATCATACATAATGTAAACCTTCCAGAACCTGAACGGGAGAGACCCATACAACTCCCTTCTGAATTGCTTTCCTCTAACAAATAACTTAAAACATTTCTTTGTAAAACTATTTCAAACAAACTATAGGGTTTTGTTCTCACAAACACCTTTCTAGGCAATGAAAAAATAGTGGGATGAGTGGCAAATGGTAGTTAAACAACTCTGATTACCACACAATTCCTTTAACACTGCTGTAATAAACTCATGGATAAGTGTCTATCTATGCTCAAATGATTCAGAACACCTGAAGTCCTAGATAAGAGCACCAATATCATCTTCTTAACTTACTTTGAGTAAATCATCAAATGATTCTAATCTTATACTCTCGTTCCCTTCAATCAATTATTGAGTTCAAAGAAGCCAAAGCATAGAGCTACAAATAGAGGTAACAGATAAAGCACATTATTCCCTACCAATCATAGTATTGAAAGTACCTCTTGCCCACCTCCAAAGAAGAATATGGGAAAATAAGACCTTCCCAATACAAAAAGAAAACTAGGAAACCATTTTGGCAGGAGTCACTAGACTATCACATCAGACCAATTTCATTGAAGGACTCCATCTTTACTTAAAATGGATGGGATCAGTCAGATTTGCATTTTCTAGAACCTCATTGGGCTTTATACAGATGAGTGGCTGAGGATCAAGGTATTGAAATAATCTGTATCCTGAGGTAAGTTCATTGTCTCACCATTTGAGCTCTTCAAGTCTCAGATGCTTTCAAAATTGTGGAATGTTTGTTTTGTACCTGAAATTCTTTCTGAGCAGCTAGATGATGTAGTGAATAGAGTGCTCATCTGAAGTCAGGAAGACTCATCTTCCCAAGTTCATATCTGGCCTCGGACTCTTACCAGCTGTATGGCTCTGAGCAAGCCACTTAACTATGCTTGCCTCAGTTCCTCATCTGTGAAATGAACTGGAAAAGGAGATGGCAAACTGCTGCAGTATCTTTGCTAGAAAATCCCAAATGATGTCATGAAGAGTTGGATACCACTGAACAACAACAACATGCCTTCCACTTTACATTTTGACCTTTCTTTCCCTTACCACCTCCAACTTTTTCGAAGTCTTAAAAAGAAGATACTATTACATATGAAATTGTAAACTTCATGGTGTGTTTTATTTTGAAATAGTTCATCAGGAATTAACTTTGAATTAAGTTCATCAGGAAGCCCTTTTGAACTTCCTTTGATCTCAACTATATATTTTTAAATGTTTCATTGTTGGCTTTTTTTTTGTTTTCTGCTTCACCAATCACCAACAGCCCTCTAACAACACACTTCCAATATGGAAGCTCTCCCTTGACACAATAATTTTAGTCAAACAAAACAAATTTACATATTGGTTGTGTCTGATGCATGATTCATTCTATATCTCTACTCTCCCACCTCTCCTCAAGAAGTTGGGAACAAGCTTCATTAGCAGTATTCTAAAGTCATGGTTGGTCATTGCATTGATTACATTACTTACCCTTTCAAATTAATTTTTCTTTACTTTATTGTAGTCACTATATAAAGTAACCAGAACTAAGTTACTTCACTCTTCAAGGGTTTGTAATAAGTCTTTCTAGATTTCTCAGAATCCTTCCTTTTCACAATTTTTCAGAACAATAATGTTTTATTGCTTTCATATATAATAACATTTTCAGCTATATTTCAATTGATGTCCACTTGCTTTTCCTCCATTTCTTTCACACAACAAAAAGTGATATTATAAGTATTTTTGTACATGCGAGGTCTTTCTCTCTTTGATTTCTTTGGGATAGTAATAGTGTTGCTGTTCAAAAGGTGTGTGAGGTTTATGCTACTTTGGGGGTCTACTATAGATCCAAATTGTTTTCTAAAGACTTGGTAAACCATTTCACAGCTCCAAAAACAGTGAATTAGTATGGCTGCCCATCTGCAGCTTCTCCAACAATTGACATTTTCCAATTCCCCTAATCTTTATCAATATGACATATATTAAGTAGAAACTCAGAGTTATTTTGTTTTATATTTCTTTTAATATTAGTGATTTAGAGCATTTTATATGGTTGTTGATAGCTTGAATTTCTTCTTTTGAAAACTATCTGTTCATATCCTTTGGCCATATTTCTATTAGGAAATAGCTCTAATTCTTATATTTAGATCAATTCATGATATATTTTGAATTTCAGATAAATTTATTATAATTATTTTTTCACTGTTAAATGTATCCTTTATAATTCTTATTGTAATTCTTTTATTTGTGCAAAATCTTCTTGACTTTGTGTAATTAAAATTGTCCATTTTATCTTTTATGGTCTGAGATAATAATGTATTTGCTTATTAACATTCTCTTCCCAGCTCTACTCCCTCTTTTAAAAGCCCCTTTACTCTTTTCCATTATCTGACTATTCAACTCCTTACTTTAATGATTTTTTATTCAAACCTGTGGGTGCATGCAAGGAGAGTGAAAGGGGAGTTCAATCCTCTTTGCCTAGTTCAAATAGCTTGAGTTTCATGAGAAGTGGCCCCCTTCCATTATCTCCTTCATATTGCAGGCTTTTCTGGCAAGCTCCAGTTATAAGAATCTCATATCTTTCCTAGTAGAATCCTATTTCCATACTCCTTTCCTTCTTTTATAACCAATAATCCAGACCAGAATCACATCCAATGCCTGTGTTTCTTACTTTACTCTTTTTTTGTTATACCTGAACAAAACAGGATTCTGAAGGGATACTTGTCTCTTTTCCCATCAGAATGTAAACACTTGATCAATTAGCCTGTTTCATTTATTCAAACCTTTCAGGTTTCTCTTGCTTCCTACTTTTGCATCTCAACATGAGTTTACTTCCATTCCTCGTTGCGGCCCTGACAGGCAATAATCAGAGGCAGAGACTACCGCTTCTTAGGTCTTTGGAGAGTACCAGGAAAGGGATGTCTAGTGTTGAACCATCTCCCTCCTTCGACAGCCGGTCAGTGCATTGGCCAATGCAGAATCCCCTGCTGTCACTCTGAGCGGGGCTCCAGTTTCATGTCTTCTGGAGAGCCTTGAGGTTTTCTCCCTATTCAGTGACCTAATGGGGGCTGGACCCATCTATCAAAAGGCCAGGGAAAATATTCTGTTGGCCTTGCCTAGTTTTACATCCCCCTTTCCCATATCCTTTTCCTGCTTCACCCTAGTTCCTTGAGGTTTCTGGTCCTATCGTATAATCCTGTACTGAATGAAAGAGATTACTAGTGTTTCTCTTTGGCTATATTACTTATTCTTTCATCTGAAACCCTTTAAAATTTTGGTGGGGTATTTGTCACAAGATTTGGACTCAGTTAGGAGATGTTATGTTGTTATAATTTTTACCAGAAGTAAGACCTTTCCTTTTCATGAAAGTTTTGCCCTCCTAGCTTCTCAATATCTTTAGGGGTTTGGAAGGGGAACTGAGTTGAAAGTGATTGGCCACGCTGTGAGTCTGAAAGTGGTCACTTCAGAGTCCCTCTGCCTTCCTGGGGGGGGGGAGTTTCCAGGATATGCCAAGGAGAGGAAAATTTCTCTCCAGATCTGCATGTATCAGGTATGATTTTCAGCCTGGTTTGACTGGTAGAGCAAGTGTCTGGGAAAAAATTGAGTAGGGCAAGGCCAAGAAGGGAGGAAGCATTCAGTTCCTGCTAGAGAACCATAATTTTCTCCACTTCCTTCTGCCTTCCTCAATCTAGGGATTTTTCCTCCCTGGAGACTTTGCTTTCCAAAACTACTCATCCTTTTCCTTAGATTAGAGTTCTGCAGCATGGGTAATATTTGAGTTAAAGTTCACCTGGAAGGAGACAGGACAGCTGTCTCTCTGCTCAGAAAGAAGCTAAATTTCAACAACCTATATAAAAGAGAACCGAATTAGTATAAAGTTTGAGGGCAAAACCACTTTCCGGCTTTGATTGACCACATCCCCTTATGGAAGGTGTAAAAAATGTAGCTGAGCAGGTAACAGAGAGGATGACCTTGAGCCCTAGGTTTGATGTTTCTCTTTGTGTTAATCTCTTTCTTCATCAACAAGGGAGAATAGAAGAGTAGAGTTTGTAAAACTGGAGAAACCAAAATCTCCAGTGCTATTAAAAAGCATTATCTGGTTTATATATCAGGCACTAGAGATGAAAATTTGAGAAATATATTGAATCCAAACAGGGTACAACCTCTGAGAAAGGGACCAGGAGGAGAAATCTAAAGTACAGGAATAGATAGCTAGGATGACCTGTTTGTTTCTTTTTTTAGTTCATTCTTATTATTTATTGTTGTTGTTTTTATTTAACAGATGTATTGTCTAGTGGGAATGTAGGTGGTGCAGTGGATAGGTTGCTGGAGTTAGGAAGACATTCTTCTGAGTGCAAATTTGGCCTCTGACACCCACCAGCTGTGTGACTCTGGGCAAGTCACCCAACCCTGTCTGCCTCAGTTTCCTCCTCTGTAAAATGAGCTGGAGAAGGAAATGGTAAACCCTTCTGTAACTTTTTTTTTACCTCTTAATAGTATTTTATTTTTTCCAATTACATGTAAAGATAGTCTTCAGCATTTACTTTTATAAGATTCTGAGTTTCAAATTTTTTTTTCCCTCCTTCCCCTCCTTTTACTCCTCCCCAAGACAGCAAGCAATCTGATATAGGCTATATATGTACAATCATATTAAACATATTTCCACATTAGTCAGGTTGTGAAAGAAGAATCAAAACAAAAGGGGAAAACCATGAAATAGAAAAAAAAAACAAAAAACGAGAGAAAACAGTATCTTTCAATCTGCATTCAGACTCCATAGTTCTTTCTCTGGATGTGAGAGAGTCATCATGAGACTTATGGAAATATCTTAGATTATTGTATTCCTGAGAAGAGGGAAGTCTACCAAAGTTGACTGGATGATGTATTTCTTTAGAGAAAGCTTTCTGCTGGTCCAAGAACAAGAGTTTTCTTTTTCAATATAAATTTTATCATTAGCATAATCATCAATATACATGAACATTTCAGTGTACAAAGAATAAGAGTTGTATATAATACTATGAGCTTCTATTAAATAGTTTTTAAGCATATATTAAATTTAATACAGTAGTAACAAAATTTTCCTATTTTTATTCCCTTCTGAGTGTCTTTTCTTCTCACTCTCTCTCTCTCTCTCTCTCTCTCTCTCTCTGTGTGGTACAGAATGAGACACTCATTTTCAGACTTGGCCAATGTGCTGTTCTATTTTGTTTGCTATGTAAAGTATATGCTTTCTGAAATCAGAAAGTATGGGTCCAAATTCTGGCTCTGATGAGACAAGTAATTTATTTGTCTGACCTTGGGTAAGTTACAACCTCCTTAGGCTTCAGTTTCCTCAATTAGAAAATAAGGAGATTAATCTAGGTGGCCATTAAGAGAACTGCTATTTCTACATCCATTTCTAAATTATAAATTGATCTAGCAAAATGCTATGTAAGGCATTTTGAAAATTATAAAGCATTATATTGCATTATTACATGCTAACTATTATAACAAATGAAGGCTAGCATTTGGAGGGTAGTGAATAAGTGGGTAAGGATAGATATTGAAATTTATGTAGTGACCTCCATTGTCTCCAGTCTGGCTTGTTTTCAGGGTATTTGTTAATCAGTTTTGCAGGAGGCTCTGTTTGTTGGGGGAGGTGTCACCCAGTCTGCAGCTTTTGTATGGCCTGCTATCCAGCACATAGCAGGTCATCCCATACCAGTTAGCCAGGCAGTAGAGGCTCATTTCCCTTATCTATCATCTCATTTCCTTAGGATGCAGAAATTGGGGAGGAGCTGCACTGCAGCGGCCCATTCCCTTTTGCTGATGAGGACTTATCCAAATTGTCTTTCTCTCATTATGGAAGTTATCAATAAAAGCTAGCTCCATGTTGAATCCATAGCTGATCTCTAGTGATCAGCCTATCAAAGCTACCTTGACATATTTTTTAAAAATAAATTCCTTTTAATTCTATTTTTTCCTGAGTTTTGCCTTATTAATTAGGGTGAAAGTCCGAACAAAGAATTTTCCTTTTGTCATAGAGATGCAAAAAAGAAAAGAAAAAAGAACATAAATAAAACCTTAAAAAGGACCTTTTTTTAACAAGAAAAAGAATATTTGTTTTAAGCTAAAGAAAGCATGGTAAAGCATTGATGTTAAGCTAAGAAAGCATTAATCTTCCAGGAGGAAAAAATAGCCAAGAATTTCAGCTGAACCCAAAGCAGATGGTGGCAGAGTCTAGAAGAGCAGCATTCAGCAGCCATTCATTTGCAGCAGAGGCTGCAAGTTCAGCAGTAGGCAAGATAAGCATGATGACATCACTAGAAGATGCCACCTTATAATATGAAGTGAATCGCCCATCCCACAGGTGCTTCAGCTATATGTGCTCCCTTCATGGGCTCTCTATTCTTCCTGCTAATGCTGTATTTATGGTGTAGAAAGTGGTTTTGTTGCTACTTTTCTTACTCTGACATTTCATTAAACACCTTGGTTATGAACTGCTGCTGTCTTCTGGATGTCTAGGCAACTCTAAGACTATAAGATGTAAGATAGAGTTCTCCTGTCTTGGTAGAGGGAATTTCCTCACTAAGAGTCATAGCCAGGGAGATGATTCTGGGGAGATGGCAGAGTAGGTCAGAAAATTTCAAGTTCTCAAGATTTTCCTCCACAAAAGAGATAAAATAGTGCCTCTGGGTGAACATTGAGGAGTGAAAACAAGAGTAGGGGCAGAACAGGGGCCCTCTTGGGACATTCAGAGAAGACTTGAAGAAAAATCCCAGGACTAGATTTCCTCCCTGTGAAGAATAAACACCTTGAGGCTAGGGTCTGCTTTAACTACTAGCAGCAAGGAGCTTAAACAAGTCACAAGCCCTGGGGTTAGCTGGGTTGGGAGGGTGCCTCAGCCCTAGCCACAGGAACTTTTACCCCTGGAATGGTGAGGGGAGTTGGACATCTGACCTTGAGAAGACATAGGGAACCTCTGCTGGCAAGGAATGCCTGATGCAACTCTGCTCCAGAAAGCAGCGGGGTGAGAAGGAACCAGCACATGCTTGGTGAGTGCAGAAGCAGTGAGGTGGGGACACACTGGTTGTGGGCATTTACTGGAGACTGGAGGTCTTGGTTTGAGTTCAAAGTCAGAGGCACCATCACCCATACCCCAGGACTAGAGGTGGTAATAAAAGCTAAAGCATTACCAAAAAAATATGCATAGGCAAGAGGGGAAAAAGAATCCAACCATAGAGAGCTACTATAGATGGGGTGCTTGGGTGCTTGTGCTTGGACCCTAATTCTAACATTTCTCCTTAGCCTTTGCTTGGGTGCCTGTGCCTGGACCCCAATTCCAAAATCATATCCAGTTCTAAAATCATGTCTCTCCCTAGCCTCAAAATACTGTCTCAGGCAGTTCCTCTCCAGTTCAAGGGCAGCATGCCTTAACAAAATGCTTATGTCTCCTCCTGATACTGCAGCCAGCTGCACCTATAGAATTTGTTGGTCCAACTCCTTGTGTATGTGCTAATTGGCTGTGCAATGGGCCATAATGATATTTACTACTTACTGACCTTACTGATATGTATCCCAGACATAGTCAAACGTATACTTCCTTACATTCCTCTTGTCTAAAAAGACATTTGATGAGAGCCACCTGGATATTTCCAGTCATCCCTGACTGTTAGTTGACTTAGTGAAGTTTCACAGTCAAAACCACACCTCCAGGTTGCACCTCCCACCCCCTCGGGCTATTTCCCAGTGAGCTCTGGATAAGATACCTGTGCAGTAGATACAGAAAGCGCATGTTCCTTGAAGAACTGACCACCCCTTAACCACTCCCTAATCCCACCCCAAAACACTTAATTGACAGGTTTTGCCCTAAAGTATTGTATATAAACTTTTCCTGTACCCCTGTAAGGTTTCAGGTTCCCTAAGAACTCTTGCCTGCTGTAAAGCATAATAAATCTTTGTCACCTTGACTTAAAGAATGCTTGAGATGGTGAATTCATTTCAGATGTCCCTGACCCTCTCCATTACTCAGGTCCTTGAGGGGTACTCTCCCTCATTGACCCTGTCTGGGAGCTCCAGTCTTGGGGTTCTTGGACCTTGTCTTCCTGCACACTCAACACTATGGGAATAGAGAAGACCTGAATTCATCTTCAGAGGAGGATACTGAAGTAAAGAAATCCTCTTCTACCCCAAAGAATAATGTCAATTGTCACCTGCACAAAAAGAATTCATTGAATTTTAAAAAATAGACTTTAAAAAATGAAATAAGAGAGATTGGGGAACAATTAAAAAGAAAAATAAGAAAGATAAAAGAAAAACAAGAAGATTATAAGAAGAAAGTCTGCCAATTAGAAAAGGAAATCCAGAATCTTAAGGAAAAAATGACTCCTTGAATATCAACATTGGGCAAGGGGAAGCCAGAGAAATTATGAGATGAAGAAAAAAATAAAGAATGAAAAAAATAGAAGAGAATGTGAAACATCTCATAAGAAAAACAACAGATCTAGAGAACAGATCAAGAAGAGAAAACATAAGAACAATTAAACTACCTGAAAATTCTGATCAAAAAAAATATTGATATAATGATACAAGAAATAATCAAAGAAAATTGTCTTGGCACATGAGAACAAGTGGGGAAAATGGAAATAGAAAAAATCCATCCATCATCAACTGAGAGAGGTCCCACAAGGAAAACTCACAGGAATATTACAGTTAAATTCTAAAACCCCCAGACCAAGGACAAAATATTATGAGCAAGAAAAAAAAACGATTAACATATGACACAAGACCTAGCATTGGTGACACTAAAAGATCACAGGTCTTGAAATATTAAAGAACTGGGCCTCCAG
The DNA here is from genome assembly GCF_011100635.1 of Trichosurus vulpecula. Taxonomy (NCBI): domain Eukaryota; kingdom Metazoa; phylum Chordata; class Mammalia; order Diprotodontia; family Phalangeridae; genus Trichosurus; species Trichosurus vulpecula. The sequence goes on from NC_050574.1 coordinate 219,413,703, forward strand.
CCAAAAATATCATACCCAGCAGAGCTAAGCCTAATTCTGAATGAAAAAAGTGGACATTTGATCGACTGCCAGCTTTTCAGGACTCTGTTAAAAAAAAAACCCTGAACTCAATAGAAGATTTAACATATCAGAGCCAAGACAAATATAAGGTACATACCAATGACCAATGACAAGGGACTAAATAAGGACAGAATGCTTACCTTTTATATATGGAAAATGTAAAACCTATGTCTAAGATTGTTACTAGTAATTAGGTAGCTTATAAGAAAGATTGGAGTAGACCTGAGTATGATATGACTTCAAAAAGTAAAACTGTTCAAGAACAGTTAAAAGGGTAATTGTTTTCTACAATTGAGATGCAAGAGGAAGAACCAATACAGAGGAATTAGATGGGGGGGGCACTGTTAGTTCTAGAAACCTACCTTCATCAAGAATAGGTTTAAGAGGGGAAAATACATATACATCTAGAAAGCATAAAAGTCTTCTGAATTAGAAAAAATAAAACTCTAAGGGGACAGAAGGGAGAGGATAAAAGAGGGATCTTTGAAGGGGAAGGTGAGGGAATAGGTTAAAAGAGGGCTATAGAAGGGTGTTTAGATTTAGGGCAATGGGAAGATAAAGGAGGGATTGCTGGAGTGGGGGTAGGTTAAGTAATAGGAGGGCAAGGTAGCAGGTAGAAATAAAGTAGAGGAGTTAGGAGAAATAGGAAAAAAGAGATATACACAAACATAAAAACAAAGATTAGGAGTAGAATCTCAGGAAAAGTATATGTTTATATATTATGTATGCATATACGTATGTGTATATATGCATACCTGTATGTATATATCAGTACCTATATACAAATATATTCATGCTCAATTGTAGCCTTGCGGTAGTGGATAGGGGGGAGGAAAGGGGAAAAAAGAACAAAGTAAAAAGTGTACGGCAGAAAAATAAAAGAAAACCTACAAGGAAGCAAAGAAAAGATGGACAACTTTCAACATAATGAACAGTACTTAATATATAGTCTTTCTTGAAATGATAAGTCATTGCTATATATTTTGAATCTTCTCCTATGTTCTGCTGTGCATATGACATGTTTTTCTATTTTCTTATTTTATATTTAAATTTAATATTTAAGTTTATAATATTTCTTTTTCTTTTCCTGTTATGTATTTAAATTAAAAAAGTTAAATAAAAAAAAAAGAGTTGTGGCCAAGGAAGGGAGTTATGGTCTGGCAAGTCATAGGGCAGAGCCAATGGCAGTGGTAATCTGATTACAGCTCTCAGAGAAGGAGGTGGGCTTGGGGGTGGCTTTGAAGGTAAATAGACACCAGGAATATGGAGCTAAAAGAATGCCTCAGTTCCTCCTAGGCATAGTTGGGGTTATAAAAGTATTTTGGGAGAAATAGATTTAAATGACTTGAATACATGAATAAGAATGGAACATTCAGTTGCAAAGAAAAACAAGGGGCAATTAGTCATACATTTTAATAGTGCATAATTAATTTTTATTTATTTAAAGAACATACATCTCATTGTGTAATTTTTTAACACAAAATTTCTATTGGCTTTAACAAAGTAAAATAATATTTAGTATGAGATATACAATACCTTTACTCTCTGTTACTAAATACAGAATATCTTCAAAAGCCTTGCCGAAACTATTTTCAAAGCATTTAGGCAATCGAATCCTGTCTTTAGGAGAAAAAAATACTGATCCAAGTGTTTGATGATTCAGCAGTTGTATTAGAAATACAGTTTTCATAATCAATTAAATTCAACAAGCACTTATCAATTTATATTTAATATATGCCAGGCACTGTGAAAGGAGGAGGAAAACATAAAACAAAGCAGAAAAAAAATCCTGCTGTCAAGAAGCTTACATTCTACTGGAAAGAAATATATAGAGCAGGCAAATGAATACAAAGGATATATAAAGTACTAAATAATTTTTTTGGGGGGCGGGAGGGTGGGGAAGAAGAGGCTCTGTTTCCAAGTTAGTTATCATTGCTTGTCATGTTATATCACAATGTAGGTATGATTATAACACTTTGTGGTAGAAAAATAAAGTTGTATTTGCATAGTGTCTCTCAAAGGTATAATGGTTATACTTTGGTTCTAGGAGGTTGGAGATGAAGCTAATTAGGGAAGACATATATTTATTATAACCTTCAGACTGCTGATACTTGCAGGATCCTGAATGCATTCTATTAAGTTTTAAAAGCTTGCCAATGATATAATTGACAGACATTTATAGGTCATGTATGTTATGTACCTGGTGCTGCATTATGCTGGTAGATGTGTCATATGATAAATATTGCACCTAATTCATATCTATTTTCTCAGATATGCATCATAGTATTTTATATCTATTTCTAAACAAGCAAGCATTTCACAGAAAGCTAAAATCCCAGCTGTTCTAAGAGCTGAAGGATGGGTAAGAAATACCTGTAGATGGGATCAGAAATATCTGTATGTTCACCATTCTAGGCATTTTAGAGTAATAAGGTGCAGTTCTGTTTCATTGAAAACAATCAAGAAAATGTTATTTTTTTTTATTCCATTGACTGCCCGTGTTTTAATAAGATAAACATAGCCTTAGTATGATTCCTTACATTATGTGCAAGGTGTAGGGATAGAGTATATAGGTTCCTCGAATATACATACATGCATATGTATATGTGTGTATGAATATATTCATATACATAAATATGTACTTCAATGCAATTGATTTCCTTTGTAATCCTAAGTGTTTTATTATATGCATTTAAAACATTCTGAGAGGCAGTTTATACACTTTACCAGACTGTGAAAGGGGTCTATGACACATACAACAAAAATAATGACTATCGGACAGAGGAAGCTAGCAATATGGGTCAAAAGCTGGGTACAACGACTTTGGGAGTGACTTCTGCATTTTTTAGAATGAATGGTTAAAATATTATTAAAAGTCAGCAGCTTATATATTTGGGAAATCCCATGGGACTTCAAGGCATAAAAATTTTAATTCAGAAGCAACATGCAATACATTTTAGATACCTCAAAACTGATAAAACTTTCATAATCAAAGATATGTGGTTTTGATACATACTTTTCCTGTGTGGGAGCTAAACCCTCAATAGCTGCAACTACTTTTATCATTGCACTTCAGGGAATCAGTAAAATCATTTAATTTTGCTGTTTGATCAGCAGAAAATCTCTCCTTTTCAATAATTGTGTTTCTTAATCTATATGTGGTGGTGGTGGTAGTGGGGGGAGCAGGGAGTGAATGGGGACAGATACTGCAAAAGGAGGACAAAAGCAGAAGTGAAACATTCTCCTCATGTGTTTTATTAAATGCAAGAAATTTAGATCTTGCCTCCCTTAATCAATGGTGCCTGTCTTTCTGAGCTGTTTTTGGTCATTCCTCTTTTGCAGGAGAAGCAGTGCAAATAATACTCCTATATCAAAGTTGCTTTGATAGGGAATCACTACTGTTTGAGGGAACAACTTTATGTTGGTAAAAACAAAAAATAAAACAAAACAGTTGTTTTGGCATAGACTTACTAAAATAATATTGTCTTCAAAATTGGTTATTTTTAAAGTTTTAACCAATTGCTGACAAGATGGAATTTCCACTTACTTTTCCTTCTCCCTGTCATCTTTGCCTTTGTCTTCCTTTCCTGTCTGGTCAGTTTCATGTTTCTCTCTCTCTTGTTCTATTATACTACCCAATGATGTTATTGAGGTGGGAGAATGGCTCGTATCATCTGCTTCCTCTAGAGCAGAATTCTCATTAGCCTGATCAAAGTTTATGTTATCTTTAATAATTGGATCCCCCCTGTCTCCATCTTTGTGATCATGTGTATCTGATACGCGTTCCCCTAAAACATTCTGAATGACAGGAGCCGACTCGTGCTCTTGTTTTTGTTTCGTAGTAACTGGTTCATAGGAAATTTGGAAAAGACACGATGACAGAAACTGCTCTCGCATTGGTAAATGGAGATGGTCAAAGTCTTCACTTTCACCTACAACACGTTTGGCAAGAGCAAACAGGACATCAGGACAGAAAACTCGATTCCCTCTTGCCACAGGCAGATCCATGGCGGTGAGCTGGACTTTGTTTGGCTTTGCTATAAGAAGAGGAGGATCCAATGAAGCAGCAAAGTCAGAGAGCTGACTGTAATCTATGAAATGAGTTGTGTCAGGATCAAATTTTTGCCAAACTTCATAGAAATTGTCAAAAGCCTCTTCATTCAGGGATTTAGCATTTTCTTCAGTCACAGCACTGAAAATCTCAAAGATAACAACAAGAACCATGTTTACAAGCAACAGAAAGGCTATGATGAGATAACTCACAAAATAGAAAACCCCAAAAGAGGGGCTTCCACAATCTCCTTTCACAGAACTTGCTGGGTGAATTTTTTGAGGGTCACAGTCTGGTGGTCCTCTGTTAAGAATTGGTGCTAGCAAACCGTCCCATCCAGCAAATGTGGTGATTTGGAACAGGCAAAGTATGCTGTTGCCAAAGGTTTCAAAGTTGAACATATCATTAATTCCAGCAACTTTCTTAACAAAGGCAAACTGGTACATTCCAATGATAGCATAGATAATCATGACCAAAAAAAGCAAAAGCGCAATGTTCAACAAAGCAGGAAGGGACAGCATCATTGCAGAGAGCAGTGTTCCTATGCCTTTGGTTCTTTTAATGAAATTCAAGACTCTTCCACACCTGATGAGACGGATTACTTGCATCTGGGCATAGGTCAGGACATACATGTGCGTCAATTCAGTTAGTAGTATAACTTCAGAAAAAACAAACATAAAAAGGAAAATATGTAAATATATTGTGAATTCAAAAATTGCAGATTTGAGTGGTTGATCCCTGATGGGAGCTACAATAGTGAGAGGAGGAGTAAGCCCTGACTGTCCCCTCCTCCTTAGAGCCCCATCCAATGGAAAGAGAAAGGGAGGTGCTTGATTCTGGATATGCAATCCTTTATTTATCCCCTGTTTAATAAATAAAGCTAGTTTATATTTTGAAGCCTAACTGACCAACTTGGCAAAAGCTAAGATACTGAAGAAGTTTCTAGGTTGTATGAAAATGGAGTGAAATGAACTGTTTAGTGAAAGGTCTTTAAAGTATGTTTATGACATTTGCATCATGATAGTGATATATATATATACATATATATATACATACATGTATGTATATATGTATATATATGTATGTATATGTATGTATATATACATACATATACATACATACCACATAACATCCTTTTGAACAGAAATTTCTTTACCATCTATAGTTAAGCCATCATGGTTTTCCTCTCCAGATATATTCCCTCCAATTAATTCTATTGTATTGCCAACTGCACGCCATACCTACAGTAACTATAGATTGAATAGCACCCAGGTTATAAAATAATTGGCAGTGTTATTATTGGGTAATTCTAGAATGTTAGCGAACTGACTTACTTTTGGTGTAGACATTTGGAACCGTGATTTTACCAGTGAGGAGAATTCTTGGTATATAAATTCCCCCTACTAAAATAGATTGGCAACCTGATTTTAATTTATAATGCTACAGAGATGATGGAAGTATTGATAGATCATGACTTGTCCATGATCATACAAGCAGAAGGTCAGAGGCTATCCTGAATTCAGATTTTCTAACTCTCTCTAGCTTTCAATCTTCTACGTGATATTCCCTTGACATGCTTTACAAGTGAACTGACTTCATCTTGAATATTATTACTATGAAGATCTAAAATAGTTGGTAAATAAAAATTTCCCAGTAGCTGCCCAAGGCCAGAGCTACTAACTCTTCATCTTTCTGTTTTGCTTTTCTAACTGAATATTAGAGACGTCCAACTGAATATCTTGGTGACATCTTAAACTTGACGTGTCCAAAATCAAACATGTCCATCATCATTCTCTTAAACCCTCTCGTCTTCTTCACTTTACTATTATTGTTGAGGGCATTACCATTCTCTCAGTCACCCAGGCTCTCAACCTAGGTATCATTCTTCCCATTCTCTCTCATTCCTCATATCCAATCTCTTGAAAAATCTTGTCCATTTTACCTATCTGTTATATATGTTCCACTCTCTTCTATGACACTACTACCATCCTGGTCTAGGTCCTCATCAACTCACACCTGGATTATTGCAGTAGCCTGCTGGTTGGTCACCTGGTCTCAAGTCACTCCCAACTCTATTCCATCCTCCGCTAAGCTACCAAATTGATCTCTCTAAAGTGCAAGTCTGACTATGTCATCCTTCATTCAATAAACTTCCTCTCATTTTCAGGATCAAATTTAAAATCTTCTGTTTGGTATTCAAAGCCCTTTATAACTTGGTCCCCTTCTACTTTTCCAAACTTAATATATCTCATCACATACACATACCCTGAGATCCAGTCACACTGGTCTCCTTGTTATTTCTCACATAAGGCACTCTATTTCTCAACTCTAGGCATTTCCACTGGCTGTCCCTCATGACTGGAACTCTATTCCCATTACTCCCCATTACTATCTCCTGGATTCTCTGAGTTCCTTCAAGTGCTAGTTAAAATCCCAGCTTCTACAAGAAACCTTTCTGATACCCTTTAATGCTAGTTCATTCCTTTTTTTGACTTTCTCTAATTTATTCTGTAAAGGTAATTTTTGGATATAATTTTTTTGCATATTCTCCCCCCATTAGACTGTGAGCTTATTCAGATCATGGACTGTTTAAAAACAAAACAGAACAAAATAACCCCCAAAATTTTTTTGGCATCCTCAGAACTTAGAAAAGTACCTTGCACATAGTAGGTGGTTAATGAATGCATATTGACTGACTGAATGATAGCAATATGCTTTTATATATCTGAAGAGTGGAATCATGTCTTCAGTTTAGACTGACTCCCTAAGTGACTCTGTGATCTCTAGATTCCAGACATTTTCCAACTTGTCTATATTCTTCTGAAAATGTAGCACTCAGAGTAGAACACAGTTTTCTAATTGTGGCGTGATCAGGGTAGAGTACAGCAGGACTATGTTTCCTTTGTTATGGACATACATCTCCCAACTTTTGTGGTTGTCGTTGTATTGATGACTAATATTAAGCTTTCAGTCCACTAAACCTTGGCATCCTTTCCCTATGGGCTATAATTTAGCCAAGCCTCTGCTATTTTCTTGCTTGTGAAGTAGGTTTTTTTAAAGAACAAAAACATTGATCTTTATAATTATTGCTACTAAAACTCATGCTATTTGACTGGTTGACATAATCACTTAATGGGAAGTAATAGAATCCTGCCACCACTGTGGATAAAATTGTCTAAGTCTTTGGCCTTACTCAAGCCTCATGCATGCAATTCCTGTGGTGATTCTGCTGTCAGAATTTGCCCCAAATATGCCAAGGCAAGTGCCTCAGACCAAATAGATGAATCACTTCTGTGCTGCCTCTGATGCTGTTAAATGCTTTCAAGGGAGGCAGTACATGAAAACATCCACTGTTTATTGCCAGCATGGAGAGTGATGCAGCAGTCATATACTTTTGCTCTCTGTCTCCACAGTGACAGCTCTCCCCATTGCTTATGGTTATAGAGTGAGCATGACTTTCACTGATTTTTTGTTTATTTCTTTTTTGGTACCTTTGACTTTGTTCACCAGAAAGAGATCAGCTAGTAAGTTGCCGAGGTCACATTTGAACTCACGACAAAACCAAAAATGTCTCCCTCATCATACAAAAGAAAATATTTCTCAAAAGACAGGTTTTAAATTAGGAAGCTTGTAACCTCTTACCTGCTGGATTTCAGATCAGTATGGACACTTGAAAAGAAACATACTTACCTGCAATGGAGATATGGACCACCACAAAATCAAAGATGTTCCAGCCCACAGTAAAGTAGTAATGGCGGAGGCCGATGAGCTTTAGCACACATTCTCCAGCAAACAGGCCAATGAACACTAGGTTAATCTGGTACAAAATTCCACTCTTATAGGCACTCTCGCTATCTGTTTCCACCATCATGATTATTGTGTTGAGACAGATAAGTACTAGGATGGTAATCTCAAATGCATCTTTTGTTACAAGATCGAATACATATCCTTGGAATTTGTTCTATAATAATAAAAAGAATATCAAATGTATAGGAGTCTTGCCAATGATATTTATAAGTCATTAGGTTCATAATATCTATTTTTCTCTGTCAATAAAATTCAACTTTGATTCCTATAATAATTTCAGAATACATTATTAAATGTATTGTTTTCAAGCACTTAGAAAGGAAAGCTACAATTATTAAAAGCCATTATGGGTTTCCCAAGAATAAGTCATGTCAGATTAATGACATTTTCTTTTTTGGACAGAGTTGTCAGAATGCTAAATCAGGAGAATGTCTAGACATAATAAAGTGACATTTGACAAAGTTCCTTACAATATTCTTGTGGACAAAATATAGCACCAAAATGTAGCACCTCTAGTTACCTGGCTACTTATATATGGATCCCTCAGAGAAGTATGTCTCAACTTCAAAATACTTTCAGGAGACACATTTCCTCTAAATTTTATCTCACAAGCCCTCACTACTCTCTTTTTCTTTAATCTTCAAAGGATACAATAAGTTCAAATCAAAGACATTTAATAAATTAGAAGAGAAAGAAAAGTAGTATTAAAATATCTCTTCCATAAACCTATGTATACACATTGTCCCACAAATACACACAACACCAGTGGGAAAACCAGATTAAAAAAAGGGAATTCACATGGAGAGGTACAAACATAGGGAATAAATGTTTTCAGGTCATCACATAGATGGGATCACAAATAGGAAATGTGTGGCTGGGAAAGACATAGAAGGGCAACTCTACCTTCCAAAATAAAAGGACTGCTGATGTTTTCTGCTTCTATCATTGTGATATTCTCACTAGGCTTGCTCTGCACTGATCTTATGTAGCACATATTCTCTACTAGACTTATGGATTTTATTTATTATTGTTTCCCTGATTCTGTGGTTTCTGATATTGCTTCACAGGGTATCAGGTTATGCAGCTTCCCTCTGCTTCCCACTTCTCACTTGAGTTGTAGTTCTTACCCAGGATGCTGTCTTTTCTTCATAGAGAGAGTGAGATCTGCCATACTTTCTTAGTTTAAAGCCCTAACACTTGATTTATGTTTAGAACACAGATGTAATCAACACATGTAGCCACTGGATTAAGTTTAAAAAAAAACTTTCTTGAAAAAATCAGTAATTTCTCCCCTGATATTTTTTCCCTTACCATAAGGAACAATTTGTCAATTCTTTTGAATATATTGGCTATAAGAGACCCGGTCTTCAAATGTAGTCCTTGTTTTAGTAACCAAGCTTTCTGGTACACAAAGCAGGGCCATTTCCTGTAGCCTATTGCCTGCAGGCTAAATTTTTTTTTAAATTGTGTTTCCTGATCTCTGGGTCTTGTGTCTTTGCTAGATATCCCTCTCTATCTATGAGCCAGCAAATCTATGCGACTTGAACTTCTGGTAGCAAACTGACATTGAGTTATCATCTACGAATTGACCGCTTTTTGAAAAAATTGCCAAAGTTTTGAGGGGTTCAATGTCCTCTAGTTTCTCAATTCTCACTTAGCCTTTCCCAGACTCATTTTCCTCACCTGTAAAATGAAGGAGTTGTATTAGGTTCTCTGTGAGTCTCCATCAAACTCTAAATTCTATGATTTTATTAGCTATTATATTAGAAAACAGAATGAAGTTCAATGAAAATCTTGAGTCTAGAAAAATGTCTTAAATTAAATAAGTTAGCATTTTTTTTAATTGGCTAGAAAGGCTTTATCAGACTCTTTAAAATGTTTACATGGAAAGCATTTATACATGTACATATTGTAATGAAGCTGCCCGGGGGAATATAGGTCTGCAATTAACAAGTAAATGAGATACAAAACAAAAATGAACTTTTTGGAAAAACTAGGAGCCCTTCTCAAGGCTTGGAAGGAATGGGAACAGTGAGCCCAACAAGGTCAAGGGTTAAATTGAGCATTGATTCTGTGGGCAATGGAGAGGTCTGACTTGCCCCTACTAATTGGAATTTTTCATTGCATATTTGAAATCTGTCTTAATTTTTTGTTATGGAGGGATTCTCAAAGTAGTGCCATTTCCAACAGATACACATCTATTTGCTCCTACTTCCCCCTAAATCATCATGACAGACTCACCCAAATACAAGTAGTAAAATAGGACTCAAGAGTTTTAGAAGATTGCAAACTCAATAATTCAGGAATGTATATTGTGGTAGCTGAAGAAGTCTAAATAGAACTGGATTGCATTAATAAAAATATGGTTCAGAATGAACAATGTTATAGTCCTGTGCCCTGGCTCTGGAGAAACCACCTCTAGAATGATGCACTCAGGTATGGATCTGATATTTTAGGAAGGACCTCGACAAACTGGAACATTAACAGAGAAGGGTGATGAAGAATGGAAAGTGAATCCTGATCATAACATATAAGGCCTCACTAGAGGAAGTAGGCTTATTAAAACTGGAAATGTGAAATCATGATGACTATTTTCAAAAATCCAGAGTGGCTCCAGAAGGCAGAACTAGATTCAGTGGGTATAGTTGGTACTGTGGAAGGCATGTTTGATTTTGAGTCAGAAGACCTCAATTTGAATTCTGACTCTGCCACTCACTATTCACATGACCTTGGGCAAATCACCTAATATTTCTCTGGGCATGTTTCCTCTGTAAAGTGAGGCATATGGACAAGACAAATTCTAACATCATGTTTTCTGACTCTCAGTCTATGATCCTATGATCCTACTAGAAAGAGCACTGGTCCTGAGGTGAAAAGATGAGTCCCATCCTGAGTTCTGACACTCAGTGATTGTATCACTCTGAAAATCACTTAACTTCTCTGGTTTTCATTTTTTTTCTTTCTGTAAAATTTAGGAGGTGAATTTAAGGAGTTTAAGGTTCTTACATCTCTAAATTCAAAGATTCAAGGAGCTCAATAAATGTGTTGAATGAATGGTGGTTCTTAGAAAAGGTATTATATTATTCACTATATCATTTCACCTCCTCAGCTAATGAACTAAAATGAAACCTTATGAGGGTGTGGTGGTGATTCTGTGCAGTCCAAGGCTATGCCAATATAATGCAAGCTTCAATAGATTTTTCCAACTCGAAAGGCTTTAAACATCTCACTGACAGAATGTCACTCAAAGCCTAGACTTGCTAAGTTCAGAGAGGTTCATCACAGGATAGTTGTCCTCTTATAAATGAATTTGTATGACCATAATAATGTAGGAAATTACCCAAGTTATGGGCAAGAAGGTATTTCAATTGACTATGATCATAGATACACTAAGAAGGATCAGAGAAATATTGGAATATGTATAATATATATATAATTCAAAGTGATAAATGACAACATAGCCTTGGATAAGAATTTTAGATGTAAATTCTTATATCATCACATCTATAGATAGTAAAAAGAGTAGATGAGTTAAAGATATTGTGAAATCCCAATAATTTCTCTTTCAAAATCAAAGGCTATACATTTGCTCAGAAAACTAAAACTTATTACTTTATATTTTGAAAAAGAAAAGCTTTTAATAAAGAGTATCTTTTGAAAATCTGGGTGACAGAAATTTTGCTTACCCCTGGGCGAGGTATTGGTTTCTTATATTTCTTTTTCATTGAATTGTAGTGTTTCTTCTGCGCCTCTGTCCTAAAGATGGACTGACCTCTAATGTAAAAAAAAAGAAATGAAAGCTATTTAAAATCATACTTATCACCTCAGTTTTCTCCAAATCACTAACATATTTTTAGAGCCACAGTAACATGTAGAATTTGGCCCTTTTAAAAATGAATATAATTATGTGAATTGTGGAAGTAAATAAAACTTGTACTATAGGTTCTATTTGTATGCAGCTTCATGCACATAAATAAATACATTGAATGACTTGGCTATATAGTTCATTAATGACAATCCACTATTTGCCTGTGGGTTTGCCTATTTGTGACAGACATTTTGTTGTGCAGTCATTTAAGTTGTGTCTAACTTTTTGTGACCCTTTTTTGTGTTTTCTTGGCAAAAATACTGGAGTGTTTTGCCATTTTCTCCCCCGACTCATTTTTATGGAGGAAGAAACTGAGGTGAAGTGACTTGCCCAGGGTCACACAACTAGTACATGTCTGAGGTTAGATTTGAACTCAGGTCTTCTGACTGCAGGCTTGGCATTCTATTCACAGAGCCACTTAGCTGCCAAGACTTAGACATACTCTGACTTCGTTTTCTGCATGCTGTTGGGATTCTCTATGCATTCCACTGATAAACATATTGTTATCTATCATCTGTGGATTTTTTATAATTCCCTTCTAAAACAGAAGGACAATGAAAGCAGAAACTAAGTGTTAAGTAAACTTGGTATCTCTCCTAGAACCTAGCATGGTGTTGTTTTGCATGCAATATGTACTTTAATATTTCTTGAATTAAATAAATGGCAGCTTCAGGAGGTGAAAAATCTAGAGTCTAGTGTTTTTTTGACGCTTAGGGATCATATAAAAGTTTCTACATTCTGACACGAAATTGTTTCCAGAGATGACAAAGCTCTTGTTATCTCTTTTGCCTTCAATATTCAACCAAAACTTCTTTCAATGATCCATAAGATCATTCAGTGTGTTTCTTTCAGGCCTCAGTGACTTAAAATTCTCTGCAGCTTTTACTACCATTGATCATCCCTCCCATCACTCTTCATTGGGCTTTCACAGATCCCTCAGAGAGACTGCAGAACCATTAATCTCTTATTTGATAGGAGATAGATACTGCTATCCAGGGTAGTGATTTCCAGACTATAAAATTTAAAATAACAAATATAGTTACTACGGAATTCAAATCGAAGACTTTGTACGAGATTGTAAGAGATTACTACTTAGCTGCTCTCAGTGAGCACAGGTCCCTAGGTCCAGGCTCACCGGCATCAATTACAGCGAGGGTATTGAGAGACTTTGTGGACAAGACAGTTGAATTAGTGCTGGAGACTGTTGAGCAATTATGAATGTGAAAGATGCCACGGGACTGCAAATGGGCAAGGGTCCTCCCAATGTTTAAATAGAACAAGGTGGATTCCCCAAAATCCTTGTTTCTGACTTTTTAAGATTTATGTTTTAGGGTTCAGCTGAGGTGTTTCCTCCTCCATGAAACTATCTCTGGTAATCCCCAATGAAAGTGATCTCTCCCTTCTCACACCTTCCCAAAGAATTTTGTTTGGATCTCTTTTTTGTGTCATTACTCTTTTCCTTATATTATACTCATTTGTGTACGTGTAGTATCCTCTCATATAAAATAAAAACTCCTCAAGGGCAAGGATTGAATTCTTCGTTTGACATTCCTAGTGTCAAAATGATTTCTTATATAGCATAAATGCTTCACTAATGTGTATAGAACCCAAGTGAATTGGATAAGGAAAGACAAGAATACTTATCTTTTTTTGTTGTTTGAAATAATCAATGATGACACCAATGAAGAGGACAAGTGGGAAGAACACTCCAAAGATGATAAAGGTGACAAAGTAAAGATACATGTAAGGTTTGTTGTTATACTTAGGCTGGCTTTCTACCTGTAAAATAAGCAAATATTAACAATATATTTACAGTGATAGATGGGAATCTTTCATTTTGTACAAGAAAATGCATATACTTATCCTGGATGTCATATTTCTGTCCCATGCTCTAGGAGCCAATATTTTGCTTTGATTTACTTTTAAAAGTTCATAATCTAGAACAGAGGTTCTTAACCTGGAGTTTACAGACCCCTTGGAAATCTGGTGATAGATTTTTGAAGGTCCATGAACTTAGATGAAAAAATAATTTTTTCTTTTCACTAAACTCTGACTCAAATTTATCATTTTCCTCAATTATATTAAAATATTATTCTGAGAAGAGATTCATTTGTCAAAGGGGCCAATCTCTCTCTCTCTCTCTCTCTCTCTCTCTGTCTCTCTGTCTCTCTCTCTCTGTCTCTCCCTCTCTCTCTCTCTCTCTCTCTCTCTCTTTCTCTCTCTCTCTCTGTCTCTCCCTCTCTCTGTCTCTCTCTCTCTCTCTCTCTGTCTCTCTCTCTCTCTCTCTCTCTCTGTCTCTGTCTCTCTCTGTCTCCCTGTCTCTCTGTCTCTCTCTCTCTGTCTCTCTGTCTCTCTCTCTCCCTCTTCCCCAACTGCTCTCTCTCTCTCTCACACACACACAGACACACACACCCACACATGCAAAAACAGACATATACATACACACAAAGTTAAGAATCCTTAATTTCTAGGGAAGGTATAGCACAGTGTAGAGGTGAGAGTGGTGAGCTTAGAGTTAGGAAACTATAGTTTGTATCCTGACTACGACACAGACTCATTTTGCGACTAGGAATAATTCGTCTTCCTTCTCTAAGGGTCAGTTTCCTTATCTCCAAATAGGGATAATTTCTACCATCTCCCTCAAAAACCATTCTGAGAAAGGTGCTCTGGACACATTAAAGTGTTATGTAATTATAAGATTTCATTTTCCTTTAGGAAGGGAAAGGAATAAGCACTTATTAAGCACCTACTTAATCAATAATCCATCAATGAACATTTATGAAACAATTACTATGTGCCAAGCACTATGTTAAGCACTTTAAAATATTGTCTTATTTTATTTGGACAGCTAGATTTAGAGAGGGGAGAGCCATAGTATGTTGTAATGGCAAGAGCACTGGATTTGACATCAGCAGACCTCAGTTTGAGTCTTGCCTTTACTACTTCCTACCTTTGTGACCTTGGCCAAAATCCTTCTTCTGAACTTCCATTTCCTCATCTCTAAAATGGGGGTAATAATTCTTGCACCACCTTTCTTATATGATTATTTTGAAGAGCATGCTTTGTTCACCATAAAGTGCTATATGAATGTGACTTTTATTGATATGTTTGTTCCATACTTACATCAGTTGAATCGACAGCTGAGTACATGATTTGCAACCATCCTTTAAATGTGGCCTGCAAATATGACATTTATTAAATTTGCCTCTGGATCCCATAGTTAAGAACAAGATAGAAATCAAGCTTCGTTAATGACAAGTCACGTCAACTAGCTTCTTATAGAACACTGGATTTTAGCTGGACCTTACAGCAAGTCAGAGAAGCCAGGAGACCGAGATGAGGAGACAAATTTTCCTCTTCACTGAGTGAATAGCCTTTATTATTATTATTATTATTATTATTTTGTGAACTGAAGTTCTTAGCTGAGAGAGTCAGGATAAGGGAGCTATGGAAGTTTGAGGAGGAATGAAAAGGTTAAGAAAAGCCATTGGGATAAATGGAATAGTGAGTCAATTAGGGAAGGGTAACATGATTGCCTTGTTGTAATATTTTCCTGGTTCAAATTGTATGTATGAGGTTGTCTCCAAGAAGACCATGATATCAGGAAGATGATGCTGTGATTTGTAAGTGAATTGGATTTGAGTGAGGGAGGGCTGTGCAAAGTCACCAGCCTCATTTTCTCCTCCAGAGGCATCTGGGTCCAGTGGCTAGATATAGATGAGGATGACTGGAAATGGCCCAGGATACAGTGGGAGACCTTGGTCTTTTTAAGCTAAGGTCTTTTCGAGTTCTCATTTTGACTGAGGCAACACCCATTCAGTGATTAGGGCTGTTTAAGCCAAGGGATGGCTCCTTTAATAAAAAAAAATCAAACTGAGAGGGGGAGACACTCAGGGTTGTTTATGGCCATGGTTGTTCATGGTTACTATTTACTATTTACATTCACTCTGATCCATAAAGGCCTAAAATAACCATTAAGTGATGCTTAGGCAGGGGCCTATCTCTGGCCAATCAAGTCATAGTGGACCCAGTTAACATGGTTTCATGATGTTCTCCAGCATTGTTTGACAGCATATGAGTAAGAGTAAAAACAGAGAATGGTATAAGCAAAACAAGGTTAGGGTTTGGTAGGGCAGATCTTCAATAGGATAAAAGAGATATGTTAAAGGTCTGGGTTGAGTAATCAATAACAGCAAGATTCCATTGATAATTCACAAAAGTGCCTAAAATCCTCCATTTTGACTCCATCACCAGTCAATGGTGATGACTTTATGGCTTATGTATCCCTATATAATATAATTTCAGGGTTCTTGAGAAAAACACAATAACCTGAAAATGCTTCAATCCTTGGCTTTGCTGACTCCACAGTTACAAGTTTATTCATTAAAAAAAGAAAGGGAGCTTCTATTTCCTTTTCAAAGTTGAATTCTCCATGAAAGTCCTACTTTGATGGCTTTGGGGGTGATCCCAGATCATTGATTGGTAAGGATCTATCACCCTTCAGCCTTAAGATTAGAACCTTTGGTTGTTCTTACTAACCTGGTCATGAATTATGACTGGTGAAGAATCATCAATAGTTAGTTCATTTCTACATGAAAAAGTTAGAGCATAATTTAATAAAAATGAGAAAATGCAATGATAGCTCTTCTTTTGATACCCCATTTTATTTTCATTATCTCCACTCTAACTCTATCTCTCTCTGCCAGGAAGCTAGGACTGCACAACGCAGTCAGTACTAAATATAATGGTGCTAAATTCCAGCTTGCCATATATAACCCCTTGCTTAGATGTCTCTTTATCACACTCACTGACAAATGTATTTGTGTACAATTGTTTTACCCCTTCCCCTCAGTCAGTGGCATAATTTTGAAATCCCAGTGACACTAGAAAAGGATTACAATTTTTATTTTGCACTAACAGAAGGTTTGGGGTGGCAGTGGAAGGGGAAGTATTGTGAAGTCCACAGAAACCAGTTTTTGTATCCACTAGCCATAAATTGTCTTCCCATGCTATCAATTAAAGTTTTCTCACTATTTGGCTTACTCCGGCGTGGGTATCTTTCTTAAAAGGTGCCACTTAAAAGGACCCACATGTACAAAAATATTTATAACAGCATTTTTTGTGGTGGCCAAGAACTGGAAATCAAGGGCATGCCCATCAACTGGGGAATGGCTGAACAAGTTGTGGTGTATCAATGTAATGGAATACTATTGTGCTATAAGAAATGATGAGCAGGCAGACTTCGGGAAAACCTGGAAAGACTTACATGAACTGATACTGGGTGAAGTGAGCAGAGCCAGGAGAACATTGTACACAGTAACAGACACAGTGTGTGAGGACTGATTTTGATAGACTTGGCCTTTCTCAGTGATGCAAGGACCTAAAACTTTTCCAAAGGACTCATGATGGAAAATGCCATCCACATCCAGAGAAAGAACTATGGAGTTGGAATGCAGAGAAAAGCAGACTCTTTTCTCTTTTGTTTTGTTTTGCTTTCTTTCTCATGGCTTCTCCCATTCGTTACTGTACTTCAATGCTATATGATTAGTATGAAAATGTGTTTAATAGGAATGTATGTGTAGAGCCCATATTGGATTGCATGCCATCTTGGGGAGGAAGGGGGGAGGGAAGGAGAGAAAATTAAAAAAACTTATGGAAGTGAATATTGAAAATGGAAAATCAATAAATTAATTATAAAAAAGAAAGACAGAAAAAGGTGCCACTTAGAACTCAAAACAATATTTCAGATATATTCTTGACCAGTCATAAAACTATTACTTTAACTGATTAAGATATCACAAATAATTCAGTCTAAGATTATACAGTATTTTGTAGCATTTTTGTCACATTGACGACTCTTGTTAAGTTTATCTCCACCTAAAACCTCCTAGTCTTTTAAAAGAGCTGATTTTATATTAGGTTATCCCTTGTCCTGTAGTTGTACAATTGATTTTTTTAATGTAAACATAAGAATTTACTTTTATTCTCCTAGAGGATTTGATTTTCTTTGTTTTGTCCCATAATTTTCAAGTTTATGAATATTGATTCTACCTTCTGACATATCAGCTATCTCTGCAAGGTTGTATTAATCCACCAGTATGCTAAGTAGACCTGCTGCATCTTTTATCAAGTAGTTAGTTAAAAATAAAATAGTGACTAAGACAACAGCCTAAACTATTTCATAAAGAACAGTTCTTGGAACCTGGAAGACCTGGGATCAAGCTATGTAGCTGTCACATAGTAACTGTGTGGCCAGAAGTAAATTACCTATCCTATTAGTTAAAGACTGTTAAACTTAAAGAAGTTACTATTCTGCATTGGTGAAAAAGTTTTTTATACCAAAAGTTCACATGCCAATAAATTATGGTTCTAAATAAAATTTATTAATGAAAAAGGTAACCCATACTGAGGCCACCAAGGGCATTTTATGCTGGATTCATGAAATGATTTATACTATGAGTATTGCCTTCTAATCATATTTGACTATATTAAACTGTATTGTCATCAAAATCACATTTTTCCATATGACCTATCAAGATCTCATGGGATACTTTGTCAAGTATTTCTGCTTTCATATTTGGTTAGAAGTATAAAACCAAACATAGAAAATGGACACCTTGCTCTTTATTCATTCATACACTATAGAACATTTGTTAAAAAAAAACTCTGTAAGAGTAACTTACCATTTGAAAGAGAGAAAGATAACCATTTCCAACATTATTAAAGTTTACTTTTGCATTTTCCCACTGCACATCTTCAGTAATTTTCCCAAGTAGCACCTCTTTGCTGGTGTACATAAGCATTGCACATTCAGACCTATTGTGGACCAAAGTTTCATCAAAGCGTTCAAGACTTGTGATATTAATACACATTGAGAACTTGCCAGCAAACAGATTTACTCCAATAATGCTAAAAATTAGCCAAAAGGTAAGGTAGACAAGAAGCACTCTCAGGATGGATGGAATTGCTCTTACTAATGTATTCACAACCACCTAGAAAAGAACAAAAATCTGAGTCATGAAAAGTTATTAAATAATTTTTGCATTAGATCATTCGAAAACTATTAATACCAAATGTATTATAAGAATTAGGAAGGCCAATCTTTAAAACTTTTAAAAACACATGCTGAGTAAATAAACCAAATTTTAAGATAATTCTGATGAGGCAGATAAATTAAAAAGAGAAGAAAACCATTGTTGGCAAGATGAATTCATTCTTTGTATTTCAGAAAAGAGAAAAAAACATGAAGTGCAATGTATCATATGAAAACCTAAAAAGCCTTACAGTTTATGAAGTTAGAACTATACATTAAACTAAAGACAATGAAGACTTGTAGTTTTGTAACATTTTTCTTCTTCTCATAGCATAAATTACTTATTTTCCGCAGTTCAAGTAACATATAAACATTGCTTTACATTTGGAGAATATGTAGGAACCAACTTGGGATCCAAGTTCTGCTAGCACTTGTGTACTAGCAAGTCAGAGTTCTTTGAAATTTTATGATATTCAGACGTGGGGAATCTGCAGCCTGGAGGCCACATGTGGCCTTCTAGGTCCTTGGGTGTGGCTTTTTGACTGAATTCAAATTTTAGAGAACAAATTCTTTTATCGTGGGGATTTGTTCTGTGAAGTTTGGATTTAGTCAAAGGGCTGCACTTAAGAACCTAGTGGTCCACATGTGACCTTGAGGGTGCAAGTTCCCTGCCTCTGAAACAAAGGCATTCATTTAATAACCCCATTTTGTAAGCTGACAATGACAACAGTAAATTTTAAAATAGTCCTGGGAGGTGTTGGAGCCTTAATAACCAAACATAATTTATATAAGCAAAAGATCAAATAATTTACAAAAAAGATAATTATGAGATCAGTAGTTCATTCTATTATTGACCCTCAACATCTGGGATCCACTACTTATCTCTAGCTTAATGCCATGCACTATTCAATTACTTTTACCTTATTTAGGTATGGTTTACTATTACTTTGTTTCTGGATGTTAACATAGTCATCCCTCTTATTTTGAGCTTTAAAAATTATATTTCACTATTGAGTTACATGAACTCATTTTTCTTTTTGAGTTTCTCTGTTGTGAATTACAGTAGATTTCACTACTACGAGTACATATAAACTGATGGCTGATTCAGTTAAACATCTCAGACTGTATGCTGAACAGCAAAAAATTTACATTGGTCAATTCATTGATCAGAGATTTCATTTTCAAACTAGATATTTCTGGGAAAGAAAGCTTTATTTATTAAAACAAAGTTTTTGTTTCCCTAGCACTTAGTATAATGACTGGCATATAGCGTTTAATAAATTCTTGTTAGTTGACTGAATAGCAAAATTGGAATTTCTTCTGAATTTTAAGATATCCCCTTCAATTATCAGATCCTCCATTTGACCCCATTGAACATATATGTCCTATGATATATAAAAACATGAAATCTAAATATTGAAAACTATTGTATAAGAATCTGTGGTTATGCAATCAAATGAGAGGCTGTGTCTATTGGTCCTAAGTATACAGAAAGAAGGATACAGTCTGCCTCTAGGCTTCCCTGGCTTCCTTCAAATCCTAGCTAAAATTTCACCTTCTATAGGAAGCTTTTCTTGGTTTCTTTTAATTCTAGAGCCTTCCTTTTTTGTTTATTTCCTATTTATTCTGTATATAGCTTGTTCATGAATTTTTGTTTGCATGTTGTCTCCTCCATTTGATCGTGCGTGTATCTAGGGCAGGGATTGTCTTTTGCCTTTCTTTGTATCCTAAGTACTTGTTAAAGTGCCTGGTACATAACAGGCACTTAATAAATGTTTATTGACTGAAATCATCATTTCTACGAAGACCGATTTTGTGTGCATTTTTCCCACAGATAGGCTACTGTAAGTTATTTTTCTTACCCTTACTCTTTCAAATACAGATAGAATTCTTAGTGATCGGAGGGATTTCAGAGCAACAAATCCTGGGTATCCTAGGCAATTGGCTAGTGAGATAAAAAGACAGACCTGTGTAGAAAACAAACAAAATTTCACATTCATCTTGGCAAAGGCCTCTGTAAAATGGAAAAATCAATGGCTATTATTGGGAAGAAGTTATGAAAACTATCCAAGCTAACACTAAAATCACCAGAAATTAATAACTTGGAAGAAAGTCCTTTTGTCTTGCATCAAAAGAAACAAAGTTAATAAAAATAAATAATAGTGATAACAAATATTATTTGTTATACTAAATAGATTCAATAGATTTTTGAAAAAAAATTATGGTTAATAGCTAAATTATACCAGTTGGAGAGTTTGAAACTGATACCAAAACCATGTTTCTAGTTAACTAGCAATATCGCCTTGTAATATGCATCAAAATGAAACTTAGAGTATTATTACATGAAGTGAACCAAATAATGGAGCTATAACACTCACTGGCACACAGTGAAAAATCTAAGCAAAATATGATGTATTTTGAAGAACCATTTTATGAGCATACTTATGTATGAGTCTCTTGCCTAGACTCTGGGGATAATAGGATTTAAACTTGGATTCCAAAAATCTGTTCTCTGCCTTTCCTGAGTTTATAATCTAGTCGGTCAGATAGGCATGATACATACCCAATGGTACAAAAAGTAGCATATGCTAAGTGGCAGATAAGTTGTACAGAAGATATGTCATAGTTTTTCAGAAAAGGAAAGAGCAGCTGAATGTTGACAAGGTTAAGAAAGAATCTGGCTTGAAAAGGGTCCTCAAGGAGGGACAGAAATATTGAAGTAGGGATATCATGGAGCTTCAATAAGGATTACACAAGACCTAACAGCTACTACATTAAGGGACCATAGGCCTTGGAATACTATACTCTGTAGAACAAAAGAGCTGGGCTTACAACAAAAGGTAACTTACCCAGCAAAGTTAAGTATAATCCTAAATGAAAAAAAATGATAATGAACTCAAAGACTTTCAGGTTTTTGTGACAAAACACCAGAACGTCAGGGAAAATTTGACATATAACACCATGAGAAATATAAGGTAACCACTAAAGACAAATTATAAGGGACTCAGTAAGTTTAAACAAACTGTTTACTTTGTACTTGTGAAAATGTTAGCAGTATCCTTATGATAGTCATCATTATTTGGGTAGTTTGGAAGAAAGACATGGACTGAGCTGAGTATGATGGGGTGACGCTAAAAAAATAAAATTGTGCACGAAGAGATGAAAAGGAGTAATTATTACATACAAATGAAGCATAAATGGAAAAATTGATACAGAAGACGCTAGTAGGGGGGAGGGTGGGTAGTGCTGAAACCTTACTCATTGGGAATGGGTTAAGGAGGGAACAACATATATCCCTAAAAGGGTAGAAAGTCTTCTAAATTCGGAAAGAAATAAGCTCAGATCTAAATAACTGGAGTAATATTTATTGTTCATGGGTAGGTAAAGCCCATATACTTTTAAAATTGACAGTTTTAACTAACTAATATGTTCATTCAATGCCATGTCAATTAAATTACTAAAAATTGTTTTACTGAGTTAGAAAAAATAATAACAATGTTCATTTGGAAGAACAAAAGTCAGGAACTTCAAAGAGATCATAAAAAAGATGTAAGGGAAATAGATTCAGTAGTGTCAGTCCTTAAACTATATTATAAGGCAAGAGCATTGTTGAAGTGTAAAAAGGATAATTTTAATTATTTTAAATTAATATATTCTTGTAAAAATAAAACCTATGGAGCCAAGAATAGAAGGAAGGTAGAAAATTGTGGGAAAACTCTCATAGATAATCTCTCAGATAGGATGGGATTGGGTTGGAATGTTGCTGTGTTGTAGGAAATGATGAGCTGGTTGATTTAGAAAAACGTGGAAAGACTTGGACTTAGGAGGGAAGATGCTGCCCACCTTCAGAGAAATAGATGACAGGAGGAAATAAGCATAGTACGGTCTTATATATATATATATATGTGTATGAATGTCTATGTGTATGTTTATACATATCTATGTATGTGTGTATATACACATATGTGTGTATATGCACACACATATATAGATATGTATATATCTATATGTATATTTATATGTATATAGATATATGTGTATATCTATATATCTCCATGCTTAATTGTAACCTTCCTTAGGGTGGGGGGGAGGAAAAAATAAAGTAAAAATACACAGCAGAGAGCAAAAGAAAACCAACAAGAAAGGAAAGCTTTGAAAACAATGCATAGTATTTATTATATAGGTTTTCTTGAAACGGAAATCTATTGTTTTAGATGGAATCATCTCTTACGGTCTGCTGTGTACATAGCAATGTTTTATTTTCTCATTCATATTTAATCTTAAAATGAGAAGAAAAACAAAAGAAGATTAAGGAATGAATGGTTAGTGAGGAATTTGAGGTGTAAAATGAAGATCATTTGCTTGGGAAGTTTGACATTAAAAATGCAGCTTGAGGAATTGTGGAGTCAAACTTAAAAAAAATGTAAGGGGTGGGGCAAACCACCATAAAAGATACACCAAAGTCATGAAACAGAGATGAGATGATTGCTGGAGCCAAGTCCTGAGGGATGCAGAAGGTAGGTTAAATAACAAATTTGGAGGATTTAGTATAGGCAGATAGGCAAGAATAAATTCCCCAGGTAAGCATGGCTTGGGGAATAAGCCCTCACCATCGTAGAGCCTTAAGGACTTGCAATCAATATTAAAAACCCAGTCCACCATTTTATTTTACAGATTAAAGTCCCATAACTAGTAATGATAGATTTGTTATTAGAGACTACACTTGAATCCCCTCTTAGCCATTGTTTTTTGTTACTCCTTACTGATTCTTTAGAATGGCTGAAATTGAGAGGCCATTGAAAGAAGATACTCATTTCACAAATCTAATAAAATGAACAGATAAAGAAACTGGAGCTAGGAGAGATTAAATAACTTTCGCAGTGTAAAATAGACTAGTGAGTGTCTGAGGCAAAATTTGAACTCATGTCTTCCTGAATCTAAGTCAATCACTACCCTCTGTGCCACCTGATTCTTCACTTTGGAAGGCATTGATAAAGTGAAACATATCTGTATGGAAGTGGGGGTAGCAGTGGGGCAGCCAGAATCTTAAGGAGACTAGGACGTTTGGTCTTGGGAAGAAAAATCTTCAGTGGAATGTTGGGAGTGAGTGGATGGGACATTCAACTATTTGAAGTGCCTGGCACATAGTAGATGCTTAATAAATGTTGATTGATTGAATTAAGTATTAGACTGCTCTGTTTGGGCAAAGAGTATATAACTAGAATCAATAGATTGAAGTTACAAGAAGCCATTTGTTAGTTCATTGTAAGGAAAGACATTCTAACTTTCTAATAGCTACAGCTATCAAAAATGGAATAAGTTATCCTAGAGCAGGGATGGGGAACCTGTGGCCTTCAGGCCTCATGTGGCCTTTTAGATCCTTAAGTTCAGCCTTTTGACTGAATCTGAATTTTACAGAACATGTACATTTTATAGAATGTTCTGTAAAATTCAGATTCAGTCGAAAGGCCACACTTAAGGATCTAGAAGGCCACATGTGTTGAAGGTCGCAGGTTCCCTACTCCTGTCCTAGGATATAGTGAATTTCCCATACCTGGAGGTTGTCAAGAAGTCAAAAATTATTTATTGGGAATGTTTAGAGATGATTCATACTTTGGAAAGGGGCTTGACTTGATGTTCTCTAAGGTAGCAGATTACTCTTAGAGTCTCTGCTCTTATTAATGAGATAACCCAAACTAGTAT
The DNA here is from genome assembly GCF_011100635.1 of Trichosurus vulpecula. Taxonomy (NCBI): domain Eukaryota; kingdom Metazoa; phylum Chordata; class Mammalia; order Diprotodontia; family Phalangeridae; genus Trichosurus; species Trichosurus vulpecula. The sequence continues at coordinate 219,438,225 of NC_050574.1, forward strand.
ACAGATATGAACAATGTAGATGAAAAACAATGTCTAAATTTTGTGTTTATTTTTTAACAATATGAGTGAGTTTGACATAGTGAACAGAAGGTTGGTCTTAAAGTTGGGAAGACCTGGGTTCAAGTCTATAGTCTCTTAACTTTTTGAACATAAACAAGTCACTTAACTTTTCATTGCTCTCAAGCAGCTCTCCAAGACTCAAAGTTATAGATGAGCTGCTATTCTACATTGAAGGAAGAAATTTCTACAATAAGTATTCCCCACATCAATAAAACCACAGGTCAAACTGAGAATGAGTGTGGAATTGCTAATTACGAACATATTTATGATTATAATAACATTTGAAGCATTTGAAAATTTATGTAAATATACATACATCAACCACCAAGAATTCTAGCCAGCACCAGGCATTAGTGAAATATGCTTTACAACCATATGCCATCCATTTGAGAAGCATCTCCATAACGAAGAGGTAAGTGAAAATCTTCTCAGCATATTCCAGTATAATTATGAGAGTCCTTCTCTTGGGAAGGTATACATCATCTAAAGCCTGTGGAATAATAAAATAAAATACAACACAAATTTCAATGCATCTGCAACATGCAGTTGACAGTACAGGAGAAAAAATATGAATTTTTGTTAACTACGTCATGATAATGAGTCTAAGATCATGGGTTCAATGTCTAGAGACAAATTTAGTTTGTCTCTAGTTTCAGGGTTGAAAATAATGTTTCAGCCAGTCATCTTGTACTTACTTGCCCTAGTTTACTAGAGGTACAGACAAAAAAAGGTTTAATGAATGACTACCAATTTGTCAAATTCTACTCATTTCAACAAATAGTTTAAAATGAACTGTATATAAAGCATAGTGCTAAGCTCTGGAAATAGAAAGACAAAAACAAGAGATTTTCTTCCCTTGGGAGGCTTATATGTTTTACTAGGAGAATAAAACATATCTCAGAATCTGGGATCAGATCTTAGCCCTGCTATTTTCTCCCTATGTAAACAAGGGCAAATATTTCACTGTCTCTTGTTTTCAGATTCATCTGTAAAATGAAGATACTGGAATAGATAACTCATCTTTAAAATCCCTACTAGTTCTTAGTATATGAGCTTATGACCTATTTTTCACAAATAAATAAAAAGAAGCTGATTTGAGGAGGGAAAGACTCCTATCAACTAGGCGGAACTGAAAAGACATTGGATAGGCAGTAGCATCTACATTGAGTCATTCTAGTATCTTGAGATTTCATGACATAGAGGCCAAGAAGTACAATCTCAGCCAGTCTTAGGGACAGCTTATGTGAAGGCATAGAAACTAAAATGTTTGGCCATCCCGTTAGGAGAGAATAGCATTTAAAGGAGACAATTATGAAATAGAACAGTGGAAAGAACACTGACTTTGGAGACTTGAACTCAACCTGAACTCACAACTTGGCTGTCATCTATTACTTGTGTGATCTCAGGCAAATAAATCCCTTATGTCTCTGGCCTTAGTTTCTTTATCTGTAAAAGAAGAGAGGTTGACTAGATGACCTCTACAGGCCCTTTGGCTATAAATCTATGATCTTATAAAAAGTGGGTGAGTTCCCAATATTGCCCATGGAGCTGAGCAGAATAAATCTAACTCCTCTTTCTTATGTCAGTCCTTAACTACTTGGAGTCAAATTTCATGACACCTTAAAGTTTTATCTCTGTGTTGTTGTTGAGTTGTTTCAGTTGTGACTGACTCTCCATGACCCCATCAGGGATTTTCTTGGCAAAGATACCGGAATCATTTGCCATTTCCCCTTCCAACTCATTTTACAGATGAAGAACTGAGGCAAACAGAGTTAAGTGACTTGCCCAGGGTCACACAGCTAGTAAGTGTCTAAGGTCAGATTTGAACTTACAAAGTTGAATCTTCCTGACTATAGGCCGGGCACTACATTCACTTCCTCACCTACCTGCCCCTCCTCCAGGCTAAATACCCTCAATTCTTGCAACTCATCCTCATATGACATGGAATAAAGACGTTTCAATCATCTTGGCTGCCCTTCCCTGAACACTCTGTGCCCTAACAGTCTACATCTGAACATAATACTCCAAATAAAGTCCAACGAGGGCAGGAATACAAGGGAACTATTACTTCCCTATTCCTGGAAGCCATGACTGTCTTATTGCAGTCCAAGCTGGCAGCAGCTTTTTGATACTGAATAACATTAGTAACTCATATTGACCTTTCAGTACAGTAAAACTCCTAGACCTTTTTCCCCCCCAGACAAATTGCTAACCACGCTTCTACATTTTTTTACTTAGAATTCAAGTATAAAACTACATTTATCCCTATAAGATTGCATTTTTTAAAATATACTCCAGTGCTTTGTCTTGTCAGTATCATTTTTAGCTACTACCATCAAATGAATTACCTGTCCCTTTGATGAGCATGCCATCTGTGCCAATGATGGATAAAAATGTTGAATAGCACAGGACTAAACACAGATCCTTGGAGTACTCCACAGCAGACTTCCTTCTGTGGACCTGAGTACATCTAATTATTTAGTCCATATCTCTTTTTCACAAGAATAACATGAAAGAAACTTGCTAATAAAAATAGGAGGTAAGGCCTTGCTATGATGACTCTCTAATTAGCACCACAATTAATTTTGTGAGAGAAATGAATTTGTCATTATAATTTTTTCACTAAGGAGGATTTTGAAAGCAAATGGCTGTATCAGTATCATGCTTGCTTGCTGTATCACTTACCAGAGCACCACAGCTGACCAAGATAATGAGGAGTATGAAAATTTCAAAGCAACGGTGCTTTACTACCCTGTAGCAAATTTTCCTCAGGTTCCACCAGATCTTTCCTCTCTTAGACTTCATGCTGGCTCCACAGAAAGGGAACATTTGCATGCAACCTAGCAAAAATGACAGTGACAGGAAAAAAATAAGGCAAATTAAAATACCCTTATACAAACAAAATGCTAGAATGATTCTGAAGTAAATCATTCCAATATGTTCCAGCATTCATCTCTGTAGCTTTTCTAATGTATCTTTTCGAGTGGGAGGCCTGTATCAGGAGGGCCGAGTTTATAATCTCAAAGAGGATCATAAACATGTCTGAAAGGTTCGGAACCGCCGGATATAAGAAACTCTCAAAGTAGAAGGCAGAAGAATCAAAACATTTATTTAGGCTCCACAGTAACCAACCCATGAACCAAAAGCCCCATTTTGATATGTTGATCGAAAGCTTCCAGGCCCAATAAGTACGCCTTGAAAGAGTAACCAGGAGGCTACAGAGAAGCATGATTGCGTAAAGCAAAATCATGCTTCCCCCTCGATGGTAATAAGATTACCCACTGGCCTGAAGTCTTTGTTCAGCTTCCTCCCGTAGATCAGCTCTGCTACTGGCAGCTCCTGCCTCAGCTGTGTCTGTGTCTGTAACTGAAGCTGCAACTGTAACTGACGATGTAACGGTCGCTGTAACTGACGATGTAACTGTCGCTGGCTCCAACCGGAAAAGGAAAAGAGAGCTCTTCAAACTGTCCTCTCCCCTCTTATAGAGTTTTTGACATCATCAAGCTCCGCCTGAATGACCAGGGCCGATTGGTTCCTGAGTTGGCCCCTCCCCCTAGCATAGACATCAACACCTCCCCTCAGCCAGCCCCATGACTCATCACACAGGAAGTTCTGGTCCTGCCCCGGAAGAGCAAGCCCCAGCGTCCAGGGAAGCTCAATGAGGTAAGCTGAGTCATTCAAAGAAAACAAAGGCCATTCTGGTTACAAGGCCCCAGAGTCACAAAGAATAATTGCTTTTCTTTCACAATGCTACCACTATTTTGGATAAGCAGAAGGGACAAGGATTAAGGGTGATTTCATATTTTTATCTATTTTATCACTTGTGAAAGAATTCATTTCCTAGTAGCCATTCTTTTAACCACAAGTGACTCTGTGATAAACAAGGTTGGTCCTTTGGCAGCAAAAATAATAGCACATGCATTTACTAGTCCTATACCTTGAAGACCTTCCAGCTTGGTGAAAGTTGAGAGAACTTCTGGTCTGTTGGCATAGCCTTGGAAAACCCAAGGATCACTTCATTTTGATATCATTCGTCAGAGTAAGGGATTTATGGGGTGGTGGGGTGGTGGCACCATCTCCCTCGGTCCTACAACATACTATGTGAAGTTTTTTTTTTTAAGTATCACATTGTCTTGCTAAGTAGCTACTAACTGAAGATTCATTTGGGCTAAGATTATAATAAAAATTTCCATCAAGGCTTACACAGTACCTCATATAAGTTATCCCATATTAAGTTTTCCCTTATAATAATCCTGCAAAGTAGGTTCTATTGTTTTAAGACTAACTCTGAACAAATAAGTCATTTTGACTATTACAAATTCCAAATGAACTATAAAGGATATATGAAGAAAGATGCTATCTGAATCCAAAGAAAGAACTGATAAATAGCAGTATGTATAGAATAATTTTACAAAAATACAAATATATATGTATGTTTGCGTGTGTGTGTGTGTGTGTGTGTGTGTGTGTGTACAATTTGTATCTAATAGTAGCCATCTCTAGGCTGGGGTGCAGAAGGAAGAAAAAAAGAAATTTACATAACTTTATTATATATTTGAAAGGAATTGCAAGTTGTACATAATGGATTTGTAGTTTCATGTGCAATCATCTTTTTAATTATACCATATTATGGAAATACTGTTTTATTCCATAAATTAAAGAAGACAGATTTAAAAAAATATCCAAAAAATAAAAATTAATGTTAAAGAACATTCCCTGTTTTACAGATAAGTAAACTGAGAGAGGTTAAAGGCTAGGATCACACAACTAGTAAATGTCTGAGGCAGGATTTGACTCAGGGTTTCTTAATTTTTAAGTACAGTGAGCTTCTCATTAAGTGGATTTGGTTATCTTTAATATATGTTATTCTGTGTAATGTAGATACTTATGCATTTTACACACAGTTGGAGGGGATAACTGGGCGTCAACTTAATTCACTCTCAGGGAGAAATGCCTTCTTTTGAGACCCCAATAATTTTGAAGAAGTGAAACAAATGAACAAACAAAAAACCCCACTCCCCCTGCCAAAAAAACTCGTCTGTTTTTTTTTCTTAACAAACAGCGAAGTAAATAATAAACCCCAATGTAATTGGATAGAAATTTTAAAATATCTACCAACTATTATAGAATAAATGTTATATATGCGTATAATGATTGCATATAGGTTAGTATTTTCACTATGGCAGCTATATTTTTTCTATAATGAAATATATAATTCTACTTTTAAACACAATCTTGAAAAGTTATTTTAATCACATTGATTTTCCTTCCACTTTCATTATGCAAAGGGGATCTGTTACCTTTAGTGTTTTTTTCTCGATTTCATCCACTATTCCTTTCCAACATTAAACACTTGTGTATCACTCAGATCTGCCTGAACAGTGTCTCTCCCATTATTTATCAGCACTGATCTCTTTTCTAAGTCCATAATAACTATATTTCTGAATGGAAATCATGTCACCACAGTGGCTCTAGGTGGCTCATTCTTTCATTTTTTTTGGTGTTGGCATATTTTCTATTTTGTTAGACTTCTTTGCTAGAACCATGACATGATCACATCCTTCATGAACTGTGAAGAGGCAATTGTCCAGACAACTTCCCAACTTCAGCCAGAGTTAAAAAAAAAAAAAACAACACTTTGCAATAATGAGAATACTGATGAAACAGATGCCTAAATCAGTGATAACACTTCAGGTGGTGTGAGTTCTCTTTTCTCTTGGCTCCTCTGGCATTGGAATGAGAAATCTCCTTCTTGATCCAAAGACCAAGCTTGACAATGGGATTGGTAAAATATGGTTTGACATTTTTTCAGAAAAGTTCTTTCATGAATTAGCTGCCCATTAACTTTTCAGATTCTTCAAAGATAATTCGCATTGTGAGTCAGATCAAATACATACATGACATTGTTTTTCTTTCTAGAAGTGTCTGTCTTAAAATTTAAAATCCTCAAGGGAATAATTCACAAAGATCTGTTTGAAATATTACACCCTTGGTAGACAAATATGATGCTGGCTTATATCAGCAAGACATCACTTATGCATACTTTTTTCCAGGAATGACAATGTATTTCTGCTAAGCTATCCATTCCATCTTGGCTGTATTCCTCTGCATCGGAGGATCTGCATTTATTAAAGAGCTAGTTCCGGTTAAGGGGTATGACCATAAATATGTTTTCTCTTTTACAAATATAAATGGCTATTGTAGGGATCAAACCTACACTCTCAGTCTCACTGGCATCATATTGCCTACCCAACTGACTAGTCCATTGTACTTGGTCACCATTTTTGCCACCAATCACACATTTGAAAGTGAATATACTTTGATTTAGTTTTAAGAAACAGGAACTTCATTCTTCATCCTGAAAGCATTGTGTTTTTTTGGTAGTTCCTTTATAACTAGTGTAATTAACTTTTTTTGCATTGGATTGTTTATGATTCTAATTTGGGTGGTTTATATTTTTTGTAGGTAATCATTTTTTAATGCTTCATTTTGCTGACATATAATTATGTATAGTAGATTTTGGTGATTCTTTTTTCTCTGCTGTCTCTCCTTGTCTGGCTTTTTATTTTTATGATTTGATTTTCTTTCTTCTTATTTTTAATCAGATTAGCTAACAGTTTATTAATTTTGTTAGTTTTTCAAAGAATCATTTCTTAATTGTATAATTTTTGTTTTCCCATTTATTTTCCCATTAGTTTTCAATATTTCATTTTCCTGAATTTATTTGTTGATTTTTTTAGTTGTAAAAATGTGAATTCATTTAATTAATTCTCTTTTGTCAAAGATAAGTCTTCAAGAATACATTTTCCCCTTTATCTACTATCTTATCTTCGATCTGGAAATTTTGGTGTATTGTTTGTCATTCCCTGGTTGGCTTTTAGGGAGAGTAGGCTCCAATACATCTGAACAGGAAATCTCATGGACATTTTAAAGGGTTTTAATTGGAAAAGTTCTATCTCTCATGGTTGATTGTATTAAGTCCCCCTAGTAATAAATTATACTACATCTTGGTATAATAATAAAGAAAATAAATATTCTATGTCTTGAAAAATATGTTGTAAATTTTTTTTATTAAGAACACATTGTTTTTATATGATGATATGCTTAGAGAATCCTAGAGAATCAAGTAAAAAACTACTTGAAATAATAAAAATATTTAGCAAAGTTGCAGGATATAAAATAAACCCACATAAATCATTGGCATTCCTATATATTGCTGACAAAGCCCAACAGCAAGAGATAGAAAGAGAAATTCCATTTAAAGTTACTGTAGACCCTATAAAATATTTGGGCATCTACCTGCCAAGACAAACCCAAGACCTATATGAACACAATTATGAAACACTTTTCACACAAATAAACTCAGATCTAATTAAATGGAAAAACAGCAGTTGCTCATGGTTAGACTGAGCTAATATAATAAAAATGACAATTTTACCTAAATTAATTTACTTATTCAGTGCCATACCAATCAAACTACCAAAAAATTATTTTACAGAGCTGGGTAAAATAATAACAAAATTCATCTGGAAGAACAAAAGGTCCAGAATATCAAGGGAATTAATGAAAAGAAATGCTGGGGAAAGTGGCCTAGCCATACTGGATATTAAACTGTACTATAAAGTAGCCGTCATCAAAACTACTTGGTATTGGCTAAGAACAGAGTGGAGAATCAGTGGAATAGGTTAGGTACACAAGACACAGTAGTCAATGACTATAGCAATCCACTCTTCGATAAATCCAAAGAATCCAGTTTCTAGGCTAAGAATTCACTATTTCACAAAAACTGGTGGGAAAATTGGGAAATGGTATGGTAGAAACTGGGCATAGACCAACATCTTACACTGTATACCAAAAAAAAAGTCAAAATGGGCTCATGATTTAGGAATAAAGGTTGTTACTATAAGCAATTTGGGAGAGCAAGGAATAGTTTACCTGTCATGGGAAAGGGAAGAATTCATGACTCAACAAGAGATAGAGAATTTTACAAAATGCAAAGTGGATAATGTTGATTATATTAAATTGAAAAGTTTTTGTATAAACAAAGTCAATGCAACCAAGATAAGGAGGGAAGCAGAAAATTGGGAGAAAATCTTTACAACTAGTGTCTCTGATAAAGGCCTCATATCTATAATATATAGGGAACTGAGCCAAATTTATAGGAATACAAGTCATTCCCCAGTTGATAAATGGTCAAAGGATATGAACAAGCAGTTTTCAGAGGAAAAAATTAAAGATATCTATAGGCATATGAAAAAATGCTCTAAATCTCCTATGCACCACATCTCTCCTGTCATATTGGCTAACATGACAAAACAGGAAAATGATAAATGCTGGAGGAGATGTGGGAAAATTGGAACATTATTACATTGTAGGTGGAGTTGTGAGCAGATCCAGCCATTCTGTAGAGCAATTTGGAACTATGCTCAAAGGATGTAAAAATGTGCATATCCTTTGATCCAGCAATACCACTTCTAGGGCTATATCCCAAAGAGATAATACAAGTGGAAAGGAACCTGTATGTACAAAAATATTTATAGCAGCTCTTTTTTGGGGTAGCAAAGAATTGGAAATCAAAGGGATGCCCATCAATTGGGGAATGGCTAAACAAATTGTGGTATATGAATGTAATGCAATACTACTGTGCTATAAGAAATGAGAAGCAGATGGACTTCATAATAACCTGGAATGACTTATATGAACTGATGCTGAGTGAGGGGAGTAGAACCAGGAGATCATTATACATGATTACAGACACATGATATCTGTAAGGATTAACTTTGATAGACTTGACTTGTCTCATCAATGCAAGGTTCAAAGACAGCTCCAAAAGACTCATGATGGAAAAAACTATGCACATCCAGAGAAAGAATCATGGAGTCTGAATGCATATTGAAGCAAACTTTTTGCTCTCTCTCTCGTTTTTCCTTTATTTTTTTTTTTTTTGGTTTTGTTTCTCCTTTCTCAAGATTCATTTCATTGGTTATAGTTCTTCATAACAACTGGACTATTATGTAAATAAGTTCAATATGAAGGTATATGTAGAACCTACAATGGAATACATGCTATTCTGGGGGCTTGGGGGGAAAAGTAGAAGGGAGAGAAAATTTGGAACCCAAAAACTTGTGGAACTGAGCATTGTAAACTTAAAGTAAAAAAATAAATTGTACTTAAAAAAAGAACACATTGTTTTTAAGAACTCATCTGATTCAAAATGGATGAAAGACAATTGGATTTTCAATGATACAACTTATCATAAGTGTTGTAAAATGGATCATGAAAACAGCTTGGAAAGCTAAGCCAGCTCATTGTGTATATGACTGGCTCATTGCCACCTACTCAGAGAATTATGTTCTGTTGGCAAAATTCATCCATTATACATAATGTAATGTAATATAGTCACAACACTACTTCTCCTTTTATCCAATTCCCCACTCATCTAGTCACAGAATGTAAGTGGTTCACTATCAAACTGATGGATCTTTTCTACTGTTAGCTCAAAATACAGAGGCATAATAACAATGTTGCTAGCAGCTGCTGTGGAAGTGAAAGACCAGAACAAGATCAACAACAAGAACACACAAAAGGGCTGCTAGCCCAGGTTCTTTTATCTGCTTTTCTAAGGAAAGCAACTTTAAGGGGTTTACAATCTCACTTTAATTAAAAATACATATATCATCCACTTAGTCTAGGGGAAAAAGTCATCACCCTGAACTTCGGAGCATATAGAAACAGAAATCACAAACGGATCAATAGACAGGCCTTGTCTGATCAAGACTCCATATACATAGTTACCAAAAAGAGAAGCACCAACATCTAGGTTTTCAAAGCCATGGGGCTCTTGATAATGGCCACCCAGAATCTCATCTGGTCAAATCACGTGACACTCTTCCAGTGAGTGAGAGCCCCAAAACAAAACACCAACCTCAGATTTTATACACCCTTCTCAGGCCCTTGGGGCACGTGATTAGCCAGTGCTAAGAAGCACTCAAACAAAAAATAGGAAACAGACCCATTTTGCTTGCCATTACTTTTGAAAAGCAAGACTCATAAAAGGTACTTGATTTCTAAAACAAAAGACAAAAGGGTCCTGCTTTACCTGCCCCACTCAAACAAAGGCAAGACTCATTAAAGGCACTTGATGGCCTTAGCATTCCAAAAGAGAAGACAACAAAAAAGTGCCACCCTAATTACCATTACACCATAGCTATAAATCTCTATAAGGAAGTAAGAACAATGAAGAGTGGTGAAAGAATAAGGTCAAACTGCACAAATGTTGTGATTATTTAGAAACAGAACTATGAGCATTTTCTTCGCAACAGCTCTGTGAGGTAGGTAACGAAAGGGTTATCTACTCCATTTTTATTATGAGGAAACAGGTTCAGAGAAATTAAATAGCTTACGCATGACCACATAGCAAATAAGGTTAAGAGGTAAGATTTAAAACTAGGTCTTCTGATTCCCAGTTCAACACTCTACACTCTATATAACATGCTAATTCTCAACTGTCATTCTTGCTAATTAGTCTCCCTATATACCTCTAGTTTCTTGGTTCTGTCTCCAGTTACTTAGCTTCTTCATCCTGGTTCTTTTTGTTTATTTTCTTGTCTCCACCACTCTCTGTCATATTTTTGGGTCCTGTGGCTTTATTATTCTGTCTAGAGATGTCAATAATGGTGCTTTAGGCCTATTTCCTTATCCCTATCAGTTTCATGGATCTCCACTTGGATTCCATACAGCCTAACTTCTGCTTGTTGAGCTCTAATAATTCCAGAACTAATAGTAGTAATAGTAATAGCTAGTATTTATATAGCACTTAAAGGTTTGCAAAGCACTTAAGATCCAAGAACCTTGTGAGGTAGGTGTCATTATCCCCATTTTATAGATGAGGAAACTGAGACACAAAGTGACTTTTCCAGAGTAACATTGTTGGTAAGTATTTGAGATAAGATTCAAACTCAGATCTTCTGGACTTCAAGTCCTGTGCTTACATAATGGACCTTGTAGTTGCCTCTAGAGACTTGAGAACTCCAGGGTTTTTCCCCAAGTTACCAAAAGGGGGAGGCATGTTTTCTCCCTGTGTCAACTATAATCTCCATGTCCTACCTTATCATATAACCATTCCATGTGCTCTGCCACAGTGGAAGCCCTCTCTATATCTTTGTTCCCAACCATTGTGTTGGAAGAGGTCAGATTCTTTGGGAGACAGACTTACCCTTATGGCGTCATTACACTTATATTCCCCTCTCAAGTGAATTTGTCCCTGTCATAAGAATTCATAGTTATGACTCCAGTATATGGCTGGTTTGTTCAGTAGTTAGAGCCACATGATAATAATTCCAAAGTTATTCCAAAGTTCTTGCTTGCTCAATTAAATTCTTTATTTCTCACAGTCATCTTTAAACTACATTTATGTATTTTACTCTCATACTAAGAGTCAAAAGAGGGATCCAGGTGAGAATATCTGAGAGAAACAATACAAAGCTGTCATCTAGAAATATCATTTGCAGCTCATGCTCTCCTGATACTACATTAGAAGCATCAGTATCCTATAATGAAAAGATGATTTACTAGGTAGAGCAGTAGATAAACATAGAGCTTAGAGTAGGAAAACTTTAGTTTAAATTCTGCCTTAGACACATATTATGTGACCTTAGGCAAACTACTAAACCTATCCATGCCTCAGTTTCTTCAACAGCAAAGTGAGAATAATAATAGTACCTACCTTAAAAGTTTGTTATGAGGATCAAGTGAGCTAACAGATGGAAACAGAGGACTATACACATTCTAGCTGTAATAATAATAATTACCATTAATTATTGTTAATATGCCCCAGTGTATAACATTTATAGCTATGGTGCTGGAATAGTAATGCAGATTTTAAATAAAAAGTAGTACAAATTATGTTAACAATTGCAAAGAAACTCAAAATAATAGCAAAAGGTCACAAAGCACAGTTATCAATTTTCTACTTACCATCTGAAAAACAAGCTCCTGGTTCATCTGATTTTTCAGATCCAGCCATGAGTTGTTCTTCCTCAAGACCAAGAATAGGAGCCATGCTGTCTTCAGGAGAAATAGCTTGGCTAAGCTTCTATATCACCCAACAAGTCAAGAAGAAAGTTTTTAACCATAAATTATATTTAATAAAGCACATTTAAATGGTATTTCATATTCAAAAGCAAGACACATGTGAAAATATCAACAACAATATGGTGATGTAAAAATGCAGAGGTACACATTAAGGTTAAGTAATCTACTGGTGTGTCTGCACTGGATTTTCGTTTCCAAGCATTTTAGTTTGTTGTTAGTTGTGGTAATGTAATGAACATAGACTTGGATAGACTTGGAGTCTGAAACACCTAGGTTCAAATCCTGTCTCAGATGCTTATTATTTCTGAGGTCCTGAGACTTGATGGTACTTCTCAGTCTCAGTTCCTTATCTATAAAATTATGATAATAATATTTTACTGACCTCACAAGATTACTATTAGGATTGAGTGAGATAAGGAACACGAAGCATTTTCCAAACCTTAATAACAGCTATCCAAATGGGAACTAATATTCTTACCACAGTATTATTGAAGAGCATTTTAAAATACATTTGACAAATTAAAAATGATGAACTTGTATTAGTCAAAATTAGTATAATATATAGGGAGAAGAATGACATTGTTCCTGCAAGGTAAGTAGGACAAGGGTCAGTAGTTCCACTTGGTCCCTTTTCAGTCGTGATTCCAGGGAATGATTTGCATTGTCAGAGTACAAAAGAATTGAAAGAAATTTTCGTACTCTAAGTTAAATGGAAGATTCCCTTCTGGGAGTAGTAGCCCCAGGCACAATGCCAGGGGTCCAGAAGACAGAATTTATTTTACTCTGAGGACTTCTACTGAGTGACAGTGATGAAAGGAGGAAGGAGTTGGGACATATCACTAGGTGTGTAAGGTGCCTTCTCCCATTTCTGTTTCCTAGCCATGCATGCCACCTTTGGGATGAGGGATGTGGTAACTCTTGGGAGATTACTCCTTCACAAATGGGAGCATTTTCTGTGTCATTAATTTTTCTTTTCTATTTAAATAAATGTCTTTGATTTGAATTAGTGTGTTCTCTTGTTAATCTGGTAACAGAAACCTTAATATGGGCTCATGAACTAAGACTCTGAGGAGATGTTGACTACAAACATGCCTTAAAATTGGCTTGCCAGGGATAACTGCATGTGAGAGAGCCTTGTGCTGCAAATAGAAAAAAATGCCAATAGCAATTCAATTGTATAAAGTATATACAAGAGTTTACTATGGTTCTCATACATATACACATTTGTGCTTGTGTTCTATGCTTACCATACCCTGCTAGGTGCTGGGAAAAATACAAGAATCAATAAAGATGGGACATTTGACCACAAGAACTTTATAATGTAGCAGGGGAAGTAGAGGAAGATGGAACATTTGCAAATAAATGTGACACAAGTTAGAAAATGATTAAGTGTTCTGAAACATTGTTATAGCAATATATCAAAAAATATCCATTAAGACCAAAGTAGATTTATAGTAGGGATGCAAGGATGGTATAACATTAGGAAAAAGTAATAATCTATCAGATTAAAAACAAAAACAAGAAACTCTAAAACAATGTGATATCAATGGATTGCGGGAAAAAAACCTTTGACATTGCACAGCCCTCATGCTAAAAAGGGAAGGAAAGGGGGTGTTTATTGTCTGCTATGTGCCAAGCACTATGTTAATCACTTTACAAAATATTATCTCAATGACCTTACAGAATTTAAACATAGAAACAGGGATGTGTCATAAAAAGGAAACAACCCTGGTTCTGTAGGCAGAGGACATGTTTTCAAATCCCATGTAAGATATTACTACATGTGTTGCATTAGGCAAATCACTTAAACTCTTTAAGCCTAAATTTCTTAATTTATAAAATGAAGAGTAGTAGAGTAGATAGTTTCTGAGATCTCCTATAGCTCTTAATCTGATTTTTGTGATCCTAATGACTTAAAAGTTTGATGGATACACACATGTATCTGTATGTATGTACCTATGTTAACATGCATGTATGTTATATATGTATATGGCATATCAACAGCTAGCAATTTGTGGAATGGAGGAAACATTAGAGGCTTTACAAATAAGTATAGGAGTAAAGCAAGGATGTCCCCTTCCCTTACTTTTATCTGACACAACTCTAGAAATCCTAGCAGTAGCAATAAAACAGTAGAAAGAGATAAATCTACAAACATGCAAGAAGGAGATAAAATTATACATATATCCTGATGATATGGTAGATTAGTTAAAAATCCTAGAGAAATAAACAGAACTTCCATATATCAATAACAAAATTCAGGACAAAATAGCAAGGTATGTCTCATTCAAAATTACTACAAGATGCATAAGATATATGGGAGATGACCTACCAAGGAAAATACAAGATCTATTTAGATTTAATTGTAAAACTCTCCTTCAAGAAACGGAGAATTAAATAAATGACTGGATAAATATTCAATTCTCATGGTTTGGACACGCTGGCAAAAAAAACCAAAAACAAACCATGATACTAGTCAAACTATTTTATAGATATTGTGCTGTAATAATCAAATGACCAAAGAGACACTTTATAGAGGTAGACAAAATAATAGAAAAATTATTTGGAGGAACAAAAGATCTAGAATCACAAGGTAAACTATAAAAATTAAAGAATGAAAAGGAAGAGCATTTCTAAAGCTCAGATTATTCTATAAATTTGTAATCATGGAAACTATTTGGTAATCGTTATGAATAATTAAGTGTATCACTGAAATTATCTAAATAAGGAAACAGAAATAATTACACTCAGCAATTCAGTTTAAAAAATAAACCCAAGAACATATTACTTGAGGAATAACTCCTTATTTTATTTGAATTGCTTCAAAAAATGAGAAGTGGTTTGGCAGAAATTAGATTAAGATCAGCATTCTATATCATATCTGTGATAAGCTTAAAATGTGAATGACCTGAATACTAAAGTTTATTCCATAAAACAATTAGAAATCCAGTTTAGATGCCTTTCACATTATTAGAAAGGGAGAGAATTCCTAACCAAACAAAGCTTAGAAACAATTAATAAAGAAAAAAAAAACAGGTAAACTAAATTACATAAAGCTAAATGTATTTACATGAAGAATATAAATTCAAATAAGATAAGTATTGAAAGAACCTACTAGGAAAATATCTGTGTGTCAAAGTTATTCTTAATGGTCTAAAATTTAAGACATATAAGAAACAATATAAATATGTAAAAATACCACCAAGAACCATTTCCCAGTGGACAAGTAGTCAAAGGATAAGCACAAATAGTTATTAAAAGAATAATTTCAAGCTATGTAATATCCACATGAAATACTGTCTCAGATCTCTAGTAGAGAGAGAATTGCAAATTAAAACAATTCTAAAATTTCACCTTACATCCAGAAAATTGACCAAGATGACAAAAGATTGGAAGAGTTGGTGTTGGGGGTGTTGTAGAAAAATAGGCACACCATTGTAACATCATATATCAGTCTTATTATTCTGAAAGGAAATTTGGAATTATGCTATATATTCTATAAATTGGAACTATAAATTGTTCCAACTGTTCTGAAAAGCAATTTGGAATTATATTAAGAAAGTTATTGGCTCAGAGATTTCCATGTTACTCATATAACTCTAGGAAAACAAAGGCAGAAAGACAGGTCTTAAATATATCAAAATATTCATGATAACAATTTTTATAATATCAAAAACCTGGAAATGAATTAGACATCTTTTGATTGGGAAATGACTAAACAAATTGCAGTATATGGAGCTAATATATTATTACTGAATCTTAAGAAATGCTGAATATGAAAAATACAGAGAAAGATGTTAAGATATATAAATTGATTATAACTGAAGAAAGTAGTTCCAGGAAAACAATAAATACATGAACCACATCAATGTAAGTAGAAAGAAGAATGAGAAAAATATTGAAACTTCATGCTGTGAAAATGTAGTGACCGTGCTTGGAATCATAAAAACATCCTTTTCCCTTTGCAGAAGTAGTACACTCTAGGCATTAAAGTTCACATATTTTTGCATAAACTTTACTCAGTCTCACAGAAACCAAGTATAGATGTGTATCTCTCATCAATATACCTAGATAAACTCCAAATGGGTACATGACATGATTTACACATAAAAGATAACCTCATAGCTAAATGAGAGGAGCATGGAAGAAATTTCCTGACACAACTACAGATAAAGAGTTAATGACCAAATAAGATAGTTTCTCTCTCTCTCTCTCTCTCTCTCTCTCTCTCTTTCTCTCTCTCTCTCTAAAGTGACATGCCCTGAGTCACACAACTTGTAAGTGTCTGAGTTCAGATTTGAACTCAGTTCCTCTGGACTCCAGGACCAGTGCTCCATGCACTGCACCACCTAGTTGGCCCTTAATTTTTAGGATATATAAGAAACTGAGTCAGATTTATAAGAGCCATATCCCAATTAATAAATGGCCAAAGAACATGAATAGACAGTTTTCAAAGAAAGAAATCTAAGCTATTGTAAGCAGAATGGCTTTTGTTTTCTTTGAGTGACTCAGTTTATCTCATTGAGCCTTGCTGGGTGCTGGGCCCCAGGCCCAGAGCCCTGTTAGGTGTGGAACCTTGGTGCTAACTCCAGGGAGGGCCTAGTTTACATGTATGGGACAGCAGAGGCTTTTAGACCACGTGGGTTTAGGTCCTCCTCTTTGTGACGATTCATGGGGCTGGCTAAGAGGAGGTGTTAACTCCAGAGCCATGTCCTATTGGGTGTTAACCTAGTCTACATGGATGTGAACCTCCCAGGGTCCTAGGGGGAGGGGCCAACTCAAGAACCAATCGGCTCCAGTCATTCAGGCAACGCTTGAAGATGTCAAAAACTCTATAAGAGGAGAGAAGACAGCTTGAAGATCCCTTTTCGGTTGGAGCAGCAGCGGTGGCGAGCATGACTCTGGGCCAGCCCCTGTTCCGAGCTCTCGGGCTGAACCTAGATGTTGGTAACTATGAATTGTATTGGATCTGTCTGTTGATGTTTGTAATTTGTTTGTATTTTGTTCTGAAGTTCAGGGTGCTGGCTTTTTCCCCTGAACTAACTGAATGCTGTCTGTATGCTCCCCTGAACCAACTGAATGCTGTCTGTATGCTGGATTAAAGTAAGCTTGCCAACCCCTTCACCTTGCTTTCCTTGGTTAAGCAGATCAAAAGAACCTGTGCTTTCCCAGCATGCCAGCAGCTTTCTGGGTGCTGGCTGTGGGTGGATCTTACACCCCCACAGAAGCTGCTAGCCGGATTGTTAAAACAGCTATCAATATCCATATGAAAGCAAAAGTGCTTCAAATCACTAATAATTAGAATGTGCAAATTAAAACAATTCTGAAGTACCATCCCACACACATCAGCTTGGCTAACTTGACAGAATAGGAAAATGCAAATGCTGAAAGGGCTGTGAGAAAACAGATACTTCAGTATACTGTTAGTAGAGCTGTGAACTGGTCCAACTATCTAAAAAGCAATTTGGAACCATGCCCCAAAAGCTATTAAACTGTGCATACCTTTTGAAAAAGATACTGCTACTGGGTATATACTTCAAAGAGATCAAAGTAAAAGGAAAAGGATCCATAAGTATAAAAACACTTATAGCAGCTCTTTTATGGTAGCAAAGAATTAGAAACTAAGGGGATGGTTATCAAATGGGGAATGACTGAACAAATTATGGTATATGAATGTGACGATATACTATTATGCCAATAGAAATGATGAAGGGATGTTTTTAGAAAACTCTGAGAAGACTTGTATGAACTGATGCAAAATGAAGTGAGCAGAACCAATAGAACAGATTATACACCAACAACAAATATTGTAAAGATAATCAACTTTGAAAGACTTAGCAATTCTGATCAACACAATGACCAGGCACAATTCCAAAGGATTCATGAAGAAATATGCTGTCTACCTCCAGAGATAGGATCAATGAACTCAGAGTTAGGATTGAAGTATACTTTCTTTACTTTTTGTTGGACATAGCTAATATAGGAATTTATTTTGTGTGACTATACATATTTGTAATGGCCTTTATTTTCCTTGCCTTCTCAATGGGTAAGAAAATGGTAGTGGAAGGGAATGAATTTGGAACTGAAAATGACATAAAATTGAATTAAAAATGAATGGACATTTGGGGGCCTTCTGAATATGGTAATTTAAAAATCAGGTTGGGACCTTAAAACTTTTGAATGCCTACAACAAAAGGTGACAAAGATTTTTATAAATTTATATACCTGGATATAAGCTTTTCTTTATAGATTACCTAAATGCCTGCTCACCCAAATGGGAATATGATATTTGGGCTATTTTTATGTTATTTATTAAAAATAAAACATGGCAATTAAAAACAATAAGAAAAGATGGCTTCCTTGGAACAAGGAAATATGTTTGGAAATAAAGATGATATAAAAACAAAAGTTATAAACAAACATTTAAGAAAATTAATAACTGTATGAGTGAGGCAGCTTTGCTGGGATTGAATCCCAATAACTCTGAACTTTACATAAAAATGCATGTTGGGAGGAAGCAAAGTTCTAATGCTGGTGAGTGAGTCCTCAGAGATAAGTCCTCTGGGGAAAAAAGGTATGGCTGAAATTAGGAAATATATGTGGGAGTTGAGATTGGAACAGCATTTCAAGAGTCATCTCTGAGGAAGAGTAGGGAGGTATAATGGCATCTCCCTGAAGAGCTCTTAGATATGTAACTGAAGTAGACCCATTCAGCCAGGCTTCCTTGTTTCTAAAGCAAGGAATGTCAATCATCTGACTATTCTAGGAGTAGGTCCTACGAATTGGAAAAAGAAGTGAAAAATTCCCAACAAGGTTGGAAAAAATAGTCAAGTAAGTAAACATTTAAAATGAAAAAGCAATTGAGTATTCCATTCATCCTCAATCATGCTCAGGGTAAGGAATGGTTGGAATTCACCATGGTATAGGATTAGCATCATAGTATAGCTTTCAGAGCTGGGGAACAGAGATAGGCTGTAGTTAGAAAATGTCTAATCAAGTATGGGCCAGAGGTGTTGGGGGGATGAGCTAGACACAGGTGCTTGCTGAACCATGGAGCTATAAGCAAGGAACAGGTTCCAGATTAGAAGATTCAACAGAGTTGAAGGAATAAATAGATATAGTCTAGAAAACAAAAATAGAGAGAATTTTTAAAATTGGGTTGATAGATCAAGAAAATGAGTACCTTAGATTTTAGCAAAGTATTTGACATGCTTACCTTCTGAGACAAAACAAAGCTGTAAACTGGTTGATAGTGGTGAATGGATTCAGAACCAGTTGGCTGGCCACATTTAATAAAATACTCATGAATAACTCAGTGTCACTTGGAGGGAAATCTCTAGCAGCATGGCTTAGGTATCTGTTCCACTACTTGACATTTTAAATAATTATTTAGATTAAGACACAGCTGGCATACCTATCAAAATAACACGAAACTGAGAAAGTGTAATGTCAAGCAAAGTGGAATTTTGCTGGATTGAATGTGCATTGAGTTCTAGCCAATCAGATGTGTGTGAATTCAGCCAATCAGAGACCTGAGTTCTAGCCAATCAGATGCTGGCTAGAACTGTATATAAGGAGAGCACAGAGTGTGAGAGAGCCGATATCAAGAGGGAATTGAAGAGAAGACATTGAGAGAACTGCCAGCATTGAGAAGAGATGAAGAAGAATGACTTGTGAGCGTTGAGGTAAGAGGAAACCTAAAAGAGTTGAGAAGAGACCTCTAGAGCAGAGAGGAGATCTCTGAGAGTGAGAAGACCTTTGATGGCAGAGACTTGCTGAAGAAACCTCCAAACTGTGAAGGCTAATGGCAAGGTAGTGGCAAACAGCATTGTTATTACAGAAGGGTAGCTAAAATATAGAATGTTAGCATCCCAAAATGACTCAACAGACTTGAATGTTAGGTTTAATCTAGGAACTTTAGCAAGGGCAAATATTAAGTCCTAGATGGTTTAAAAAAGAAAAAAAACAACTGCAAGTAGAAGAAGAGCTATTGCTAGACAATAATTCCTGTGAATAGCTTTTGAGGATTTCAGATGAATGTAAGCTTAATATTAGTCAAGAGTGTAACATTGGCATCCCCAAAATCTAATGCAGCACTACTGTATTCTGCATTTTTCATATCATATTTGGAATTCTGTGTTAAGTTTTGAGGAACCATGTTTTGAGAACATTGACAAGCTAGAAAATTCCCAAAGGGAGTTTCCTAGGATGATAACGGGCCTCAAAGCCACATCAAATGAGGATAAGTTGAAAGTACTAAGAATGAAGAGAAGTAATGGGAGCTAATATGATAACTCTTTAGTTATCTGAAATATTCTTATGTGGAGGAGGGGTTGGACTTCTTTGACTTGGTCCCAGATGGCAGAAAGAACAAAAAGGGTAGATGTTGAAATGGTGTAGATTTTTGATTTGACATAAGAAAAAAATTTGCTAAAAAGTGAGAAATATTCCAAAAGAGATGAGATATTTTGGGACATAGTAGAATCTTCCATAGCAGTATTTAAAGGGAAGGCTAGATGATGATTTGAAGGGTTATTGTAGAGGGAATTCCTGTAAAGATACTGTTCATACTAGATAACTTCTAAGAGCCCTTCTGTCTTTAAGATTCTGTGAAATCTATGGAAAACTTGACCAAATATATGGTACTTAACTCCTTGCAGATAAATTTGTGCTTGTGTGCCCTACTGTATCTCTTACCATAGTTTCCTGTAAATTAGCTGTATCTGGACAGCTCCCAACTGCTACCAGAAGATTACTTTCAATAGAAATGGCTTCCTCAAAGTTGTAGTCAGTAGTTGACAATGATGAGGTGAGGTTGGGATAGGGGAGGAGAATCAAAATTAACATGAAGACACTGCCTGGTGGAAGAATATGACACAAAATAGAAAATAAAATAGAAGAAATTTCATTTAGTAGATATGAGATTTTTTTCAGTGAGAGTGAATTTAGACTTTGGAGAAAGAAGCAGATCTTTACTATTCAGGCAATAAAAGGAGCCTCCCCACAATCCTGGGCACACTGCTGTTGAATGTCTTCATCCATAAAATGAAAGGTTTGGACCAGATGATGCCAAAGTTTTCTTCCAGGTCTACATCTATGACCCTAGAATACAGATGCCAAAAAATATGAGCAAACCCATTATTGGAGCTACAAAGGAGAGAATAGTCAATGATTCCTGATTTTTTGATGAGATGCAGTGGTGAGAGAAATCTTATGCCTCCATGTAAATTGGGTTAGTTTCTTGTTAAAGACTGTTGAAACCATCCTTGATACTTTATTGGCCTAGAGGGCTAAAAATGCCACTTCCAAGTCACTTGAGTACAAAACAGCCATGAGGAGCTTCAGGAGATTTTTGATGCTTGGCTTGTAGACTTCCATGGACAACTTGGAGTCAAGGAAGGTTCATTTAGCTGAACCAACTGTCAATGTCAAAGTTATATATTCTTGTTATATATTCTTCCTTTAATGTGGCTAAGTAAATCTCTTATAGTTATCTGTTGAGTGACCAAAAAATGTCTCATTTCTTTCCAATATCACACTTAAACTACTACTCAGGCCCAGCCTACAACAGGGATAAAGTGCTGTTCTTTTGTAAACCTGCCATGATCAATTAAGAGAAACGGTCAAGAAGAATGTCAGAAGGCAATGAGCACAGTGAACAATGAACAACACTATGAAAAAATGCAACTGACTAAATATTAATCAATAAGAACATGTAACTGATATGGATCCATTCAGGATTAGTTGTATGCAGTCAAATCATCTACTATGTTAGAGAAAAGGTCAAATCAAGAGCAAATCAGAAGGGGGAAAAAGGGAAAGACATTACATGTATTTCAAATTGGTCCAAAGTTACTTATTAAAAGAAGCTGTTGACTATAAAAAAGTGAGGTTATTGACTATGATTATCTTCCTTTATTAGAGCAGTTTGTTATCGAGAATTGCCAAAAAAGGGAAAAATAAATGATTCACCTTACAAACACTTGATTGCTCTGCTAAATGGACAGACATGGCAGTGAAGTGCAACTCCCGTTTAGAGTACAAACTAAATTACAAAAGATTTTAGAGGAAGATAATGAAACATTCTGAATGGCATCACATCTCAAGATTGAAAATCAGTGAAAGGGAAAATTAGTGTGCAGAGACCCAACTAAGCCAGATCGTTCTGTGAGAATTAAGATATGAGATTAGAAAAAGAATGTCAAAGAGCCGTTAAATGGAAGATATTTGGCAGTATTTATACAGTAACTTAATCTTATCATTAATGACAGTGTACCACTACATTTGGGTTCTAAAACCTTTACACCGAAAGTGCGGCAGTGACACTTTAGATGATAAAATTGGGAAAGCTGAGTAACATAACTGAATACTTACATAGGAAATTTGTACAGAAATGATAAAATATCAAAAACATCATATTATCAGGTTTTTTTCTAGATCAAAAAGAAGATAATTTCAAAGGAATGAAGAAGAACATAGATAGTACTATCTCCAAAAACTGAAAAGACAGAAGTGACTCCTAATTTGTAAAATTTTATGATAATAGTTTAAACAGAAGTTGAAAGTGTCTTTGATGAAAATGCTCATGTAACAGTCCAGAGTCTGTGGATTATTTTCTATGGCAAACCACATCTTCAAAGTAAAATAATTTATGCAGAGGCATAAATAATACAAAATCATGCTGTGAAGATTGTTGATTTTAGTGTATTTTATTTGGAATAATAAATAACCTTTGTGACTGTCCTCTAAAAAGTATCTTCAATCAATTAAGAAGCATTTATTAAATTCCTACCATGTGCCAGTCAGGGGGTTAAATATGGGAGATAGAAATACAAAGAATGGAATGATCTCTTCTTTTCTGGTGCTTGTATTTTAACAGGGAGAAAAGTACATGCATAGAAAATAAATACAAATAAATTAAAATGAATTAAATACAAAGCAGTTTTGGAGGGTAAGGTACTATCTTTGGTGGTGGTGGTAATTTGGGAAAGTTTTCACCTAGAGAGAAGTGTTTAAGATGTGTTTTGAAGGAAGAAAGGGATTCTCTAAGTCAGAGGTAAGGATGGAATGAATTCCAGGCATGGGGACTGACCATTTAAAAAGCATAGAGATAGGAGATGGAATGTTGTGTATGAGAATCAGAGGGAAAGAGAGTGCAGGAGGGATTGTAATATACAACGAAGCTGGAAATATAAGTAGGGACAGGCTGTGAAGGGTTTTACAAGCTAGATAGAAGTCTTTATATTTTATCCTAGAGGCAATCAAGTAACCCTGGAATTTATTGCATAGCAGATTTACATGGTCAGATCTGTATATAAGGAAAATGAGTTTGGCAAAAGTGCAGAGGACAGATTCAAGTGGGGAGAATCTTAAGTCAAGGAGACCAATTAGGAGGATATTGAAATATGCCAGGTGAAAGGAAATGAGGGCCTGAACTTAGGTGGAGACTGTGTGAGTAGAGATGAGGGGTTTGATAAAAAAGATGTGATCTAGAAGTGGCAAGTTTTGGGAACTAATTAGCAATAGAGAATTAGAAGTTGAAGATGATGCAAAGATTCTGAACCTGGTAGATCAGAAAAGTGGTGTTGCTTTTGGTAATAACAAGGGAAGTTTTGAAGAGGGCTGGCTGGGTCTGGAGAAAGATAATGAGTTTTCTTTTAGACATACTTAGTTTCTGATATCTCTGGGTCATCAGCTTGAAATGCATGTTAGGAAGTTGGTTTTGTAGACTGGGGCTGGATTCATAGATATATAAGTCATCTGCACAAAAATGATAATTAAATCCACAAAAGCTTGCGGGGTCACCAAAAGAATGGAAAAGAACCAAGAAGAGGTAGAATACACCTACAGTCTGGGGACATAGTATGGATGATGAGACAATAATACTGAGTGAAAAAGAATAGACAAATAGTTACAAAGGGATATGTGTCATGAAGAACCAAAGAAGAAAGAGTATCTAGGAGGAGAAAGTGGTTAACAGTGTCAAATTCAGGTAAAAGGTCAAGAGGGGTGAGGACAGAAAATATCATCCAGTTTAACAATTAGGAGATTGTTGGTAACTTTGGAGACTGTCTCAGTAAAATCCTGTTAACAGTAGTTTTAATTGGATAGTGCAGTTGGATACTAGACTGAAAAAGGTTGGGAATGATTAAGAGGTGAGGAAGTAGGGACAATGAATGTAGGCAGCTATTTCTAGAAATTTACATGAGAAATGGAGGAGAGATATAAGACAAAGGATTGAGAGATAGTTGAGTCTAATGAACATTTTTAAGGATAGGGGAGACAGCTTGTTTTAAGGAAGCAACAAGTATGTGGGAAAATGAAGATTAGAGTAAAAATGATTGGGGGGAGGAGAAAATCGGCTGGAGAAGAAGGAAAGAGTTGAGATCAAGAATAAATATAGATAAGCTGGCTTTGGAAAGGAGAATACTGCCCTGCCTCATTATCAGAAACTGTAGGAGAGGAAGAAAGAGTTGGGGAGTGATAGTAAGGAGTCTGAGATGAGGAAAATGGGAAAAGAAGGTAACTGAGCTCAATTTTCTCAGTAAAGTAAGAGATAATATCCTCAGTTTAGAGGGTAGAGGTGGGGAAGCATAAGAGATATGACAAGGGCTTTGGAATAGCTTTTGTGGATAGGAAGTTAATTGGGAAAAAATAGAATGATTCCCTTGCTAAAGTGACAGCCCAGTTGAGATTAACATGAATTTTTACTGGACTCAGTTAACTGAGTTAAATGATTTCTTCCATTTTGGCTCAATAAAAATTGAGTAGGAGTAGAAGAGACACATGATAGGAGCAATCCAAAGTCTAGGGTTTGGTAAGGAATAAATAGGAATAGGACAAGGAGGCAAAGAATTTGAGAGCATAAAGTTGAACTGGTTAGTTATATAGTTGAGACTAAGAAGGAAAGAAAATTGTTAGAAAAAAGATAATGGCCTAGGAAAGCACAAAGAGATGGAGGAATGGGAGGTCATTATGAGGTCAAAGATTAGCTCAGTAGAACTTAGACATAAAGAGAAATGGAATGACAGGGAGTTATAGTGAGATAGATGAATGCAAAGGTTTTTTTATCATAAAAGTGAAATGCTGGGGTCATGGTACATGTAGGACATGGTTATCTTTTTTCATGGCTAGAGTACAGTAGAGGTAAATTATAGGTTTTTAGGAGGCTGAAAATCTAAGATGTTTAAAAAAATATCAAAAATGGATGTTGAAGTCCCTTATAATAAATTTAGGAATTGGAGAGGAGAGGAAGAAAGTAATCCAGGTTCTGGATTCATTGAGAAAGGAAGGTGAAAACTGGTAGCCAAGTATGTAGTACATAGAAAGTATTTAATAATGCTGGTTGACTGACTGAAATTGACCACCATGAACTGCATAGGGTGAACATTTTTAGTAGAGTCAGCTTCAAAGAAAGACATATTGCTGAGTGATGGTAGCAAAGGGAGATGTTAAAAGTAGTAGTATGGAGCAAAGAGGATTAAAATTTCTACATTGGGACCAATGTACCTATAGGTATAATAGAATCTGGAGAAGATTATCAACAAGAATAATCTAAATTCACTAAGGCTAGCTTCCTGGTGAATTCTATATAAACCACTGTTGAGAAAGATTGGTTCTTTGGACCTGATGAACTTTTTATTTCCTTTCTGTGTTTTGTTAGTAGTCTGGGAGCATCTCTATGGGTGGGAACCTAGAGGGCTGCACTTGTCAATGAATATTTTTGCTGAGTTCTTTGTAAGAGAGATTTTTAAATGATATGTTACATTGGCTCTCTTTCCAAATCCAGGCCATCAATATGAGGTTAATATGTGCCTGGCTCAAAACAGTGAAGTTTTTAGTAAGTCAAAATAGAGGATGACTGCATGGTAATGGAAAGACACATATTGCTGATGATAAATTGACATCCAGAAGTGATATAAAATATATCATTATGTATATGTTTATATGGCAGAAAAGAACACTGGACTTAGTTTCAAATGACCCGAGTTCATATTCTGGATCTGCCACTTATTATTTGTGTAGCTTTGAGTAACTATTCTGGGCTTTGGTTTCTATACTTGTTAAAAAAATTAAGGTGTTAGACTTCTAAGGTCCTTTCTAGATCCAAGCCTATTTATGTATAGGAGGCAGGCCATTTATGTAGTAAGAATGAGAGGTGATTGCTGAATAGCCTGATTGCTGTGCTGGTTTAAACAAGACATTGAAAGACCTGGGAGAAGACCTCCAGAGTAGTGAGCAGATTCCATATGGAACGCCATGGACAACAATTGCATTGGAAGAGAAAACATGGTTAAGTTCAGATCCATACCAATGAAGATAATACTCACATTGAGATCATAGATCCAGTCAAAGTCAGATATAGCTAGAAGAAATTTGTGAAGAATATCCAACAACTACACTATAATATGGTATCAAAGAATAAGATTTCTTTATCTTTTGGACCTTGTTTAAGATAGCAGAATAATTATGTCAGAATGCTCTATATTTACAGGGATATTTTTTATATGATCAAGAAGTCTTTATGCTGAAAACAGGAGGGGGGAATGCAATATATAGCTGTTGAACTAACTTACGAAAAATTTCATTCATAGCATAAGAAGACGAATCATGTTGGAGGAAGTGTTCAGTAATTCTCAAGATAAAAATAACAAGATAAACAGATATAATATGTTAAGTTTTATGGGTATATAGATAGCAAACCATAAAGCATCAGTTACAATTCAAGTGAATTTGACATTTTAATGCAAGGAAGCACATCAAACTATACGTGTATCTCACTGAGATCTGGTGAAATAGACCTTCTCCTAAAAGGGATTCATCACTACAAATGTATATGATATTCAAAAGAAACTGAGTTGATAGGAATGATAGATCAGTATTCTGGTTATCTCCCTGTCTTTCTATTTTTCACTACTAATACTCCATTTGAAGACCTTATGACTTTCCCTCTTAATTATTTCTGTAACTTCTTACTGGCCTCTCTGTCCCTTCTCTTCCCTCTTCAGTTCATCATTTACACTGATGCCAGTTATCTTCCTAATGTAAAGGCTTGATAATGACATTTTACCTGCTAAAAACAATCTTTAGTGGTTTTCTATTGCCTACTAGAAAAATACGGAAATTCATTAAGCAAGCATTCAAACCTTCTACATTCTGATTCTAATCTGCCTTTCCAGTTAGATTTCATAGCACTCTACCTTTTGCACATTATGTGTTCTAACCAAGCTAGAGTACTTATGTTCCATAATCTTATCCTCTCTTCTCACAGGCTCTCCATCTCCTATGGATGGAATGACTTGCTTACCTCTAACTCTGCCTACTGATATCTTCCTCTCATTCAAGGGACCAACTCATGCATCAATTCTTCTATGAACACCTCCTAAAATTTCCCCCAGTGAGAAGTTATCCCTTAGTGCTTGAATCTCTCAGGACCCTCTTTTGTACCTATCTTTTGCACTGAATCATTTCTTAATTTGTATTATAGATATGTCACAATCTTCTCTTGAGATTGTAAGGATCTGGAGGATAGAGATAGCAGTGTTTTTCACTTTGTACTTTTAGCACTTAATGAAGTGTCCTGAACATAGTAGGTGCTTAAGAAGTGTTTGTTATTGGATTAACATGGAGAGATATTAAAGGGAGTGAACAGAAAGAGAATTATCCTCTAAGTTTATGAGAACACTTGTCTCTTTCTAGAAAAAAAACATTGAACTGGATTTTTTTTAAATCTCCCACCTTCTCTAATCATCTTCCATCTTTAGAGTCTCATACCATCTTTTTTCCCCTCTGAAATTTAGAAATTTCCTTTTTAATAATGTAAACCTATGTTGTAGGCAAGCCACATTTGGATACTAAAAAGAGAAAGGAACAATAGTGAAAAATCTCTCATTGTGGGAATGTTATAAAGCAACTGGCAACAATAAGGAAACGCATTTGATCTATCTCTGTATGTGCATGCATGTATGTAATGTGAAACTCTTACATAGGCAAGATAGTTTCATAAAGGAAAGCTTTTAACTACCAGGCAATCTGCTGGAAGTCTCATTCTTTTTCTAAAGGCAGATCATTTAATAAGAGGCTTTCTTGACAGTTTTCTCTCTAGGTGCTATAGTAGATAAAATGAAAGACTTGGAGTCAGGGAGACTTGCATTCAAATCTGGCCTCAGACACCATCTGTGTTACCCTGGGAAAATAACTTATCTTCCATCTGCCTCAGTTTCTTCAACAGTAAAATTAGGATAATTACACTTAATCTCTTAAGATTATTATGAGGATAAAATGAGATAATATTTATAAGGTACTTTGCAAATCCTAAAACAATATATTAATGTAAATCATTATTATTATCAGAAAGTAGAAGAATCCATGAAAGAAACTGTTTCCCTGGATCTAATACTGACCAACTAGCAGGACGTGTTTGGTGAACTGAAAGTGACTATACCTTGGGAATGACCATATCGTCTTATAGTTTAGGGATCATGAAGGACAGAAACATCACATACACAGTCTTACATTTACCCTAAATATTAAGGTAGTGAAATTATAAAAACTCAAAGTGAAGATTCAATAGCTTAATGTTTTAAAAGGAGAAGATGGTTTAAGAGAGACGAGAGGCCTTCAAAAACTTAGCCCAATACTTATTCTTATTCTATTAGAAAAGTAGTACTTTCATTCCCTTCATAACAATTCCAGGCATGTATATTAGCCTATGTCTTATGCTTAGTTTCTGGATGATATTTTCTCATCTTTCTGTGTCCTTTTTTAAACAAATATTTTGGATCTCCATGTGGAAACTCCTGCTGATTTGGAAATGGGTTGGGTCTTTCAAGGAGATACATAACAGGATTACTCTACCTAAGACAGAATTTATACTTTTGGTATGAGTTGAATTAAATTAGTTGATTTCTGAAGTTGTTTAGCATACATTTTTATGATTTTGCATTTCTAGGATTCTGGTTATACCCAGGAAGATGTTCATGCTGTAGCAGATGAGGACAGCAGCCCTTTCCCTTTGCTCAAACCTATGAAGACTCTACAATAGTTGTCAGCCTGTAGGATTAAAATAAGCTGGGATAAGAAACTATGAAGTTGAGATCTACAAGAGTCTTAGAATAAAGATAATGTTAACTTGTTCCCTTCATGCTCTGAGTATGTGCATTAAGAGATATTTTATTCACAGAATAAGCATAAATTAAGAGCAATTGGGACTCAGGTTTAAGTCTTAGCCCTGGGTTAGGAAAATAAGAAAGGAGAAGAGAGGGGTCAAGGAGTTCAGAATGCCCCTATGGGCAAAAAACTGAGGGATGAAGAACCTTATTAGATGGAAAACTAGGGAAGAAAAAGCCAGAGTACTGCCTCCTAGAACACTACAATGTGTGAGCCAGGTGGTCCTTTGCATAGAATGGATAATTAAGGAAAAGATCATTAGCAAACTATTAATGAAATACCAATCCATTTAAAATATGACTGAATATATACTAGCCTCTTGTCATGTGTTTTCTTCAATGGATAGATATTAATAGTACAATGCTAGTCCTATCAAGTGGAGTGGGATTTCATAAAATTTTGTGATATCGAAGAGGAAACCTCATCCTAGATAACGTTGGGAACCACCAGTCTAACCCACTGCTTCTATATCAAGTGACCCAATAATAACACAAGGAAGCATGTAAAATATCTTACCTCGTTGCTGCCATCAACATCAAATTCACTGCTAAACTCTTTGGTGTTTGCATTGTCAGAATCAAATTCTGCAAGAGCAATCGGTGCTTGCATGCCACTGCCAGAGGCAATGGTTCCCTCTTTTTCATTCTGGATATCTTGATCATTGCTTATTTTATTAACTGACTGGCTGGATGTCTCATTCTTTTTCTCCATACTTAGATTTTCCACTCTTTTGTTCTCTTTTGAAATAGTGTGCTTCTTAGTAAAAGCTTCTGCAATGAGGTCAAATAAAGTTCGTTTCACATAATGGATCCCCTTTTTAATTCTTGCCATTGCAAGATGGAGATTTTGTGAATCAGCTTTCACATCACTCATTACAGGATTCTCTGAAATAAATGAGCTCAACAAAGCCACGAACAGGATAAGTACCTAAATGGGGAAAGAAAAAAGAAGAGAGCAAAAATGCACCTTTTATTTTTGGGCTGACATCACCAGTTTTTTTTAATGAATTCTGTGGACCAAAGAGCAAGTAAAATTAGAAGCTCTTTATTAGTGAAAAGAGGTTGAAACCATTTCTTCTCTGGAGGGGAGTAGGCAACTTCTGTGTCCAGTGTCATGTGGAAGTGTCCTGAACACCAATGGGAAATTACCATAGTAGCAGAGTCATAGCACGTGACCTTGAATGTAACCAGGGACTCAGTTATTGGGCTTGATGATGAGCCAACTACATATTCCACCTATATCTATCACATCTAGGGGAAGTTAGGTCTCACAATGGAGTCAGGAATACCTGAGTTCAAATCCTGACTCAGATACTTAATAGATACATCATGTTGGGCAAGTCATTTACCCTTTCTCAAACTCAGTTTCCTTATCCATATAATGAGGATAATAGCCCCTCTCTTACAAGGTTCTTGTAAAAATCAAATAAGAACATATGTAGAATGCTTTGTAAACCTTAAAGTGATATGTATTATTATAATCATCATTTTTATTATCATTATCACTATAGTTGTCTTTTAGGTATATATCATTTCTGGAGAAAGAGAGAGAGAGAGAAGAAAAGAAAGACACTGAGACAAGGAAGAGAGGGAAAACCTGATATCACCTTCTTCACAGAACCCTGAAAGATGACCACCCTAGTTAATTAGCTACTTATGTATTCTATGACTAGCAACCTCTTACTTCCTCTTGCCCATTCTTTAAATTCAAGGTCATTATCTGCTGAAAAAATCAACTTACCCTATTACCCCACTCTTCCCTCTCCTTTTCTATTTCAGTTCTATCATCCTGTGCTCTACAAATTCAATTGTGTTCTCTGGGACTACTACTACATCTTTCAGTTTCTCATCTGATATAATCCAAAAAGAATTTACTAAACACCATGCATAGAATAAGGTGAGAATAAGACAAAAAGACAAAAAATATCCCTGCCCTCAAGCTTAAATTCTACTGAGGTGGGTCAGGGAAGGCAAGATACAACAAGGAAATAGGTAATTATAACCAAAATAATTCCCTCCACTCTTCTCTATTCTACCAGTTTATCAACTTTTTCAGCCTCCATGACTTCCATCTTTACTCCAAGTAGAGCTACTAAAAGGATGGCCACATCTCAAACCTTACCATTATCTTCCTCTGTGCACTGAAAGCTTGAACTCCGAAGTTCCTCTTTGGTTACAGTCGTCTCTCCTCCCTTCTCTCCCTCTGCCTAGATACTTAAATCTCTTCTTCAATCTCAGTGTTATCTCTCATCTCTATTCCCAGATGTTCTCCCAGGTCATCATCCTTGCATATCTTAATTTCTTTCCACTGCAATCTTAACTCTATCTTCCAACTATACAATAACATCTACCCTTGAATCACTTGACCCATTGTTTCATTACATCTCAGATCTTGTCAAACCCATGCCCTAGATTACGCTTATTACCTTCCTTCTACCCTTCTACTTGTGAGCTACTGAACATTCTGGAAAGTAATGTCATGCAATAGTGTCAGTTGAGTCCACTAAAATTTATGCTATCTAACATCACCTGGGCCCTTGACTCTTTGTAATAATCCAGTTACTTACTTCTGAATGAATATCACAATACCCCCAAAAGTTATTATAAATTGTCTCTTTCCTTTACAAGTCCCCTATACCATTTCTATTCCCTTAATCTCAGATGACCATAATTCATACTTTGATAGGAAAACTAAGGCAATATACATTTGACTTCTTCTTCTATCCTTTTCAAAAACATCTCTATGCAACAGCAGAATTGAACAATGAACATGTTCAGATTTGCCCTTCCTCATACGCAATAGACAATATGTACAGATATTCCCTTCCTAACCTAAGTTCCAATATAGGACTTTGGAAGTCTGTTTCCACCCATGCATGAATAAGGGTCTGGTACTATGTAGTGATAAAAAAAATTCTTCTATTTGTCTGTGGAGTGAGAAGAACTAGTGACTCAGCAGGTACTGAGCCAGAACTGAATTTGTATAGAGAAGGGATGATCTCTTG